>NC_072496.1:9187702-10430202 GCF_027574615.1 Eptesicus fuscus | reverse complement strand
CACAAATCATAAGTATCACTCATAAGTGTGGGTCTTTTAATGAATCAGCTCGAACCTTGATCATTGGCTTCTAGCTTCCAGAACTGTGAGAAAATAAATGTCTATTGTTTTTTTAAAAAAAAGATTTCTTGAATATGTTGACAATTTTGACCTTATTTTTAAAGTGTAGGCCCATGCCTCACAAGAAGTTGATCAAACATGAAATCCTCAGGCAGGCAAATATTCTCAATATGAAACCTCCATTTGTTGGGGGCATATACTTTCCCAATGATGAAAATAAATGTGAAATAGACAGTGTTAATTTTTAATAAATGTGAGGTTACAACATGTCTTAGTTTCATCTGAGAAAGGCTATGGAGTTCTCTAGATCTATAACTCCTGCTCTTTTTTTTTTTTTAGTCTGATAGCTATGTACAAATATGACCAAGAAGCTTGACTGAAAAAATATCAATTCATCATTTTAATATTTCATAACAATGCAACTGGTTTCATTATGTCTACATACATAGTTGAAACTATTGCAAAGCAATGATTTTAAAGAGTTCAAAATAAAATGAGACTAAAGCAGTTGAAGAATTAAGGGCAATTTCAGATAATTATATTATTATCATCAAATGTCTGGTTAATTCAAAGTAAATATATTTTTAACATTTCCTTAAGTATCTGGATAAATACTCCAGATTTTGCTCCACATTAAATTCAGCAATTATACTATTTTGCACTGACTCGGTCTTCACATTTTTAAAAATTTTGATTATCTAACTTGCCTTAAAAAGAATGTCAAGGAAAAGGAATTCTGGAAAGTTAGCTTGGATTTCACATGGAAACCTCCCATGACACAGACAAAATAAAATATTTGAGCACAAATGGGCAATGAAAATATGCATTTTCATAATCGTTTCATTCTTGATGAAACCCTTACCAAATAGCAGAAACCGGTGTATAAATTATATTTAAATTTTCACAGCAACCCTTTAAAAGTAGGCATCATTTTCCTTTTGTAATGGCTGAGGAATCACAAGCTTAGGAGAAGCAGTTTGCTTCCCAAGGAGGCCTGGGACATAACAGCAGGTAATAAGTGGGCTGATTTCCCATGTAGAATTCTCCCGACTCTAATATATTGTAATTAAAATGTTGGTGTCTTACATACACATTCATGTAAAAAAAATGAATGTGAAAATGCCTGTGTCCGTGTGTGTGTGGGTGTTTATCTGTACAAGCATGCCATCGCCAGGAAAACAAGCCAGGTTTTTACTATCTGACACAGCAATGACCTATAGTTTCAGACTCGGTCCTTAAGAGGGTCCCCGGGGAACTGAATCCAATGAATGTTCTAAGGCCAGACACACTAATAAAATCCCCAATCTCAGACTCCAACGGCAGCGGTATCTAACACGGGCTAAATGGGGGAAAATAAGCCAAAGCAAACTGGTCTTCCTAGGGACAAATTAATTGTATTTTTTTAGAGACACAAAGTGTGAAGGGTTTCTCTCTAATGTAATTCAACAATATAACTAAAAGTAAGGAAAGCAATTAAAAAGTTCTCTGTTGCATTTTCTGTTTTTTTCTTCTCATCATTTCATACTTTTATAAAGCTCCAATTACGAGATTTAATATGATGATGCATATTAGCATGTTAAAATTAGGATCAAATACATTACCAATTGTTTTTCACATTGGGGTTTCCTTAAAAGCAAAATACATTGTGTACACGGAGAAGAACTAAACAAGTGACAAAGTAATCTTTTATTTTTTCCTAAATGGCTACAGAGTAAGTCCTTCTGAACCACACATAAGAGGTTATAAACTTGGTCAGGGTAAGAGAAAAATAACTTATTGAGCTAATACTATATTGAAGTGGTAAGAGTATAAAATTTGTGCATGCACTTTTATTTTTAAAATATTGTATTTTTTCAAATTTGTCCTTTTAAACTTATTTTTTCTTTTATATGAGCAATTTGCAAATTTTGAGGGTGAACCATACCACATTCGAGGCTCTAGAACATATCTGTCATAGAAAACATTGAATAGTATTTCCCCACATGCATGGAAAAATATGTAACAGATGAAAAATAAAGAGGCAGGTTTTCTAAGAACCCAGAATTACCATTAAGAAATGTTGTTAGATGAACCAAAAATTTGACTCTCTCAAAATTTATTCTTTGATCTCTGCCATAAAAAGATTAAAAAATATAAATTATAAACTTTTATTTCAATAAGATGTTATAACACCCAGCTTCATATAAAGAATGCCTGTAAGTGATACACACACACACACACACACACACACACAATCATTACATTTGGCTGAATTCTGTTGAATGTCATATTGTAATTTGATCATAAGAAAGTCTAACTTTTAAGATTGATTCATACATTTCTTAAATCAATACAGACACATTAAAAAAAGATCATCAACTAAAAAGACCTGCATCTGTAATATCCTACATGATTGTGACAGATATCTAGGGCTATTCAGAATACTCACATGTAATCTCTTAAGGGCATAATACATACTGTAATTGGAACACAATGTTTTGGAAATCAATTGAAGACTACAGGTTTCAACTTCCTGGCAGCATCTAGTTGACTTGTTCTAAATAAAGCCATTGTTGCTCAAGCCCAGTGAGTAGAGAAGGGTCACTGACTGGGGAAGAGCGCTTGCACAGTGAGCGCAGGATGAGGAAGAGTTCCCAGGGGAGAGAATCAGTCCCCCTGGTGTCAAGACTGGGTCTGGAACGGACGAGGCCGCGGCAGAGTGGGTTTTACAGTCCAATTCTGCTTCCCCTGCCCATCAGGGCACGGTGGCATTTGATTTCATGAGGCTCACCTCGCCTCCTTTACACGCAGGACACAGATCGATAACCGTGTCCCCCTTGGTTAAAGTTGTGGGAACATCCAGACACCGGGTGGGGGGTAGCCCATGCAGTGGCTGGGATCACAATTGGCAGATCCTATTTTTGAAAAAGTCTAAGTTTCAAGCTCTTGTGAAGTGTTCTTTTGTTTCTTTTTCCTTTTTTTTTTTTTTTTTTGAATGGAGAAGAAAAGCTGGCCTATTGCCATTCCTGCTTTTAAGAGTAAGTAACCATCCAGAGGGTCTGGGCTATAAAATACTTAATGGCAATAAAGACTACAGCTCGGTTCCATGGATAGATGATGTTATTAGCAGCTTGGAAAGCGACCAATTGCTGAGACAAAATGGGAGGTGCGATGAAAAATAAGGAAGCAGAACTGAAATGGTGGCGCTGTTTTTCAAGGTAATATTTATACAATACACTCTTCAATGAAGACAGAGTGCATTAAAATGACAGGGCATGAGTCAAGAATGCCAGAAAGTATCTAAAACTAATGAGCATTTCCCTTAAAAGAAGGTAAATCTCATTAATCAAGAAAAACGCACAAAATGAAAATGTAATGTTTTGAAACTAAAGAATGGCTTGCTAGTCTATGACAATTACGTACTATTAATTGGATTTTAAAAATGACACCAGTAATAAAAAGCACAATTTCATCAATCTTTTAGCTTCTAATGAAATATGGGTATGTATTGTAGATTTCTGAAATGAGGATATGAAAAGCTGATATTAATGTAATTTTAAATACTGTTCTCATGAAGCTATATATCACACTCATAACATTTAAATATTTTATTCTAATAGATGAGGCAAACTCAATCTTTTCACTGATTAGCCCAATTATTGTGGAGCAGTATTGTCATACTGTGGCAGTTACAGGTTTTCGATTATTTTCACTTTTTAAACTTAAACTTACTTAGTTGTAGAGCCCATTATCAAGGAGAAAAAAATATACTTGAACTAGGTTACTAAATTAGGCAAAATTGTATGTTTGCACATTTTATTTTCAATAAAATTTAGACGGTTCTGTCCTTCACTATGTGCACTCTTGAAATTTATGTTGAATATAGACAATTACTAACTCCTAAGTGAAATTTTATAAAAAGAAATCCCCCCATCCTCCTTGAAAGGCTAGCTCAGCAGAGAGCCCTGCGTTTTCCTTGTTCCTGTCCCCTGGCATGGAATCACCCCAGGCTGTCCACACACACTCACCCGTGGGCCCAGAGCACACCCTCTGGCCGTGCAGGCCTGGACTCTGAAAGAATGTAGGCTCCATGGAGCGAATCCGTAAGCATGGCAGCGGAGCTCTGAGGAATTGTGAATGAGAAGTCCGTCCAGATATAGCCCGTAGCGTGTGATCACACCTGGAAAGATAACAATTGGCACTGAGTATGATGAGCAAGCAACAGCAAAGGATTACTTTAAAAAGCAAGCACTTCGTTTTTTAAAAAAATATTTTTTAATTGACTTTACAGAGAGGAAGGGAGAGGGAGGAGAGAGAGAGAGAGAAACATTGATGAGAGACAAACACTGATTGGCCGCTCCCTGCATGCCCCCTACTGGGTATGGAGCCCACAACCTGGGCATGTGCCCTGACTGGGAACCCTACCGTGATTTCCTGGTTTATGGACTGAGTCACACTGGCCGGGCAACAAACACTTGTTGACGTGACTCCTAATTTTGTGGAATCACAGTATTTGGTATTTCTGAGTCTGAACTCTGTCTCTTCCCAAAGGGTCAACACTTAAATATCAAATTGCTAAGCCCACAGCCTCCCTGCTTGTTCTGCATCTACTTCCCTCTCCCTTTTGTTCCTCCAACTCTTCTGTAAACAGCTCCTCGTATGAAAGAAAGCCTGTCTTAAATGCCTCGCACGTTTTCTCTTTGGTCAATTAGATCTTGATCAATACTTCCTTAAGGATTAACACTTTTTAAAGCTGCAATAAGTTAATACTTTAATAAATCTACTTATGACCCATTTTTCTTTTTGAAGACAACTTTGTACAATTTATGTTTCTGAAAGCAGCTCTATTTCCAGATTTTGGAAAGAGAGTCTTCAATTTATCATCACGTGCCACAATGGTCCCACAAGACCATGGCTATTCCCATTGGTTCTCCTTTATTCTAGGGGCACCATCTGGGATAATTCTGAGGATGCTCACCAGAAAGCATTTGATTTAAGGCCACTTCATATGAGACACACAAAAGCACAAATGAGTTAAAACTAAGAAATAACAGACACCTAAGGGAAAACCAAGTATTTCATTGAAAATTTAAGAGAAAAAAGATGGATCAAATCACAGTTATAATAAGGACAAGAACTTATGATGTGCCAGGCACTCTGCTAAGCAATCACTGAATACACACACACACACACACACACACACACACACACACACCTACCTACGTGCAAATAATATGTTGCAGAAGCTCTTAAAGAACTTGTAAGTCGCCTGAAATGCGATCTACCTGACCTACTTCTCAACATTGAAACAGAAAGTACCCAAATCAATATTTCCCTTTTCGTACATAATTGGGGAACAGAGAATTTCCTTTATGCTGGGATTATGTGCATAATCTCTCACTTCCCTGACATATTGGGAAATGAAATGTTTTACAGAAGTTCATTTTCATTATAACTAAATCTCAGCCCTTAAGTACAAACTTTCAAAATCTGGACCATTTGGAAGGAAATCTTTGTAGCAAGTGCTACACACCTGTCTTCTCACTCAGACGGTAATGAACGTAATTGAAGCACTTCTGTGATGAGTCCAACCGCGCACATGGACATGAAAGACTGAGGTCTCTAATGCAGTCACACCCTCTGGGGCTCATGAGACACAGGACCCTCACCCAGCTCTTATCCTTAACATCCCTGAGCGGCTCTGCTTTACCACTCCTTGGGTCTACTTTTGGAGTTCTTTTCCATTCTCCCTCAGTGACAGTCTTTCAAAAGTTACTTCTTGGATGTGTCTCCCTGACTCACTCTGGCAAGTCAACCCCTAGCAAGCTCTGCAGAGAAAGTAGATACCCATGACAACTGGAACTCTGGATGAAGAAATAACAGACGGTGACTGAGACAAGGGCTTAGTGTCAGATGAGCACACGACAATGAGCTGAGCATAAAAGTTAAGTGAGATTTGTGACAGTTAATTCAACCACTAAGTTTTGTTTGGTTTTTGTTTTGTTTGTTTGTTTTTTAGCACATAGGATGCACTTGAATTGAGAGGGAGATGACACTGGAGTCCAACTTCAGTGTAGGTAAGATCGGACACACACACACACACACACACACACTCTGTAGATAATCCAGATTTGACAACCTTTGTAGGAAGGGCTGAAAGAGCAATTGTAGAACCGAATTGTATAATGAGTATACGCTGGGTAAGTGCAGTCTGCCTTTTAAATATACCAGTATATATATTTTTTACACCCTCCTCTACCTCATCCACCATACCAAATCCATTGCAAGTCTTGTCAGCTTTATGTCCAAGTTGATCTTTACCCATGTCAATATCTATGGCCATCGAATCTTTTCTGCTATTATCTCACACCTGAGAAGAACAGTCACTTATTTTGATGTTCCCATAGAATTCATTCTTCCTATTCGAGACAGAGGGGCATTTTTCAAAGACATACCCGATCATGTCACATACAATCAGTGATCTGTCAGGCCTTCACCAAGTACTACCAAGAAGAGAGTTCCCCATCCCCAAATCAGGAAGCATGCAAACATGTTGTGAGGATGAAACAGACACGTGATGTTGGCCTCTCTGTGTTTTATGCCTTTTGGTCCAGGTGTCAACATCCAATCACTAGATTTCAAGGTCAGGCCGAAGCAGGACACTGGGATGGTTTAGAGCTGGTGTCCAAATATGCCCTCAAAAAGGGTGCCTGCGACTAGGCCGGGTTGTTCTTTTGATTTGGTTTGGCCAAGACCATGAACTACAAAATCCCAAATTAAGGACACACAGCCAAACTTTCTGGTAAATTCCTGAACAGCAAGAGACATCATTTGAAGAGCACACTCCATTTCTTATCAATATACGCAGGCAGATTTCATAGCTTGTTACTCTTAGCAGACTTTAGGATATGAATAGAAGTATAAAATGAAACATTTCCTATTCAATTCCAAAAACATGCAGTTAGTAAGTAATAAGTTTCAAACGTCTATTAATACAACAATTTCCAATGCCCTCAGATTCCCAAGGTGAGTAACAAAAACTAATGACTATAATCTAGTGGACTTTTAAAATAAAGCCTAAGGAGATAATTTCCTTTTCTGGCTCGAGTGCAAGACATATATGAATAGCTTTGGGAAAAGTAAAATGCCAGGTTCTGGAAAGGCCATGTAAGTATTTCTGAAATTATAAAACACTTTATTATTAAAAATGTACTGAAACTTTGAGTTAGACATTAGCTACACGCTCTGTATGAGTTATTTCCATTAACTTTGGCAACACCAAGAAATAGAAACTGCTATTTGCCTTGTTATACAGTTGAGCGCATGGAGTCTTAGAAAAGCTAAGCTATTTCTCAAGGTCAGACAAATAGGAATTCAGGTGTGCAACCTGGCGACCATATCCCACTGCTGCTACTACTCCTGTTAGCCACTGCCAGTCTCCTGCTCTCTTCTAAATTATGTAAGGATTGCATTAAAATAAAAAACTGATGGCATGGCTGGTGTGGCTCAGTGGTTGAGTGGTGACCTAGGAACCAGGAGGTCACAATTCCATTCCCAGTCAGGGTCCATACTGGCTCTTGGGGTCCATCCCCAGTAGGGGGTGTGTAGGAAGCAACCAATAGATGATTCTCTCTCACATCAGTGTTCCTCTCTCCCCCTGGCCCTACCTCTCTTAAAAAAAAAATCAATAAAACATACTTACAAAACAAAAACAAACAAACATGTTCTGACCCTAAAAGCAACTGAGATGAGTCTAATGAAAAGATTCACATACATTTATTGAAAGTCAATTACCTAAATGTACTATGCTTGGTGCTTTGGGGACAGAAAGAATAAGACAATATCAATCTTTATGGAAATAAGTAAACTTCCTTTTCTTCTTCTTCTTCTTTTTTTTTTTTTTTTTGCTTTCAACCTTTTGGTTGGCTTTTATCTGAGACGGAAAGGGTGAACAGCTTGTGGGTGGCTTTTCCTGTGGCCCTGGGCCTTCCGAGGATCTCACTGTTGGCTAAATGCTCCTTGGAACACTCACTCAGGTTAAGGAGGATCCACCTGAGGGCTGGATCCTAGACCAAAGGCCAGACCCACCTGTCCATGGTGCGTATGGGTCATGTTTAGCTGGTGTGGACAGGAGAGACACAGCTGCACTAGAGCATGGACACTACTGGTCCTTATGCTGAACTTGACACTAGGAACTAGTGCACCAAAAGGAAAAAAATGTCATCAATCTTTATTTGATTGATTAGAACAAATAAAGATTTCACAACAAATAGGAAGCTTTCAATGAGATAGCAGCAATAAGTCACTTCATATTTAAAATTTAAATATCACAGATTAAAAACATCTGCCTTTATAACTTTTGAACACGGCACTGTTTGTTTGCTGGTTTACCATGGACGCTCAGGAATGAAGGAAAGCCTTTCTCATTGATCTCCACATCCAGCCCCCAAATTCTGCATGTTAAGTGTGGATTAACTGAGACTTAGGAATCAATCAGAGTCTCAGTGGGAAACTCGTGGCACCTTAAATAGACAATGGGGGATAATTAGTGAAGGGACCATTCATGAAGATATCAGTAGGGTTAAGGGAGAGCAATCCATGATAATAAAGCATCCCCAGCTAGGACCAGCTAGGACTCCTGGGAGACCAGTGGAAACATGAACAGATTCGGGAATCTGGAGAAAGAGCTGAGTTATCAGAAAGGTCCACTGGATAGTACCTCTGGCCTTTGGTTGAGCAATGTGGCCCTGGAGCCCAGAGCCAGGCAGAGGGAATCAAGGGGGGGCGGGGAAGTTCTGAGACTGCTGTCTGCCTTCATCCTCTCCTCTCTTGCTGCTGCCCCTGCCCCTACCCATGGACAAACCAAGAGGAAGCCAGAGAGAGCGAGAGAAGAAGCCTAATGACATTGTGAATAAAGGTCAGCCTAGGACACAGGGCTGAGAGGGGATAAGTGGAGAGTGGATTGAGAGGCAAAAGGAAAATATCTAAGATTTAAAAAAATGCAAATTTATAGGATGGATGGACCTGTAGAGAATTATGCTAAGACTAGAAGCCCAATGCACGAAGATTTGTGCTAGAATGGGCTTTCCTTCCCCTAGCTGCCGACACCACCTTCCACTCCGGCCCATCCCCTTTCCCCTCAGGCCCCGGAGCCGTCTCTTCCTGCTCCGGGAGCGGCCTCTTTCCGCTCCGGCCCTGCCTTCCCAAGCTGCCCAGAGGCCCTGAGAGACTGGTGGTGGGGCAGAATGCCTGCATCATTGCCATGGCGATGACGCAAGCCTCGCGCCCGCCTCCGTCACTCAGTGCCTGTGTATGCAAATTAACCACCATCTTTGTTGGGTTAATTTGCATATCACTCCTGATTGGCTGGTGGCATAGTGGAGGTACAGTCAATTTACATGTCTGTCTATTATTAGGTAAGATAAGCCAGTCAGAGAAAGATAAATATCACATGATCTCACTCATGTGGTATCTAATGAACAAACTGATACACAAAATAGATTCAGAGACATAGAAGCATGGAACAATCTCTAGAACCTCATGGGTGGGTGGGAAGAGATCAACCAAAGAACTTATATGCATCTATGCATAACCCAAGGACAGACAACAGGGTGGTAAAGGCCTGGGGCAGGGGACGGAGGTGGGTTAGAAAGGGGTCAATGGGGAAAAAAGGGGAGATATGTAATACTTTCAACAATAAAGATTTTTTAATGCAAATTTAATTATACTGTACTGTATTGTATTTTTGTCTTTTTTTCCTTGCTTATTCTCTTACACTAATAATCAGTAAGAGAGTGGTAAGAAAAGAAAACAGCATTACACTACGTGTTAAGGGGGATCGGGTTATTTAATCCAGTTCGATAAACTCTGTTTCTTTCATGGATAATCTACAAAATGGACACTTAATTCCCATTGGCTACCTGGTGTGAGCAGTTTCTAGTTTATCACCTTTCTCTTTCCATAACGGTAGAATTTTTAAGGTGTTTAATTTTCATAGGGAAGTGGAATCATAATTGTCCACAGAGAACATCCACTGGGATAGACATCCGTGGGCCTCTTCATCGTGTCATGTCAAATTGCATTTCCTAAGGTGCTCAATAGGATGTCACGCATAACCAAGGAGACGCAACTCAAGTACAACGCAATGTAAATTTAATACAAGATATCTCTGTTTAAACTGAGGAATCCTGTTTACAGTAAGAATTAAACAGCAATACTTTAGTGTGTCATAAAAATAACATGCCTAGTGAATAGCGATGCTCCAAACACATTTGTTTGTTTTTTTCCCCAGGACAGCATGGCAACGTGAATATCAACTGAGCTCCGACGATGATTGAATGTGGCAGATATGTCCCTGTGTGAATAGTTGATCCTTCAATTAAAAGGGAAAAGAGAGAACAGCGCTCACATTGTGGAATAATGCCTTATTACTGTTACGCTCTCCTAAAAATGGAATCAGCGTAATCTAAAAAAGAGTGTGCTGGGGAAATTCTACCTGGCAAACGGAGTGGAGGTGTTTCATAAAAGTTACACGGGGTTTGCTCGAAACTGTCAAGCAGCTTCCTAAGCGATTCGCTGAATTCCATTACCATGTCTCCCATTAAAACAGGGCATTTCCAGGAAAGGCAATAGAAGCACATTTTGACTTCTTAAAAATAAATGCATTTCAAAATAAAAGTTTTAAAAAAATACACACAGTTATTTCTTTAAAACCAGAGAAAAATCAAAATAGAGATCTTAGGAATATTAAGTATTAGCACTGAGAATAAGACACTGGACAAGTCAAAGTAACTAAAATATATATTTTCACATAACTAGATGGAATACTATTTTATGACCATTTCCATGAAAAGTTGATGTATACAGAAGTGAGTAAAACCATGAATTTTTGAGTCATTCACATCTTGTTTGTATTATAATCCTACTTAATTTGTTGTCTTATCTTGATAATTAAGTTGGTTAATACTTATAAACTGGAGTTTCCACATTTAAATGTGGAAATAACAATACCTATTTTATGGGCTACTGATGAGAGTTAAGTGTCTGGCACATAGCTATAAAAGGCAGCTATTGTTTTGCTATTACTATTATTATTTGTGTTAGCAGGAAATCAAATCTTTTCTTTGTATGAGGGGAGTACTTAATATTCACATGTACACCTTCATGTTCATAGGTTATAAAAATGTATTTACCTTCTCTATCACCCTCAATGTCCTCAGGACAGCATATATTGGATGTGTATGAAAAGATTTATAGTCCATTGGTTTCTCTGAACTAAAATGTATAATCAAAAAATGGAACTAATTATTTTAATAGAATTAGTTGTCCTCACGGTACTATGTTTAAATCTGCAAAAATAATTAACTTCCTAAAACTTTTCTGTTCTTAGTGACATCATTGCCACTCTCTTGATACACAGCCATGAATTCATTCTCACAAAGCTGGCCCAACCCGGAAGGCTAGCTTATGACAATGCTCTTTCTTTGCTGGAGACCCCAGGACCCTTGTCTAACCTAATGGGGCCCAACTCTCTTGTCCTTCTCTTACCACGCCCATCTTCGCATCACCACATCCTGATGGTGGCAACGACACGCGCTTTCACACGGAGGCAGCCAAGAGCCCCGGCCTCACGTGTGGCCTCTCTTTGGACTATGAACCAATGAGCAGGCTGACGTCAGGGGCCTGGATCTCCCAGATCACATGTGGAGCCTTCAGCAGGCCAGGGGGAGATGCCTTACCCCCACCTGCGAGATCATCCCCTCTCCGTTACAAAACTATGAGATGCGCTGTAAGTGTGCACTTGTGTGTATTGTATGATTGCGTATGTATATGCCTCTCCCAGCAACACAATTACCATTTTATTATTGTCTCTATCTTCAGCGAACATTAATGCATTCAACAGCTGCTTAATGCCCATCCACTCACACCTAGTACCCCGCCAAGTGCTGTGCCCACAATGGTGAAGCAGGGACATAGCGCCCCCGCCCTCATGTGGGTCACCGGGTAACAGGGAAACTGTCTTAGGAAAATGTTCTCAGGTAAAGAGAGTGGATAGTGACAAGGAATTGCAAGTATTAATAAAGAATAAGACTTCCATGTTCTATATTTTAGTGTTTTTTAATTCACTGAATGTCACTAAACGTTAATGACGTATAAGTTTGTTGTCGTCCGGTATTATGCCGACTTTAGCTAGGTCGACTTCACGAGCAAACAAAACGTTTATTTCCAGATACTAAGGCCTAAGCTGCTGGAAGGGAACATGGCTCATGAGACTGTGGAAGCTCTGGAAAGCGTAATTCGAATTATGCAACTGCAATCCTCACCAGACAGGTCGCAAACGGATTAGACAGTCACTCCTTTTGCTTCTTTTCCTCGATGGCTACTGGTATCACAAAGGAAGGACCACGGCCCTCCAAAATGAGGAGCCCTTGTCCGCCTCGGATCTAGAAGGAGCTCTTTCAGAGGTTTTAAAGATCCTGCCCACATCACAGCCTGCGGAGAACACCTGTGCCGGAGGGACTGTGGGCGTCAAGGGCTCTGGTTGGACACGGAGCCGGAGCCTGCACCACCTTTCTGCCGGTGTGGGGAGCCAGGGAGGAGAATGAAGCAGGGCTTATCCAGAGGAATGCCAAGCCCTAGGTGCCAATCAAATGATAAGGAATTGGTGCTTACATTCTTCTTGGCACACGAAGGCAATTAACAGCAAGGAGCATTATTTGTAATAACCAAGTCACGGAGGCTTAGATGCCCATCAACCAAAGAGGGCCCCGTGGGCTGTGGCTCAGCCACTGGGATTTCACATGCCTTTCAAAGGATGAAGCGGGGCACCACTTAGCTGCCCCAGGAAGATGTTTCCACCATGGTGCTCGGTAAGATTTATCACCGGACGTTCCTGATAGGAGCTGAGCATTTACATGGGAACCCGCTATGAAGAGAGAGCACAGAGCCTGCTCCCGAAGCCCTGCTGGCGGAGGCTACCAACTGCTCCACAGGCAAGAACTGGACATTGACATCGCAACCTTCTACGCCTTCCGTATGTTGGCCACATACAGGCATGCATTTGAAAATATGCACCCTTATTACAGAAGGTGGGGTTATTGTTTCGCAGTGAGTTTCTTCATGTGTATAAAGTCCTGGTGAAATAATCTATTTATGTCTATACCTGACTACCGGAGTCAAGATTTTGGAGGCTGGAGCATACCAACCCAGGCGAGCGGCACCTGTGACAGAGTATGGCCTTCTAAGTGCAGGTGCCTATCTGGTCCCACTACATCTGAATGAGGACCCCGAGGGATGGCACAGCCACACCCCGTAGGGTCTCCTCAGCTTCTCACACTTTGGCATCTCGTGTGCCTCTCACCTGTGATTATTTGTTTACGTGAATATTTCCCCCAGAGACTCTAACACCTTCAAGAGGAAGGATTCGGCAAATTCAAGGTGGTGTCATCAGAACAAACACCTAGGAGGTCATCAGGATGATGACACCTAATAAGTTATCAGAAGTACACTTTGAATGGACAAATTCAGGTTTTAGTACTGCATGCGGAGGCTCTTGATGTCTTCTGGGTGATAAACACTAGCGCCTTCATGAGAAGACAAAGGTGGGGGGACTGTGGCAAGAGAAATCGGGGTGAGCAAGTCACGAGTGCCACCCAGGCTCCTGGCTGGTGTGCATGGGTAGCACTTATCAGTGAGCGAGGGAACACAGGAGAGAGGGCAGACAGAGAGGCAGAGAACATGTTGGGTATTCCGAGTGTAAAGTGTAACAGAGATCGCGTGGAGGTCTCCAGAAGGGGTGCTAAGAGGAGAGGTCCCAACCTAAGGTAGAGCCTAGAGATAGGGTATACAGGAGTGTATTAAATAGTCACCCTCATTTTGATGACCAAATCAATGGAATGTTTCCAATAATCAGATCAACCCTCTCGAGGCAATGGACAGTAGATAGCAAATGCTGGTAAATTTGGGGAAAGTAAAGAGAGAATTAGAGAAGAGAATAAAAAACAGTGTAATGAAATGATTACTTTTCAAATATCTAGTAATTTTCCCATAAGAAACATTTTAAGTTTCTGATGAGATGAAACACTGGACTATAGAATATGATGGAAGTGTTAATACACATCTCCCAAGTCCCCCAAATTCTTATTGTTCAATGAGTACATTTTAAAAATGCCTTTAAATGCACAAAACTGTATGTAAAGATTCTGTGATACACAGAAAGTATTACTCTATTCAACTTACGATTCCGAGTCAGCCAGAAAGCCAGCTGCAACTAGCCACTGGCATGAAGGAAAGTGCTCACCGGGCAAATCGTATCACAGCATTTAACAACACTCCAACTGGAATAAATCATTAATATTTCCATTGACACCCCTGGACTAGACTTCTTTGTGGAGCATGAAGTATGACAAGATTTTTCACTGTTTAATGTAAGTATCAAATGGACATCCATTTATTTTTATTAGAAAATTTGTAATAGTGCAGGAATAACTTCAATAGCAGAGATAACCACTCACTCAGAGTATTAAAGCTCTCTCCACTACCTCCAATATATCTACTGCATTTGCCAAAAGTTTAATTAAAATGAGATGACGGGAATAATTAGTATCATAATAAACATAAGACAAACTAATAAAACTGCACTTTTTTTTCTTTCATTCTTTTAGTCTAGGCTAAACGAGACCATTTCAATGTTCAGTAATGAGTTATTTGAAACAGTTTCTATGAGATTAAAAGTCTTCTTGATATTTATCTTAAAGAGGAACAAAATTTGATGTTATATATAAGCTTCTGCAGTTTGGAACAATGACCCCATGCTGTGTGAAACATAAAAACATTGTGCATCAATGAGTCAAGCAATTTCCACGCCAAGTTATTGCAAAAACTCTTTATAATAAGATTTTATTCTAGTAAACTTTAACTGGCTAACAACTCTCTAAATTATTCAAAGATGAGTATACCACTTAGAAACATATACAATCTCTTTCACCTGAGGCAAGTGTGAATGTAAACAAATATTGAATGTATGCATTGTTTAAAAACAGCACAATGAAGTATTTATAAATATATTAAAAATATGGAGGTCCTAGTCATCTCTGTTAAGATAAACTTATTGAATCAAAAGCATTTTGAAATACAATGAGTGCATGAACTTTCTGCCCCTCTGCTTTTCTCTCCCAGAAAGAATGAATGACTGTGGAAAACAGTAAGTCATTGCAAATACAATGGCAATGTCACAGGGGCCTTCTTCTGGAATCCTCGCTGGTTCCCCTAACCGCTCCAGGAACATGCTAACAGGAAGATGCAGTACACAGGAACTATCAAAAGGGAGCACTTTTGAGCCACTAAAATTGTGTGTTAGCCCAAAAACCACAATCTCGCAACTCCAGGCAAAGATGCTATCTCAGGTACTTTATGTGCTAAAATGATCATTAAAAATTAAGCTCCACATATTCGCTGCCATTTAGACTATTAATTTACCTTTGCTAATCATCTTTTTGACTCCAGGCTAAAGGAGTTCACTTACCGTTCGGATGCTGAGGCTCCGTCCAGGAGATGTTGAAGGAGTGGGGTGAATAGGAGTGCACTCTGGGGGCGGGCACACCTTCCGGTGAGCAATCCTCTGTTCGGGCCTCACTGGACTCACTCACTGCGCACCCGCCTCCCGTGCAAGCCTGAAGGAAATGGGGGGAAAGCACATTTCACCCTGCGTCCCAAAAGTTTAGATGGACATTGAAGGAAAGTAATTCGTACTAAGAGTTTCGGATTCTTTGAAATAAAGCTTTCTTTATCCCACAAAATAAATGTGTTTCACATTACTATAGGGTGACCAATATATTTAAAGTAGAACCGTGTAATCGAATACAACAATATTTCTCATAAGTCAATAGCAAAGGCACTGGTGAGCAGCAGCGTACTGGCTTAAAGGGTCAAATCACTGCTTATGCGCCCCAGGAAATGGGCTTTGTTAACCGGCTGACAAACTTAAAAGGGTCACAGGACGCCCCTCCCACCACACACACCACCTAATAAGGTATCACTAACGCCAGAAATGGAAGGAAACTTCCGTGTGCACTTTCATAATAAATTCCAAATCATCCCCAAATTAATGTTTAATAAAAGTATTAGGAAAATATCTTCACTCCCCAAGTTGCTGGATAAGCATTTCTGCAGGAAACTGAGACAGACACAGAGGAGATTTCTAGACTAAATTTGCTGGCAAATATTAGCAACTATATCTTTATATAAATAACACAGATATTTGAAAACTGCACTTAAGCTTTGCTCAGCGTCTCTCTAGGTTACGACTGTAATTTGCACAATGAAATTTAAGGATCTTTCAAAAATGAACTAAATTTTACTAAATCAATAAGGAAGAAAAATCATAGGACGATGTTAAAAAGCAGACATTTAGTCCCTTTTCATGAAAGGTAGATATTACTAATATAAACAGTTAAAATATGCCTTTATCCTTTGGGCCTGTCCCTGCTTTTCAGTTTGATAATGAGGGAATGACCTTTGTTACTGAAAGCAGACAATATCCTTGTCCCTGAAGACAGGAGAAAGCTGACTGATTTTTAGAGATTTTTTTATAGTGAAGTTTAATATTTGCGAAATTATCGCAAACAATTTATTACCAGTATAAATGACAGTATATGGTCAATCGACATGGAGAGCTACCTCGCGTGCTATGGTAAAAATACAACAGTGAAACCAGGTTTTCAGAGAAATTTCTCAGCGGCGGCAGCCAGGTTCAGCTGGGTTAAACGGTGGCCCGGGCATGGAACTGCATTGAGATTGGGGACCTAATTAACCTCGGTGGGCTGCCTCTAATTCTCAGCTGTGGCGTGTGCATATGTATGGAAGAGAGAAGCCATCCTCCTCCCGAGAACAGATTTCTTTGCAAATAAAGAAGGGTCAATTGACATTGTGGACAAACCCCGACTCAAAACTCTAGGACGTGTCACCGTGAGCCCAAGAACAATCTGAACATTGAAAAAAGGAAGATTCAAACATTTCCAACGTGAACGTCCACCAGAAAACGTGGCCAGAAAGAGGCCACGGGGGACAGTGGTGTTATCAGGGGAAAGTGGCCAAAGAGCCTTCTTTTCGGTCCCCAGAAGGAGAGAAATCCATCTTCTCCTCGGGTTGTGCCTGGGGAGGGGGAAAAGGTTGCAGCATCTTATTGTTAAACTCCTACCTCCATGGGGTTTAATTCTGAATGGCTCCTTGTCACTGTTCTTTTTCTCAACCATAACCTCGGGCTTTTCCCTGTGAACTCTCCCCAAAGAAATACTGGACGATGGGACATCAAACCATATATTTTTTAAAAACGGAATGGGAATTGAAATGTACTTGGTTTTGAGAATTTTAGGGTGCCTTCTGGGATAAACAAAGACAGCCTCTGGTTTGGGAGGACTGTTCTTTGGGGTGTCAGGGAAGATCCATAAAAAAGTCATGTGACAGAGAACTTCGTAAGGATCTAAAGAGTTCCTGAGGTAATTTTTCTTGTAAATGAATGAAGCAGAATTTATCGAGGGGCTGCTGAAATGACAGAATTACCTGCACAATATTTTGTTTTTTCCCCACATTGTTGTTGCAGGCATTTGGAGGTGTGGAGAGAGCAGTACAATAACTCATTGCCATCTATAGGGAAATACATGCTCTTAAGGTTGCATCCCAAATGATCTAATAACTGATATCATCTAAATGAAATTGAACCCATCAGCATCTGGTTTGACCTGCCAGCACCAGAGGCCACTGTGTTCAATGCAACTGAATGCTCATTACAATTCTGGTTTGGAAAATCTAAACAAAATAGTGGGGTTGACTAAAGATGCCTTTATGAAATGGCAAAGTCTTTGAAAGCCTCTGAGCCATTAAAATAAGGTGGTCTCTATCCATCTCCTACAGCATTCATTAGTTATAGCCATTTAACAAAATGCAAAGTCAGGATACTACCCTGGAGTGAGTAACTTCTGACCGAATAGGGGATTCACTTTTGGTCTAATGGAATTCGTGACTAATAGAAGTATATCAACTGTTTTTGAAAGCATGCCTATTAGGAACATCCAAAACTAGCCTTCTCTTTCCAATCACCTGTTTTCAGATAAGTAGGGTCTGAGGATGTTAATAATGTGGCGTATATTAAAGTACGAAGAAAAAGAGCAAGGCCAGATTACCTACAAATGACCTTTGGAAAGGTCATTTCCAAGAGTCACTTCCAATAATCCTTCCAGGAAATATATGTAACACTCAATGTTCATCAAGAGGCAAATGTCTAGCTGTAATATAAAAATTACCAGACCACACATATCTGGAAACTTGTGTGTCTCACTATCTTTTGTTTAATTGTTGGCACTGTTTGTATTAGGGACGACCACACTTCACGGCACCATTTGTCGAGTGTAACACCGCGTGCCGTTTCTTTTAGTGGAAAGAACACGTTTGAAATCACATAGTCCCCGACTCTGACGTTTTACAGCAAATTAATTTATGTCAGAAGCCCCAGATTCTTTATGAAATCAATATGCTTAGTGTTCATTCATTCAAGAATCATTCACTGAGCTTTCAGATTCCACTAGGCACTGTGCTTGACTCTGCACACAGAATTTTGAAAGACACAGTCCCTAGCATTCAAGTTTATAATCCAGTCAACAAGAAAAGTCAGATAAAACCACGTGAAGTAACACACTTGCTCTGAGGCTAGAGTGAATCAAAGCGGTTCCCACTCCCACGCATTTGCCTCTGTTCTAACGCCGGCTTAAAGGCGTTGTCGGCAGATGGTTTTCCAACACGCAGTCAACGTGTTAAGATGATCTATAAAGGCAGCTCCACTTGGCTGAGAGGAGGGATCGCCATCTACTAACCTAACCACCTTGAAAGCCAGTTATGATGTTGAAACTGTGAAATATACGATAATCCCTTAATTAACCAAGATAAACCTAAATATTCTGGTTCATTGCATTTACAGGTTAACAAAGTTGAGTAAAAAACCCTTTGAGTTGAGTACACTTCCTGAACATATATCACTGTATTTCCTGCCCTAATAAATATGGTGAAATAAAAAATAATGTGAGCAAATGTATTTCCCTAAAAGAGGTAGGGCAAGACTTCCACATCTTTACCATCTTGCATCAACATTATTCAGGGGCTGACAGATGTCGTCTGACTCCATAGAATATTGTATGGGGGTCACCTTTTTAGCATCATAGAACTTTGGGACTTAAAGAGACATTAAAAAAGCATTTAGTTCAAAAATCCTAATTCTAGGCTTGAAAAACATCAAACTCAGTGCAGTTAAATAAATTTGCCTTAGGCCACACAGTTGGTGGCAAAACCAGAATGGAACTCAGGGGAGTGGAATCACAATGTAGTGTTGTTTATTTTTCAAGGGATTACAGATTCATAAAACATAGATTCAGGTGGGTTTCCATCGATTGCACAGCCTTGAGAGTAGACCTGTTTCGTGTCATTTGTCTCCTGATAAAAACCAAGAGTGTAACAATTAATTCCGGTTGCTTTCAAGCAGTAGAGAATTTTCCAGATTCTGATATGACTACTCTTTTGAAAATAGTGTGGATTTGTGGATTTGCCTCTGAAAATTGAATTATTATACTTCTAACATCGTGGGTGATAAACTAAGTAATGAAGGCAGCAGGTCATCAGCCCGCCTGGCGTGCGGAACACCTAGGCACCCAGAGTCAGTGCGGACGGCGTTTTGAACATTGTCTGATTGCCCTTGTTTTATGGTGTCAGGTCAGACACTTAGCAATGGTTGAATGTAGTTTATTCTCTCTTGGTATAATATTTAGAGCATTCAAGAGCATGTTAAGTAAAATGAATGCATACACAGTGTCTACATAAATGTAAATTTATTCATAATCAAGAGCGGAATATTTTCTATGGCATTTATCAAAGCAAATATCCTTATATAGGTATTGCTATAAAATGAAGAGTGCGTTTAAAACAAATAGGGACAATCTCATGTTTATATTCAGTTATTTTCAGATGTGCTATTAAACTTAAAAAAGATTATATTTCATCAAAAAACAAAAGGAATAAATTCCACGGTAATATCAAGGTCTTTTAAAAGACCTTCGCATAAAAGTGCAATTTTGCATGAAAAAAAAAGAAAAGGCTATTGTCTGTCTACTGAAATCTCTAAACCATGTTGGTTCCAGGGTTTTATTAAGTGATGGTCTTTTTGAGGTAGAAGTGTGATGTAAACTGGAATATAATAATGATCAAGAATATCGGGGGGGGGGGTCATTGAAACCTTCATTAAAAAAATAAGACCTACATTTTCATACTGTGCATTGTTTTTCAAATGAATACAAGTTTCATGGGAAAATTACCCTATTAATCCAGGAATTTTGGAAAAAGCCCTCGACAATTATGATGTTCGGCAAATAATAAAAAAGAAGTAATTTCTGATAATCCTAAATTAGATTTGGGAAGCCTACTGACTTAGATTATTATTCTATCATTTTGCATAATATGAAATAAATGTATTAGATCAACATCATTCACATTTAGGATGTGAAGTGAGTTTACAGTGGGAATAGCGATACATGAGGGTTTTTTGAGTTTGTTTTTGTTTTCTTAAGTGAGGGAGGGAGAGAAGATGGGATAAAGGGAAGGGAAGCAGCAGGGACAGGAAGTGGGCAGAGAAAGTGATAAAATAAAGCAAACTTACTCCGAGCTTGAGAAGATATCTGGTGCCAGGCAACAGGTATTGCAGCGTGTGGTCCTGAAAAAGCTCTGTACTGTTATAGATGACATCCCAAATGGTAAAATTACGCGTGTGATTTGAAATATATAATAGATAGCGCTCCAGAATTCCATTTAGTTTTCCTGGCTGTTTCCACCTAGGCAGGGAAAGTACAGCATGATTATCCGCATTCCTTCAGGTCAGGCCTGATGGGCACAACCTTCACAGGACAGCTGTGAACCTTGATGTAGGCCACAGTAAAAATACACACTGAACACTCAAAGTGATTCACTTAAAAAACAACCAAGTAGTTATTAAATGTGTATTCTGAATGGTATAAAGAAAATAAGGCATAATGCCTGTTCTCTAGTTACTTATAATTTTAACTAGAGGCCCGATGCACAAAATTCGTGCAAGAGTAGGCTTTCCTTCCCCCGGCTGCTGGCACCAGCTTCCCTCCGGCATCGGGGACCCAGGCTTCCCTTGCAGCCTGGGCTTCGTCTGGAAGGTCGTCCAGTCTAATTAGCATATTACACTTTTATTATTATACATTAGATAATAATGCAAAAATGTCTGAGGTCTGAGTATTTGACTTTTAAATATTTTAAATGTTTTTACTGCTTTTTTAGAGAGATTGGGAGAGGGAGAGAGAGAGATAGAAACATCAATGATGAAAGATAATCATCAATCGGTTGCCTCCTGCATGCTTCCCTATGGGGATCGAGCCTGCAACCCGGGCATGTGCCTTGACCAGGAATCAAACTGTGACCTCCTGGTCCATGGGTCAATGCTCAACCAATTAAGCAACACTGCTCAGGTGAGCATTTGATTTTGAACTTAAGCCATAGAACAAAATTTGGGGTAAGTAAAACATCTGAGCAATTAAGAGAAATGAGAGAGAGAATAACGTAACGGTCTTGAAAAGGGCATTGATGGAATGGGTAATAAGCAATTATAGAAAACAGGGAAGTTGTGAATTGGAAGGGCTGAAATAGTGCAGTAAGACTTCTCGAATGAGGTGACATGTGACTTAGGTGACATGTGACTGAGTCATTGACAGACGGTGGATTTGGTAGGAAGAGTAGAGCACATTCCACACAAGGGTTGCAATGTGTCCGTGAGCATGAACTGGGCAAGTCGTGGAACAGCCAGACATTGGGAAACTGAGAAATACTTAAGAGTAGTGGGAAATCTTTGGGCTAAACAATGTGGGATTGACTTAGGGCAAAAAGGAGAGCCCCTGGGAGAGTTCAGATTAGGGACAAGGGGATATGAGTAATGTTTTTCAGCTTGAATGAATATCTTAATTTATTGAGTCCAAGCTCTTCTTTCAAAGATGAGAAATTGAGGCTAAGAAAGATGAATATAAACAGTAGCAACTGCTGGTAAGAGAGGTTTAACTCAGTACTGCAATATACCTTGTACCTCTTGTATTAGGAAGTGGATAAAAACCACTAATATCAAAAATAATCCAAACTTGCCGATAGCTAAAAGTTCCTTTCTGAGTTCATCTGCAAAGGAACATGAAGGTCCCAGTTTATCCTCAAAAAGAAAACGTGCATTTATACTCTCCAATTCCAAACGAGCACAAACAATGCCTCTCATCTAAAAAGCTCAAGGCGGCCGGGTAAGTGGTCAGTTCCCCCCTCAGTGAAGTTTGCACAGAGGCTGTGTACACATGTAGCCCGGCCTGATTGCATAAAGACAAAATGGAAATTAACTTGGCAAGGGATAATCAAAGGTTCCCAGCACCACCGAACTAATCACTCCTATGCATTTAATCACAATGAAATTAATTCTATGTCACAAGCCCTTCCCTTGATTGAACTCACTGGGATTCCTGCATGAACCCCCGCGTGACAAACAATATTGCTACTCACTGTGCGTCTATAGTTCTGGAATCCAGGACGGTCAGAATCGGGGGATTCACGTGTTCCGGTGGCAGCTGTGCCGTGTACAGGATCACCAGGGAGCTGTTCGCGCAGCCCACATGTGTGCACGCACACAGCAGAAACTGGTGGGGCGAGAACACTGCTAAATCTAGGGGGTGGAAGAAACAAAAATGTATTTGCAATCAGACTTTTTATTCCCGAGATCTCACTCCTCCTCTACGTCCCTACTTCTTACAACTGGGAAAGGAAAGCTTCAAGTAAGAATCGATAGCCATCAAAATCAATGCCAATAAAACAGAGGCTGTCTCACCCCTTAAATATATGATGGCTATTTTTAAATAGACAGGTGTCAGTCAAACCCTTGGCTTCACTTTTCATTTGAACAGTTTGACTGCTTTCTTGAATGTCCCTGGCCAGGTAAATCGGTTTCTGAGTTTAGACTTAGTTCAGTGACTCTGTTAAAAAAATAAATGAGACATTTAAATAATGTTTAAAGAATATTTGAAGACAATAGGAGTTGCTTTTGAAATTCAAATACAGAGCTTGTAACAATGACTTTGAACTTGTAATTCCTTTTGCTGAATTCCTTTCTTTTCTTCTCCACCTGAGCAACTATTATTTGACCTTCAAGCTGCCCAGTCTCAGTGCAAATGGCCTGTTTCTTTCTTAAGCTGCCCCCAACACACCCTGCCGTGACCTCTGGCACAAGATGGAGCTGTCTCCTCCCCTTCCCTCCCAAGGTGTCTGCACACACCTTTAGCACAGCGCTCACAATGCTGACACCAGGATCTGTTTATGGGACTTTTATTCTGTTTATCCGAGCCCTCAGAGTGAGCTCTGTAAGGGCAGGAATGGTGCTACATTCATTTTGCATCCTCTGTATCTAGCACAATGCTTGGCACATTATAGGTTTTGAATACATGCCTTAGGATAAACTAATCTGTAATTTACTAATTCAATTCTAAAATATCCTCAGTACCCCCTTTTCACAGGTACTCAATTATTTCATTGAATGAATCTCACCAAAGTCCTGTCAACTTTACCAAGACGTAAACATCCGTCATATTTTTGTGCTTGTCTGAATTCCTAAAAAGAATTCTCAAACACAAATGCTTCGTAAAACACACACACACACAAAACAGGAGCCCGACCCATGGGCTCAGTGGTTAGAACATCGGTGCATGCATTCACAGGGTCGCAGGTTCAACTCATCCAAGGCATGTACCTGGCTGGATTGCACGTACCTGGGTTGCAGGTTCAATCCCCAGCCCCCATTAGGGAGTGTGTGGGAGGTAACCAATTGATGTTTCTCTCTCTCATAGATGTTTCTCTCTCTCTCCTCTCCCTCCCTTACACTCTCTCTAAAAATCAATGGAAACATATCTTCAGGGGAGGATTAACCAAAAACAAACAGGAGATAAAGGTATGCCAACATGTTAACAGTGGTTCTCTCAGAGTGAGGACACGTGGCTGATTTATTTTTTATTACACATATCTTCAAATTTTCTAAGGTATACACGTATAGCATAGATGGAGAAAACGCAGCTGTAGTTTATCAATATCAATTCAGTATTTAAGAAAGTGTATGCCCAGGACCCAGTTGGCACTGTTACACCTCCTATGTCATCCTTCTCTTTCCTCAATGACTTCAGCATTGGCTTCGTTTCCTTTTCAATCATAACCACCCCCCTCCTTTTTTTTTTCTTTACCTTTTTGGCAACTCCAACATCCTCAGTAATGACTCATCCCCGAATCTGGCTCCACTTCCACTTCCTCGCATGGAATGCCCTTCATCCCTACTGCATTTCTCACCATTCAGCACAGTTAGACTCACCACCTAATCATCTCCGGAACCATTCCCAAGACTCTTAATTTAAAATCTACCCTAGCTGACCACAGACTGGTCAACCCTCCCACCCCTTCCATTTGTCACGTTAATGCAGTCCCTCCTTTGCTACCACCCAGTCTCTCATTTCCAGAGGATTCACAACATCTGAACTTCCCTTGCCATCATCTTTGATGACTCATTTCAAAGGAATGTACTCCAGATCTCTGGAGTACTTCACCTCCTCAATGCTCTTCTGTATCTGCTACCTCAGTCCCTGGCCTGGGAGAAATCTTCCCATATCATCTTCTCATATCTGTGTGGTGTGACTGAGAGACATGGCTGAACATGCTGAAGAGTCTATTACACTCCTGCGTTTTCCAATTTGAACCAGACCCGTGGCACTCCTTGGCGATAACTGTCTTACTCCCTTGTTTCTTCCTTCGTTGTACTGACCTCTTTATTTTTTTCTCCTTCCATGGACTGGGCAAATCTGGAGGAACCAAGTGAGGTCTCAAATTGAAGTCCTCGGGTCTAGCTCTTTCTGAACCCCTACAATATTTGGAATCTGTGCCATGGGGTCAAGATCAATATGGGTGTCATAAATATCAATATGGTTTCCCCCTTCTGCGCTTCCCTACCTCTCACCCCATGCCTTTCCCTCAGTTACATTCTCCTCTAAATGTCCACCCATTCAATTATAAAGTCAGAATTTACCTATACAATAGGTACTACACGTGAAACACAATGGGACCGGTCAGAAAGCAGAAAGAGCAAGGTAACCGCTCTACACAGGGCCAAATGGAGGGCACTCGGAGAAACAAGAAGGGCAGAGACCCTCCCTTCCTCCATGTCAGACATCGCAGATGGAATGAAGGAGGAAAGAAGGAAGGAGTCAGGGATGTGCAGGATCTTGGGACGAGGGGCTGTGATGCCAGGTTCCAAGGTAGAGTCCCATGCAGCAGACAGAGCCAGAAAAAAAAAAAAGACCTTGGTGTGTGCAGTGGGGTGGGCGGGTAGCACTGCTGAGAGGTCAGCTCCCCGAGTGTGATACGGAAGCAATGAAGAGACCTACTGGGTCTGAGGGGCAATCTCAGGAGTGACCCCTTTGCACAGAGGATGAAGCATCATGGGTGGCCACACCCAAATACCAAAAACTGTCTATGACCCCGTAAGCTTTCACACCTTCAAGGGACAGGAGGGACTCTGAGAGGGACTGTCGGAGTCACATCAGATATATGAAGTCGGGTTAGAGAATTAAAAATACAGATATTCATAGAAATATAGATGTAGGTATGTCTTATTGACTGAGATTTATAAACGCTTCATGCTCATTCTGCCCTTTATTCATGCTTTTGTTAACCACACCCAAGATTTCCAATCGTATGCAGAATTAAAATGTTCTTCCCATTGGATTTTTTAAAATGAATTAATTCACAAAACACCCTTATGGGAAATCTGATACAATAGGAATTGAGGATTTCCTTTGGATTCGGAAAATGTGAAAACTATAAACTCAACAGTACAAAGAAAGCCAGGCTGATTAAATAGCTTTTTTGACTTGCGAGTCATTTTTATGCCTGCGCTGTCCACCCCGAAGTGGATTATTCTTCATGTATTTCCATAAGAAGATGAAGTGTCACTCGTGTCCTCTGAATAATGAGGCATGAAAAAAAGAAGGGGATGGAACCTCACATGATACATGTTAGAGGGAGCTGCACAGGTGGCTGGACTGGGGAGCCCTCAGTGAACTGGGAGGCGATGGTGAAGAAAAGAGAAAGGAAAACTTGGCAAGAAAAAAGGAGTTCTCAGGTTGGGGGAGGAGGGTAGCTAGGTGAAAAAGGAACAATTGAAACGGGTGATTCTTTTTTAGAAGAGTTAATGTGAGAAAGTGAAAATGTGGTTCCAAGGGAAGCAGGACTAAGGCATTCTTCGGGGGTGAAGCCCTAAGCAAAACCCCCAATTTCAAGCAAAATCCAAGAGGAATATAACAGTAACTCTCTGCCCCGTGCCGAACTGCAACTGATTTGGTAATATGTCTCCACAGTGTGATCAGGCCCTTCAAGGGCAAGGTGATGGATCAATGGATTCGAACAATTGCAGTTATGTACACAGATCTGAGTGGAGCCACTGGGGGGCGGGGGTGAGGGAACCCTGAAAACATACAGCCACTATTCATCAAGCCCCTTAACAAAACCATCTCGTTTTCCATTTGCCTGATTGCATCGTTTGCATAAGATCAAACAGAGAAAGCTGTGGATAGAGAAGAACAGATCGCTCTGATATGCACCAGAAATGGATCCACAGGCATCATCCTGAGACGTGTTACACGGAAATGCACCCCAGCGCATGGAAACCTCACCGATTACTGTCGAGCAAACTATAATTTACAATACTGGCCATGAATTATATGCTATTTTACGATTGATTTCATGCTGTTGTTCGGAGAATTTCATTGATCTCAATTTACAAAATGAACCAATAAGTAGGCAATGATTTTCTTTTAACTCCTGGTGTAAACTGAGAAATGTATATCTTCTTATTGGTGTCTCCTGTGGCAGTTCTTGCTTCTTTATGATCTAATGCACATTATCAAGTCATTTTTCTAACAACTTCCAAATAAAAAATAGAGTTCCTTCCTGATTTTGTCCTCTCTTCCCAGGAGTCATCACCTGGGTGTTAAAAATGTTGGAACAGCCCTAACCGGTTTGGCTCAGTGGATAGAGCGTCGGTCTGCGGACTGAGGGGTCCCAGGTTCGATTCCGGTCAAGGGCATGTACATTGGTTGCGGGCACATCCCTGGCGGCGCGTGTGCAGGAGGCAGCTGGTCGATGTTTCTCTCTCATAGATGTTTCTGACTCTCTATCCCTCTCCCTTCCTCTCTGTAAAAGATCAATAAAATATATTTTTAAAAAATTTTTAAAAAATGTTGGAACAGCTAGGCCAGCGTGGCTCAGTGGTTGAGTGTCAACCTATGTGAACCAGGAGTTCATGGTGCAATTCCCGGTCAGGGCACATGCCTGGGTTTCAGGCTGGATTCCCAGTAGGGAGAGTGCAGGAGGCAATCAATCAATGATTCTCTCTCATCATTGATGTTTCTCTCTCTCTCTCTCCCTCTTCCTTCCTCTCTGAAATCAATAAAAAATATATTTTAAACATCGGAGCAATTTGGTCACTAGTGACCACAGCTCCTCTGTCATTAGGAATTCCGTCTTGAGAATCACTTCTAGGTCAAGGTTCAATGAGAACACAGTCTGGGCGGTCGACCTAGTAGGTGGTGTGTTTTCTACAGACGTCAGGAGAGCAATGGGCCCCACAAAAAGCAGGTGGAAGGTCAAGTTGTTCCTCTCTGCCCCTGTGCAGCCCTTGCTTCACACCTGCTTGCTCAGCCTTTTGGGTCCAGAAAACTCAGAGTCTGACCTTATAATTAATAAAAAACAGAGGCTTTCTTTAGCCTGAACACCACTGTTCTTCTGCTCCTCATAGAAGCCTTAACATGGACTAGGCTTTTCTCTAACCAGGTGAGCAATTACCCTTCACCAACATCCGGTTCCGTCATTCAAACTAACTAGCAGAGTTGGACTCACTTTGCCCTAGAAAGTGGTTATCTGTAACACTGCACCCAAACTAGATTGCTCAACTCAACACGCTTTTTTGTTTGTGCTCACAGTGTTTTCCGCCTCGCCATAGAGATCCACATACAACCCTCTCATACAAACTTTGTTCAAAGAGTATATTATTCACAGAGCCTCTCCTGATTCTCCTTAATGTGGGCATAGTTTGTGCTCTACTTAGCTGCCGTTTTTTAAAAAAACCACAAGTCTCTCTCGTGAGCATCCTTACACCAATCACGAGTACCCACGGCGCTACTGGCTCTCTGAGAGTAAGAATTCTTGGTCTTACAGGTATCCCCTTTCCTTACTTTATACTTTGGACACTCCTGATGGTTGAATATTAAAAAAAAAATTATTGCAACAAGAAAAACTAACTATAAGCAAATGAAGACCTGGTGCCTCTATCAAGATAGTAGCTGGTGGCACATGTGGAGCCCAACCAGCTAGGAGTTGACAATCACTAGTTTGGGGGAGGAGAGAGTGCTACTACTGCCATTGTGCTAATGATGAACTATGCTTCCTTCCTGTTCTCTCCCCTTCTTTGGCTGGTGAGAACAAAGGCTTCCCTGCCAAACTCCTTAGGCCGACAGCATTCTTAGCCAGCTGTCTTCCAGTCTGGATTCCTGAGTACCCCCAATACCCAATTTATAATAAATTATAGCATATTGAGCCCAAGGTTGTTTTTTTCTTGGTTGCTTTTATGATAATATAACCCTAGAGCAGTATCCCTCTTCTCTCTTTATCTCTCCCTCCTCCCCTCCCTCCGACACACACACACACACACACCCTCCTCTACCATCTACCTTGCATTGCTTTTGGACAATGAAAGATAGAATTAGTCAGTAACTGGCTTTTGAATTTTATGAATGCTCACAACTCACATTCAGAAATAGCTTTTATGTCATTTATTTATTTATTCACTCCACAAATATTTGTTGGGCATCTGCCATGTATTTTCTATGCTGAGATATAGCAGATAATAATGTGTGTACAAGATAATTTCAGCTATGTCTTTTGAATTACACTGTGCTCTGGGTTATGTCTTCCAAACTTCAGAGATTCTGTGGCTTATAGGGTATATAGATATGTAGTACATACCAATGATTCTAAGCCACTTTAATTTATACTGCTTATGATATAAAATGGCAAATGATTTGAGAATTTTTGTGCAAAATTACAAATTATAGTGTATCTCCTACGATGGGGTCTGAGCTGCTACTTGTAAAAAAGAACTAATTTCAGGAAGAGCTCAAGTTTCACTGATTAACAACAAATTACAATGAGGATATTAGCACCAAACTACTTAGGGACACAAAACTGAAAATAATGTATATTAGCATTAATATTTTACTATTAGCCCCCCAAATGCTCAGATTTTCAGGAATTCTATACATGCTGAATTTGAGAAATGAATACTCAAAGGTTTGTGGAAGTTCAGTTGACACTAAAGGTCTGTAGCTTTACAGAAAACATTAATTTGATTTATATTTTGAAAACCAAGTTTAACTTTATAGCAGTGATTCAGTGAGGGGGAAATCTCCTAATATTATCTATATAGTATATTTTTGACACCCAGAGTTCCGAGCTAATAGAATTTATGGGCTGTATCCTCTTGGCTTTTGCATAGTAGAGCTACACAAGGGCCAGAAAGTGACTTTCTAATCTTCCCACAGGAGATAAATATTCAAATATTTGCAAATTCGGTAGTATTTCCCTAGGAGTTGCTGGACTTGTATATATTTCCACAATAGGGCAGAAAAAATGTAGAGAGGGCAATACAAGAATAGCATCTTTGCAAAATAGCCTTTAAAAGTTGGGATGTAGGAAACAAACTTCCCTAAACGCTATTGGAATTTTAAGTTGTTTTTTATTTTTATTTTATTTTTTGGCTCAAACTCTTTTTCTACCATTCTAGGTTTGAATGTAACTGGGAAGTACAGTAAACACAGGGATGAGGTTTTTTTTTTAACAAACAAGCCTTTGTCTGAATCTTAAATCATTCTCTAACACTCATCCAAAATTTCCAACTTATAGTAAAAACAACTATTTTATGTTTAAATAGGTACCAATATTTTGGTTGTGATTACATTGGATTTAACTACATCATGACTGTAAATGTGAAAAATAATTCATCAATGTTTACAAACTTTAATAGCATGAAATGAGTCATATTTGTAGCCATGGGATGGCCCCTCTCACAGGTTTAGCATAAATTATGTGCTTATGAGCTTTGCAATAGTCTTAATACTTGTGCCATATAGAGAAATAGGAAGAAAATGTGTACCCAATGGATGGCAAGCACTGGGTCACATGTCACTTCTGTTACCAATCAACTTAGGTCTGGCTGTCAGTCTCAGACAAATTACTGTCTCAAACATCCCTCTAAACACCAATTGGTATTCTGATAAATCCTCCACATAATGTCTAGTTTTATAATAACTGAAAAAAAAAGATGCCTTCAGGCTTCATTGTGAAAAGAATCTTTGTTTGGTTGTTGTTCTATATGCATATACGCTTCCATGTCTTCAGGAGAGAATACCCTCAAGGCACTCACAGTCTAGTGGAAAAAACCAAGTCAACCAATAATTTGGGTGGAGGATGCTCACTGATGTGAGAGATGGGAACCAGAGAGGAAGCCCACACAGGTTCCACAGCACCAGACGACTCCTTACTCAAGCACTAACATATTGCCCCAGTTTCAGAATACACAAGAAAGGTCTATGAATAATCGGTGGGTGGGTAAGTGAATGAATGAAAGAGCCACAAATCAGCATTCGTGAAAATATTTTGTTCTAATATTCTTGAGGCATTATTCTCCAAAAGGAACAAACAAACAAGTAAATGTTTAATTTTTACTACTTTGGCACATAGCTATATGCTGTCATTGCAAAGAATACCTATTGTGACGCCTAAGAGTATCCCTCCAAAATTCCTATGTGGAACCCCTGACCCCCAGTACCTCTGAAAGTGGCTGCATTTGGAGACAGGCTTTTTGAAGAGGTGATTAAATTAAATTGAGGCCTTTAGTGTGGGTCCTAATCTAACTTTTCCTCCTAAGGACAAATTCCAGTGTCCTTATAAGAGGAGGAAAGCTGGACACACAGACACCAGGGAGGCACACTCAGAGCGGGCAGACATGTGAGGACGTGGCCAGAAGCTGGCCATCTGCAAGCCAAGGAGAGAGGCCTCCGGAGGAGCCAAACTCGCTGACACCTTGATCTGGGACTTGTAGTCCCCAAGACCGGGAGAAAATAAATTCCTGTTACCTAAGCCACCCAGCCCGAAATTTTCTCACGGCAGCTCTAGCCAACTACCGTTTCTATGTGTGGATTAAAAGGGTATATTATTCTTTCATCTCCGTGGTTAACTGAAACAAGGAAGATGTGAGGTCATGCGGCAGGGAGCCATACAAACCCGTTTCCACGCGTAACTTTTCATTACTGACTCTGAAGACTTGGCTCATTTCTACTCTCAAGACCACACGCTGCAGACCGATAGCTTCCTACTGTATCTCCTCAATGCATGCGGGCACAATGTCAGACGGTCCCCATTTAAAATCCGCAGGCTTGCTTGAAACTTAAAAGATTAAAGCTCACCTTGGAATGAGACATTTTAATTGATGAGTTGTCTTTAAGAATATACTGATGATGTGATGAAGACATAAATGGTGTGTTAATATTTTGACATCATTGAGTATCACAATGTCAGGGAATTTCCCATCCTTCCTTCACTTTAAACTTATCTAGTTGAGAGTTGTGATTTGGGAGTCAGAAAATGATCAGAGCACCAAAATCCTACTTCCGGCTGCATCACCAACCAACTTCATGAATGCAGGCAACTCAAGTAAGTCTTCTGAGGCCCTATTTCTTTACCTACAAAATGGGGATACACTTGTGTAACCGTTTCATACCATTGTGCAACTTAAAGGCTCACAGGAAAGAAAGAACACAGGCAGACAGTAGAGTTGGATGACTTCCAAGGATATATAGTTACAAACCGCATTCATAAAAATACCCAAGTAAGACAGAGGCTTTATGGGCAGTCAGAGTCAAATATTGGTAAATTTAACAAATGAACTAAATTGGGTTGGTACTCAGGCTCATAATAATTTCCTCACTGGCTATATTTTTCTTTCTACTTTATTCCAGAACCCAGATCCTGCTTCTTTGACCCCAAAGTTGTACGAATGCTCCAAGATGGACCAATCAGCATCGTTCCCCAGTATTTTTCATTCTGGAGTTGGACAGTTTCCCAGCCAGAAGGACATGAATTCAGAGCGACTGCTGACCATGTCCTCCCGTCCACAGAGAAAGCCCATGTGTTACAATGGAGAACGGACCCCTGTACAAACAAAACAAAACAAAAAAACCAACCAAACAAAAACCCACTAATGAAATACTTGGATTACCATCATGTGCAACTGAAACAGTCAGGACAATGACGTTAACTTTGCAAAACCAAGAATGAATAGTAACCACTGCTTCTCAAACATTCCTACGTTTTCCAAGGATAAAATCAAATACATTATAAAAGGCATTTATAATTTAAGATAGCTATTTAGTACTTAGGTGAAGGAAGAAAAAAAAAACACCTCTTTCCAGTTTCATCACTGAGTCAACTTTTCACTAGAAAAAGGAACCTGAGCCTTCCTGGGCCTTAATTATTTTTTTGTATCTATGACACAGAGATACTATTTTGAAAATAATTAATAAAAAAAGAATTTTACCCATTTAGGGAACTGAAGGATTTATACAGATACACTAAAAACAATAAAAATATTGAAAAAGTTAGCTACAAGGAAAGGATACTTTGAGTTTAATCTCCGCCTTTCTTCTTCTTCTTACATATTTGATGCAACTAAATTCACTGAATATCCCTGATGTCTGTATCCTGAGTACTTCACTATATCATTTATAGTTGAGAGGTTTTAACCCCTCTTTGCCTTTAATTTGAGAGAGAGGACAGCCTAATTATGTGAGACTGTCAGTTTGTTAATAGAAGTATTCTACAGTTTGCTGAACTTTCTAAATCGGATAGAAAGACAAAGCGTGTCCAGATGTGGTTGTATAACAAGGTCACTGGGCTTCACTCCGTAATTGAGGCCCCTCAAAAAGCACAGTTTTTGGCTTAGTCTCTGCAACAAGGTTAATGGAAAGCTGCACCAAGGGCAAATGCTGTAGCAGATTGTGTCGTCAGGAAATATTTAAACACCATTTAAAAGGATATAACATAAGGAGATTTTATTTTACACTGACTGATGCACAGAAATGTAATACAATAGGTCTGTTAACAAATACGCACTAAGGCTCCTCTCCCCTCCTCCCCTTCCCGTGCCATCTGCATGGTTAAGTCCAATTAGCTTCCTGCATTTAAGTCCTAACCTACTTGTCCTTTCACCCAATGAATGGAGACAACAGCTGTAAAGGTGCACCTGTGAGTGAGTATTTCAGATTAATATCATATTTTGATTATTTTCAAATACACTGATCAGCTCATGCCACCTCAATTCTAAAAATCCTTCAGGGCTTCTCCTTTGCCTGAGAACAAAGTGCACACACCTGCAGCACCGCTGACAATGACTCCCATCTTGTCTCTCACTGCCCCGCACCACTTCCCCAGGGCCCTTAGTCACATGAAACTGTGACTTCATTTTGATGAGATGCACAGCTCTGTGCCATTGACTATTCTGCCCTGGTCCTTAGGCTTCCTATTTTTTTGTGTTTTTTTTTTAAAATATTTTTTATTGATTTCAGAGAGGAAGGGGAGGGAGGGAGAAGGAAGGGGAAGAGAGAGAGAGAGAGAGAGAGAGAGAGAGAGAGAGAGAGAGAGAGAGAGAGAGAGAGAGAGAACATCAATGATGGGAGAGAATCATTGATTGACTGCCTCCTGTACGCCCCCTACTGGGGATCAAGCCGGAAACCTGGGCATGTGCCCTGACCGGGAATCGAATTGTATCTTCCTGGTTCACAGGTCAACACTCAGCCACTGAGCCATGCCAGCCAGGCCGTCCCTGTTTTTTAGTTCTGAACCTCTAAAGCCTGCAACAGTTCACTTCCTTGGTGACGCTTTCTCTTCCCAATTATCTCCTTTGTTCTTACACCTACTACAGAAATGACCGCTGACTGGAAAACACAAATAGTTGTATCTATTTCTATCGAAGCAATGGAAGTGGAAATGATTTCAGGAAAGCTGAAACTATCTCAGTCATATATGTAATGCCCACCCTCTGAAGATACTGGAAAACAGCAGCTCTGACAAAGGTTTAATATCTAGATGCCTTACCTTCTCTAACAGTTTGTAGGTATTTGAGGGGAGGTTTAGAATGATACTGATCACAGCACCAAGTACACACGCTTACAGGCTGAAGTGTTCTCCCCAAATTCATACACTGAAATCCTAGCCCCAGCACCTCAGAAGGTGACCTGGTTTGAAGGCAGGATTTCCCCGCCGTAATGAGTTAAGATGAGTCACCAGGGTGGGCTCTAATCCAGTATGATGTGTCTTTAGGAAAAGGGGAAATTGGGACACAAGCAGCTCCCAAGGAGAAAGCCTGAGAAGAGGAAGGCAGACACTGATCGGGAAGATGTGTCCACAAGTCACGGAGCGCCAAAGAGCCCCCAGGAGCTCGGGGAGAGGCCGGGGACGGAAGCTCCTGCCCAGCCCTCAGAGGGAGCCCACCTGCCGACAGTGATCTGACCTCCAGCCTCTAGCGTCGGTGACGGTGCATTTCTGCAGCGTGTGGTCCTCTGTCATGGCAGCCCCAGCAAACTAACACAAGTAATTCACCAAAATAATACTGCTACCTAGTGGATAATTCCATGAAAAATTCCACGAAGCTACAGGAACATCCTACCTCATTACAACTGTTTACCACATTTAGCATATTAATTACCTCTGAATTATGCATTGGTATTTGTTGCCATTTACTTGAAAATATTAATTCGCTTATTCTGAGTCTTTCTTCAATTTAATTCAATTCATTGCAACTCAGGTCAATAAGAGCTTATTAGATGCCGACTGAGTCCTTATTCCTATGGCACATACTACAAAGATTATGAAATAATAACGGCATTACAACTGCACTCAATACACTGACATTCCCGTGTTGAATCAAGATTTATCCCCTTTAAACTAAGTTAATATTGAAAGACAACACATTTAAGTGATATAGACATATGTAGAAAATGATATAAAAGATTCTAGGAATCAAAGGAAGACATGGGAATTTAAGTATAGCATCACATACATGCAATGTTTTGGTGATGGTGGTAGACAACAGGACATGCATGGAGAATACCGTATTTATCCTGACTAGAAGGAAATAAGTAAGGTGAGCAACTTCATTGAATATCAAGGTACAACTAGGGAAAACTACAAGCATTAACGGGTAAAAACCACCAGATTCCTAGAATAGTCATTCTTTGTATCAATTTTTTCATATATATTAACATTGGGGAAAATACCATAAAAATGCTGTTTACTAATCCAACCTAGAGAGTTTAAAAGATAAGACCTCTTCACAGTAAAGAAAACGAGAGACTGGAATCCCATTGCTTGGAGACAACCACTGTTAACACTGGTGTGTGTCCATGTATGTATGTAAGCACATTCATGTGTATGTATACATGTAACACATACACATTTGACAAAAATAGACTCATGCATTACATATTGCCTGTTAAAATATTTGTTTTTCACATTATTATTAAATATTCCTCCACGGCCTCATAAGCCATATGGCTGCACAATATTCCATTACTGGACATTTAGGAGGTTTTTTGCTGGTGCACACAGGCCAGTATTGTTGTGTTTCAATTCTAATTTCATAGCATAATTAATTTGTGCTGTTACCGGTCAGGAGAGCGGTCACCTGAGTCAGGAGAGAAGACCTGGGAGATAAAATGAGGGGCTCCTGGTTGCTGATACAGCTCTGTTTCTTGCTTTGGGTGCTGGCTCCATCTGTGCGGTCAGTTTGAGAGTCACCACGCTGTATACTTAAGACACTTCCACTTTTCAGAATGAATTTATATCTCAAGATGTCTTAAAAATCAATTAAAAATTAATGGCTGCTCTCAAAATTTTCAAAATAGCAGGCAGCCTCTGTTTGCAAAACTCTCAACAGAAGGACACATTCCATTACCGTTTTCAGGCTTGAACTCCACTCCTTTCCTAACTGGATGTTCTTCGCACTCTCCCTCTGAAACCCCTACAAACATAGTGTCCCTTCCTACCACTGAAGAGAGTGATCCTCATTAATTAGTGAACAGATCCCAGGTTAACATTTGGGTACAGATACTAACATATACATTTCACATATTTAATTTCTTCACATACTGGTGCACTTGCATTGCAGAAGCATCTTAGAGTAAGAATGACACCTGATTATATTGTCTACAGCAGTGGTCGGCAAACTCATTAGTCAACAGAGCCAAATATCAACAGGACAACGATTGAAATTTCTTTTGAGAGCCAAATTTTTTAAACTTAAACTTCTTCTAACGCCACTTCTTCAAAATAGACTCGCCCAGGCCGTGGTATTTTGTGGAAGAGCCACACTCAAGGGGCCAAAGAGCCGCATGTGGCTCGCGAGCCCCAGTTTGCCAACCATGCGTCTACAGCTAAGCACAGGTGATATGTGCACATTCTATACTCACTGTTCTATTTTGCTTGACCCTTTGTTACTAAGTGGGCGTGGCTCCTTGGAATAATGCAGCCACTGCTCATCCACCCAAGGATCTGGAGTGTAGCTAAGCCCCGAGCAACTCTCCTGGAGTCTGGTCACTTGACTTAGCAACTTGGCTTCTGAACGCTCCTGCTTCTTTTCGTAGTTTAAGCTTTCCCGCTTGCATCCTCAATGTTTCTGAGACTTTGTATAATTTAACGCTCTATCTCTGTGACATAAAAAGGGCACAAGTGTGACTTAGTTTGTGATAGAGAGGCACAGTGACTCATAGATGAGATCACTGCCTTACCTGAACACCCTCACATATTCCACCCTATTAATACTCAGCCTTACCCATTAAGAACACAAGCACATCAACAGTGTTCCCCTCAGTAACACTGCTTTACGTAAGAGGAGTGATTTGGATGCACTGCAGCACTGTGGCATTCAGAAAGCCCAAATGAAGGGAAAAATCAAGGTTAGAGTGAGGCTTTATTTTGTTCAGAAAAAGATATTTTGGAAGCCATCAGCATGAATGAATATGATTCAGCTCGAATCTGTAGTGTTGATAAGGTTCCTCATAATGCTGGGTTAGAAGTTCCTGGCCTTTCAATGTTTTTGTTTTTTATTGTGCCATTAGCAATATAGCTTCTTCTACAATAAATTTCTCACCATAAGACTTAAGTGTTTGGATGGTTCAAGCTGAACATCTCTATTTTGCTGTTTATGCGTGATTCTGTTTGACCTTGGCAAATAAGACAGAAGAAGTTTTAGCACTTTTGGTTGCTTACAGATATAAATATTTATTGCCTATCTGACTTTACCAGAAATTCATCTGCTTTTCCTCCCTCCTTCCCTTCTCTCAATCTCTGCCTTTCTTACACACACACACACACACACACACCGTACATTGCTATCATCTTTGTCTTAATGCCTCAGTCTTACAGACAGAATCCCAGGTCCTGAAGGTGCTCTCCGTGGTGCTGAAATCAGGCACTCATTCAACCCTTACCACTACTGTAGATTAGGTGATGCCCTAGGACCGTGGTCAGCAAACTGCGGCTCACGAGCCACATGCGGCTCTTTGGCCCCTTGAGTGTGGCTCTTCCACAAAAGACCACGACCTGGGCGAGTCTATTTTGAAGAAGTGGCGTTAGAGAAAGTTTAAGTTTAAAAAATTTGGCTCTCAAAAGAAATTTCAATCATTGTACTGTTGATATTTGGCTCTGTTGACTAATGAGTTTGCTGACCACTGCCCTAGGAAATATATGTGTGTGATGGTTTGGTGTCAGAATTGTGTGTGTGTGTTAATAGAGTTCCTATTGATCTTCCTCCCTTTTGGGGTTCCAGTAGTCATAAGCAGTAATGTCTTAGGTTCGATTAACCAAAAACAATTCATATGATAATAATAAAAAATAACTATCCAAAGGGATCACTCCTCTCTCTTCAGCAGTTCAGTTAGTACAACTCATATAAGCCTCCTTGTCAGACTCAGAGCATACTTCCATGATTACCCCTATCTTGCTATCCTTACTTCTAAAAACTTTGTAGGCTTCTCTGAGACATCTCAAAAACTTCTTCAAGATTGCCAGTTTCTGGTAGGGTGCTCATTTAAATGAGAATGATCTGGTTGGCTACCGTTTGGATAGTCATCATCAATCAGAATGCTATCTAGCCCGAACTTTGAAACAATCCCAGTATGTTGAATAGACAAAAGGTGGCTTTTTTTTTTCGTATCTATTTATGAACATCCTGTATACACACATCTTAAGTGGCCCACAATAGCTCTGCTGGTGAGACCAATATAGGTCCTTCAATCTTTCCATAATGTTTTTAATCATAAGCTTTGAGGCAATTGTTTCTACCTCAAAATTCTTAAAAATCTTTTATGGGATGGAAACAAGAGATTAATGGAGATCTTGCAAAAAAAGATAAATGGCACCACCAGAATACCACAAAACTGGGGAAAAATTAATTGAACCTATACTTTTGATAAATATTTATTTTTTGCAGAAGAAAAATGCATACTAGTTTAAGCTGTCATTATACTAACCTACATCCTATTTTTCATATTATTAGTAATACATAATGCGGTAGTTTATATTCAAAAATAAAACTAGAATGTATATACCTCATGTATTTATCCAGAAATACGCCAAGGTTACTATGGTTACGAAAAATCCATTACCTTTGAATACAGAATGAAAAAAGTTTGACTTAAAGTGTGTGCTATTTATTATAGCAAACATCAACAGCCTTCGGGAGGTTCCCTAACTGGACTCATTTTTCAGTGTCATGAGTGACCCACCATACTACTAGCTTATGGCCTATGCAAGGCAAAAAATCTGAACTGTATGCATTTTTAAATATATTTTGTACTAACTCAAGGTGCAGCAATGCCTTTGACTTTTAATGCTTCCTATTTAAGAGGAAGAAGAAAAAAATTTTTTCAACCACCTAGATGCTAAGTGGCTTCTGAATTGAAGGGCATCTCACTTACTCTACCTACACCCGCCATGGCTGTGAGAACCGTTGGCTATGCAACAGAGAAGAATGTTGGTTCTATGCAGAAACTTTAAAGGAAGCTACAGGAAGAATGTTGGTTCTATGCAGAAACTTTAAAGGAAGCTACAGGAAATGAAGTAGGAGTGAGAAAAAAATGCTGACACTTTGAACATTAAGGAGAGGAGCTTAAGACAACGTACCAAGGAAGTTTTGACAGTGCAGAAGGTAAAGAATGCTAACTGGTGCAGATGACTATAACCAGGAAAAACAGGATATGATATGTTGCTCTTGAAGAAGTTTTAAAATTATATTCCTAGCTACACTGAGTTTTTGCTCATCAAGACTGTGATCAGATACATTAAAGCAAAATATGATTGACTAATAATTATGCAGTAAGTATTCCGTATAACTAGTAGCTTAATGTGCAAGTGAAAATAAATTTTCACTTATAACATTATCAAAGATGTAAGAATATAAGGTTCACTGCTGATGAACGATGCAAAACATTAAGAGTTTCTACTAGTATGGTAAGATGATCATATGGTAGGATGATCTTTAATAGCATTTGTAACTTTTTATAATTAAGAACAGTATCATATTTAGCTAGACTGTGGCTTCCTCTCTTGGTCTTTTCCTGAAATGACATTTCACACTGTCGAAGTCCATTTGAGAGGCCCCAAACTCTCACTATTGCTGACAGCCCCAGCCCTCATAGCTACAAGTTCAACCCACGAACCAGTCATCGTGGAAAAGATATGAGGTCACAAATATCCTGACACAAAGACAAGCAGCGAGTGTCAATAGCATCACAGGCACGGGTTACGATGCAACATGACATGTAGTTCAATTGTCTGCAGAGGCTAAAGCCCATCCCAATGGCTAGAGCACCCTCCTGTGTCAGCCTTCTCCTGGCTGCCTCAGACACAATCCCTTTCCCATGCTGCCTCATCTGGGGCTCCTGGTGGAAGCTTGGAAGATACACATGACCTGAGTTCAGTACCTGTCACAGGTGTAACATCTTTGAGTTGAAAGGGATCTTTAGCACCATGTTATCTGGTGGTCAGGTCACTGGAGAATTTCTGGGAAGGTAGGTGTTCAGCCTCTGCCAGCAGTAGACAAAGCACTCACTGTGGGTACTGTTATAAACTGACTCGCATTCCCCCAAATTTACATGTTGGAGCCTTAAACTCCAGTGTGACTATATTTACAGGTAGGGATTTTATTATTTTTTAAAAAATATTTTTAGTGATTTCAGAGAGGCAGGGAGAGGGAGAGCGAGAAAGAAACATCAATGATAAGAGAGAATCATGGATCGGCTCCCTCCTGCATGCTCCCTACTGGGGGTCGAGCCCACAATCTGGCCATGTGATGTGCCATGACTGGGTCTCAAACCATTACCTCCTGATTCGTAGGTTGACACTTAACCACTGAGCAACACCAGCTGGGCTGAAGGTAGGGCTTTTAAAGAGATGATTAAGGTTAAGTGATGTCATAAGGGTAGGGACCTAATCCAATAGGACAGTGTCCTTATAAGAAGACACAACAGAGGTGTGTGCCAGAGGAAAGACCATGTGAGGACACAGCGAGAAGGCAGCTGTCTGCAAGCCAAGGAGAGAGGCCTCAAGAGAAACCAAACCTGCCAACACCTTGATCTCACACTCCCTGCCTCCAGAACTGTGAGAAAGAAATTTCTATTGTCTAAAAAAGTTCCTGGTATGTTTTCATTTCTTCTGAAGTAATTTCTGTGGTCTACAGTTTTTAGTTAAAATAACACCTTTAGATATTGTTAGGACAAGGTTAATCTATTCTTTCAGTTTCTCATATAAACTCTACTTTTAACTGGAAATAATTATTCATTTTACTAAGTGCTACGAAAGTGCTAGATGGTGTATATATGGCGCTAGGTTTCTTAAAAATCTTAAAAATTACACATTTTCCATTTTACAGGCTCAGAACCTAAGCCTAAGAGAAGTTAAGTAACTTGTTGAAGACCCCATTTTCTCCTCATAGCCAGAGTAGATTGAGTTGATATAAAGTCTACCACTCACAGACCCTGTGACCTTGAGGAAGTTACTTAATCTTGTTATGCCTCAGTTTCCTCATTTGTGAAATGGGGGCAATGATAATATCTACCTCATAGCAGCAGCATTACAGAATTCTATCCAACCACAATGAACCAAACAGAAAAGCAACTATTCTTGTCCTTTGAAAGTTCTGACTAGAGTAGACACAAAGATGAAAACCCTGAGAATGCATTTGCATGAATGCCGTAGCCCTGCCCACAAACACCTCCAATCTGCATCTGTGTGTGTTCCCATGATGTCACAAGCACAAGAGACAGGAGGGACAAGGCCTGACCGATTTCCTTCCAGCCTTTGTTCCAGTCACTGATGAGAAGGAGTGAATGCATCCATGATTAATCCTGCCTTTGACTTTAGCTTGTGTGACCTTTCATGGGCCTCAGGTTTTTATTACTCTATATTTGATTGATTTTGATTAATAATGTCTCACTTGATAAATAAATACTATAAAATATACGACTCCATAATTAACACAAAAATATATTATTATACATTATATAGCATGTATTATATAACATATATTATAACACACTATGTTATAGATTATGACATATATAACATTCACATTTATTGAGCTGTAGACATTGGTTTTTAGCTGTTGGGCATCCAATCTTTCATGCTCACTCCTCTCTCTTGAGTTTTTGATCTGCCCTTTGAGGGGAGGCCCTATTGTATGTGGTTTTGAATACCAGACAACATACATAACGTAAACCTCTTGTGTCTCATGAGATTTTCAACAATTCATTTTCCTTCAGTGTCCTTACACTTTCATCTGGGCATCGATATTAAGTTTTTTTCTCAAATTGTCTAAAATTCAGATGCCACTGAACTGAGTCAAACTTCTGAGTCTTAAGGGTAGTCCATTCATGTTGCTTTCATCATAGTTATCACAGTGGAATCTGTTTAAAATGACATCACTGACTCAATCACATGGCTGGGACCATGTGGAGCCCAGCTTCAGCCCTGTGATCAATGGAGGCAGAGGAGTCGTATCTTAGCTCTGTGTGTTGATGTATCTCCAGGGGCCCCTCTGCACCTGAGCAAAGGTATATCCATAGTTGGATGGGTGAGGAGTGATGGGCGCTACCGTAAAGCACGCGCAGTGGGACAGCCTCAGGTGAAGGGGACGGGGAGCAGCAGGAGCTCTTTTCCATGAGTTCAGCGTTGGCTTCACCAGAAATGTGATGTGACCATAAAAATTAGGGGATTTTAGTCGCTCAACAAAATCACCAACCCAATTTTTAAAACCACATTCTCAGATTACTATCGATGATTATTATCTGAAATATATGTATATATATACACACACACTCTAGTCTGCAATTATATAAAATACTAGGGGCCCATTGCAGGAAGATTCCTGCAAGAATAGGGCTTCTGCGGGGCGGGTGGGGGCCAGCCCCGCCCCGCCCTGCCCCACCCTCGGCCACGGCCACGCGTGCCACAGCCACCATTGCACGCCCTGCCAGCCACCATCACCACCGCTGAGGCTGCCACGGCCGCGTGCACCGCAGCAGCTGCCACCGCTGCGGCTGCTGCGGCCCCGCGCACAGCAGCCACCGCACACACCGCCCACCCTGGCCCGCCCACCACTGCCTTCGCCACCCGCCCTGCCTGCACAGCTGCCTGGCTTTCTTCTTTCTTCAGTCTTCACTCCTCCCTCCCTCAGCGTATGCAAATTAACCGCCATCTTTGTTGGGTTAATTTGCATACTCGCAGTGATTGGCTGTGGGTGTGGCGAAGGTACGGTCAATTAGCATTTAACTCTTTTATTAGAGTAGATATATACATGGTATTCTAATATAGACTATCATAATCTACTGACATGCATAGAGGTCTTACTTGTGACGGTGTAGCTTTCTCCGATGCCTGAATAGATTCGCATCCCGTCCATATACAAAGAGTACTGAGTGATGATACCATTCACTTTTTTGGGTTGATTCCAGGAGAGGAACAAAGAATTGGGAAGGGATATGGCTACTGGTGCCTGAACCTCTTCTGGGGCTGTGGGGAGAAAAAAAGATTTACAGAGTCTAAGTTTAATTTTTCATTCAAACTTTTCAGACCCAGACCAATACGTCATGGAATAAACCCGAAATCCCACGCATGGAAATGGTCCTGATCTGTGGGCAGCTTGTCTATAACTGCTTTAGGAAGAGAACTAAATAACTGTCCTGTATTCGTGAGAATTTGCATCAATGATGGATGGGAAGTACTCTCACGGTTCACTTGACTGACGTGTTACTTTGTCAAAGGTATTATTGGCCCATAATCTCTACTTGGGGGCCGTGTGATTAAAGCAAATTAGACAGATAAGTCCCTGCCTTCCAGGAGCTTTTGATCTAAGCTGAGCTACGCTGGTCCGAGTGGTTTGTGAGAGATAGAAGAAGTATATGTGTAACCACAGAAAAAGACAGAAAGTGCAGAAGCAATTTAATTAGTTCTGTATGAAAACTACATTGTGTGCAAATCTTTTTTTTTTTTTTAAATGGGGTTTGTTGGTTTTCTGTAATGGTCAGTGAACTAGAGTCACAGGAACTAAAAGCTTTTAAAAGTTTATCCTACACATACCTATTGCTTGGTAAATTGGCAATAAAGTTATTTTTTATTTACTGACTTGAGAGAGGGGGGGAGAGGGAGAGAAGGAGAAAGAGAGAAGTTTGTTCCACTCATCTACTTATTCATTGGTTAGTTCTTGTACGTGCCCTGACTATGGATAGAACCCGCAACCTTGGCGTATCGGGAGCTCACTGTAACCAACTGAGCTATCTGGCCAGGGTGGCAGTACACTTAAAGAAAAAACTAGAGATCAGGAATTCCTTAAATACTGCAAGAGAAGTAAATGATGAACTGGATGAGCAGAAATCTCTCTGGCATGTGGCTGCCAGGTAAGATTTGAAGGGAACCAGGAGAACCTGGACAGAGGACGCAGTGGACGTGGAGAAATCAACGAGAGAGAGAAGACAATCTGCCCCACACGGAGGCAGTGGCTATATGTGAGAGGATGACCGTGTGCCCAATGGAAGTGATGGCACATTGAGAAACGTTGCTATTCTCAGTGGACCAGAGAGAACATCGAGAAAATGCGGAAGATGGTTCCTGCTGGCTAGTCCAGGTAAGGGGTTTGGGTTAGGTCAGGTGTACAGCACGAAGAATTAAAGGGTGACAAGAAGGATTTCACCAAGTCCTTTATTCTGTCAGGGTGCCAGCGTATGGGCACGGTCCTTAGGTTACAAGCCTCCTGTGTAAGAGGCACCTGCTACACAATTGAGAAGAATGCCCGGGCCCTAGCCAGTGTGGCTCAATGAACAGAGCGCCTGCCTATGGACTGAAGAGTTCCAGGTTGAAATCCGGTCAAGGGCATGTACCTCGGTTGCAGGCTTGATCGCCAGCCCTGGGTCGGGGCGCATGCAGGAGGCAACCAATCCATGTGCCTCTGTCACATTGATGTTTCTCTCTCTGTGTCTCTCTCCCCATTCCTTCCAATCTCTCTAAAAAAAAAAAAAAATCAATGGGAAAATATCCTTGCGTGAGGATTAACAACAACAAAAGAAAAGAAGGCCTGGAAGAAGAGTGAGGAAGGGGGTGGATGGATACTGGAAAAGAGACAGACGGACTCTTTCCCCCTGAAGATCAAGCTTTGAAGGCTCCCAAGTAACGTTATAAGCAGACAGTGAAAGAAACACGCCCTCCCCGTCACCTGGGAGAGAGAAAGGGGAAGTAATAGGGGCTCCGACGTGCTGAGAGCGGTTACTCCCTGAAGTGATGCGTTCTGATGTCTGAGCAAAGCTTTCCCTTCGGAGCGCTAAAACATCTCCTTTCTCACTGCCTTCTTCACTTGTGCTTTCTGAAACAGTCATGTATGGCAACAGTGTGCAGGTTCTGAGCAAACAGAAGCGAGACCGAGGTCGAAGGAATGGAGCAGAGATTAGGGATGCCTCCACAGGCGTTAGGGGTTCCATCGCAGGCAAACGATTGTTGCCAGGGCTGGTGTTGAGCAGTTAAGAGAGACCGTGGAAATCAACCCTTTGGTTCTCAATTTCATCCGGAGCCATACAATCAATTCTTTTTAGTCAGACTGTCTCTAGATTTACTTCTGAGCCATAGTAAAATGAGGAAGCTTTCATTAATCTTTCAGATGCTTCATATTAATGACAAGGCTCTTGCATGAACAATGTAACAGCAATTAAAAAGCCCATTAATCTGCATTACAGCTATTAAAGATGCATGTCATTAAAGGGTATGGAGTTTGATTCATTTTCACACCACCCCCCAAAAATGGAGCAATTATGGCCTGGCAATGCACTTTGTCATCAAATTAGGTTGGGGTTTTCCAGCAAATGGCCTTGCAGCATTTAGCTCTTCTCCTATTTTATTATTCATGACTGAAATGTGGAAGTCAAGACCTTTGAAATTACTTTACCTTCTTGTGGAGTAGAGATGTTCAGTGCACGCGAGCTCTCGGTGCAGCCGGCCAGAGTGCAAGCAGCGAGGGTCACCACATAGTTCCTGAAGGGGAGCAAGCCTGTCAGCACGCCTGCAATAAAAGGGGGAAAGAGGTTCGCATGTTTACTGTAAGCTGCTCTAAGGAATATTATTGGTGTGTGTGTGTGTGTGTGCGCGCGCGCGTGTGTGTGCGTGTGTGTGTGTGTGTGTGTGTGTGTGTGTGTGTGTGAGAGAGAGAGAGAGGTGGGGACACAGACATCAAGAGATAACAAACAAAAACATATGCCTCTCTCATTCATCTTCCTGCCCGTGTGCTCACTGCAGAATGGAATGACTAGTGGGAAAAAAAAAAGTGAGACCAACTTATTGTTCAGACAGCTCTAAATTGTATTTAATGTGGCCTGAGATACTTCCCCTGGAAAATGGGGGTGCCTTATAGAGTTCGGCAAGCAGAGCCAGCGTATTCAATAGTTGAGAGGTATATGCTACCCTATTCCAGGAGCCCGGACCTCCCAAGGAAGCAAAACTCTGTCATTTCCTTCCACCTAGCATTTTTCAATCATATTTCACTAGAATCCTTTGTATACACCAGTATCTTACCACACTTTAGGAAATGATACTCCCAAGAGTGGCTTCACTGTCTCAATGGCAAGATAACACATCTCCAAACTCTTAGTTCGTGCTGTAACTACCATCCTGGAGAGGTTAGTTTCCTTTGTTCATGACTTACTCTAGTGGCAATGGGGGCTGGACCAGGATGGATTCAAGTTGCCGCTTTAATGTAAGTTCTGCAATTGCCGGAGAAAGAGAACACGGACATTCTCTCCAAGACTGAGGAAGGTAGCTCTTCTTGGATATGTGCCTAGAGATCGTTGAGCGATTGACCTGCTGGCCTTGCTTTAAGCGCCAGAATCATGCTCACATTATATACTCTCCAGGAAGAAGAGTAGCACTACCATGGTAATGTATCATCATCAAAAAGCATTTATCAATCTTTCTTCTCCATACCCCTGGGAAGGGTGCCTTGGAATATTGGAATATAACTGATCTCCAGGAGGTTCCTATTATTATCCTTTTTTAATCCTCTCACAAGGACATTTTTTTCCACTGCTTTTCTGAGAGTGGAAGGTCGGGAGGGAAGAGGAAGAGGGAGAGGGAGAGGGAGAGAGCGAAACATTGATATGAGAGAGACATATCAATTGGTTGCCTCCTGCACGTCCCTGAACAGGGGCTGGGGATCAAACTTGCACCCAAGTATGTGCCCTTGACCGGGAATTGAACCTGTGACCCTTTGGTCTGAGGTCCGAGGCTCTAACCACTAACCCAAACCAGCCAGGGTTCTAGGAGGTTTCTAATCTAAGAAAATATTAGCGCTAGAAGGAAATAACAGCAACAGAAAGATAAATAACAGTAATACATAGATTAACGGCAACAGAAAGATACATAGAATAACAGCAACAGAAAGATAAATAACAGTAATACATAGATTAATACATGAAACCGAATGCCTGCATATACTCAAGGGAACAAGGCATTTATAAGACCTGACTTCCCAAATCAAGATGATAGGAGATCTACACTTAAGACAAAGAGAAAAAAGAGATAGTCATGGAAAAGTGTATTTCAGTGGATATTAAAAAATAATGAAAATATATAGCGTGACATACTTATAAAGGCATCCTAGACAGAAAAACGCGGCATCATTCTGTGTGCACAGAAGACCCAGGAGGAGAACGTGGGGAAGTCTCCCTTTGTGACCCTTGGGGCGTTCACAACAAAGAAGAACGCCCTGACCGTGAGAAGTTCCAAGACTGGCTCGGACGTAAACCTCTTTCTTGGGGACACATCACAGAGCAGACTCTTCCCTTTGAACCTGAGACAGTCTCTACCTCCAGGCAGGCCGCACGAACCCTCCGATGCCCTGCCAGTCACAGAACTCCGTGACATGAGAAAATGGTCCCCGCTATGTCAGGAAAACCGCCAGTCCCTTTTGATAATGGAAGAGGGCGAGTTGGAAAAACGCTTATAAGCAAAAAGTAGGCATTATTGATGTCTTAAAAGTGTTAGCATCCCATGGAACACAGCCATGTTGGGTGTCCCGATGAAAATCACTGGCACCGGCAGCCCCACAACTCTCAGGGCGAAGCGATAATGCACTCTGCATTAATGCTCAGCATTGAGAATCCCGCCTGCCACCGAGGGAGCTGGAAGGAAACTTAAGTCTATTCCCTCTGACACGCAGGCCGGGGGGTGCAGAAAGCCCGGCTGAGAGAGGGGGCAGGGACTGGCCTTAAGGGGAGGAAGTTTGAGAGCCCAGCTCAGTGGCACCACACCCGTGTTCTGAGGACTTCCATCCACTCCATGTTTGGCCAAAAAATGAAGACTTCTCACCTTACTTTCCTCACTAGAAGAGGAAGCCTCTCCCTTCCCGATTCTCCAGGGACCCAGCAAAGGACCAGGCACTGTTTCTTTTGAGCTGTAAGATTATTATTTCCAGCCTGGACGGCGTGGCTCAGTGGGTGAGCACTGACCTATGAACCAGGAGGTCAGGGTTGGATTCCCAGGTCAGGGCACATGCCCGGGTTGTGGGCTCGATCCCCAGTGTGGGGCATGCAGGAGGCAGCTGATCCATGATTCTCTCTCATCATTGATGTTTCTCTCTTTCTCTCCCTCTCCCTCCCTTTCTGAAATCAATAAAAAACATTTTTTGAAAGATTATTTCCTTTCCTTTGCTCTCACCTCAAGTTTCAAAGGAGCTGAAGGAGAATATGAATAACTGGAGGCCGCTGGACGGCCTGGGAAAGTGACAGAGGAGCTGAAGGAGCTGTGGGGGCTTTGGTGCCTGACTGTGTGCGTGAGGCGGGGGTGTAGGGAGCAGGAAGACAACATAGGAGCCAGCCTGGACGTGGAGATGTTATCATGAACTCCTCCGACTCAACGAAGACAAGTTTAAATGCTCTGGAGACTCAGCATGAGACACACAGCAAAATGCCACCTTTTTAAAAAAAGCCAAAGGCATTGGGACAAGAAGCAGGGTCTCTGTGTCTATTTACACCCTCCAGAGCCCGCTCCACCTCCCGCACTCTCCCAGCCCACCCCCAGCTGCCAACCTGGGCGTTTGGCCGGCATCCACCCTAATCTGTTCTCCTTCATTATGCTAATCTGTGGGCGGAAAGATTCCTGTCATCTTCGAATGGCTTGTGTGGCAACGGTAAACACCTTGGCCTGTCTGTAATTGGACAGGTGTCTGCGTTGATGTCACCCAGCTTTTAATTCAATTAGAGAGCTGGCTGCTCTGTTCTCCTTACCCGCTCATTTTGCCTCGCACCTTTAGTCTGGCCGGGAGAGCCGCACGTGGCCAGCGCCTACCCCGGGGCCAGGGTCTGGGGCAGACTCGCAAAGATCGGGGCCTTATTTCAAATGGACTCCAACAAGCCAGGAGTATGTTCATGTCCTCAGAGGCATCTGCAATAATTTGGAGGCTTTGTGTTTGTTTCTCTCTCTCTCTCTCTCCCCTCCCTCCCTGCCCCTTCCCTTTACCCCTCCATGCCTGTAAGTTTTATATTCTCTAAACACTGTCTTCTACCCACTGGCCAGTGGTAATTAGGAGCAATCGCAGCAAACAGAAGAGCTGTTTCTGGCTGCCTCTCCCCAGGGCCCCGCTCCATCTCCAGAGGACCCATCAGAATACAACGCTCCTCGTATTTGCTGGCATTTCACATTTGAATCAGGAAGGTGAGGTGAGCATTTATTAAGAGGGCCAGCTGGTGGAGGGCACCCCCCCAGCGGAGCGGCCGCTGCCACCCGGAGACAGAAGGCGAGAGCCCACTTTTGGAAAGACACCCAGCCGGGGGGAGGGGAGCGGAAGAGCGGGAGCGGGCAGATTCTAATTTCTAAGAACACATCTCCAAGTAAGTTGGGAGCTGCACACCCCTCCAGGGTGTGGATTAAAGAGTAAATCAATCCAGAGTGCCACGCTTCCTGCCCACTTAAAGGAAGCTCGGGAAATAAATTAAAGTTCTAACACAGACATTTTGACACAGTGACCCCATGAAACTGAATAATGACATTTGTTAAATATGGATGAAAATTTAACGGTCTGACGGAGATGGGGAAACACCCAGGTTGCTTCTCCGCCGGTTCTTAGTGGCCCAGGAAGCTGGCATCTGCTCACTGTTTCGTTTTTTCCCCTTGTGTTTTGGGTACTGTTTTAAAGTGAAAATTAGGATCCCTAATATTTAGAAAACGAAAGTCAATTGTCATTTTAACCAAAAGTAGAACACACAAAAGTACTCTGCCCTAACTTAAGGCAATTCTTTAGAAACTCAAAAAACATGTTTTTTTACATTTCATTTACTTCAAATGGACTTTCTGACCTTTAAGTAGTCTAGTAAGGAGTGAAGCAAATCATGTACCTTGGATCAAAGACTGAACAGATTTTGTTGCTTACAAATAGGAAAAAAATTGCCTTCTTCTGTTTTCTTTGTATAATATAGGGTCCAACCCAGCTTAAAGAATGGTTCAAACAGTGATTTTTATTGACCTCAAAGCATTATCCAGTTAAGATTCTCTTAGCGGGCTGACATCTAACCTCAGATTTGTAATCGGTGCCTTTGTGGTAGGAACTGCAGTCTCTGTCATTGTCATTCTAATTCTGCAATAGGTTTGAGGCACCCACTCATGTTAACTCTTTTTTTTTTTAAATATATTTTATTGATTTTTCACAGAGGGGAAGAGAGAGGGACAGAGAGTTAGAAACATCGATGATAGAGAAACATCGATCAGCTGCCTCCTGCACAACCCCCACTGGGGATGTGCCCGCAACCAAGGTACATGCCCTTGACCGGAATCGAACCCGGGACCTTTCAGTCCGCAGGCCGACGCTCTATCCACTGAGCCAAACCGGTCTCGGCTCATGTTAACTCTTTATCTAACTTAAAGGGCGGACACTGAAGTCATGAGAACTCTCCAAGGAAAGACAAAACTCCTTGAACGGGGAGGCAGACAAGGAGACAGAGGAAAGGAAAGAAACCGAGTCATCCTTATTACTTGGGCCCTAGATCTCTGCCCGAAGGGGATGCTGATTGATGGGGTGAGTGTGAACTAGGTCCCTCAAGTCCAGCAGCAGAGCTGAGAGGAGAACCTGTCTCCTGACTCCAAGGTCACCGTCTTGCCACTGACCTAAGACCCAGCTCTACGAGAAGAAAAAGACCGGTGCAAGAAGCATTACTAAAAATAAATAGCATGCTTTTTTGGGCACATATTTCACTTAAAATCCACCTTAAAATTGTGCTAAAAGATCCAAGTTTATTGCTGAGACCTACGATGTACAAACAGAAAGGTACATGCTTATACCCCAAATGAGCAAGCATGTACGCCTATAATATTTCCTTATTAAACAACTGATTCATAAGAAATGCTCTTTGTATCAGTGTATGTGTGTTGTTGTTTACTATAACATTAGGCTTTTATATATTACTAGTGGCCTGGTGCACGAAATTCATGCACGGCACGGGGGGCAGGGATGTCTCTCAGCCCGGCCTGCACCCTATCCAATCTGGGACCCCTCGGGGTATGTCCAACTGCCGGTTTAGGCCTGATCCCTCTTGCAATCTGAGACTGCTGGCTCCTAACCACTCACCTGCCTGCCTGCCTGATCACCCCTAACCACTCTGCCTGTAGGCCTGCTTGCCCCCAACGGCCCCCCCCCTGCCAGCCTGCTTGCCCCCAACTGCCCGCCCTCCCTTTTCCACCCCCTGCCAGCCTGATCACCTCCAACTGCCCTCCCCTCCTGGCCTGATCACTCCTAACAACCTCTGCCTCGGCCCCGTCACCATGGCTTTGTCTGAAAGGACGGTGGAAGGTCTCCCGGTCTATTTAGCATATTACCCTTTATTAGTATAGATGTATATAACATTTTTAACTTGTTCCAAATACAATATAAATATAAAAAGGTCATGAAAATTAGAAAACAGAAAATTTGGAGTCACTGCCCACCACCCCCCCGCCTTTTTTTTTTTGGTTAATACTCACTGGAGGGTATTTTTCCCATTGATTTTTAGAGAGAATGAAAGGGAGGGAGGGAGAGAGAAACATCAATGTGAGAGAGACACATCAATTGGTTGTCTCCTGCACTCACCCCAAATGGGACTTGGGTTTGAACTTGCAACCAAGGTTTGTGTCCTTGACTGGGAATCGAACCCGGGACCCTTCGTGCATGGGCTGATGATCTAACTACTGAGCAACATGGCCTGAGCTGTTCCTTTTTTTAAATAAAATCTGATCCTTGAAGTATTTATTTCAAATACTATAGACATGTCTAGTTGAAGATCGCTATACAGCAAGATTTATGTATTACCATCATTTTTGGTACAACGTGTCATCAAAAAGAAATCTACATCCTTCTCTGCAAATTGTTACAGCATAGAATAAAACATATAACCTGCAAAAAGCTCTATCTGAAGATTTTACAGTGTACAAGAAGCTCAGGCTCATTATGTATTCGGGAGACTTCTACAAAGCTATTAACTCATCAACACTGCATTACCTAATGAGATTCTTCCACATTAGCTAAGCAGACCATTACATCATCTCTATTTTTACTATTTATGTCACAGGCCATATTTTTGTTCCTGTGAATTTTCTCAGGCCAATTTCTTTCAAAATTTACATTGAAAGAGTTTGTAATAAACTACAAATATGTAATTTTAATTTATGAAGTACTATGGAAATGGCAGACTCTCGAAATTCATTTTTTTAATATACTATTATCAAAATGAATTCTTGAAATTTACTTCTGATGCTTGCCAATTGTGGCAGCGACCACTAAGTACCCTCTTTTATAAACTCTCCTCTTCCTGCTCACAAGAGAATACGTATTTTTTAAAGCTGGGGAGATGGCCCCTTTAAGTAAGTGCATTTCTCACCATGTCCTGCAGCGAGGCACAGCCACGTGACTTTGTTCTGACCACAGAATGTAACCAGAGGTGAAGGAACCACTTCTGAGATGTCTTCAATGTAAATGTGCGTGTCTTTCTCCAACCATTCCTTCTTTCCGCTGCGTGGAACCCAGGCTGGACGGCCGAGCTCGAGCAGCGGTCTGGGACCGGGAGGCAGCAGCCCTGTCCCCGCGGATGTCATGCCGAAAGGATGACATGCATGTGCCCCTGGCGCTGTGAACAGTCCACCTGACACTGACTAACGGAACGTCCGTTACCAGGAGAGAAAAGCTTAATCTTGCTTATTAAGTCACTGTTATTTAGGGGTTCTCTGTCTCTCAGGTGAAATTAACTAAAAATGAAAAACTCATCTATTCTATTTTTTCCCACAGAAAATTTTTAATCTTTTACATAATGTTATACTTAGCGAGAGTTCTTGGACTATATTTTAGTGATATAAAAGCAGTTTGTTTATTATGTGTGTTTTACCACAATAAAAAAAGAAATAGCAGCAGCAACAACAAAAAGATTGCAAAGGCAGGATCCAGCACTAGGCTGAAACATAGTATATAATGCTTTTGTTTTTAATAAATGAATATTTTTTTACTCTGTGTAATTATCATTGCAGCAACACTGGCTTCCATTGGTTTTAATTACAAATATACTGAGGTTCAGTTCCCTGATGACATATAAGTTTTAAAACTAATATTTAGATTCTATTCAGCTTATCAACATTTTTTTCCTTCGGGAATATACATATTGTATTAGAAATATATATGTAAGTTGTGATTGCTCTGTATATTATTTCATAAAATTAAAGAACTACAGTCCAACTAGGGTGTGGCTCAGCTGTTGAGTGTCAAACTATGAATCAGGAAGTCATGGTTCAATTCCAGTCAAGGGCATATTCCTGGGTGTGGGCTAGATCCCTGGTAGGGGGAGTACAGGGGGCAGCCAATCAATGATTCGCTCTCATCATTGATGTTATTCTCTCTCTCCCTCTCCCTTCCTCTCTGAAATCAATAAAAATAAAAAAGAATTAAAGAACTACAGCGTTGCTGAGACTTTAGTAAGAAACCATAACCCAATACTCAATGCAGCAGGATAAAACAATGCCAACATTACTTTAACTATAGGGTTAGCGACAGAAAGATGCATTTGTTCATTCAATAAAAGTGTATTGATGAGCTATCTCGAGCAAGAAAATGGACAAGACTTAAAGTAAATGTAAAACTTACTTGCCTTCCAGGAGCTTACTGTCTAATAAGGAACTAACTCAGATGCACAGAGTGGCCATAAGCAGACTTAACAACTGTGGAGTAGGAATTCTCAGTTGAACAAAAAAACAACAATGTACCTGGCATCAAAGCTTGTATTACAGCCATCTCTCTGCAGGCTTCTCAAGTAAATATAACCACAGTACATTCACATAACTTGTATATAACATATATGTATACATATACTACACATATGTATACATACATATAACGAGCAGGGTCTTACTTATTGATGGACTAATCACTGAGGTTAAGTTCCCAAGTCAGGCATAAGGCAAAAATCACTTATAAAGGGCATTTTTCATTTCCTATATAAATAGTGAGCTCTGTGCCTTGCTACTGGGAATCACGGTGGAGGGGGAGGGAGGGCTGGCCTTATTAGAAAGGCAGACTCTTAAGCCACATCCCCAGTCCCGGTATCAGAATCTGCAGTTGACAAGAACCCAAATAACTCTCCCCTCCTTCCAGAAGAACTATCCATAACAGCAGAGGCCCTACTGACACTGCCTCGGTCTCCATCGTCTTAGCATGCTCTGCTCACAGAGCTAATGCTAGGAACCAGGGGCAGGAACCAATGAAGCAGGACCATCAGCCCAGCGGGGACAGGAGCCCTCTCGGCTGGCTGTTGCTCCCTCCCCAGCGGTTTGTAGCATGTGGTCCTTGGACCTTCTGCAGGAGAACACTTGGTAAAAGGCACATTTCTAATCCTCGCCCAAGTATGCAGAATCTCCTGTGTGGAACCCAAGAATCTGCATTTTGAAGCAATCCAGGAATCTCCTTATGGCCAAGAGAGCTGGGAATTATACTACTAGCTGTGCAAGAGAGAGAAAAGTGAGAGACACATTTTCAGTACGTTACCCACTTGCTTCAGGTAGACTAGCCTCCACTGCAAATGAAGACTGAGCCAGTTGTCAAAGCAAAAGCTGTCTTAATAATAAATTAAAATGTCTTTTATTTCTACATACATTTAGATTTACTAGTATCTGGGTTATCTGATATTCTTCTTCTTCTATGAAACTACAGTGAATAATAAATATTATTATATATTATTCTATTTGAGGAAAAAATGTAACTCCTAGACTTTAGCTTAATGTAATGAGAAAATATCTTCTATATACCAATTATATCCTTAGCACTACAAATTATGTTGATAATTAAACACTTTCAGAAAAAAAGAAAAAGAAATAATTATAGTCAGGGGAGGGTGCGTGGGTGGGAAGAGATCAACCAAAGGACTTGTATGCATATATGCATAACCCATGGGCACAGACAATGGGGTGGTGAAGGCCTAGGGAGGGAGGTGGGGTTGGGCTAGAAGGGGTCAATGGGTGAAAAAAGGAAACATATGTAATACTTTCAACAATAACGATTAAAATAATAAAAATTAAAAAAATGAAAGAAAAGGAAATAACTGTGTCCATGCACATTGTTGAACCCACTCATTCTTCACATCATCTCAAACCCAACTGAGCAGTCCCTTTCTGAGCAGCCCGGTTTGCAGGGAAACACCAGGGCTGTCTCCCACGCACAGCTTCCCGTGTTAACAGGGCTTCAGGGAGCATCATGGAGCTGCGCTGTTAATCGGAGCCCTTTGTGAGAAGTCTGAGGATACACAGGCGTGGCAACTGCAGGGCTTTCTACCCTGGGGCAACAGCGAGGAAATGAACTTCAAGCGCGCCCGGCTCTGAACCCTGGCCTTGGGAGGGCAGAGAAGCTGCCCCCCCGTGGCCCACAGGGGCCCATTTGCTCTTGAGTGGGGCTGTTAACCCTTGGACTCTCCATGCTTCTGGGATTTATCTCATTTAATCCTCCCGTAGCCCAATTCATTAGTGGTAAATATTCCGTCTCACTCTTCCAGTTCCCTTCGCTAATATTCATGCCCCCCCTCCCCCCGCCAAACTCCGTTTGTCTTCTGCATTTTGTAAGCCTGACCATCATTTCCCATTTCTTTTCAATAAACCACTTCACTTAATTTGGGTCTATTTATAGAACTAATATTTTCCTTTGCTGATTTTAGGTAGCTACTTTTAATCTTTTATCATTTTTCTATAGATGGTTAACATTTTCTTGTCCTACGTTTTCAAGTTTCAGGTGGGAGGCGGAAGCTGTAATGAGCATTTCTGGGCAAAACTGAGACTTGACCACTGGTCAGACTCCGCGTGGACCAGGGTCTCCCAATGCTGGCTTTACCGTGACCCGTAGACACTAAGAAAATACCTACCTACCAGCACCCAGGCTGCATTCCAGACCAAACACTGAGGCTGTCTGCAGGCGGTGCCCAGGCATCAGCATTTGTAAAGCTCCCTGCACGGCTTAGTTTGCACCTGGTTGAAACTACTGCCATGTGAGGACCCCACTGTAATGACCCAAGGTTTATACACACGTGGCAGGACATGAAACACAGGCCAATGGACACCTGACTTGAAAGAGCCCGGAGCAAGCGGAATCTGGAGCTGGTCCAGTATGTCCATGAGCTCTCAGCACCCTCCTTCTCGAAATACTGAGAAGACAGAAGCTGAGGCCTACAGACTGCTCTGAGGCCAGCGCAAACTTATGCAAACTTATCTGTGCACCCCATCCTAATCCCAGCAAAGGATTTTATTAACCACTAGGTGTCCCGTAAAATAATCTGAAAATGACTTCATTTCCTTGAGTGAACACCAATCTAAAGACAAGTTTAGGGATGGGGAACTGAATGCTATAATTAGGGGCGGAACTGCATTTAGCCAAATGGGGGGTTGCATTTAGACCCCACTACGGTGCTCTGGGAAACCTGCTTCCTCCTCGTCAGTTTCATGATATGCAAAATATCTACAAGAACTTGGAACGTGCTAAGAGTAGATTCTACACTTGATCTTAGTCACAAGGCCGAACACAAGCCTGGAACGAACTTTCTAACCTCAGAGGGAAAGCAGGGAGGGTGGGTGGGTGGAAAGAGATCAACCAAAGAACTTGTATGCATATATGCATACCCATGGACACAGACAACAGGGTGGAGAAGGCCTAGGTTTGGGGGTAGGTGCAGGCTAGAAGAGGTCAATGTGGGAATAAAGCGGACATGTGTAATACTTTCAACAATAAAGATTATAAGAAAGATTTTGACAAGAAATAAAAAGAACTTGGAATCGATTAAATGAGAGAGATGTTTAAATGTCAAAAGAGATAAACACTGAGACAGCTGAGAGGGAGGCAAGCTGGTGAGATGAGGAACAAATGCAAATTACATAAAAGAATCACACACAAAAAAACTTTAAAAATGATCTCAAAAGGCTCAAAGAGTAGAATCAACACTGCAAAAATCAGGAAAATGAAAGGGAAACAATTATAAAGCAATCACCTAGAATCCAGAGACTAAAGGGCATAAAGACGATTAATTCACTGGCCAATTACTGTGTGCTTACCTCTGAGCAAAATATTTCATGTGGGAAATTCATTTTTTATCTTTACAACAATTATAAAACATAAAAAAAGGTTTCTATCCCCATTCTATATATGCGAAGACTCTGATCAGGGGAGATGTTTGTAAATTCCCCTGAGATCACACAGGCATGCACAAAAAAAAGAGACAAATAAAAAATAAAAATGAAAATAACGGTGACGGCATTACTGATTCTATGGTGAAAATTATTTTTAAAGTGTTAAATCCTTTAAACCCTAATAACAACCCTATCCATAAGAAAGTAAGAAAGCCCATGTGATACATTCGGTTTCTCCTCAGGTGTTTAAGATGATTTAATATAAATATCCACTGAGTGGGATGAGAACTCGAGGCTAGCATTTAGATAGTTTGGAAAAATATAAAATATTTAATGAGGAGCTTATTATAGAAATGTGACAGGATTGGCGTCACGACCGAGTGCCCATTTGGAAAATGCAGGCTGAGGATTTTTAGTGATAAACTGTGTGTTTTTTTCCAGCCTGTTTAGCTACAACGTGCCCACCGGGCAAAGTCAAACTGTGCACTAACTCAGGGTGGGTTTTTATCAGGTGGTAAAAATAAAGCAAAGGAAGTAAAAATAGATTAAAAAGAAAACCTATTGGTACATTTGAACTATAGAGGCTAAAGAGTCTAAAAAAAGGAAGTAAGGGCCAGATGGGGTTGACCCATAGATACGCTGACAAGATCATTAAGGCTACTTCAAAATCCATATGATTTTTCAAGTTATAAAATCCTCTGACAGAGGAAAACGTGTGTTTTTTTTCTATCAGATTTATGAAGTATTTTACTTTTTTTGGTCAAAGGCTTATTCTGACTTTCTATTTCAGGTGCTGTAACATTTCATGAAGCTGTAAGCTGCTCTCTATCACACGTGTGCACAGATTTGAGTCTGGGACACGTGTGTGATGTGCGTGAGTCTAATCCACTCCCATTGGTCTACGTGGCCCCGTGAGAAATTGATTCACTGGGGTGCCCACCAAACTGCTGGCACTCTGATCCTCCTGTACCCAGACATAATTAGGCTTAATCAACAATTTTACAATAAATAATGGTGCCATGAACTTGGGTTAGTCCCAGACAGTGCATTTTTTGCGTGGTGAAGTAGGTCTGCGGGTGCTGTATGAACATACAGGATCCCTAGAAGATGTCTGAAGAGTTTAAGAGCTCTAGACACCTGTGATCTAGTCTTCTGGGGACAGAGACTAGCAGCCTTGTACTGAAGCTATGCATAAAAGTCCATGGTGATTCTTTTCATCCCAAATGGATGCAGGCTTCCAATTCATTACATAGCTCTTGTTTTGTTTTTTCACTACTATTATTTTAAATTTTTATATGTCTTTTTAATTGATTTCAGAGAAAGGAAGGGAAAAGGAGAGAGAGAGAGAGAGAGAGAGAGAGAGAGAGAGAGAGAGAGAGAAACATTAGTGATGAGAGAGAATCATCCACTGGCTGCCTCCTGTCTGCCCCCTATTGAGGTTCAAGCCCGTGACCCAGGCATGTGCCCTGATCTGGAATCGAACCTTGATCTCCTGGTTCATAGGTAGACACTCAACCACTGAGCCACGTCAGCCAGGCAGGTTCTTGTTTTTAACCAGGCACATATAGATGAATAATTAATGCATTTGGAGGAAAAGAAACCTTAAAGAATGCTTTTACTTAAAAATCAAACAAAAAGCAAATGAATAAGGTTTACTCCCACTGGGAATCGCCTCTACCTGTGAGGTTGCTGGTATGCACAAGCTCAGACGTGGCACAGGGGGTGCGGGGTGGGCCGGGCACGCCACCCTCAGGGCAGGCTCTCAGGATGTACTTCTCAATCACACCTCTGACCTCCACAGGTTCATCCCAGGCCACTTCGACGCTCGATCCGTTTATGCTGCGGACTCTGGAGGGGGCTGGCACGCTGCGTGGAGCTGCGGACGAGTGAGAGAGAAAATAAGAGGAAATGGCCGAGCTGAGGAGACTGCTGCCCCATTCTTCACTTTTAATGGCCACAGTAAATCAGACTCGACCATTAGCATAAATACAATTTATTAGAGTTGTAACTTTTCAGCACTGATTTAATATGACTGCACATCTTGAGCCATTCGGCTTAAGCGATATTTCAAAACCATCAAAACTCCATCGACATAACGTGCTTTCGAGTCTGGTCCAGGCTTTCCCCAAACATTTAATGGAGCCGACATGTTTCAAACATCACTCATAAGGGAGGAGGTGGACGGTGGGCAGGTAACAAGTTCAAACAACGGAACGATGTCCCCCTTTGAAGCGAGGTAATTAAGAGTGTTATTATACACAGCGGGTTGACACTTTTATATCTTCAATGGATTAGCCAAAAATTATCACAAATGTGATGGCATTTTACTGGGATGTCTGATCTCACTTTCAAAATTCAATTGTTCTCAAATTCTTTTTTAAAAAAATCAAAATTCTCTTAGATATGATATACAGATGCATTCCTAATTGCATTTCAGGGGGTGGAGAAGCTCATGTCCTTGAGATTCTACACAATCATTTTGGGGGATGTTTTCTTCAGAGTATCAAAAAACACTAACACAGCCCAGCTGGTGTGGCTCAGTGGTTGAGTTTCGACCTATGATCCAGGAGGTCAGGGCACATGCCCGGGTTGCGGGCTCGATCCCCAGTGGGGGACATGCAGGAGGCAGCTGATCCATGTTCTTTCTCATCATTGATGTTTCTCTGTCTCCCTCTCTCTTCCTCTCTGAAATCAATAAAAACATATTAAACACACACACACACAAAAAAAAAAAAACAAAAACAAAACAAAACACCCCACTAACACAAAAGAAGGGATTTTAAAGCAACTGCAAAACTTCACTTACAAGCTGTGTTCCCTAATTTTAAAAATCTATACCTTTAACTATTTATCACGTGTTTCCATGGGTCTGATCAGTAAAAACGTCATCACAGCTGACTGCGCTGGGGACACTGAGGAAAGGCCCGAGGAAGCCCGGCAGGATGAGGGATGACAGACCTGCTGTGGCTGCTCCCGGACTCCGGGGCCCTGTCTGAGGGCGATCGCTCCGGGTTGCCCACATCCAGCAGCCTCCTGCTCTGACTTCACTGTTCAGACCAATAAGCAAGGCCAGCTTCCAGGGAGACAACGTGAACACAAAGGCCGAGAGGAAGCGCGGAGGCGGAGCGCTGGGGTCTGGGCCGTGAAAACAGCTTGGTCGCCCACAGAAAGCACGCCGGCCACACGGTCGAGCTGTGAGTAGAGGGATCCCGGGAGCGATGCTGATTTTATTAGTTCTGAAATGTGGTGCCCAGCAAAGTACAGGGCTGTCTAACAGATGGTCTTCTCATAAGGGACAGAGCAAAACTGACTCCAAAATAATTAAATAGCGCAATTATTCTCCAACCCCCGGGAGCATGTCACTGCTCAGGGTTGTGGTCAGATTGTAAATATGAATTTATGGCATAAGACTTGGTGGTCAGACTGTCGCTGTAAATTCACTGCTCTATTTGCATATTTTCTCGGTGGTCCTCAAAAGGGAGACAATCGAGCTACGTTAAGTAATGTACTTTCTAGATACCAATGTCCGGATTCAGACGAAAGGCAGACTTTATGGTGTATTTGTTAATAAAGTAGAGAAGTGGTCCCTGGGTTGTTTTCTCAGTGGTTAGAGCATCGGCCTGGGGACTGAAGGGTCCCAGGTTTGATTCCGGTCAAGGGCATATACCTTGCTTGCAGGCTAAATTCCTGGCCCTGGTCGGGGTGCCTGTGGGAGGCAACCAATGGATGTGTCTCTCTCACACTGATGTTTCTCTCTCTCTCGGCCTCCCTTCTACTCTCTCTAAAAATCAATGGAAAAATATACTCGGGTGAGGATTAAAAAATAAAAATAAAGTAGAAAAGTGTGCATAAGGGTCAGAGTACGTGCCAGTAACAAGTAAATATTTTATATTAGAGCTTCCTCCAAACTCTGAACATTCAATTCCTTGTCTTGCCTACAAATAGATGATCATTTAAATCATCCTGGGGAAAGGGGCATGCCGTCGTCTTCTGGAAACTCTGTAGGCAGAGAGCTTTGGAAATCATTCTTAGTAGCCCATCTCAGTATTCAGCCATCTTTAAATGGGCAAGATTCCGCAAAAGATTCCTGGGTTAGTCACCCATTGTTGATTAAAAAAAAAAAAAGTATGAGAGAATATCTTGGTGAAAAACTTATCTTTGGATAAACTGTGACTTGCTCAGGATCCATGTGAAGAGACGTAAGTGGCATCATGTGGAAATGTATTTGCCTCTGACAGACACTTGACCCGAAAGGGTAGAAGGCTTCTGACTCACACAACGTTCTGTGAGGAACGCCTTGCTGTGATGACACGACGCAAAGAGATGCATCGTCACTGTCAGAGGCTCCACGCACTCATAAATCGGTTGTCTGAGATGAGCCTAATGCATTCTATCCGACTCCTAGTTGTCTCCACTCCAACTGAACGGAAGAGTAGACCAGTCAGCAGTTTCTGTCCTGGGCGAGCCATTCTAAGACCCTAAAGTCAACACTGTCGCAAACGTCTGGCGTGGCGGGACTAAACCCAGGCGGTTCCAACCAGGGCGCAGGTTTCAAGTGCACCTTCTGTGAGAGGGAGGCCCACCCTCTATGGTCATCCCGACGCTACTTCCTGGGGCCTGTCCAGTCTATCGCCGTTTCCTGTCCCAGCCCATTACTGAAGATGCAGGCTGTTACACCCCTAAGACAAATGACCCTTTTCTTCATCTGACGAGGAAAGAGTCAAGCCTCAGCCTGTGCTTATTAAATACCCGAAAAATCAAAGCACTTCAGCCATCGGCAGATGTGGCAGCCAACCAAGGCACGCTCTGCCAAGGAGCGCAACGTGGAACTTGCGCCAAGACTGTGATGGCCTTTCCTTTTCTTCACATGCGCAAACATGGGTGCACAGGCATGTGCGTGTGTGGGCACATATACACGTGGGGAGAAAAACTATTTACCTGCTCCAGTTGTGCGCCCCCGACTCCAGTCACTCCAGACAGAACCCCCTTCGTGCGAGGCCATCACGCGGTACAGGTACTCTTACATGGAAAGAAGAAGTTGAAAGAGTAAAATGTTAGTCCCTGCAGACAAGGGAATGGTCTGGCAGGAAGGGGGCAGGACAAGGAGGGGAGGAGGCGGGTGACCTGTCATGTGGATGGAGCCCCCCACGCTACCTGTGAAGGGCTGCAGCCCGCGCTCCTGCGCGCTGGGCTCCGGGCCCCGGTACACCAGGATGGAGTCGTTCCCCCTGCAGTTAACGGCGCTGTCACTTGACAGGCAGCCGTCCAGATTGACTCTGACAGCGCCGCTGGACACAGATGCCAAGCGAAGGGCGGTGCCGCGCTCAAACGCAACGTCCCGCATGCAGCCGCCGAAACCTGGTGAGCAGGGAGAGACTGGTCACCCTTAGGGCTGGAGCCACTCATCACCCATCCTCTCTGTCCTCGGCGGGGCATCTGCATGAGGGGTGGGTGCGTTAGATACAATTTCTAAACCTGCACATCTCCTGGGGGAATCCTCGAGGCCTCCTCCACTGTCACAAGGAAATGCTTCTATTGATGTTATTTGGGGAAAAAAATATAAGCTGATGAGTATAAATCAACTGAACTTTATTCAGCTGAAAGCCTGTGCTATACCTCTTTAGGTGTACATTTTCTCCTTGTGTAGATGCTACTGGAATGAAATTTAACTCACTGCACATTATGGCCGAGGTGGGGGGGATCCACATGCCCTCAATTTTGAAACATTAAGTTACCTACAAAAGTGAGTGTTTAAGGGCCACAAAAAATAAATATTTCAAGTAGCGTAATTTTTCAACAAGATCACTGGGGGAAAAATACCTTTCGAGGGTATTACGCAGGATACCAGGAGGGAGAATAGAGTTTTGAAATACACTAGATCAGTGGTCGGCAAACTCATTAGTCAACAGAGCCAAATATCAACAGTACAACGATTGAAATTTCTTTGGAGAGCCAAATTTTTTAAACTTAAACTTCTTCTAACGCCACTTCTTCAAAATAGACTCGCCCAGGCCGTGGTATTTTGTGGAAGAGCCACACTCAAGGCGCCAAAGAGCCGCATGTGGCTCGCAAGCTGCAGTTTGCCAACCACTGCACTAGGGTCCTCAGATATTGCCCTGTATCCCACACTAATCGCTTCAGAGAAACAGAACAAAGTCCCTATAAAATCAGCAGACAGAGGGGCTACGGCTGTGCTCGACCGTTTTCACTGTATTCCACAACCGTGAACATACACACGGTCCCAGTTTGGGGTTCGTGGTGGCATGCTAGGGACCGGGTTGTTTTGGCAATGGCCACACCCAGAAGTGTCCCTGAATGTGTCATCCACACAGTTGACTTTAAAAAGACCACCACGCAGTTCAAGTCCGTGAAGGTGAACACAGAACACAAAGAAAATGAATGGGGATGCACTGGGGACTCAACTGCAGGGCAGCCAGCCGGCCCGGGGACAGCAGTTGCTTTGAGTGACACGCTAGTTGGTGTGAACAGAGACCAGCTCAGGGAGGTTTGGCAGTTCTCTGCTCAGAAAACTGCACACACACACACACACACACACACACACACACACTCGTTCTGAACTGAACACTGTCAAGTTCGCAAGGCCCCTAGCACCTGATTAGCTCTTTTCAAGACGAAAGTAGAAATAAAACATCATGCAAAGGCTGAGCAGTAACATAACTTAATAGTAACAGTGACCACATTGTTCTCTTCAGAGAGCATATGATGTCTTATTATCTCCCCAAACACATTACGTGGGCCTATTTCCTTTTTAAACGCCTTTGCTATTATTCACATGCCTTTAGGCACGGCCGATCGATACTGCTGGTCTGTCGTGAACACACGGTAGATGCTCCGTAAGTTGGGTGAATTGAATTAAAAGCAATGAAGCTCAATACAAAGGCATCTGCTTGAAAGTTCCAAAGCTAAGAATTCAAATTTCTTTGCCAGTGACTTTCTGATGGCACAGAGCGGGATCACCCGACTTCTCTACACCCTACCAGTTTTCCTACCAGCAAAACAGCGACCATGGAAAGGCAGCTGTGGCCAACACCTGTGCTGTTATGAGAAACACCCGTTATTAAGGGGCACACCTTCAGTTGCCAAGAAGGAAAGAATTCTGGAGGTGCATGGTGGTGATGGTCGCACAACGGTGTGAATGTACTTAATGCCACTCGACTGTGCATGTAAAAATAGTTAAGATGGCAAACTTTGTTATGTTGGATTCAGCGGAATCTTTACAATTATAAGAAAAAATATCTTAAAATTAATTTACAGGATGGAATTTTAAATGTGGGAACGGACACAGACAGTCTTTCTTCATTCTGGAGATGAAAAAGAAAGCCCAGCCTAGCCGGTGTGGCTCAGTGGCTGAGCGTGGACCTATGAACCAGGAGGCCATGGCTCGATTCCTGGTCAGGGGCACATGCCTGGGTTTCAGGCTCGATCCCCAGTGTGGGGCATGCAGGAGGCAGCTAATCAATGATTCTCTCTCATCATTGATGTTTCTCTCTCTCTCTCTCTCCGTCTCCCTTCCTCTCCTTGAAGTCAATAAAAACATATTAGAAAAGAAAAGACCCAGATTCATAGGATAAGCTTGTAAGTACAGATCCCGCCCGGGAAGGGGTGCTCGGCTCAGACCTTGGACCGAGGCTGCCTGCGCGTCTGTGTGGGTCTCACTGTGCTGCCCTGGGGCTGGCAGAGGGTTCTGGGAATGAAGTCTGCAATATTCTTTCCCACCTGCACCGTGAGCAGTATTCCTGTCAGGAACACTCCGCAACTTCCTTCCGGATGTGAAGGGGGCGGGAGGGTAAGAAGAGGGGCGAGGGTCTGTGAGTGGGAGCAGTGTGGACGCTTCCTTTTCTTGCTTCCTTGCCTTTGTGAGATCAAAAACAAACGAACAAACAAGAAAACCCTCCCACTTGTATGCCCACTCCCAGGCCTCCAAATAACTGAAAGGTGGCCCAGAGCCGTGGGCGGACACCTCAGCCAGGAGCCTTCCTGAAGGAGGCGGTCCCACCCAGGCTGGTGGTCTGGCCGGAAGGCTGACTTCAGCCCCCATTGCCACCCCCTCCAGGGAGCATGACCTGTGACACCATGTGTCATGCCCTCACTTCCAACCTAGTAGTCAGTGACAGTCCCACGGACAGTTCTCAGCTAAATGCCCAGGATCTGAGCTAGTACGTGGCCAGTGAAGTATGTTGCCCGGCATATCCAAAATACACAGAGAAATTAATCTGCATTTGATTCAAAGGAAGATTCCAACATTAATGGGTAAGAAGAAAAACAAAAACCCAGCCCTGATAGGACCGAGATTTCTAAGACTGCGGGTAACGGACGGAAAGAGGTACGGTCTGAACACGATGAACTGGAACTGCAATTGAGTTCACTGTGCAGCACCTCTACACGTGCATGTTCTCCTGATCTCTGTCTAAATCATGCAGTGACTTGTATAGACCAGCATCACTCAAAGCATCTGCATCAGAATCTGAGGAAACAGGGTCATAAAATATGCTTTTTTAATAACCTTTCCAGGCAATTCTAATGTATGTTGGTAAGCAGTAACAATGATGATGATGATGATAACAGCTAATTTTATTGAATTCTTACTATGTCCCAGCTACTGTACTTCATATTTTATCAGTGGTTTGAGACCTGCTGTTGTAGCTGATACTGCACTGATAAAAATTTAGTATTACCCATAAATAAAGTATCTTTCAGTATTATAGACTCCGTCACAGCATAGATTAAATCATTCCCCTTGGGTCTAGGTTGATGTTCTAAACTTCTGTCATTATAATATGACCATCCCAGTTTAAGCCATGTCTCTAAGGGCCTTCGTGGGAATGGGTGTTGGAACACTTGAAAGGAAAACGCGTGGTAGGGATTTTTTTCACAGATGTCAATAAGGTCAAGTCATCTTGCTCAGATAAAGGGTTTCCAAGCTCTTTCTAACCTTGGCAACCTGAATCCAGGAGAAGCCTTTATATGGATGTAATATTTCCAGCCTCTGTTACATGTTAAGTGCCTTGAAAATGTCATTACTGTCGTACACCTCGGATATTCATTAACTCCTTACCTGTACCCTTCTAAAAGTCTTCGCAGAGCGTGCCATATATTTTCTATTCAAAGGCATTTAAATCTTTATGTACTCACCAAATAGGCAAAAGCTGCTTTGTGGAAATTTTAACCATTCACAGTGCATGGATTTTGGAATTAGGTAGAGACCATTTTCTACATGGGAGCACGCCGGGCCACAGGCTGGGAGTCTCTGTGCTCCCCCCCGCCCCCGTCCCCCTTATAGAGAAGGAACAGTGGCCCATGCCCACGAAGAGAGCACTTCTTATAAGAAAGTCGACTTTGACACCTAGATGCCTGACCAAAGGGCTTGCTAGCTGCTTACCAGCCACGTGGCCTTGGACAAAGTACTCTCCTCCCTGCTCCTCAGGTTCCTCATCAGTCACATGGGGACACAGATATGGGTAATAACACCTAACTCACAGGCTCCTTAGGAACAACAAACTCAATCTCTTGGAAAGCTCTCAGAACCATGCCTGGCACCACAGCACAGAATCAGCCATTGTTACCTTTCAAATTAAATAATTTCTCTAATTATGCTCAATCTCATTATGTGAGTTAAATGCTATGAGTTACATGAGTTATTTTTTCCTCTGATTATGTTAAAACTCATGATAGGAGTTAAATACTTCAGTATGACTCATACACTCATGAACTTTTCCTTCCTGATTATGAAGAATCAATGAAACATAGATTTTTTTTCACAAGCATGTCTGAAATTCAGCTAAACCCACCTCTCCGTGTGCGCTGCGGCAGGAGAGTGTCGTTGAGATGCATGGAGACACTTAGCAGTTCTGTCAGAAAACAGCCCTAGTGAACTGAATGCCAGTTTCCTAGTTGCACACCTACCTAACTTATGTTTTTATTCTATAAATATAGATAATGATCAATCTTCAACAAAACCCAGAACCACATATGTTTTCTAAGAAGACATAGAAGTATATAATATGTAAATTAAAATTATATTTTCCAAAGACATGTTAGAATAAATATATTCATTATAAATAGGCAATACATTTGTAAATATAATGATTATGGAGGAGGGCACACTCCCAATGGCAACTTACAAAATTATGAGAAGTGGTCTGTGATTTTTTTTTAATTCACATTCTGCAATAAAGGGGTGGGTGGGAGTTGCTTTTACCCTGATTCTATTGCTACATCTTGAAACAAGAACCACCCAAACAGAACCACCCAAACCTGGTAAGACCAGGGTTGCCATGTTTTGGCGATTCCTCCAGGTGGAGTTTACCTGGTTCCAAACCCAGGTGTGTATGCGAGTCCTGCAGCTCTGGGGGGACTCCTCCCAGGTAGACGGGGGAATTCACTGCCAGCGGCTGGGCTCTGGGCTGTGACACGCCCTCCATCAGTTCATTCAGGCTTGCAGACACCAGGACACCTTCCTTCCGAACTGTCACCGTATTCCACGTCCCGTCACAGTAGGACAGCCCCAGCCACAGATCCACTCGGGTGAAGGTAAGACTGGTGTTTAACCGGAGGCTCAGTATTCCAGTCTTTAGCTCCACCTGCATCCATAGCAAAGAACCAAACAGGTATGAAAAGACTACATTTCAGAGGGAAGGCAGGGGAGGAAGGGTGGGTGGGTGGGTGGGAAGAGATTAACCAAAGACCTTGTATGCATATATGCATAACCCATGGACACAGACAACAGGGTGGGGAGGACCTGTGGGGTGGGGAGGGACTAGAAGGGGTCAATGAGGGGACACATGTAATACTTTCAACAATAAAGGTTTTTTAAAAAGTAGACTAAAAATGACACTTTGGGCGAGAGCAGAAGTTCAGTTTCTTAAAGAAAAGCAAGACATCTCCCTGAGCCCGACCAGCCTGGCTCAGCGGTTGAGCGTTGACCTAGGAACCAGGAGGTGACAGTTCGATTCCCGGTCAGGGCACATGCCCGGGTTGTGGGATTGATCCCCAGTGTGGGGCATGCAGGAGGCAGCTGATCCATGATTCTCTCTCATCACTGATGTTTCTATCTCTTTCTCCCTCTTGTTTCTTCTCTGACATCAATACAAAATATTTTTTTAAAAAAATAAAGAAATGTGTCTGAAAACACTCCATAAAAAGAGTCTACTTTGTTCTAAGCCAAATGAAGTAGCATATAATGAAGTACTTTTCAAGCTTATAATTGACATGGAGAATACTGTAGTAGTCAAAGGAAGTCATATGCAGTAATGATTATATGACACAACATGAGGCAGGCAGATACTTTTTGGGGATGCAAACCAGGTAAAGATTAAACCCAAGCATAGGTGACTGAAGAGGACAGAACAGTCTGAACTATGGTTCTGTTTTTGAGTTTTTAGAAAATGAGAAAATACTACTTCGTATATCAATTTAATTTTGGGGGGAAATATGACAAGACAATAAGAAAATGAAATGTCAAGCTTGATTAAGTTTATTTTAACTGGTTGGTGAACTCAATTTCAAATTTGTAAGACATATTTTGATGCACTATTTCAGTTTTATTAGTCTAAATCTCTAACTAACACAATTGCTTCTTTTAGATTAAGGTGCCATTTTCTAATAGGAACATAGTTTGCCCAATTTTTCATGAGACAGGAAATGCCTCCAATAAGTTTTCTTTGAAAATGGTACATGATAGCTATTTTCCCTACGGTGGTTTTGTTTTGTTAGAAGTCAAATCAGAACCATAGGATACTTAAAAACTTTGAGCTCAATCATGTGTAGTGAAACAAGTTAAGTCAGATAAAAATTACTACTTTTGCTATGCATAAGTAGCATCTTTGTGAAGTACATCAGGTAAGCATTTAACTTTCATTCATGCAATAAACACCGAAACCCCTACTATGTTCCATGGACCTGCTGCTCTAAGATAAACACTGTCTAACAGCAGAGAGAATATGTGAAATAACACCATAACCAAGACAGAAACAGGGTGGATGAGAAAGCTTCTGGGAATTGGGAAAGGCCTCCAGAACTGAAAGTGATATGGGAGGAAACCCTCGATTTAGTATAATGTAAACCCATGGTTTATTTTAAAATGGAATTTGACATTTTAAAATATATTTACTTAAAAGAATTAACGTACGGCAAGAAAATCAGGTCCGTCTTTGTTGTAAATGAAAAGAAGCAACCCATTCAACTGGTCTGTTCTGAACTTGAAGGAAATCTCAAAGTCCAGGCCGCCATGAAACGTGCCTGGATCAAGTTCCAGGAACCCTTCAAAGAAAAGGATATGTACATATCAGCACGTGGAATGAAAAACTGCCAGCCTTGTATGTCCTAAGATACCCTGAGGATATACACTGCAGTCGGATAAATCTCTCGCAAAAGAAGATGCCAATCAATGTTACGAAATCTCCCTGTAGCCCAGCTGGGGTGGCTCAATGGCTGAGGATCAATCCATGAACCAGGAGGTCGAGGTTCAATTCCCAGTCAGGGCACATGCCCGGAATGCAGGCTCGATCCCCAGTAGGGGGCATGGAGGAGGCGGCCGATCGATGATTATCTCCCATCACTGATGTTTCTATCCCTCTCCCTTCCCCTTTCTCTCTGAAATCAATGAAAAACAACACACAGACATGTAACAGAAATCCTGTAACTTTACAGAAGTGGCTGAAGGAACTTAACATACCTTTTAAGAGGAAGTACTTTGCTCTTTAAATCATGGCTACAACTAAGATTATTACTGTTTCATAGAATCATTAACAATAAGCACCTGCACTGACTATAGAAACTCTGAATAATGACAGTGACGAGAAAGAGCAATGGAAATGTACGCATGTAGCTTTCTATTCTGAAAGTAATTTAAGCAACGTAGTAACTGACCAACTTCATTCTAAAGGCAGGAGGCAAAGGTGGGCTTTCATTTGAAGAACAAGACATGACCCCAAGCTGCCATTCTCTCCTCCACCCCTTACCCCAGGGGCTGCCAGGCAGAGACAGTTGCTGGGGACATGCCAGGGACACTGCAACTCAGCCTTGCTGCAGCCTTGGGACAAATAGCAGTGATAGTGGTTATATTCTCCAGCTCTCCCTTCAGGACCTACTTACCTCCTTACAAAGCTGAACTTTTACTGAGAAATATTGGCCCTCTACATGATAAACAGATATCTGTGGGTTAATCTGGTAACTCCTTTGAAGCATCTTTTTTTTTTTTTTTTTTTTTTTTTTTTTTTAGAGGGAGAGGAAGGAAGCGGGATAGAGAGAGAAACATCATGGATCGGCTGCCTTCAGGACACCCCCCTACTGGGGATCGAGCCCACAACCCGGGCATGTGCCCTGACCGGGAATTGAACCAGTGACTTCTGGAATCCTGGGTCAGTGCTCCACCACTGAGCCACACCAGCCAGGCTGAAACATCTTTCTAAGTACATTTCATTCTAAGGAAAACAACTGACAAATGGACACTCAGAGCTGCTTTGGGCCATTACAGAGCTTCCGCACGAAGAGATATTTATGAGTCTTACCATTTATATTATGTATTCAAACTCCGAGCATCAGGTATAAGTAGGTATTCACATGAGGTCACAGTAATTGGATAGGGGAGAGCCGAGTATGCCAAGGAGGAGCACGGGTGCACAGCAATGACCGATGGCTGCCAGAGAACTTACCTGCGCCTAGGAAATGGGCTCCCTCCTGCGATGAAGAGGGACATCCCTCCCAGGTGTTATATGCGTTGACTTGCTCTTCAGAATTCTGCCAAACCAGAGGCTCCCAGACAGCGGAGGGGTTGTAATTCTTCATAAAATGCACATCCTTGAGACAGCCCACAAAACCCTTTCGGATTATGCCTGTGGGAGTGGATAGACGAAATACGTCTTTTGAAAAATGCTTTGCAAGCAATTGATTTTATGTGCAATTAAAATAAAAGAATTGGGGAATCGCTCTCTACCTGTTTATTGCAAACTTCTTAATGATTCCTGTAAATGCCACACCACCACCTATGCTAAGTGGTAACAGAATATTTAGCCCTGGTTCAGACCCATCATATATGCAGAAAGAGATGTTACGGCAAAAACCCTTGGTTTTATAGTATTAGCAAGAATACTGACTTTTGAACTAACCGGGAGATTTCATCAGCCACTGGTCTTAGAAACGAAAGAGTGATCACATTTTAAAAGTATTTAAAGGAAGTGTTTCTATTAAATCTATAGTTTATAGTTTAGTTCCATCATCATAATGAACTAGTCTGTTATACAAGTCAATCAGTAAGTTGACCTCATTTCTAGGAAGGGTGATTTTGTTTCCTTAGATCAATTTCATTCATGTTAGTTTTATTAACTTCACTTTAGAGTCAGTTTTTGTTCCATGTCCTAAAATACAGGAATTACTTTGTACCCCAATCCCAGCACCTAGGGCACGTGGCTGGGATTCTCTGTTGGCATATCTGCTCTCTCCATCGTGGCAAAGGCCGCATTTTAGTCATCAACGGCTATCCAGGGCCTGAGCAATGCCTTGCCCACCGTCCAGTCTGTACTCAGGAAAATTCTTTGCTCCATTCACTTCAACTGAAAACCAAGCCGCTACCATTTCTGTTTTCAGTGTTGGTTTGTGTTCAATTAAAAAAATCTCAAAATTACTGACACTTAGTGCTAAAATAAAATATCATACCTTTGAGAAATTAGTATAAAATTCATTTAAGTACAAGTTTAATGAACTTTGACACATCAAAGACTGGTCACTAAGATTTTCAATGCAAATAATACATGGTCCCTTTAGGGATAAAAAAAGAGACCTGGTAGAAACTTGCGGCATACTGATATAGGAAACCAGCATGAAATTTGAAATAACACATTACTCATATTTTACAGGAATGCCATTTGATATTGTTCTAAATATTGGCGACAACATATCAATTCCGTGCCTCCCCCACTCACCAGCGTCCTTCCTCAGGACGGCGTAGCCCCGCGGCAGGCCTCCCACAAACACGCCTGTGTTCTCTCCGATGACAGTGCTGCCATTCAGGGCCCCCGAGGAACCTGCGGAGAAGAGAGAATCCCAACCTCAGCGGGAGGATCTTTTTCTTTTTAAAAAATATTTTTTTAATTGATTTCAGAGAGGAAGAGAGAGGTAGGAACATCCATGATGAGAGAGAATCATTGATGGGCTGCCTCCTGCACGCCCCCTACTGGGGACGGAGCCCACACCCCAGGAATGTGCGCCCTTGACTGGAATTGAACCCAGGACCTTGCAGTCCACAGGCTGACGCTCTATCCACTGAGCACACCAGGTAGGGCTGCAGGAGGATCTTTTTCTACTAATTTAAAGAACGATCAACCCCTTCCCTGGGTTTTGGGGACTTCGCTCTTTCTTGGTCTCCTCCTACCTTAGTTCCCGTCCTGGTTAATTTTCTTACATGTTCCTCTTCATCATGACAAACATCTGGATGTTCAATGACCCAGACCTCTTCCCCTCTCTGATCTCTCTCTCCACTTACAAAGATGCCTTCGGAGGAATAGAGAGAGGGCGGGGCACCTGTGTGAACTACCAGGCCAAAGACCAGAGGGGCCCGGAGCCCTGAGTCTATTGCAAAATCATGCAAATCAATTTTCTTTTCTGAGCCCAAACCATGGCAAGGAGCCCGGGTATGCCTGGTCCCTTAACTGTAAATACAACTCCTCCGCTGTTTGGGAGCATCTTTGCGGACAACTCCCACATGTATCTCTAGCCTGCAAATCTCCCGGAACTTAGTCTTGTATGTCCAGCGACTTGCCTGGTATCTCCACGTGGATCCAGCCTCATAGGGATACAAGACTTAGCACGTTCCAACTGGACGCTGAACATCTCATTCTCCCAACCCACTTTTCCTGATTCCTGGTCCACCTAAGTTATTGCGGCTACATCCTTCCAGTGGCCCCAGCCCCAAACCTAGCAGTCACACTCTGTATTAAGAGTGAGCAACACTCTTTCTGTCAAGGACCAGATAGTATGTATTATAGGCTTTGCAGACCATACAGCCCCACACAGCCACAGACAATACACAACAAATGGATAGTCATGTTTCAATAAAACTTTATAAAAACAGACGTGAGCTTACAATGGCCCATAGGTGGTAGTATGCCTGTTCAAATCCTTTCAATGTAACATTTACAATCCCTCCCGATTCCTCATTATATCCAGATATATATCCATTACATCTCATTGCTTCCCTGGTTCAAAAAATCACATCATTTTTTGGCCTGAATTATTTTATTATAGCAGTAAACTCCTCACTGGTCTCCATGCTTCTACCCTTGTTCCCATAAATGTATTCTCCTAAGAGCAGCCAGAGTGTTCCCTTTAAATAAAGAAGTCACTCCATGTGGCTCCTCTCCCAGAGTTCCCTGGTAGCTTTCGTCTTTCCCAGTAAAAGTCCTCCAAGCCTCACATCATATAGTCCTCCTGGTCTCTCACCTCACAGCCTGCCCTCCACCCCTTTTACATCCTATGCTGGCCTCTTGATGGTTTGTAGACATGCCACATATGACATCTCCCACCTCAGGTCCCTGGCTGGAAACAGCCTTCTGCTGAATACTTTCCTGATCGTCCCCTTTACCCCTTTAGGTCTCTGCTCAAATGACACCTTAGCAGACAGGCCATTACTAAGTCTTTTATAAAATCAAAACATCCCCTCCCAACACACACACACACACACACACACACACACACACACACACACCGTTCTCTCCTATCTTACTTTATTATTCTCAGCATGTTTCTCATACTTATTCGATATTTGTTTATTCTGTTCCCTGTCCCTCTCCCACCTGAAGTGTAAATTTTGCTCTTTGTGTCCAGAATTCCTAGAGCAGTGGTGGCACATAGTAAGTGCTCATTACAATGCTATATATCCTGAATGAATTAATAAAAGCCTGCAACATCATACAGGTATTGTGACTGTTTTATCATTGCAGGACGATGACAGACAGGGTAAGATGGAAAGAACACTTGACTTAGAATTGCAAAGACAGGATATGTAACTGCAAGAACGCTACCCACAACCATATAAACTGAGAGAAATGATGTACCTTTTCTGAGCCTTGGTTTCCTTATCACTAAAATGCATATAATAACTGCTTTATTTTATCTGTCTTCTGGAAGTCAAAAGTAACATGAGATTCAGAATGTAAGTACAAGCCCTGGCAAACTGCAAGGAAGTGTACAAGAGATAAAATTGCCACTGATGACTTCGTCTTCTTTTTGCTTTACTGAAACCCCACACAGATGAGAAAATGGTTGCCAGGCTTCATTTTAGAGGCACCCAAAGGCCAACTCAAATGGAATTTAGGTGAAACTGTGTGGAGGAAAAGGTGAAAGGAGAGATATACAAAAAGTATGGCAACATCAGCATATCAACAGAGCCAAGTACATACATCAAGTTCTTACCTGTGTACTGCCCGTCAAGCGTGATCCAGCCGAAAGCCTGATGCCTCACAGCAACTATGTCATGCCATTTGCCGTCACTGTATTGTTTACCATCATCATTAGTGGGGGTCACTTCCACTGAAGACCCCTGAAGGGAATGCAAGAGTGAGTGAATGAATGAATGAACAAATGTTTAAACAAAAATACATATACAGAGTGGGGAAAATTAGGTTTACCGTTGTGAGTATACAAAATACAACTTATTCTTGTATTATCATTTATTAATTACTATATTATTTTCCATATGAACAATTATAAACCTACTCTGAACAGAACTTCTCTTGGGAATAAGAATTTCTTACAAGTACACTTACATTTTGATGAGCTATATTCATTAGAAAGGTAATGAATTTTCCATTTTAAAATTTTATATTTTAATTTTTGTCAGAAATATTAAAAAGGCAAGAAGTTGAAACTAATGAAGTACTATCCAATTGATATTGTTTTAATGACAGGGAAAGGTCTGGCAAGTTAGTTTTTCTTATGTACATTACACTACTAATAAGGAATTCGGTCACATCAAAATTAGCCAGCTATTAAAAAAATTGACTATAGGTGTTGTGGTTAAACTCAGTACCCAATGCTTGTACTCTAAAATCTAGCATTCATACTTGTGCCTCAGGTAATAGTATCACAGTTAAAATGAGTTCCTAAGTGGATACCAAGAAATGACATATCAAGAACAGGGATTTGCAAAAAGGATGTGGGGGTAAGAAAAGAGAAGGAAAAAGAACCTTCTGTCTCAGCACTTTACAGCCAAGTGAACACCTTTACAGTACATCAAGAATGACACAATGGTACTCCTTTAGTGTGTATGAGCAAGTAAGACTAAGTAAAAGATACTTGAACTTTGTCACCATCATCATTTAATACTACTACTAAGAAAAAGTAATCAGAAAATTATTCTAAACCTTCTAAATAAACAAGTAAATCTCCCTTCTTTCCTTCCTTCCTTCCTTCCTTCCTTCCTTCCTTCCTTCCTTCCTTCCTTCCTTCCTTCATCTTAACATATTTTTATTGATTTCAGAGAGGAAGGGAGAGGAATAGAGAGATAGAAACATCAATGATGAGAGATAATCATTGATCGGATGCCTCCTGCATGCCCCCTACTGGGGATCGAGCCTGAAATCCAGGCATGTATGTGCCCTTGGCCGGAATCAAACCTGGGACCCTTCAGTCCGCAGGCTGACGCTCTATCCACTGTACCAAACCAGCTAGGGAAAATATTTCTTTCTTAATGAAGTTTATTTCCTTGGCAATAATTAACTTCAATCCAATAACAATATTTAAAAACAAAAAAGAAGATTGGGTAAAATATTACAAAATATTTTATTACTTGGTATGTTTCACGAAACTACTTATTTTGGTATCATGTTTTTCAAAGAGAGAAAATTGATCATTATCTGATATAATATGGCAGAAGATTTATATCACAAAAAGTGCAATGTTAACCATACTATTTAAAACATTTATGTTTAAATTTCCCTAAAATAGCTTCAGCAATATAACATGTCCATTCTACACATTTAATTGGCTCCTGTCAGGCCTCATACAGAGCATGACAACACGTATGACATACAGAATTTCATATTACAAAAAAAAAAGCTTTTAATTTCCCAGGAGTATAACTGGCTTGCTTCTCTCGTGAGCAATATCCCACCCTCTATAAGACAACTCGATTGGCAAGAAAAACGACCACTTGGTAAGTCCATTTTCTAGCCCTTGGATTTTCATAGGCTGACTCTTCTTATATCTCTTTCCTCTGTATGCTTTTTTATTTCCTTCAACCCTATTTCAACATTTTACTATTTTACAAACACACATTTCATTATCGTAGTTTAATAATTAAAACCAGAACTGGTGTCGTGCCCAATTAATGTGCCCTGGTACCATGCCCATTAGTTTTTCCATTAGTGAATTCAACAATACTAATGGGATTACTAGCATGGCATGCTAATTGGGCGTGACATAAGAAACTGGCTTACTTCTTAGCATACCCTTGCTAATGATGAAATTAATGAGCATTTTATTAAATGCTGTCTCATCAAAGTGTACTTAGTTAGCGTTAAAATTGTTACAAACGATGCTGCATTCTAAAAGATCAGGTGCCTGAGTTAGTGGTTCTTCATATGATGTTTGGCAACTATCTCAAGTATTAATAGGTCCCTACATTGGAAATCTCATTTATTGGGAGATAAAGTCATGGCAAGAACATACAGACTCGGTATGTCACATGTGCTTTCTACTTAGCACATTATTCTTTGATCATCATTTTCAAGATGATTTCCCCCAATCAACGGTAAGAGAATAATGCTGTGATCAATTCTGATGCCATGTCATTCAGTTTGTTCTTCCCATTTGGAAGCTATCAGACATGTTAACTATAAGCCAGTGGTCGGCAAACTCATTAGACAACAGAGCCAAATATCAACAGTACAACGATTAAAATTTCTTTTGAGAGCCAAATTTTTTAAACTTAAACTTCTTCTAAAACCACTTCTTCAAAATAGACTTGCCCAGGCCATGGTATTTTGTGGAAGAGTCACACTCAAGGGGCCAAAGAGCCGCATGTGGCTCGTGAGCCGCAGTTTGCCGACCCCTGCTATAAGCTATTTAGAATTGTTGGAAACCGTTTCCTGTCACAACTTCCTAGGAGGTGAAATCAGAATGCTTTGTGAATTTCCTGTTAATGTCACAGAACGTAAAACATTTAAATGACAATCACTAGTCAAGTCATTATTGGTCAATAAAATATCATCTGATCAAGTAAATTCCAACTGAAATCAATCAAGTAAAGAATGGAAAGATTATAGCTAATTGTTAGAGACTTTAAAAAATACAATTAAAAATTGGAGTCATTTGTCTCTGCCATGACTCTTAAGAATGGTTCCAAGAGTTTGGTGCAGAATATGTCAGCACATATGTAATTTTAAATATTATGAGGAATCTTTCTCCATTCCCCTAAATATTTATTCATAGAATGCACTGGATAGCTAGAAGGGAAACCAAATAAACTTTTATACCTGTAGCCTCCATGTAGGGTTACATTGCATGTTACGCATCCCATTGATCACTTATGTTCACTAAGAGGTTTTTGTAAGAACAAAGTACACAATGACTTTGAGTTATTTTGAAACTATATGCTAGATGGTAACTTTAAATTCCTAAAAAAATGCTTTTTTCACAACTCAAAACTTAATGATTTTGAATAGATTCAGGAACTATAATTTAAAAATAACCATTAATAAAAGTCAAAGTATCTGATAACTGATAAAACAAATAATTAAATTGTTGTATAATCTTTAAAGAGCTGGAAATCTTATTCCAGAAAATGGGTAACTGTCTTCGAGTCTGAGTAGAAGTTTACCAATGATTTTCAAGTCATTAAATTAGCCAATATGTCAACAGACATTTCTTTATTGAGCATGTACTATGCTCCAAGGGTTGTGTGAAGCCTCAAGAATATATTTGAGGACAAAAGAGACTTTGCCCTCACTGGATTCTGCAGTCTGGTAAGAAAGACACATTAAGGAAATAACTACTTATCTGATGACTACAATAGGATGCTCATTAGATAATCTCATCTCAGGTAAAGTCCCAAGGTAATTAAGAGAGAAATAACTTGAATGTCAATGGGAGGCATATCAAACAAACACAAGCTTCTTTAAACCTGGGTGGGGTAGCTCCCACTCTGTGCAAGAAGCTGTGCTCCTATCCCTACCCAAAGAAGAACAAGCAAAGAAAGAGTATTCCAAAATTTATTTAAAAGTTTTCATCTTCATTATATAAGGAACCTATGGTCATTAATTGCGTTGAGTCTGGCTATGTGTTCTGAAAGTTAGCTCTGTTATTTTAGCTGTGGGAAAGTTACATCACTTGTGTACCTTTCTTTTTCTTCATTGGTAAAGTGGGGATAATAATAGTACTTACCTCTGCATTTCTGCTGAGGATTTTATGTGAAAACATGAGCACTTACCTTAGTACCTGGCATTGTGTTACATCAGCACTGTGCTGTTGAGCTGTTATATGATTCCCGCGTATGTTTGGTCAAGTGGGGATAATAATAGGACTTACCTCTACAAAATGCTGATGTAACCATTAATACAAAATCTCTTGCCCAACTGATGAGGCTCAGTGGTTGAACACTGACCTCTGAACCAGGAGGTCACAGTTCAATTCCTGGGCAGGCAGGGCACATACCTGCTTGCTGCTAGATCCCCAGTAGGGAGCATGCAGGAGGCAGCCAACCAATGATTCTCTCTCATCATTGATGTTTCTATCTCTCTCTCCCTCTCCCTTCCTCTCTGAAATTAACAAAAATATTTTTTATAAACATCTTAACTCTTATGAGTAATCATTTACCTGAGGATCAAAGAGAAAATAAGGACGTCCGTGTTTCAACTGAAGGGCAAAGTACTCCTCCTGGTTGCCTGGGGACGCGGCAAAGACGAGCAAACCTTCAGGCACCCTTGTCCGGAAGCTGGCCTTAATGCCTGTGGGACAAGGGCAGTCCGCAAGTCAGTGAGTGCCGGGTTTGTTGATTCTCCCTGATCAACGTGCATTTGCTTTCATTATTATTTATGATGCAGTGAGTACAGTCAAGCAATTATACAAAGGGACGTATTGGGACAAGCCCAGCCGTTTGGTTTCAAATCTATCCCGTTATGAATGCCAACCTGGACTTGGAAACCCAAGCCTGCACTCCCAGGAATCAATATATAATGAAGGTTAAGTTTATGCAAAACTCATCAACAGAAAATACATTGTGTCAACCCAAAATGGGATACTCAGAGATATCCATTTGAAAGTGTTACCAGAGTCATAAAAATAAATGGGTTTTTGGACACGAGTGACAGAAACACAGGACCCTCCTTTAATATACTTAAGTTTAAAGAACCGGTCCAGTAACAAGCTAAGAGCTGGGCAGACCTCCTATGAAGTGGTCCGTGGAGTAGAGCTCATGTTCCGAAACACCATTCTATAACCAGAAGGTTTGCAGCCTTCAGAATTTTAGGGTCTCCCCTGGCCTTCACATCACCTACCAGCTCTACCCTAGACACACCATGCTCCTGCCTCACAGGAACTTCTCCAGCTCAGGACGCAGGGCAGTTTTCAGTGGTCACGTAGACACCTTGCCACTGTCCTCACCGGGTCCCCCCTCCATTCTCCCTGGTATCCCACCTGCCATACTACAGAGCGCTTCCCTTGTGTGAGGCATCTCGCTTATTGCATTGAAACTTGGCAAAGAAGTTCGAGGCACAATCTCGATTCTGAACGAGTTTCCAGTTTAGTTGGAAAGATTGAATGTACACATATATATAGAATAATTATATGGTCAGAGTCAAGTAAGAGCTCAAGAACATACACGGGAATCATGTAACAGCTCAACAGCACAGTGCTGAAGAATGCATGGATGCTGATTTGAGGAGTAACACCACCAATCAGAATTATGAATGTTTGAAGGGGAGAGAGCTCTTTTCAGGCTGGGCTGGTAGAGAAGGGTTTCATTCTGAGTTCATCAGACTGCAACCACCTCAATAACCACGCATGTCTAATCGATCTTTCCTCATGCTTCAAATCCTGCTAGGAAGATGAAATAAATGGGTATAGCTAAGGTAAGAGTTACTTATCCCTGATATAAACTACATTGTCTCACTCACATTTTATAGATAATTGGGACTCTCAATGTACAAGAAGTGTCAGAGATAAAAGATGCTGTGTTAGTCTATCCAATTGGTCAAAGGTGTATCAAGAACTGCTGAAAAACAACATGAATTAAATATGCTAATGCGATAGTCAAGGTATATTTGGTCTGAAAATTAACTGCGGTATGGAGAATGGAGTCTCAATGCATAAGCTCCTAAAATTAAAATAACACTCTGCACATAAAAACAATGGATTCTATTACACAATTATTTCTTTGCTCTCAGAAAGAAAGCAAATCCTCTTGGTTTCATTATCAAATATCCCTTCTGCTCCATTCCCATCCAAACCAATTGCTTGTAGATTGATTTCTAGAGGTCTGAATGGAGCATTAAAGAATGTAAAAGGATACATATAGAAGCAACTCTAGCTATATACTTATTTGAATTATGCAAATAAGTTCTAAGTTAGAAAAGTTGTTTCTTTGTACCTGCTGGCCATTAGGCAGTGCTAAAAATGTCTCCATTCGTAAAATATTTATGGCTAACCAACCTATAAATACATGAATAACAAAATCTTCATTGCCTATACTTGACAAAATAATATTGAAAACTAATCTTAAAAGATTATAAATGGCCTGGAATTAATCCCCGAATGGCTCTTTATTACTAGAATACCAAAATTTTGTTCTTATTCCTTTCGACAAATATTGTTTCTTAATTTTTTCAAAATTAAATTGTTTTTCAGCTGTTTATCACTGAAGAACTTGGGAAACATTAGATCAACATTCTAAAAATTTCACTGGGAGTACAAATTGGGATAAAAAGTAAGAGACTGCTGGAGAAAAAAAACCCCACAAGAATAAAGAGTTTTACTACATGGAAGTTTTGGGGAAACTGACATTAGTTATAATCTCTACAAAACAAAAAATACTCTCTTTGATCTTTTGAAGTAATTCTCCATTTCCTCCTGTCACAATCACACAGTGGCTGTCTGAACATCACTGTTATAAAAGGACAATGATGCATCTTGAAACTGTAGCTGAAGAGAGGGAGAAAGAGCCTTCAGAGCATGTCTTCCACAAGAAGAAACATTTCAGGTGAGTTGTAACCATAGAGAAAAGGAATCCCCAAAGGAGGGACCACCAATGCGGATTCTCCACGATCAAAAGCAACCAAGTCCAATGTTACGAAATGCTGCCCATTCCACCAAAGCACAGCTCAGATGGTCCCTTCTGAACAGCTTTGATCTTAAAATCCAGTAGAAAACTACGGGCTGAAATGACATGAGACATTAGGTTAAAATAGATAGATCTATTTACATAGATCTGTCTACATCTGTGTCTATCCATAGTTACCAGTCCATCCTTTGATTTTTAGATTATACCCCAAACTGCTCTTATACCCCAAAATACTGATGTAACCATTAATACAAAATCAGAATTTCACTTGAAAGACTGGTATGTTATGAGAACGATACTATTTTTAATATAAATGCTTCCACCAACATCCAAGAGTCATAAGTTGTCATCATTCCTTTTTATGTATAGGGTATTGACTGTATTATATATATTCAATTTCAATCCCCTTAACAGCTGGAATATTTCACATAGGACATAAATACATTCCACTTCGGGCTCATTTTAGAAAACTGTTGAGTTGGAATCAAGTCAGGATAGTCTAAAATATGAACTGAATACCAGTTAATGATGAATGAATTGTAATCTATACATATTACTTCATTATTTTATAGAACAAAAGAGAGAAAACTCAGTGTGAATTCTGGTTCCTAAAATAATGTTTTATCTTGATATCTTGTAAAATGGTTAGTATTTTAACAAGTAACTCTAGCAAATAAAGTTTAGGCTTAGGTTTAAAAATTTTTTATAAAGTGAATTTGTATCATGATTTATATTTTGTTTCTATAAAACTGAAAAATTAACTTCTGAACATATATGTGTTAATCGTATCAGTTCTACTTTCATGTTTTATATCTAGGTGCATGAATGGTCATGTGTTTACATATATAATTCATATACACAGTTGCCCATTTACATGTGTACACACATGCATACATATTTCATAGAATTACATTTATATTGATTCAAACTAAATAAAAGGTAATTTCAAAACTTTAAATATACTAAGTATACTAAGTGCACTAAAATATGTTGTTTCATTTTGCAAAACAAGTATTTTGAAAATCAATCAAGTCCCACTCACTGTAGCATTAGCACAATTGCTGAGTGACTTTGACCTTGGAATGATTTCCTTGTCTTTTATGTCAAGTCTAATGGTTGGAAGTGTTCAGTGACCTCAAACAGCATTAAAGACATCTGCTTTGGGGTTTCTACACCAAAGCCTCCCCAGTAACAATCTCAGTGGGTGCCAAGCAATCAGACTAATATGAAAATTTATTTCAGACTCCTTTGGAACAAACTAGGATCCCGGAAATGGAGTAAAATAAAAAACAATTCTCCTTGAGGAACTTTCAAAGAATAGATGGTGAGCTCAAAATAAACTCAAAAGGTCTATTTCCCACTCTGAAGTAGAAGATAATGTTGAAGATAATGCTATAATCGCTTTATGTTTCTTAAGTGGAAGAATCCTGCCTGCAAGAGTGAGGGAATGGGAGACAAAGGAGCAGGCTATACTTCCAGCATTGTGACAAGTGAACAACAAATACAAAACAAAACAGTATCCCCGGGGCTTCTGGCTTCCTGGAAGTTGACACTTAAGCACACGTCTAATTTTGAGTGTGCTGGACTTACCACATCACACCGCCCTCACCCTCGTATAAGCAGAGAATGGAAGGAATGAGGATGAAAGAATGAAGGTCCATGGCAGCTAAGTCATCCTCACCGTGACACCCAGGGCCCATCAGCTAGTCCCTCCACTACCTACTGTATCTTCTTGTCAAAAGAAGGGGAAGGGGAAGTCAGTTAGCTGCCTAGAATCAAATGTCTTTGCTGGTCTTCTAGGGATAGAGCAACCACAGTTTGCTAAGGGTCAAGTGTTTTCACTATGATGGCATTTTGTGCGACTCTTCAGAGAATAAGAGTATTTAAAAAAAGGGCCCAGTCTTCTCCTTCCACACCATGGAATAGCTAAACTCTAAATGGGATCAGACTGCAATATTTATTATCTCCAAAAGTTACTTTTTGGAAAATACTAGAATACCAATAAATGCATGTTGAATGAGTAAAAGGAGTACAACCCTGTAATCCCTTTAATAGCCTACGTCACAGTATAATCACTCTTACTGCCACAAAGGGACTCCTTATATGTAACTAGTACATTCTAGGATCAACTTAATTCCTGTTTATTTTGTTCATTCTATTATGGGAATTGAGAATAATAATTTGCAGGGTAACAATGCATGTATTTGAATTTGGTTATTAATTCATTCCTAATACTGTATCATCATGGCACTAAAATTCCAGGTCAATTTAATTCAGTAAAAATAAGTCAAATCTGTTTTACAAAACCAATCAGAGGAAGGTTTCCCTGTATGCAGACAAACCTATTCATGGACAAAGTTTTTAATGTTTTAATCAGTTCATATAGCTGCATTTCCTCTAAAGGGGGTAGATTGCTATAAATCTACTGACCATGTTTGGACACAATATCAAGGAGGGAAAAGATCAGATTCTAAAAGGAAATTGACAGCATCTACTATGGACTTGAGAGAGGGTCTGGGATAGGACCCATCCCTCCAGCTCACCAGGAGGCAGGTTCTGGTGAGAGAGTTAAAGCACTGAGAGAGTTAAAACAATCTTTCAATTTTATTTCTTCCGAAGTTCTTATATTTTGTAAAGACATTTCTTTGGTGTACATCCAAAGAAGAAGGAAGTTGGTGTTTGGCTCAATGATAAAAAAAAAAAAAAAAAGCTAGATGGCCCCGTTTCAAGTACCAGCTCTAAAACTTACGTGTGACCTTGGGCAAATTATTTAATCTTTCTGTACCTATTTCCTCGTGGATAAGTGGGGATAATGACTGTTTCTTCACAAGGTTCCTGGGAGAATAAAAACGAATTAATGTGTACAAAGCACAGTGCTTAGAACCATTTGCCCCTACATAGGTATTAGCTACTATTCTTATGAAAGTTCATTGATTTCACTTGCTTCCGAGGCCCTTGATTTTGCGTTGAGAACAGAGGGCTACGTTATAGCTTTATTTGCACATTATGAAGCACAAAGCTTGTAACTAGCTACTCCTTGAATGCCTGTACAACTCCCAAGAAGTAGGGGCAGTCTGCAACTTGAGTGATGTCAGGGTTTCTGTGAACACAAAAGCCTCAACGTCCTCACCCACACATCCTTCTCACAGTCCAACTTCTCTCAAGCACATGCACTGTATGCTACAGAACCATAGTTCTAGGTCAATGCAGTAACTTCCTATTCAATTTAAGAAGCATTTCGAGCATCTCCTACAGACAGTGCACATCACTGGGGATATGAACATGAAAAAGATGTTGACAACAGCCAAAGACCACTCAGTATAATTCAAAGATTTTTTATTGTAAGATAAAATAATATTATCTTAATAACATTGGTTCATCCCCAGCCGGCATGGCTCAATGGCTGAGTGAGCATTGACCTAGGAACCAGGAAGTCATGGTTTGATTCCCAGTCGGGGAACATGCCTGGGTTGAGGGCTCCATCCCCAGTAGGGGGCGTACAGGAGGCAACCAATCAATGATTCTCTCTCATCACTGATATTTCTCTCTCTCTCTCCCTCTCCCTTCCTCTCTGAAATCAATAAAAATGTATATTTAAATAATAATAATAATATTGGTTCATAATATTATTATATATAACAAATACAGCATTATGTTAATAGTATTATTTATGTCATGTTGAAGTTACTGAAAGATTAATTTGGTTAAAATAAAAGGTTAAATAAACTTAAGTAGTAATGATAAATTTATGAATAAGTGAATAAACAGAAAAGCAGAGAATATATTTTATGCCCTAAATTTTTGAGCTAAGTGACAAAAGGAAATCAACTTAATTTTTCTGTTTGTTTCTCCTGCCTATTTTAAAGCCACTAAGTTGATACCTGTTTTTATTTTACTTTATTTTCCTGCCACCCTATTATGCTCACCACTGGTAAAACAAACAGGACATTTTAGCTTTAATCTCCTTACTACATAACCCAAATAACTTCAGTCATGTTTGCATTAATGCTGCATTAATCATGTTGTTGCGTATTAATGAGTTTTCAGGCTATGCTAATTACTGTCATAGATTCTGCAGCAGCCCATTAAATATACAAATTACAGAATTAAAGAGCCAGAGCTCTTCATGATTAATCTCTAAATGGAGAAAAACTAATGATGTCTGTACAAAGTTTCTCTCTACTTTTGGCTGAGTGAGCCCAATGAACAATCAATTAGACTATTTGAGGAATAAGGACCTCACGTATCACACGGTTTTATGTAGGTGCTTTATGACAACAGTGGACACTGCTTTATAGTTCATAAAAATTCCACAATCTTTACCTGTCTCCTGGTTACCATGTCGTCCCCTATTGAAAGCAATTTGGAATACGGTTAGGTTCATGCTGAATTCATTCCAGTGAGGATTTAAAGTACCAAAAGGGACACCTGAAAAGCATATTCATCTAAAGGAATTATCACATGAAGGGCCGCAAACACAAAAATCGTCAAGAAAATGGACCATTTTCTCAAAAGCAAAATCATAGCGCCATTTTATCCTACATGAAGTCTATATGGTATCACAGGGTAGAACTGTCCAGCACAGCAGATCAGATCTGGAATGAAAGGTGGAACTTGATGTTGACATGGCGGGTAGATGATATATCAATACCCAGTTGTAAGCTCAGGGACAAAGGGTGGTTCATGGGCAGAGCACAGCAAATACGCTGAGGCCAGGGACACAACAGAGGGTCACAGGCTCAAGAATAAGGGGGAAAGCTAGTGTCAGAAGAAAGAGATTTAGACAGAGACAAGCACAACCATGCCCATGCATGAAGAGGTGAAACTTGGACATCCAGACGGCTGGCTCAGTTGTGTGTGGAGTAGGAATCTGGAGTCCAAAGAACAGTGGAAATGTAGACTTTAGTCACGGAGGGCAGCCTGGTAAGAGCCAGACAGCAATGCAGGTTCTAGGCTCCTGGGCAGGTTTCCAAGAACATACAGGGAGCTGAGTACCAGCACCAAGAAAGTGATGGACGTGGGGCTTAGGGAGGTGCTCAGAGGCCCTTTGTCAAAAGTGTGCACAAAGTCAAGGCCTGATTCTTCAGCAGGACTGACTTCCTGAGAAGCTTGAATCATGAGTCTGAATCATCTAGCACTGGCCCCCGGGAATGGGGTTGGATGAGCCCAAAGGTCAAGGTTAAGAGGCTAGTACCTTGGCAAGAGGAGGCCTATAGTATTTGCCAGCCTACTGTTCACCAAGAACCTATGGAAATTGCTTTCTTTTAAGGTCAAATGCGCTAATGCTGTGCTGTCATACTCATCTCGGATGGGAATTACAGCAGACATTGAGCTTTGTTTGATAGAGGAAATGTTGGATACTGACAGAGGGAAAGCAAAAGGGAAATAACTTCCACTCACAGCGTTCTCCCTTGTGACACACACTGAGCTAAGTAACCATATTTTATTTGTTCCTCGCAGTTCATTTGTCCCCATTACACAGAGGAAAGAATGGAGGCCCAGAGAAATTACCCAGCACTAGAGAAGGCACACTAACAAAAAAGGAAGTGCTGTTAATTTTGTTTTCTTCTTCTTGATAAACAGCTTAGTTTTATTGAGCACAGGGGCTCAACAACTGTTTGTTAAGAGAAGGAAACAGAATAATAGAATAGAATAGGTATGAAGTCCCATAAAGCAGAGCTAAGCAAGTGAGGAGAAAGTGCATTTACTAACTAGCCAACTGATAAACTTGATCTAAGACACATGTTCTCATAAACCTACAGGCCTCTGTCTCCTAAGATTTTGCAAGAGCTATTGCAATTGTTATGTCTGTGGGAGGCATGCCTTAAACCCTATAAATGGCCAGCCATGGATCTATTGAGATCTGTCCTTACTTCTATTTCCAAACATGTGTTTCTCATATGCTTTTCCTTTTTTCCCCAATAAGGGAAGTCTTTGAAAACTGGAAGAGTGACCACATTTCCCAAGCCATTTGTTATTAGATCAGTTGCCATATAGCTGTGCACACAATGGAAATTCAATCCATGTGGCTGGCTTACAAACCCAAATGCAAACTGACTAGAGAAAGACCCAGATTCAAATCCAGCAACTTATATATCACATATACACACACACGGAACGATAGAAGCTACAGCTTGGTGGTCAAACTAAATAGAAGTTAAACACGTAAGAAAGATGTATATTTCCCTGCGGTGAGGGCATGACATGTACAGAATAGAAACTGGTCATAGATTCTTTTCTTACTGGGAAGCAGGACAGTGACCTCACAGGCCTATACTCACCTCCTACACTCATGACCCTACAGCTATAACCAGGGTTGACTGAGTTCTTTATAGAAGACCCCCCCTCAACAGTCCAGATTTCCATCCCCACACAAAGGTAAGACATCCATCAAAGGTGTTGTGAGCATCTTTCAGACTGAAAGGATGTACTGGGTGGTAATTTAAGTAGGAACCTTTAGCAGCAATTGTATGAACACAATGTGGCCCAGGCAGAAAGTAATTAAATTGATGTAGGAAAGGAACACGACTTGAAGTGGATAAAATACAAATACATCAAAATTAAAGTCAGTGTAATGAGCTGAAACACTGCAAATGCAGACAACAGCGCATCAGCCAAAGCACAGAAACCCCTTATAGGTGGCATCAAAGCCGGCAGGAAACACAGCAACTTGGAAATCCCACAGGAAGTAAGCAGGCGTCTTGACTGGATGCTGTATGTACTGAACAGGAGACAAAGTGGAGAAAAAGCTATAGGCGGGCCAAAGAAATACAATGGGCCAAACTAGAAAGATAGCCAGAGAGAAAAAAAAGTGGGTGTGGGAGGAACAACTCCAGAATCTGCAGATAGAAATACACTGAGTGGCCAGATTATGATGATCTCTGAATGCATAATAATCTGGCCACTCAGTGTATATCCTACATAATAAAAGGCTAATATGCAAATTGTCCCTCGACCAGGAGTTCGACCAGCAGGCAGACCGGCCAACTGCCCATGTCCCCTCCCCCTGGACGGGCTGGCTGGATCCTACCCATGCACGAATTCATGCACCGGGCCTCTAAAATACACACACACACACACACACACACACACACACACACACTGAGTGGCCAGGTTATTATGCGTTCAGAGATCATAATAATCTGGCCACTCAGTGTGTAAGTAAAAGCAAAAGCTTAGGGGGGGAAAAAGCAATTCAAGTCAGAAACTCAGCAAGAGACCCAAGTCATGACAGAAGTAGAGGCTCAAGATAAGACCACATTCAACTTAACACCAAGTTTTAAATCAGAACAACCAACTTGGCAACCTACAGGCGACATGCTAATGAGTCAAACAGAGACAATCACTGAATGCAAGAAATGTGCCGCATCTCACCCGGTAATGGTCACAATGCCATTTTCCCTCACTGTTGTCAACATGGTGACCTTCTGCTGAAGGCACACACCAAAACCCACCGAGTAATTAAGGGTTGCCAGTAGAGAAGGGGTGTCTTATCTCTGCAGAGAGTCTATGGAGAGGAACAGCTCATATATCTGGCACCATCTGCTTTAAGGCATTCCAGTTAGCAGGAGTTCATTCTTTTTTTTTTTGTTTGTTTTAATGTTTTTATTGATTTTTAGAGAAAGGAAGGGAGAGGGTGACAGGTAGAACATCAGAGATGAGAATCATTGATCGGCTTCCTCCTGTATGCCCCCTACTGGGGATCCAGCCCACAACACAACACGGACCTGTGCCCTGACAAGGAATGGAACCGTTGCCTTATACCAAAGTAATAACTGAGCGGGGCTGAAAGGAGGAAAAATGCTTTCTAAGGTTGAGCTCTTTTTTAATGGCAATAGGATGAAAATTCTCCTTTCCTAACTTTGGCCAAACTCTTTTCTCGGGGTATTTACAGGATGCCTGAGATGCACGGAACAGTGCTTCCTTTCCAGGAAGGGAGAAGGGTGAGGAGAAGTGGCCTCGGGTCCCCGATGGAGTCTATTTCCTGTGAGTGAGTCTGAAAGGACGGGTCACGCAATACCGAATCATCTCCACGCATCCATGGAGATGCCTATTATTGGACCCACGTGCTCTGCTGAGGCCAGCCTTGGCAGCGCTTTCTCTGCTTCATCCGATTTGTTTCAGGAGAAAGCGCTCAGGACAATGTTACAACCTCTGTTGCTGGCATCTAGACAGAGTCCTTCTAACACCCATCTGTGCTGCACACTGCGGACCAAATAATAAAGGTAATTCTGGAAAATTACCCAAATGATAGATCGTCTCACACTCTCAAATGAAGAGAGAGAATTCAGACCGAGAATCCTAAACATGAAGGACTGAGAGGATTAAAGAATTCAAATGAAATGCTGCTGTAGCGAAACTGTCAGTTACCCTGCATCCTTTTAATGACTTTGCCTTTTATTTGCAGGAAGGCTTCTGGTTTTCTCCTTGGAGTCATTACAGGGCTCTAGAAAGGCAGGAGAATGACCGGGAAAGAACTGCCCACCAGTTTGGCTATCTCCCGTCAAAGGAAAAGATGCTGATGCACAAGTCAGTGTATTTTTAAACTTCCTGCAGTTGTCAATGCAGAAGATGCAACTCGGGGTGGAAAAACCTCTGGGACTCTGGATCTGAGAAACTTAGACATGAGATGGGATATTTCCTATGGGTCCCTTGGGGGCCAAGAATTTGAAGAGTCCGATGAATGACTCTCATGAGAGGAACATAAATGGATTTCATTAGGATGGAGACCGGCACCTTGCAATTCAAAGATTTCCCCTCTCCCCAATTTTGTTCTTCGTTTGTTTTGAGGAAATAATATATTATAGTTACACACTGGCTGAATATCCATTGATGCCCAGCATTACATTTGGTTCTTTTTCATCTGTTTTATTTAGTCCTAAAAATAAGCATGGGATTGAGATGTTGCTGTCCCTACTTTAAAGATTAAGACACTGAGGCTTGGTGGGTTTAGTTCTAAAGGAATGAAGAAAAGATTGAAAATAACGTCCTCTGACTCAAGTCCAGGTTCCTTTGTTTGTTTACTGTAAGGCATCTGGCTATTTAAAAAGTTAACACAGGGAACTATTACGAGGTTACATTTCCCAAATTACAATGCCTTTCTTAACACTCCCCTGAGCAAACACTGACTAGGTCTCATTTAAAACCAAATTAGATGGAAACTACTCTTTCTATCCCCTAAAAACTATACCTTTCCAAACTATACCTTTCCCAGAATCACCTCCTACTATTTTTCCCCCAAAAAAGTAAAAACAACCAATAAAAAACTAGTGCTTTATCGAAAGAAGACTGTCTGCTATTTCCCACACTTGCCCTTTAATTTCTCATCCTGATGCCTTTACCATGATTGCCCTTCTCCTTGGACAGAATGCCATGCTTATTCCATTTGCATCTTTCAAAAGTTACCTGTTCTTCACAGATTATCTCATTGCTGCCTTCTTTCTGAAGCCCCTCGTGATAATTCTAAGTGGATACGATTTATTATTCATGATAATAAACACTGCTGCTTGCTATCACATGCCAGGTACTCTTAGAGTTGCTTTGCACGTTGATTTCTTTACTGGCCACAATACCTCTATCAGATACGCCCCGCCGACGACCACCCTCACCCCCACTTTACACACCAGGGGACTGAAACCTGAGAGGTTACGGAGCTACAAGAGGTCTCAGACCAAGAAGGCAGTAGAGATAGACACAATTTCAACCCAGGGCATTCAAGCCAGGAATGTGGGCGAGGCTCTCCGGAATGCAGGTGTGCAAGCATTCTACATGCTGCCTCTCATTCCCGTGACTGTGATATGACGCCTGTTATTCTGCACTTCTATACGACTTTCAGCTCTTCTCCTAAGCTTTGAGAGAAGGGGCACTATCCTACCTGTCCTTTTAGCCCCTTGACCTGGGAAGGCTGCCCTTTCATAGAAAAGAAGCAAAACAGTGTCCTTGACAGTCTCACACTTCGTACATGTTGCTTTCTTTTTTTCTTTTTCTTTTTTTAAATATTTTATTGATTTTTTACAGAGAAGAAGGGAGAGAGATAGAGAGTTAGAAACATCAATGACAGAGAAACATCTATCAGCTGCCTCCTGCACACCCCTTACTGGGGATGTGCCTGCAACCAAGGTACATGCCCTTGACCGGAATCGAACCTGGGACCTTTCAGCCCGCAGGCTGATGCTCTATCCACTGAGCCAAACCGGTTTCGGCACATGTTGCTTTCTTATAATGATTCGCCCAGGTCCTTCTTCATATTGCTAACTCCTTTGTTTGGAGTCAGGAAAAAACGGACAGGAATATGTTAGAGTATCTGTACAGTATCTTACACATATTCATGGCCTTTGGAGCACTGGGTGTCTGGGGAATTCTCCACAGATTTTTGTAAAAACTGGGAGAAGGTGAGGGTCATGAACTCCCACAGAGCTGCCTTCTTTTGGAAGCCCAAGTCAAGCTGCCGCTGATCAACTCTCCACCTTTTCACTGCTCTCAGTCCCATCCTTGGCTACCGAGGTCCCCAGATTCACTGTACTGTGAGAACTAAAAGGTTGATGGTAGCTCCTACCTAGTCAATTTCTTCTGTTTTGGTTGAAGCTACTGAAGCAAATAAAATAATCCCCTCTACGTAAGGAGTATCGGTGACCTTGCTCCAACCCTACACTGCACCTGTTGTCCTGGGCCAGCCTGGTGACACAGGGATGGGACTCTACTTGGAAATCCGCAGGGGACACTGGGCGCTGTAGACCCTGTTCACTTCTCCCCACAGGCAAAGCCTGCTCGCAACTACTTAGAATCCAGAAAGATCAGAAAGTTTAGTCCATGTGAAAATGTTAAAGACTGATAAAAGCTTTGTGTGTTTTCTCTCCCAGTGGGCTCAGAACTCAATTTTAATAGAGAAAAACCTCCCTTCATTTCCAAATTCCCGAAATATTGATCTGTGGAGCCCTGTTAAGTGTAATGCTAAAATTAGCACCACAGGGAGGGCGAGGGGAGAAAAAAACGAGTTCCAAGGTTAATGAGGTTTAGAAAATACCTGTTCTCTGAAATCCACAATGAAGAGTAACTTTCATCCTATATAAACAAAGACATCATGCAACAACATCAACAAAAATGACAACAACAAAAAAGCAGGCTCACTTGGTTGAACACAATGGTTCTCTCAATTTATTTCAACATTTCAAGTATATTTTGCATTCAGACCTCTGTTCTATGCAAGGACCAATACCATATAGGGTGAATAATGTGTGTCAATTATTATTCAGTGAATCAGCTCTGCGTCCCACTCAACTCATACCCAAGTGGCGAGTGTCAAAGTCCATCTACTTATAGGGCTAGCTGAGCTCTGAGCTTACACACACGAAAAGGACATCAGCGGAAGTCGTCAGAGATGGGGTTTGTAACAGGACCCAAACTAGAGAAGCTGCATTAAGCATGAGTGTCTTGAGGCTCGGGAAAGCAGAGTGTGAGGTACATGGTTCCTTCATTGTGACTGTGGAGTGATAGCCACTCCCCCAGCGGAGGAATCAGAAGCTGAGAGCGAATGCACTGGGCTCAGGCATGGAGATACAGGGTAACATCCATTCCCATTTAACACTCCAGAGACCCATGATGTCATGAACTTAAAGGGGAATTAAATTAGCACACAGGTCTGTAATTTTTCTCCTCCACATTTTCGAGAAAAAATAGATAGCTCTTCCTTTCGGGGCTTTATGTTGATTTTCATATTATCGCTTAAAATATGAATGATTACCATGTATAGGTCTGACTAATTCTGAATGATGATAATCAGGAAATCTCCTTTCCTTTTGTAGTAAACTTACTGATAGCTTCATTCCTTTTTTTAATCCCTTTCACAGAATTGTGGATTTGTGGAACACTGAGTATTATGATTGATTACAATATTTGTATTATAATGAATCATGATTTGATCTATCGTGCTGCTTATGTGATACCCGCTCTGTACTGCACTGTCTTGCCCACACACACTAGCAAGAGAGTTGTTTTGACTTAGAAATACTGAGAACTAGGCACAATTAACAGCAAAACTCTTTTCTGTGCTTTGTAGAAACAACTCTTTTGAGTCTCAAATTACAAGGCCTAACTAGAGTGAGATTAATTTCCAAACCAAAGCAAAGTACGTAGGACATAACAGTTCTAAAAATCTCTCCCATATCTTCCTATCCTGCAATAAAAAAATGAAGAAACACTATACATATAGCTAGATGCGAGCATGATTTTATATCAAGAAAACTTCAAAAATATATTCCATTTCACACAGCCTTCAAAAAAAAAAAGGAGATTAGGGAGACAAATTTAGGAAGCAATATTAATTAATTAAAATATCCCAGGGAGCAAGATAGATCAAAATGCTTATTTTAAAGAAATAAAAGAGAAAGCCCTGAAATTCCACATACCGTGTGTGTGTGTGTGTGTGTGTGTGTGTGTGTGTGTGATGAAGTTTAAAAAACAATTCAATGCAGAGTCATGTCAGTGAGAAATTACCATATAATATATTTTCACTGGGACCGGCCTGTGTCTGGAATGAATGACCTCCTTTGGAAGCTAGAAGCAACTAGACCTGAGAATTACAGTGCATATAGACCTCATAACCCACAACTTGAAATTGCTGACCCAATTCTTACAAAACTCCTCGTTGGCCTGTGAAATGTTTCTTCGAATGAGGAAAATTGTGACCATTTGGAGATATGAGAGGATCAGACTACTAATTCAAATTTAAGTAACGTGGGACTCTTTTGCCCTACTTATTGTTTTACTTCCAGAGTTGCATTCAGGATAAGAAACCATGTGTTTATAACATCAAGTGGCAATCAGTTGACTAGAGCAATCTATTGATCAGGCTAAGTTTTCACACATGGACCAACTGTGCTCATATGGTCGGGGTACGTGAATTAAGGAAAACATATTTTGGATTTAAAACGGGAAAAGATGAATGCTTTAACATAATAAAACATTTATGAAAACGTTTCAGTTCTGGTCTAGTTTCATTTAGGTAAACCCCCAAAAGTGTTTTTGGAGGATATAGAAGAAAAGGTGATTGTATCGGAATCAGATTGTTATATGCAAACTGTAGGCAGAAATTAATCTCACGTTGTTACGAGGTTGTAAATGCTTTGAAAGCCGATAGGATATATGACTAATCTTTGTATCCTGGTGTTTCCCATGCTGACTAATACCTAGTAGACCTCTTAACAGAGATTTGTTCCAGTCAGCCCAGCCACACTTTGTTTCGCTAAATAAATGCACCACTCCGTTGAAGAAAGGCAAAAAATTTAAAAAAAATTAACAGTTTGGGCTCAGCATGTTCTAAAGCTTGCAAGAATAAGACAAAAACGTGTTATCCGTCTTCAGTTACAGAACCACTCCTGTTGCCTAGCCTGCGCCACTGGAACCCAAGTCCGTGGGCGATGCGCTTCAGTTAGTTGTCTCACGCTCTCCTGAGGCCACGGGAGGAGGCCTTGCCACACCGCTTTCTCTGCCTTTTATTTTCCCTGGCATTTTCCAGCCTATGAAGTCCTATCTTTTAACTCATCTGTGCTTTTTATTGGCCTTTTTATTGACTTTTACCTTATCACTTGCTGGACTTTTGATTTTTATTTGACTCTGTTCTGGCAATAACATGTAGATGTCTTGTCACCGAATGTGTCCCTGCTTCGGACTCGGGGCCCCATGCCCTGGTGTGATGCAAAGAATGAGCCTGGCGTCAGTGCGGCCACGAGCCCAGAGACCTTTCAGGAAGACAACTCAAGGCTGGAATGGCAAACGGGATAAAATACAGAGGAAACCAAAACAGCCCATGCATTTTCGTGGTTGAACTTCACTAAAATAAACTTCAGTGTGTATATGTGGGTTTCCCCTTGCTACAGCTTCATGTCCCACGCTCAACGCAAAGTACAGCCACCTTTGTCGGAGACACCAGTCCTATTTTTGTCCCGCTATCTACCTGCGCCCTTCCAATGCCCACTGGTCTCATCCCCTGGATTCCTGCCTCATCTTCGCAGCTTCAATATTTCCTTTCATTACCAACTGCCGAGGAACATTGGCCAAGGTCAGGAAGCAAGTGTGGGAATTGCATCTTCCATGGCCTGTCCAGTTTTTGCTTAGCCAGACTCTCCACTTGCCTGAAATTGCTCCCACGGGCTTACATTGGCCCATGTCACCACTTTGGAACAAAATTCATATCCCATGCCCCAGGCACCGGCTGTTAAAAAATCCTGAAGTCATAATGGACCCTTGAGTCACAGCTGACTCGAGGTGTTGAATATCTCCCCCCTCTGCGGGGAAAATAAGAGAGAAAATTTCATTGCCTTTCCTTCTCATCCTAGGACTCTAGGCCTGTGTACTGCTATTAACTTACAGGCGGACTATTCAACATGCTCGATAAGAACACTAATCACAGCCTGTGTTTTATCACCTGGAAAACAGACAAAAGCAAGATTCTGACTTAGAACAGACCGGAGTGGAGATGTTTATTTAGGCTTCCTCAAATGTACTTTCTAGATAGATTCCGTTCAGTGACTTCCAAACCCATCAGCCAGATTTTTTATAGTATGATCCTGCTGTTCAGTACTTTCCCCGGGTTCACGTTAGCATGAGCTTTCATCTTCTCATCTCATGCCTTACCTAGGACAGCTCTGCGGAGTCCTATCTCTCAACTCTTCCCACTTTGGGATTACACACACACACACACACACACACACACACACTCGCTCCCTGCACCCCCCCCCCCACACACACACACACATACATACACTTACTTAGAAGGCAATAAACTCACTTGATGCAAAATCCAAAATGAGTCCTTCAAGTAAGGGCTGCCTTAAGTGTATAGAAAACAAAACAGTATTCTAATTCCTAGCAGACGTCATAATGTGACTTTCCTAATACAAGATTTAAAGAATAATTTCATAATAGGATTTGGGAACATGGAATTTTCATTTTGGCGAACAAATAATTAGCATGGATTCCTGCCCGCCCTCCCACCCCACCCCACTGAACCTCATTAGAATTAAGTCTCCACCAAGCCAGGGATTTTGTTTAGTTTGCTCTCCGGTGCCATGCACAGTGCCTGGTACACAGTAGATGCTCAGTAAATATTCTGACTAAGGCTGAGTGATTCATATGGAATATTTATATAGAGTATTATACTTTCTAGACTTTTTTTTTTTTCGTTAACCCTCACCCAAGGATATTTTTCCATTGATTTTTAGAGAGAGTGGAAGGGGAGAGTCAGAGAGAGAAACATTGATTTGAGAAAGACACACTATTGGCTGCCTCTCTCACACACATGGCCGGGGATTGAGCCTGCAACTGAGGTACATGCCCTTGACCTGAATCAAACCCAGGACCCTTCAGTCCTGAGGCCGATGCTCTATCCATTGAGTCAACCCAGCGAGGGCTCTAGGCTTCTTGAAGTCATGGATTATACAGTGTTTGTTTGGCATCTTTATGCGTCAACATAGTGCCTAGTATGTTCTTGCTAATTAATCATTATTTGTTTTTTAAAAATGAAACTTTCACATGTAAGAGGACCTATGAACACAGACTTAATAAGTCCTACTGGTCCAAATTCCTCTCTCCCCCGAGCTTCAAATTCCTCTCATGGCCCGAGTTCTGAAGTTATTGAAGCGACCACACAGTCATGGGTGAGGGCAAGCAAAGCCCAGAAACCCGCTGCTGCCACTGACATCTACCAAAGTGACATCTGTCAGCTTAGCCTATTGTCCAGACCACGGCCCTCAAGGGACAGGGCACAAGACAGGTACATTTTAGCTAAAGGGATGCAGGCAACTGCCCCAAAGCGATGAGACAGAAGAGCAGGCCTCGGAGGAAAGACCTCAACAAGAGGTGCAGGCGGCCCTGGGTGGGCTGGGCGGCCCCAGGCGCCAGGGACACAGATGCTGAGCTGAGCTGAGCTGAGCTGGAGAGACTCCCACGGCTCCGGGACCGCTCCACGTTCCCTCTGCTTCCCCAGGGGGTTCATCAGTGACAACATGTGTCTTTCCTCCACAGAGGAAACAACTGCTCCCCTGGGAGACTGACTTCTTGGCATTTTAAACTTTGTGACCAACTTTTAAAAGAAGAAACGGGGCGGAGGGGGGAGCCAGGGGGCAGAGATCCCATTTACTCAAATTACCGTGTTCATTCCCCATCTAACTTCATAATTTGGCAAAGCGATTCTGTCTGGTGTGCAGAAAAAGGAAGGCAAGGAGTGTATTATGCAACTTTCCGCAACTCTAATTAAGTTTCTCACGATGAAAACCTGCAATATACACATGGTAATCTCAGAAGCAAGCAAAAATTAGAGCCTCTTTCCACATTATGCAAGGGGGGCCATTAAGCTCCTCTGCATCCCCCTAGTCAGCACCCCTGCTGCTGTCTCCCCACAGGGAAGCTTCTGGGGGTACCCGGGGCTCTGCAGGGGGGCGGGGGGTGGGAGATGCTGCCCTGCTGAGCATCCCAGAAGGCCAGGGAGGCTGGAATTTTCCTGAAAACGCCTCCATTCCCACGCAAGCTCAGCACACATACTAAGAGCCTTTCAATGCAGCCGGACGCCGGGCTGAGCTCTCTAGGCAACCTGTGTGCATAGGCCAATGAGTCCACAAGGACTCTCATTGCCACCAGGTTCGTGGCAGCCAATCAAATGACGTTCCCTTGGTAACTCACTAGCATCAGCCACGTAGAGGCTGAGTTACAGCTTATAGGTTTGTTTTTGTTTAATATTTTTATTAATTTCAGAGAGGAAGGAGGAGGGGGAGAGAGAGATAGAAACATCAATGATAAGAGAGAATCATTGATTGGCTGCCTCCTACACGCCCCCCACTGCAGACCGAGCCCACAACCTGGACATGTGCCCTTGACCTGAATTGAACCCGGGACCCTTCAGTCCATAGGCTGACGCTCTATCCACTGAGTCAAACCAGCTAGGGCTGAGTTACAGCTTAGAGTTGATTTCTTGGAACAGGTCCAGGAACTTCCACATGAACGGTCTCCCTTGGTCCTCACTGTAAATGTGGAAGAAACCAGAAGACAGACACGCTTTTCCTCCTAGAGATGCGGAGAGTGAAACCTCTCAGAGGTGAAGTGGAAACGCCTCCACTACCCGCTGATGAAGGGGGCCGAGCCTCACCGGATTCCTCTAGCTCCACAGGCCTCTTTGGTGTCGCCATGAGCTGTCCAAACTTAGTGACAAAGTTCTGAATCTTTTTCACAATTGAAAATAGCAGAAGAAAAATAATACATATACATAAAACAGACAAATTCAATCATATGTCTTGTTTCCTTTATAGAAACAAAATGGCTAGTTGGCCTATAGCTCATGCATTGCCCAGTTAGCTAATTAATATGAAAACAGGAAACTGGAGGACATATTTGGCACCTTAAGCGCCAAAAATGACACAAAATCCCCAAAGTGATTAAAAGGTAACTCCCCACTATGAAAATCATATTCTATATAATAAAACCCTAATATGCAAATCAACCAAACATCAGAACAAACAGTCACTATGATGTGCACTGACCGCCAGGGGACAGATGCTCAACACAGGAGCTGCCCCCTGGTGGTCAGTGTGCTCCCACAGGGAGATCGCTGCTCAGCCAGAAGCCCGGCTCAAGGCTGGCAAGCTCAGTGGTGGTGGCAGGAGCCTCTCCCGCCTCTGCTGCAGGCAGGTGGTAAGGAGCGAGGGGTCCGGGACTGCGAGAGCCCTGGACTGTAAGAGGGATGTTTATCTGCCGGCTGGAGGGATCAGGCCTAAGCTGGCAGGCGGACATCCCCAGAGGGGTCCCGAACTGCGAGAGGGCTCAGGCTGGGCTGAGGGACCTCCCCCACCCCAGTGCACAAATGTTGTGCACCAGGCCTCTACTTATAAATAAAAAGGTAGCAAGACGTGATGGGAAACAAGTTGTCAGAGGATCTGAAAACCTGGCCTCTAATTCTGCTTGGCGGGTCCTGGACCACTTGCTCATTTTATCTTATTCGTGGGGGGACAAGCCACATAGCCTCTCAGATATTCCACTTTCTCAGCTGTGAAACTAGCTGATTCCTCGCCTCTCCTCTCTCCCCCAACCCCCAGCCAGACACATACATATTATTTCCTAAAGTTGTTGAATGACCAGGGAAACCACATATGTGAATGTATTTTAAATATGCTAATATTTTATGCAAATGTAATGTCTTTTAATTATTAACTCCTGCATTCAAATCTGATTTGTTTCCACTCTTAACACTGCTGTGTCAATCCTAACTTGATTTAGTCTCCACAGCTTATTTATGCTTGGACTCATAAGATTTTAAGTATTTAAATTTTACTGAACCCAATCTAACATCTAACCTGAACCCCAACACCCCACATGTTTTAAACCCATTACTTATTGAAGTGTCTTTGTGGACTAATGAGAAAAATAGGTCCCTCTCCTCTCCGTAACACCGCCTCATGCATCTGTAAACGGTTATCATGTGTCCCTCCTGTCTTCTCACCTGAAGATTGAACATCCTCAGGCCTCCCAGCCTTTTCTTAGAGGCCCCATTCTCAAAGCCTTTCATCATTTTTTGTTGCTCTCATTTGAAACCTCTGGCAAGTTTGTCTATGCTTTTTGTAAAACGTGCCATCCCAAATGGAACATGGAACTCCTGTCAAGGGCTAAGGATTGCCAAGTGGAGTCCAATCATCTCCTCATTTATTTTATCCTTGACAATTCTGCTAATACAACAAAGGGTAGCATTACCTTGCTTCTTCCTATTTTTTTCTCAACAGCATCCCACTGTTAACTTTTTAAAAAATATGTTTTTATTGATTTCGGAGAGCAAGGGGAAGGGAGAAAGATAGAAACATCAATGATGAGAGAGTATCATTGATCCCTCCACTGAGAACCGATCAGTTCTGCTCTGATTAGGCATTCACACTTGTCCTGACAGTGATCAGTAGAGCAAGGCCCCTGGTACCCAGGAGGTGGCCATGTGTCCCTTGTTGGGGAAGGCAGAGGCAGTATGTCAAGATTGGGTATTCTCGTGGTAGACCAAGAGCTTAAAGAATGTTTGACACCACCACCAAATCTATGCCTGCACCTCAGACTTTGGGTGGGGTCCCTCGGCCTGGCCTGCACCCTCTCCCAATCCTGGATCCCTCGGGAGATGTCGTACTGTGGGTTTTGGCCTGATCCCTGCAGGCAAGGCCAAGGGACCCCACCGGTGCACGAATCTGTGCACCGGGCCTCTACTATGTATATAAGATCTTTGGTTAATCTCTTCCTGCCCTTATCGCCCCCTTCCCTCTGAGATCCATCAATCTGTTCCACATTTCCATGCCTGTGCATTGAGCGTCTGCCCCCTGGTGGTCAGTGCACATCATAGCTACCGGTCAAATGGTCGAATGGTTGCTTACGTTTTACGTGTGTGTGTGTGTGTGTGTGTGTGTGTGTGTGTGTGTGTGTGTGTATCCTAATCCAGTATTTGAGGATTTTTTACTATTGCTCTTTGCTTGGTTTTGGCTATAACAAACTATGAAGCAGAAAAATAGCAGTATGTTATAATGATTAAAACCAGTCAAACAACCATGAATTCCACTTTCACAGGGCCTGTGAGAGGCAGGAATCAAGTCTATAGGACTCCAACTAAATCCTCTTCATCCTAAATTGTCAAGCACACAACAGAAACTGATAACAACAACAACGTACAAGGAGAAATTAATCGCTCTGGAAAACAACTAACAGAGTGAGTGGTACAGTCTCCCCCTGGGTTGGGATGTTTAAAAAGCTTTTATTTCATACATGCAGTTCAGATTGAATTCCTACCCATGCCCATGACACAGAGATAATGTGGCATATTAGCTACAAGGAAAAAAAACACACCTCCAAATAGGATACTCGCTGAAAGTTTTTAATGAGGCATTAACAGCTCTGTAAATTAAAGTTCTAATTGGTACAGTTTTATGAAATAAACAGGGAGAGAACAGCATCAGATGTAGGCTGCTGTTTGCTGCCTCCACTCAACACATTTTAAGTGAGTGTCAAATTGATTTTGCAATCCTTAATTATGTTTCTCTCTCTTTTTTTTTCTGACTACTGAATTTATAAGTGTGCCGAAGAAATCAGTTTTCAGCAAACTATTTTTCTCAGTTAAACTTAATAACATAGCATATTAACACCAATTATATGAGCTAGGAAAAATACATCACAGAGATGCCTAGCATCCAAGCAAGAAGTGGTCCATTGTGTATGCAAACGTGTTTCATATTTTCACTGATTACATTCTTCCTTATGATAAAATATCTAAAAAATAGACAAAGGCCAGCCCTTTATGTACATAAAAAATTATGTCCTAAATGTGAATGAGATTGAAAAAGCCCTCTTCTGTAGAGAAAAAAAATAATGTGTGTGTTTTTTAATTATACATATTCTTGTTACCAGGATAGTTTAGGAATTTTTCCTATGCTTTATAATATATAGCGGATACCAATTTGTTGCAGGTGAAATTTGGAGTGTTGAGCCTAACCTAAAGTATATACAGTGTTTAAGTCTCTAAAGGAGTACAGGACCAGTAAATTAAATAATATAAAAATGGATTGTTTTTTCTTTAAGGTAAATGCAATTTTTCCACTACAAGGTAGATCAACGGCTCTTATACCTAAATGCAAGAGTCATGGGAGAACTGTTTCTTTTATCCATTATAGTGAGGTATAATTTACATGCAATAAACTGCATCCATGTAAAAGGTACATACAATTCAGTAAGTTCAGAGAGATGTGACCCTGTAAAAACACTGCTAGGATTACTCTTTCTGAAAAAACTAAGATGCCCAGTGCACAAAATTTGTGCACTCGGTGGGGTGGGGGTGGCCCTCAACCCAGCCTGCACCCTCTCACAGTCCAGGAGCCCTCGGGGGATGTCCAACTGCCCTGGAGTTGGGAGAGGCTCGCGCCGCCACCGCTGGGCTTGCCAGCCATGAGCCTGGCTTCTGACTGAGCAGTGCTTCCCCTGTGGGAGCACACTGACCACCAGGGGGCAGCTCCTGCGTTGAGCATCTGCCCCCTGGTGGTCAGTGTGCATCACAGCGACCGGTCATTCCACCGTTCGGTCGATTTGCATATTAGCCTTTTATTATATAGGATAGTTAAGTATTCTGGCAGGCAGGTAGTTGAAATAGGTTGAGGCCTCACTGCAGGCTTTAGGAAGGCTGGTCTATTACTGGTTCACACTGACCAATAGGATTTTGCTAAGTACCCTTTCTAAAATACCAATCAGTATCTGGCAAATGGGTTGATGATGAGAAAGATCCAGACATGGGTTGGATGAGAAAGATCTAGCCATTTAAAGGTCGATGTCACAAACTTTTTAGGAAATAGTTTGTGGAAACCAGGAGAAGTAACCTGGTGATAAATAGTGCTTTCTTTATAGCTTTCAAAGGACTCAAGTTTCCATATTGCCGAGGGACCCATAGGGTGGGGATTAAGAAAAGTCCCTTATTTAGAGCATTATTGGTAATCCTGAAGAAAGCATGTACAGTAAAGAACCGGGAGAAGAAATGCAGGTGACAACAGAGTGAGGAGTGACTGACAGGTGAGAAAGTGGACACACTAAGTCGATTGTGAGAAAAAGAGGAAACAGATTTAGAAGTGCATGTTCAAATGTAAAGCTGGCCAATAGAAACGCAGAAATAGATGTAGAACATCAGAACTCTAGAGAAAGGAGGTAGGCAAGTAACAAAACAAAGGCCAGAAGGTCATAGATGGAGCAAAAGAAAGAGGTTAGAGGTTAGAAAAAGAGTATCATCAGGTTTAGCCACATAAAGTATATGCACGGATGAAAAGGCACATAATACAAACTCCTGATTTAAAAACTGTCAGCCATAAATGCCTACATAACAATGACCACAAAGACAGCTTGTACTGCCCTGGCCATGCACCAAGAGGTCACGGTACAATGCCTGGTCAGGGCACATGCCCAGGTTGCGGGTTCAATCCCCTGTAGGGGGCATGCAGGAGGCAGCTGATCGATGTCTCTCTCTCTCTAAAATCATTAAAAACATATTTTAGAAAAAGATATGGTATGCCACTCCTTTGTGGTGATCCCTGCATTGAGTCCTTACAACAATCCATTCTAAGCATGATCACATGGATCTACAGAGCAGAGAGGTGGGTGACTCATGCAAAGTTGCACAAGCATGTTGGGGAGCCAGATTTTAAATGTGGGGCGTCCCACCCTAGAGCCTCCACGCATTACTGCCTTCCTTCAGAACCAGAATGCCAACGTCAATACCTCCATTGCCCTTGAAGTAGAATTCCATCAGTTTGATGCTGTTAATCCATCCCCAGCATTGATCACGGTTGTTTATACAGCACTTTCAAGATTAAAAGCGCTTTTTATTGTACTGTATATGTTTATTAGGACTGTCATCCTAAGCCCATTGCAATAGGCCCTAATGATATGGATAGCTAAAAGTGTGGAAATGTTCATTAACTCTAAAATTTAGTAAGTGTAAGGAGATCTCGTATGAAAGAGATGCGCAACGCTCCGTTCCCAGGGAGCTATGGAGGGACAGAAAACAGTCCTGACACAGCCCTGGTGACAAGGGACACAGAGGTAACTTCACCCACAGCTGAGGACCATTAGAGAACCGCCTGTTGCTTCTAGTATTCCAGACCCTGAAACATACTTTCATTTGTTGTTGTGGATAACCATGTTTTTTAAATTTGATCTTTATTGTTCAAAGTATTACAGATGTTCCCCTTTTTTCCCCTATTGACCCCCTTCACCCCACACCCACCCCTCCCAGGCCTTCACCACACGACTGTGTCCATGGGTAATGCATATAAATTCCCCAGTTAATGTCGCCCCTCTCCCCCGCCTTCCCTCTGAGATTCCAGTCTGTTCCATGCTTCTGTGTCTCTGGATCTATTTGGTTCATCGGCTTCTTTTGTTCATTGGATTCCACATAGGAGTGAGATCACATGATACTTGTCTTTCTCTGACGGACTCATTTCCCTTAGAAGAATACCCCGGAACCATATGTTCTTAGACCTCTTAGGTCAACAGACGCTTAACACAGTGAGCTATCACCCCAAGTTTCCAATCCTTTCAGAAAGGTAAGCAGGACAGAGCTTAGACCAGGCATCTCCATGGAGAACTATGGAAAGGATAAGTGAAGAGGATGGCAAGAAAGATGATTAGTTTGAAAAACAATGTGGAAAAGAGAGGAAGTGTTGGTATAGAAACTACAACACACCAGCTGGATGAGAGAGTGGCTACAGGAACTCTCTGCTAGGCCATAGAGTAGATTCGTATCATTGTTTTTCAATAACTATAGCGTAAATCTAGTATCCAAGGTTAAATAAAATCTGGGGTTCAAATCTGCCAGGGAAAAAAAACTTGGCATTTTATTTATTTAGGTTTTTTGTTGTTGTTGTTTTTATAAAAAAGCACTTTCTGGCAAAAGTACTCGCCCTCGGTCATAGCAAAACAAATATTGGAACACCAAGGGTGTTGAAGGTCAGAATTAATATGCTTTTATTAATTAGTCCATCTGAGGAAGTTCGCTCTGCTTGCACCTTTACGGCACCTGCATGTAATCAGCTCGCCTTTAATGAAGTGCTCACATGTCTCGATTTACTAAAAACGATTAAAATAATAACAATAATGCAGAAATAGTAAGGACACGTAAAATATGTGCTTTTACAGCATATTGATTTTGGCTGCATGTCTCTCTTCCTGGATCGGTAATTAATTGCACCTCTGGATCCTACCGCGTTTTCCTCCTGCCGTTTTGGGGAAGACAAATGAAATACTAAGGGAACAACACGCGTGACAATCAGGCGTGTCCTTGAGCAGCAATGATTAGGAAGAAAGTGTGCAGAGTTCTCATCTGCAAGGTATTCAACGTCAGTCATCGCGTTTCCTGTGAGCACAAATAAAAGGGAATTGCAGCCAAGTGCGCAGGTACGCTGTGTCCCCAGTGGTTTGCTACAAAGATCTCCCCAAAGGCAGTCGCCGGCTCCTGGGCAGGGTCACCAGGAAAGGGCCAGCTGAAAAGGCTGGTGTGATTGGCATCAAGATGCTGCAATCATCAAACCATCCCCCAAATGATCACGGGCCTGTTTCCACTAACAGGAAAAAGAAGAAGTGAGGGGGACAGACAGGGTCACCTTTGGAATGCCAATCTGAGAGGTTCCTTTCGTTCTGTTTTCACCGCATTTCCTTTGGCTTACTAGCATTGCATGGAAAGGACTAATGTTTCTATGTAAATCAAGTGCACTGACTCTGAATTCCTGAACAAAATGAGCCTCCTTTTCTCTCTCTGAAGACACAGTGATCTGTCTGCCCTTCCGTTTGCATCTAGGAGGGATGGCTCTGTGTGCTATTTCTGTTTTGGATGAAGAAAGTGCTGTTAGCTCCACACAACTAGAATACCTCACCCCGTGATTCCCAGTTTTCTAGTTAGAAGATCACAACATTATTGTTGGATTTGCTGCTGCTTTGCACCCTCTGACACGACCCATGAATGGAATTTCCATTTGATACTGAGTAATTCTCCCAGGATCACCACGTTATTCAGATTAGTAGAGATAGAGTAACTTATGTTAATCTTCAATTGAGAACATCTATAATAATAAAAGGGTAATATGCTAATTAGACCGGACATTCTTCCTTCCTGACTAAGCCACAGCGGGCAGGGGCCCCCCGGCCACGGTGGCAGTGGGCAGGGGCCAGGGCCAAGGCCCTTGCACGCATTTTGTGCATCGGGCCTCTAGTAATGTTATAAAAAAGAATTGTGTAACTGAACAATCCATTTAAAAATCTGGGTGTTTTTACACTCACAGATGCCTTGGTAATAATCTCTATTTTGAATTTTTGAGGTGACTTAATATTTTATAGTCACGGATTTAAAGTTTAGAAGTTCAAGGTGTTGGTCAGTTAGTACAACCCTCGATTCACTAGATGGGCATGATGACACCCACCAAAGTGCAGTTTGTCCAGTGTCTCAATGCCAGGTGGATCAATTTAACCATTTCAGTAACAACACTAAATAGCACATTTTAATATAAATACTGCATATTATTCATACCCCATACATAACATTTAGGCAAACATATTTGGTATAAGTAGCAGCTAATGAATTGATAGAATGTTGGTTTTATAAACTGCATAAGACTCTTAGAAAAGCTCCTGTCCCACCATTGGCACTTACTTAATATTCATTAAAGGAGTAATAGTTAACAGATAATGTTTAATGAATGCTAAGTAATATGTTTCGCAGACATTGTGCAAAGTTTATTAGGTGGGCTATCTCCTTTAATCCTTCCCTTCCTACTAGATATCAATACAGTAAGTAGTATTATTATCCCAATTCTAAAGAATCTTAGCATTTGTGACAACATGGATGAACCTAGAGGGTATTATACTAAGAGGGAAATAAGTCAGACAGAGAAAGACAAATACCATAGGATTACATTTCTATGTGGCATTCCAAAACACAAAATAAGTGAACAAACGAAACAGGAACAAACTCAGAGATACAAACTGAGGTTTGCCAGATGGCAAGGGGCTGGGGGGCTGGGTGAAGAAGGTGAAGGGCTTAAGAAGCACAAATGGGCAGTTATAAAACAGTCATGAGGATGCAAATATAGTCAATAATATTGTAATTACAGTAATATTGTATCACATGTAATAGATGTGTGGTCAGGTGGGTACTAGACTTATCAGTGGGATTACTTTGTAAGTTAATCACTATTCTGCACACCTGAAACTAATATTGAATGTCAGCTGTAACTGAAAAAAAAAAAATTGGAAAACAAAACAAAACATTTTTTAAGGATATAAAACAACACGCCCAATAACTTGACGGAAAGTTAAAGAGAGCTTTAAAAGTCAGGCGAAGCTACTACTATAAGGGCCTCGTGATGCCCCCAGACGTCCGAATGCAGAAGAATTCCTCCTCCAGGAATCACCAAAGCTCCAGGGAGCAGTTTAAGCCAAAACTGTGATCTCCCTGCCTTGTCCTTCGAACGGCGTGGGCTCCAAACACATTTCTGTGCAGCTGGAGGCGTTGTTACAGACAGAAGGACCCTGTGTGGCCAGGCCTAACTTTTTTAAAGCAGCATTTGGAAAGCTTCCCAGACGCCACATCTGCCCGAGCCCCTGCACCTCGGAGGAGAAGGCCGGCTCCGGAGACGGTGCAGAGGACTAAGTGTGTTAACGGCGGACGGCCACTCCATCTTTCCTGCCGCAACAGTAGGTGATCCCATCAGAAACCTGTCGGCTGGCGGGCCGGCCATCCACGCCGAAGGGCTCACGGAGCACACCCAGGTGAGGGGAGCGGATGCTGCTCCGAATGTGGGGCCAGGGAGGGAGTTTCCACTTCCATTCGAGAAAAAGTCGCAGTTTTTATCCGCAGGTGCTTTCCAGATACCGACTTTTTGTTCTTTCCCTCCCTCCTTTGACTGTTATAAATACGAAGCAGAAGGTTCGCATTTTAGGGGGGTGGGGGGTTGACTTTCTAGCTCTCGGTGATGGTGCCCATGCACCAGGCCAGGTAAGTGCTCATTAATCCCAACACAGCCCAGCTGGAGGGCAATCATGATTCATTACCCTCGCGCCTCCACAGCCAGCCTCACTCAGAGCACACTGTTCATGTTAGGTGAAAAGAGAACAGGAATGTTCCAGCTACTGTTTCTAACGCAAATTCCATTTCACTGTCCCCAACCTATGAAACATTTATTGTGTGTGTGTGTGTGTTTAATTGCGTTTATTGGGGTGACATCGGTTAACACAATTATACAGGTTTCAGGTGCACAACTCAACAACACGCCATCTGTACCCTGCACTGTGTGCTCACTGCCTCATCACCATTTATCTCTCCTGCACCCTCCCCCACATCCTCCCTCCCCCTCCCCCACAATCGCCGCACTGTTGTCTGTGTCCATGAGTTTCTCCCCCCCCTTTTTTCTCAATCCCTCCTCCACCCGACCCCACCCAGCTATTTGTTCCAAAACGACAAAAGCCTTATGAGTTTACAGGATATACACATATCTATCTTATACTTTGTAAATTGGGAAAGTGAAGTAGGAAGCCTAAAGAGTTACAGTTTTCTCCTATCTACTGGGAAATGGTGCTCTTAAGTACTATAAATTCTAGAGGAAACAACTTCCAGAATATTCTAGGAAGACCAGGAGCTGGGTGAGGCACATGAGCAGGGTCGGATGCTGTCTCTAGTTCAATGTTTGGTATTGTGTTGGAGATTTCTTTGCATTGATTTTCATTTCAAAACAACAACATCACATTAAAACGTGTTTATATCGATCACTGAAGTGTTTCGGCGCCTTTCCATTGTGTGCCTGCAGCAGATGCCTGCCTCTATCGCCGGCCCACAGAAGCTATGTGTTCCCTGAAATACCGTTCCCTGTAATGCAGAACCTGGCGTGCTAACAGCGGTTCTACTTTTTTAAAAAGTTACATCGTGTAAGTGTTAGGAATACATATCCGAACAAAGCTAGAGAGCTTTCTTGTATTTCTTTTAGAGGCTTTAATAACCCGATGTGCCCGGGAACCTCCAAGAGCGAGGGCATTTCCCACTCATTTGCCCACAGAACTCTTCACAGAGCCAGTGACTAATGTTCTGAAAAATAAGTTCTAGAAACTTTGTCCAAAAGCCACGTTCACCACCTACTTTGACCCACGAAGACAGCTTTTCCATATCTCCTTTTTTTCTTTCCTTCTTCCACTTCCCCCATTTCCCCCCCAGAATCCCAGAGAGAGAGACAGGTGGACACAATCAAGCTGAAGTTATCGAAGGGCTGAACTGGCATTTCTATAAATAGGCACAGCTAAAATTCATTGGAAAGGCATATCAGAGTAACAGAAAAGCTTTTGGGTCTTGTGCCTCTTAAACAAAGGGGCGTCAGACACACTCACCGGTGAAGTCTGTGTTGACGGGGTGAGTGGAGCTGGGAAATGTGTAATATCCGTGTCCGGGGAAGCGAACTCCTTTCTCCGCCCTGGCCCCCGGCGCTGGGAGGGACGTCTCCCTCCTTTCCAGCTGATAGACGGGCGCCGGGCCATTCGGTTCTGCGGGCGGGAGCCAGCGAGCGCGGATGGCTGTGCCGCTGACCCCTTCCACCGAAGGCGGCCTCAGCTGGGCTGGCGCTGAACGGCAGAAAACACGCATTACCTTCGAGAACGTGGCTCCTGTCTCCAGACACAGATCCGCACACAGATGGACCCGTGCAGCTGTGGGCATCACACTCAAGATCAAATTCGTTAGGCTCTCGAGGATGCGTGTGGTTCTAGGAACCAAACCACAGGACAGACTTTATCTACAATGTGACTCAACAGGGTGAACGGCTAAGAGATCAGCAGAACGAGAGACAGATGTGTCAAAGAGACAACGGCCCTGAGAGACACGGAGCATTGAAGGGACAGCTTCTGGCACAAACAAGAGAAAGAGAGGAAAAGCGGACACCGGACACCAGGAGAACCGGTGACCTCGGGAACTCTCGGGGCAGACGAGCTGAGGGGCATGGCTATCTAGCCCCCCCCAACCTCGGTGGCCCACTGGGGGACCCCAGGGGGGCTCTGACCTACCTGCAGGGCCATGCAGCCTGTTCCTTACGACTACGTCGCCTGGAGCCTCCTGCCTCTGAACAAAGGCAGCAGCGAGCAGGAATCACAGGGCTGGGCACCCATACCCGGCCTCCCGGCCTCCAGCTTCCCCTCCCTGCAGGCTGGTGCCCCAGGCACTGTGGGCACCTACCCAGCTCCAAGCAGTTTCCCCAAACTATCCGGCACCTGGAACCTGCACACAGAGGTCCCTTCTGTAAGAGACCACCTTTGGTACAACAAGCAAGAGAGACACTGCACAGAGAAGGCTGGGGAGCTCAGAGAACTCTCCTCCAAGAGCTGTGGAATTACTGAGGTCAGAGGTCAGAGAGCCTCCTTAAGTCCACCTCCAAAGGGTGGGCGGGGCCTCTAACCAGATGCTCCTGGCTGCCTACAAGGTCTCCTGAAGCCCATCCACCAATCAGAGGCAGCAATCAGGATCAACTCCCACACCTCCAGGCACCTGTCCCCTCCACCCAGCGCTGCTCCAGCTGGTAGGCCTTCGCCCCATCAGCTCACTCCTATCCGCCTGCCAATACCACCTGGCACACACAGGCTACAGAGGGCCACCTTCTGTGTCGGCTACTTGTCCAAGACTGGAGGAGACAGCTATGTTGTCTAGTTTATATAAGCAAGCATAGAAAGTCAAACAAAATGAAAACACAGGAAAAATAGCTCGCAAATGAAGGAACAAGGAAAAGGCCCAGGAAAAAAGACAACCCTAAGGAAATGGATGTAAGTCACGTGCCTAATAAAGAATTTGAAGAAATAGTCATAATGGTGCTCATCCGACCTGAGAGGAACTTAGGAAGAAGGTCAGCAAAGAAAAGTGTAAAAAAGAACGAAGCAGACCTGAAGAATACAATAATTGAAATAACACACACACACACACACACACACACACACACACACACACTCTAGAAGCAATTAACAGCAGATTAGCTAATGCAGAAAACCAGATCAGAGATGTCAGAGAGAGAATGGTGGAAACTGGCCAATCAGAACAGCAGAAAGAAAAAAAGAATAAAAAACCAACAACAAACAAACCACAAAGATACTTTGCTGGACCTCTAGGATAACATCAAATGCTCAAACACTGACATTATCGGGATTCCCAAAAGGAGAAGAGAAAGAGAAAGGAATGGAAACTTTATTTAAAGAAATAATGGCTGGTAAGTTTCCTCACCTGGGAAAGGAAACAGATCTAGTTCCAAACTAGATGAACCCAAAGAAACACACACAAGACATATTGTCATGAAAACGGCAAAAGCTGAAGACAGACCATCTCGAAGGAAGCAAGAGAAAAAAAAATTACATACAAAGGAAACCCTGTAAGACTGTCATCTGATTCTTCAGCAGCAACTTTACAGGCCGGAGGGGCAGGACATATAGAAAGTGCTGAAAAACAGGACCCTACAACCTAAAATAATTTACCCAGCAAGGTTATCATTCAGAAGTGAAGGAGAGAGAGTCTCCTGGACAAACAAAAAACAAAGGACTTCATCAACACTAAACCAGTTTGACAAGAAATGTTAAAGGGGTTTATTTCCAAATATTCAATAGATGCAGCATATCAGACATTTCAAAAGCTACTATGAAGGTTAAAAGAAAAAGATGACCAAAATCAGCTCAAACTGCAATAAGTAGTTAGGAGATAGACAACACAAGTCAATCTAAAACATGATATCAAAAACATAAAATGTGGCGCTGGCTGGTGTGGCTCAGTTGGTTGGGCACCTGGGGGTTACATGTTGGTAGGAAGCATGCAGGAGATAGCCAATCAATGTTGCCCTCTCACATCAATGTCTCTGTCTCTCTCTGTCTCTTTGTCTCTCTCTCTCTCTCTCTCTCTCCCTTCCTCTAAAAAAAAAGTAAAATTAATAAAAACAAAATCTATATACATACATACGTAATTGCTTTCAGTTTTGCAAAACAAAATTCTATATAACTGCAAGGCACTGTTATTAGTAACCAACAACACATTTTTTAAATTGCATGTGATAAAAGATCAAAGAATACATCTCATCCACATTCAGAATCTACCAGTATTTACTTAGAAAAATCTTATAAATGTGAACTATAAAATGGAACTTCAATATCCATCATGTCAAAGAATAACAACATACAAAGTCTGTTTTCACGTGGAATAAAATTACAATGTTCTTACATTTTTTTGCAATAGCTCTGTAATCTGATTTCTAGTCTGTCTCTTCTGTTTATAGCTGGTCTTTTATAAAATGCTCAATAATATACATTCTTCTCTATGCGGCATTTATTGCTTTATAATCTGATTAATAGCATATCATTATGCATAAATTTACACTTGCAAAATTTATGTAGTGTGGAGTCTGAACATCACCGGATAAGAAATGAAGGCTAAATGAGCAGAAGCTCTTGCCGATGGCAGGTTTTAAAACCAAATCTCCTTATTTATCTTTAAGGAAGAGTTTGTTGTCTATGAAGACTGCAGGACCGTGTCAATATCTTAAAACATCATCAACTTTGCATTTGAAGAGAGGACTCCCGGAATGAACAACCCTCCCACGTTCCAGGATTGTGTGGGGAGCAGGCTAGCGTAAGACATCCTCAGGCACCATGTCAATAGAAAAGGATTTTGACTTTTTCTCTGAGATGCAGTTGGGAACTGGCCTACTTCAACTGCTATCCAATCAGTGACCAGAAGAAGAAAAGATCCCTCACCCGCAGACTCTCAGAGATCACTCTGACGGGAAAAAGGAACAAGATCTATTGTCTGCTGCCTTCTTTGTTCAGGAGTCTCCAAAAGAGAGTATGTGCAGTGAAACTTAACTGGCAAAGGAGAAACTTAAGGTTGTCGCCTGGCTAATTCCCTCTGTATGGAATATTGGTGAATCCATCATTTCGTGTCTCTGTTCTTCCATACCCCGTTTGCTGAGGATTATGTTGCGTCTGATTATGTCTAGGATCTCTTCCAGTTTCAAAGGTCCATGACTGGACATTTCCAAGCCCTGCTTCTCAATCAGTAAGCCAAGGAGGGGTGCTGGACGTATGGATCCCCTTCAGCTCTGAGCCCCCATGTTCCTTGACCCCAGTCCGGCCTATAAATATTGACTTTTCTGTGTTCTGTGACATGAAGAAAAGCCAGGAAGCACTGCTTTAGGAGACTGTATGGGACTTCCCCTCCTTGGCGAATAAACAAGGCCTTCGTCCGTCATCATCCTGGCCTCAACTGGAGCCGGTACAGAAAGAGGACCCTCCGTGGGAGGAAGGAGGGAGGAGGAGGAGGCGTGATTCCTGAACTGTGATTGGACCAGCAATGATGACAGGGAGCACCGTTCCCTGGCATCCACCGTTAATAAAAGGCCGTTGCTTGGACTGTAATTATGGCATTCTTGCTACCCAAACTTGAAGCTTTTATGGGGCTTCTGCAATTATCTACTTAAATGCATCGTAACACTTGCTTCTCTGACAGCAAAGTATTGATTTTTTAATCATTTTCAAGTCTCCTCCAGCACAAATAAATGTACTACAGTTACAGTTAATGCACTGTGTACATGCATTAACCGCGGGCGCGCCGCCATTCATTACTTGGCGATACGGAGAGCTGAAGTCTGGCTCCCCAGAAAGTAGCGTCAGGGATTTGACATCAGGATGGAAGCTGCCATTGTCTTCGGTGCTCCCAATCCTCTAACTTCTGGGGACCTTTGTCAATCTGGTACTTAGGATTAAAAAAAGGACAGGGTGCTGAGTGGAGATCTTTTATATATGTCAGTGTGGATGAATTAAAACTCGTCTCACTGAGAAGACAGGGTTTATATTTTCCTAAAGGTGTCACTGCAGAACCTATGGCAACTTTGCTCAGATGCATTTTGGTCCATTTCATTTCTTTCCTTGCACATATTTAGGACATATCTATCAAAATAGTTGGGTTCTATATATATATATATATATATATATATATATATATATACACACACACACACATATATATATATACACATATATATATATATACACACACACACACACACACATATATATATACACACACACACCTACATACAAGTATATGTATGTATATAGGATGATTCAATTTTTACATATTATAATTGTGATGCTTTAATGCCTTACTATAATTAGCACATTATAAAGCTAAAACAGTGTTTCAAAAAGTGTGAATTCCAAATGCCTTTTCTGTGCCCCACACAGGCCAAGTGCAGCCCCCGCTAAAGTCACATATCTCAATACAGACCTGTCGACAGAGGTCATTGCGTATTTTACCCATGAGCCTTTTCCTTCGGCGGTGCCTCCGCACATTCAAAATTAAAGCTGGTGAGTCAAAGCAGTTAATTTTGTTTTGTGAGAAATAATATCATTTTAGTTTTAGCATCTAAGACAGATGCCAGCGTTTCCCTCTGAACAGATGGTAATTCCATCTAATAGTGCATCTCTGTATTAGTGAGGTCTGTTGTGTATACAAACAGTAATAAACAGTAGGTAAGGATCAAAATAAATTTTAATTGTTGACATTAAATTCTGGCAGCCACAGTTCTGAGGCGGCAATATTCCTTTTTCAAGCCTGTCAGATTTACGGAGGCTTGCGGGGCTTTGCCGGAAGCCACCCCATCCCAGTTCCCATAAAGGAATGTTCGAGGGCTACCAGTTACTGGTTTGCACCGGGATGCCTATTTTCCTACACTGAGATGATTCTTCCAGAATGACAGGGAAATGGTGCGCCTGTGTCAGTCTGCCAGGATTTCTTCTAGAATGGCCTTGAAGGACTGAACGTTTAATGAAGAGGTTTATATAAAGTGTTATGTCCCATGGTTACATTGGGGGGGGGGGGCACAGGATTATCACAGCCACTTGGGTATCTTCTCAGTAAGTGTCTCCCATTCAACTGATGCTATTCTATGTGCAAATCCGGGCATTCCTGAACTATCCGAGAGTGACATCATTCCTATCATTGGTTGGCTTTGCCCAAGTCTGAAGGATTCCCCTGACACCACAGCTCTCATCGACGGCTCTTCTATAGGCTTTGCCAAGTGAGCCAACCAGCACCTATTTGGCTCTCCAAGTGCCTCCAGCGACCTGGTGTTACCAGCCGCCTTGGCTATTTATTTTGGGAAGTTGCCATGTTTAAAAAAAAAAAAAAAAGAATCATTTAAAAACAAGAGTCTGGCATTCAGGTAACTGTTCAATAACAAACATGCTTTGCAATCATATTTCTTTAAAAAATAGATGCTTTTTTTTTTAATCATGAAAAATATATTGCTTCCACCATATGGGACAGCCGACGACTCGCCGACCGATTTAAGCGGCAGCATATTGAGCTGACCATATGTTCCCGTGCCGCGGAATGGCTGAGTGATTCATGCCCGTCACATTCTAGTATATCAATTAAAGCTCCTTGAAGTCTGCATGATTTGTGTCTCTGTTATTAAACCCTGCTAATTCATCCCACTTACACATCTGTTATAAATCTCGAGGAGTGCGGCATGATTCATGGCAATCTGGGAGCAAATTCTTCTCCTTGTAATTAACAGTAAATTGTTTTACTGCCATGCGATGAATTTTTCAGTTATATTGCAAATGAACTCCTAAATGTGCGGTTCTTGCCGAAGAACCGACTTATATCATTAGGCAATTAAAAAGTATTGCTCTGAACCAAAAGCTTTTAATCAAGGGAGATTCAACTTGAACATCGCGGAAGAGCGGTGGAATCTGGCGTGCTGGGGAAACCTGTGAAGGCATTTCTGGTGGTGAAAGGGCAAAACAGACAGACACACCGGAACCCTTCCTGGTGCTGGGGACCTCGCGGATGCTGAGGGCTGCCTGACTGCCTGAGCACCTGGGCCAGAGTCCTGCACATCTCGCAGCTCCTGAAGAGGAACTGCCATTCCCAGATTCCTCCGATTGCTCTCCAGGCCTCTCACCAGAGCGCTGCCTTTATTCTTGGAATAAATAATTGGATAATTAGCCCCGCTGAATCATCAGAGGATTCCGGTGCTGTTTGAGTGTTCTTGTCAAAGGTGAAGCCAATTCATTTCGGCTCCCTCTGCAGCTCTTCGCAGAGGCTGTGATTTTACGCCCCCTCCCCCCCCCCAACCCCCGTTTCCCGGCAGCAGCCTCAGATTCATGAGTCCATACATCAAGTCGGTAGTTTAACAACAAATGGAATTAAATTCAAAGAAGGGAAACTAATTGAAGGACAGCAACAGAAGTGTTTGGTAATGTGCTTTTTAATATGGCACGCCGCATTTGCATGATAATTTTTTCCTTTTTAGCGTGGAGCCGAAAGTGACTGGCTTAATGAGGGATTATTCAAGACAGGAACGAACCAAATGCATTCATAACTCAGAACAAAGATTGTATTATGAAACAAAAAGCAGCGGCGACCTCACAGAAGTAACGGGATGATTGGTTTATGCATTATGAATAAAAAGATAGAAAAATATTTATATTGGTATTCACTAATGACTATATGTACAAGATTGTTGTAATTAAAATTATAAATTAACATATTAAGAGTGCTTGTTTAATCACTCTGGGCCCTATTGGCAGTGAAAAGACTTAGGTACCTGCATGCAAAACAATATGTGTTTTCAACCCAGCAGCCAAGAGCCTATACATTTTACTTTGGATTCAGAGAAAATAGCTTAATGCACCACTAATTACTTGCTTAATGGGAGATGGGCTCATCTGAGCACGGGGTGCAGAGGTCAATTTCTGGCAAAGGAAAGAGCAGTGGCCCTCCAGGACTGGATCTCCCAAAGAAATGTCTCTTTAAAAAAGGTTTAAAGAGTACTTCATTTGCAAAGGATAGAAATGCACAAATTTCCTCCATTAAAAGGGTAATTTTCAGGGATAACAAGGACTCTAAGAGGGTTCAGTCCTTAAGCTCATTACCCTCAGGCCCTGGGAAGCAACTCCAAAGCCAGGGATCAAATCGCTGGAAGATTTTACAATGGAGACAGAAGCAGCCGTTCCAGGGAGAACCCCTCCCTCGTCGGATCCCAGACTTTGGCCTAGCACGAAAACTAGAGTAGTGACAGAATATTCTGGATGAAACACACCAATTCTAAGCCTATATGGAATTGAAAAACACACGCACATACTTTTAAAGCTCAAGAAAGCAAATTATAATTCTCAAGCCTTTTAATGAAAGTCAGATAAATCTTTACAAGTATCTTTTTAAAATATATATATTTTATTGATTTTTTACAGAGCGGAAGGGAGAGGGATAGAGAGTTAGAAACATTGATGGGAGAGAAACATTGATCAGCTGCCTCCTGCACACCCCCCTACTGGGAATGTGCCCGCAACCAAGGTACATGCCCTTGACCAGAATCGAACCTGGGACCCTTCAGTTCACAGGCCAATGCTCTATCCACTGAGCCAAACCAGTTAGGGCTACAAGTATCTTTTTTATTTATATGACTGAGATTTAAGGAAGACACATGTTCATGATTTAGCTGGATACTACTTGCGATTTTTGGTACTCTTCTTTTAAAAATTTGTAAATGTGGTTGGCTTCTTTTGATCTCCAATAATGAGCTCATATGAACTGCATTTAGATTTACAAGTGAAATTTCCCCCCAAACTACCAGAATTCATTGGAGTAATATATATCCTCCAAATTGCCATCTTATTACTAGAAGAAACATAAAGGTGAAAGTCAACTTTTAGTCCTTTCCTACATCAAACCTGTTGACTATTCTAAAGGCTTGGCTTTCCCCATTGTTCATTTCTATACCTTAATATCTATGCTACATCCAGATGTCTAATCTCAAGAAAAGTTTTAGGAAAAACCACAGATCTCGCTGCAGCCATTGTGGTTGGTGGCAAGCATAGACATCAGGGCTGCAATGAGTGGGAAGGATTCGGTTTCCAGGACATTTTCCTTGCTTTACTCTTTGCAGGCCCAGGGGCTGTCTACTCTCTAGGGACAGGCCTGTCTCCCTTCAGTTCCTTTAGTTTGTTTGCGTCTCCACACAGACAGCCAGGATCTTATCCGGAAGACAGGGCCTGTACAAACAGCACCAGAGACCAGGGCACGTGAGCTTCACGTGGGAGCGGCCTAGGAATGTAGCCTGAAGGAGAGGAGGCTGGGGTAGAGGTATTGTTATGGAAAAATTATTATAAGTGATGTCAATAGGAAGAGAAATGAGACTGAGGACAGCCCCCCCCCCCAGGGAGTCGAAAAAGAATGTTAAATATTAGCAGCAGGGAGATCCCTCAGATGAATATAAGGAAACACCTTTTAGAGAAGGTGTGATTTTCCTGAGAGGTAGGAGCTGCCTACCACTGACGCTATCAGACTGCTGGACAAACACTTGGGAAAAATGTTATAAAGAACATATTAGCCCGGCTGGTGTGTCAGTGGTTGAGCGTTGACCTATGAACCAGAAGGTCAAAGGTCAACTGCATGGAGCACCTAGCTGAAATGCATGTAGATGAAATATGACTGGACTATAGATTAAATATATAAAAATACAGAGTCCTGTCACAGAGATAATAAAACAGAATTTCTTGGAATTGGGGAGTCATTCTTGTGGATGGATAATTTGAAGAAACACAAATTCCTCGTATGAGATCATTTGAGCCCAACGAGTTTTTCCAGGATGAAAACAAAATAAGACAACAGACTCGAGAATTGGACCTGAAGACAGGAAGAGGGTCTAGGGAATATTTTGTAGCGGAATATTTGTGCACCATCTGTCATTCATGTCGGAGACTTTTCCACTCACAGCAGGACATTTTCTTAAGGAGCCCCAGGAAACCAAGGCTTGTTGGGCGGCTGATGGAAAACTGACTTGAAAATAGACTAAATGCCCTGTAATTGTGTTATCCAGGTAATAATACAGGTAATCATGTTTGTATTGAGTCTGGTTTATTCTAAGGGAAGCAAGCAAATTTATATACAAACAACTTCCTACTATGATCATAGTGGACAAGTCTTTAAATTTTATAATCTTAGCACATTCTTATGAATACTAAATAAATTAATAAGTACGCCACTGTCTATCCAAATAAAGGCAAAATATACCAGCAGGGCAGCCTGGTAATTCCCGGATGTCTGCCTTTGGTCCCCTAACATAGGAGTAGAACCAACCCCACAAAAAAGGTCAAGACAGAGGGACGAGATATTCTGAGCCCTCATAAGAAGCCTCCTGCCAGGCTGGTGTGGCTCAGTGGTTGAGCATCAACCTATGAAGGAGGAGGTCACAGTTCCATTCCCAGTCAGGGCACAGGCCCAGGTTGTGGGTTCGATCCCTAGTGGGGGGTGTGCAGAAAGAAGGCAGCCAGTCAATGGTTCTCTCTCATCATTGCATGCGGTCACTCTCGCTCTCTCTCTCTCTCTTTCTCCCCTTTCCACTCTGAAATCGATTTTTTTAAAAAAAGAAGCAGCAGCAGCAGCCCCCTGCAAACGTCTAACAATTGTCAGGGCATCGCCAGGACCTGGGATGGTGGCTAAGCCTGGGTTTCCCTGCATTTCATTCTATTTCTTATTATGGTAACAGTTGCAACTCAGGCCTCCTAGGCACCTCTTAAACTTGTTTATTTTCCTGTTTAAAAAGGCAAAGGTAACAGCAAGCAGGACGAGTGAGGGAGCAGGACAAAGCAAAAGACGAATGTGAAGTCCAAACGGGAGAAGGTGTAGAGCTTTGTCGGTGTGGGTTTACAAACACACAGTGTATTTTTCATGGCCGTGAAAACTGGCTTACCTGCTGGCAGTGTCTGCCCTGCTCCCGAAGCACTGGCTACACAGCCAACTGAATTGCAGAGGGAAACCGTGAAGTTGTAGGTCCTGTACGGTTTTAGTCCACTTACAATGTAGGACAGTTGCTGGGATTCAGTCCTGGCCAACACCTTCGAGGCAAAAAAAAAAAATAAAAATAAAAAAGTCAGATACTAGATAATCGGTGTGAAAAATATCACCTTGGGCATCCAAGTTGCATGAATTCAAACAGAAGGAGGTACTGCCAATCACTCTTAGGAGAAGAAAATTTGTTGGAAGAGTCTCAACAAGCAAGGGTTTAATTGATAACCATCCAATCACACTGTTTTATGGGGTGATAATGCAGTTCCTGAGTGGATAAATGAGGAGCCCACGTTATTGCCCCATAAAGCAGCGTGGTGGTATGGTTATTGTCTCTGATGGTGAAGATAAAGGATGGTGACACTGTCATTGTTATCATGAAAAAGTCCAATTAAAACCATAGGGCTTGGCCAAAGCTACCCCAGCGCAGCCATGCCCACATGCTATTTGATGGAGATGGTACAGAAAGATGTCACTTTGCTAAATCAATCCCATCATTTTCTGTAAAACAAAACAAAACAAAACAAAAAATAAACACATTACTGAGCAGCCACATGAGGTCAATTCTCAATTATCTTTCTTATGCAAATAAGCACATATGCATTAGATCAAACAGTTATATTTTTTGAAATGGTGTCTTTATCACACAGTCTCGGATGAAATAGCAGATTTGAGCAAAGGAGACTGGGAGGAACTCCCTAGTCCATAAACAACTAATTAAATAACCAACACTGAGAGTTGGGCCGGTCATTATAACTAGAGATGATCAAAGCATCCATGTAAATTTGCTTGGTCTGTAGACACAAAGAACCACTGGAAATTATACCCAGAAAAAAAAGTCATTGAAATGGAGAGTATGATAATAAGCATGAGTAAGTACAAAACTGTTTCGTCCAAGGATTGGTGATATAAAAAGGGATCACAAAGTCTTTCATAAATATAAATATATTCCATAAATATGAAAACTGTACAGGTTAGTCATGTATGCAGGACTTTTCTAGATATTTTCCCTTTAGGAGTACAATAAAATTCATTTGGAATATTTGCCTGAGTCTTGACTTTAAAATTTTATTTATTTATTTATTTATTTTTTAATATATTTTTATTGATTTCAGAGAGGAAGGGAGAGGAAGAGAGAGATAGGAACATCAATGATGAGAGAGAATCATTGATTGGCTGCATCCTGCACACCCCCTATTGGGGATCAAGCCCACAACCCTGGGCATGTGCCCTTGCCTGGAATCGAACCCGGGACCCTTTGGTCCACAGGCCGACGCTCTATCCACTGAGACAAACCAGCTAGGGCTTGACTTTAAAATTTTATAACCTAGGTGAGTAGTTCTAGAAAACAGTGTGATTAGAATTTATTTATTTACTTTTAAAAATCTATTTTTATGATTTTTTTACAGAGAGGAAGGAAGAGAGATAGAGAGTTAGAAAAATCGATGAGAGAGAAACACCGTACTGGGGATTCAGCCTACAACCAAGGTACATACTCTTGACTGGAATCGAACCCATCACCCTTCAGTGCGATGCTCTATCCATTGAGCCAAACCAGTAAGGGCTAGAATTTAAATTACATCATTTACATACGGTTTCAGAAATAAAGGTGATTTCAAAGTATCTAAAAATTGAGGAATAATTTAAAACCGTGGAACCATTTTACTGCAATTACATTTAGAAATCAGGAAAACAACAGACACTGAGTTATTAATCCTTTATCTCTCTTATTATAAATGGTTATTAAGGATATAATTGAGGATATAAATTTTATTGTTTTTGCCACGTGACTTAAAATTTTCTAAATAAAATACAACTTAAAAATGGGTAATACTTCATATTGCTATAAAAATTCATCCCACTTAGAACAACCTGGTGTTATTAATGTAGATTTTTGGAAAACAAAGTTGTTTTTAGGATAAAATATGTTAAGGTGTGTGGGTCTTCTGTATTATCTTATGTTCTGGGAGAGCACACCTCATGTCTGGGAATGATGTTGTGCTCATGGAGTCCCGGGGAGGCCGCCAGCTCTGAGTGCACCCAGAGGAGGACAGGACCTAGGCTGGGTTGCAAGCAGACCAGGCATTTGGGACACGAAGCCTAGCAGATGCTATGCTACCGGAGGTGACTGGAGAGGGAGAGGATGCTATGAGACCCTTATTACAGCAAGCCCACAATGAGAGAATCACCAGGTGGACACCTAGGGTGTGCAGCAAGGACATACCACAGGATGGAAACCGCATACCATTTGCTAGAGCTGCTAGCATGCTATTGGGCCTCAGAAAAAGAGAAGTGAATAAGGAACATTAGCTGACCATGCAGCCAAAGCTACTCCTCACGAGCTTTGTGGGGCATGCCAAGTCTTAAGGTCAGGTGCGCCTAACCGAAATTCATCATCAAATGGAAGTGGGTATCGAGAAATGGACATAAGGCACAGCATGCTGTGCAAGCAGGTAGTCCAGCCCCCCCATGTCATCCATCATTCTGGTGACTCAATCTCAGCTCATACTTAGGACTCCTTGGAGGTCTCCTAAAAGCTGGGAGAGTACAAAAAAGTGGTTTGGTTCATAAATGGGTTGTCTTAGTATGTGGGTGAAGGCTGCTCTATAGCCACATGTAGGGATGGTCCTAAAAACCAGCAGCAGGAAGATATCCTCTCCATGGGCAGATCCTCAGGCAGTGTACCTGGTCATCCACTCTGTGTGCAAAGGGAAGGCACCAAGGTAGCTACACCTGGAACATATGATGGTGGCTTGGTTGTATGGGTCATGACATCAACGCAAAAAGACTGGAAGATGAGGTACCAGGAAGTCTGGGGGAGAGGAATGTGGGTAAACTATTGGGAGAGGCAGCACATGGGAAGAACCTGTTGTCACATTAATCCCTTCAAAGAGCATCTCTGTCTGTAGGCAGAGGTGCTAAACGGCCAAGAATGCAGTGACTTGTCCAGCTGACACTAGCCAGTCTCGGTCATTGGCCACCTTCCTGTTGATCAAACGGACTGTACCTTGGCACAACCATACACTGTGGGCTAACGTGAGCCTCTCATCCCCTAAGTTTGTTTATATGCGTATATCTACCAAATGAATTAGTCCAGGTACATAGTAAAGACCCAGTAACTGTTAGCAATCATTACTATTCTCATTACCACTAGCTGGAGAATGGAATACTATAAGGCGGTAAGTCAATATCTACCCCAAACTTTGAACATCATAACCTTTACTATAAGCTGTGAGAAATTCCACTCCTTGGATTTTTCCCCAAGGAATTAGAAATATGCAAAATGCACATTAAATGTCCTTATTAATGTTATTTATATTTCCAAAATAATTTATACAATATTAATGTCAACTGATTTTGCACTGGTTAAAAAAGTATTGTATGCCCAAATAATATGATAGTACATAGCTACCAAAAGTCAGCTTCTTACAAAACTTTTAAGGATATATATTAAGTGAGAAAAGTAGATTTCATTAAATAGAATTATATGAACTTAGTTTTTAAATATGCTTATATTAGAAAAAATAAGGTCCATAAACCGAAGAGCTTTGTACATATCACCTTACATTAGGGAATAAATGCCCCATTTAAGCAATGTCTAAAGAAGAATTCTGTCACTGAATTCTGCAAACTCAGAAAATGTCAAACTGAAAATATAATTCAATGGTGAAAGGACAACTATGTGGAAATAGCAATACCTGTGAAACCGCCACCGCAGCAGGCTGTTGAGGGGATTGTTCAGAAATCATACTGATCTCATACCCCACAACGTCTCCTCGGGTAACATTATCGGCCGGCTTCTCCCAGGACACGTTGAGAGAGTGCGGTGAGAGCGGGGAGACCGAGGGAGGGGCCATGGAGATAGGCTCTGTCAAGGGCAACAATGACAACAGTGAAACCATGAACGCTGTACTCACAGGCTTTCTGAACCGAGTCCCCACATTCATTCAAGTTTCTGAAATACCCCGTTTTTTTACATAATATTCCGGTTTTAAAAAATCAAAGAGTATACTGCTGCATATAAAAACTATTCATTTTTACATGTTATCTGCAAGGATGTCCTGCAATTTCATATTACCAGCAAAGACGTTATCCATTTACACAATAAAAATAATCTAGGAGTTTGATTGTGCTCATAAAGATAACTAGTAGATAATTAGGTGGGAAACCATACGTCTTATAAAATATTTGAAAAAAAAAGAAGTACGTTTTCAATAAATCTTGATTGAAATGTGCAGGGTAGATACACACATACATTCTCCCCTTGCCATCCTTGAGATCTTAATACGGATTTTAAATGTGCTAACCAAAAGTGTATTATCAAAGGACCTCATCACACTTTCATTAGCCAGTGACCCATAAGATTACGAGGGTCCGGTGTTGCGGCTTCACCCATTACTTTTCATTTCTGACCTTGACTTTCCCCTTCCTGAGCGCCATGGCTCATCACCTGTGCTATCTTGGCACTGTTATTTGTCCAAGATGGCTGGCACAATGCACATTTTATTCATGAAATGATTCCCTTGGACATCAACCTACAGCTACCCTTAGCCTCCACAGTCCTAACAGGTCCACATTAAATCAGGACTCGGGTTTCTTTGAATATCCTTGAATTAATTCAAAGAATAGCAGACGTGTATTTTTTATTTTGTTAAAGACTCATAACATGTGAAGTGTTTTTCATGTAAAGAGTAAGGTGGAGAATTAAAAATATCTCATTTGCCTTAGGAAAGATACCTTTAAAATTTTTTAAATTTCATCCTCCTTCTTTTCCATATTGCCAACTACTTATTCAAGCACACTTGTGAATTATGGATTTTGAAATCCAGGATTCTGTCATTTGGTATGATGCAGTAGCTCAACTATTTGTTTTGGAAAGAGAAATAGAACGAAAGCAGAGTTGTGAGGTTTGTACCGGGGATCTCCTTCCTTGAACGTGAACTGTACTGAATGTGGAGCAAGATGAGAACCTATGGCCAGCCCGCTTCAGGACTGGAAACCAACTGCTACTTTGCAAACATTCCTAAAAGGCTATTTTAGTTAAGTCATCCCCCGCCCCTCTTGAAATAATAACTAAAGCATTTTCGCCCTAAAACTTTTCAAGTTCCTTATGACCTTGAGTTATCCATGTAACCAAGTGTTAAATTTTCCCTTGGCTTATGTAAGTTTATAATTCTTACTCTGGTGCTGTTGACTTTAACTGGAGGCAGTATTTTCATTCAGGAGTTTTAAAAATAGAATTCAGAGCTTGACCTTCACCTGATTCTCCTGTCTGTCCCGAGGCCCAGGGGGAGGACACGCTGCCGGCCATATTCCCAGCCCAGACCCTAAACTCATATGTGGTGTAAGGCTCCAAGCCACGGATGGCTGTGGCTGCCGGAGGGGGTCTTAACGCATTGTCATTGGCTGACTCTGCCAACGGGCGAGGACTGCTCTCAAACACTCGGCTTTCTGCTGCCGTGGGTTCTCCGTCAGATCTCAATCTTCTCATGTAGAGCTCATACCTTACAATTATTCCTAGAAAAGGAAAACAGGAAGCCAAGATGACTCATCAGACAAACAGACTATTTGGGGGGTAGGGTGGAGTTAAATCAGTTAAAATGTGTTGGCTTTTCATTATTCTTCTGACTCCATTACCTCACCACTTCCTCCGTAATATAGAGCGTAGGTACTTATAAAAACCAACAGAGATGGACAGATGAATGTATGAAATACTACTGAAAAGCATATTCATGGGGAAAACAAACCAAATTGGAACAAGTACAAACACAAAATAACTGTAATTTATGATAGGGAAATTCATGATTTTTTTTCAGGATGAACGGCTATAATTTCTACTAAGAATAGCTTTTTCTTTATGGGAATTTTATCAGGTTACTTCCAATTTATATATTTCAAATTTGGAGATTTTAATTTGGCTATGTGTTTGCATAAATATTAGAATATTATAGTTTCCACCTAGTTTTATCAAGAAATTTTAAAAGTCTAAGAGAAAAAAGGTTTTGTCATAATGTACAAATTACTAAAAAAAAATCTATGAAAGTATGTGTGGCCTATATAACAGGGTTCAATTGTATGAACACAAAAATTAACTTAATGGAGTCAGCTAGCCTATATACATATTTTTTGTATTACTTTATATCCTTTTTTAGGCCTAAAAGAGAAAATTTACTGCTTATGGGTGCCCTAACTTGGTGACACAGTCAAATATAATGCATTTTGTAAGTGAGTTTTAAATTAGAAACATAATTTGTGTTGTGGCAGATGTCATTAAGAGCAAAGATAATATCAGCCTTTTAAGGGGCAATTTAAATGAATGGAATTTGTTATTAGATTAAAGAAATACACTCGTTCTACTAACCAGGACAAATAGTATCTTATATCGTTAGAGATTGTTTCTCAGTTATTATATCCTGCAGTTATAAAAAAAAACAAAAACACATGGGATTGCCAGACTCTCTTGCACAATTCCAAATTCCTTAGATTCTCATTCAGGTCTGGCCCAAGAAGGTGAAATCTAGGCCTGGAGTTCCTACCATTCGGTTCCATCGGCGGAGCCCATTCTACACGCAGTTCTGTGGAACTGATGGCCCGCACCGCAGGTGGACCCAGGCCTCGGGGAGGAGCCTGGGCTGTGGTCACGGTTACAGGGGAGCTGTGTAAACAGCCCCCACTGGTACAGGCCTGCACGGAAAAGCGGTACTGGGTGAAGGGAAGCAGACTCCAGACGGTGGCCGAGGTTCCGCGACCTTCATGGGGAACGCAGGGCTGGGTGTCATTGCAGGGAGCGCACCACAGGAGATACTTCTCTACGGGGCCAGCGCGATTGGAGGCTGCCGTCCAGGTAAGTGTCACTGAGTCTGAGCCAACGGGGATGACATAACTTAAGTTCAAGGTTCCCTCTGGGACCCCCGGCCTTGTCCTGTAGGTGACAGCCGCACTCCTCGTCGAACCCTGCACATTGGAGGTCTCGACGGAATAGGAATAGGAGGTATATGGCGACAGGGCAGTGTCTAAGAAGTCCTGGATGTCTGAAATTAAAAGAAAGAAAATAGTTGCATTCCACAAAATTGGTGAGGAAAGCATTTCTACCAGTTCTCCTATTATATAACTTAATGACATGAACTATACCAATCCACTCTTCATGAAGAACAGGTAGGCACCAGAGGTTTTGTGGTTGTGGTTTGGCTAATCCTCACACAGGGATATTTTCCCACTGACTTTTAGAGAGTGGACAGGACAGGAGGGGGAGAGACAGAGAGAAACATCCACGTGAGGGAGACACACCAGACCCTGACCGTGCTGGCACCCTGACCTTGGACCTCTAGCCTCCAGAGCTCGAAGGAATACATTTCTGTGGTTTATAAGCCACCCCAGCCTGTGGCATTTCTCTTTCATAGTAGCCTGGACGGACGCAGGCAGTGAACATCTGAGTGAAGGGTAAAGCTGCTCTTCTTCATATATGGCATTGCAAACTCCCCATGAAAATATGCTGAGTACTGCACGAGAGTCCAATCAGGACACAGAAGCCACGGAGTAAATTTGCTTTACTTCTCCCATCTCCCCTCTCAATCATGAGAACCAACCTTTTCATCTTTGTGTTTCTAATGGCTCATACAATTCCTGGTCTGGCGTGAGCACTGAATAAAAGTTTACTGAATGAGTATGAATAAACGGATAATTTCCATATACTAGTAGACTGATTTATTTTTCTAGGCAATAATATCAACAGCCTTACAGAAACAACTGTTCTTGACTCTCTCTTTTGTGTTTATATCCCCTCCCTATGTTTTCTGTTTGTCTTTTTCTCAGAGGAACCACCTTATAACTTGTTGCATTGATCCACTGATGCAGTGTGGAATAATAAATCATGTGATATTAAAGGTGGACATGAAAACCTAGGTTTCACTAAGATATAGCATTGTCTGAAACTCTAAACTTCCCATTATTGTCAAAGTAATCATCTTCTAGCTTCCCTGTGGAAGCCTTTACCTCATGTGACATTTAAGGACTAGCTCCCTACCCATTCCAAATGAGAAATGATTTAACTGATTGTGAATTGGAGGGGCGGGGGAAGAGGGAAGCAAAGCATGCTCCCACCAGCCCACTGAGTCTTTTGTCTTTCCGCAGCCACAGAAGGCATATTCTCCAATCTGGCTTTTATTGTAATAAAGATGATTTTTATTTTAAATTTCCATCTCCCTGATTCTTAAGCCTCGTTCTCCTTCAGTTTCAAACTGGAAGTTGGAAAATCTCATGTGATGTACTAGCCACCCTAAAAATGTCAATAGTATTAAAAGAGTGCAATATCCTGCAATAGCTTTTCTTGTCACACCTATGACACAGAAAATACCCATGTGAACCCAGACTGGGGCTGCAGGGGAGGTGATATTAGGTGCTAATTATGTATAATTCCCAATATGCTGACTTGACTTCGACACCTCTCTCTTCTACTTATGAAAGCTCACAGGTATGCACGTGAGTGAATTTTTATTTAGGGAAACCACTGACTATACCTTAACTTATTTTTTAAAAGTTAATTCAGAAACTTTAAAACTATGCCACTATTATTAGCATGCTATTACTAATAACCAATGATCTGCAGGCTCTAAAAGTAGTAATATACCAGCTGTCATGACCTTAGGTTGAAAACTAGTGACCCCACAGTGCAGGAGGCCGGCTAGGAAAAGTTTTATTCCAACAAGGAATTCTACAATGGTCTCAACCAAATGACCAAACTTGCTTGGAAGAGATTATTAATTTTCTTTGAAAAGTTCAATGACTCTGGCACCTGTAATTCCAAATGCCTTCATTTAACCCAAAGATTTGTATTCATCCGAGTGAATATAAGTACTGTTTCTGTTTCATATTACACATGCTAGCCACACACTGGGAACAGAATAATAAACACGAGGATATTGTTAGAATGATACAAAGTTCTGACAGCCCAAACCAATTGTTCCTACTGTTCAAATGCCATCATGCAGATAATTGTCCCATCATTAATTATAGTGGCTGTCAAGAAATGCCAGAAGTGGCATTTTTTTTAATGAAAAAATAAGGTTTTAGGAAAGAATACCTTGTATAATAGGATTATATAAATGTCTGATTAGTGAATGAGCACACATTTATTATGTGAGAAACTGTTATTTGGATTCTACTATAATAGTGCAATCATGTAAAAGAGCCAGAGTGTTTTACTCAAATGCAGTGTTCTATAAAACACATCACAATATGCTATGATGAGAAATATGCCTCTGGAAAGAATGCTGTAAGCGAAGTTTAATATCATTATTGAATTAAGCGGTAGGGGAAACTGGGTGACCCTAATTCACCACTTCAGCAATAGCTCAAGCAGCGGTACTGTCATCTTCAAAACCACTTTCAATATTTCTGTGACTCCCCCCTCCCCTATCACAAAAGTTTAAGTTTCAAGACACCTGGGTCATGCTGATATTTGGAAGAAAACAAACATTCTAGTAGCAGGATATCAGGATGCTTTGCCAGTGTGGCAGATGTAGACAGATGTTCACTTCCCTCTGCAATCTGCATCGTGAAGCTCAGGGCTCCCATTAACTTCCAAGAAGGCTTGGAGTGCTGAACAGACAAGAGTTATCAGAACATCCGGACATTATAATGCAGGTGCAAGTCACTCAGAATTAGGTGTAACATGTAACCCCTGATAAATATATACGGAATGAAACCATACACTATGCAAAACTTTTAAAGCCAATCAACATGTTAAAAGAAGGCACCCTCCTAATCGTTTTGAGGAAGATTATGGAACTATAGTATTTTTTCATTGCTCTGCAGACTTCTCTAATTGTACACGTTAACCTAGACTTTGGAAAATTGGGCATTAAACTAAGAGAACAACATGAGTCGGCATCCTGTTGCCATGTTTCTTTTTTTTTTAATGTGTTATTGATTTTAGAGAGAGAGAGGAAGGGAGAGGGAGAGAGAAACATCGATGTGAGAGAGAAACATCACTTGGCTGCCTTCTGCATACAACCTGGGCGTGTGCCCTGACCAGGAATCGAACCAGCAACCTTCTGGTACATGGGACAATGCGGGACCAATTGAACTACACCAGCCAGGGCTCCTGTGTTTCTTAAACTACCGTATTTTCCGGCGTATAAGACGACTTTTTAACCCAGGAAAATCTTCTATACGCCCAGTCGTCTTATACGCCGGAAAATACGCGTTGTTTCTTAAATTGGCTTGTAGCTAAACAAGACCAGGAGCAAATATCAGAGAAGGCAGAACTGGAAGAAAGGAAAAATTTATGTTTCTTCATTGTGTCTTTAGGGAAACTGTATCTCAAACATATGAGTGAATGTTTTCTAAAGACCATGTGTTTCGACAGCCTGATTTCTACAAGCTCCTTTAAAGTCTTCATACAAGTTACAGATGCAAAGACAGTGTTTATGGTTTTGTTCACATCATTCCTCTTTCAATTTAAGATCATGTTGTGTTCCATCCACTTTTATCCTGAGGATTTTAAAAATTGAATTCATATTATAAAAATATGTGAAATATGAGAAAACTAAACATCAGTTTGTGGTAAGTCTCAGAGTCATTTTATATGATTTTGAATTAAAACGTAACTCACAGGTTATTTTTAAAACCACTTAATTACTTTAAACAATACATCTTGAACCTTTTCCATTCATTAATATGTAAACTAAAATTTTTTAAGGCAATCATATCCTACAATGTGCTTCACAATGTATCAGGATTCTAGTATGCCATGTACCATAATTTATTGAAAGATTTTTGAATGTCTGAATTTTCCAATATTTTGCTATTACAGCGTGGAGGTTTAAACGTATTTTGTGATATTGCGTCCAATGATAACTATTCATTGAAGATTAATTTCCTAAAATAAATTTGCTGAGTCAAATGGTATGCAAAGGGTAAGGTTTTGCATATACTTGAACAACTTATGCTGCATGAAAAGTTGTACCCATGATCCCACACAGATATGCCAGCAGTGAGGTTGGTTCTAGCTCCTTCATATCCTCATCAATGCTGGCTGCGTCTTTTTCCTTTTCATCTGTGAGAATTTGGTAAACATTAAGGGCTTATCAAATACGAAGCATCTCGTTTATTGCATTTCTTTACCAGTGAGGTGTATAATTCTCTCTCTGCTGGAAACACTCTGTGCTGGACAGAGGAAACCACATTTATCCTCAATGTCAAAGGACTTAACTAATGTATCAACCCTTAGCATAGTATGTCTTTCCATCATGGACTCTACACTCACCGTACGGGTATTGATCTTCAGTTGTGTAGATTTCAGTCCCATCCCTGAATAAACTGTAAGTAAGCCAGTGGGCATTGGGAGAATCCGGTGGGCTCCAGGAGAGATTGATGGCCGAAGAACTTTGAACTTGTCCTCTGGGTGGAGGTTGCTGGGACGGAGCTAAATGACAATGGGGAGAGCATTTATTAGCAAAGGCAATCAATAAGCACACAAGTACAATGAAGTAAGAGATCCAGCAAAGAGGTCATTCTGTTTCAGGATTACTTCATCAAGAAGACACGCGGTTGACCAAGACATTAATAAACTAAGGGTATATATCATGAATTTCTAAAACAAAGCATTTTATCTGTAAGCATAATACAGATTTGTATGTCAGTGCAGCTTAATAGAAATATAATTGAGGGGGAAACCCCAAAATTTTACATTAAGCACTTTTTTTTAGGAACTATCCAAGAATGCATCAACACTCATTTTCTATTTAATTAATTTACATTGTGACATAAATAAGATCCACTGACACTTGAAACTGAAGAAGCATGATGTTGAGGTTTCTGAAAAGGACGTTTTCCATCACATTAAGCAAAATGCCTCATCTTGCTTCACAGAGCACAGTGTAAGAAAAGGATAATAGTTGGTCATACAAATAGTGATGGATGTTATGAATGCTAAATAGTCCAGATATTAGCAGGAAACAATTTCAATGTACTATGTGGATACGCCAGCACCTTTAGGGGTGCCAGGATGGCAGGTCATACTGATGTCAGAGTTTTAAAGAAAAACATTCAAGCTAGATACACTCTCACTCTTCCCCTTTAAATCTTGGTTTCTCCTTTAGAATTTGCATTGTTATATGAAAAGTCTAACTGTCTGTATGCCCATTTAGATAGAGTACAAGAGTAGTAACAATCTCAAAAGGACACATGAAAAGAGGATTATTTATAAATACCTGATATTTTCAAATTCATGGATTCGCCATAATTGATAAGGTCACTTTGACTGGCTGAACACTGACAGTACATTTGATGTGGCAGCGAGTTTTAATTTAGGGCTCTAAACACCGTTGCTCTTGGTGGAACCACAAAGATCACAAACTGTCTCATTTCCAGCACTCTCTGAAAGCCTTGCCAGCCACGGCAATTTAATATTTCTCTTAGTGATTATTAGTAACTACATCTAAAACTCTACATGTTATCAGGGGCTCAACAGATTGCAGGGTTAAAGCAATCAACACTGACCTTCAGACTATTTTTGAAAACAGTGAAATACTTTCAGGATGACTGCAAGAGAGAGATGTTTCAGTCCCAGGTCAAAGGGTACTGAATGTGACTCACATTCCACGAAAACTTCCTTGGCTCCACACACACACACACACACACACACACACACACACCACACACACAGATACATACACACACACACACACCCACACACACACACACACACACACAAATACACACACAGAGATACATACACAGGGCTCCGCTGAATATTTCAAGTTGACTATGTGTTAGGACCACCGCCCCACTAACTCGTCCAGGTTTTCAGTATGAATGAATAGTGCCTGTTTGGCATTTACGTGAGCATTTTCATAGACCAGAATGCTTAGAAGGTCTCACACCCTTTGGGGAATAAATATGAAATGCTGGGCATGAGGTAACTTGAGCCCATCCTTCATGTGCTAAAAGTAGATTTCTGAGAAAATGAGCACATATTCATTCATCAAAATTGCCAGGAACGGCCTCTTCATATGCCAGACTCTCATTCAAAGTTGGAACGCATGAGATTGTGAGCGTATCCATCTCTCTCGGTGCCATGCGCTTTAATCTTGGCTTTGGCACTTCGGTAGTTGTACGTCTATAGTCACATTTCGATTGGACTCTTAGAATTTTCCCCATTTATAGCAAGAGGATGACAATGTCTACCTGTCAGGGTTATAAGATGCCGTGTGTGCATGTGTGTGTCCCTCTCTCTCACAAAAGGCTGGGAGTACTGCCCGGTGCAGACAGACATCGAGGTCCCTCCAGCTTTTACTTTGCCATCCCTACAAGGTCATTTTTGTCTACATAGACCCAGGTAGATGACCACTAAGTCCACAACCAAATCAGCAGGAAGGAGGAGAGGTAGAGGGCAGGCCCTGTGCCGGGGTGGGCACAACCCAGGAACCCACACGTCACTGGTGCCCGCACATGCCAGTCGGAAGATTAGCGGCATGGTGATAATTAACTACAGGAGAGGATGAGGCCATGGACCCAGCTCTAAGTTCAGTTAACTTAAAACAAGTGGACGATGGGTTCTGGGAACAATGTGAAAGTGTCTTCCACAGATGAGATGAAAAAAATAAAAGAAAAGCTGGAGAATTATGAGACGTTTCAAAAGGAAAAAAAGAGAATCAGGTGCTTCTGGTTAAACCAACATGAATAGATTAGTGAGATGAACCCCGGCAAATCATCCAAAGAACTATTTCTGGGAGCTCTAACTCACAGTGACTGGCAGGAGCTGTGTGGTCTGAAAGTATCTGAGCCTAAACACTGCCCATATCATTGGCTTATTCAGGCACAGGAGCGATCCCGTAGGAAGCCAGGCTATACGCAAAAATAAAAAAAAATAAAAAAACTGATTAGAGACATCAGTACGCTACAGTGGCGAAAGTTTTCCACCATTTAAGCCTATGCAAATTATAAAAAAAAAAAAAAACAACCACCACCCACACTAATAGCTTAAGTGTTTTCAGAGTAAAATTACAACTCACTCAAAGAAACTGTGAACCAGACTCATAAAAAGAGGCAATCAATAGACAGGCTCTTGAGTGCAGCAAACAAACAGTAAACTGGAAGATAAAGGGAGAGATGGAGCTTAAAGATACAGCAATCTGATTTATCCAATCCAGGGGAAAGAGGAACAGAAAAAGACAGAACAAAAGGGAACAGAGCCTCAGGGACCTAGGAGACAATGTCAGGTGTGCCCTGCACCAACAGTTGTGTAATGGGACCCCAAAGTAGAGGAGGGACCGAGAAAGGGAGGGGCAGGAAGTGAAACTGTGGTTGCCAGGGGCTGGGAAGAATGAAGGGAAGGGTATTAACATTTAAAGAGTATAGTTTCCATTTCAAAAGAAGAAAAGAGTTATGGAAATGGGTAATAGGGATAGTTGTACAACATTATGAATGAACTGTCAGAGGGAGGAGGGTTGTGGGGCTGGATTAAGCAATAACAACAAAACTCACAGACACAGACAATGGTATGTCTGAGGGAAAGGGGGGTTGGGAAGGTAGAAGATGGTAAAGGGGGGATAAATGGTGATGGAAGGAGACTTGACTTGGGGTGCTGAACACACAATACAATGTACAGATGATGTATTATAGAATTGTACACCTGAAACCTATATGATTTTATTAACCAATGTTACCCCAATGCATTCAATAAAAAGTTTAATAATTATTAATATTGCCCTAACCCCGTGGTCGGCAAACTGTGGCTCGCGAGCCACATGTGGCTCTTTGGCCCCTTGAGTGTGGCTCTTCCACAAAATACCACGGCCTGGGCGAGTCTATTTTGAAGAAGTGGCGTTAGAAGAAGTTTAAGTTTAAAAACTTTGGCTCTCAAAAGAAATTTCAATCGTTGTACTGTTGATATTTGGCTCTGTTGACTAATGAGTTTGCCGACCACTGCCCTAACCGGTTTGGCTCAGTAGATAGAGCGTCGGCCTGTGGACTGAAAGGTCCCAGGTTCAATTCCAGTCAAGGGTATGTACCTTGGTTTCGGGCACATCCCCAGTAGGAGGTGTGCAGGAGACAGCTGATAGATCTCATCGATGCTTCTAACTCTCTATCCCTCTCCCTTCCTCTCTGTAAAAAACCAATAAAATATATTTAACAAAATTACTAATATGGAAAATTTGTTCTGTATGTTTTACCATAATAAAAATATTTCTTTTAAAAAAAGGAGAATTAAAACAGCCTCTTTGATAAGCAGGGATAAAAAATATGAATGATAAAAAGATGGATAAGCAAGGGTAAACAAAAAAGTTGAGCTGAGTAGAGTAATATCAAGAAGAGAAACACAAAAGATCTATAAATAGTTAAAACATAAATGTAATATTTATAATTAAATAATAAATATACATGTATGTGTATATAAGTGTGTGTATGTGTATATTAGTTAATTTTATAGCCAGATGTTTAAGGCAAACTGGAATATCATTTGTTAGGAAAGTATGCAAAAGGCAGAACTATTAAATACCTGTTTCCTTCCATCCCTCTTACCAAGGAAAATGACTCTCATTTTAAAAGCATGAGACAAATACGAATGGGCAAAAAGCATATCACACAACCAGAAAGCATACCATCAGAGAGGGCCTAACTGCTTTATCTGAAACCAAATCAATACCCCTGCGTTCTGAAAATCAGATCTTAGGATTCTTACCCCAAAGCCTCATCATAAAAATAAAAATCACAGCCGCCATTGCCAAACTCTTGTCAGTGGTCTCTAAGGACATGGAGAAGATAACTGTTACAGTCCCAGGGTTCCCGAACTGTGTAGGAAAACACCTTGTGACACTGGGATTCTCAAGGCAAACACATCCCTGACGTCTGTTGGACGAGAGGAAACCGGAGCCCGCGGTAGTTCACAGTTCCAACAATAGATAGCACCACGTTCCTTTCAATCGCATCTTTGTGAAGCAGGTTCCGGCCGCTGGTGGCACAGAAAGCAAGGACCATGTGAAACCCAGGGGGACCATAAAGAAAGCAGCGCCGTTCCTGTGTGCCCCACCGTTAGCACTTCCCTGAGCCCGACGCTCACTGTGCTAAGCTCCTCTAAAGGCAGGAATCCTGTCTGATTTCTCTTTTTAACCCATTTCCTCTGCTGATCCTGCGCTCCCAATCTTAAAGATCACAATTTTAAACAGAGAAACCAAAATGCCTACATCCAGGGAAGAATACTTAGGAATATGCAAGTTTTTTTAAATTATTCAAAATTGGAAGCATTTGAAAAGATCAAGAATGTTTAGCCCAGAGAAGAAGAGACATAACGCAAAGTGTCTGCCAATACGAAGAAAAGTAGGCCAATTCCCAGTGACCAGACTGCCCAGTTTTGCCTGAGGTAGAATTCCTAGACCGTATCTCAGAAACAGGAACAGGTAGCAAAAAGTGCAGCCGCTGCAAATACTTTCACACGAAGTTCCTGGCAGAACCGATCAAAAAATCACTAAGGTTTGGTTTGTTGTAGTGAGTGATGATCTACAGCTGTCACCCAGAGCAATACGCTGGAATCGATGTTGTACATAAATCAATCAATTCTAAGCTAATCAATGGATAATATATATTAACTAAGTGGTCAGTGAAAGCCAGATTGGTGTGTAGACTGTATTTATACACAGGCAATTATGACAGTGGCTCCTCGAGAGCAGCATAAACATCTGGAGGTAGGCTAACATCTCGAGGTACCAATGAACACAGGATACTGAAGGTGAACCACACAGGTACAACGTCTAACTACGTCTCAGTCCTTAGCTACACCTGCCTTTCACCATCTCAACACCCAGTACAGCCCTGGCTGGTGTTGCTCCGTGTTCAAAGCATTGGCCTGTGCACAGAAGGGTCTTGGGTCCGATTCCCAGTCAAGGGCACGTATCTGGGTTGCAGGTTCGTTCCCCGGCCCAAGTTGGGGTGCATGCGAGAGGCAACCAATGGATGTGTCTCTTTCACCTTAATGTTTCTCTCTCTCTCTCTCTCTCTCTCTCTCTCTCTCTCTCTCTCTCTCTCTCTCTCTCCTATTCCCTGTCCCTCCCTTCCACTCTAAAAAGCAATGGAAAATATATCCTCGGATGAGGATTAACAACAACAAAAAAATCCAGTACAGTTGCCGATATCCCATTAGTTCTCTCCCTCTTCCTTAAATAGAAGAGATAGCACCAGCCCAGGCCCGTGGTGACGTGTCCGAATGGTGGCATTTCCTAGTGCTGTGACTCACTACCGTCTCAGGAAGCCCCGAGGAGGACATGCACAGTACACCGTGTGGGAGAGAGCTCCTCGCCATGTGTTTACAGCAGGTATTTCTTAGGAATTCTGAAAAAGGCAAGATACATGATCTTGAAGGAAATATAAAGAATTCATCGGGATGTTATGAGATTGTGGGGCAGCAGGTGACCGCGTGGAGCCAATTCAAGGAACTGGAAAATGGTGCTGAGAAGCCGAAAGATGCTAAGAGATAAGCTTTGGCTCCCAAGAGTTGGAACTAGAAGCACGAGAAACATCTAAACAGTGAGTGCCGGTGAAAACAGAAAGAAAAGAATATCAAATGCAGGGGTTAGTAATAAGCTTTGATAAATATCAATAAGCAACTAATAGCGCAGTGCCCATAAGACTTGTGGGATGGAAGGACACAAAACTCGAGTAAAATATAAATCTTCCATTCGCTCTAGGCAATTGCCTGGAGATGCTGTTGGGTGGAGGGGGGACCGGTCATTTGGCTTAAGCAGTGATGTCCCTCAGTTTTGGGAACATCAGGACTTTGGTCGGCTTCTTGGTGATACTATTTCAACACACCAGTGTCCATTTCCCGTGAGTAATATAATCATATCATCATTTCCCATGACCGAATCAAGGAAAAAGAACACACGTTTCATTTCATGTAATTTTTTTGTTTTTTCATTTCTGACCTACACTTTCTGCCTTGTAGCTGAGCCTGCCGGACGGGTGCTCAGTGGGGAGAGAGAACACGGACCCTCTTCCCCAGGGGCTGGCTCCTCGCACACCAGCCCTGGGCCGGACGGAGCTCACTTACTTTTGCTGCAACCCCACGGGTTGCTGGCATCCAAGTGGCTTGCGCCGGGAACACAAGTGTCGCACGTTGAGCCGGTGACAAATCGTTTACAGAAACAGCGGCCCGTGACCAAGTGACAGGTTTCATTCAAGGCTCCGGAGAGATGACAATTGCAAGGCTGACATCTGAAAACAAGAGAAGTAAACCGTCAAGCGTTCTGATTAATAATTCATGGTAGGAGGCACATATATGGATAACACTGTGGACTAATATGGTCCGTTTTAGCCAACAGGCGGAAAAGGATTCTTAAGTTAAACAAACCACCACGAAATACAACAAAACAGAAAAAAAAAATCTTTTTATCGAAATGCTGTTTATGGTAAACCTCTATGAAGCCTTCTCTTTGGAAGCTAATTAATGGCAACAAAAAAAGTGTTACTCTGCTTTCTTACATGCCCCAGTACATCTCATGGATTATTTTGAATCCAGTTGTTCAACTGAGAATACTGTAAATTTTGCTTTCACACAAAAGCAGTTCTCCTGACAGCTAAAAATTAAGATTACTAGGTCCCCTCCAAATTATCTTTTCAAGTATCTATCAAGTTGTGAAACAGAAAACTGGATGTGATCATCATCGTCTTCCCTAAACATCTTGATATTCTGTATTTGGTTTTATAAAGTCTAAATTTCGCTAAGAAAACAGGTGGCGGAAAACACATTCCAATACTGACAATGTGTGAATAAAAGTTATATTTCCTTTTCTATTTTATGCACTGAATTCACTTATCCGGAGTGGTTGGAAAACAGAGCATTATCCTGATCTTTGAAAAGACGCTAATTAAATAAGTATGAGAGAATTTCACTTCAACTTCGATTTCTTGCTCCTAAAATTGCTTGTAAAAAAAAAAAAGATCACTGTTGTCGCATTTTTGCTACGACAGAAATGAAAACCTGTTTCTTCAAACTCTTAACCTGTGACAATGTCGTCGGTGAGGATGAACGATTTTGATGCCAGGAAGTATTCGAAAAGCAAAAACGGTACCAGTGAGAAGACCACCCACGTTTAGCAGGGACCTTGCATAAGACACACTTAATAAAAACATTATGGATCCTCTACACTTTCTCATGAAGATGCTGGGTGGACAGTTCCTGTACTCACTGCAACTTTAGGGTGTGATCTCTTGGGTAATCCTTCAACACCCTCAAAAAGGCTGATAAAAGCCAGGGCTGCTAGATAAGCTGCAAATTTGTTTTATGGACTACGTCACCTGGGGAATAAATAAGGCACAGTTTCTCTTGGAAAACTACTGTCCTGTAGTTTGCCCTTCTTATGTGGTGGTAGAAGGACATTTTTCCCCTCCTACAAACAACTACATGAAGTCCTTTATGTACAGACATTGCATCAGAACTCCATTTCAAACCGACGTTTTGTTTGGGCTACTTACGTATTAGAAAATTATGCACTGAAATTAAAATGGAATTCCAGAAGCGAAAAAAAAAAACATATTTAATTTGCTCTTCATTTCGTTATGTGCTATTACTTAGAGTAAATTGTTTGTCGGCGTTTTATGTCACATTGGTGAGAAGCAGCAATGAGCGCTTTGCTTTTCCCAGCGTGTGTATTTATCACCACTCCACTCCTGAATAAGTATCTCTTGAGTATTTCAGTTTTTATTACCATTCACTCATGAGACAATCACACTCATTTTATATACAGTACATTTAGAGGAACAGTTTCCAGTGTATAACATAATTCCTTTTCCTTGATGTGGTTCCATTTTCTGCCAGCGACACGCTTAACTCTTAAGTCAGCTCTGTCACTATCCATGGGGTATTGCGTCCTGAGTCTCCACGGAATAAATAAATCGCGTCTTCCGAAAGCACGCAGGGTGGTGAGTAATTAAATGTGACTATTCCTGATGTTATAGTCCCTTATCCCAGCCCTTGTTGTATCTCACTTATCTGACTGGTTATAATTGCACGGCTTCAGTCGGAGGGAGTTTTATGTGAATGGAGTTCACAGGAGACTTTGTGGATATTATCGTTTGTTTCCAGCCCAGAGGACGCTGGGGATAATTTGGTAATTAAGGCTTAAGTAAAACGATTCCTGTGAATTTCTCAGCCGCTCAAATATGATTTTAAACATTTCCAAGACTCTTTAGCAAATAAGCTACAAGTCTGATGTCATTTTAGAAGTTACCACTCCTCCAGAGCACCTCCTAAATGAAATATAGCTCACGTTTATTAAAACAGAATTAAACTTAATAAAGGGAAAGATGTTTTAAGCTTTGGACGAGAAACAGCAAACTCAGATGACTTGTGATATTGATTTTGTCAGGATAAATGGTTTCTGTAATATTAATATAAAGAAACCTTTATTACACTGACTCTCCTGGTGTAGCCAGAGCTTTCCCACAATCTGGTTAAAATCTTCATTTTTCATCCTTATGGGAAAACCTCACTTGCTAAATGGATTTCATAAAGAGTAATCTGTCAAGATGTATATGGATAAACAATTTGTGATGTTTATTGACCAGTTCATTATGGTAAACAAAGCCGGCGGAAGGCTCCGCTCATCTCCGTGCGCGCTCTGCCCGGGGAGAGTTGCCTGGGCCTCGCTGTTCGCTGGACACGATGGGGAAGAAGTTAACTGGCCTCTGTCTCTTAAATCACAAATCTCATCTATTTCACTTTCCCGAGAGCGAGCGTCTTCCCGTGGAACAAACAATGGGAGAAAGAGTTATCCTACTCTGTTCTGTTTTAGAGGCATCGCTAGTAACGAAGGGAATTGCCAGGAACTTCGTCATCGGACGAAGAGCTCCACTAGGAGGTCCGGGGACAGGTGCCAGGAAAAGATCACTTATTGGCGCTGCTCTCCCGATGCCTCCCTTCTGTCTGGGGCCACAACGCAGGGGCACCATCCAATTGACTTCAATGTACCGAGTGACATAAAAACATTCATTGAGGGACCATTATATGCTGGCGCTGGAATAACACTGGAGACGTCAATATGAAAGGACAGAGTTGGCCTTGACCTCAAGAAGCTCATGGTCTAGTGAGACATTAAAAAATAGGACGGGTATTAATGAAGATGTCTGTAGATTCTTTTTGTAATGTTCTTTATTGATTTCAGAGAGGAAGAGAAAGGGAGAGAGAGAGAGAGAGAAAAAAGCAATGAAGAGAGAGTCACTGATTGGCTGCCTCCTGCACACACTGGGGATTGTGCCCACAACCCGGGCATGTGCCCTGACTGGGAATCGAACCATGACCTCCAGGTTCATAGGTGGTCACTCAACCACTGAGCCACGCCAGCCGGGCAATTCTTCAAGGGCACAGGAAATGGGCAACTATCTACTCTGGGGGCAGGGGAGGTGACAGAGAATGGAGTATTAAGAAGAAATCTTGAAATGCTTAATAATTAAATCGGAATAAACCAGGCAAATTAAGGAGGGAGAAAATAGAAAAGGGCAGCAGGAGAGGGTGTCAAATTGTAAGCAAGTCAAGATTTTTAGAGAACAATCTAGAATAGGGACAGATGGAGAGGGGAAGGTAAGGAGAGGGAAGATATTGCTAAAGTAGAACAATTGTGACAGTGGCAGGGAGCGATGGGAAGGAAGGGGTTAGACCTGAGAAGCATTTAGTAAGTAAAATCAGTGGGATGAGGTGGAAAACCTAAAAAGAGAAGCAGAGAAGGGCCTGGAGTTCCTCCCTGTTTTCTCATTTGCTGACGGTCGGATGAAAGGGACACCATTCAGCACCAAGAACAAAGGACGAAGAGACTTCAAATGACTGAAACATTCTAGACAAGAATTACTAATGATCATTAATGAACAGAACAGAAAGAGGCATGAAGGCAAATGGGAGAAATTGGACAAAGACTTTTCTTCCATCCCTAGTCCAAAAACTAGCACACAATGGGGTTCAATACATTTTGTGGAATAAATGACAATGGAGCTGTGCTGAGCCCTTTTTGACTGGCAGAGCTGTCCCCCTGGCTAACCTCTCCTCCAAGGCTGGCTTTCCTCTTACTCCCTAAGGCCAGGGGAGTCTCAGTTGAGTCCTCTGGCACAGGTTCCAGGAGAGCTAGAGCGCCCCCTTGAGAACTTGGTTTTTCCCCGGGGTCAGATTCTATTTCATTTCTGCAGTGGAGGTTCTTAGTATTCCTTCCTCGCAGCCTAATAGCACCCCGATTCTCTTGGCACTGGAATGAGGAATTTGGGGCTTAGAGACCCTCTTTGTGTGAGCTGAAAGCCGTACTCACGTGGCCTATGACTTGCTTTGGCCAAGAGCATAAGGCAAAAATGACCCCGTGGCAGCTCCAGGCAGAGGCCTCGAGTGTCCTTGCACGCTTTTGCTGTCTTTGTGGGGACGCTGCCACGACCAACCAGGGCTTGCTCACATGTGAGCCCATTTACCCCATCACCCACATAATAGGACACTGTCCAAGAGTCATTGAGGGGGCATGAATCTGTGAGAAACCCCCCACCCCCAATGATCCCAGGATCACACCATGGAAGAAAATACATGGACATGCAAATGATTTGCTTCCACCCACGGGAAGTCACTGGTCTGGTTCTCAGAGAAAAATCCAATCCACGGCCGTTGGAATAGATGCATGTGAAGGGACGGCCGGACCCAATCCATAAAGTCGTGCTCAAGTGGAGAAAGTTGGCAGCAAAACCAACAATGATCTGGTCACAGAAAAAAGTTAACGTGTTGCATGTTGTAGAAGTCTGAGCCTTTAGATTCTCTCGCCAGCCTAGACCCCAACTCCCCACTCTCTGAGGAAAATGACAGTTCCATGTATGTCTGCTAGGAAGAGACAAGGAGTGATACATCTGGCCATTTGAAGCTCACACACACACACACACACACACACACACACACACACAAAATACAACTAATTAATAGAGAAGTCATTAGGGAGGAAACCTTTAGGGGTTGTGATGAGTGGGTGATATACAAGAAAAACGGTGGTGGAACAGATGAACGGGGGAGTCCCAGGGGCTGTGGGAAGGAGAATCCTAGTTTCAGGTCAACTTGGGGACAGCGCCCAGGCCCGCCCTGTTACCTACGCATATTAACTACCCACGGAGACGAGGGGAAGATGGCCCATTCTTGTCTCATTGTGTTTGGTTTAGACAAACACCATATCCTTTTTTTTTTTCTTTATTGATTTTTCAGTGGGCAGACGTTTTTTTCTTCATTGTTCTCGGTACTGATTAAATCCGGTTCGCTTTATGTGTCAGAGGTAAATGAGGTGATTTTTGCACTCGGATCGGCTTTTTAGAACGCACGCCCCTTCCTGTGGTAGGGGAAGGAGGAGGAACCGCTTGGGTGAGGAGAGGCGAATGGTTCTCCTGCTTGTTATTGTTGCTTGGGGGGGGCATTTTTGTTGTTGCTGAAGCTTAGGAGCAGAGCCTATTTTAATGTATTTATTTTGCCTTTGGGAGTATAAAAAAAAAGTTTAAAACTCAGGAAGTGCAGTGGTGTATATTAAAGAGAACGTGGAGAAGGGAAGGGATATAAGTAAACTTCGTGGAGGGATTAAATAAGACCCCCCAAAAAATATGAATGGAAAAAGCAGATGAGAAAGTCCATTTCTTTTCCGAACCGATTAAGGGATACTTGTATCTACTCCTTGCTTAGCAATAAAATACTTATAATCCATTGTAGAAGTTTGGAAATTAATGAAATAAATTCATACCTGTAAGCGCACCTACCACAGTACCTGGTTCAAGGTGTATTCAACTGATTTTTAGCTTATTGCCTTTCTGTTTTTGAAAAGTTTCACATCAGGGCATAAATGGATATTTTCCTATACTGCCTGTCTGTATACATTGAGACAATGAGTGAATTTTTCTCTTCAGGAAACAAAAATTCTTTATACTAGATGGAATCCCATATATTTTAGCCATCTTCGTACACATTTTCAAAATAGCCATTGTTAGTATATATTCACAATAGCAACCAGAAGTCATCAAAGAGACTTCAGTATCATTCAGGAAGGGAATGAAAATCATAAAAAGAATAAAATCCATTTTTATCTCTTCTCAATGATGAGCTAAAGTATAAAGCCGAGCGATTCTCACTGTCACATTTGGAAATGCCTTTCCCTGTGACCTTCTGGGCCAGAGGATTTCTTCTCTGAGGATTACCAGTGTCACAGCGGAAAGCGACAGCAGCATCCATCAGTGGCAGAGAAGTCATTCCCTGTGACCCACTGCACCAGGGACACGTCCCCCTGATTGTCTTGGGCCCCTGTGGCCTTGGGGGGCTTTATTCTTGCTGTTCTTTTCAGAGAAGCTACATTGTATATGGTGGCTCTTTTCAGGGGCAGTCTCTGTTCAACATCAGAGCCAGCCCCACTCTATCTGAGCCCACACATAGGTGGGTGGTGGGGACTTGAACGGCGACTTTAAGGTGTATGTCCCTCTTAACAAGACCATGACGGCCTGAGATGGCATGAGACTTTTAATTTCTATTTTTGTAGGAGGTGAGGCAAGTAATGTCAAAAATTAGTTCTGTGTTGGCTCTATTTAAGAACGAAGGCATGAGGGACATTTAAATTTAAAACTCAGAGAGCGGACTAGCCATTGGCCTGGAGGCCATGGTAGAGATCTGAAGAGATAACATTCTGAGAGTCATTAACATGTATCTATTGAGGTGAAATCATACACCTACTTATATACTTTGAAGGGGCACAATAAAGAGAAGTGATCAGTATAAGAGACAGAAACAACAAATCACAGGAGTAAGATCTTACAAGTCAAAGGAAGAGATAATTTTTAAGAAACAGGGTGGACCATAAAATAATGGGCACATTGGAAAACCAGGAGTCCTAAGAAACAACCATAAATCAATTTTCCTTTCATCTCTCACGGATCCTTTAAATATACGACATGGGCAATGCCCCTGCCTGGCATGTGGCTGTAAAGTGAATCAGGAACATAGCCTATCGGATCTTTCTTAACTTATAGGAAGTCCTACAGTTATTTTAAATTGCAAAGCACAAGTTATACAAAAAGAACAAAACTAGGGGCATCACACTGCTTGATTTCAAAATACATTACAAAACTGTGATACTGGAAACAGTATGGTACAGGGCAAGGAGGGGTGTGTAGGTCTCATGACCGGATGAGGACCACAAGGAAGACAGACAGCATGGTGCTGCCTTAGCACCTGTACAAAGGGTGACCCCCAAGTCTAAAGGGGCCTGAGTAGAGAAAATGCTGGAGTTCCTGTGGGTTGCAAAATTAATTAGCAACCAACCAGAAAAGCCATGCAGGTGACTACACTAAAACTGTAGGTAAGAGATACTGAGGGACAGAGATCAGAGATCAATGATGAACGCATGGCAGTACCAACCTCAGTGAAAAGTCAGCTTGCACATGTGTGAGACCAGCAACAGCAGCCTGCTTTGGGGTGTTAGTCCAGTGAATCCCTGACCCCCACTCCCAGCCAGTGCACGAGAGAAGAGGCACACAAAGTAATGCTCTAGACACTAGATCTTAGCCAAAATGCAGACAAGAGAGAATTATGCTCTCAGACGAGCAGAACAATATACCAATGGTAACTGAAGTGCAGCAGCATGGATTAAAAAAATGCTATGTAGTAAGAACAAAAAATTGTTTTAATAAATATTTTAAATATCATGGAAAAGTGTTTTATTTTTAATCACATTGAATTTTAGTAAAAAGCCAAATAAACTGGTTTGAGTTCTTTTTTAGTAATTTAATCTGTCACCCTGTCCACACTCTAATCGAGGTGTTAATGAAGAGTGTAAGGGCCAAAGGAAGGCAGCAGGGACAGTGTGTTGAAAAGAGCCCAATAATCTCAAACCCTTGAATAATTAGCAATTATAATTTTAAACACACACACACACACACACACACACACACACACACACACACATACATACACACAAGAGAAACAGATTTGACTGGTTTATGAGAAACACATACTAGTTGCTTGGAGACAGGAACACCAAAGAATTAATGGATATAGTCCCAACCCGAGATAAACTTATAATCTAACTGGGAGAAAAAGAAACCCTCATGGAATTAGCATTCCAGCTCATCTTCACAAATACAGCAATGACCACAGATGCATGAAAGTAAATGCCCACAGATATACAGGAAATGGGAAGAACATTAAAGACAGTGTAACTTTGAAAACTGATTAATTTATTTTCAGAATGTACTTTACCACGGGGGGGCGGGGGAGAGGGAATCATATCACTGAATATAAAGATAAGTTCCTTATCTGCCAGTCTTTCAATCTAAATTAGAAAGGCAAGGGCAACATAAATGGGTGCAGTAAATTAATAAATAAGCAATAAAGTCGGGGGCCACATAAAACAAGATACAGATATACATGTTACCTATTCTAGCCCTTATATTGTGTGTGTGTGTTGTGTTGTGTGTGTGTGTGTGTGTGTGTGTGTGTGTGTGTGTGTTTTCTTCTAGGGATATTTCTTCACCTGTCTTTCTCCACATTCAAATTGTTAAGTTCTTTAAGGGAAAATAATTTTATCAGGTTAAATATCCCCAGGCCCTAATACTGGGTATATCTATCAATGAATGACAACCTATATATTGGAACTCTAGAAAATATTGAAGAATTACCATTATGTCTAATAAACGCAGGCATCAAAGAGTCAAAAATGTATCAACCAACTAAGCAGGACAGAAAACACTGCATTTTACAAAAGATACTGCCAAACAAAGTCACTGTTGGTTATAAAGGAAGTCATTGTACATATAATTAAATAAAAAAGATTTAATTATTAATTCTCATCAATATTTACCTGCCAGTCTGAGGATCAAATCCAAAGTAAAGGTCCCTACAACGGTCACAACTTAGCCCAGTGGTGGAAGCATCTTGGCAAACGCACTGGCCAGTTCGGCTGTTACAGATGTGATGAGCTGCCCCAGCTGTGCGGCAGGAACAGGGCAGGCAGCCAGAGGCATTGCCCGGAGAGATATAAAAACCTGGAATAAAAAAGTGAAGATAGTTTATATATGCTTCCTAGCCAGTCGTTTCTTTAAACGGTAACATTTTGATTACATCAAAACGCAGAACACTCTGTAGGGGCACTAAATGAATTCCCAATACAAATGTGCTTATAGCTGTGCTTAGCTCTTGTGTCAATTAGCACCAAAGCGAGGCCGAGTCAATGATTGGCATTGTACCTGCTATCTTTGTACCCAGGCACCTAAAACTCAGTGCACTGAAAACCTACTTCATGACCTTCCTTTAACCTCTTCATTTTAACAAATGGCATCACCATCTCTTCAGATACTCAACCTAGAACCCTGAAACATCCTTGCTAGGAGAGCCAATAGAATACAAGACACCGGTTAAATTTGAATTTCTAATGACTTTTTTAGTAAAAGTATGTTCTATCTGATATTTGCTTATATTTAAAAATTACCTGAAATTCATGAAAGAAGGTGAATAGATTAGCCAAAGAACATGTATGCATAATCCACAGACACAGACAACAGTGGGGTGAAGGCCAGAGGGAACAGGGGCTGGATGGAGGTGGGCAAAGTGAGGGGAAATGGGGACACTGTAACAGTGTCAGAAATAAAAGTAGTTTAAAATACCTGAAATAATGTATTTTTTGTTAAAACTGGCAACTAACTTGCATCCTTCACTTCCCCTGGCTTCGTGTAGCTAATGACTAAGTCAATGGGTATTGTCTTCTAAGCATTTTACTCTCCTCTCCATCCCTGCTGTCACCTCCCTAGTTCAAGTCACCACCAAGTTTTTCATACTTAACACTGTATCCCAGAGGCTATGGTAAGAGCTTCATATTCATGACCTCAATTGGTTCTCTCAGCAATGCTAGTAATTCAGGCATTATTATTATTATACCTGATATATAACTTATAAAACTGGAGGTTAGAAAGATTAACAAACTTTTCTAAAATGATGGACAAACAGCGGAATCCAGATTCAAACCCGGCATCTCAGCTTGAGTTACCTCAACCAATGATATCTTTCCTGTCCCCCTCAGTCTATTCTTCATATTGTAGCCAGAACAGCCTTTTTCCAAGTATAATTTCAACATCTCATTCCTCTATTTAAAATAATTTAATGACTTTCTATTTCTTTAGGAATAAAATACCAAAATCCCTAACACGCCCTTTATTCCTCCATCCAGGTCCCACCTCTCTCTCCAGCTTCAGTTCGCTGCTCATCACTAGCTCAGTCTGCTCCACACTTCCTTCTTCTCTTGATACCTCACAGCCTTTTCCAGGGGGTTCTGTCTGCTGAAATGACTTTGACCCCCTTTTCTGTTTAGCTCATTCCTCACAAAACAGGTCTTGTGACTTCCTTGAGAAACCTAAGCTAGGCCAGCTTAGGCATGCCTGTCACAGCTTCACAGCATCCTACTTATTTCCTTTGGAAATTATAAATGAAAATTATAATCTCACTAGGGGCCCAGTGCACAAAATTCTGCACTGGGAGCGGGGGGGAGGCCTTAGCCCGGCCTGAGCCTCTCGCAGTCCAGGAGCCCTTGGGGGATGCCCAACTGCGTTAAGCACCTGCTCCCTGGTGGTCAATGCACATCATAGCAACCGGTTGTTCCCTCGTTTGGTCTATTTGCATATTAGCCTTTTGTTATATAGGATTTCCCCCAGACTGTTTTCTCCATAAAGGCAGGAATCACAATGGATTAGCTCATCACTGTCTCCCCAGCATCCAGTAGAGTGTTGGTCACAAAGTAGGCAAAAAAATATACCCAATTATTAAAACAGGCATCGATTCCCACAAGTACTATATTTTTAAACCCACATAATTTAAATTAAGCATGCACCCATTTTTATCATAGCAAAAAGAAAGAAAAATAGCATTCACAAATATTGTCAAAGTTACTTCAAATTTCCTGGACCTAGAAAAGGTGGAAGTCCACAGTTATAAAATTAAAAGGGATATGGGAATTTGAATGATGGAGTAGGCAAATGAAAGAGAAACCATTCTTGGTGTTGACATGTGTGTTTCTGCATGTATATGCATATGTACATATGAACATACACATATACACACATGCATAATGTTAAGAAATTTTAATGAAAAAAATTGGGGGAGGGATTTCAGAGGGAGTCTAATGAATAAAGTTCTGGCAAATGAAAAGGAATTGTACAATTGTCGTGGTCACGAATTTAAAGGTATAAAATATCAGTGATCCCGAAAGAGAGAAAGAGCATGCGCACTGAGTAAATCCATACTGTGTCACCTATTCTTGAGGGAGGAACAAAAGGTAATTGCAACACTGCAAGACTCATTTAAGGCTTTTGCTGAAAACAAGCCATTCTTTCACAGCCATCACCAATGGGCTTATCTTCCAGTCCCTGCACAGTCTCTCTTACAAAGCTTCAGGAATAGTAAAATAGAAAAGATGGAGCTCAAGGAGAATGAAAAATGAAGCTCCAAATCTGTGCCATTCAGTTGGAAAGAACAAATACTGTCACTTTTATTGTAATTTACAACTAGACTATGTCATTTGCTTCTTTGCATCCACTGACAGCAATTCTCTTTATACATATGCATTTTTCCAGAAAAAACAAATGGCCATGCCAATTAACGTGTATACTCGCATCTGATTTATCATGTGACCAAAGTCACAAATTTGGGAGACTTTGATTTTGGATTCAAGATCACTGGGGCTGTGATTCTGGGTACTTTTCTTCCTGTGAAGGTACCTAGGTCCTTAAATCCATGACGATAGCATCATGAATGTACTAACAGCTCTCCAATTTGGATAAATTGCACATTAGCAGAGATACTTAGAAGCAGAATTAACTTAGACTTACTGCAATAGCTTTGAGCCACAGAGAATTCTAGAACGATTAAGGATAATTTTTACAAGAAATGATTTATGAGGTAACTCTGTAAGGACCAGGAGGGTCCATTTTGGTGCAGAAGATTGGGATGTCCACGTTTTGGAGAATAAAGAACAACGAAAAAATAGGAAAAAACAGAGATAGCACGCAGAGGAGAACAAACAAAGGTATTAAAACACCTCGGGGGGCTGCAACCTAGAGGTAGAGCTTCAAGGAAAAGATTACATTGGAATTGTGGGGGGCTAATTCCCCTCCTCCTCTCAGGAGCATGATTATAGAGGCTAATCCCACCAGTATTTCAGTTGTCCTAATTTTAAGCGGTTCTAATTAGGATGACTCAGGTACCTTCCTGTCCAATGATCACCTCTTGCCTTACCTGAACAGACCATTGCCTTTCCCTTTATGACTTCCCACTGTAGAAAACACCATTTCCCCTTCCCTCCTCCCCACGCTTCAACTCCTGGGTGCAGCTCAAAGATAAGTGACCTTAATGTCTCGCCTTGAACTCAATGCATTTCTGATCTCCCTCCATTAGCTCCACTTTATGTTCCCCATCTTTGTGTCTGTGTCGTTTTCACTGATCTCTTTGAGATTTCTTTCCAAGAATGATTTTGTGCCGCATACTTAACACGAAGCCCAGTCGTTAGGCCAATGCCATGCCCTTATACCTTGTGTAGTGCTGCGAGCTTACATGTCTATGGCACAAATCAGCCCGCTCGAGGTTATTATCGCCCCCCCGTTTCATTTCAGCTAACCCCTGGTCCCAAGCAAGACTAGTCTCCTGTGGGAGACAATGTGTTTTGCAGCTAAAGCAAAAAAGTCACCCGGATCATAAAATCCCGTTGCTTTATCTTGGAGAAGGTTTACAGAATGCTTAGAGTTCAAAGTTATTAGCCAGGCAGCCGGTATTATCTCCTGTCGTGGTTATTTGCACAACACAGTACCTGTCTTGGGCATAAAAGAAGAGCCCATTTCCAGGCAATGTTCCTCCCGAGGACCATGAACAACTAGGCTTTACCGAGGTCTTAAAATGGGAGAAAGAAAACAAGTTTAACCTCTAGGCCTTATTCCAAAAAGGAGGGCAGAGCCCAGGATAAGCACTAATTATAAGCCATTTAGAAGTAACGACTCTCAGTGTAAGCCAGAGAATGGACACAATATTAAGGGAAGAGTCTAGGAGGGATTTGTGGCTCCCCTCTGTCAGGTAACAAAAGAGCAACTTAGAAACGGTTTTACAAATCAATATTTTCAGAATAAAGTAGTGCAGATGATGCTAATCTTCACATTAAGGCAGTAATAATTTTCTTTCATTTGGTAGTTTTATATAAAAATAACGCTAATCTGGCCCAATGGTTGGGTGTCGACCTAGGAACCAAGAGGTCAAGGTTCAATTCCTGGTCAGGGCACATGCCCTGGTTGTGGGCTCCATCCCCAGTAGTAGGTGTGCAGGAGGCAGTTGATCAATGATTCTCTCTCATCATTGATGTTTCTATCTCTCCCTCTCCCTTCCTCTCCCTCTAAAAAAATAAAAACATTTAAGAAAATAACAATGCTAAAAAATTACTCATAGATTTGACCAAACATCAATAAATGCATAAATATATGTTCATATCATTCATTACAAGGTATAATTTCTCTTATTGAAAAGATTTCTCTAACCTCCTTTTCAATTAGTTTAAGTATGCTTTCTGAATGCTCTGCTCCCCTTTCTTCTTCCTGTTCAGCTGTACTCTCCTTGAGTATCTTCCCAACCTCTCTTTGCTATAAAACTCGGCTCAGAAATCACTTCCTTGTCTAAGCTCTCCATATTCCCCATCCTTAAAGAATTAATCAGTCTTTTTCCTTTTCTAGTTCTTTATATTGTACATTTCTAATATTGTAGTAATCACACTGTTGTATTTACTTACAAGTCAGTTTCCCCTACTAAACCACAGACCTTTATACAACCCTAAGTTTAATGTATTTATGACTGTATATCTTACATCAGCATACAGCATCCTCCCTGGTACAGTGTAATGTATCCAAAAGATTGTAAAAAAACAAGAATATGTGAGTGAAATGGATGGAAGGCTGAATGGATGGATGGGTAGACGGATGGATGGATACCTGTGACCCCTTAAAACCTGAGATGGTCCGCAGGCCGATGCTCTAACCACTGAGCCAAACCGGCTAGGGCAGGCGTTCCTTTCTAATAGTCTGTATGAATCATAAAGAATCATAAAACAAAAGCAAAAGTAAACACCGGAGCAAAGCATGAGGAACGGTCCTATTAGCACAAAACGTGTCATGTGGAGCTGTTTCCATTATAAATTAGCCTTTATTTTATTCCGAAGCTGCAGAGGCCTCGGCAAACCCTCGCTGCCTCTGGTTCCCAAGGACACGGGCGGGTCACGGCGGGTGCCATCCTTCCCGGCTTCCCAGGCCTGGCCTCTGACTAAGTGCCTGCAGCTGCACGCTACCAGGTCACCCGGCACGGCAACGCGCGCCGGGAACACATCCTTAGTGCAGTATTTATTAGCGTGGGGATGTGTACATTCATATATGTACACACACTCCAAATAATTTTAAATTAAAGCATTTTTAAAATACTTAATGGAGGTTAAGCAGCATTTTTAACCTCTGCTCAAGTTATTGAATGGCATATTAAAACCAATGGGGCTCTAATGTACCTTCTAATGCGCGCTGCTGCTTTAACAAATTGCCTATAAATTTTAGTTGAATTAAGCCTCTTCCTTGTACATCCCCGTAAGGTTAGGTGAATAATACATGAGGCTTCATTACATACACCTTCTTTAATAATGTTTTTTAAGAAAGTGGGACAGGAATCTATGTGCAGCCAGTAATATTTACAATTACGGATGAAAGAGGCAGGCAGGAGTCCTCAGCCTGGCCAGTTCACACCCCCCTCCCGGCCCCCCATAGTAAGTGACTGGTCTCTCCGATGTGTTTAAAGACACAGAATGAAAGATTCCAGCCGTGCATTTTAGTGTGCCTACCGCAGAGCTGGCTCCTTGAAGCGCCTGCTTATGACAAAGATACTTCAAGATAAGGGTGTTCTATTTGTCAATGTAAATTTAACAGTAAGAGATAAATTCAACATACTTTCTGAAGCTATAAGAATGCAGGACCAGAAACAAAACAAAACAAAAACAAGAACAGAGAGATTGCTTGGGCCAGTATACTCAGAGGTTAGTGTCGGCCCTTGCAATCAATCCATGTCTCTCTCTTACATTGATGTTTCTCTCTTTCTCTGTCTCTCTCCTCTCTTCCCTCCCTCCTTTCCACTCTCCTTAGTTCAAGTTGAGAAATTAAATACAAGTAAGTCTCATTTCTGAAATGTCATTGGCTGGCATTCATCTGCAGTGGTTCTCAACTTTTTTAATGCCTCAACCCTTTAATACAGTTCCTCATGTTGTGGTGACCCCCAACCATAAATTATTTTCGGTCTGCTAGCGGTTCCTAAGACCATCGGAAAACACAGATATTTACATTACGAGTCATTAACAGTAGCAAAATTACAGTTATGAAGTAGCAACGAAAATAATTTTATGGTTGGGGGTCACCACATCATGAGGAACTGTATTAAAGGGTCGCGGCATTAGAAGGTTGAGAACCACTGATCTAAAGGGTCAGACAAACATGCCACACGATCTTGAGTAGACTGAGCACTTGTATCTGTGCTGCATAAAGATATAAACTCAACACTGACGCTGTGGGTTAAATTTTTAGAAGCTTCAACGGAGTAACAAAGAGGAATCGCCCAATATGGAATAAAGCAAGAAACGTCATGGCGCCCTGATAAGGTAGCACAATCCCCTCTTACCTGGTTGGCACTGGTCACACCTTCTTCCCTGACGATTAGGCAAACACCGGCACTGGCCACTACCTGGGTCGCACATGGTCCCGGGGAACGTCCCCGAGGAGTCGCACTCACACGTCCCGCAGCCCTGGCTGTCGCCCGCGGTCAGATTGTACCTGTGCGGCCCGCACTGGCTGCAGCGGAGACCCGTGACTCCTGGTTTGCACGGACACTGTCCTGTTGATTTGTCACACAGCAGAGAGCCATTTACTGTCCCCGTCTTATCACAGTCACAGGGCAGGCAGAGGAAAGAGTTATTCTGTTGGAGGTAGAAGGATCCCTCCAAACATCCATCACACTGTCTCCCGCCAACGCTGGGCTTGCAATGGCACTGCCCTGTCCCAGCGTCACAGACCGTCCCAGGCAGGGACCCCGCGGGGTCGCAGCCGCAGGCCTTGCAGCCAGTGACGTCCAGCCCGTAGAAGTGCTCTCTGCACGTGTCGCACCGGAGGCCTCTGGCGTCCGCCCTGCACTCACACTGCCCCGACAGAGGGTCGCAGAGTTTGCTCACGGAGCCGAAGGGGTTACACCGGCAGGGCTCACATCCACCATCACGGAAACTCGGGAGGAATTTAAATCCAAGACGGCAACGATCGCATCGGAGCCCTAGAGATGGAATTTGTTTTAAAAGAGAGGAAAATGTGAAAATGATGCTAGCATGCTTTCAAGGTAGCTGACGGCCAAGCAATGGTAATGCTGACATTGCATGCACACACAAACGTTGGCCGATTTCTCGCAAGTAATGCCATGCAGGGCTAGTCATGGACTCCAAACATGATGGCGATACGTAATCTGGTGATGATGCAACTTTGATTTTGTATGGTGCTTTATTAACTTTTACTTGCATATTGCTTAATGCAAAAAGAAATGCTCAATGGAAATGTCACTCTATTACACATACCAGAACTCCTCTCTTGAAAGAATATTAAAACTATTATTTTAAAACTAAAAGCTATGGTGAAATTATTAATTTTACTTATTTTATCTTAACAAAGCATGCTCATTTAAAATGTACAAAAGAAGGGGAAACTCATTTTCAAAGCCATACAGAAGAACAGCATAGTTATTTTCCTAGAAATCAGAACCCCCTAAAAATGTTAAGCTGATAACTATTTTGGTGATAACAGGATATACATACTTACTCCTAAATATCACACATTTTGATAATTAATATAAATAAAACGTATCCAGAGCAATTTTTATTTCAATGCTTTTATACGCTCCTATATATTTTATCACTTTCAATTAAAATAAATTATGCTCTCCTTGGCTCATAAAGCAATCACATTGCTTGTCATATTGTATGATTCAGAACATACCTCTTTAAACACTAAATAAATTCTGTTTAGATTAGTCCTATTTAAAGGAGTACGTATATACATTTCACAAACAGGGGAAAAACGTTTTAGCGACTATACTTAAATCTCTGACAACTTAGGTTACTTTTAAAAAGACTATTACACGGCAAAATAATAAAAACATTGTTAAATAGTAAACACTGGTTTGCAAAACACTTTCTTTAGATAGCTTTCACCTATCCATGAATTTAAATAACAGACTCTGTGGGGCTGAATCAATTGAAACATTTATTTTAAGCTTTAGTAGCAATAAAAAAAATTAGTACTAAAATAACAGTCAAAAACACACTCAGGAACTCATATGTAGAAAAGCATTTCCTAAGCGGGAAGGAGATGCATAATATATATGTATATGTATGAATAAAAATTCAAGAACTCCAATGGAAGGCAAGTTCTTTAACAGTGATGAATGACTCACCTAAGGCATATCATTTAATTTCAATAAGGAAAATAAAAAAGGGCCACTATTGCTGCAAATTTTAAAAATAACTGTATTGTTAACAAGAATTATGACTCATTTTGAACTATTAAAATTGGTCTACATGGATTCATATCATATCAGTTTTAAAAATATGCGCAGTGCTTATTTGAATATGCCATACATATTCCTGACAGGTAATCTATTCCTAACGATACTTGGGAAGGCCTACAGGGCATCACATTCGGTGTTAACAAGTACAGGCGAGTTAGCACACTTGGCATTTAATTCACATTCTTCTCCCTTTTTATTCTAGATGAATGACCTACTTTAATAAAATTATTGGTGCTAATGTATTTTACTGGTGATAGAATCATTAGTAAGATTTAACAGTTTTGTTAACTCTAACAGTTTGCTTTCCGAAGCATATACAACACACACTTGTATTTTTTGTGTTTTTTTGTGTGTGTGTTTTTTTTATTATTAACAAGGTAAATTGAGTAAGATTACTTGTTAATTCTCCTTAGAAAAAAATTTATGCATATGGAGTTTATATTTTTATTAAACATACTGAATGTGCAGAAATTACTTTAGAAATAATATCAAAATGATGATTTCACCTTCAAATACATATATATATATATATATACATACATACACACACACACACACACACACACACACATATATATTTATATATTTATTTATAAATTTATATTTTCCTGCAGAAAATCATCTGGTAAAATAGGTAAATGATAGGGAGGCCATAACAAATTCTAAGTAAATAGTAAGTTTTGATTGTTTTCTCCCTTAAGCTCTGGAATCTAACCATTGTATAGAGAAATGACTATTTCATTGTCTTTAAAGGCCTTTCTTTAAGTTTCGTTTTCACATTTTGAATTTAAAATATATCTCACATTAAAGAACAGAAGATGCCATAGAGATGAATTTGAAGGTCTTAGAATTCCTTCAGCATCCCAGGTAACATTTACACAAAGTGTGCTTCCCTGTACAAATTGGTTATCTAGCTTCTCTGAAGTTAGTTTTTGTATGTTTGAAATGCATAAGGGCTAGTTACTTTAAAATTTTGATATAATATTTCCCTAAACCAGAGAAGCCTAGTGTAATACCATTGAACACGCCCATATTCTTTTATTAAATTAAAATGAAATGCTTATCTAGCTGAATAAAATATATGTATATCTATATAAAGAATCCATTTTAGTGTTATATAACAAATGAAAATATTATTCAGAATGCTATATTCATATGTATGTGTGTAGGTATGTATGTGCATACACACGTGTATGTGTGTGTGTGTGTGTGTGTGTGTGACTGTTAGGCATGATTTTATTATTTTAGGTTCAGGTCAATGTTAGAAAAACGATGGAAGTCTTGAATGACAATAGAAAGGCAAAGGTCTTTTTTAAACTTCCTATACGAACCGAGACATGTTCAGTTACAATATGAGACTCACTTCATCAGGAAACTTTCCGCACATAATATTCTCATATATCAAAATTTCAAAGTGCATTATGTACACAGCGCATTTTGGGCACTTGATAAATTTTGTCCTTATGTGGCTGTGGTTCCCCTCAAAAATGTTGGATGTAATAAATTGCTATAATCAAATCTAATTTCTGAAAAATACCTGTGGGAGTAACAAACAAAAAAGCACGTCTCGTATAAAAAAATGATAAATAACACTGAAGGTGGCTGTTTATTATAATCAGCTTGGCACTGAATTACAAAATTAAAATTATGTGGCCCTTTATAACTAACCCTAGCAATATACATGATCTGTGGAGTTATGTTGACTTATTTTGCATTTCATAGGAACAGTTCAAAGAAATATAATAGGAAAATATGGAAAGATTTATCACAAAGGACCCTGTAGCACAGAATATTTTGAAAAAAAAATCCATTTATTTTGGTCTATTAAGAAAACTAGCAGGGAAATCATTTGCTTAGAACTCATTAAGTATAAACCATTTTGAAAAAGTGCTAATTTTCTGAAAGAAACATCTATGCGGTAAGCAAATTATATTTTTCTATGACTTATTAGTATGGGACCATGTGAAGTACAGCGGCTACCGACTCCACAAACTTCTAAAGGGTTGATTAAAGGAAGCTTCCAGCGGAAGTTTGATAGAATTATTAATTCGATCATTTTAGACAGTTAATTTCTTTCAGATTGTGTGTTTTTCCTCTTTTCCAGCCTGCCTTGTGCAAGGAGATTTGCTTTACTCTTCTGTTAAGAAATCAAATAGAGGATTTTATTCCAGATGGCAATAGAGACGTGACTGAAACGCCTGCATTACACATACCAGTAACATTTGCTTTGCACGTGCACTGGCCTGAATGTGGGTGACAGGTAATATCTCCATCCTCGGTCCCCGAGGTATTGCAGTTGCAAGGACTACAGCCATCAGGATCCAGCTCGTGCAGGTTGAAGAATCCATCCTGGCACTGATTGCACCTTCTGCCAGAAGCGCGTCGCTTACAATCACACTGGCCTCCCATCTAGGGAAGATACAACGTTTTGTAGAATGATGACCGTATCTATTTTTAGATAATTTGCTCATTAGGTACAAGGTGGGGAGGGAGGGAGAAAAGTTTTTTAAATGTTAGACAGACAAGAAGAAGGTGTGTGTGTGTGTGTGTGTGTGTGTGTGTGTGTGTGTGTGTGTGTGTTTTTCCCCCCACTGACACAAAAACATAGGCTGCCCCAACAGGGTGAATATATGGAACCGGATGAAAATAAACCCCGTAGAAGTCAGTAGTAGGTGGCTAAGCGGGAACCGTGGAATTACGCATTGAGCACCACATAAAGAAATCCAAATGTGGTCGGTCATGTGGAGACCAAAATAGAGAAGAGACAGCAGTTAATTTAGTCTTTACAACTCGATCTCTCTGTTCCGTTCCTCTCATTTGCTGTCTCGTTCATCTAAGCTTGTTTTACACATACAAGATGCTTAATTTAAGGAAAGATCTTGCTCTCCTAATAGTATCCCTTCAACAACCTTAAAAGAAAGGTCTTTGTTAATAGCGTCATTTTGTACGGAACATTTTTTTTTACACAATCCTGCTTTTAGGGGTATTTCAGCATTTTTATGGTTCATTTGTTGCACGCCTTAATCACATTAAGTACATTTAGATTATTTATATTGTGGTAAAAAAAATGTGAAAAAGTTATATGCTTTAGAGTACTGCCAGGTAAAATGGTATTTTTTCTTCTTTGGGCTGCTCATTTGAGAATGAAAATACATAAAAAAGGGGGCGTAAAGTCCAGTTTGGAGGTGTTTTCTCATTTCATTATAGACTAGAACAACCAACGGGGATTCATCAGACATCCGTACACAATTCCAACTTGAAAAACAGGGAACAGAATGAAGGAAGAAGCCACATTACAAGGTAAGCTCCACAACAGCAGGAGTGTTAGTCACGTTACCATTTATGAAATGCCTGACTCCTTATTTTACTGAGAAGAAACCAAACCTTAGAAAGATCATGTTATTTACTGGGGGCCAGACAGTTATAAGTGGCGTAACTTCCAAATCCACATTCATAACCACCAAGCTACAATCGCTCTGTTTGGTATAAGCTGCTAATCGGACAGCAAGGGGACCAGAGCTAGTCCCCAGGAAGGTCAAGGCGGTGGTCTATCTCTGTGGGACGCTGGATGCAAATGGAAGAATCAGCCAAGCAGTCCAGTTATTACTTCGTGAATTTCTGTGAATAGCACTGACGCTGGCTAGCGGTGGCTATAGATTACCTTGTGATCACACTCAGGGCCTCTCCATTTCCGACCAGCCTGTACAAGTCTACCGTCCCAGGCCATGTGGCCATGACGAGTATGCACAGTCAACTGTGTGACAACTGATACAATGAGGCTGGCGGGGTTATCAGTGGCAACGGGAAAAAGTCAGATTCATTCGAGTCAGCTTTCTTCACTGCCCTCCACATTAAGAGATGGAATTCTTTCAGGGTGAAATCAAGACATGGAATAATCCATACATGATCATTGTGTGTGTATGTGTGAAAACACCACTTCTGTGTTTAAAAAATAAGAAGCATGCCCTAACCGGTTTGGCTCAGTGGATAGAGCATCAGCCTGCAGACTGAAGGTCCCAGGTTCGATTCCGGTCAAGGGCATGTACCTTGGTTGCGGGCACATCCCCAGTAGGGAGTGTGCAGGAGGCAGCTGATCGATGTTTCTCTTTCATCAATGTTTCTAACTCTCTATCCCTCTCTCTTCCTCTCTGTAAAAAATCAATAAAATATATTTTTAAAAAATATGAAGCATGATTTAAAGGTCAATAAATAGGTGAGCACAGAGGTTCTCTATGTAACAGACACAAAATTGTAAGTAATTTAAAGCAACATTTGAAAAATAGCAGAACTACGTGCCTTCCTAAGCACTCATTTGGCAGGCGGTAGAAACCATCTGATGGTCCATAGATTACATCTTCCCCAGAACTCACCAAGAGCCAAGGAGGTGACAGTGATGATGCCAAACAAAGTCAGAACTTGAACTCAAAAGATTAGGAACAGGAAACCTACCCTGGAAATTGAATTTGATTTGGAGGGTTTTGTCTAAGCAGAAAAGAGATACAAACAAGGTCCAAAAATATCTTGTAATTGATGAGTAGGTTCTTGAGAATATTCTTTTCTTTCACAGAGGCGACTCCAGACTTCTCTCCCATAGAAATGCTTAGACTCCTATTCTCCTCTGTTGAGAAGCTCATTCGCACTTTCACTCCACAAATGCTGGATCACGTCCAATGGCACGGCGTGCACCCTGAGTCGTGTAAGGTCACGTTACTGAGCGATACCTCCCAGCCCCCACCACTTCTTCCACCTGCACCACCATCCTTACCCAGCACTGAGCATGAGAAACAGAGAGCTTGTGAACTGAGTCAATAGTGGAGAATTTCCACTACTGAGCATCTGAAGGAACATTCTAGAAATTAACTGGTTTTAACAAGAGCACTTATAAAATACTTCTTCATTTGCAGCATTGTTGGTGCTTCTAAGGAAACGTATATACAGGGCTGCCTATCATCTGCCTGTCAATCCAACCACCATCATCTACCTATCATCCATCCACAGTATATTCTCCCTGCCAGGAGCCTGCTCCGCCCTCGGATGCAGACCCTGAGAATTACTATGTCTATTTGGTATACGTACACTGATTCCTTTCCTTGAGCTTCTGCCTCTCCAGAGAAGAAAAGTCCCCATTAATGTAACAGGCTGCCTTTGCCAGGTACTCATTCCACTTGCAAAATAAATAAATGGATCTTCAGTGGTTTCTGCCACATATAAATGCCACGCGTTGCAGAATGCCCGGTGAATGACGTACATCACCATACTTGTTTCCATTTAAGTGTTTTTGGGACATGGCTGTTTATCATCTTGCTCAGCTGTCGAAAACATTCATCCGAGAAGAAAGGCGGCTACTGGGTGGAAAACCGAGATGTCTTGTCTTTGCCGTTCTACAATGCCTGCCGTTTGTCAGGCCGGTGTGATTTTACAGGCCCCCGCCCCTTTCAAAAGGCGTCTCCCAGAAATGGCTGTCCGAGCTTGCCACCGTGATCTCCAGGGGGTGTGCGAAGGGTAACGTTCGGAGGCACGCTCAAACAAATCGATGGTAGGAATGGAACACATTTTTTCTCAGTCTTCTGGGTGCTCAAGACGGAAGGAGTATAAAGAGGTTCCCCACACGTGCCGTTCCCAGCAGTGGTTATAATAATTATAGTGCTACTTCTCAAAGGGGAATGATTTCATATTGCATCATCTCCCCCTCCTTTTTTTTTTTTTTTTGGCCGGTTTAGGTCTATTTCGCTCAGAGATTATTATCTCTAACGTGTAAAAGATGCATGTAATAGATGTCACCATGTTAAATTAGAGCGTTTCATAAATGTCAGCTGAATGGCACAGCCATACAGTGCGCGGTCTTATTGTAATTTGCTGCAAAATTAATACAGTGCTTATTAACAAGATGATGGTAGGACTTTATCAAAATGAAGGATCTCACAACGGCATTTTAAAAATATTTCTAACATGAATAAATGAATTTTCCAAGTCTATAGTTAATGTTGTGTAGAAATACGCTTTTGGAAGAGTTAACTCGTTCGGTTTAACGATATTGATTTTGTTTTATTTGGGTAAAACTGATTCAGGCTGCTGTGAACTTACAGAGTAGAATGGCTGCTCGCTACAGAGTCAGTTTGCTGGACCAGTGAAAATATAAATTCCAAACCTTAAGAGAGGAAGATGTCCATCGGAGATGATAAGGAAAATAAATGAGCCAGGCTGTTAAAACAGACCCTGACTCACTGGTCAGTGTGTGTGTGAGATAATGAGCTGGACGCCTGGCGTGTGGTAAGTGCCCAGGGAGCCACAGGAATGCCTCGGCATCACCCTAAGCTTCATTTGACAGTTGCATCGCTTTCGAGAAATGATGTGGACACTCGATGACATGCACACTGTTATTCCTAAGCATTTATAGTCAGACCGGGCCTAATGCTCCCAAACCAAACGGGTATGTGCCTTCCTACCGTTGAGCAGTGGGCATAAACAGCCAGTTTAGCAACGGGCTGTGGAGCTGCCTTAAGGAAGACCCAGGGTCCCGAACCTTAGGTTGGCCTCGGGCTTTGAATTCCTGCTCCACCCCATTATGAGTGGGGGGATCTAGGGGAGACACCTCATCTCTCTCGGATAACTGTTCAGTGTGAACCTTCCTATCAAGATCAGACACATTCTCCCCTTCTTTTCCAATTTACACCCCAGCACCTTTGTTCTTATCCCTTGTAGCTGGGCCACTCCATCAGGTATTGCTCAGCTTAGCAGTTGCAAGAGAAATGTCACTACTCATCTCTCCTTAAGTCTCTGAATGAGAGATCACATGACTTACACCCAAATCTTCAAGTCTTTCTTTTTTATTTTTAATATATTTTTACTGATTTCAGAGAGGAAGGGAGAGGGAGAGAGAGAGAGAAAAACATCAATGATGAGAGAGAACCAATGATTGGCTGCCTCCTGCACGCCCCTGCACTGGGGATAGAGCCTGCAACCCAGGCACGTGCCCCTGACAGGAATCAAACCCAGGACCCCCCAGTCCACAGGCTGACACTCATCCACTGAGCCAAACCAGCCAGGGCTTCAAAGCTTTCTTTAAGCTATAAACTCCCCACCTTTCATATCCTTCACCACCTTAATGCTCACAGGCAATATCCATATATCACATGATTCAGGAGCAAGCTCCTCATAGGCTATAGAAACTTGTGCATTACATCAATTTGTACACAATAACATTTGGGTAACACAAAAGGTAAGACAATATATTTTCTGGAAAATTCACATGGTGACTTTTGGACACGTTGTAGTAATTAATGACAAAGACTTAGTTTTGAGCAGATGAAAAAGCATTGATGAACTGCCGGAAATAGGACATTATGCAGAGAAAGTGTATTCTCCCTCATTTTGTAATGTGTTTTCTTGAAAATTATCACTGTGGCGGAACAATCAATTTTCATGAGTCGGGTCCTTATTCCTTATTATTCCATCTTCCATGGGTCAGACCGGGAAATACTTCCTTTGTTGATGCCTTTCCATTTCACCTCATTCATTTCCAGCCCGGGCCTCCTGCCTTATTAATCTATTTTTTAATGTCTCCTAATCCTTTCTCTCGGTTCCGGCTCTGTTGCAGCAGTCTATTGATGTCTTATTGAGCACTGCAATCAACCATCCTTCTTTCTTTCATATAATTACAACTATATATATATTTCCCGTTTTCAGCCAACTCTCAGATCCCCTTATTGTTTTTTCTTTCCATTTTTTTAAAAAAGTGGCTTAAATTAGATCCTCTAATTTAGTGTACAATTCTGCTATGATTTAACAGAGGCTCGATGGTGTGGAAAACTTAGAAAAGCATTTGATTTTAAGATGGGATTCAGAGGACAGGACAGAGTGAGCCCACTTGGACCAGGTGTACACATGTGTGCATAGGGACAGGCTCTCAACTACCCCTCTCCCCACACACACAACCCAGCTTCTTTCACCCGCACATCTTTGATAGACAGTGTTCCGGGAACTTCCATGTTAAAGAGTGGTCCATAGACCAGCAGCAAGGCATCACCTGAACGCTCTTACAAATGGAGAATCTCCGTCCCTACGCCAGACTTGCCCAATCAGAATCTGCCTTTTAAAAGACATGTGACAGAGGATGAAGTTACTTATTCTCTTGGTACCTCTATTTCTCCATCCACAAAATGGGGATAATTACACTTTCCTACTAGGACTGTTTGGGGACTCCATGGAATACTACATGGTAAGCCTTTGAGCTGCCTATATGCATTATTGTTATTCAAAATGGTATTTTTTATACACTTGCCTATATTATTCTGAATAAAGTATGTAGTGTGTAAGTCCTAACTTCATGTTTGACGGCACAATCTCAGTAAAGAACCTCACCAATCTGTCAAAAGAAAAAGGCATCTGAGATATTCACATGCACATTCAGCGTTGGAGAAACACTGCTCTCTGGCTGAGCGCCTGTGTCTTGAACTGCTGAGGCTTAACCCTCATGGTGTCCTTGGCTAGATGTAGGAATACAGCAAAGTAAGAGAGAAAGAAGGTAGGGGTTGGGGAGGTGGAGGAAATCCCAAACAGGAAAGCACCCAAACAGCATTTCTTGAATGGCTTCCACAGAGTCAGGCCACATGCAGTCTCCTGGCCTCACCAGCATCACCTGGCAGGTGGCCACAGCAGGTCCACTGTGGGGAACCAGCTACCATATGAAGGGCAAGGTCAGTGAAGGGCCAGGCTGGAGCCAGACAGGGTACTCCCACCTGGGTCAGAGCTGACTGGGATCTTCGTCTGTGGACTGTAGGGGTTCGAACACCCTGCTCAGGAGACCCTGGAACGCTTTTCTAAAACGCCGCCCAGGCCTGGGCTCTGTCTGGTTCTTGTGGATGTAAGTCACACCCGATTAGGAAAAGACTCAGGAAAGATGTCAAATAACTCCCGGACCAAGTTCAAAGGAAATGAGAACAGAGTGTAGTGACATCCTGACAAACGCACGTTATTATGAATCTGTACTAACAGCCAAGGTTGTTCTTAAGACAAATGGACTTATTTTCCCAGGGTTGTGAATTTTAATATTTTTTGGCTCATGTAAACCTTTTGGGTCTGATCAAGGTACTAAATGCCTTCCCCTCTAAGACACATAAACAAACAAACAAATAAATGGAAACACTCCTAAATAACATACAGATTAACCAAAGAACATATATGCTTTGCCCATGGACACAGACAATATTGTGGCGAAGGCCTGGGGGGGCGGGGGAGGGAGGCTGGATGGAGGGGGCATAGTGGTGGGGATGAGGGAGATCTGTAATAGTGTCAACAGCAGAAAAACATTAAAGGTGTACACGGATGTCCTAAAATTCATCCATGGCAGCCCTAGGGATGAAGGACTCTGTATGAAGGACTCCTCAATAAAAATAATGGCTCTTCTCCCTTTCCCACTCTCCTATTAATATAATATGATTATTGCACTATGTGTCTTGACTTCGGCATTGGTATTTTTAGGTGGTAGTGACTCAGAGCATTACTTCATGCCCGTCTCAAGATCTTGGCATCCGCAGGAGGAAAAATTACAGCACCTCCAGTGGAAGAAGAAGGCAAACACGCCGTGTCTTAGGAGACTGGATTGAGTGTCAAATGGCAACTGCCAAAGGGAAGCTCCGTTCCAGAACCCAGAGCGCACGACACGGTCGCCCGGGCCATTTGGGGCTGGCTCGGTTCCTGAGTTATTACAGCAAAATGAGACTTGAACAACTGCCTAATATTCCTGTATGCTCCCTAATATTATTAAGGGTAGCGACTGAATGAATTTAGAAAACGTCCTTGAGTTCAATTTTACAGTTTAGAATTCTGACAACGTTGGCAACTTTTTTAGTATGGATTCTGTTATCCCACTGAAAACAACAATAAATGTTTTTAGAAAATATTATTTAGGCAAGGTGGGCTTGACATGATATTTTCACCTGTCATAATAATTTTTTGTGGCACCAGACTTTGTGCCTATCCTTAGAGAATAAGAACAATTAAGGTAAAATGTGAATGGATTTAGAGATGAACAACGTGGAGGCATTAAACTCATGAACAGCTCTGCCATTGTATCTGCACTCAGAATCCTGTATGTAGCTCTCTCTGGCTACATACCAGATTTCATGAAAATCCTATTTATTTCTGCTATTAAAATGATCAAAAAAGCAATCAGAAATAGAAAAATGTAAAAAAAAAAATGCTTCTAAAACAAAGAAAAAAATGTTAACACTTCCAAGTATGTCTTTTGTTTTATGCATTTTTAAACTTGGTTTTTGCACATGGAAAATATGCAATCTCCCCTCTCCCTACCCCCACTCCTGCGACCAAAGGACATGTTAAAATATGTTATTATTTCCTTTCTCCTTACTGTTGAATAAAATTCCATTGAGTGAATATGCTACATTTTATTTATCCACTCATCAATTGACACTGGGTCATTCAACATTTTGACTATGATAAGTAAAGGAGTTATGTTCATGAGTAAGACTGTGTGACAATTTATGTTTTCATTTTATTTGCACATATACCCAGAAGTGACAGAGCTGGGTCATATGGTAACTCTGTAGTTAATATATTGAGGAATGCCGGACTGTTTTCTGTCTGTAAAAGTGGATGTACGTGTTACATCCCCCCAGCAGTCTATGGGAACACCAATGACCTCCACAGACTCATTAATGCGTATCATTATCTATCCTTTTAACAACAGCCATGCCAGTGAGTGTGAAGTGGTATCTCATTGTGGTTTTAATTTGCATTTCTCTGAAGACTAATAATGCTGGATATCTTTTCATGTGCTTATTGCCGTTTGTGTATCTTCCTTGGAGAATTATCTATTTAGATCCTTTAGCCATTTTTAATTGCATTGCCTTTTTATTATTGAGTTGTAAAGGTTCTTTATATATGCTGGAGACAAGTCTCACTGGATATATGCTTTGCAAATATTTCCTCCCATTCTTTGGGTTGAGGTGGGATATATTGACCCAGGTGAGTTAAAATATGTGCTCATGTAGGTCAGAAACTAATTTTTGTGATGTTGTAATAAAAATGCATAAAATTGTAAAAATCTGCTGTGCTGTTAAGATAGAGAGAAGGTTGGAATATAAAATTTACAAGCACAACTATCATAATTACCATTTGGACCTGTGTGTGTGTACATGACCTTTGTTAGACTGTCTTCTATGGAATTGGGGAGGAAACTTGTTTTTGTTTAGTTAACATCATTTATTAACATTAATTGTCCAATAATTCCCAGACATATACTCAATTTACTTTTCAGTTTACTTTGAACCCCCTTGTTTCCAACTTGTTTTTGAAATTTGCAAAAGTGAAAATAAAATGAGCCTTTCTTCTCTGCAAAGGACCACCCAAGCAGCCTGGCAGCTCATGTCCCTAGTAACAGTTGCACAGGAGCGCTCCTAAAGCAGCCATCTCTTTGAGATGCACACACACAGAGGACATCCTGAGAAATACAGCCCTCGATTCTATGAGTAGATGATGCCCCATATTAGCTTTTTATTGATTGATTTTGAGAGAGAGAGGAAGGGAGAGAGGAACACTGACTTGTTGTTCCACTTACTTATGCATTCACTGGTTGATTCTTGTGTGCGCCCGGACCAGGGATTGAACCCACAGCATTGGTTTATCAGAACAATGCTCCAATCACTGAGCTACCCCAGCCAGGGCCAAATTAGAGTTTGAAAGGGAGAAATCCTTTACCTTCCATACTGAGAACTCACCTGATCGCACAGGAGGCTACCGTTTCGGGTGCCAGCTGCATCACACTCACAGGGCTGGCACACATCCGTGGCCGAAGGATCTGCCCCAACTGGTCGGAAAAAGTGCTCCTTGCACAGCTCACAGTTCCGTCCTGCGGCAGGGAGAGGTGATGCGTTATGACTTCTAGTTCATTAAAATCAGCTGCATAATTCAGAATTAAAGACTGTATTCCTTGGGGGGAATTCTATAATTTTCGGGACGTCCATTTTAATGCACCTTTCATCTCTACCTGCCAATTTAGTGATCCGGAGCATATGAAACAATGAACCTGCTACAAACTGTGCTTTACTTCATTAAACTCCCATCTGCTATAAAATGCCACACCTCTAGAAAGGTGGCCTTTGGAGGGGCCCAGACGTTTTGAAAGAGTTTCTTTCTAAACTTGAAACTTTTCTTTATTTCCAGGGCTAGGCATTTGACCTCAATCAAATATGAGAAATTTCTGTCGGTGTGGGGGAGGATAGTTGTCCAGTTAGAAGCAACTATATATGGAGTATTAGAAATATTTTCCAGAACTAAATCTTGTCAAATAGGAGACTGCTCTTACTATAATATCATTCATTACTCTACAGTTAACGTAATTAAAAGCAAATGCTTCTGTTAGAGCTTATGGCCATGATTTTCCATTGCAAATATCAATACAAATTTATTATATTTAGGCATAGCAAACAAATTTCATTTAAAGTATTATAATAGTCTGACATTTTAGAAAAATCAGGTAATTCCTATAGCTTACAATTTACTAATCAGAAGTTTTCCCTTATAAAAGAAAAACAAATCTAACCTACAGGCCATCTCTAAATGTAAGTACAATATAAAACCACCAAAAGAGAACTCAAGGCAATCAATTTCCCATTTTAACACGTATTCTCCTTAAATATTGTCCAAATTGGCCCAATATTAGAAAACTAAGGAAATAATCAAGTGAAAATGCACATTCTGGTGGACATTGGCTGTGGACTAATGAAACATTCAATCGTTTCATAGTATTTCTAGAATATTTTCATTTACATATGCTGATGACTCTCAAATTTCTATCTCCAATCTAGAAATATCTCCTGTATTTGCCATTTAATGAACATTCATTGGGTGATCCCCAGGTGCCAAACTCTGTGCTGAGTGCTGAGGAAGGAGGAGTCATGAGCAAAACACACATCACACCCTTCTCACAGAGCTCTCCTGTAGCCATGAGGGTAAGAGGAGTCTGAATTGAATAATGACAGGAATGAACATACATGAACGAACAGCCATACACATAAGGTGCCACTCAAGTGTGCTGATGACAGGGATCTCTTCTGAGGCACCTTATGTATATGGCTGTCCTTAGGCAAGCAACTTCAGAACCGAGTCCCACTGCCCTCAACAGAATTCCTCTTGGGAACACGCAGTGAGCATGTCCAAATGAGAACCTGCCACCCTCTCCCCAAGCTTGATCCACCCGTGTTTCCTGTCGCAATGGCTGACATCAATGTTGACCCTGTTGCTCACACTGGAATGTGAGGCAAGGGTCTCGATGCTTCCTCCTTCCCGATGCCTTGCTTGGAAGGTGCTGTCACTTTCCTTCCTGCACTTGTCTCCATCCACACCACCTGCCATCCATCCAGCGTTGCCCCTCACCTGGACAAATTGCAGTACCCACCTACCTGGTCTTCCCAGACCACACTTGATCCTGCCCAATCCACTCTCCACATGATAACCACATAGGTCTTTTAAAAACACAAAACTTATCATGTTCCTTTCCTGTATAAATGCCTTACGGACACCTCTCTACCTTAGGATAGAAACCAGAGTCTATGTCATGGTGTTTAGAGCCCTCTAAAATCTGGCCCCTGACTCCCTTCCTAGCGCCTCTTCTTACAACCAGCCATTCCCCATCTATAAGGTCTTCAAGGGTCTCCATGCTTCTCTCCTCTAGGACATTACACCACTGTTTTTCCTTATTAGAAACCTTTGTTTGTTCCCAACCCCCCTTCCTCTCACTCCTTCACCTGGATAACTCCTCTTGAACTTGCCCTACCTTGGCACCCATTAGACCAGCGGTCACCAACCGGTGGTCCCTGGACCACTGGTGGTCCCTGAGGTCTGAAAGGTTGGCAACTGCTGCATTAGACCACTCTGTAATTGTTCCTTCAATGGCGAGCTTTCCCACTATGTACTAATATACACAAAGACAGGATATTCTTTATTTTATTAATCTTTATATTCCCAGCGCCTAGCCAAGTTCTTGTGTGACATTTTAGGCCATCCGTAATTATCTAATAAATTCATTACGACTTCAGAGTAGCACTCTTCCAAACCCATAAGACCTGGTCTGTTACATTTTACAAAGTCAGAGATTGCCTACTTCTGCTTTTAATATACTAGCCCTTCAAAATGCTGAATGGTTTTAGAACAAGACTTCGATAATCAACTCTGTATTTAATTAGCATTTACAAAGAGCATTCCCAGGTTCCCAGAGTCCATGCCAAATCTAAATTCATGTAAACATCTCCATATGAGAATTCATACACAGTGGGAGATCAGGGTCACACAAGACAACTTATTTAAAGAAGATACATATATATTCAAACTAATCAGTCCTGAGTTATCCAAAATATATTCATACTTGAATCAAATGTGGTGGTGAGGGAGGGGGGCTCTTCCTGAATATAGTCAAAGACTACATTACCATTTCTGAAAACTACTTCATTAGTTGCGATTATGAAGATTTGATAAACCAACTTCGGTTTTTAAACGTTACCAGCAGGAGGGCACTTTCTTAAACCAGAAAGCAGTAACGTCATTTAAAATAACATGGGCCTCACAGGCCAACTCGGCCTTAGTTTGGATGGTCATTTGCTAGTTACCGGTGGTGTTGTGCTCACAGTCATCACAGACTCCTCCGCCCCCTCTGTGGTGCTCCGATGGAAAGGGGTCCTCTGAGATGTCGTAGTGGCAGCTTCGGGAATGGCTGTGGCACTGACAGGGCTTACAGCTGAAGGCGTGGACTTGGTCTCCTTGGCGGAAAGGCTTGTCATTGTAAAGAGGCAGGCAGCGATCGCACTAGGACCATAAAGTCACATCAGAACAATAAGTATACATACAACCGTGATTGTTTGTTTCTTATTTACATATCAGGCACTTCTACTAGACGGAATAAGCTAATACCCAAGAGTTAAAAGCCAGCAACTGTTACATTTTGAAAAATGCGTCATAAATCAGAAATTAGCGTATGATAGGCATGGCAGTGTGAAGGTGGCCGTGCGGACTAAAATCAGGCAAAGCGATCTTCATAAACAATGAGAAAAGTTGTGACGGTTCCGTGGCCATTCCTTTTTTTTTTTTTTTTTTGGTCAAAATGTTAAAAACTTGACTTCCAGTGTCTGTTCCCACAGGTGAAGGGCCTAGAAGCTGCCCGTCCATCCGAGCAAGTGAAAAGCTCCACAGACCAAATGTCAACAACTGTTCTTGGCAGAGAACCAACAGTTCCGCATACCAAAGGCAGAAATAAGACCAAAGGAAGAAACAGCCACCACCAAATCCGGTATTGGGGGTACGGGGGAGGGGGTGGAAAAGGGGGATGTTGAAATTGTCAGACCAGGAATTTAAAATAACTATGATTACTATGTGAAGTGCTCTAATGGATGGAGCAGATAGCACGCAAGAACAGATGGACAGTGGAAGTAGAGGTTTTAATTGTCCACAAAAAGAAGGCTAGCCTTTTCTTTATTATTATTGATTTCAGAGAGGAAGGGATAGGGGGAGAGAGAGAGAAACATCAGTGATGAGAGAGAATCATTGACTGGCTGCCGCCTGCACGCCCCCCAGTGGGGACTGAGCCTGCAACCTGGGCATGTGTCCTGACTGGGAATTGAACCGTGACCTCCTGGTTCATATACCTTCACGCTCAACCACTGAGCCACACCGGCCGGGCAAGGCTAGCCTTTTTGAGTAACAACTGGTTGGTAGTGCCCAAACCACTCCATTAAGTCAGTGGCAAATTCCTCTTTGATTCTGGACACTGAAGAAGTCTGGATTTTGTCTTTGGAACATGGATACAGTACTTAGTGCAGTCTGATTCACCATGACTTTCTGATAATGGCTTTTAGGTTCACAATCAGGACAAAGTGTTACATGAGACTTTATTTTTTTAGATCACAAGCATAAAGCAAAAAAATACTGCCTTCATATAAATAGCAAAGGGAAGCTTTTGCTGGATTCGCTCCACTAGCTCGGGTAGGCAACGTCCCAGACTCAGAACAGCCAGCAGTTGCTCTGGAGAAGACAAACTGCATCTGTAATCAGGGTGACAGGATGGCAGCTTCCATGTCATCACTTCCACCCACTTTTATTCGAGAAAGTGCAACTTGAATAATAAAAACACCATCATAGGGTGAGCAAGGTCATGGGTAAGAATACTTTGAAATGAAGGGGGGGGGGGGGAATGGGCTTTGGGCATCGTCTTGTAGCAAAATTTTGCATTTGGCCCAAGATTGTGATGGGATGAATAGAGTTTTTAAAAATTAGGAATGAGATTAATTGCATGGCTAATTGACCTGGGAAAGAGAATTTAATGAGCTCATTTCTCTCCTCCAAAGCCAGGAAGTCAGAAAGTGAGTTTGCATCTCTTCTTCCATTTGTCCAATTGGAACAGGTCTCCCCACACTTGGGGCTTCTGAGCGATAGTCAGACCCTAATGATATCTGATGGCTCCTGGGAAGGAAGTATGTGATAAGGCCTCCTCTGCCGTTGTCGCTACAGATGACGAAAATTAACCAGAAATGAATGTGGATCATAAATTGCTCCTTGCTCCACTTTATGGGCTATGTCCTCTAAATCAAATCATAGACCTGTACAGTTATATCACAGAATCTGCTATGAATGGTTATAAATTATCTATTGCATGGGGGCAGTCTTGTAAACTGCTGGTGTCACTTGAACTGGAGACCAACACCTCTGTTGGATGTTGACCCCTTTCTACTTCCTCCTTCCCCTCCCCGGTCTTATAACTTCCGGATTTTGAGTGCAGAATATGCTCCAGACTTTATGTTGGTCACTACTAAAATATTATCGCTTATTCTCAGGTTATTTTGAGTAAAAAAATCATTAAGATACTGAATTAAGTGTTTTTCTTTTAGAGGTAAAGAAATTGAGTTTCACAGAAGTGGACTTAAGGACTTGCTGGTTAATGATGTTGACCATATTAATTACCCTCTTTATTCCCCAATTGCTAATCTAATAACCAAGTAGTAGACAATGTTTACTGAGGGCTCACCATGTGATAGACACTCTGCCAAATGCTTGGTCTTTACAACAACACTGTGAGTCAGGTATTATTACCCCCATGTTATAGATGAGAAAAGTAAGATTTAATAGGATATAATTTAAATATAAGATTTTTTTAAAAAGTAAGATTTAATAGGATATAATTTAAATATAAGATATGCTATCCCTACATCATATAAGAATGTAGGGATAGCATATCAAAGAATGTAGGGATAGCATATCAAGGAAGATAAATTAAAATTTTTAAAAAATATATTTTATTGATTTTTACAGAGAGGACGGGAGAGGGATAGAGAGTTAGAAACATTGATGAGAGAGAAACATCGATCAGCTGCCTCCTGCATATCCCCCACTGGGGATGTGCCCACAACCAAGGTACATGCCCTTGACCAGAATCGAACCCGGGACCCTTCAGTCCGCAGGCCGACGCTCTATCCACTGAGCCAAACTGGTTTCAGCGAGATAAATTAATATTGGGATACTATGACCCAAAGCTTAAGGGATTCAATAAAATAATCCATTTCAAATGCTCACTATAGAGCCCAGCACATAGAAAACATACATTTCATGTTACTTTCCACAGTTAGTGGCAGCACCAGTAATTGAACTAAGATGTCTGACTTCAAGCCTATTCCTAATCTCTAACTTTCGATTATATAAAATAAATTTGATTTACCAATGATTACTGGTGAGAGAAAACTTGAAGAGGTCAATTCCTTCACTTAAAAATCTTTCTGATCTAAGACCCAGAGTTGATAATATGCTAATGATTGCTCCATCTTCCTTTTAGAAATTGAGTTTTATTTTACATTTGGAAGTGCTTTATGCAAATCATCGAATAACAGCCAATTCTGAAATCTTTACATAAACATTACCATTTATTAATTATTCCCTTTGTGCCCCCTCTCTACATTTCCTCAATAATGTTTTTTTTTATATTAATGACATCATGTGAATTTTCAGTTAACAGTATAGCAACTGTCTATTAAGCTCCTACCGTGTGGATGACACAGAAAGCATACAAGTCAATAACTATGGAAGATACATGTAAGTAAATTAATTATTTCAGTTCAAAGTGATAGGATCAAGGTCTAGGTATTAGTAGAGTATTACGGGAGTGGAGAAGAGGGGTAGCTATCCTAACCAAAGAGGTGATAAGCTGTGTGTTCTTAAAAGATCTACTTCTACTAAGTTTAGCTAGTTTGTTGACATATAAGATTTTTTTATAACAGTGAGGAAAAGAATACAAGTTAAATGCCCCACAAGGAATGGTTTGAAAATGCCATACCTTCAAATGAATGTCATACAATCATATGTAAATATAAATGTAGAAAGATAGCCATAATGTAGTTTGAATTTAAAAACCAAGTTATATTGATATGTAGAGTATAACCCCCTTATATAGGGTTATATAAGGCAGATTCATCTATGGATATGGATCCAGAGCTACAACTTTAAGAAGATAGAGACAGATGATACAGATTTACTTAGAATAACAATAATAAAAGATCTAAAGGATATAAACTAAAGAGTATTTGGCGAGATTATCTACGGGTAGTGGAGTTACAGATGACTTTTACTTTTTATAACTTTATTTTTTCTGCAGTATGCACTTATTACTAATGTATTAAAAATTGAGGGCAAATGAAATGCAATTGCATGGACAGTTATACATCATTTTCATCATTTGTATGTAGCATTTCCCTAAGAAAACTAAGAAAATTGAAATGTTTGTTTTAAAGCATACACATATCAGTAAGACACTACAGAGAAAATGGCTCTCTTTGGGGGCAAAATGTAGGAAGAGGGCTTATGAATTACCACTAAACAGAATATGATTTTTAAAAGATAAAACTTTTTCTTATGCTTATATATACAAGCAAGGATTCTGAGGAATGACAGATTGCATTTGTTATAAAATCTGACTTAAAACATGTAGAACAAAATGACACAGTGACGTATCTTTGCTTTTGATCTAAAGGATGATACTAGGTTATTATCATTTTGTCTAGTTTACAAAGACTATAAAAGAGAAGGAATACTTAGTAGTCTATTCTTTGAGGGTGGGGACAGGTAGAGCGGGTAAAGCAGGGATAAATGCTGACATAAGGAGATTTAACTTGGGGTGGTGAGCACACAATACAGTATACAGATGAGGTATTATAAAATTGTACACCTGAAACCTATATAATCTTATTCATCAATGTCACCCCAATAAATTCAATAATTTTTTAAAAATCTCATCCATCTGACTATACAAGAAAGGTAATTTATGATTGTTCCTCCAAAAAAATTAATGAAATACGTTTTTGGTCTCATAAGTGTGTTTGTTTACAACTCCTTTTAGATAATACAAGAAAAACCATGACAAAATGAAGGACATATGAGTAAGTTTTGGGTAAATTATGATTTTTTTAAATGATAAACATATAAAATATTTTTTTTGAATTCTCACAAGTTTCCCTACTCTACCAATGATTTTAAAGTTTCATCTAAAATCTAGAAATATATGTACCTTATATTTATGTCATTTATGAACCAGACGGTTTTCTACTTAATGTTTTCCCAATGTTCAGTTGAGCATTTTTCACTTTCAATTATGTTTCTATTTTTTCTGTACTAAATGGACTCCCCGTCTATGTTGCTGGATGCTCAAATGATAAGATTAGATCATGGCAATATCAGGGTTGAGGACTTTATCACTGATTCATCACTGCTTTCACTATGATAGCTTTTTAAAGGATACTAATCCACTCCACTAAATTGGAGCCAAATACTTGGACATATTCAGGAAGGAAAATTATAGAATCTAGAATACACTGATGAAATTTATTTTATTACATTATTGTCTAATAGTACACCAGGTAATTTCTCTTTTCTGAATTATTAAACTGTAATACATTATTCCTTTGTCACTCTTATAGACTAGCAAAGACAGTCTATCGAAGTTAATCCAGGGGTTTCTATCTTGATCCATTATTTCTTAATACCTTCAAATTTACCGAGAAAGTGCCAATTTACAACTAAAAAATTTTAAAAAATGTATAGCAGTGCCTCATTTATTCAGTCACATATCCAGCAATCTTAAATGTCCATTATGTATCTTTGAAAGAAAGAATAGGAAAATGTTCTCTTGGCCAGACAATGAAGTCCCTGGGAAGGTGAGGGCAGGGGGGAGATTTTCCTGCAAACTACTCACCTAGGAGCTTAACAGACTCAAGGAAGCAACAGACTCAATGCCCTTTGAAAGGTCAAGTTTATAATGAGGACCATGAGTCATCAAAAACAACCTGTCTTCATCACACATAAATTAACAAAACGAACAATCCAGTTTTGAATGACTTAAAAAACGCATTAAACTATTTTAAATATTCATTTTAAAAAGTTCTATCTGGAAACTTCACAAGCAGCTAGCGCCAGAGACACAGAAACATGGAACAGACTGTGGAATATACATCGTCTGTATATCGCATTGTGTGTTCACCACCCAAGCAAAATCTTCATCATCGTATATTTAGACACCCTCCCCCCGTCTTTAAGCTTTACTATCCCTTCTGCCCCCCTTCCCTCTGGTAACCACCAAGCTGTGGTCTGTGTTTATGATGTTTTGTTTGTCTTGTTAGTTCATTTATTGCTCTCAGTTTTATATCCCATATGAGTGACACCATATGATTTTTTACTTTTTCTGTCTGACTTATTTCGCTTAGCATAATATTCTCAAGGCCCATCCATATTGTAGGGAAGGAAGTATTTCATCCTTTCTTATGGCTGAGTAGTAATCCATTGTATGTATGTACCGCATCTTCTTTAACCAATCACCTATACAGTGTTTAAGTCACTGGAAGTGACATAGAATATTTAATAGTTCACTGACTTATCTGTTGTCCTTATTAGACTCAAAGAAACAAAAATGAAAGAAAATTATTTCTCTTTCTTCCCTTAACAGAAAAATGCCCACAGATGTCTCTACAGCAGTGCTATTCATGCCGTATGAATACCTAAAATATATGGTTTCCAGTCTGTGTGCTTCCTACTTGTTAGCCTAACTAAATCTTTCCAACAACCTATGAAGTAGGAGTTGCTATTACCTCCATCTGACAGATGATAAAACTCAGGAAAAGAAAAGAAATTAAAAATTTTTCTAAAGTCACCCACTAGAATATCAATTATTATAAACTAGAGTATAAAAATGAAAAAGGACAGCCTTGTACATTTGTTATTCATTGCAAGAGTCCCACTGCCTAGAAGAAGCCCTAACACACAGTAGGCACTCAATTTACAGAGAAAGCCCTCACTCCTAACCACCTTGCTGCGACACTGGCTCAGGGGTAAACACCTCTCTCAGGAAGGGAGGTGTTGACCTGAGAGCTCTGGAATGTTGAATTCACCCCCTCTCCTCCCCTTCCCTGCTGGAACATTCAGAGGCCAGAAGGCGGCCCAGGCTCTGTGCAGAGGAGAGGAAAGCAATCTGTTTCAAAGTGGGAGACGGTAACATGCTTACTTTTCAGAGACCACTATGGTACTACTTGCTGAGCTAAAAGAGGTAATTTGTTCAATGATTCCCCAGTGGCCTAAATGAATTAGAGATCTTCTGAAAGTCTGCAAATTGCTCCTTTCTCATCAGTGGCTGCCAGACCAGTGTGTTGGAAATTGAAGAACCTAAATCTCTAATAATAATAACTGTCCTCAGACTCTATTCGCAAGCTTCCTCTTTCTTTCCTTTGGATGTAGCATTTCAGTTGTTATTCAAATGATGCCACTTTAGTGTCATATCTTTTGTGTTCTGGGTGGACAAAAGCATCTTTGTAAACATAAACACTTCACAGTACTCATGTAACTATTTTTCCCCAATAGAAGTTTCCCTATGTGGCTCAACTGCTCCAACCACAAAGGCATTGTTAGACAAATTTGATGATTTATTATCAATGATAGATTGTGCGTGGAGTGAGGTGGAAGTAAAACTTCCAACAGCAAAGAGAATCTAGACAGAAAATTACTCAGTGCTTTGCACACGATAGGTGATCAATATACATTTGATGAATGCATGAATGAATGACCTAACAGACTGTTTACATTTATGACATGTTACAGGACTGTACCTTCATGTGTCTGGCATTTAACTGAATAGTAACATTAAAGATTTAAAGGTAAGTGCAATATATTCCTGCAGATTTTTACCTATGGATGGCCATGCAATCTCAATTAGCAAATGCAAAACAATTACCAGGCTTCACCATTGAGAAGACAGAAAATGCTCCTGTATTTATCCTTCAATAACATATCCCTTTCTCAGTAATTATCTTTCTTCTGGCGAGACATTCTCTTATGATTAAAGTGTCTGCAGAAAATACGTACTTACCCTGCTCTCTAGGTGCTGAAATGAAGAGTATAAATTAAATAACTACTAATACTATTGGGCAATGCTGACCAGATATTGGTGGCAATACAATGACCATATATAGCCTGTCTGACTTTCAACTATAATATGTGGCTACTTTTAGAACCTTTCTAATTCACACAATGCCTTGTCTGTACCTCTACAGAGGGGATGGGGAACCTTTTTTTCCTGCCAAGGGCCATTTGGATATTTACCACACCATTCGCGGGCCACACAAAATTACCAACGTAAAAATTAGCCGGCTATATCGGGCCAAACATTTAATTAACTCACCCCCTAAGGCACCGACAGGGCCAGACCAAGCGATTTCGCGGGCCTTCTACGGTCCACGCGCTGGCTGTACCTTGCCCGTCCCTGCTCTACAGTGGAGGACTGGGAAAATACCCAATAAAATTTTAATAACGTGAACAAAATCTACATCTGGAAAAAGAGACTGTGAGGAGAATTATTGTCTCTATATCAATATAACTGATACTCTATGTACTTTTCAGCATGGGGCTCCTGACAGTATGGATTGTGAATGCAGACCATCTATGTCTGGATACTGAACGCTGGGATCTTGTTCATCCCTTTGAAAGCACCTGCCAGTGCTTCCATCCCAGGAGAGAACTGCCCTGACCCCTGCTCCTCAGCCCTGGCCTCAAAGCCCGTCAATTTAGCTCCTCCCACAGGTCCAAGGTGGGACTGCTGCCTCTGCACTAGGGCTCACAGGACAGGCTGTGAGCAAGCGAGTCCATGCCTGGGCCCCTCAAAAGGAGTTCCTAGGTCTCCAGCAGCCCCCCCATCTCACTCAGATACAGTCTCCACTGGTTGTCACAGCCAGACGTGATGGGGACTCCTGCTCCCAGCACTGGTGTCCCAGGCTGTGGACGTCAGCGTGGGGCTGAGACTCCTCGCTCCTAAGGCGAGCCCCTATAGCTGGGATATCCCTCCTGATTCTTACTCACCACACCATGGGGGTGGGACCTGCCCGTCCCCTATCTTCACCCCCATGCCAGTCTCCACATGACTTCTTTTCTGTATCTTTGGTCATAGGACTTCTCTTCAGCTGGTCTTCAGGCTGTTCTCAATATTGAGTATTCTATAATTTAGCTGTAATTTTGATGTGGCTGGGAGAGGAGGTGAGCACAGTGTTTACCTATAAGCCATCTACACCTGAATACCCATAACACTATTTTATACTGGAAATTGTACCTAGTGTTAGACTTGAGTTCTCCATTAATCAATTTTAAAAATCCGTTCATCAGTATAGCTACATTTAAATTTTTCTTTCAATATTTAAAGTGTTAATGGTATTTATATTACTTGTTAATTAAAAATTATGGGCATGCATAATATGTTTGTACTAAAGTCATCTCCATGTTTTATAGTAATTTGTGTCTTCCAGGGAATCTTTTTTTGATTTTCACATATGAAAGTCCTTCAATATTTTAAAATACTTGCATCTGTAATCAGGATGTTATGGCTGTACACAGAGAAGGCACTGCATGAATATTTGTTGAATGAAGCTAGCAAATGATCGGTCTTCACGTGAGAACTAAAAAGACACACAGTAATGCAGCCACCTCCACTCTATCTTGAATGAATACTTAACATAGATATGTGCCTGACAGATTAATAAATCTGATAGTATATATATATATATATATATATATATATATATATATGTATATGCACACATTTACACACTTATATATCTCACATCTTGTTCATCCATTTATTTATCAATTGAAATCTAGGTTGCTTTCACATCTTGGCTATTATAAATAATGCTGCAATGAACATAGGGATCCATATAGCTTTGCAAATTAGGGTCTTTGTTTTCTCTGGATATATATCCATAAGTGGAATTGCTGCTATGTCTTATGACAGCTTTATTTTAAATTTTTTGAGGAATCTCTATACTGTTTTCCATAGTGTCTGAACCAACTTACAATTTTACCAACAGTGTGTGAAAATTCTCTTTTCTCCACAACCTTATCAGCATTTGTTATTTGATTTTTTGATGATAGCTACTCTGACAGGTGTGAGGTGATATCTCATAATAGTTTTGATTTGCATTTCCCTGATGGATATCAAGTGTCTACTGCCTATGTTTTCTTCTAGAAGTTTCATGGTATCCAGTTTTTCCAACACCACTTATTTCAGACTCTTCTTTATCCCATTGTATATTTTTGCTTTTATTATCATAGATTAATTGACCACATAATTGAGGGCTCTCCATTTTATTCCATTGGTCTACATACATCTGTTTTTATGCCAATACCAGACTATTTTGAATACTGTAGCTTTGCAGTTTAATTTGAAATATGGGAGTGTGATACCTCCCACTTTGTTCTTTCTCTTTGACTACTGGGTTTTTTGGTGGGTGGGATCATAATAACTTTAGGAGTAAGTGTCCTAGTTCTGAGAAGAATGCCATTGGTATTTAACAGGGATTGCACTGAATCTGTATATTGCTTTAGGTAGTGAGAACATTTTAACAGTATTAATCCTTCCAACACACAAGGATGGTATAGCCTTCTATTTGTATCCTTTTCAATGTCTTGTAGTTTTCTGAGTACAGGCATTTCACCTCTTTGGTTAAATTTATTCCTAGGAATTATATACTTTTACTGATAGTCTAGCTACAAATAAAATATTCTAGAGGTGTTGGTTATTTCTTTCTGCACTTCCAAGGTAATATTTCACTGTCTTCTGCCTTCCGTTGTAACTTGAGAAATCTAATATCACAATTTCTTAAAAATTTGTGTCTATAAATCATTTGACTTTTTCTCTCTGGCTATTGTTATGATCTACTCTTGGTCTTTGGTGACCAGCAGAATTATTATATCTTACCTATGTATGTGTTTATTTTTTCTCAGTCTACTTAGAATTCCAAGAACCATACCATTCCTCAACTTCGGAAAAATCCTTTACCCTTCCTTATCCCTTCAAATATCATTTTTCATTATTTTTTTCTGTTTTCATCATCTGTATTTGCTACTTCTATGAATCTGTCTCAAGACACCCCCATGCTCTGAACCTCTTTTTCATGTTTTTAACTTACATTTTAAATGCATTTATGCACATCTCTATCTCAGGGAAATTACTAGTGCAAGTGTTTTTCAAAGATTAAAAATATCACCATGTGTCAGAGAGTAAATGAAATACTTGACCTTGACTCACTAAATGTACAACTAATGTAGAATCTATAATATGAACTGCTTGAATGATAGTTAATAAAAATGAATTCATCAGTATTACAAAAATTATAACACAAAATGAAATACATTGGGAGTAAAATCTTCCTGTGAGCAAAGAGAAAACATCACCGGTGGAGTTTGATGTGTAGTACAAATATGACACAAGTTAGTCATGATGACTCATATTTTCAGACTTTTGTGATCTAAAGGAACATACTCTTTAAAATAACAGGAAATATTCATTTGCATAATAAGCATTATAGAGTGTGATGTTCCACCATCAAATTACTGAATGGAAGGAAGGCTTATTACATAAAATGTTTTAAGTTGGCTCTGCTATTTATAATACTAAGATTCATATTGATAGTTTGATTGTAGTTAATTCATAAAAGCCATGACAAATGTTATAAAAGGGTCACAAATCAGAGCCAAAGAATAAGAGGAGTATTCATGGTTCCTAATGAATTGCTCTGTGAACGCTTGGCCACCCTTGCAGGTAATGATGTCACAAAATGATGAGAGAATAGCTAAGTAGCCAACAAAGTGCCAGTGCTTGGCGGAGGTACCGATCATTGCGTCACTCCTGGCCGAGAGCCTCAGAAAGGTGAACGCAGCTATTAAAATAAAATGAAAATCCTAAGGAGGCAAGTTTCAACTCGTGGCACTTTTCTTAAAGCCAGATTCTATCGATACTTGAACTCTCAGAAAAGGTAAATAAAGTATTAGTGAAAAAGAGTAGGCATAGCCTCAGCCAGGTTGCTCATTGGATAGAGTATCAGCCCATGGACTGAAGGGTCCTGGGTTTGATACCGGTCGGGGGCACACACCTGTGTTTCAGGCTTGATTCCAGCCCTGGCTGGGATTCATGTGGGAGGCAACCAGTCAATGTGTGTCTTTTCTCACATCAATGTTTCTCTCTTCTCTCTCTCTCTCTCTCTCTCTCTCTCGCCCTTCCACTCTCTCTGAAAATCAATGGGGAAAAAAATCCTTGGGTGAGGATTAACCAAAAAAACCCAACAAAAATAAAATAAAATAGTCCTATTGTAGCTACACAACCCTGTTAGTTGACATATACGTCGCACACCCAAGCTTCCACTTCTTAGGTTGTCGTCTGTATCTATGAACTTAACACATGCTTTTGGAAAGTGATGATGGACTTTCTGAGCAGGTGGACCAGAGGTGCTGTATTGCAATAAAGCTACTGTCACAACTAGTTAGGAAATGATCTAAAAAAGAGCAATGGAGGTAGAGTGGAGAGGTTTAGAAGCCTATGTACCAGAGAATGCTTCTTCAAAATTAAAACAAAAAATCCCCTATGGACCACCAATTTGTGACATAACCTTTATGAACAACTGAAGAATGCTTTGTACAGAAAATTCCCTAGAATGGCTCCATATATGAACTTGCTCCTGAATTCATCATTCCACTCCTTTTTCCCAACTTCATTCATTTTCACTCCTGCTAAAATCACTTTCTCACAGGCCTGACAATTGCCGAGAACTGGCATATTCTCAAGGCTTACGTGTTCGTCTGTTTGCCAAATGGCTGTAATGTAATTCACAAAAGCCCTGTTTATTGAGTAATATTATTAATGGTTAGCATAATACTGTGAAATTGAAGACATTCTTTTTGGATTATGTCCAGATCTTTAAAAAGAACATTGGTTCCAATAGGAAATGAATGGCTTATCTTAAAACATTATTTTAAAAGGAAGGACAATGTGTAAAGCACTCGAGTCAGTATATTTTCAAACTATTGCAAGACAACTTTTTCAGATACATTGAGTCCCACATGTATTAAAATACTTTGAATGATAACAAAAAGAGAATGCCATGCTTATGAATGTTTTATAAAATCATTTTTCATTTTCAACTCCTTGTTGAAAATATAGGACTGAGAAATCACTCAACGTAACAGTCTATTGACTTTTTCCCTTCAGCTGCATTTGCCAAATTTTGCTAAAGTGGAAGCTATTTGTTGTTTTTATATTTATGGCTAAATTCATAAATTATCAAAAGGTGTCAAACAGGAAAATAACAAAAAAGTCAACTTGTTATTTTCTAGAGGCACTTTATGTCTAAATAAGAAGCATTAAAATGTATTCCCCACCTAAATTATGGTTAATTATTGCACTAGTTCATAATCTAACAGTCACCACCTGAGACCAAGTCTGAAAGTCCCAACGTGACTTCTGTAACCAATCCCGAGTTGGGATTCATTTAACGGCTCTATTTTTAAGGGGAAGCATGAAATAACCCAAGAATCATAAAATATTAATCACTTCAATGTGAGAAATTCAAGAGAGAGAAAAGAGGAAACATGGAAGGGGTACCAAGAGGGAGAGAGCGGAGAGTGGGGGTTGGAGGTGGGTGGGAACTAACTAGTCAAAATAAAATAGGAGAAGCTCAAAAAACAACTGAGTATCTTATCAAACTAATAGCCAGTTTTAAATTTTATTTTAAATTAAAGTTAGCATACAATATTATATTAGACATATAACTTAGACAGTGATCATTCCAATAAATCTAGTACTCATCGACACTATGCATAGTTATTACTATTTTATTAATATTCCCTATGCTTATTACTTTATACCCTGTGACTATTTTTATAACTGGCAATTTGTACTTTTAATCCCTTCTTTTTTACCCATTCCTCCCAACTCCCTTCCAATCTGGCAACCATCAATTGATTCTCTGTATCTATGAGTTTGTTTCTGTGAGGTTTGTTCATTTATCTTGTTTTTAGATTTCAAATAGAAGTGAAATCATACACTATCTTTCTATCTCTGTCTGATTTATATCCCTTAGCATAATACCCTCTAGGTCTATCCATGTTGTCACAAATGGCAACCACTGCTTTATTCATTCATCCACCAAAGGACACTTAGGTTATGTCTGTATCTTGGCTATTGCAAATAATGCTGCAATAGACATAGGGGGCGTCACATGTCTTTTCAAAACAGTGTTTTGCATGTCTTCAGATAAATATCCAGAACTGAATTTGCTGGGTCATATGGTAGTTCTATTTTTAATTTTTTAAGAAACCTACACACTTTTTTCCATAGTTGTTTTATAAATTAGGATAATGCTGATGAAACAAGGAAAAATAAAGAAACCCTCTGGGTTTAGTTTTATTAGTTATTTCTCAGGGTTTATTTTTTAAAAAATAAATTTTCAACATTATTGAGGGCTTTTATTTTTCCTGTAATATTTTTCTATAATAATTGACATTTTAGATTCGTATAAAATATTTTTACTCATACCCAGAAGATAGGCCAAAAGTACTGGTGAGTTCGACGAATTTATATTTGCTACTTCTCACGCTCCCCGCTCCTTTGGGGGCTTCCATGCATGAAACAGCACTCACCTGAAGTCCCCCGGTGAAGCTTTCCCGGGAGCAGAGGCACCGATAGGGCTGGCTCGTCGTGTCACAGCTGTCAGCATGACCGTGACATTGACACCTATGAACAGGAGCATCCGTCAGACAGCTCCCTGGAAACAGCAGCTCAACTGCTAATACGTGTAAGGACCTGGGTATATACCCACTGTGTGAATTCAACAAGGGAGGTGAGTGTTAACACAAAAATCAACCTCTCTTTAGTCATGTGGATATTCATGGAAACTTACATTTTTAAAAAAATATTTTTATTAATTTGTACAGAAAGAGGAAGGGGCGGGGGGGGGAGAGAAGAGAGAGAGAGAGAGAGAGAGAGAGAGAGAGAGAGAGATATGAGAGCAGAAGGTTGCCTCCTACATGCCCCCTACTGGGAAGAGGGGTGGGGCATGTGTCCTGATTAGGATTGGAAAGAGCAGCCTTTTGGTCATCACTGGACATCGTTCCAACCAATTGGGCCACACCGGCCAGGGCTCATGGGAAGTTTTAAATTAATCATGAAGTATTGAAGGAAGTTTCATGAATATCCAAACCACAGTGATGGTCAAGGTAATTTTCAAGCCCACCTGGGTTGTGTACTCCTATACCCACCATGTGGCAAACTTGCCCAGGGAGAAGACATTTAATAAAACTATTCAAAACTTACAGTTAAGACTAGCAGGTTTACAATAAACTGCAGGTTGAAGTTAACAAACTTTATTTTTCTTTCCAAAAACTGATTATTTAATAGTATGTTTTAAAAATCATGCTATTACTTAATAAATAAAGCTTACAGATTGGTATTCTGCAATGGTTTGAAAGATGTACTTTCTTTACCTTCTGGCACAACCCACTTCTAAATGTAGTCTATATGGTGACCATTTCCGGACTAGAGAGTACGCTGCGGGGGAGCTCTCCATCCATTTATTTAAACATTGAGAGTCTACTTTTCAACTATGGTCAGGCAGTTATACATAACTTAAGGCATATTAGGTTATTCCTTTAAAGGAAAACAAATATTCTTCATAAGTTATGAATTGTGAACTCAGGGAGACCAAGCCCAGTACTTACAAACTAACTGGTAGCACCATTGTTACTCAAAATCAAACTCCTTCTCTTTGATTTCTAGAACACTTTAAAATTACAATCCAGAACACACCAATCAAAATATTTGATATTTTTAAGTCAGATCCAGGTTATCACATCTTCTAAACCCAATACTTTGAAAATTGATTCTATAGCAATGTGATCTTTTAGACCAAAAAGACTCACATACAAACCTCCCCCGCAAAATCTTAGAGTAGGAAAGCATTTTAATACCTAAAGCTTGGAATCTGGCTTGCTCTAAAATCTTAACTAACATAGTTTGAGTAAGTCTGACAACAATTTGGAAAACGAAATTCATAGTGAAAAGCACACTGCTGTGAAACCCTACCTCCCCGTGATGGTGACTTCACTGACAGCGTAGTATCTGTGTCTGAGGCTGGCGGGAGTCTCAGTTGTATAGTACTGTCCATGGAAATGAAGTCTTACTTGTGTGGCTTTTACAAACCCTTGAAGAGACTGGGAGTTATAGAAGTCATTGTATCCAGGACGATGATTCGGTCCAGGTGCCAGGAGACTAAATGTGACATTGCCATGGGAATAGGGAGTAAAACTGTTGAGGAAAGACATTTGCAATCATGAGAAGCTATTCATATTTTTGACAAAACAAATCAGAACAACCTATTCCATAACAACTCAAATTCTTCATTCTGGGAGAAACAGTCCAAAGATTTCATGTGCATGCAGGATCATCATCGAAAAATATAGTAAAACATTTCCTTGAGGACATCATAAAAATTCTATTGATACAGATAACTTGCTAAGCAATCTGAAAGTCAGATTATAAAGCACAGATGAAACTGGAAGCAAGAGATACTCTAATGTCTTTACAGTAAATTTAAACATAATTTAAAACCCAATGTTGGAAGGAATCCTAGACCAATTTGCCTCAAGAGATGGTGGTGAGGGGAAGACTCTACTAGCCTAGCGACTTAAGTTTACCTGTAGGCTATTACTATCCCATAGTCTATGAGAATTAACTCCTAAATGCCTTCAAAGAGAATGGTTTCAGAAATATTCATACTCTGAAAGCTGAAGACAGTTTACAGAATCTGAGTTTTCCAAATCTCCATTGTTTTTCATTCCGAAAACACTGCAATTTCTAGCAAAATATTGCCAATCTTCCCAATCTAGGCTGTCTTCCTTCTTCCTCTGAATCCTTATTGCTGTTGGTTGTGGACTTAAGAACTGAACGATGATATAAAACACCTGGAAATGAGTAAGTTAATTATTACTATTGTTGTTTTAAGTTTTAACCCATCAGTATAAATCAAACCATGGAATTGTTGCATTCAAATACAATGTTTACTTCCTCATAATAACTATAAATATTCATAGACATTCAGAAATGCCACAGCCCTGTAGTAAAAGCAACACAACCTATCATTATATAGCTGTGCATCTTCTCAAGGATTTTACAAATTAAAGTGGAAATCAATATGAAGTTTGCTATAAAGACATGAAAAAAGAACATTACTCCCATGAAATAATTGGTATATGTTCTTCTCAAGTAGTTATTTAAAATAAGCATCCATTTTTATTAATTTGGTTACTTGCCAAAATGAATGTTTCACTATTTCGTATGATTTTTATAACAATCTCTAAAAATTTAGGCCCTGCATATCTTCTTTTAGGTATTTTCACTCCATAAATTATAATATACTTCTTCACTGAGGTAATGTTCAATTGCCTAGTTCAGGTTTTACCTTGTGGTAGGTTGAATTCTATCCCCAAAGTGATGTTTAAGTTCTAACTCCTGGTGGCTATGAATGTGACCTTATTTGGAAATAGGGTCTTTGAAGATGTAATTAAGTTAGGAGTCTCAATAGGAGATCCTTCTGGATGCAGGGTGGTCCTCACAAGAGAAAGAGGAGGGAGAACTGACAGTCAGCAACAAGGAAGACGACCCTGGAACCTGGTGGCAGAGACTGGAGTGATGCTGCCATACACCAAGTAACACCAGGAGCCGCCAGGAGCTGGGAGAGGCAGGAAGGATCCGCCCTTACCCAGAAGAATGGTTTCATCCTTCTGATCTTCAGAGCTCTGAGAGAATAAATGTCTGTTACGTTAAGCCATTAAATTAGCGGTCATTTACCACAATACCCACGGGAAATGAATACACACCAAACTGCTTAAAGTTACCTGATACTGTCCATTTTCCAAATCTATCGAAAGAGTCACTCCTTGATTAAGCTGGGTGATGTTTGTAAACACACGTGACACCCACGCAGTCCCAACATCGTCATCGTTGACAAAGGAGAGAGGGTGGGCCTCGGGATGCAGCCGGGACACCCTGTCCCTGGTCGTGTCCTCCGCATCGTTGGGAATGCAGTACCGCTGGTGCAGGGGATGGACCCGCGGGTGGCTGCCCGGGCAGCGGCAGTGGGGCTGGACGTGCAATGTGGGCAGAGCTCCAGCAAAGATGGCCCCGATCTCTCTGTGAGGTCAAGAGGCAGACGGTGAGGACAACTAGCTCAACAGCCATAGCTATTCTAGGGCAGCGGTCGCCAAGCGGTGGTCCGTGGACCACTGTGGTCCGTGAGGTCCGAAAGGTTGGCGACCGCTGTTCTAAGGGATGTTACAAACGAATACCACTATGTTGATGTCTTCATTAGTATCTATTTAGCGTTCATAATTTTTTACACAGAACATAAAACCAAATTCTTCCCTGGCCCCATAAGCATACTCATTCTCATAAAATGAAACATGCTCATTTTATTAAAAAAAACAACATTAAATTCTTAAGTACTAGCATTTTCTATCATGAAGCATGCACAATCCCTTGTCTGATTAGCAAGTTATGTTTTAAAATAGCATAATATTTTATGGTGCCTATTTGCAATATATTTATTTGAATCACATAATATTTTACACAGCCTATTTGTAATAAAAAGAAAGGTAATATTCACTTAGGTTGTTAAACTGACCACTGAGTGACCAATGATATATTGAAAGCAATGAGTTACAGATGCGATTCCAGCTCATCCACAGGAAGTAAGAAAACAGCATAACTTCATCTGCTGCTGTTTCAGGGGAAGGGCCTCCGGCCAAGACCATTTGTCAATGGCTTCCTGTGACTCATCGGTACCAACCCTGGCACCTAAAACGCTTCCATGGCTTCAGTTCACATGGCAGCTGCCAAGAGCCCAAGAAGAAAGCCAATTCCAGGCAGACAGACTTAACTTTTCCATTAAGGGCAATCTACCTGTTCTAGAACGGAATTAGTCATTCTGCGTGTGGGCATTTTTCCACGTGACACCTGGCCTCCATCTGAGGTAGGCCAATGCCAGCAACCAGGTCTAAGGGGAGACTCAGACTCCTTCCCTCAACCCTGGTGGGGGCGCAGTGGAGTCAGGCAGCTATTCCATTCACTAAATCGCGTGAAGTCACTTCGTTCAATCTCACTGACATCTTCCAGTTGCCATCAGGTGTTAAGTGGGACCAGAAGTGACTATTCAATGACATCTTTGCCCCCAGGACAAACTTTATTCCCTCCAAATTATTACAAGACTGCTCTTCAGCCCTAGCCGGCTTGGCTCAGTGGATAGAGCATCAGCCTGTGAACTGAAGGATCCCAGGTTCGATTCCGGCCAAGGGCACATGCCTGGGTTGCAGGCTCGATCCCCAGTGGGGGGTGTGCAGGAGGCAGCTGATCAATGTTTCTCTCTCATCATTGATGTTTCTATCTCTCTCCTTCTCTCTTCCTCTCTGAAATTAATAAAAAGAAATATATTTTAAAAAATTAAAAAGACTGCTCTTCAGAAATGTATTTTTTATTTTATTTTTCCATCACAGTTTATCCCCTCTATGCCCTCCTCCACCCTAACACTAATCTTCATGCTACCCTTACTTAAAGTGAATTCAGCATTTAAGTTTATATCTCTGGAGTTTTACCATACCATGTCTGCTTACCTGTTTGTAAGTGCCACTTGGTATAATCGAAAATCTTGCATTCTTCCAATAAACTGCTCTAAACCTACAAAATACATACATGTACATAGTATGAGAAGTCTTATGTTATCAAACAGTGGCTGACAAATATTCAAGTGACATTCCTTTAAAGCAAAACAACTTTTAATCATGTACATATCACAGCCTTTTCAAACACTTAGAGATCAATATGTATATTTTGCTAATTCCACATGAATAACACTAGCATTCACAATTACCTCCATAGACATGGAAAGACTTAGGCAAAGTGAATACTTGGGCCAATCTATCTCCTGGCCCAACTTGTGATCTCTCTCCAGAAGTCCCCTCCCCAATTCAAACTTCTCTCTGGTTTATAAATCTGTAAATCTATCAGCCCATCAGCCCTAAATCTGATTGTCATCTGCTCCCAAGTGCAATCTTCAGAGCATCTGCAGTGGCGAGAGGAAGACCGCCCACCCTCTCATCCCACCTGAGTGATCTCCAAGCTCCAGAGCCTCAGCTCGGGTCTCCTCCCAACTTAGATTAGCACCTGGTCTAGGAAACACCCAATGAATGAATGAGGATAAACTAAAACCTCCTACTCAGGAGTCTGAATTATTCACATGTCAATGGCATCCTAGCATAGTCTCAAAATTCCACCACCTTGTAACAGTTCTTCTAAGACACCAGGTTCCAAGTCCAAGCTGCATTCAATTAGGTAACCTTTCAAGGTGGAGGTAGATATCAACCTTAAACCACACAATATTTCATTAATTAATTTAGCAAATACTTATTTAAGGTTTACCAACAGGTAAGTCCAAGAGACTGAGAAGAGAAAAAAAAGTAAAACAACTACCACCTCTACGGTTTTCGTTATGTTGCTAATAACAAGAAAAACTTAAAAATGGCAAAATTCTAGCTAGAGTTTGATTATGAGGACACAAGATGGGGTGGGATGGAATGAATAATGCCAAACCAATAATTAAGTGGGGTTTTTCAAATATTAAATTTAGAGCAATGACCAATTCACCAAATGAGCACCTCCTCAAATGTGTTTGTTTCTTAATTATTCCCTTTTTTAATTTGTCTTAATAATAGAGAACATGGGAGCGCTCGCTGCTGCAGCTCCTTGCGGTGCCTGGGAGGAAACTGGGGCAGAGCGAGGGCATCTGATGAATAAGAGATGCGGAGTAAGCCTAGCTCACCGGACGGTCTGAGGCTGCTCTCGGGAGAGCTGAAGAAAATGCTCTCCAAATGAACTGACACGTGTTGCTTGCTATGGTCTAAGTCAGGGGTCCTCAAACTTTTTAAACAGGGGGCCAGTTCACTGTCCCTCAGACCATTGGAGGGCCGGACTATAGTTTAAAAAAAACTATGAACAAATTCCTATGCACACTGCACATATCTTATTTTGAAGTAAAAAAACAAAATGGCAAAAACACCCGCATGTGGCCCGCGGGACCGTAGTTTGAGGACGCCTGGTAAGGTGTTCTATTTGTATATTTAAAAACCTGCCTAACCAAGTAAGATTTTCTTGTTGGTGTGTATTATATGCATGTATTTCATATGCATTATTATGTATGCATTATCATTATATTATGCATGTATGCATACACTATGATTTATATATGTATGTAGTACACTTATGTGTATACGTACCTTATATGTAGACACGCAGTGTTTGTCTACATATTCCATGGATATGTGTACAAGGCTTTGTGGAAAGGCAAGGCCAGCAGTAACAGAAACTGTCACTGGCAACATATTTTTCTAGAAAGTTATGCTAGGTAGAGATGAGACTTGAAGAAAAGGTCTGTGGCAGCCAACACCCTTGTGAAGACCGGGTGCAGACACGGGGAAACGTGGAAGCCTGGCCCGTGGTCTCCTCCAGGCCCTCCGTGGAGATCCCAGTGTTTGACTGCATCTGCCCCAAAGCAGACAGCCGGCCTGGCCTGCTCGACAGCACCTCTAATGCAGCTCGCAGCCACGATTACCTCCCCTGAATGAAACCATCTCAGGCACGGACAAGAGGATGGAGGACAGTGACTTCATTTTTTTATTTAAAGAAAAGGAGCGAGCAAGAAAGAATATGACTTATAATAAGTCCAGGGGAACATTCTGTACCCATCTCCTTTCTGATTAGAGAGGTGGCGTGGGCCTGGCTCATTAGGCGGAAGTAATGAGCCAGACGATGTGCCATCTCTAATTAGAGAAAAGATACAGTAGGTACAACTGTACCTATAAATTGATGGAATAAAGAGAAAATTTATTTTTAAATATTCTTTCCTCCTTCAGTTCAGTGATGCCTGGAACTTAAGGAACTTAAGGAGAAAGCCGTAATAAGAACTAAGTAACATTTGAAATAAACCCTTTCCAGTGATATATTTTCTAATCAGAAGCTAAATTTACTTTCACACAGTTTGGAAGTGAATAGCACACTCGGTCCGCACCACCCTTTTGAAGCATGGCTCCCACAGTTAGGATACTGAAGTATAAGCAACTCATTTCAACCCCAGTATGCATCGCGGACAAATTTATGGGGCTATTGAATACTTTGAGCAATACTTGAGCAATAAAACACTTTCAGAAGTACTAATGGGGATTAAATATTGAAACAAGGCTCCTAAGATTTAATGTGTTATTAAGAAATTCTGCATGCAGAGTACTTTGTAAAATTCTTCACTATACTAATTACTGACATAGATGAAAAATTCATCAAACTGGCTCCTTAATATTTATGTGTTATGTTGCACCCATGTTTATGCCTTTCTTAAAATTTTTAAATATTTTTAAATGTCTTTAATGCAAACGTATCAGGCCTCCCCAAAACTGGAAAAAAGACATGCAGAGCATAACATTCTTAACATGTATGAGCTTTTCCAAATAAGGAAGACATTCCAGAATATGGATACAAACACAGAGCAAATGAAATGCAAATGATAAAGACAGGTGGAAAGCTACTCAAACTTACTAATGGCCAAATAATTTAAAGAGGCATCCGACGATATTTTTCAATGAGAGAAACGGCCAAGGTAAAAAAAACGAATACTTTCTAAGGTCAGCTAGTGTTTAAGGAAGAAAGTATTTGCCCATATTTTAAAATATGGGCAACAGGAGGTAGCCTGTTGTTAAGCATTAGGGCAATCTGTCTAATATGCATTAAAATATAAGATGATCATATACTTCAACCTAACTTCTATGGACTTATGTTAGCAAAATAAATATAATAATATTAACAATAGCATTAAATCTCAATATGGTTTAGTATATACAAGGCCCAGTTATAGTTATTCATTTATTCAATAAATATTGAACAACTTCTATATGCCAAATGCCAGAAAAATAGTCATGCTTTTCATGACATACCTCATGTGATCCTCAAATGAAACTGTAGTATCATTATCATCATCATCATCATTTTAAGTCTGGGATAATTACAGTTTAGAGACATTAGAAAGGTGACCCAGGTCACATGGCTAGTAAGTGGGGAAATGGGATTCGAACTCAAGTACACTGATACCAAAAGTATAAGGTCTTAAGGAACTCCACTATCAGACAACTGCTCAAATGTGTGCATGTGTGTATATGTATATGTGTACATATCATTGTGTGTGTATGTGCATACGAGATCAATAAATACATATACACAGTGTTTTCTATCAAATAACTGCCAATATAAAAATATTGGAAATAACAGATGTTCATTAATAGAAACAAGTATAAGAAGTTTTTGTTATAGCTATACAATCATGCACACTGCAGTTATTTTAAATGAGAAGGCATGTTAACATGAAAAGTTGTCTATAACATATAGAGGGAGAGTATTTTTAGAGGGCTCAAAGAAAGCCTTTGTACCATAATTTCATTTTGGAAAAATTATATTTATAACCATATTTCTAGGTATATGTACTAAAATTTTTAAAGTATTATTTTTGACACAGTAACAATACAATCAAATAAATAATTTTCTGAAGGCAGAATCTTACCACTTAAACTCTGTCCTATCCGCGTAGCACCAGAGGCAAAATCTATAACTGAACCACTTAGAGTTTGCACATCAAAAGCTGTGCTGTCCTCCTCCAAACCATTGATGAAGAAACTGATTTTTGTCTGATGCACCTGGAAGAAATTATCACCGTCATTAAATTAATGGCATATCCTTCAATTTTGTGATAACTACATTTCAGTAGTATTTCTCAAGTTAATTTTCTATTTCTCCATTTTCTTCAGTTGGTAGGACAAAGGAATTTATTTGAATGGCTCAATGATGTATGTCTGTGTTTATATAACTAGGTATAAGCCTACATACTGTAGTTTTGGACTGTGATGGCACCTACCAGTGCATTCACCGGCTCACACAATTGTTTGTCCTATATATTTAACAGCTCTGACTGCCACGCTTTCATAAGTTTTTGAAGATATGTGGTTTCTTTAATTACTAAAAGTGGCATAGCCATATTTGAAAATAAACAAAAATGAATACAAAAATGAGAAATAGTCACAATCAGACATTCCAAATATATATATATATATATATATATATATATATATATATATGGCATAGATATGATTCAATTTAAGGTGCTAATGCAAAATGCTTCATATAAATATTTACTTTCTCAGGTGTTAATAATTCTCAGCTGTACCCTCCCAATATAGAATAAAAATAAATTTGCCAATCTTTTTTTTAGGCTAATTATTTTAGCAACCTAATAACTCTCTACACAGGCATTAGCAAACTTCCTCTGTAAACAGCCAGAAAGTAATTTTCTTTTATTTGCAAGCAGATGATTTTGTGGCTCAAACAATCCAGGTCACAACTGTTCAGTTCTGCGGGTGTAATAGGAAACCAGCCATAGACACACATCAATGACTGAGCACAGTGTCTCCCAGTAAAACTTTATACAAACAGGTGGCCAGCGGGTTTGTTGCATGGGTTCTAGCCTGGTAATCCCCTGATTCACACCATCCAACCTTATGAAGTTCTCTTTGTGTGAAGTGATCCCTGAGTAGCAATGCAAAGTTTCATACAGATTACTTCACAGATGATATCGCTAGAAAATCCTCAATGACTGCATCCTTCCAAATAAACTGATAGGCTGTTTTGACCTCAACTTTAGTCTCTACAAATAGTCCTGTTTAAGTGCTTTTAAGTTAAATGTAAAAGGAATAATTGATACTCTAATTAGTCCAGGGGCTGACTTGGCCAACAAAAGCTGGTAAGGTGGATGGGGTCAGGAAAGAGAGAGAGAGAAATTTAATGTCTTGTAGTTGAAATGTTTAGAGGCTGACATTTTAATAAAAAATATATCAAATCATAGCATTCAAATGCTATTCTATTAAAAATGCCTCACAAAAATTGATGCAAACAATTCTCTGGCATCTTTAAATCATGTGACTGCCTTAAGAACCCTTTGAACAAACCTTTCCAAAACAAAACAAACAAAAAATCTGAATGTTAACAAAATAATTACTTGGTAATATTAATTCATAGAAAGTTTTCTACTATGGCTTTTCTCAATTCTATCAAACTCTTTCGTTTACACCAGGTTCTTTTTTAAACCCCCTTTCCCAATGTTGCATTTTACTTGTTTGTAAAACAAAGCTTTAACATAAAGACCTAAACACACTCACACACCAACTCCTATGGGTCTGGATATATACCTCCCCGCTGAGGGAGAAGAGCTGTATTTTTATTTATTTATTTTTTTTGCATCCCATTTTTTACAGCCTGTTACTGTCATTTGGTGTTTGACTGTTATCATTATAAAAGATACCGGCTTTTCTACTTTGTTATTTGTAGCATTATCTCATGTTTTACAACATCTTTGAGCAACACGCGGGGCACATGAAATATCACTCGTGGAAAGTTCTCGATGGTATTAATGCATAAAAAAGAATGTGGTTCCCTCTCCACTGTCTCTGCCCAGCCAAAAGCTGATGAACAGCCAATTTTCCTTTATCACATTAGCACAGCCATGAGGGAAACCCATTTGTTCTAGTCAGCTACACTAAAGATACTATTACCAATCTAACATATACATGTTTTATATCAGCAGTATTCTCAGAGCATGAGCGCGCCGGCCATATATTAACACTAGCATGACAGTTTATTTAAGAAAAGAAAATTGTCTCTGTAGAGGGACAGAAGTTAGAAATGTATGGCGAAAGCTCAGTGTCACTGGTCTAATAAAGGCAATAATTCTCCGGCTTGCTTTATGGCAGGTAACACTCCTGTGACGGTTCTGTCATATCATTCAAATAGAAATGTTGTCTTTTACAAGTTTAAGTGCACCTTTATTTGGAGGCAGATAGAAAGCATGTTTTTGATTTTCTGTGTTCACTGTATTATATCTGCAGTCAAGAGTTCAGGACCTTCTTTTTTTCTTCTTTTTTTATCAACTCATCACATATTTGCTTAGTGGAAGGATCCGGTGTCACATGCAGTGAATTCCAGGAGAAGGTTTTCACTTCCTTGGTGCTTAAAAAATGATTAAGGATGATCCCAAGACACTCTGGCCCGCTGTTCCTCCCGCTACCAAGCGCCTTCCTGTAAGTAGGATGACCTCTTCTTTGGTGCTCCGTACTGTGCTTTATGTGCCAGGATTCTCTGAACGACTTTGCAATTCTGGTTCAGGGCCCCATCCCAGGAGAACCGAGAAGACGAAGGTGGCTTTTTGCAATAGCTCATTCTGATGACCCCCTTGCCAGTTATTTAGGGGAATAGAAATCTATGCGATAGAATCCCTGATTTGTGAAAAGAAAGCCCTTTCCCACCTATCTCATTCTCCGCCCCTGTGAGAATTAGGGGAGTTCACCCACGTTCCTTGGTGTGGCTGCAAGGAACGAAGTGGTAAAATCAGTAGCAGCTGCAGAAAAGCCTTAGATCTTTCATAAGAAATCCAAAAACACGCTGGAAAAAAAGACACAGGGGAGCAGGTCATTCTCACGCCTTCCTTCTCTCGGGGTTTCACATTTTAGTTTAACCTTGTTGGTCCGGTTTGTATCCCTGTGACAGAATGTACGCATTGACTTGAGCACAAGAGTGTGTTAGATTTGTTTAAGTACAATTCCTGGCCATTCTTATGTGAGTATAATTCAAAATTCCAGAAAGTCATACAGTAGATATCTGAGAAACTACCAAGGGAGGGAAAATACAACCAAGTCACTGCCCACAATCACCTACCGGTGCTACTGCAAGGTCAAATCCTGGTTGTTCCTCTACACCTGCTGGCCACCAGCACCGAGAGGAACTGCTGATGGGGGGTGGGGTGGGGAAAACCCTGGCGGAGTACCTGCTCTGACTTCCTTGCCTGGGGAAATCGTTTTATCGTTTTCCTGTCACCTGTATCCTCCCAATTTAAATTTAATTCAGTAAGGCGTCACCCCCATACCCACACTGGCCCTATGAGTTAGACCAAGAGAATGAAGTCATCATCCTTTCTCTCAAGGAGCCCATGTGTATCAAACAGCAGAGTCAGGCTTCTCAGACTACCCCTCTGCAGTGCTGTTAACCCAAAATGAGGACTCGGAGGTTCCATCGCTCCAGTATTCTGCTTCTGCAGGTTTGGGGAACCCGTTTGTCTTTGAACAAACCTGCACAGACTCCGTCATGGGATAGGTATATGGACTGTCTGGTGGTTAGAGCTGGGGCTAGATGAACGGAAAGATACTACCTTATAACTTCGACGCATAAGCCCGAGCTCTAACCACTGAGATCTCACCAAACAATCTGTATGCCTTTTCCATGACAGAGACTGTGCAGGTGCAAAGAAAGATGTCCTTCTCCCGTGTCTTCGGGATATATGTGTTTAGTTTCTGCAATCTTCTCAATACGGCATGGTTTGGGGTCTCTCTCCTCCTAAAATGTGGCTCCAGAAATACTCAAATCTCTATGTGTGGTCTGACTTGCCAAATTAAAACAGGATTATCACCTTAATCTATTCCAAAATCGCCTGTGAGATTTCTGGCAATGACATCACGCAGCCCAAAGGGATACACTAGGTAGAGCTGACTATTGGCTAAAATGCTGTCTTTTTCCACTCACTTCCCTGCCGAAGCACGGCCGCCCACCCTGTCCCCCGTCCACAGGCAGCTCGTTTTGTGGAGCCAAGGACAGGGCTTTCTATTTATCCACGTTATATTTCATCTTGTTCCATTCAGCCCATCGCGCCGGGCTGTCAAAATCTTTTTGAACGCTCTGTCTGTCATCCAGAGTATTTACCAACCTCCCAGATCTGTGTCATTTGCAAATTTGATGAGCGTGCCCTACGTGCCGGGCAGATGCTCGATAACTACGAACTGAATGATTGACTAATTGATACTCCAAAAATAAAACCACCAACACAATCTACGCTGGGTCACAATTCTGAGCACTAAAAAGGGCACCATTTTTGAAGAGATGAAATATGTCACATGGGGACTCTTCGCCTTTGCAGCGTGACCTTGCTCCTCACTCACATGAGTCTTCCTCTAATTATTTAATTATAAATAAATCCTCCAATCTATTCCATTTCCGCTATTAAGCTCTCTCTCTCCCTCTCCCCTCTCTCTCTCTCTCTCTCTCTCTCTCTCTCTCTCTCTATATATATATATATATATATATGTATATATATATATACACACATACATACATATATATGTATATATATATATACACACATACACATATATATATGTATATATGTGTGTGTGTATATATATATATATATATACACACACATATATACATATATATATGTATATATATATATATACACATACACACATATATATATGTATATATGTGTGTGTGTATATATATATATATATATATATATATACACACACACATATATACATATATATATAGCTTAATAGCAGAAGCGGTGAGCAGTGAGTAGAATACACACACACACACACACACACACAAATAATATAAAAAAAGCAGTTGAGGCAATTAATCCTAGAAGGTTGCTTTGGCAGAAATTAATCACAGGGGCTGCCCACAAATATCTGTGATGTGCACATGTCCTCATTACTACATTGAATCACTGAACAACTGCTTTTAGCTTCTTTCTCTCTTTTTTTTAAAAATACATTTTATTGATTTTTTTTTTTTTTTTTACAGAGAGGAAGGGAGAGGGATAGAGAGTTAGAAACATTGATGAGAGAGAAACATCAATCAGCTGCCTCCTGCACACCCCTCACTGGGGATGTGCCTGCAACCAAGGTACATGCCCTTGACTGGAATCAAACCTGGGACCCTTCAGTCCGCAGGCCAACGCTCTATCCACTGAGCCAAACTGGTTAGGGCTAGCTTCTTTCTCTTTGACTGTAGGAAAGATGCATAGGAAATTGTCTTCATACACAGACATGGTCCTCAAAGATACATCTTGTTTGTTTTTGTTTCTATTTTTTATTTCCCATGAGCATATATATTCTGTTTTAACACTCAGTCCTCTCCCTGGACCCCCATTTCCCGGAACTCCTGTCCTCGCCTCACCACCACCACCACCACCACCACCACCACCTCCCTCTCTCTCTCTCTCTCTCTCTATCTCTCTCGCTCTCGCTCTCGCTCTCGCTCTCTCTCTCTCTCTCTCTCTGGTTTTTCCTCTCTGAGCAACTCAGACAAGCCGGGCCCGGGGAGTGATCTATGCCTAAGTGTGCTACATTTTCCGAGTGCCTATGATCCTCTGGGTTTGCCGTTCTCCCTCGATATCTATTCAAGCTCTCCATATATTACAACTTCCTACAAACAAGCCTCCAATGGAATCAATCTCTAAAAATTTGATAGAGGAATGCAAGTAGTTTTCTTTGTCCTGACTTGGAGGGATATGAAACTCTCATGGCTGCTTCTTCCCAAACTATTAAATTACTCTCTTCCTCTCTCTACTTCAAAAAAGAAAAGCTATTACTTTACACATACAGATGATGGAAAACCCGCCAATGGTGTGATTTACTGTCCATTTCCTAGGTAATAGGGGTAGATCCCAATCACTTTCTGTAGATACTGCAAACCCAGAGGTCCTACTTTCAAAATAGATCCAAAATCCACTCACTGCTCACCACCTCCCCTGCTACAACCCCGGCCTGAGTCACCACCACCTGCTCCTCTAGATTTTTGTACTGGCATCCTATCTAGCCGCCCTGATACACTCTGTGAGCTGCAGACAGCGACCCGAGGGTTCTTTGCTTAAACAAAATGAGAGCATGTCAGTCCTTTGCAAAGAGACCTCCAATGAGTTCTCATCCAGAGTAAAAAAAAAGTTCTACAAGCTCTCCCCAGTCCGTCTCCCGTGCCCTCAGGCTTATTTCCTGGTCGTACGGCCTATGCTCTCTGTTCTGGCTACATTTCCATCTTCAGATATTCCAGGAACTTCTTTCCCTCAAATCCTTGTATTTTCTAGTTCCACTCGTTGACATTATTTCTACAGACACTTGCTGGCTTATTCCTTCACATCCTCCAGATATTTTCTCAAATGTCACTTTATCAGAAGCTCTCCTAGCTACCCGATCTAAATTACAGCCTGCAATCCTTACTAACCCCCCATCCTATACAATTATTCTCTTTATCCACACCTAACATATTGCATATTTTACTTATTTTTCTTTTTTTATTGTTAGTCCCCTTTCCCTGCCCGGAATATATACTCCACAAGAAGAGGTTTCTCTTTTGCTTTTGCTGTGTTGTTCACTGCTATTCCCTCATTTCCCAGAAGAGTAATAGTAGCAACTTTTAGGAACCCATTAAATTTTCATCTAAACTAAGCAAAGTCTGGAATTGGAGAAGATAGGGAATAAGTCAGCTGTAGGAAAGGGTGAAACACAAGAAACAATGGGAAGATGCTTCAAAGTTACCCCAAGTCTTTCATTTATGCTGATCATTCCCTCTGTGGTGAATTTTAAATCACCTCTCATTTTCCCCAAATCTTTGCTAGCTGTTTAAATCTCTTTAAATTGTGGTGATAAAGTTGCATACAATTAAGTCCCCTGAAGCCTGAAGAAGGATAATAAAGGGTGGGTTTCTGCTTCCACTGCCAGGGAGTGAGCCAAGGCCCTCCCACAATGTGAACTCACTCCTGACCCACGTCAGAGGGTCATCCGTCAAGCTCTCAGCACGTAGATGGACGTACAGGAAATCATTCTGTGAACAGTCCAAAACCTAACCCGTGCCAGGACTCGATTGATGTCTTAAAAGATCCTGAGAGTCATTTGTAAGTTGAAATGGAGTCTTGCCAACAGTTAGTTTCCTTTCTTTTATCCCCTTCACAACAACAAAACCTGAGATGGTATCAATTGGGGCAAAGATTTGGGGAAAAGTAACAGAGGTAATTTAAACATTCACATTACCATCTGAAGAACGCAGTACTAGCAATTAGGTGACCAGATTCAAACAATAAGCTTTCAAAACAATAACATGTGGCAGTTACAACAAACTCTGACATCCATTTAAAAAATATATATGTTTTTATTGATTATAGAGAGAGAGGAAGGGAATGGAAGAGCTAGAAACATTGAGAGAGAAACATCACCAATCAGCTGCCTCCTACACACCCCCTACCAGGGATCTAGCCCACAACCTAGGCATGTGCCCTGACTGGGAACAGACCCAGCGACCTCTTGGTTCATGAGTCAGCACTTAACCACTGAGCCACACCAGTCAGGCTCTGGCATCCATTTTTTAAAGACTTTGTTTCTACTTCCCATTTTCACCATTTACTTGGATAAAGCTGACCTGATTCAAAAAAAAAAAAAAAAAAAAAAAAAAAAAAAAAAAAAAGTCCTTCAATGCAGACCAAATTTTTCTGCATGGAGTATCCCATGCAAGTTAAACCACCGAAGACCAACACTATGCCATTTAGGTGATTTTCTTCAGATACAGAACGTTATACAATTACTAAAATTATAGTAATGCACCAAATTCGTGCACCAAATTCGTGCAAGAGTAGGCCTTCCTTCTCCCGGCTGCTGGCACCAGCTTCCCTCTGGCACCCGGGACCTGGGCTTCCCTCTAGCCACCTGCAGGCACCTGGGATCCGGGTTTCCCTCACAGCCCTGGCTTCGTCTGGAAGGTCATCTGGAAGGACGTTGAATCTAATTAGCATATTATGCTTTTATTATTATAGATGAGACCAGGAGTTTGGGGTATAAGAGTTGTGGGAGTCCAGTCTGCATTCTCCAGGCGGGCCAAAGTACCTTAGCAGTTAATGAGGTAGATCCTGCCTGGGCAGTGACTTCAGTAGGTAGACACAGGATCTATTAAGCACTCAACAATACCCTATGCAGATCCTCAAGTGTTAAAGTCTATTTTAAAGCAGCACTTCCAAAATGTGTCACAGGGTTTGCAATGTCCTATGCTAACAGAGACAGAAGTGAAGGACCTTATTTGAACATTTAATCTAAAAAGACATCTCCACCCGCCCTCCCTCCCTCTTCCCTCTCCCCCATTATTACACTGTCTGTATTAGGGATGATGAGGCAAGATTCTGGTGTGAGAATCCAACTCAAATGTCTCCTTGAGTACATAAGGCTCTCCTGGCCCTCTGACCTTCTCTTTTGTCCAAATCTCCTGAGAACCACGCCTGAGTCACACAGTAACTAGCTATTGGCTGAATAGCATTATGGAAAAAGGGGAAAAGTCTTTGCCCAGAATTAACTACCTTCTGGCATGATCCAGTTACCTGGCTCTTTACAGTAAAAAAACAACACAATTCTATACATTCAACTCAGGGAACATAATTATTACCATTATTCTCTCCAAAAACAATCTAACTTTCATGTATATAAGGATGCCCAAAGTATGTCTCCAAGGTGAGAAATCAATGAAACAAGTGTACAGCAAGTACTCATAATTCTTTTTTTTTTAATTTAATTTATTATTTAACTAGAGGCCCGGTGCATTAAATTCATGCGCATGGGGGGGGGGTGGTCCCTCAGCCCAGCTTGCACCCTCTCCAATCTGGGACCCCTCGAGGGATGTCCGACTGCCCGTTTAGGCCTAATCCCAGTGGGATCGGGCCTAAACGGGCAGTTGGACATCCCTTTCACAATCCAGGACTGCTGGGTCCCAACTGCTCGCCTGCCTGCCTTCCTGATTGCCCCCACCTGCTTCTGCCTGCCAGCCTGATCACCCCCTAATCACTCCCCTACCATCCTGATTGATGCCTAACTGCTCCTCTGCCAGCCCAATTGCCCCTAACTGCCCTCCCCTGCCGGCCATCTTGTGTCCACATGGGGGCAGCCATCTTGTGTGTTGGAGTAATGGTCAATTTACATATTACCTCTTTATTATATAGGATGTGTTACATGTCTCTTTATTCCTCCACTGACTTCTCCCTGACCACCCCCAACCCCAAGTCTGTGTCTACTGGTTATGCTCATATGCATGCATACAAGTCCTCTGGTTGATCTCTTATCCCCCCACCCCTTTCCTTCCTTCATTTGTTGGACAGTCTATTCCAGTGGTTGGCAAACTGCGGCTCGTGAGCCACATGCGGCTCTTTGGCCATCGGAAAACACAGATATTTACATTACGATTCATAACAGTAGCAAAATTATAGTTATGAAGTAGCAAAGAAAATAATGTTATGGTTGGGGGTCACCACAACATGAGGAACTGTATTAAAGGGTCGCGGCATTAGAAAGGTTGAGAACCACTGCTCTAAAGTGATATGTAAGCATCTCCTCCTTAAGGCTTTTATCTTTCACTGGAAATCCAGTAAAGTTGTGTCTTTTGGTTCTGCTGCTTTTTGGGTCTTGCTGACAGTAACCAACTAACTTGGTGGCTTTTGTTGTTTTGTAATGTAAAAAGTGCCCCACTCTGTGTGTTTTAATATTTTGCCTTCAAGTGGAAACTGCAAATGCACAAAGGGATTCCCAGTTATGTAAGACTCAGAGGATGCACTTTTATGGTGAACGCAGTGAACAAGAAAACGCCTCACTTGCACCATGAAAGCAGCTTTCCGACCTGTCACCAGGCATTTGCACAGGCCGGTTCTCAGGCAGAGCGAAAGGCAAATGCCATGTTAAGAGAGAGAGGAATCAAAGAGTGACATGGAGGACAAGCCCGAGCTACAATCTACACAGTGCTCCACAGGCCACGGCACCTTCTACGCAGCTGACACCGCTGGCTGAAGCCCCTGCCCGGGAAACTCCTGCTGCTTTTTCTGTGAGGGAATTCCTGCCTTTTGTAACTCATCAGGCAGGGCTTTTCTTGCCTCCCCATGTAGTCTCCAATCAAAGGGATAGTGAAATTACTCTGTTTAAAGGCAAATCTATTTGAATCTTCTATGACAAATTTTCACAAAGCTGTATGTGATTCAATACAAGGGTAAGAAAGTAAGAAGTAGAGACACAAGCAGAGCAAAACAATTAAGAGGAACTATAGGCCCATTTTTTGAGCATCTATTACAAGTAAAACGAGGGCAAGTTTCTTGATGAAATTGATCAGCTTATAATTGCATATAAAAATATATAAATTCCAAGGATTCTCCTTCTCCCAATGCCCATATATATATAAGGACAATATTGAGGTGGAAAAAATGAAATAAAATCCTGTGAATACCATTTAAGTCATACATAAATGAACACTACCATTTAGCTTATGTTTTATAACTCAGCTATTACTTACAACTTAGAGAAATGGCAAATCACTCTTTAATGGAAGTAAGAAATTAGTCCTTGTATGATAAAAGAGTTAGTCCAGGTTAACCCAATATACTTCTACCAACAGATAACTCGTCACACCAAACCACTTAGATAGCATTTCTTCAAGGGTTACATTTCCTAAACAGGACTTTCCTAATTAGCATAAAACAATTTAAATCCTAGATCTAATATTTCATCAGGAGAAAATTCTTAATCAGATAGTAACTTCTTAACCTGCTTCCTCTGCTCCATTTATAAACTCTCCATTAATTTCATGCTGAAAAGATTTATAGCTAATGGAACAGAAAGTAAATGCACACCTTAAATAATTGCCCTATTTTCTTCAATGCAAATACTAGTCACAGCCTAATGAGAAAAGGGTGATATTTCTAAATGCACTAAAATATTGCCTCTAACACATTTTTATTTACAGAGAACAGTTTTTTCTATATATATTCCCATCAGACCCATTGGAAATCATTTCATTTTTATTTTAAAATATAGTCAAGCATTTCCACCTAACGCTCAGGTATCAGGTGGACAAAATAACAGTGACTTACATTTACATCTTATTTCTCAACTGTCAGTACATTTACTAGCTGTCAGTAAAAGAGAGAAAAAAATTTGACTGTCAGTTTTAAAAAGAGTGAGACAGAGAAAGTATACCAGTAAATGTGGAGAAAATAATTAATATATTTTATCAACTTTCACATGAGTATTTCTTCTGTGTGAAATGCAAACTATATAATTTGAATTGTTTGATGTCTTAAAGTCTCAGATTCTAGAAAAGATGGAAATGCATGAGTAGAACAGGTTTGCTTTGAAATCACTACTTCCAAGGAAGGGTGAGTCTGATGCAAACACAACTCTCATTCGCCGAGTTACATAAAGGATTCCAGACCTTTGCAGTGCTATTCGTACAGAACTTAGGCTCCGGTTATAAGATCTCTATGTTCTTTAAATTTCCCAGCCAGAATCTTAATGAATTTAATGTAACTGAAAAGTTGGGAATTTAGTACAAGATTGAATTCACACCATAACTGCACCTCTTCCTGAACATAAAACCCCAAGTCTTAATTATTTTCCCAATCTAAATATTCATAAAGAACAACAGTTTGTTTGTTTGTAAAGTATGTTTTTATTGATTTCAGAGAGAGGAAGGGAAAGGGAGAGAGAGATAGAAACATCAATGATGAGAGAGAATCATCGATTGGCTGCCCCCTGCACACTCCTATGGGGGATTAAGCCCGAAACCTGGGCATATGCCCTGACTGGGAATCAAACCATGACTTCCTGGTTCATGGGTCGATGCTCAACCACTGAGCAACACTGGCTGGGCAGCAACAGTGGGTTTTATTTTTTGTTTTTTTTTTTTACAGTGTATTGGGTTATATGTATGTTATCGTTCAATGAAAGCATTTCAGAATGTTTTTAAAACCATATTCATTTTAAAGGGGTAAATATTCCTGAAATGGATAATTCTATCTCCAGGTTGGAGAACAGAGGGACCTCAATGCTGACAGAAGATAAACAAACAGTGATACGGCAAGTAGATGTGGACATACTTTCTCGCTATTCACAATTACACACCCCGTGTTGAAGACTAAGTTTTTAGAGATGTAAGAATTCTTCCCTCACTTGAGCAATTTCACGCTATAGTGTTGCAACTGCTCATCAAGGAAACACTTTAAATTAGTCACCACTGATTGGATTCGGTGAAATTAAAGCTGGAATGCATGCAAGTTATTTTTCTTAAAACAATGAAATGGAGCCGTTACAGCAGTCTGTCCAGAGGTAACAAGTGGGCTGGCGAAAACCTGAGCTGAGGATATATTTAAATACAGATTTACACATGCCGTATTAGGGAAGGTAAAAACAGAATATGAAATAAACATTAGGCATCAACTCAGAGCTCACTGTCAAGAGCACGCCCTAGCTTCTCGCCACCGAGTTCAGCTGAAGGTAACTATCTGTCAAATGTAATCTGTGCGAGTGAATATGCTTAAGCTGGGGCTATGAATCAACCAAAATTGCTCTGGTCTTATTGACATTCAATTGCGAGAAGTTGCAGCTCGCCCGGCCCACTAGACAGCCTGACAACACCAGGAGTGCTCCCAGTGACAGAGGCTTTAAATATAGATGCAACTATCATCAAAACACACATGGACCTGGACTTGACGATCCTTCATAGCATCTTTTGAAATTGGTCAGTCAGTCATCACCTGGTCATGGATGCCCTGAGATCGCATCTCTTTCCTCCCAACATCTGCCAGCTTGCTCAGTTAACAAGCCATTATTAATCTTTTTTTAAAAAAAAAATGAATATGGGTTTGATTGGCAGGTGGAGTCCTCCTGGATTAGTGTGAGTTTCTGTGGCATTGTGCTCAACCCCACTTCCTCACTTAGCAGATCTGCCTTTTATCTCTTCTACCATTTGAGACTTGCCCCAATACATCTTAATAAATAATAGCCAGGCAGCATGGAGAAATCCAGAGGGTCAATTTGAGACAATGCCTTGCGGACATTTTCTGACATGTGGTGAGTCTGCATAAGCACTGCATTAGACCAACAAGAGGACTAGGTGAGGGAGGTTAAGTGACGCGCTGAGAGCTGTCTTCCCTTAGGCGCTGTGACCTCTTGGGCATATTCTGCTGGGGCCCATAAGCTCTAGTTCTTGGTCTTAATCCTATATTGAACAAAATCCCCAGTCATTCCTTTCTGTCGGTGCGTATCTTCCGCCAGGAAAAATGTGTTGACTTCCAAACTGCTTGTGACACTGCTCACCTCTGTTAAACATCCCCAACCCCCCCCATGCCTCAGTAGTCTCATAAGTACCTTCTGCACAGGGAACTCCTATAAATAATACATGGAGAACCTGGACTCAGTAGGAAACCGACTGACATTGATACGTTAATTTTTTAAATGTTACCTAAGTACTGCCTTGTCCCCTTAAGAGCTGTAATCCAAGAGATAGTTCAGGACAAGTCTTTACAGGAAATAAAGACAAGTACAAAGCTTTCTACTTTATATAAAAAAAATAACAATCAAGAAAACCAATCCAGAATGTAGCAGGTTCCTGAATTCTCATGCTAGCTCCTTCTTTAACAACCTTCATCTTCTCTCAGGGAATCTCCAGTACTTCCCTCAAGACTGACCTTGACCTATGAAGCTAGGAGAAATAAATGGCCCTGCAATGTTAACTTGAAAAAGAGGAGGGTGGCAGACAGAATTACATATGCACTAAGGAGGCTCAGTAGGGTTTGTCTTTCCTTTTTTTCCTCTTTTCTACATATTCTAAAATTTTGGTTCTATAATGTCTGTGATTTTCTTTTTAATCTCTCCTTTTATTCAAAAATTATTTCCTTCAAATCTGTACCCAACATCCACCCTGGTCTCTTTTCTTCCAGAAGCTTCTTGGGATGGGGCTCTGCCTTCACTCTCTTCAGTGCCCTCAAAGACCTCTTAAAAAGTGCTGCAGGCATAGTAGGTGTCTGTGGTCTTTTATACTCACACAGGCCAAATGCCTGAGGCAAGAGGATGTGACTTGTTTACTAGGGAACTGGCCACCAGGTTCTCTTCAACTCCTTCCATTAATCACAGAGACACCCGGCCAGTCCTCACTCACAGTGGCATAGGCTCCTCCACTGAGCCCCACTGTGGACTTGAGTGAGTCCTCTACTATTTGGTGGCAGCTCGTGTCACCAAAGAATATTGAACTAAAAAAAGGCTTCTGCATATGGTAAAAAATAAATTTCCTTAACAACCTTATTTACCTCCTTTTTAACAAGTATTAATTTTCAGCAAATATTTAAATTGAAAACTTAATTTTTAAAAAAATTCCAAAAATACTAAAATAATACGTTAAAACAAAAACAAAACACGGTAAGAATTAAATGAGAGTTCTACAAGGTACCTAAGTAAGACAACATGCATTCTAGGGGCTGGAATTCAGAACACACTGAGTAACATTCAACATCTTAAGGTTTAGCTTTCCCAGAGTTTTAGGTCACTGGTCACATGGCTTTTCACTTACTTCTGAAGTTAAAAAAAATCTTATAGTTTTTGATGTTTTTGTGTGGTTTTGTTTTTTTTCATATGGAAAGTGGCAATCAGAAATATTCATGGATCAAAACTAATTTTTATAACTTTGCAAATTAAAAAGCACCACACAGGTCTGATTCTGACCCTGATGGAGTAAGCCCACATCAGTCTCTCTCTCCCCCTGCTAATTACAACTAAAAAATCTGGACAGAATACAAAAGGAACTACCTAAGGATTCTGAAAAATGACCCAAAGCAAATCCACTGTGGAGGAGAGTCAAGACTTGGAAAATTAAAAACATCTGATCTGGAAAAAAAAAAATGTTGAGAAATAAAACAAGCTACAGCCCTAGCCAGTTTGGCTCAGTGGATAGAGCACTGGCCCACAGACTGAAGGGTCACAGGTTCAATTCCAGTCAAGGGCATTTACCTTGGTTGAAGGCTCCATCCTCCTGGGCCCTGGTCTGGGCATGTACAGGTGGCAACTAGTAAGTGTCTCTCTCACATCAATGTTTCTCTCTCTGTCTCTCCCTCTGCTTTCTACTCTCTCTAAAATTCAATGGAAAAATATCCTTGAATGAGGATTAACAAAAAAAATAAAAATAAGAAGACAAGCTATAGACTGGGAGAATATTTTCAATAGAAAGATATGTCATGAGACTTAAAGAAACAGGAAGCCGTGCAAAACTAAGTCAGAGTGCAAGGAAACCTTGAATCAAACTCTGCCTGCAAAGGACACATTCTGGGTTTTGTTATGTGGCTCAATAAGCAAACCTAACACATTTTCATTTATGCTAAATCCAAATTTCACGTGCATCTTCTATGATGCTGTTTGATAAAGTATCTAAAATGTGTCGCTATTAGGATAAGTGATATCACTATACTTAAAAATTAAGCCAGCTATCATTAATGCTCAGTTACACTAGCGTTAATGATTTAGCCCAGGATATCCAATAGGTTGCAACAAAAATGAACAAGAGTTCCTAATTACAAATGCTAATTTGGATAAGCTCTCACTAATTAATAGAAGAATTTATCCTTGGTATTTATTTTAAACATGATCAAGCATTGCTTATTATTTTAATCACTACATGAGCCAGTTACACATGGTGCAAATGAACGTCAAACTACATATGGTGACAGGAGGAACGCCTAGCGAGGAGCTCTGCAAATAAAGACAACTGCCTTTGCATCATAAGGACTAGCTTCCCCCATTCACACGTCAGGTGTACACCGAGGCCATGGTGCTTGTGACATGGAGGGAGACCCGTCTTGAGGGTTCACAAGCATCTTTTCAATTACCAAGTGGCTTCAGGAAGATATCCCTGCCAAGATGAATAGAATCGACGTGGAAAAGAGTACAAATGGTGCGATCTCCCCTGGCTCCAGAATGTGTTTCCTATGAAACATCAACCATTTCTCTTTCCCCTGAAGTGTTCATGGCCCTGTAAATTAGCTAAAATATTGACATGCTGATGCCAAGTTCAATGCTGCCCTTGCATCAAGTCTGTATTTTATAATTGAGAATTAATCCTCTGCTTGCCCCCCTGAAAGGCAAGGCTCCCTACCAATTGCAGTACTGACTATAACCTCAGACAGTAGTTATTCTACAGGGAACCACTGAGCCACACCGGCCGGGTGGAAGATGCGATCTTTTAAAGAGCACTGGTGGCCATGTTAGCATGTTTTCAGTGGGACTTACTGAAAGGTTTTATGCAGGAACAGGATATGGGGAGGGAGGCAGAGGAGGGAAAAGGTATGACCTGAGCAGATTACCTTGTCCTAAAGACCATTTTGGTTGCAGTGAAGGAAAACAATTTACATGAGGACAAAACTAAAGGGTCATGACGTCACTCTCAGGGCCCCAGTGAGATATGCCCACCTTGCACGGCAGTGGCCATAGGAGGTGTGCAGAGAAGTGGGCAGCTTGCAGAGCTGCTCAGGAATTAAAATCCAAGGACCTGTTGGTGGGAGAAAGGTGGAGACTGAGGGCAAAGGACTTGTTGGTAAATCTTGGTGACCCAGGTTCATGGCACTTTAGTATTTTTTTCAGTTACAGGACAGCTGGAATTGTGCACAGAAACTTGAGACTAAATTTAGGCAGATGATTTAACCTCCCAGAGGCTCATTGTTGTCATCTCTGTAATGGAGCAAATATACGCCAATGTCACAGAACTATCATTAACATTTGAAAATTAAGCATTAAGATGTTTAATACAGTGCATCTAATCAGTACTCTATAATGGCAGCTGTTATCATCATTATTTTTAACTGATTATTGTGAAAAGCTTTGTGAAAGTCTATTGATCTTTACTTATTGTGCATAATTAAAGCTATTCAACTGACTTGGGTGGTATTAAGCTGGCTGGGTACAAACAGAAGGCTTTGCACAAATTAACAATATTTTACAAATACAGAAACATACACATAGTTATAGTTAAAAGCAATGAAGAGTATTAATGCGATGATAGGGACTGAATTTTTCACGGGGTGGGGGCTGACGTGGTATTCCCATGGGAATCCCAGGACATACCGCTCACTGAAGGCTGCACAGGCGTTTTATGATCCCCCAATCAATAGAGACATGGAAATAACTTTACAAAGTGTGCACCTGGGCATATACTGCAGAGATTAATTGAGAGACTTGGTTTATCTATTCTAACAAATGTTGGTGAAATTGCATTTTCTTTTTCTCCAGAACTATCAATAGTTTTCCTTTTTCAGATTGAATACATAAATCAAAAGAACATATTTCACAAACAAACTACGATTATGAAACTCCTGTGCTTCATCTATTGATCCCCAAAACTTTATTTACCCATGCATTTCTGCCTTCTTTGTATCAGATTAGAACTGCTCTTTTTGTTATGTTACTGTAGTTAGAATCATCTGTGGCTCTTGAATTGGCAGTGTATCAAGGAGCCTTCAGAATAGCACAGGAAATGTGAACAAACCCACTGCTAAACCTTTTATTTCCCCAGTTTCAGGATCTATCAGTTTCTAATTTTAATAACTGTTTTACTGCATTTCAGCATAATTACAATAATGTTACCATACTGATGCTCCTTTGATGCTACGTATCCTATAAAATACGTAAGTGTGGAACTGCTTAGGGAAAAACAGTATTTTCATAGGACACTCTGAGGTTTTACTTTTAAATGATATGCAATTAAATGTAATATACTTCTACGCTGCCTTTTCTTTTTCAACCAACACACAACAAACTGCTCAAGTATCATCTCTTATGTATTTCAAACCATTTTTAAAAAAGAAAATCAAAACAGATCTCTTTAATACGGACAGCATATACTGATGTAATACAAAAACTGGGCTTAAAAATATCAGCCAATGCAATCAGTGTTCCCTGTTTGATAATAAAAAGACTGAATTGATTTTTTCCAGTTTTCGGACAAAAAATACGACATATCAAATTTCAGCTTGATATAATTTGAAGTAGCCAATATATTAAAGCCCAAAGTGAAATTTAAATTGGCAATCGCGTCAGATTCAAGTCTCTGAATGAATATTAATTTAAAAACTAATCATATTCCAACAGGTGGAGTCTTCGCAATGCTGTTAGATCCATTACTGTAACCTCCGCATTTTTGTTTAGGAAATTAGACTTTCAATGCTCAGAATCTCTGGCTCTCTCTGGCTCTCCCTGGCATTTTTTTTTTTTTTTTTTTTTTTTGCCAAGGGATCTAATTAGTTTAAAAAAATCATTTCTTTTTCCCAAATTTGGAAAATTAGAATTCTGGTTTTGCTGATAGAAAGCTGATATGGAGAGAACTGTCTGAGGTAAGGTATACGGTCAAATCTGTCCATTAATTTCATGTCCCCAAGTCTCTGTAAGTTAAATTCAGGTTTCTGAGCCAATTCCATGTGTAAAGATGGGTTTTCTTTTATACACGCACACACACACACACACACACACACACACACACACACGGGCACCCGCACCCATATAAATGGATTGATTTGTGGACACATTGGAGCATAAGTAAAAATATTCATACACGTTAATTACAGACTTGCAATTCGCAATTCGACTAAACCAGACTATCAATTATGTGTTCCAGCCCATGCCTGGCGATGGTGAAAGTCTCTAATCCCAAAATCAAACAGAATGTGCATATGCTACATAATAATGCAACAGTAAGTTACATTTCGTATGAAAATATATTCTTTGCAGTTCTACGGTGAAACGATTACAAGCTGCCTTTGCCCATATCTTGGCCATAAAATCTACTCCAAACAATGTTTCTGTGTAAATACCAGACTGCATGGGAAAGCAGAAAACAGCACCAGCCTGGTGCGGGCTGCGTGCGGAGCTCGCTGTCACTTACACCCAGACACCCTGCCCAGCAGCTTTCCACGCTTCCATAAACTGTGCCTCACTCCACAGTCCGCTTGTGTCTTTTTTTTTTTTTTTTTTTTTTTTTTTTTTTTTTTTTTTTTTTTAAAATATTTTATTGATTTATAACAGAGAGGAAGGGAGAGGGACAGAGAGCCAGAAACATCGATGAGAGAGAAACACCGACCAGCTGCCTCCTGCACAACCCCTACTGGGGATGTGCCCGCAACCAAGGCACATGCCCCTGACCGGAATCGAACCTGGGACCTTCCAGTCCGCAGGCTGACGCTCTATCCACTGAGCCAAACCGGCTTCGGCCGCTTGTGTCTTTATGTAAGAGTCAAGGAAGCCTCGTTTAGTCCATCCAGTCCAATCCTCTTACTACAAAGCACAGAAACCAACCGAGTCAAGAGAATTTCTTACGACTACACAGGATGGGGAATGACTCAGGTTTCCCTACCCCTAATCTTGTGTCCTTCCCATGCTGTTTATAACATTACTAGAGGCCCGGTGCACAAAATTTGTGCACGGGGAGGGGGGGGTGTTCCTCAGCCCAGCCTGCACCCTCTCCAATCTGGGACCCCTCAAGGGATGTCTGACCGTCAGTTTAGGCCCAATCCCACCAGGGGGATCGGGCCTAAATGGGCAGTCAGACATCCCTCTCACAATCCAGGATTGCTGGCTCCCAACTACTCCCCTGCCTACCTGATTGCCCCTATCCACTTCTGCCTGCCAGCTCAATCACCTCCTAACCACTCCCCTGCCAGCCTGATTAACATCTAACTGCTCCCCTGCTGGCCCAATTGACCCTAACTCCCCTCCCCTGCCGGCCTAGTCACCCCTAACTACCCTCCCCTGCCAGCCTGGTCGCCCCTAACTGTCCTCCCCTGCTGGCCCGGTCACCCCCAACTGACCTCCCCTGCTGGCCCGGTAGCCCCTAACTGCCCTCCCTTGCCAGCCTAGTTGCCCCTAACTGCCCTTCCCTGCCAGCCTGGTCACCCCTAACAGCTCTCCCCTGCTGGTCTGGTTCCCCAAACTGCCCTCCCCTGCTGGCCTGATCACCCACAACTGCCCTCCCCTGCCAACCATCTTGTGGTAGCCATCTTATGTCCACATTGGGGGCAGCCATCTTTGACCACATGGGGGTGGCCATCTTTGTGTGTTGGAGTGATGGTCAATTTGCATATTACTTTTTTATTGGATAGGATAGGAATGAGCACATTCCTTATTCAATGTCTATAAAATTAATTACTATACATTTCATAGTAACTTCAAAATATTCAGACTGGTGTCCACTACAGAAACTCCATGCAGATCTCCCATTAAGAATAAATAATGGTGCTCTCACTTTTATGTGAATGAATCAAGATTTTCATAATGCTGGGATTCCCCTGATTCTGTCCATAAAGTCCAGATGAATACATGGCTGATCTGCATGGTTTTCCTCATTCTCCATGACTGTTTAGTTGTATAGTGTTTTTTTCTTGTTTTTTTTTTTCTTGTTTTTTTTTTTAACATCAACTAGCTGCCTCCTGCACACCCCCTACCGGGGATGTGCCCGCAACCATTGTACATGCCCTTGACCAGAATCGAACCTGGGACCCTTCAGTCCGCAGGCCGACGCTCTATCCACTGAGCCAAACCGGTTTCGGCTAGTTGTATAGTTTTAACATAAAATGTAGAATGGGGGAAAAACATATGTAAAAATAAATAGAAGTGTACAAATTGGAAAGGACAAGTTTTCTCTTGGTAGTTAGGCAGTTAAGAAATAAAGTGGACTCATTAAATCACAAGTACTTTAACCTTTCCTTGAAAGAAGGGTAAGATTTAAAGATTTATGAAAAAGTTTTGCCTAAACTAGGAAATGACTCATATTTGACGTGTATTGAAAAGATAATGCTGATCTCAAGAGGCACTCTAAGAGCCTCTTACTCCCAGGAGAGGGACTCGGTCCTGGTCCCCTCTTCCCATTTAGATGGCTTTTAATCAGCCACCGCTGCCAACACATGGCACAGGCTTGCAGACAAGGCAACATTTTAACGGCAAGTCAAAAGAATTTTTTTATCATCATTGATACCAACATATGAAAACATATTGATTTGACATCTTCTGCAGATTCCCCTTCTTTGGCAGTTTCTATTTGCACATTTTTCACAATATAACCCAGTCCTGTGGTACTAGTCAGTGGCTAGAATGGACCATTTGGAGATATAGGACAGATTAGGCCCCTCTCTGCTAACTACTGAACAGTGAGAGGTAAGCTCTGACCAACTGAACCCATCTGCTCTACAGTCCTAACCTGGGATCAGGCATGACCACCCCTTTGCAGGTCCTTTCAACGCTGGTGGCCTGAAAACATGGCTCCCTGCCAAGTGCATGTGCTAAACTCACATCCTAACTAAAAGCAGAGTAGATAAAGTGTAACATGCTGATTGAATATCACTTCACCAATACCTTCCTATAGAAATCAACCATTGTTGCCTCTCTATATTGCTATTTTAAACATTCTTCCCAAGGCTTTTCATGCACAGCTATGCAAATACATGGCATGATTTCATTTACAACCAGGCACAACAAAGATATGGACAAAGCGTGCGTGTATCACCAAGAACAATTTCTATGCCGAAACAGACTCTAAAACCCAGACCACAATCCTCAAGGGCCTAAGGAAGTCCATTCGCTCCCTGCTTCTGGGTGGGATAAAAATGAGAGAAATCAAATGTTATTCTTACTTTTAAAACGGGGATATAAATACCCCCTGGTGCAAATGGGGTTCACAAGGACCACTGTCCGGATGCCCGGATGGCAACATATGCTGAGAACTGCACACACGGTACCTCTGGCATGAGAGCCAAGGCTGACTCTTAGCTGCACGGGCCATGCCAGTGCCCTGCAGACATGAAAAGGATAAACCCTGTCTCTTCCGGGAACCATAAACTAACAGACATCTCACAGTTATCTCAGCCTTTAGCAGCTTCTAAGGTTAATACAAACTGTGGCTGACAACTAAAGTAATCATATAACACCTTCCGAGTGTCTTATGTGTCAAGTTCATTAGTCCTAAGGTCAGCATTTTAATGCAACAGCCAAATTTTATTCCCATCATCAGATGCTATCTGCAAAAGGCAGCTGCGAAGCCAGGCAGGGCTTTCCACACTGCCGCGACCAGTAACCTTACTTCCGGACACCAAAAAAAGCCCTCACGCATTTCTGAACAAGAGAAAATATACTAACCAAAGGCAACAAAAATTTCACGAGGGTATTATTACTCCAGATAGCATTGTCCTAAGCTTCGGTGGGAGTTTTCGCAGCAATTTTGAGGGGACAATGCTGGTATATCAAGAGATGCATCATTAGGTCATTTAAATACTGATTCTCTTGAGTCGTCATTTGCACATGCTTGAAAGCTAAAAAGAACCCGCTTCAGATCCTGTGGGAAGATGCCATTGAAAGGAAAGAAAGGAAGACAGATTGGTATGTTTAACCAAATGTTAAATATGTTTTATTTTACTCACCTGCACACTCAGATGAATCCATTTCTTCACAAGAATTCTCCCCAGTGTCATTACTTTTATTGGAGGCTGCAAACCATTTACTGTGCGATAATAAAACGTGGCTTCTTTCTCTGATACTGTAAGTTTGAACACAATCTGCCCATGCGCCATCTTCTCTATAATACACCTTGGGAAGCAACCGGAGAGAAAAAAGGTCAGCTTCCGGCCAAAAGACAGGCTAAGGCATCGCACCTTTTCAGAGCAAGCTTTATTCCGATTGAGAAGCCCTTTCATTTCAATTCAAAAAGTAGAGTTCTTATTGATAATATGTCCCCCAGAACCTCAGCCCCCTTTATTAGACATTCATGGGGCAAACGGAAGGGGCTGAATCATCCTGCAAAAACTAACATTCAGCTGCTGGGTTCATTAGTTCCTCTGCTCTTTCTTTTATAAGCAGCAGCACAATCATATCCTGGGTATTGAGTTACCAGTACACATCTTTTCTTTTTCTTAATGTAAAGAAAATTTACTCTCCATAGAGGGCTCTAAACAGCTCTATTTATTTTTAATATATTTTCATTAATTTCAGAGAGAATGGAAGGAGAAAGAGACAGAAACATCAATGATGAGAGAGAATCATTGATCGCTGCCTCGTGCATGCTCCCTACTGGGGATCGAGCCGGCACCCCGGGCATGTGCCCTGACCAGGAATCGAACTGTGACCTCCTGGTTCATAGGTTGATGCCAGGCTAAACAGCTCTGTTTAATTCCCATGATGAAATGGAGAAATGACCACTATAGTCTACCTCCTTGTTGGCCACCGGCCAGAAGCCAAAGCTGGTGTCTGCAAGATGACTGGCCGGTTGACCCTGACCACACACACAGCCCAAGGCACTGATCTTACATGAAGAATCATCCAATATTTGGAGAACACAGTGAAATAATATTCTCATAAATAGAATTTTCAGAAAGTATCTAGTCTTCAGTCAGGCCGGTTATAAAATTATTATTTTTAAATCACCTCTATCCTAATCACAGTGATACACTTTTCTCATCCCTTTAAATAGGCTCGTGGCATTTTTATATTTTATCATTTTTATTTTCTATATTGGCTTATGTTCAATATAAATTTATTTTATATTACTTATATCATTGTGTATTTCTGGCCATTATGGGTCCACTTAAGCCCCATTCCTATCATATTTCAACCTCAGCAAGTCAACTTTTTAGCAGAAGGCAGATTATGAATGCTTGCTAGTTGCCTTCTAAGTGGATTATTCCCAAAGATCTGCTGTTTAAAGAGCAATGTCACACCCGGCCAGCATGGCTCAGTGTTTGAGCTTCACACTATGAACCAGGAAGTCACAGTTCGATTCCTGGTCAGGGCACATGCCCGTGTTGTGGGCTCAATTCCCAATTTGGGAGCTTGCAGGAGGCAGCTGATCAATGATTCTCTCTCATCACTGATATTTCTATTCTTCTCTCCCTCTCCCTTCCTCTCTGTAATCAATAAAAATACATAAAAATATATATATATATATATATATATATATATATATATATATATATATATAAAACAGTCTAAGCAACTGTTCAACTGATTGACCGCTAGCTATGATGCGCACTGACCACCAGGGGGCAGCTCCTGCACTGAGTGTCTGCCCCCTGGTGGTCAGTGCACATCATAGCGACAGGTCGTTCCACCTTTGGGCAGAAACCAGCTCTCCCAACATCCCCTGAGGGGTCCCAGATTATGAGAGGGCGCAGGCCAAGGCGAGGAACCCCACCAGTGCAAGATCAGGGCCAGGGAGGGACGTGGGAGGTTGGCCAGCTGGGGAGGGACTGCAGGAGGGCTCCAGGGCGTGTCCGGCCCGTCTCACTCAGTCCCAATTGGCTGGACCCTAGCAGCAAGCTAACCTACCGGTCAGACCATTTGCCCTCTGGTGGTCAGTGCATGTCATAGCAAGCAGTTGAGTGACCTTAGCATATCAATAGCATATTATGCTCTGATTGCTTGAACGGCCAACTGGATGACTGGACACTTAGCATATTAGGCTTTTATTATATAGGATATTTTGTACATATATTTGGTGATAAAGTTAAGAGAGTAAGTATATATTTTGGGCAAATAGATTAAGTTGATATAAATGTTTTATATAAAGTAGAAATAAGTTTTTATAGAAATTCTACTATGATTTGTTTAACCCTTCACTGGGTGGTTATTTCTAAGTCACTGGAAATGAAAGAGCCTCTCTTTATTCCATGATTCCAAGTCTTAAACAATCTAAGAAAAAAATTGCCTCTATTTCTTTTTCTTGAGTTTCAATCTACAAGTTAGCATTTGACCATTACTCAAGGATGCACTTACCAAATACCGGCTTATTTCCCCCAAGCTTACTGAAAATGCATTTCTTAATATGTTATTATCTTCCTTGCTATTTTGTTTGCTTGTAAACATACTAGCTTTAGTAGATAATGAATGTGAGAGGAAGGCAGGTAGCAAAATATTTAGGAACTGGATTTATTCTGCTCCTGGATAAACAATATTTGGATAATCCGAGTTTTGTTTGTTTTACTTATCTAGTGCAAACACTCCGAAATTTCCCCAATTCCCATAGGTATTTTCGTTTTGAGAATGGAAATGACCTTGATGGGTAGAACTCCCAAAACTGTAAGCCATGTGCTATGGCCTCTATAAATACTCCCTCTGTCTTATTTATACAAAAGTGATGCCAATAGGAGATGGGTTTGGTACAGATATATCCTTTGGAAAAAAATACTTTGTCCTACTCATACTTGTCAAGAGATCGTTTTTAAAGATGGTACTCTAGTTACGTAAATTGAGTTGGCTGGACTTACTGACATTTCTAACAGTAAGAAAGCAGGGTGTTCTTTTAGGGGTGACACAGAAATTGAGATGGTGGTTTGTGATTTTTTTTAATGAAAATATGCCAACTCTTACTTGGCAAATTAAAACCAAACACCCAAGACATCTAAATCCTATTTGTTTACGAGCTTGTAAGACTTATCTGGGTTGTTTCCCAAGTTTTTAGATATTTGGCCAACAGTCTCACACAATAAAAACGTCACATGTGGAAGAAACAAAGGCCCTACGAGAAGACAAAAGATAAGAAAACAGGCCTCCGGACTGTCCTACGTATTCTGATTTCCGGATTGGCTCTAGACACTTAGGAAAACACATTAGATACCAGTTTTAGAGACTATTACAGAATGGAAAACATGTAATCATATGAACTGATAAGACATGAGGTTAAGGAAGCCCCGCTCCAAACTCACTGAAGGCATCTCTACTGGGATCCATGATATAAAAGTTTTCAAGAATCTTTCATGCTTCCCTACATATTTCCTAAGAGCTGAAAACTCCACAAGGTAAAGGGCCAAAAGTTATGCCTTTTCCAGGGATGGAGGATTATTCATTTATTCAACTCATAACACTGGGCATTTCCCATGAGTCAAACGGACTTCCCTAGTTGGGAAAGCAAGGATACCTGAAACATATACCGATGCCTGAAACACTAAGCTCTCAGAGAGTTACCTGCCTAACGACAAGGTCATACTCTAGCAGGAGCAGATTCTTTATGCAAACTTCAATCAAAACTTTGAAACATATCAATTCTTTGTACTACCAGCCCCCATGTCCTAAAACTCACTGAGCCCGAGTCTGCTCTGACGGCTAAGACAAAGGTGGAGCTAAATGAACTACCAGGAAACCCAGGAGACAGGCGTGTAAACATGACTGCCTGCAAATGAACCATGTTAACATATTCTTTCAGAGGGCTCACTTCATTATAGAAAGGAGACAGCACTTGTTAAATTTAGGGGGACATATTTGCAGTGTACACTGGAGGAGAAAAGACTACGATAGGAGTTGAGCTTCAAAGGCATGGGTTTCACAGCTTGAGCCTTCATTTCTGGTCTGGAATTTGAGTTGTAAGCATCTTTGCTACAACTGATTTTGCAGGCTCCCAGGAAAGCGTACACTCACTCGACTACTTACATTACACCTTCCCGCTCGGGTTTCAACCACACAGCCAACGTAAATGATGCCGCCAGCCTCGGAGGAGGAGGAGAAGAAATGCAGCTCGTGTGATTTCCGAACATAAAACTCGTGGAATTTTGAGGGGAGTCGGGGCGCAGATCCTGTGAGTCTGCAGCCACGCAGTCCCCCAGGCCTGCGGAGAAGAGGGCCGTGTAGGCTGGGGGTGCAGATCTGTGGGGGCAATCCTGAACGCAGAGCCTCTGGGTGCAGGACTGGAGACTTTCGGCGACCACAGAGCTATGGCAAAAGGTGCTGCGGTCTGGGAGTCCGCACGTGGCGTTGGTTGGCACGACAGACACGGTCTTGAAGGCTCCCACATTCTCCAGCCTCGGGAAGAGGCCCTGCGAGTCAGCCCAGGAGATGAGCACAGAATAGGCCAAGATCAAGGTCTCCGTGATGTGCAACAAGAGGCGCCAGCTCAGGGAGAGAGCCAGGCCACTCATGTTTACAGAAAAGCATCCTCCTCCCGACAGAGCATCCTACATAAGTCACGAGGCCAACGCGTCAAGGAGCCTGGAGATGCTGCACTTCCGGGAAAGTGCAGAGGCGGTTTCACACCGAGGTAACACCATGGACGTCCTGGGCGATGGGCAAGGCATGGGGAGCAGCTGGTGTCTGGGAACCAGAAGCAGAGTGTCAGGTGGCAGCCGCTGCATCATTAGAACTTAAGTTCTTCCTGAGAAAGAGGACCTGGAGCCCGTGACAAGAATCACCACTGAGCTTTCTAAACAAACACACCCTGGGAAGGACTTGCTTTTGGCAAATACTCATTCTTTGGGCAAATATCTTCATTTTGCTGAGCACATCAGGCACTCTCAAGTCCATAGGGCAACCAGACTTACATACATATACACAGGCATCTATCTTTAATAATGTTTTCACCACAGTAAGCCCAGATTGTTACTCTCCCCGCAAGACTCAGCACTGCCTGCTTCACCAGGTAAAGAACCGGATGGGTTTGCTCTGCGCACCGCACCCCGTGCTATAACACAGAGCTGATGTGCTCAGGTAAGAATGAAGCCCGCAAAGCGCTCTGGGCCTTTCCCCCTTAGCATATGCAGCAACTTTAAGCTCACAGCAAAGCAGCTTAGCAACCCAACGCCATCTGTCTGTCCTGGGCCTTAGTATTTAGCAAACGTTTACGCTCCTGTTTCCTGCGCTGACTACGTATGAGTGGGTTAAATATGGACCCCCTAATACTGTGTAAGTAATTGTATTGACAAATAAGCCCAGTTACCATTTCTTTATTGCATTTCAACCGGTCCCCTCAGTGTGACAAATGGCTCTTCACAGGACCCCGGGCCCTCGTTGCCTGGCAACACTGCAGTGACCCTGGTTAGTTCTAGCAAATAGGCGGCCACAGCAGAAGGGCTGCCAGGAAGCCTGGGCTGCCCACGGACGGGACCCTGCACAGCAAACACGGGGTTACCTGAAGCAGCGCCGTCAGCGGGGAGGCCTGCCTGGAACTGAGCTCCCCAGCTTCCAGCAGGTGCCTGGAGCAGTGGGAGGGACCTGGAGGGGCCAGGCGTGCATACTTTTAAAGTAGCAGTGCACCTTATCCTTTGATCCCCATTGCCCCTCCTCTGTCCACTTTCATGGTGTCATCAAAATGATCTGCCGCTATTGGCAACACTGCAAATAATTTCCGGGGTGCGCGCTCTCTCTTCTGGATACAAATGTATTGATCACCTACAGGCTTGGTCCATGAATGAAAGTTTGACTATTCGGTTTCTGCATTCTGTAGCTTAGATACCCTCCTCTAAATACACACCGTTCTCTACATTATCAGGAGCCTCTGATGTTATCTAAAAAGGTTGCATTTGGACTTGGACGATCAGGGATTTTAAGGGCACTGCAGAAGCAAAAGGATGGCTGACTTTTTAGCCACTTGATTGGACATAAATATGAATGCATTTATGAATGCATGCTTGATGTCAGTTCTATGTAGTTTCTATTATATTCAAACTCTCTCTTTTGTACCACCTGGGATATCTCATTTTAAATGTGAAGTATTCTAAAGCAACTAGTACTTCTCTCTCCATTTTTATGTTAAAAATAGAAAACCCATTAGAGAAAAAAAAAATGGTCAATTGTGGTTTTGTTTTCTGGAAGTTATCATATTTAGAGAAATGTTTAGAAGTGGCAGAGATGTTTGTATGGTGTTTCTTGTGAGACAGCGAAACAAACCCAAAGTGACTTCTCTCACATCTTTCTTTAATTTCTCTCTGAGAGAGATCTGAAAGCCACAGCCCTTGTATAGATCAACTTAATCAATTAGCACAAGCTGCTTCTGGAGAAAACCTTCACCTTGTGTCACACTATCCTATTCTCTACTTGTTGATAATTACAATCTTGCAAGGGTGATATTTTAAATTAAAAACAAGCTTTAATATAAAAGCAGCTAATATGTAATATGTAAATTCTGAGAGCTTGGGAAAATAAGTTTTGAAATATATATATATACATATACATATATGATAAGAAGACTTAAAAAATGGGTTATTCAAACCTGCTATTAAACATGAACCAATGTTTGTCTTCAAACAAGCTATTCAATGGCTGGCTTCTCTCTATCCCTAGAGAATTCAAGGACTAACGTTATTTTTTTAAATTGATTTATGGAGAGAGAGAAAGGGAGGGAGGGAGTGGGAGAGAAAGAGAAACATCATTTTGTTGTTCCACGTGTTTCTGCTTCTGCATTCATTGGTTGCTTCTTGTATGTGCCCTGACCAGTGACTGAATCCGCAACCTTGCCATGTCAGGACAACGCTCTAACCTAACTGAGCCACCTGGCCAGGGCCTAACGTTAATTTTTTCTTTTTTAATTTGAAAATCTTTATTAAACCATTCACAAATCAGCATCCCATCTAGCACTTAGAAGCATTCTCTCCTAACATTAATTTTTAATTGTGGTGCCTCTGTGTATATTTTGGGTCTCCATTCTGGATATTAGAATTCTCTTACCACAAAACTTCTGCTTTGTCACAGGAAGTCATGACTCAAAATAGGCAATCTAAGATTAGCGACTCTGCTCCATTTCAGAAACTCTGCCTGTAATTTGCAAAGGCAGGCAGTGGATTGACACCTCCCTCAACTTTCGTGCTCAGTACTATCAATCCTGGGGACACTTCTGGTAACTGAATTGGGCGCCAAGAGTTCCACCACCCCAATCAGTGCCTGAGAAATTAGTGCAGAAAAAGAAAAGTAACAGTGCACAGGAGAAAATTTTAGTTAAAACATATGTGGCCCTGTGCTATTATTTTTTAAAGATGTTTTATTGATTTTTAAAGAGAGAAAAAGGGAAGGGGAGAGAGAGACATCAATGTGAGAGCAAATCAGCGATCGGCTGTCTCCTGCAGGCCCCCCATTGGGGATGGAACCCACAACCTGGGCATGTGTCCAGACTGGGAAATCGAACCAGCAACCCCTATGTGCATGGGACAATAAGATGCAGAGACGCTGGTGAGGGACATAGTATTTTTAGAAAGGTCAAATGAGTGAACCACATAGCCTCCATCACCCAGCCCATCATGAAAGGACAGACTATTTCATGGTTTAGAAGCTCCAGAGAGCCTGGGGAAATCCTGGCTTCTCCACACTACCTAACGGCTGTGTGTTCTTAAACAGGTGGTGTAAGCTCCCTCTGCTTCAGCTTCCTCATCTATAAAATGGAAATATTTCATAGGATCGTTGGGGGATGAACTACAGAGAACACGAAGCAATGACTGGGTTTTCACTGCTAGCTCTCCATTATATATTTCCCAATTTACATTAGTGAGTTTTTCTGTAACTGTATATCCAAAGGCCACAGAGAGGAAATAATGCCATATATTTCTCTATCGTTAACATCTACCCAACACTTTTATGGATTATCTCCTCTGATCTTTATAAAAACCCTACAAATGAGAGACACTATCACTCCCAAAATGAAGGCAATGAGAACTGGGGCTTAAGTGGCTTTCTCAAAGTCACTTAATTAGTAAGGGCAAAGCCTGACAATCGCCCAGCTCAGTGGTCGGCAAACTCCTTAGTCAACAGAGCCAAATATCAACAGTACAACGATTGACATTTCTTTTGAGAGCCAAATTTTAAACTTAAACTTCTTCTAACGCCACTTCTTCAAAATAGACTTGCCCAGGCCGTGGTATTTTGTGGAAGAGCCACACTCAAGGGGCCAAAGAGCTGCATGTGGCTCGCGAGCCGCAGTTTGCCGACCACTGGCCCAGCTGATCTAGACTGAGCCAAAAACTCCTCATCCTAAAGGTGAACTGATCTGAGTGTCAGGGAAGGGGTGGGTGTGGAATTGTGCCTGAGAGTCAACAGTGTTTGTGGAGAGAGAAAATGAGCATTTCAAGTGACAGGAACAATAGAGTGAAGCAAGTAAGTTTGAAAGAAGCCTGCTACATATATGGACCACATATTTCCTGTAAAAATATGTAGATAGATACCATTCAGCCCTCTAAAATAAGATTGATCAGATTTGTGATTTTTTTTTTTCTGAAAAAGTTCAAAGCTTTAACAAGAGTGTCAATATAGTAACTTTTAGGAGCCTCCATTTTTACTCACTAAGTCCTAGCTGTTACCATTCTACTGCCTTGATCAAAACTCTTGAACACGTGTTCTTATACTTCGTAAATTATGCAAACTCTCAGATGATCAAAGCATCGTACTTGTTTGAGGCATAAAAGCTTTGCAGTGGCATTTCGGGTTACAACGGGACCCAGGAGAACGTGACACCCCAGACAGCATGTGGCAGGCCATCCAAGTCCCGTCCGTGCCTTCTCCGGAGCCTTGGCAGGGGCCCAGACGCAGCCCGGCAGGTGAATTCAAAGGGGCTTCCTAGCTCTGCGCCCGGCCGTGAAATAACAGCTGCCAAGCCATGAGGGACAGGGCACGGCAGGCAAGGCAAGGGCTGGTGAGCGGGACAAATGGGTGGGTGTGGCTCTGAAAATGACAATGACAATGCGTGCGGAAGGACAGCAGGCTAGCAGAGCGCAGGACTCCGCTCCAGCCAAACAGGTGATCGGCGATCATTAAGGGTCAAGTTTCTGCTAAGACCTGTGTTCCCTGAATGCTGTGGCCCCTTTCATAAAGTGGGAAAGCCTCGGACTGCCTACAACCCGTGGGTGTGTGGTTTCAACATGTTTTGGGCAAAAAAGTGCCCTTATCCTGAAAGAGGAAACAGGGAGACAGCAGGATTCAGGGGACGGACAGTGAGCTAAGCAGGTTTAGTTGGTGTCAGAAACTCAACCCAGTTGAATCACACCTAAAACAGTGCCATAGAGTGAAAAAAAAAAGTGCTACATTTCGAGTGAGATGGGAGACATAAAAATCATGATGATGCAAAATAGTTTTGCTTAAGAGGAAAGGCAAACTGCCTTTTAAAGATTTTTTTTTTTTTAATAGAAGGAAAACATGGAATATGCTATCAGTAAGACATGAATTCTACTCTGGCATTCTCCATGTAATTTATTTATGTGGTTTACTATTATCCTTTTTAGGTTCAACAGCCAAAGGCTTCATAAAGAGAAGAGGGGAGAATTAGAAAAAAAAATGATTAGGGTAATAAAATTTGAGCAAAATATATTTGCAGAACAACTTCTTAAACATATGGAAACACGATCATTTTCAGTATAACTCAGTTTGAGAAACAAGAGATTTTACTTGGAAACTGCATAGAAGATCAGGGACATGACGCTCAATTCTGACGGGACTAATTATTGCTCATGCTTGACCAGGGACCCAGGTCTCCTGATGGCGACACCAGCATGAGTCCCTCCACACCCATAGGTGGAGTTGGTGATTGTAAAATCGAATCTTCATGAAGAAAGGAGTGAAGGCACAGAAGCAGGTGAGCAGTCCTCTGAAGTAGCCACGATCCTGATGATAAAGTTAACTGAGTGCCCGGTATGTGTCGGACTTCATGTTGAAAATACTATCTCATCTAACCCATACAGAAACCTCAAGCAATAATTACTGCTACCGCTATTTTAGATGCCGGGATGCTGAGTCCTGCGTATCAAATAATTTCTTAAAGTCTGACAATTAATATTTAGGAACAAAAGCAAGATTCAAATCTAGCTCCATCTAAATCTTTACCACGATGCCAGAGTGGTAAAAGCAACACATCTCAGAGAACATTCTAGTGTCCCACAGTTTCCTATATTCTTAACATATCCTTTAATTGAGATAATAGTACACATATACAGTCTACAAGACACTATGCTACACTCATTGAGGAATGGATCCTAATGAATGAATGGATCCTAATCCTAAGAACACTCTAGACATTAAGGATTGGAATTTTGCTATGAGAAAAAAAAAAGAATTTATTTTAGGAGGGAATAGAAAGCTCTTAGTTTAACTGTGATTCACAGAAGCAGCCCCCTCTGGCTGTCTTGTGTTCAGATGCCTCCAATTTTGTTCTAGAATCTAGAACAACAGTAATAGAGCATGCTCAGAGGGATCATCCGAGGAAAGGCCGTGAAGATGGGGAAAAAATGAGGAGTTAAGCACAGTTTTGAATAAGCACTTGGTAAGATTGAAGTTATTGGCAGTAAGGGAATCACTTCACGTAGGGGCAAATGAATCGACCATAATTTTAACCTAAAGTACCACTCCAGGGGTTGTAAAATTCTTTCTACTTGGATAAATGCAGTCTATTTGAATTGCAGCTTGCATTCAGAGTGCAATAAAGAGTAACCTAACTTGACAAGACACTAGACCACAGGAAAAGGGGCTCTGTGTTAGGCAGCGCAGGACTGGCCACCAGACTGAGATAGAACTAGCATGCCCTCTACCAAGGGCCCACCTAAAGCAGGGTAGCATCCAGAGGAAATGAGTAGTGTGGGCAGAAGCCAATGCGAAACATAATAGGTAAGAAAGTGGGCTACAGGGAAGTCACTTAAGATTGATTGTGGAACTTATTAATACGTTCTCAGCAACTCTCAAAGAGAGGGCCACCAGGTATGGTTGCATCATGTCCAATTGCATGCCAACATATGGCTAGTAATTAACAACTTGTTGAATGAATGAATGAGAGAGGGAACAAATGACCCAAATCTACAATACAGCTCCTGGTTGGAGTGCCAGCCCGTAGGCTCAACAGCCATACCTACGCTCCAATTTTAGCTTTCGGGGGACATAGAAAACCCAGAACTATAGCGAGACTAGCTCTGGGAGCAACGGAAAACACCAAGAGGAGGAAGAGAGATGTGGCAAACTGGCGGGCAGTGGGAAAAAGAGAAACCAAAATATTCAGAGAGGGAAAAAATGTTTAAAGAATTTGAAACAGCCTCCAAGTTCAAAATGAACTTTGTCAAAAGTTAACATTCTATTCTTTGTTAAGAAGCGAGTTCCGCTTGTTCTTGCCAGGACAAAACATTGAAAACGAAAACCGACTGAGCTGGCCCCTGCGAGGAGAGATGGCACCCGCAGTGACCGCGCTGTGCCTGGCCCTGTCACTGCCTCCCTCCCCACACCCCGCATCTGATGGAGCAGCGCCAGATGTCCCTTTAAAAACAAGTCCAATATTGCTAATTCTGTAGAATGCCGCAGATGCCGTCAGTAAATGGCTGCCAGTCTATGTTGTAGCAACTCCCTTTCAACTTCTTAAAGTCCGGCAATACCTGTTATTCATTTGAGCAGCCCCGGTTTCCTGGCAGAGTGTCTCTGCTAGCATTCTACAGCTACTACAACCATCAACGTCCGCCCAAAGACCTGTACTCCAATGCTAACCGCAGCTTTATCCATACCAGCCCAGAACTGGAAACAACCCACATCTCCATGAGGTGGGGAATCTAATCTAATAATAGACAAATATGCAAATTGACCGCACCTTTGCTACACCTAAGCCACGCCCACCAGCCAAGCCACGCCCACCAACCAATCAGGACGAGTATGCAAATTACCCCAACAAAGATGGCGGCTAATTTGCATATCAAGACAGCGTCCAAAGAAGCCAAGAGCTGCAGAAGGGAGTAAAGCTTCGAAGAAGCAAGCAAGCCGGGGGGGGGGGGGGGGGGAGGAGAAGGGCGGGGCGGAGGTGGGGCCGGGGCCGAAGGGAAACGCGGGCGGGCTGGAGGAGAAGGCGGGGCGGGCGGCAAGGGCGGGGCGGAGGCGGGGCCAAGGTTGAAGGGAAACGTGGGCGGGCTGGAGGAGAAGGCGGGGAGGGGGACAAGGGCGGGGTGGAGGCGGGGCCGGGGGCGAAGCGAAACGCGGGCGGGCTGGAGGAGAAGGTGGGGCGGGGGACAAGGGAGGAACGGTGGCGGGGTAGAGTGCAGCAGGAAATCCTATTGCAGGATTTTTCCTGCAACGGGAAAGCTAGTGGATAAATAAAAAGCAGCACCTCCCACAAGGGAATACTACTCAGCAGTGACACGGAATATACTACTAATACACGCCACATAGGTAAATCTAAAAACCATAGGCTAAGTGAAAGAATCTGGAAGCAGAAGACTAACACTGAATTATTCCATTATCATGATATTATGAAAAAGGCAACACTCTAGAGGCAGAAATCAATTTGATTCCCACCGGCCATGTGGAGAGCAAGGCGCTGACTATAGAGGGACAAGAAGAAACCTTTTGAGGTTACAGAAATATTTTGATCTACATTTTAATTGAAATAAAGGTTATATCCGTGGTCGGCAAACTGCGGCTCACGAGCCACATGCGGCTCTTTGGCCCCTTGAGTGTGGCTCTTCCACAAAATACCACGGCCTGGGCGAGTCTATTATGAAGAAGTGGCGTTAGAAGAAGTTTAAGTTGAAAAAATGTGGCTCTCAAAAGAAATTTCAATCGTTGTACTGTTGATATTTGGCTCTGTTGACTAATGAGTTTGCCAACCACTGGGTTATATGATTGTGTTAATTTGTCAAGGTTCACGGAACTGGACTTTTTTTTTAAACAGTGAATGTTACCTTATGTAAATTATAACTCAACAAATCTGACTCAAAACAATCAATCAATAAACAAACAAGATCGATTAATGACTAAGTACTGGATTCAAATTCTCTTCTAGTCAATACCTGCCTAACTCTGAACAAAGTAACCAAGCATTTGCTTCTTCACGTGTAAAACTGGGAAAATAAAATAGCAATGACAACCTCAGAGAGTTGCCGGGAAGACTAAGTAAGATTACACATGCAAAGTGTTCAATACTGTGTCTGACACATAGCAGGTGCTCACTAAAATAAGCTATTAGGATTACTTAGGCCAAGTACAATGAATGGTATATAAAGGTAAAAGATATGGAAATAAACATTTCAAAAAAAAAATAAGCGTGCTAGCTCTGAGGTAGACTGAACATCAGGGTTCTAGCATAGCAGGTTTTCACCTTAACTTCACTCTCTCCTTCTGCAATAAAGCACAATTCTTTTCAGCAGCTCAGTAACTGTCAGACACTGATCTTGCACTGACTCTGGGACATAAACATTGCTTTCTCTCGGGCTGTTTCTTGACCTTGTAACCAACTTGACTGGTCATCTCATCTCTGGTAGCTGCAGCCCCTGCTGTTATTCAATTAAGCCTGGGTACCAGACCTGAGGCTCCCGGACAGAGCGTCCCCAGCCCGGATCCCCTGTGGGCACCGCACGCTGCTCACACAGGCAGAGCACGGCCACGGACAGTTGGATTGGAGCTTTCTGGTTCACCCTGCACCGCGGGCAAACCCCTCTGGGTTTACATGGGGTCTGGATGGAGTGAGTCATGTGGTCACATGAAGCAAATAACATTACTTTTTAAATGAGCCTCATTAAGCACATTCATAAAAGCGATTAAGATATCACACACAATACAACATGCAGGTGATGTATTTTAGAATTGTACACCTGAAACCTATATAATTTCATCAACCAGTGTCACTCCAATAGATTCAGTTAAAAAAAAAAAAGGTATTTCAGTACCACCACAAAGCATGGATGCTGAAACACACAGTGGGCCTGAGCTGGCTGGAATGCTGACTAATGGCTCCGTGCCCTTAAATGCTGTGACTTCCCCTCCAAGCTCTGTCAGGTGACCTGGGAACTGAGGAGAAGCGGACCCTGCTATTGTCAGCACAGACTGACAATCAGTGCTCAATTCTATCCAACTTGGGAGTGGCTCCTCCTGGTTGCTGGGAGGAGGAGATAAATGCCATTAGAGAAACAAGTGTTCTCACCTCTCAGGATCCCTAAGGCTGTGGCCCCACCTCCACCCTTCCTTCCTCCTCTTCTCTTAGGACATGTCTATCTCAAATCCACACAGCTTCCTCAAGGGCCACCACTCTGAACCCACTGCTCAGCCAGTCATCCTCTACCTCCTGCCCCCAATGTCCCATCAGCCCACAATATCTGCTTATTCTGCTTGACATCTAGCTCTTTCTCTGAGGACTGCTGTATCTTGGACAAAACTCCCCTTAGAATGTCCCAGCAGACAACTGCCTTGTTGCATGAGCCTAGTCTCTCCATCATTCAGCCCTTACACTTGCATCAGAGCTATACATCTGGTGTCACCATCCTGTTTAAAAGTTTCTAATGTCTTCTCTTGGTCTATAAGAGAAGACTACATAGCCTCATCATAATATTTACTCCATCTGTCTATCCTTTCTTCTATCAATTTATTTACTCAACAATTACTCATTCAACTCTTACTGAAAATCAGGCACTGTTTGGATTGAGTGCAACAGGGAGTAATGTTCAAGTCCATGTCTTCTCTGAAGCCTGGCCCTTACCCCACCTTCCAGCCCCAGCTCCACTCCCATCCCCTCCCCTATTCCACTTGTACCTACATTCCATGCACACCAATTTCTCAGTTTCCTAAACGTGCTGTGTAGCTGTACCTTCATGCCTTTCACCCATCCTAAGCTATTTTTGAATGACCTTCTCCTTTTTCAATCTCTGACTGGTGAATTTCTATCAATACTTAAAGACCCAAGTCCAGTGTCATCTCTGAGAAACATCCCTGGGCTGTTTCAGAGAAGGTGGACCTCTGCTTTAGAGCTACCAATAGTTTCTATGATTAGACCTCCTTTCATTAATCAGCCTTTATTCAGTATGTTCAACATAGCCAACAGCTAGGTGCTAGATAACTGACTGCAATTAATGTATTTTTCTTATTATAATTTTTATTTCCAGCACCTCACACAATGCTCACCGAACATTAAATGTATGTCAGGTAAAAACGATTTTTTTTCTAACCCCATTTTATACATGTAAAAGGTAGAGTAGTTTGGTAAAATGAATAGTCTAATTCTCAAACTGGAGACAAGAGGAATAAATCTATAAAAAAATACTCCTCCCATCTTTAGTGGACACGGATGATAACCATTTTGCCTTCTGACCGTTTCAACTCTTGTTATTGTTGCGATGACCCAGTTAGAAGGAAAAGGAACGACCTACATAGGAAGCCTGACTTGGTGAATGTGCTGAGTGGGGTCAGGCCTGGAAGGCCGGGTGTTTGCCTCCCATGTGCAGCTCTGAGATATTCCAGGAAAACAGTGGGCTTCCCCCGAGTTGCCACCCAGAAGTTGAGGGTTTTGTGAGCAGCTCTCTAATGACAATTTAAGATGTGCGTGCGCCGTGACCTCTTTTGACCACATCAGCGGTAGCTGTCTAATGCTCAACCTGCCACTTGTGGAAAGAACATTAATTTGTACCAATGGCTCCTCTGCACGGGGTTGAGAATAAATGTCTCCATGGTCCCCCCGAGTCACTCAGAAAACTGACAGCAACTTCTCCTGCCCAGTTTCTCCTTTGCTCCTCCACTGCCTCCCCCCGCCCACCCCACCGAGCCCCAAACCCTTTCCAAGGCACCCACAGAAAACTGACTGATAACATTCTGTGTTCTTCACCAGTAGCTGCTCTATTATCTGAAGCTGGGCTGCTCGCTGCCGGGGGGAGTCCCAGGAGCACTTTCTGCTCCAGCGCTCCAAGCCCAGCAGCCAGGGCTGGGAACAGAGGAGAGGAGGACAGCAGGGGCTCTCCTGGGGCCTCCGTTCCATGCGGAGTCCCCAAAGCCCAAGTCTTCCTGGCCGCTTTTCCTACGCGGGTGCATTCTTCCTTAAAAAGATATGGCACGAGGCTCAGCCCGCAGGACAAGAACTCAAGCTGCTGGATCGCAGAGAAAGGGGGAAGGTGCTTTGTCCCCTTTTGAGATTTCTTTTTAAAATGTGACCAGACATTCATACACACGTACAGACTTTCATTGGAATCAGCAACGTGCAAATTGCATATTCATCTGCCTAGACACAGGGCAGGCACTGCTCACAGAGATAGGGCTGCACATTATAGGAACAATTCTGGGGAAGGGAAGTCTTTTTTTTTTTTTTTTTTTTTTAAGTGTTGGAGGTGAAATGAAACAAGTGCTATAAAAGCAAATACAGTTTGGGACCAGGACTTCTGAGCTGTGGATCTTATTTCTGGTTGCCTAGTAAATAGCCAACCAAATTTCTCATAATTGTTTAAAAAATATCAGTACAAATTCCACCATAAGATACCATATGATTTAAGGAAGAGGATTTTTAGGGCAATGGAAATACTGTTCTCACTGTATTTCAGTGTGTGCTGCTGTAATTATGGATACATGTCTTACACATGTGTCCATGCCCATAGAATGTTCAACACTAAGAGTGAACCCTCATGTAAATATGGACTCTGGGCGATGATGATGTGCCAGGGTAGGTTCATCCTTGGGAAAAAAGATGTAGCATTTCGATGAGGGATGTTGATAATGGGGAAGGAAGGCTATGCGTGTGGGGGGCAACAGGCATGTGAGAAATCTCTGTACCTTCTTCTCAGTTTCCTAGCAAACATAAATTGCTCTTTTAAAAAGTCTTTTAAGAAGTTACCAGACTTGCCGAAACCGGTTTGGCTCAGTGGATAGAGCATCAGTCTGGGAACTGAAGGGTCCCAGGTTTGATTCCAGTCAAGGGTATGTACATTGGTTGTGGGCACCCTCCCGGTGGGGGGTGTGCAGGAGGCAGCTGGTCGATGTTTCTCTCTCATCGATGTTTCTAGCTCTCTATCCCTCTCCCTTCCTCTCTGTAAAAAATCAATAAAATATATTTAAAAAAAAGAAGTTACCAGACTCAATAGTAATATTTTGAGTGATGTCCTGAGAAATGCCCAAGGTTAAAATCCGTCAGGTCAAAGAAACATAGAGGCCAATATTTGCAGAGATTATTCCAGAAGGCAAAGGAAATAATCCTCACAATTAGGTAAGCCTTGGCGTATTAACATAAATGATATTTAAAAATGGGAACATTAAGCCATAGTAAGCATAAGCTCCAATATTAATGGGGCACATAAACTGAAAAAAAAAAAATGGTTTTGTGCTATTTAATCTCAAAATGGTTTAATGACCCTTATCTGATTATGAAAACAGCACAAGCAACTGTATTAGATAAATAGGACATTAAAAATACTGCTAACTGGTAAGCAGCTTGAAAATATCCAAATGAATGTATTTTTAAATCAAATTTAATAGTCACTGAAGGAATATTAAAGAGATGTCCGGGCTATAGCTACAACAGCGGCCAACATGCACACCTATAAAGGAAGGTAAAGAAAAGCACAGAAAAACAGCTATGAAAACAAATCACAGCGTGAAAGTAAAGAATTTGGTTAATTTAATTTACTCATGATTCCGGCTGCTTCGTCTGCATCTATACTCAGCGCAATAGAAATGGGGAATAATACAGTGCGCTTTTAATGCATAATTACAACATCCTAACACTACACTCGTGTGGAACATTTTCTTCTGGAATCTGGTTGGCCTTACCTGGGGGCCAGCTCTTCCACTGAACCGGGGAGAGCTTAAGAAACCTCCCCCACACACCCTACTTGAAGCTCCCGCCCCTCTCTCCCACCACTCACCTTGACAGTAAGATTCATGATCCCTAATGAAAGATCATCATTCATCCTTCAATATTTCAGTATCAGTGTGTGTGGGTGGGGAGGGTGCATTGGGATGATTCTGGCTTCTATTCTTAAGTGATCATTCATCTGCCTTTCTTCTTTCTTTTTATATATATCTTTAATTTTTATATTTCAATTACAGTTGACATTCAATTATTTTAAAATAGTTTCAGGGATACAGCATAGCAGTTAGACATTTATACAATGTCCTTCTTCCTTCTTAGTGTTAGTTAAAGAAGAAGCACTCTAACCAAGAAATCAACTTGGTAGGTGTAGGATTTGGCTAGGCTGCGGTCCCCTAACTTGTAAAGGGGAGATAATAATATATCATGGCTAATGGCATGATAGGAGAGGTAAGCAGGTGCTTGTAGGACCAACAAGACCAATAAATGGCGCTGGTCATTCTGCATTTCACACCGCAGCTCTAGCTCCTCAGCTCTATTAACTGGCTCCCACCCCAGGGTTTAACCCTCTGCTGAGGGCCACCTGAGAACTTCCTAATTGGAGCCCGGCACATCAAACTGCTCTCCTGCTACCACAATAGGGCATCTGAAATAGTTATGTTAGGTTAATGGCTAGAAATACAAAAGAAGAGTATGGCAGAGATAGTCCCAAAGGGCCAGGTAATTACCCTAAACCCGAGGTCAGCAAACTGCGGCTCGAGAGCCACATGCGGCTCTTTGGCCCCTTGAGTGTGGCTCTTCCACAAAATACCACGGCCTGGGTGAGTCTATTTTGAAGAAGTGGCGTTAGAAGAAGTTTACATTTCAAAAATTTGGCTCTCAAAAGAAATTTCAATTGTTGTACTGTTGATAATTGGCTCTGTTGACTAATGAGTTTGCCGACCACTGCCCTAAACCATTTGTCTCCATCCCAAGAGCAAAATTAGAATCACCAGACAATCTCAGAGCCATAACACTCACACCCTAGAGCCAGGAGGATAACATGACTGGTGTTAGTTGGTCAAAGTTTCTGCCTACTCTCCCGGCCACTGCATTGTGCTCAGCTCCGAGGGCGGACACTGGGTTGCAAAGAGATCTGAGTCAGAAAGGGCGGACACCTCCCTACCAGTCACTCAATGACATGGCACTCATATACAACGAGTGGCCAGATTATTATGATCTCTGAAGGCATAATAATCTGGCCACTCAGTGTATATCCTACCTAATAATAGACAAATATGCAAATTGACCGCACCTTCGCTATGCCCAAAAAACGCCCACCAGCCAAGCCACGCCCACCAACCAATCAGGACACGTATGCAAATTACCCAACCAAGATGGCGGTTAATTTGCATATCAAGACAGCGTAGAAAGAAGTGAAGAGCTGCAGAAGGAAGCAAAGCTGCGGAGAAGCAAGCAAGCAGGGCGGAGGAGAAGGGAGGAGCGGAGGCAGGCTGGCGGAGAAGGCGGGGCGGGGGAGAAGGGAGGAGCCCAGGTGGGGTGGGGTAGAGTGCAGCAGGAAACCCTATTGCAGGATTCTTCCTGCAACGGGAACGCTAGTCCTATATAATAATAGGCTAATATGCAAATTGTCCCCTTGATCAGGAGTTCAACCAGCAGGCAGGCCAGCCAACCACCCATGTCCCCTCCCCCTGGCCAGGCTGGCCAGACCCCACCCATGCACGAATTCATGCACCGGGCCTCTAATACACACACACACTGAGTGGCCAGATTATTATGTGTTCAGAGATCATAATGATCTGGCCACTCAGTGTATATTCCTGCTTACCTCACGAAAAACACTACAGCCTTTTCTCTCCGCACTGATCAATCATGGTCTAACATTTCACACTGTAATTTGTAGAATTACTGGCTATGGTGGGCCAGCCAATAAATCCTATCATCTGCATATTCCTACAACTACACCATAAAGTTACATATAATAAATTCAGCTACCTGGGACATCCACCTGATAATTTTGCAAACTCAGTTTCATGTGTGTGTTTGGTTTCTTAACCTGTCTCTGGAGCGACTCCTCCACAACATGAATTTATCTCTTTCCTTCATTCTTGTTCCAGTTCTTTTTGGAACACAGCACGTTGCAAGGAAAATGTTTGAGTTTTCAACTCAACACCATTTCCTATAACACCTTCGCAAAAAAGGAGAAAATATGAGACTGTTCCGCCAACGATAACTGGGCATGACACTGTTCTCTTAGATGAGCTTTTCTTCTTAATTGACAATTACAGATACAGTGCGTCCAGAGACCCCGTGACAAATATCACTGCTCACGTGACCTCCCAAATATATTTGTTTGGGGAAATATAAATGACAAATTGACCTCCAGATTAATAGCTACCGTATTGGTAAAGTACAAATCACTTTTAACAGTCACATTGCTTCAGTAAAGAGAAGCTTGCTAACGGCTCTTTAATTAAGTACACTTAATGACCTTAAGGGGATTAGTAGTCTTGTCTGATAATCAATAAGCATGGCAAGATTGCTGCCTCATAAACTGGGGTGGGAATTAATCTGCAAAGATTAGTTCCCCTCGTTGTTTTTTTCCCCCTTTTAGTTTGAGTCCATCCAACCCTTAGGAAACATAATGCTGGGCAACAACATGCCAATGATCCATTTATTCTAAAGATGTGTTTTTATTTTCACAAACGTGGTCTAAAAAAGAACGCCAAGAATCTAAGTGAGAAACAACAGCCCGTTTCCTGCAAATCCCTGCCCGAATAATGTTCAGATAAAATCCCCTGCTGCCCCGTCTTCTGAGTGACTGACTAATGAGTTATAACTAAACGTGCCACTGTGAGGGAGGTTCTCTCCTCATCTGTAAAAGGAACGAGGCGGCCTCTGAAGTCCTTTCCAGAGCCTACATTTTAATTTTTGAATAGATGATAATTACAGATTTATTTTGTGACTTACGGTTTTTGGTTTTGTTTTTGTGTGTGTTTTTTTTTAGTGGCAGATCAGCCTTGTTCAACCAGAGACTAAACTTCTGGACAAAGTCTCATCTTTATTATTATCCTCTACCCACTCAGCAATAGCAAGCTTAGGAGGCCAAGGAAGAATATTTGAAATGCAGTTTCAAGGCAAAACAGGACAAATAAAGAAGAGATGTGTGCAGTGTTTGATGTAGTGCGGGGCAAATGGAGACAGGAGGAGACGGGCGATGAGGTGGAATTAGGGATTAACAGCTTTGGAGCCACAGATGTTTGGCTCAGTTCTTATAATATGCACAACCTTAGACAATTCTTCTTCCCTCTTCGCCTCTGGACCCGTGTACAATGGGGATGAGAGTGCAGGTCATCAGAGTCACGGTGGGTAACTGTCCTATGCACATATCACGATACTTTCCAGACAGAGGCTGGCTTTCCCTATCCCATTCCCTGATGCTTCTGGGTGATCAATAGCTATCCCATGCAATTACACATAAACAGGGTGTCCCCAAAAATGCGTACACACTTTGAATGCTATTAAAGTCAGTGTCTGTTTAACCTGAAAAGGAGTGAAAATTAAGTAAGTTATCAGTTGTTCAAGTGTGTATACCTTTTTTGGGACATCCAAAAAATTCTATATGCAAGACAATTATAATGTGATATATAAATTCTACACTTGTGTTTGAGTACCCATCCAACCTTTTGAAATAGGACTATGCTTTTTGAGCTATGGTTTTCAGCTCCACACATCAATGAAAGTAAGTAAGTACCCTTTGTAATAGTTTAGTGGGCATAGTGCATTTAAACCTGCGATATCTTTTGTTTTGTTTTGTTTTGTTTTCTTCAGCGAGCGGAGGCTACCAGAGCAACTACCCTACCTGCTCAAACTAATGTTTAGTATCTGATCTTTTTCTTTCAGTATGTCAGTGTTACCAACGTTATGCACATCAGTTTCCTTATACAATAGTTAGGCCTTACTGTGTCCCAGGGATTGTGTGAAGTAGTGATAAATATTAAATGATGTTAATCACAGAAATTATACAGGTATTTAATGTGTACATTCATATTAGATAGGCTTTTTCTCGAGATCTTTCCATAGACACATTTAACTTATTACTATAGACGTATGTCGAATATTATCTAAGCAATCCTGGTAAGACTTGCTGATGGGGAGGCTTGAAAGTGCCAGGCAAAACCACCTCACCAGCAGGCGCTAACTTCCTATTTATTAGGAATATTAAGATAATGTAACGAGAGCTACATCTGCCAGATAATCTCAGAAACTTCAAAAGCTATAAAACAAAAACAAACAAACAAAAAACCCTAAAACTAGTAATACTGCTGATATGCCAGAGACTCCTTATGAAGAACTGGCTATTAAACTCCTAAGAGTTAATCATACAAGACGCACTTCTGTGTGAGCGAACTGCAGACATTTACAACAGAATCTCTGAGCAAAGGGAAGAGCCTTCTTTCCCTAGGTCTGAGCCCTGTTACCATGCCCTATATTCATGGAGTACAAAATCCATCCAGTTTGTGGTAACAGAGCCCATTCAGAAATTGTCACGTGAAATGCCAGGCTGTTAGCTTTGCTGCTGAACACTGCTGTCCACGGGTTTAGATCCCACTGCAATTCCATTTTCCCCGTACGCGAAAGTAGACAGAAAGGTCAGAGTGCCTCCAGCCCTGGGATCGCCTGTAAATGCTCAAGGACTATTGTGTTTGTCTCCCGACGGCTTGTGTCTAGACAAACGTTTCTGGAGCCATGCCTCAGCTTGCTCACAGGCGCCCCGACGCGGCTGACCACCTGGGAGTGGCTTGGACACCTGCCCTCTTTCCCTGAGGACATTCTACGCAGCACCTGTTCTGATGAGCGCACAGATACCACCGTCTGGACCCACTGCCGAGGCCTGGGGACCGACTGCGTTCCACGTATGGCTCTCATCTGATCTTCTAAGTGATCTCTAAAATGCTGAGAAATGTATGCTCAGGGGTCGCTCAGAGAGCCGGATTCTCAGAGCCATGAGCCACACTCTCCTGGAGGTCACCAATTTAATCCAGAGTGCCGTGATAAACTGCACACTACTGTGCTTAACTGTTTCCCCATGGACTTGCTGACCTCGGTATCTGTCATCAGTTGTGGTGGGTCATGAGATTTTCTGCATCTCTTCCTTCCTGAACACACTGCCATTAAAACAAACAAACGTTAATCACTCACGTTCATAACAAGTTCCCTCAAAGACCCCTACCAATGGGATAAAATAACATTTATAACATTATCCCAAATTTCCACTGTGTCTCCCAGTCCAGCCATCTATAATAAAAGCATAACATGCTAATTAGACTGGACGTCCTTCCGGATGAAGTGGAGGCTGGAGGGAAGCCTGGGTTTTGGGTGCCAGAGGGAAGCCAGTGCCAGCAGCCGGGGGAAGGAAGGCCTACTCTTGCATGAATTTTGTGCATTGGGCCTCTAGTATAATATAAAAATGTCCAGGAAGTGTTACTACATCTCCAAACTTTCAAGGGACCGCTAAGAGAAACACACACTAGTGAGGCCAAGATCTCATTCATATATATAAATATATATATATATAAATATATATAATAAATAAATATATATATACATATATATTTCAGAGAGGAAGGGAGAGGAAGAGAAACATCTATGATGAGAATCATTGATCAGCTGCCTCCTGCATGTCCCCACACTGGAGATCCAGCCCACAACCCAGACTTGTGCCCTGACCAGGAATCAAACTGTGACCTCCTGATTCATAGGTCAAAGCTCAAATTCTGAGCCACAGTGGCCAGGCCAAGATCTAATTCTTCATGTAGGTGAAATAATATCATGAAGTATTATACAATTATAAGAGTATGATAGGGTATTATAATTATTAGTATGCCATTAGATGTTTGTAAGCAGTGAGAGAATGAACGAGGATAGAAAATTCCAGAGCTGATTCAGTTGAAGAGTGATAGATGTACTGAGCACCCCTCCTCCTTTCTGACTCTTACACAGGATCTGCCTGATGCTGGAGAAGCATATAATTTTAGCATCATCTCCAATGGCCACAACTGAAAAGTCATGGGAGAAAATGCAGAGCAAGAGCAAAGCACAGGTTTTGCCACCATCATCTCCTGCTTATTCTCCACGAGGCCTTAAGCAAAGCTCTATACTTCTCCAGGCCCCTGTTCCTCTTCCATAATTACCCACCTCACGGGGCTCTTGGAAGATCCAGAGCTCATCTATATAAAGCACGTAGCATCACGCTTAGTTCAGAGCACTGCTTTTAAATAGGAACTTTAATTTTCAAAAATAAAAATGAAAAAGGCAAATAATTCAGTGCCTTGAACGGGTGCCCATGCCCATTCATTTGAAATAATTTTATTAGTAGCAAATAAGGCCCAATGAGACCCAAATGGAGAGCAGAAAAGGTTCAGAGGACAAGACTTGGCCCCTGGGGCCACTGGGAATGGGACCTTGGAGAGCTCAGGGCAGCAGGAGGTTACGGAGGGTAAGTAAGGCAGATGCCTCCAAAGGGTTTTTCTGAGACATCAAACACAGTGTCTTCCCTAGCTGTGCTCTGGACTAGCTCTGAGCGCAGACAAAGATACTTAATCGGAGAGCGAGTAAGGGTTATTAGCATGAAATGACAGGTTTTTACTTTGCAATAGTCAGGTTTTCATCTCCGTTTCTCTCCCGCAGGAAACACGTTACCCAGCTTTTTCTCGAATTGGCATGGTTCTTTCTTTACTCACCATGGTGTTGGAGGCGCCATTGATGGAACGATGGACCCCACGACCTCGGAGGCGTGGTTCTGGCCCTATGTTTCTATTGGACATATTAATACACTGATCTGAAGTCAAGTTGCCGATGCCTTTGCCAGAGATTATAAACCGGGAGCCAGGCTTGTGAAACTCCCTGCCAAGAGTATTCTTTTTATGTGTTTATTGCCTACAAAATGCCAGGAGAGCTTCCAAGTAAGAGCAATCACTGTTAAAGAAAATAGGACATAAAATAAACTGTTATTACCTGCAAAACAGCTGTATTTCCTTTTCTTCCCAGAGAAGCACATAAACCCTCTGTCTACCCTGACAGGAAGAAATGTAAGAGAATTTTTATTTCTATAAACATTAGATGTTTGTTCTTTGATGGGCAACATCCAAAAAAGAAAAAAAAAGTTACTCTCAAAATTTTATCAGCTGTTCCATGATCATAAAATGAAAGAAGGGATCGCACAAATTAATCTGGTCCGTTCTTGGTCTAAGACCGGAGAGTGTCAAGGTTAAGGGCAAGTGCTTTGTACTAGGTCAGCCTGAGGTCCAATCTTAGCTACACCTCTTAGTAGAGGTCACCCGACCGTGGAAGAATCCAGAACAGTCTCCTCTGTCTTTGTGGGAGACCGACTCCCAGAGCTAAATCAGGGCACACCAGGGACATGCTCTGACTTCTGGGAAGTAAAGCAAAAGGCAGGAGAATTTGAGTTTTGATTCCTCCTCCGATCTAGCTCCGAACTGACTGTAAATGGACACATCTAACTCTCAGTTGTTCTTATCAGCCACTGTCAACTTTCTTTCTTCACTTCGCATGGATACAAATATTCAAGTGTATTATTTGATTTAAATAAAATTCCATTGACATTCTAATTTAATATTCAAAAAGTAAATTAAAATATTTTCAACATCTAGCAAGGTTCTACTCAGAAACCATACACTGGTTCCAGAATCAAGCAAACAAAAAGTAACATTATAGGAAGAAAACCATTTAATTACCCATAGTAGCTACATGGAAGCGTCATACGAAAGAAACCAACTACTGCCCTTTTCTCTAGTTTCTCTTATTTTCATCTTGCTTTACTTGTGCACTTATTTGTTCTTAGGGGCTACTTGGCATAATGGGTAACACACAGATTTTGGGGGGCATACAGACCTGGACACAAGTCTCTTTCTCTCCTACTTGCTCTAGATAATTTCTTTTTTCTGTTTTCTAAACTAAAACATGAAGATAACCACAGATCCCACAAGGGCCACTCTAGGAAGATTATTGAAATAACTATTATTTTTGTTTTCCTTTTTAAAAAATTTTCCTTTAATTAAAAGAATTCTAGCCCCCTTTCCTGTGATTAAACTTTTGCTCTCCCTTCTTTTGCTGAAGACCAAAGAGGTATGGCTGTGGTGTGAAAGGTTTCTACGTCGGTTGGGTCACTTTGCAAGCAAGGGCTTGGCATTTTGAAAACTGCTTCTTACAGAACGTTATTAAAACTGGTTAAAAGTAGTAACTTAACGCCTCTCCAATTCCACTGGGTGTGTCTGCAAAGCGTACGCAGAACATGAGGCGATGCAGAATTACTTTCAAGAAAAATACCTCTGCTTTTACACCTGACTCGAACGAACATAAACCTTAAACTGAGGGGAGGGGAGTGGGCCAAGGGTGAGGACGAATTCCCCGGCCACGCCAAGCATCTGGCACAAGGAAAACAGTAACGAGGCCAGATGGTTCCCAGCTCTGACACAGGCCAGGGAATGCTCTGTGGACAGAAATGCCATACAGATTTTGTGCGAGAAAGCACAAAACACAGTCTTCGCAAATTAAAAATAGGGATTTTCGTGGCTGGGTCGAGGGAGAGAAGTATAATTCAGTCAGTGTGCTAAAAGGATTGCTTTATAAGACCTTTTATTTATAACTCTAACTCTGTGCTTTCCTTTCGTGTAAGGTATGGGCCGTTTCAGGCTGGACAGTTACACTGGGAATGAGGCAAGGTAGCTGGGGCCCACTTCACCCAATAAAGTGGGGAAGGACCAGGAGCAAAGGCTGGAAAGGAGGAAGGAACAGTATACATTCGTGGCTTTGAAGACACAGGAGAGGATTTGATCTCAGGATATTTAGAGACACGGCTGGCCTGAAAGGGGGGCATCAGAGATAGAGAGTACTTAATTCCCAAAAAGAAATTTTGTGCAACTGCCCCCCAAAATTATAAAGATATATTTTTTTTAAACTATGAAAGGATAAGGGTGAAATTGATGAATCAGACTCTATAAAAATTCATGTCTAGTGGATAAAGACAAAGGTCGAAATTACTAGATGTATGATAGACTAAGAGAAGACATTTGCAAAACCTGAAACTGATGAAGTCAAAATCTTGAATATACAAAGAACTCCTGCAAATGAACAAGAAAATCACAGGCATTCCCCATAGGAAAAAAAAAAAAAAAGCAAAGATGATGAATAGATGATTCACAGAAAGCCTGAGCTGGTACAAAAATAAGAACAGGGATTCAGGGAAATGGAGGACAAAACAGTAATATACCATGTTTAAAACAATGCCAAAAATTTAAGAGAGAAATAAAATTATGTGTTGCTGAGGGAAAAAGAAACTGCTAGGAGGCATTCCAACTGATTTGCTTCTATAGAATAACTTTTTGGAGTGAAAATAAAATACAAATGGTCAACAATTCAGTAACCCTCTCCTGGGTATATAACTTTAAAAAATAATTACATCGGTCCATAAAGAGAAACATCCAAACACGTTCATTGTGCTACTGATTAAGAAATTAAAAGCAACCTTGTCATTCATCACAAGGGGAATAGATAAAATGTGATATGGTTTATTATGCAGATTTCCTCCTAAAAACATCTTAAAAATTTAGTGAAGAATGAAAAGTAAAAAACAAGATAGTCGGCACAGCACTACTTCTATATATTAAAGTTCTTACACACACACACACACACACACACACACACCAATATTATATTTTTTCCAAGGATTCACAAGGACACTCGCGATGGAGGAAGGAAATGAAGGTAATATCAGCAGGTGGAAGACTTTATTTCAGAATCTAAGTAATAGCATTAATTCAATCCTGTGTCTCCTTGGTTCAAATTTAAAAACAACAACAACACGATATACTGCCCTAACCGGTTTGGTTCAGTGGATAGAGCGTTGGCCTGGGATCTGAAAGGTCCCAGGTTCGATTCTGGTCAAGGGCACATCCCCAGTAGGAGGTGTGCAGGAAGCAGCTGATCAATGTTTCTCGCTCATCAGTGTTTCTAGCTCTCTATCCCTCTCCCTTCCTCTCTGTAAAAAATTCAATAAAAATATATTTTAAAAAACTAAACAAAAAAATGATATACTATTACTCAAATTTGAGAAACTATTAAATACAGGATGAGCCGAAACTGGTGTGGCTCAGTGGATAGAGCGTCGGCCTGTGGACTGAAGGGTCCCAGGTTCGATTCTGGTCAAGGGCATGTACCTTGGTTGCGGGCACAATCCCGGTAGGGGGTGTGCAGGAGGCAGCTGGTCGATGTTTCTCTCTCATCAATGTTTCTAGCTCTCTATCCCTCTCCCTTCCTCTCTGTAAAAAATCAATAAAATATATTTAAAAAATAAATAACTAAATAAATACAGGATGAAAGTTTTAAGACATCAGGCTTAGGAGATAGAAATTTAGTTGAAATGTGGACTAGCAGTATTGTCCTTGGACAAGTCCCTGAACTTCTCCAGGTCTCCTTTCTTCCCATCCATGAAAGGAGACATGCATAGCACTTGTCTCCTGAGGCTGCTGTGAGCATCCCACGTTGTAAATGCATTCGGAGACCTCGCTTAGGGCCCGGCACACAGGTAGGCGCTCGCCTGGTTTCCAGCCAAACCTGCACGGCTCGGTCACACCCACGCTGAGCGCATGCTCCTTCAGCTCTGTCCACGCAAGACAGGCGACCCTGGCTTTCACAGGCTCCCCCCACTTTGCAAAAGCAGCCCCCCAGGAAACTTCCTGCGAGTGGAAACGCCACAAAGCGAAGCAGCGATTAGTCACGTCTAGGCAAACGCTTCTGAGCGCTCCCGGGCCCCGGACGCCAGGCACGCACCATGCCTGTCTTGCTCACCGCAATCCACACGCGTCATTAAATTCCGCTTCTGATAAGCATAGAGGCTTCGGGGCGTTTCGGTACCTTGGGGCGCAGGTCGCTAACGGAGGGGCAGAATCCAGCAGGAGGAAGCCCAGCGGCGGGCAGAGGCGCGCGGAGGCCTGGCACCTGGCGCTGAGCGGGCCCGAAGGAGGGGGGCCAGGCTGCGAGCCAGGCAGCAGGCGTGGCCGCGTGTAAACGGGTGCGTGGCTACACGCGGGCGAATGCGTGTGTCACCGTGTGCAAATGCCATGTAAATGCGTGCATGGCTGCACGCGTGGCTGCGTGTCAATGTGTGTGTAACTGTGTGTAAATGCGTGTGTGGCTGCCTGTGTGCCTGTGCGTCTGGCTGCGTGCGTGCGTGCGTGCGTGGCTGCGTGCGTGCGTGGCTGCCGTAAAGCAGGAGCCCACGCAAGTCTCGCTTTACGTCTCTGTTATCGCAAAAGTGGAAACTCCCGCAGGATTTCTTCGCTGAGTGACAGCAGGTGCGCTTGTCGGTCTTGCCTAAACGCCAAGTGGCAGAGGCCAACTTTCTCTTTTTTCATTTAACTTATTGGGGTGACATTGGTTAGCACAGTGACATGGGTTTCAGGGGTGCAGTTTTAGAACACGTCATCTGTGTGTTGTATTGTCTGTCACCGCGTGTCCCCGCTATTCTGCCTTCCACCTCCATCCACCCCCCTCTCACTGCGTAATCACAGCGATCTGTACATGAGGTCTTTTTTACTTTTTCTTCAAGAAGCGGGGGATGCTTATTCTGCAAAATATTACGCATGTTTTGCCTCTGCCCTCATGACTTTTTTGGCAAAAAGAAGAAAAGAAAAAAAAAACAAGGGAAAACCATGAATTTTTCACCATTAGTGAACAAGGTAAGGTGTCTTCCTTAAACTACCTAATTTAATTCTAATAACAACCCTTTGCTAGGATATGTATCCCCATTTATTGAAGTTGAATAGACTTTGGTAGCACGGTCAGGTAGCTGGTTAGTGGAAGAGCTGGGGTTTGAACCCCGTATAACTGACTCAACGTCCACCCAGGAAACATCGATCCATGTATCTGTCATGTATCATTGGCCCCAGACTGTTTCAGCACCACCAAATCCTAGTAAACTAGAACAAGGAAGTCAGGTGCCACCAAATTCCCTGAGTGTCATATCTAAATGTCATTTCTTTTTTTTTTTTTTAATATGTTTTATTGATTTTTTTTTATTTTTTTTACAGAGAGGAAGGGAGAGGGATAGAGAGTTAGAAATATCGATGGGAGAGAAACATCGATCAGCTGCCTCCTGCACACCCCCTACTGGGGATGAGCCCACAACCAAGGTACATGCCCTTGACCGGAATCAAACCCGGGACCCTTCAGTCCACAGGCCAACGCTCTATCCACTGAGCCAAACCGGTTAGGCCAGTGGTTGGCAAACTCATTAGTCAACAGAGCCAAATATCAACAGTACAACGATTGAAATTTCTTTGGAGAGCCAAATTTTTTAAACAACTTCTTCTAACGCCACTTCTTCAACATAGACTCGCCCAGGCCGTGGTATTTTGTGGAAGAGCCACACTCAAGGGGCCCAAGAGCCGCATGTGGCTCGCGAGCCGCAGTTTGCCGACCCCGGCCTTAGAGTATTGTGGGCTAGATGTCATTTCTAAACATCGTTTTCCTCATTAGCCAGCCCAGAAATTACTCTCAACGACATATAGAGGGGTGGGCAAAAGTAGGTTCACAGTTGCGACTTAATGAAAGTTCACTCTTGTATTATTATTGTATTACTTTCCATACAGACGACTGTAAACCTTCTTTTTGCCCACCGCTGTATTTGTTTGTTCGGAGAAAGGGATTTCTTTCCCCCAATACGTACACTTGACAATATTAGCTATATATCTGTTTTGATTTATTAACATGAAGTGGATACTTAGGGCCTGCTCAACTCATCCTCTGCAATAAAGGAAGACCAAAGGCAAATTAAACTTTAGCGGGAGATAACGCATTTCAGGGCGATTAATACAAAAGTGCCTGCAGGGTCTTTTCAGACATAAAGGAGCAGTGTTGTTCACGTGTGAAAATACGCACTCACACACTGAAAGGGAATAGAGCCAACCCTTGCGTAGCTCTAGACAGCATTTTGGAAAATGCTCTTCTGAGTTTGGTTTTCTGAGCACCCCCCCTTTTATTATTATTATTATTTTTAAATAGCAGCCAGTTCTTCACTTCCCAACAAAACTGTGACATTTCCCTGAGCCTGGCAGATTGAATCGGAGTGTGAATAGAATGCTTTAATGCTCCTGCTTAGTCTGCAGTGTTTCCCCGTGAAGCCCTTCTGGCGACCCCTCCCAACAGTTGGTTTGCCATTTCCTAAAACCAGGTCTCCAAAGTCGTCCATTACGAAGCACGCAGGCTACTGTGATTTTCATTCACCAAGGTCACAGGCATTTTGGGGGTGGGGGAGGGAATAAGGTCCAATTCTCATGTCACTGTCAGCAACAAAATTTGTATTGACGCAAGCTTCACGGTTTTGGAGTCTTCTGTCAAAGCTGTGGTACAGGGCCTCCAGCAAAATGATCCAAATAATCCCATTTGGTCTAGGACATCCTTTGCAATTCTTTTTTAAAATAATATTGGAAAAGTATATTGTGTGTGTAAAGAGCCTTTTCATTCATGTTTTGGGCTTCCACATCGCTGGCTAAAAATATTTTTACGCACACAGACAGTCTTAAGTTTACAATCTTAACACATTGCGGGCTGATCAGGAGCATTCTCGTGTTTTCATATTACACATTGTTTTACATAAATGTTAAAGGCACACCTTAAAATTAAATAGCCATTGCATTTTGAAGTTATTTATTACATGTTCTTGCAAGCTAATATCTTTTTAAAGTATGATACTTTGTAAAATGTTTTTTGTACTCGTTCAACAGAAACTTATCTGGCCACTGGGTAAAGCTGGCAATAAAACTAGTGTGCAGTGTGTAAAGTCTAAAAAACACTTACTTTTGGCACAAATTTTCTCATGGCCAAATTTCTGTGGCATGCTATGGCATTGCATTCGTATATTGGGACATCTTTCCTTTTCTATGGCTATACAGTGGATGCAATAGTTAATTATTAATCTGGCTGGCATCTGTAATGAAAAAGGGAGTTTAGGCCATGGACTCAGTACGTAAATCTCTTGTGTGGCTGCAATCATCATATTCCTGCAGCGATGGTGTCACCTATTGTAATTTTTCTGCTAATAAACAAATTTGAACTAGCCAGGAATCCTAACTTTTGAGGCTAGTTGTTTATCTCAAATATACTCCAGAGAAATACTAATGCAGTTCTGCTTTGAATTTAATTTAAACAGGAACAGGCAAAACAAATCTCTGTGGAGGACATTTGACAATAATAAAATATTTCTCCCAGCGGGTGAGCTGGTAGCAATTGCATTGTTGCAATCCAGGCTCACGTTTCAGTAGGTCATTACCATCATAACAAGCCCTTGGACCAACTGGGATGGACATGCAACATTGAGCCCCTGATGGGCACATTATTTCAGACCTTTAACTTCATGGAGAACAAGACAAATACTGCTGGGGAAGGGGGATTATATTTTGAAATTCCTTTCTTTTCTATTTTGTTTCATAATAAGATGTAGCGTGCAATCAATCTACTGTTACTTGCTTGGTTTTGTTTTGTTTTCCTCCATACGACCAAAGAGCATGAGGCTAGACTGAGAGATTTGAAAGGGTTGGGAACACTGATTTAAATACTTCTCTATCGACAGGACTCTGGAACTATCCATTCAGTACGTAAAACCATTGTGGATGAAACAAAAACCCATCTTGTCCTTCCTAGATTAGTCACAAATTAAATTTCACATTTTGCAAAGTGTACCTGAAGTTTTGACACGGGCCCAAGAATGAAGTAGTCTATTTCCATTCTGTCTCATCTCTACCTCTCCTAAATCAGCACCTTGGAAAATATGGGTAAGGTAAGTCATTCCAAGAAATCAATTTTGTTGCTGTTTTTGCTTTTTATAGTAGGGGGAAAAATGGTATTTTGAACCACACCTAAATCCATTTTAAAGCATATGAAAGGACCAAGGGGGTAGCAGTAAAAGTTTTAAAAAAAGCTTGTGACATATTCTCCACGAGTTTTTGATCAGCTGTCTTTATTTTTCTATGGGGCATAAGCAGAGTCGAGGCCTGGGCATCAGCCATCAGCTGGGCTCTCCATGTGGGCTGGAGAAGCAAAGGAAGAGGAAGGAGGAACATGGGGAGTGTGAAGGTCAAAACAATCCAGGTGTAATGCATTGCCTTTGGATTTGTGAGGTAAGAGGTTAAGTCGTTTTGTCTCAATATTTTTGTTTTAAATGGTCTAAAACCCTCAGAAAAATTCAGAGCCAATGCATGAATTTTTTTTTTTTTTTAATTTAGGACGTTCATGGCTGAGTTGAAAAATGTATAAAATGTAAAGCAATGGTTCCCTCCTCTTGTCTTCACATTAGAATCACCTGGAGATTTGGGGGTTTTCATTATTCCAGAAACCAAGCCACATCTCAGACCAATTAAACCCCAATCTGTGGGGTTGGGGAATATGATGGCGTTGGTAACACTCTCCCGGTGATTCCAATACGCAGCCTCGTTTGGAAACCACTACTTTAAAGAAGAAAAATCACTTATAAAGAACAGGTGCAAATAACAGCGATCCCTTGGACACAAACAACAGAATCCATTGGTCAGAGTTACTCATTGTCTCTATATCCAGAAATACAACCCGATAAAATGCCAAACGCCAATTTTGTTATTATTATTATTATTTTTTACACCACAGGCATCCCTGACCAACATGGCCGCCCCTGAGAAGTCACCCTGTCAACATCCTAAATGATAAAAACTGTAACATGTCAGCAAGAGAATTCTGACATTTAAGTTCTTAAAACGCACGTAACATTATATTCCGGGTGTCCCCAAACTGTCTACCCGCTTTGAATAAATTATTCATTCCAATGGTTTAAACCTGAAAAGAAAGAAACATCAGTTGAGCTATCAGATGCTAACGTGTGTGTACATTTTGGGGGACACCCTGTATTTTTAAAGGAGGACACCCTGGAAGATTACAGGCATGCTAGTTCCTTTTAGGTTTGTATCTCGCATAGTCTCAGTTCCCCCAAAATACTTGGTAAACAACCCCCCAAACACTGTCAGATACTATGCCGAGCCATTGCAACTCACAGGACATGAATATAGGGGGGTAAAAAAAAAGACAGTTTTGTTGCTAGCTCCTGCGTCTTGGCGATTTAGGTAAATCTCACGCCCTAAAACCGTGTCCTCGGCTCGCTTCTCTTGAGAACTAGCCACCGCTGAAAGGCGAGAAGCTCAGTGGGCAGACGCCTGACAAAACACTCACGAGATGGGCAGAGACGACAAGAACTCGCACGTTAGCACTTGTGCCAAGGCTGCACGAGGGTCTCCGGGCGAACCAGGCGAGGGGAGGCCGCTGGCTGTCAGCATCGCCGCTCACCCCTCTGGCGTTAGAATCTGGCAGCTCCCCGCCCCACGCTCACCGATCTATCAACTCTGTGGATCCCTCATCCAGGAAATCCGGTGGGCAACTCCCCGGCTGCTCCAGAAAGCCTGCAGCTGGCTGACGAGCTCCGTGCAAAAACCTGATTTAATTGTGGATGGAGGGAAATAATAGGTGTCTCTGGTTTTTAATGTGATCTTAAAATAGGGGGGGAAAGTTTTCTGTTGTGACAGTGACATGGAGGCGATGATTTTGAGTAATGCGGAATGATGTGGAGATGCTTGGAGATTAAGTAAGAGCTATATAAAGGCTTGTCAGAATGAATTCTAATGTGCCACGAGACGCTTTGCATACTCTTAAATATGCAAAATGTCTCTCTGCGCCCTCGGATTCACTCTGACAAGCCTTTATATAGCTCTTATTTAAACGCCTGCTTTATTTTTAGGAAACAGGTACTCAGAGCCACTCTTTCGATGGAAGCAACAAAGGGCAATGTTTATTGATTTGGTTCTTTCGTGTGGAGGGAAATAAAGAAACACCATACGGAAGAGCAATCAAAAGTGGAAGCTTGTTTAATATTGCTCTACCATCATCCCGAAAGGCATAATAATTTGAGTTACACATCTGAACTGATTGGAGTTACAGAATCATATCTCCTTTTTGCATTTAACAATATATACAATATAAAATAAATACATTTACACAAATGGACATTGGTTGGAGCACACGGTATGGTACACATCACAAAAATATACAATTGATTGCTTTACAGATGTGAGGCCCATCTACAGCTATAGACATGGTTTTATTATTATTATTATTATCATTATTATTATTCTTTTTACTATTGGCTATAATGCAACTCCTGGATTATTATAAGCAGTTTAAATTTTTTTTTGTCCTTTTACGATCTTTGCACATAAGACTGCCATAAAATGTTTTCCTAGGCAGGTAAACAGAGACGCTTAAATAATTAAAATACAATCACCAACACCCATTTTCTCTTCTATAAGAAAAATAGCAGTTTTAAATTTTTTATATCTTTTATGTTATCATTTAAATGCAAAATAGTGGAATAAATACAACAATCTGAGCTGATTGAAACACAAGAGTAACAGCAGGTAGTCACACAATCATATTGCTTTAAATAAGAACCAACTGAAAAACAAAATCAAAATTAAAATCATATAGCTAAAACATACACCTTTATAACTTCTCAAAACTTCACATTAAGTAAATGGTCTTGCCTGAAACTCGAAAAGACTTACCTCAAGCGAGGTTTTAAGCGGGGCATTTGCCCTAAAGCCCGTGCAGTAATTTTAAATCTGTATTGTTCGTTGTATTTCCTATTTATGGGGTACATGTTTCACTTAAACTGAAAACTTAACATTGTCCTCTCTTCTTTCCACATATCTCCATCTCCTGTTTTCAGTTGGTTGGCTCTTACTTCTGAAGCCCAAGTACTTTAATGTGATACAGTAAAAACGATGTATATCTTGTATATATTTCATTTATATATAGTGTGGTTGAATAGTAGCAACTTAAACCCCGCACAGACTTTCTGGAAAATAATCTTTTTTTTTAAACACTTACATATATAAATAATCTTATAGAATCAGCACCTTTTTATTTTCCCAGGAGTTGGATTGTTCTGTTGTTATTTTTCAAGGGATGTGCCAATTTCTGAACTCCTATCACAGCTATAAATTTCAAGTTATTGACCATCTGAATGAATTGCTAATGATGATTTATCTAGAATCACACTACAATCACTTCTCTACTGAGAAACCACAATCTACAATATAGTCCCATATAGCTAATGATAGATACACAGTATTTCTAGCATGAGGTTGATGAACCATCAACCCAAGGTATTTTGTTTAAAGCACACAAAGGAGCAAGAGTTTTGGAAACGTATCCGCACCAAAAAAGTTTTGCAACAACACAGAGCGAGTTAATAACAACGTTGTGGGAGAGATGAGTGAGTGAAAGCCATATATATACAGCATTTAAAAATTAGACTTATCTATATTCTTGAAATATTCAAAGTTTTATTTCTAAGCTATACATTGGTATTCTATAATAAACCATTAGAGAAATTATCCCTTGTTTTGAAAATATTATGATTTTTGATGTGGATCTGTTCATAAGGAATACTTGTTTGGAGTTTCAATCTCTTAATTCTTATTAGGAAGAACCTTATTACGGGTAAGGAATAGAATATACTACGGTAGTCTCCTGAGGAATTGTACATCCAATATTGTCTCTAATTCTACCCTGTGTCTAAAAAGCACACACCACGAGAATCCAAACACCACAAGAAGAACAAGACAAACAGTCTTTGAATGCAACATAAAACTCCGAGAAAGCACAGCAAACATGAAACATTGAAAAGCTGAACTACATCTCTTTTTGTTTGTTAGGATTACAATTTTAATTACATCTGTGTACATAGAAGAAGACTGTTCACATGGTACAGGGAGCAGCTACTAACACTGGTCCGTTGGATAGCATCTGATGGAGGTTACTGTTTCTTGGGTATTCGGCGACTGTAGGTTTTGGGGGCATCTAATCGATTCCTTCATTAGATTACACCTCTCCACCATCGGGAACCTGACTTTCTGGCTGGGACAACACTGGTTGAAAAGCAGCTGTATTGGCCTTAGCTCTTGGTTAAAAACCACAGATTAAACATTCCTAAATGAATCAACTCATACCAAGAGGTTTAAGAATTTGGTCAGGCATCGTCCTCTTTGACGGTTTTTTTTTTTGTTGTTGTTCTTCCAACTCTGGCATTATTGCCTCTTGAATGAAGACCGGCTCACAGCTCCTTCCGGGACAAAGTCTGTAACTTTGCAGATAGGCAGTAATGCATCCCTAACCACCGCAGCAGCTAGAAATCGTATGGCGATGGCACCTCCCAGGTGGAGAAGTGCGCTTCGGAAAATGCCACGGATCTGGAGTCCAGGCGCAGTGATGACAGGTGACCACCCAGAGCCACTGCAGGTGTAATCTCATCCTTCTCGTCAGAGAACATTGAGGGAAACTGGAGCTCGCCTTAAGAACCTGATGTTTGGGACCAGACGGGCACACAACATAAATTGCATCCGTGAGAATATGCACCTTCCCTTCAACTATTGCTTGAGTAGGTTAAATTCCCATATTAATAAATGGCTGAGAAGTGGTAAAGCTGGTACAAAAAAAAAAATCTCCATTTTGTAAGAAGAAACAAAACGTTTTTAAAAAAATCTTCATTCAGGATTCATGTGTCCTTCATTATTGTCCATAATTGTTCAAAACCAGCACAAAATTGCAGTATTCTTAATTTCTCTTTAGTATTGCGTGAATGAATAAAGCTTAAAACTATTCCCTGAAAAAGTTACTTAGTAGCTAAACTAACAAATACCTGGAAGACTTTGAGAAAACAATTCAGGAATCAAATGGCTGTAACTGATCAAGATGGAAAAGTGATGATAAGAAGCAGCCGATGCAAAGTTGCTTAAGTTGTCTGATTAGGGGCTGCTCCCACGGAATCTGATACTGCCCTCAGTCGATCCGTTCCTGTTGCACTGTACTTGAGCTACGTTGGTTCTTTCTCTTTGATTCCTTAGTCACGGGGGACATTGTGGTTCACAATTAAGTTCACTGGCATCCATACTATGGATTTCCTTCCTTTGGCAGGGCTGGCTTCCACCACTCTTCAATTAGAGACCTCTTTTCAAAGTTCAGCAGCACAGGGAGAGAGGAAGAAAGGGAGAGGGGGGAGGGAGGGAATAAGGAAGGGAGGAAAAGAAAGGAAATAAAACTTTTCTTACTGCTAGAGCTATTTAAATTTAGAAGGAGAAGGATGAGAAGAGAAAGGACAGAAAAGGAAAAAAGGAAGGGAGGGAGGAGGGAGGGAGGGAGGGAGGGAGGGAGGGAGGGAGGAAGGAAGGAAGGAAGGAAGGAAGGAAGGAAGGAAGGAAGGAAGGAAGGAAGGAAATGAGAGAGAGAGAGAGGGAACCAGTAACCAAGAAATGAAAGGAGGAATAGAGAGGGAAGGAAAAAAAAAAAGAAGAGAAATGAGAAGAAGGAAAAAAAAAGATGAGAAATCTGAAAGCTGCTTCATAGTCTTGCTGCTAAGTGATCAGTGCAGTCTTTGCTGATTGGGGATGGCGATGGCGTTGACTAAGCTCTACGTTTCTTCCACATTACGCTTGGGTTTATTTTCCCTTTCTCGGCGGGCGTGCAGGAGGAGACGGCGGCCCAGGAGGCCTTTAGTCAGACCTTGGCCTCCAGCATTTCCAAAAAGAGTTTGTGCATGGGGACCTTGCCTTCCAGTTTGATGTTGTAGAAGTGCTGCACGGCCTTGGTGGAGGTCTGCCTGAGCAGGGGCAGCGTCATCAGCATCTTGCCAGCCCTGCGCGGGTCCTCCACGTGCTGGCCGGCTTCATAGTCCTGCAGGGCCTCGTGCAGGACGTCCTGGAGCTTCTGCACGGCCTCCACATCCTCTATGTGCATGGAGTCTGCGCGACAAAGCAAAGGACAGACACAACGCTATTAGTGATTGTGAGAAGCCCGCGTGCAGCAGAGTCCTGCAAGTTAAAGGCTATCCTTCCACTCCCCTCAGCTGTGAAATCTCTAAACGCAGCGTCTCCCCTTTCCAAACGGTCTATTTTTGGGGGGTATACATTTCCCTAGAGTTGATCATTTTCAGTGCTTCATAAGAACATGGGAATTAACCCTAGCTGGTTTGGCTCAGTGGATAGAGCATGGGCCTGCAGACTGAAGGGTACTTCCCAGTTTGAATCCTGTCAAGGGCACATGACTAGGTTAGGGGCTCAATCCCCAGTAGGGGGCATGCAGGAGGCAGCCAATCAATGATTCTCTCTCATCATTGATATTTCTATCTCTCTCCCTCTCCCTTCCTCTCTAAAATCAATACAAAAATACATTTAAAAAAAGAACATGGGAATTATTATAAAAGAGTCAATACTGAAAGGGTGTGGGTTGTTGTTTTTTTCTTAAGAAGAAGCACGAGAAACCTTTCTTTTAACAGATTATGACCATGGCTAGGTTATTCATTACCTCATTCACGTATATATTCATTCACTCAGCAATCGTGGAAGGCCATCTAGGAAAAGTATTAATTTCGGTGCCGGGGTGGTGAAGTTGTTAAACATCCTGACCTTGCCCTGACAAAGCTAACATATCCCAAAAGATAAGAAACACGCTGATGACGGAGATTTTTAAAACTCCATGTATATAGCCTGGATCTAACACTGTGTTCCGTTGTAGAATTTTCAGTTACTATTCACGGTGCCTTAAAAGATCCTTACATAGTCTGCTTCTCTGCTGAGATACAAATAATGCCTTTAGATTAATGAGTTCTGAAATTTAATTTAAAAATCCAATCCGATCAAGCAAGGAAAGGGTTAACAGTGTTGTCACGATTATTCTTGGGAGAAATGTCAGATTGGGGCGGGGAGGGAGGTATAAAAGTTACAGCTCTAAAAGAGACACTTAATTATATACAAGTTTGAATCATTTAGCATGTTTTATTGATTCTGATGACAGTTTATCTGTTAATTATACATAATGGGGTCTTTGGGGGGAATTCTGAATGTTTAATAATTCTGCTTCTCTAAGAATACAGAGTTCTCAGATATACGTAGTTAGCCTAATCTTTCATATAATTCAAATATCAGATCACATGCATAAAAAGAGAGAGAAAAATGTAATTTAAAATCAAGTGGCTAAACATATGATAAAAAAATTATGGCATAGTAATTAATAGATTGAGTGCTATTGTAAGCGGTAACATGTTTTTAAATTTTGTGGTTTTTTTTTTCTTTTACATGGTTATTTTGAATCATTTCACAATATAGTTGGTGAACTATTTATATTAGGTGGTTAATGACACATTTCTTTGAAAGAGTTTTGAATAATCTGAAATACAGTTGTTTATATGTATTTACTGCTCAAGACTTGATTCCTGCCTGAAGGAGCCCAAAGAAGGAATTCTGCTCCGTTAGAAATGTGATGTGGTGCCCTGGACTGGAACTCAAGATGTTCTCTGCCCTGGCTGGTGTGGCTCAGTGGTTGAGCCTCAACCTATGAACCAGGAGGTCACAGTTGGATTCCTGGTCAGGGCACATGCCCATGTTGTGGGCTGGATCCCAGTAGAGGACGTGCAGGAGGCAGCCCATCAATGATTCCCTCTCATCATTGATGTTTCTATCTCTCTCCCTCTTCCTTTCTCTCTGAAATCCATAAAAAAAAAGTATATTTTTGTAATAGGAGTTGAAATTTTCCTGAACCTGTCTCATTCAACCTCCCATCTTCATCAGGAACCTCTATACCACATTTTCACAAAGACATTTCTATATATGTAGAGCATTCCACTTGATAAGGAACCAAGCTAATATTTAGAAATGTCTTCTTTATATTGTCCCCCATTTGTCTCCAATGACCAGTAGTTGGTCCTGGTCCCAGTTACTGGGGCAATACAGGGTACATGCATGTCCTTCTACATGGCAGGTTTTTATATGCTTGAAGTCAGGGGCACAGTCACCTCTGGGCCCACCCCAAGCCCAGCCTTCCCCACTTCTGGGGCCCAGCAGGAGATATATTATAGGATGTCACAGGAAATCAGGCGAGAACAAATAGCAGAGAGCTATGCTCACAAACAGCAATTAAGACTTCAAACTATTCTTTAAAGGCTGTGATTTAGCATGTGAGATTTAGAAATGATTTAATCAAATTACTATGATAATTTAACTTCCCATTTACAGAAAAAGATTCTAAGTCATTTTAGCTTTGCCCGTTCTCGGATCTGCTAATACTTTAAATGCAAACTCACTAAATCTGAACTATTTAATTAGACCATGATTCAGCTGGCAGGCTGCTGAAGAAAATATTAATCTCCATTAGAGATCCCAGTTCAAGTTCTGGCTCTGTGGCTTTCATCTCCGTTCTGTTCTTTCGGCTAAATTTATACACGCGTGCCAGGCCCAATAGAAACACCATTATTTATGGAATTATTTAGCTCTGGTTGCTGGTGATGGTCTCTTTTTAACTTAATGTTTTTAACGGAAATAGTCCCAGAATTCATGCTAACGGGAACCAGCTAAAACTTAACAATGAAAATCATAGGTTTATGAACTAACTAGACGGGGTGAGGCTATACTTTAAAAACAATGGGTAAATTGTTAAAACACACACACACAAACACACACACACACACACACACAAACACACAAACATTGATATTCTTGGGCCCAAGCCCAGACCTATTAAATTAGAAAATTGGGGCGGAATCAGGACATCAGTATTTGTTAAAATCTAGGTGATTCTATGGCCAAGCTAGATAAAAATGAGCATATTACCTTGGGGGCAGTGGCAATAGTTTCAAACAAATTCTTAGACATAAACGCTAGAACAATCTCAAGAATAGATCCCCATGATATAACCTTACCCAAAAGGCTTGTAGTAATATTTCATTGCATTTTCCACTAACAACATAAAATTAATTACAGAGGTCTGCATATGCAAAAAAAAATTCTACACATGAGAAAATTGGGCCTATTAATTACAATGTTAAAATGGCGACCTCAGTTGTACTTTTAAAATTCCACCTCAAAGACATGTAACAGTGATGCGATCATTGTTGGCACTCAAAAATAAGACAATACATATTTTAAGCGAGTCTCTGGGTTATTTTTTTAACCTTCAAAATTAATTGGAACAGTTATATAGGGTTTCCAAATATTTGAATGGGAGAATTACAGTATTAGTTTGTGATACATTGTTTCTTTGTTCTTTTTGTCACACACCTGATAATAGGTACTACACTACCACTGGTGTTCTGGTGGACTAAATATTCCTGAATTCACACATGACAGAAACACAGCTACAAAAAATATGACAGTCATTAACAGGAAGCCAATTCCCTGTTTCCCAAGCATAAGCACAACATTTATAATTATTGAATAAAGACAGATGTTTAAAATAAGCTGAAATTTAGATTAATGAGACAATGCTTGTTAACACCTACAGCCACACGGGGAATGCTAAGATACCTATAAATTAAATGACACTGAAATAGATTTTTTTTTTTTTTTGCACAAAAAGTCACTTAAGCTGATCTGAAATTTCTAAATACTAAAAAAGAAAACCTATGAGCTTTTCAGGGTATCTAGGAATAGTGTTAAAAATTTTCATACTGACGTATTTAAGAGCAGTTTAGGAATCACTGGATCTCAGCAAGATCAAATCTACAACTTTATCACTGCCCTCCCAATAATGGTAAAAAAATAAAATAAAAAAGGAATGAATGACATCATATGCAGTATCAAAGAAAATGACTTTTCTGCGTCATTTATCCCAAGCTAAAATGGTGGAGCTCACAGGTCAGAGGAGAAGAGAAAGGCCACATTTATACAACACAGGAGAGGTGGCATACTTAGGAACTAAAATGGCCCTTATAATCATTTCTTCTTTATTAGGATGCTGACTCAACTTCTCTTAGTATTGAGAGGCTCAAAGACTGTTAAAATAACACAGGAACATTTTGTGACATGGAGACATTTTCTTAGAAAAAGCAGTGCTGTTCAATACTATAATAAGGGGAGAATTGGGGGGGGGGGATTGTTAATTATCTCTGGCTTTAAACAAGAAAAACAAACTAACTAGCTCTTTAAAGATCCTAATAACTAGTCCCTGCTCTGAAATAGGGCAATTCCTCCCCCTAAGGGAAGAGTGGGTGGCATTCGAATATTTATCTATAAAAATATGAAGGATTATACTTCTCAACAACAGAGACAGAAATGCCATCCATTCGGGCACTCAATTATAATCCATAGCCATACCATATGCCTCCAACTTCTAAAATTATAAACATTTCAGCCATTTTGATGACAAAATCTTAGCATTGCTCAGCATTCATGATGTAGTTATTTTTTTTTAAAAAAAAGCAATTTGAAGCATAAAGGACACAAAACAGGCTTGCTGTGCTTTATAGATAATTATTCAAAGAAATGTTTAAATTTGAATTACTATGTGATTACCAAATAAAAATTCACAAATCTGTATCTAATTATGAGAGGGGCTATAAAATGAAGTCTCTGCAAATTAATAAATTCTCAGAAAATTGCTGTCCCGATTTCCCACTTTGGCTTTCCAGAGAGCAGGACCAGGGACCCTTGATTTTGCAAATGCAACGCCATTTGTCATAATGAGTCATAATGTACAGTTTCCCAGGGAAACAGAAGAGAATGGTGTGGTTAACAACTAAAAGGGCGAAATGCTAAACTCCATTATAAAGACCCATCGGAAAGTACAACTTCATTGTTGAAAACAATGTCCCTCCTATCCGTCCCAGGATCCGTGCATCAATATTGTAGATGAACTGTTAATGACAAAATCAATTAAAAAATTATTTCTAAACACAGTCACGCGTCCCCCGGCTCTCACGGGGGCAATCTGGGCAGAAGGGCTCATCTCCCTAGGACCGCGCCAAATCACCCCTCCGTCATCCCCAACTAAGCAAAAGCAATCTGGTTTTTCATTTTTCAGCGCGGCTGAGCCCAGCCTGAGATTGATCGTCACATATGGCCCCAGAAAGCAAACTGTCAATACCTTGAAAGCTGCAGAATTTGAACAAATAGCCGTCCGCCCATTCAAGCCACTCACTGCATCCCATTTAACAGATTTTATTGACAGTTTCCTCCTTGTAATTAAAGGGAAAACTACTGGCCGGCAACCAAGATAAAGTTCAAAGATAGGGTCAAAACAAAAGCAGATGGAGGGGCACGGAGTGACTGTCAATGGGACAGAGCCGCCCGGCGTGTTATCGACGCGCAGGTATCTAATGATCGGGCCGTCATTAAGGAGGGATCTAGCCTGCACTCTATGCAAATGAGGAAACAGACTTAAGACCACAAGAAAGGGTTCAGAGAGACACCAGGGGGGGACCAACAAAGCGCCAACGATTTTTTTTTTTTTACATGCCAGAGGTTGCCGCCTCTTTTAGTGAGTTTCAGTGTAAATGTAAAGGCTGTTTACCCCCATCCTGCTTCACCCTCACTGCATAGGTAGGCAGTGCCTTTGAGGGGACTAGTCCCACAGCCCAATTTGACTTTTAGAGAATTCCAGAAGGCGAGAAAACAGAGGGTTCTTTGATAACCAAAATTAAATTTAAAAAAAATACAAAAGATGTGTTTTTTTCCAATTGCAAAATGTGCATTTTTTGAGGGGAAAAAATGGTTTATGTGTATTTGTAATGCACACAAGACAACTGGAGCTAATTTTGTCATGGGAATGTCCATGTACACTACAAATTAGTAAATGCATGAGGTGGCAAAAATCCCACAGCTTGCCATAGGCAAATGTAGGGTGTCCCCCCAAAATGTATACACACACTTAGAATAATGATAAAGGCAGTGTTTATTAAAAAACATGTCATTTCAAAATGGAGCTGTCAGCTGTTGAAGTGTGCATACATTGTGGGGGACACCCTGTATAATAAAAATAATTCCCATCACATTGATTTTCCTTCTTTATAACTTTTCACCAGAAAGCTGCGATTATTCTAATTTTGCTGATTCATACAGAATTTACAACGGGGCCCAGAGGATCTCGGAAGAAGTTAAGGGAAAAGATAAAAATGACACAGGAAAAAATGTACCAAGGACCACTCAATATGCCAACCTGAATTAGCGAGAGCTATTGCTTTGAGGGTGACGAATTCCTCTTTCTCCAGCTTCATGCTCTTGTATTTCTTCACCAGCTGCAGGATGGCATTATTTAGGTCGAGCAGGCCTGCTAACTTGGACTGGTCTTCATCCATTATATAATCGTCTGCATAGACAAGTTCATCCTCAAACGAGAGAGATCGGTATACGACACCAAGGATCAAAATTTCCATCCAAGCACTCTGCAGGAGGCTCATCTGGTCCGCCAGGGACAGCGTGGAGAATCCTGCATGGGGAGATGAGCAGATCAAGTTACCCTACAGCCATCACTTCATAGGGACGCATTCGTTTCAATGGTGGGCGGCCTCTGCATTAGGGCTGGGAATTGTGCTGAGTTGCCATTAGATGCTCTTACATTCCCCCCTGATCACTGCGCGAATGGCAAAGTAAAAGTCACGAGCCAGCTCCAACACAGTGGTGTTTTCCTGAGCTTTCATAGACTGAAAGCAATACAACAGAGAATTCTGTATCTTTCACTTGAGAAGAAAATGCGATGTGATCGTTAAATACGCTTGATTTTCTGGCGAAGGTCTTAATGGCTCATAGGAAGTCAGATTTTCAACGTTCTCAGGTCTAAAAACTGCTATTGATAAACAGAATAAAAGTGTCTTTCTTAAAAAAGCCAAAAAAATAAAGGAAAACAAGTAATTTAGGTCATACAATTTGGAAACATTTCTCTAAAACAGTACAAGCACAGTGGACAATTAGTATACTTACACTCACAAGAAACTTTGCAATTGGATATTTGTTCCCATCAATATTTAACATGAATTCCTTTTAAGAAGTGATTGTTGGTATAAAAGAGAGTGGAGTACTTAGTGTCCTGGCCTCCTCCAAACAGAAAAGCAGGTTTGTTCTTAGGATTAAGACCCAGTTATTTTAAAAGTTGAACATGAGGGCAATGAGGTTGTGCAGAGGACATGAGCAGAGCCAGATCAGAATTTAAATATTTGCTCCACTGAGCTACTTACTGGCTCTTTCGTCTTGAGAATGACAATTTACTTGTACCTTAATTTTTTACTGGAAAGTATAAAAACCATCCAACAAAGCACGGACTTGTAATATGCATTCGATAAGTGTAGCTACATCAGATATTATTTTTATCTGAAATACCAGCATGACTGTTTTCAATTCTTTACTGAAACTCTATGAATGCTTACAGTCCCTTTTGAGCTTGCATAAACATATAAATATATGTAAGAAATGGGGTTCAATAGGGAAAATTAAGTAGTACAATTAAGCCTACTTAGAAATGGAGAGGTTTATTTATAGCTTCGAGGGACTAGATCTAAATGCTGAAAGATAGGTAAGGTCTTAGTGAATATAGCCAGTAATTAGCCAAATACTTCTGTAACAGTCTTTTTAAAAAAATAAGTTTCTTTTGTAAAACTTTACTTTCATTTCCAAGGTTCTGCCCAAGGGATTCCAAGGGTAACCAACCACTCCTGGGGTCTTGGAGGACCATGATTTAAGGCACTAGCGCCAGTAATTCTAGAGAGGGGAAATCTGGGGGCAATGCCACTTATAAAATCTATGTTTACTCCCCTCCCAGACCCTGTTACCCAAATCAAATACATGCAGTGCTACCCAACCTTCTTAGGCTCTTGCTCTGGTCATTGTTGGCGTCATTTTTATTCCTATCACACTGCCCATGTCCCATGTGGTATCAGCAAGGACAGCACAGTAAGAAGAAAGGTCAGGGTTCCCTGGGCTGTTGCTGATAACTAGTAGCTTGCCATTTGGCACCATCAGCTAAGAGTGTTTAATACAATCATCAAGAGGGATTAGGCCAGCCGCACTGAGGGGGTCTGCAGGCATCTGTGAAAAGCCTTTCTTTCCCTGGTTAGCAAGCTGCTGACACAGGACTCGGCAGATCTTCCTCTGGACCTGGCTGTGGAAGTCTTTTTTTCCCCATTCTTTTTTGTGTCTCTGCAAAGTGGGCTAAATTACTAAACGGCCTCCTAAAATCAGCCATAACAATTGATAACATTTTCAACAGACATTCAAAAGAGGAAAATAATGATCTGATGAGTCGTTTTGGCTCCATTTGCTTTCAATCAAAAGAAGGTTAACCTTAAAACAAAAACACACACACACACAAACAATATCATTCTTTTTTTCTGCCCCATCCCCCCACAACTAAGAAAAAAATGCCATGCACACCCAACTAGCGAACTCGAGAAAAGGGGACGACGTGGGACTTCCTTTCAGAAGTTAAACGGATGAAAAAAAGACACGTCCTCTAGGAAGTTGTGAGCAAAAAGGCCTTTTCCCTTTGCCTCGTTCTCGCCTGTTCACGCTCCCATTTCTGCGGCAGCAGATGGGCCGAGCGCGTGGTCCGCAGCCCCTGCCCGTGACAGCCCCCTCCCTGCCGGACTCCGCTGTTAGTAAATAGATTTACACATTCCCCAATCTCCACACATCTTTTCTGCCGAATAATTAAAAGCAGGATGATTAGTTTATTGAGTGGAAGGAGGAACTTTTTTATTGAGGTCCATCCGCGATGTTATCAGGTCGGCCCTGTTCTGGTTGTCAGGAGGGCGCAGGCATCCAATTTTTCTTATCTGCCTGATTAATACAAACGCCGTTTCAGGACGCATTAATTAACAGATACAAATCTGCGTTCTCATGGAAGGATCGATACGGAGAAGAAAAGAGGCATCAATGTGAATTTAGTGCTGATGATGGAGAAGGCGCGCGATCGACAGGTACGTGCAGGGAAACTTGAAAGTTGCACAGGCCCCTTTGTCCCTGCGATGTACAAACGCACCATTTCCACCCGTCACAATGCTGCACACGCTTCTTTGGGATTTAATTAAGCAGAAAAAAAAAAAAAACTACAAAAAAACAACAATAAAAGTTCATTTTTTTTAAGGTGGATTCAGCAATTTATCTCTACTATGTTATTGGCTGTGTGTGTTTTGTGCGTGTATCCTTCCTATAACCTAACTCCACTCTCCCCCCTTCCCTCTTCTACTTCTTAATGAAATAAAAAGAAGGGGCAAAGCAAATAAAGGCTCTCTCTCCTCTCTCTCTCTTTCTCTCTCTCTCCTCCTCTCTCTCTCTCTCTCTCTCTCTCTCTCTCTCTCTCTCTCTCTCTCTCTCCTTGGTCAGGGAGGATGGGAAGATGGATCTGACATGAGATGTTTGACCAGTTTTCTTGCTTGCTACCTCCAAGCCTATTTCAGCCCATTAAAGGAGGGGTAAGTTGGTAAGTTTGCAAAACGATGGGAAAAGCAGCAATGTGCACTTTGCACAGAATAAATACAAGTGTGGACTCGTCTCTCTTCTCAGTCAAGAAATAGCTGAATCTCAACCCATTAACCCTTTCCGACCTCACCTCTGCGAGCTGGAAGCTGGCACCCAGGCACCCCCGCCCCAGTGCTCAGGTAACCCCCTTATTATGGGATGGACCTGCTCACCTGATCCCTAAGGAGACTGAATACATAACAGAGATTGTATTTTCACTCCACAGAGTTCTTCCCCCTGCCCTCTGGAGTGTTAGCTGTATTTTACATACAGACAACTAGATTCAATACTCTTTTTATCAGTAGATCCAAGCCAAGTACAGAAGCATAACTGACCAAAATCTACATGAAAAACACATGTTTTAATAAACTGTGACTAAGGCATTATGTAAAAACATGTTTGCTTTATCGGGGCACGCGCGCGCACACACACACACACACACACACACACACACACACCCCAGAATGGTAATCCCTGTGGTTTGTGCGTTGGCCAGCATTTTGTGGTGTTTGCCAGCTAGCAGGCTGGAAGTTAGAGACCCCCCCCCCCCCCCGCCCCAATCCCTAACATGTGCTCTCTTTGGAGAGAGACCTCTTTCCCAAGGGGAATAAAAGATGCTTTGCTGTTGTGTCGTGTGCACTTCATATTTTGCACAGCCCGGGATCTTAATCTTTGGTGTGTGACAGGTCATAGTTTTAAATGCTCAGCCATGTTACAGAGTTTGAAAATAACAGTGAGGCCGTGCATGGCACATGCTTTGCTTCCCTGGCTACAGCCCATTCCACGCGTGTCCCTGACCACTGTGATCTCCCTTCATCTCCGTCCTGGGGTCTGAGCTACTGAGTGTACCTCGGGCCTTGTGCTTGCATTTTGCTCTGGTCTGTGACTCGCAGTTAAACAGTGTGTCTGTCTATCTGCTGTACCGCGGGCTCCCAACAAACAGATGACAGCTGGGAACCGCATCACCGGGAAGGATCGAAAAGAGGCAGGCACCCCGGAAGTCACAGGCCTGTAGGAAGCGTGTTCTGTGCCAACCCCCTCGCCTCCGTCGCCTGGAAACTTCGGAGGATAACAGTGACGCCATGGGCACTTGTCAAGCACTTTTTTTTTTCCTGAGCCTGGAAACGGGTGCACTTTGCAGCCAACTTACAAAAAAGGCGAAGCACGTGGAAGTGTGAAGGGCAAAGAACCTCTGACGGCTCGTCTTCCAAAATGCACTTGCATTTCAGAACGCATACATGTTTATTTCCTGCCAGGGGTGTTGACAGAAATAGGCTGCCGTGCAGGCATTTTGGGTTTAACCCCTGCGAGGCATTTCCTTCTTGGTGGCTCCCCTGCCACAGACAGCAACTCTATACATCTTCGGGGTGGCTGCTCACATCAGTCCATCGTGGCACTGACTGCGCCTGCTCCCCGTGTTTGAACTGGAGTTTCTCTGTTCCACAAAAAAGAAATCAGAAATCCATTGGGCGTAGCTGACTGAGCGACATGGCCAAAGTGAGATACTTTCTCTCACATCCACATAAACCCAATATGGACAGGGATGGGGGTGCGGGGGGAGGAAAGAATATCAATGGCACGAAGATTTGGTGCATAACCCTTGTTAGAGGCAAACTTGCTCTGGATTTTTAAGCCAGTTATTTGTTTCACACGAACAGACATGTGTTGTATACAATTTGCAAAACATACAGCTCTGGGACGTATAGTGTGTGTGTGTGTGTGTGTGTGTGTGTGTGTGTGTGTTGCCATAGCGATGGACTTCATGAACTAGACCTCCAACAAGTCCAGAGTTAAGCAGCTACAAATGATCAAGTACCAGGGTGGAGAGCTCAAATATCTATCCGGTACCAGTAGAAGCATTTTTTTTAAAAAATCTTCTTTACCAGGGATGGTGGTTATTCTCTCTTGATTTCACCAGGATTTGGGCACTAGATAGGATGCCCACAGTGCTACCCTTTGCTCTCTTATTCTTTTTAGATTTCAATCATTTAGATCCAATCACCGTTGGTTTGGGTGAAATGGAGGAATACAGAAGAAAATGCAAGAATAACTGCCCAAATGGGATAGCTCCCTTTCTTGCTAATTTAATCATGTGTTTCAGCTTCTGTTGATTCCTTAGGAAATGTGTATGTTTTTTTAAATTCTGTTTTAATCCTAGAAGCAGGGCTCTCAGGGATTTTATGGAGCCATTTTTTCTTCTTTTTTTTAATCCTCACCTGAGGATATTTTTCCATTGATTTTTAGAGAGAGTGGAAGGGAGAGGGAGAGACAGAGAAACAGCAATGTGAGAGAGACGCATCAATTGGTTGCCTCCTGCACATGCCCCGACCAGGGCCGGGGATGGAGCTTGCAACCAAGGTACATGCCCTTGACTGGCATCGAACCCGGGACCCTTCATTCTGTGGGCCTATGCTTGATCTACTGAATCACACTAGCTAGGGCAGGGGAACCCTTATTTCCAAGTAGGGTTTGCACAGGACAAATGTGAAAAGCTGGAAGGCAGAACTCAGACTGGAAACTTACTTACTATCCAAGATGTGGTAGAACTGACCACCATCTACAAAATTTAGCGAAGGAGTTGGGGAGCAGAGACACACTGAAAGGGGTGGGGAATGGAATGGCGAAGAGATGCCCCCCAGTCCAGGACAGAATTATCACTCTTCGCTGAGGCCACAGGTGCCCCTGGCAGATGAGCTTGCAATCTGCCTGCTCCGGGCACAGGGATAGAAACCGCGCCTGCCTGCCCGGCGCTGGGGAGCAGCTTTCTTTAGCGATCGTCCCTGGTCTCCCAGGCCAGCTTGCGGGAGAAATGAAAAGCACCACAGCAGCTAAAAAAAGGTATTCTCTCGTGGCAACACAGGAAAGCCTCAAAATGATGACAAGGGTCTTTTGTGTTTGTTTCTGTGAGTGGGCGGTTTTTAACTGCCAACCTTGTTTGGAAAAAAAAAAAAAAAAAAAGGCCTGGCTGTAGGGCAGATGAATGCAAATGAGAATGCAGAGATACCATAGGGTGTGTGTCATTTCTCCTGCAAATCCCTTTCCCTACCTCTTCTGAGTGACGACAGAGGATCTGAAATACCTCCCTTAGCTTTTCCCATGCTCCCTCGTACTTGGCCTCAACTTAACTTCTTCTTTCCTTTCATCTAAGTCAAGAGGAAAGAGATATTATTGGACGATATGGAGGCAGGTAGGGGCTGAGCGAATGACCTTTTCCCACTACAACCTTTATATTTTAGAGCTGAAAACAAGAAAGTTCTGCTTGGAAAAATCTCCTTTGTGATGTGACTAAAAGTTGACCATCAGGGAAAAAGGGCAGGCAGGGTCGTGTAAGACAGGACTCTAAAAAATCTCAGAAAAGGGCATTTCAGTCTTTCTTTAGGACCAGATGGAGACTGAGAGGGAGAAGCATTGTTGTGAAGCCATATTTCTGATCTGAAAGAACAAGAACCCGGGTTTGAATCTGACTTGCTCCACCCATCACGGATAAGAAGGGGTCAAGAAACCCCGCAGGCTGTCCCGGGGCGCTGACCAGGAGTCCACGGAAAACCAGCCCAGCCTGGGCATCGGCTACGTGGGAACCATCCTCTTCAGGAAATTGCCAAGCAGGCTGCCTCCGAGTCAGCCTTATACTTGATTTGAAATTCAAGACTCCAAAATAAATGCGTTCTGACTCTATCTTGCACTTTGGGGATTTGTAAAGCTGACAGACAGACAATTCCATAGACATTGAAAGAGTCTGTGGGAAACATTTCATGTCAAATACCCAAAAGCTAAGGGTTTCCTGTCCTTGAGAGACACAGTAGTGACCTTGAGGTCTGGAGAGCTGGGTTCTAGCTTCACTGTGTCACACCCAAGGGTGTTCACTTGGCCCCTGCTGGGGTTGAATTGTGTCTCTCCCAAGATGTTGCGTCTCTCCTAACCCCCAGAACCTGTGAATGTGACCTTATTTGGAAACAGGATCTAGGATGAGGCCATTAGGATGGGTCCTAACCCAATATGATGCAACTTTACCGAAAGGGGACATTTAGACAGAAACAGGTGCAGACTGAGGGAAAACGATGTGAAGAAACACAAGAAGAATGCCATCCACACGCCAAGGGCCATTTGAGGCCACCGAAGCCAGGAGAAGTATGGGACAGGCTCTCCCTCGTGTGTGTGTGTGTGTGTGTGTGTGTGTGTGAGTGTGTGTGTGTGTAAGATATAAAATTTACTGAGATAGCACAAAACGGAAGATTAGAAGGAAAAGAGAGCTAGACCCTCGATCCACCCCGATCTGATTCTGGAGTGAGTGCTGCCTAACCCAGGAAGGTGGGCGTTCTAGGTTTCTCCCCGTTATCCGCTCGCAGGGATGAAGGCAGAGTTGCTGTCATTCAAGTCCCAGCATCTTCCCAGCTGTGACGGCCAGGCCTACACACATGAACACACAGAATGATGCCGGCATCGTGAACACCTGGGTGATGTGTCCCGAGCTCACAGAAAAATTTGAAAATTTTATTTCAACTGCCAGTTACAGAAGAAGGGAGAATGGCCATCTTGTGGATTCTCCCTGAGACGACCAAGAACAGATTCTATCTGGGGTCTCCAACAGAAAACCAAGTTTAATTTCCATATTCATTTTCGACAACATGCCTTCAAATCTTTTCCCATTTACCTAATTGGTCCCTTGGTATAGAGGCACAAATTCCAACAAGAGCACTAATTATTAGAAACCTGAAGTCTTTGGCAATAATATTAATATCACCCCTTCTCTCACTTCTACTAGTTACAAAGAAAAGAGTGAGTGTGGGGAAGAAAATGCTTTAGGTGTGCTTTGCTCGACTTTCTCAAAAAGAAAGACACCATAACTCAGTGTCTCCAACACATGGCCCAGAAGGAGGAGAAGCAGAAAAAAAAAAAAAAATCAGGAGGTCTTCAGCATAAATGCAAGTTCAAGGATTTATAGCACAGACCATTAAAAACAAGGTGTCATATGTATTCATGGGAGAATGTGGAAGAAATATGCTACCCACGAGATGCATGTCACAGATATGAAATTACGCACGCTGACCCTGAAACTCCGCATTCAAATAATATCAGAAACCCTCAGGTCTGGGCGGAAAGACCGGGGTGTAATTTGTGCTCGGGACAGCGTGGCCAGAACTCTGAATGTCCGGCCCCCAGAGTTCTGAGGAAAGTCAGCCGCCTGCACTCTTTTCCTCTGTGGCTAATGAAGATCTGTTTACGAATATTTACTCCCAAGTTCACGGCTGGTGTTTGCTGGCTCAAGCGGAGCGAAGTCATTAGGGCTTGGCATCCGTTCCACTGGGGAGGCGAGCAGTTCTCTTATTGACAACAGAGACAACCCCTTCGATTCCTCGCCGCCTCCCCTTCTTTCTCTCCTCGCCGCCCCCGATTTGGCCAAGTTACAAGGACACAAAAGCAAAAACACGAAACGACACAGCTCTTGGAATTCCTCAACCACACGGATGCGGAATCGTTACCAGAATAAAAGGCTGCCTGTTGTACGTATCACGGATCTATAATACACACACCACGCCTGCGTCTCTCCTAATAACTCTTGCTGAGACACTTCCATTCAAAAGTAGAAGGCGAAGGGGAACGGGAGCTGCGGGGAGAGCTCTCAGCTGTCATTCCTCTCCTCCCTGAATGAAAACAAACACCCCCAGCTCGCTCTGCTCAGTATCCCTCTCTTTGATCGCTTACAAAGTTTATTTATCTTTGCCCCCCACCTCCCCTCCCTTTTGCTGGGACCAGCCTGCCCTGTTCATGTCCCTGGGATCTTGCAAATAGATTCAGGAAATCCTAGAAATTCCCATATTAGGTTCATTTAAGGAAATAAGCCAAGGAGATCACAGGAGTGACCACGGATGAATCTGTTTGGAAGGCGCACTGTTTTCTAACTGAATCGGAGTGGCATTAATGTGACTTCTACAATCGGGGACTCTGAATGTCTGCAAGAGTCCAAAATAAAAAGGGTGGGAGTGAGAGGTGGGGGGGGGCGGGGGAGACACGAGGAACAAAACAAAACCAAAAAGGAAAAGAAAAAGAAAGAAAAAGCTTCCTGCCTCTAACACACCTAATTAGCCATCGGCAGACTCTTAATTGCATACATTAGGATGATTCCATAGTGGAGATTAATTCTAAATACTCCCAAGCAGCTGGTTAAGATGCCACGGACTGCGGTGCGGACTGTACTTTTCCACTTAATTAGATATCAAAATTAAGCAGCAACAAGCATTTTGACATAACGGGGATCGAGCCGCCGCCCGGCCTCCCCGAGCTGCCGTAAAGTGACCGCTAAACAGAGCCGCACAGATGGAGAGATATTAAATGCCTCACTGGAAAGTAATTTCAAATAATAAAATATCAATATTTACATTTTAATTACCCCAACCGAGAGCGGCTCTGTCATCTTCACGATTGCCGACGCAGCAAGGGGCCCGGGGATGACATTGGGGCTCTGGCTGCAATGACTATTTTGTTTCCATTAAAGAATGACAAGTGTTTTAGAGGCGGTGACACTCGGTGTGTGAACAAGAATGACAGCGGATCAGAAAATTCCCATTAAGGGACTTAAATGCCTCAACCAGAGACTTGACGCCGAGCAGCCGCTCCTCCTTGAAACACGGAATCCTTTCCGAATGTTCTGCCGAAAGTTCATTATGGGGGAGGCCCAAGGGGAGCTTTCGTCTCCCATGAAATATTTAGCTCCCCAAAGCGTTCTATGATGATTGTCAATTTAAAAACAGTAACACTTGATGCGCACAGATATCTGGGAGTTACATGTCAATCGCTACAATGTTAGGGGTTTCTTTTTTGAAATTGTTATCATTATTCTTTTTTCTTTCATATAAATAGACCATTGATCACGTTACCTTGAAACATATCTCTTTCCTATGGAATACATGGGTGAAAGCTTGGAGGATGGCTCAGAATCATCATCATCAAAAAGGCTGAGTTTGTCTGCACGATCTTTCCATTAGTTCTTTGATTGCACGCAGGCTTCTCCATCAGAACTTCCCTGACGTGGGAAATAAGGCCACGCATGGGTGGCAATGTGCACGTGTCCACCTGCAGACGTGTGTTTGTGTACTGACCATGTTTCTTTAGCTTCTGCGATTACTGAAAAACAGCCGACGCCTCACCCAGTTTAATTACTCTTTGTGGGGTGTGAGGATGAGATTATGGAGAAAAATAAATAAAAGGTATATATTCGAGGTGACACGCCGCGCTCTCCGGATAATAAATGAAAACAGTAAAGGCTTCCTTTGGGGACGAATGTCAAAGCTGCGGAGATCGTGAACAAATGTTAATGCCTCGAGATACGCGAGAGTGTCTAAGAGAAGCTCCACGCTCAGGGTCCTGGAGTAGGCTGTTCACTGACCTCCTATCTCCCAGCCTGCATTTATTTAATGTGGAGAGACGAGCAGCCATAAATGTGATGAATGGCCACCGCAAGAGGCTGAATAGAATTTTTCAAAAAGAAGAGAAAGGGAAGTTGGGGAGTTATATAGGCGCTTAGCACTCTCTTACTCCTCCCCCCACTTTTGTTTAAATATCCGTTGTGAGTTTGGAATGAAAAACTTGATAGTGCTTGTTGTCTGACTGGGAGATGTCCCTCTTAGCAAAAAATGCAAGTGCCCAGGAAGTATTTCTTAAGCGTCCCTAATGCTTTTAGGACAAGACAGGTCCCCATTTCTCAGCGCCCAGCACCTTTTAATTTCTGAAAGAGCCACGGTTGAAAATCTTAATTAATTGTTCCATACTGCTTCAGGATCATTATGCAATGTAATAAAGGCCGTGTAATTATGAAATTTTACAGCCATTACCAAGGCTGATGGCTCGTATTTCATCCTCAGCTGGACCCGATAGCTTTTAGGCACCCGGCTGCTCTTTGATGAACTACAGACAGATCTATCAGGCCCAAACAATATCCAGGCGAGGCGGCTATAATAGCTACCTACAGATGAAGCCGCAGATAAAGATAAACTATAAATCTACGCGCACCACTGCGGGCACACCGCCTGGGGATGACAGAGAGGGGGTGGGCCGCTTGGGACAGGCGCCGCTCCCGCTCCCACGAAGGAAGGCAGCCTCCTGCGTCTCCCGCTCATTCACCCCGGAATGGGCCGGGTTTCAGAAAAGACAGAGAAACCCAAGTACACGTCTCATTTGTTCCTCTGTATCTCGAAATCAAATGAGAGAAGGAAAGGGGGCGTGTCTGTCCGTGTGCGCTGTATTTACTGCATTATTTAAAGGGAAGAGACTACTCAGGTATCCCAACATCTTCTTCAGGGGGGGGCGGGGGGAGGGAAGGTAGATATTCCCCTTCCGCACATAGATAGCACTTATGATGTTACCCAAAATAAGCATTCTGAAACAAATTTGATCAGAGCCCATGAGTATCTTTCTTATAGATCTTAATGTTTTAAATAAATAACTCAAGCAACAACACATACCCATACTGAAATGTGGACAGGGAAAATAAAATCATATTCACAGATAACTCAAATGTTTGTAGCTCAAAAGTATTTTCATTTTGGAATTTACGAATTCATAGAGCAGAATCACTGATAAAAAAAAAAAAAAAAAACTATGGTTGGAGTACAGCTGGTGTTGCTCAGTGGTTGGGTATCAACCTATGAACCAGGAGGTCACAGTTCGATTCCTGGTCAGGGCACATGCCCAGGTTGTGGGCTTGATCCCTAGTAGGGGGCGTGCAGGAGGCAGCTGATCAACGATTCTTTCTCATCATTGATGTTTCTATCTCTCCCTCTCCCTTCCTCTCTGAAATCAATAAAAACGTATTTAAAAAACAAACAGAAAACTATGGTTCACTTAACATATTTCCAACATGTCTCTTTTGGCAAATGAAGCATTTACGGAGATCCTTTTAAATATCAAGCTACGTGGAGGAGGGCCATGGAGGAGGCTCATTTGACAACCGTTAAGTGCCACACTCCAGGGGCATGTAGTCCAACTCTGCCTTTGGGACACGACAGTGGCTTCGCAGAGCTCCTGCCCACAGTCCCAAGGATGGCATCAGCCTCACGCTGGCTCATTTCAATGAATCTGACCAGACAGCCAGTCCATGCTGGGCTCATCCTGGAGAAAGAGCCCATCTGAGGGTCAACAGGATTCAGGCTGCAAGCAGAAATGGTGGCCCATGCAGGGCAAGGAAGAAAAGCAACACGATGCGTGTAGGTGGATTTGGAGAGTGAAGACTGGCCTGGGGGGATGGTGTACATGTGGGTACTAGGGGGTGTCTATAAAAAAGGATGTAATACTGCTTTAAGTGGCATTAGCTCATTGGAAAGCTCAGCTTGACACAGTTCACTAAAGGTACAGACTAAGAGTGAAACACACTGGTGTTAGTAAGATCTCAGCTACTCACTAGCTGTGTAACCCTGAGCTAGTATCTGAATTGCTCAATTTCCTTATCTGCCAAATAAGGCTGCTGGCTGCAGGTACCAGTCCACAGTGCACTCCACACTGAACTTCCCAATATCGCTGATGTTCTTTGTTTGGAGCAGGAAAAAGAAGTGTGAATCCGAAACACACCTTCCCTACAAGGATGGATGCTCTCCCTGCCTGGATCCCTTCCTAAGCGTGGCTGTAATAATTCTGCCAATGGGATCTCACCTCCCACTCTTTGGAGAGATGGAGAATCCTATACAATAAAAGCCTAATATGCTAAGTGTCTGGCCATCTGGTAGGCCATTCAACCAATCAAAGTGTAATATGCTAATGATATACTAAGGCCGCTCAACTGCTTGCTATGATGTGCACTGACCAACTGGTAGGTTAGCTTGCTGCTGGGGTTCGGCCAAGCGGGACTGAGAGAGATGGGTCGGACATGCCCTGTAGTCTTACCATGGTCCCTCCCCGGTTGGCCAACCTCCTGCGTCCCTCCCTGTGGGGTCCCTCAGCCTGGCCTGTGTCCTCTTGCAATCTGGGCTGAGAGATTCTCCCTGTCCCGCCCCCCGAGTGCACGAATTTTGTGCACCGGGCCTCTAGTATTGGATATGAATGCCCTAACTCACTTTCTCTTCCTGCTGGTCTCTGAGGAAAAGAAACTGCTCCTTCTTCCAAACTGCTCCTTCTTTCCTGTTCTCAGTCCCATCTACTCCCGCCACCTTGAAGATGTTGTCCCACCAGTTTTGTGCTCAGCTCTTCTCCCTTCCTTGTGCCTGTTAATTTCTCCTTCTCCTGAGTTTTTGTGCCTTCATCAACCTATTACCATAAATCTTCCCTCCATACCTAATAGCTAGCTCTCTGCCTGTGTGTCTGTCTGTCTCTCCCTTCCCACTTCCATACCCCCAGCCATTCACCATCAAAATTCCCAACTAGTGTACTCACACTTCTCTGCCACCATTCATTTGTCACCCACTGATGTCCAGGTCCTGTCACAGCAGCTCTACCTTATTATAGTCACCAAAATCACCTAATTGCCAAATCCTAAGAACATGCTAACCATCCTCATCTTCCCTAGCTTAACACTAAGCTACTCTCCATCAGGCAGACACCCAAGTCACAGCACACTTGTTTCAAGGTAACACTGAAAATCTAAAGGCCACACACCATGAAGTTACCAGAGGTAGCTTTGTGAGCCTTCTCCCCACATTACCACTTCTCAACAAAGCCAATGGACTCAACACTTCATATATTACGAAATGAGTGTACACTTCCATATTCTAGGCAGAGAGAAACTTTGCAGGTGAGTCATTACATATTAAATATTTTCCATTTATTACACATTTCAAATGAGAACAAAAAGTGTGACTTCAGAGGCATAATTCATGCCTCCAACTGAAGACTATGCGTGGCCAACGACAACGGACCTCATTTATTTTGTTGACAGATCTATTACATCACAAAGTAGGATGCAAATATTCACTGAATGCATAAAGTCCTAAGAGCCAGCTATCTCTATCAGTCCACATCGGGTTTAAAGTAATGATGTGTTTCAAACTTTCCATTTCTAAATTCAAAAATATTCAAGTAACTCAGCATTTAAAAATCAACAGTAAAGACCAGCCTGCATGGCTCAGTGGTTGAGCGTTTACCTATGAACCAGTTCAATTCCCGATCAGGGCACATGCCTGGCTTGTGGGCTCCATCCTTAGTGTGGGGCGTGCAGAAGGCAGCTGATCAATGACTCGCTCTCATCATTGATGCTTCTCTCTCTCTCTCTCTCTCTCTCTCTCTCTCTCTCTCTTTCTCTCTCTCCCCTTCCTCTCTGAAATCAATAAAAACATATTTTTTAAAAATCAACAATCAATGTAGGTGTAATGTTGCTATGTGCTAAACACAGTTTCCATGTCTCTGTGTTCATTCAAGGCCTAGAAAGTACTTGAGTAATTGAACTATAGGAGAAACATTTAAGTAGAAATAAAGTCTCATTCAAAGCCAATTATATCCCAATAGGAACCTTTCTTTACTCTGGTGCTTTTAAGGAAGGTGCTTTAGACGGAATAATTCCTATTGTGCTTGATTAGGATTTTCGCTACTTAACATTCAACAGTTGAATAATTTATTTAAAAAATAAATCAAAGACTTTGCTTTTGTATTCCTATTGAAAACTGGCAGTTTTTCAAGAGGTCCCTTTATAACTCAGGAAAATGACATGACTAGTGTGGGAAAGAGACACAGATCCCTTTTTGAGGCAGGCAGCACTAATAAGAAAGATATGGTTCAATGTGCTAGCTATTCTTCCAAGTTTTATTAATTAGGCGGAGAGCCTTTCCCCCCGGAATAACGCAAGGTATTTATTAACACTTCTTCCCTCAAACAGAACAAATGAACAGCAAAGGAGGTAATTATTCAATACACCGATCCCTTTATCAACTTGGCAGGGGCCACCCAAAAGACGGTGTCTGATTATGATCTTTTTCATGATATTTTAATTGTGCTTCTTAACCTGCTAAATTAAAAACTACAGGGCAATCTCCCTCCGATCACAGACAAAGGAGATCCTATCAACTTGAAACAAAATGTATGAATGCTCCTATCTGCTTTAATTACACCCAGAATTTAACAGGCAAATTCAATAGGATCACAGAAGGATTGAGAGCCAAATGTTATCTCTTCACCAATGGCATTATCATCTCCGTTCATTGTTACCCATTATGGAGGGTGAACTTCTGTTTAATAATAAGGTTAGGAAATAATGATATTTCAGAAAGAGAGGCTTGTTCAGATATTTCTGAGTCTGTTGGTTATGTGCTGACCAGCTACTCTACCCACACTGACAATGAGAATAAGAGGAAGGATTATGAAAAGTAACCAATCTCCCTCTGTCTTAAACAAGGTCAGGGAATGGATTCCAAATATGTTTTTGAACACTTAGTATATCCTAGGTCTGAATTATCTTAACAGCTAAATTCTGCCAGAATTGCTCTCAGCCAAACCATTAGGTTTTCTCAAATAGTTCATTTACTTGTATCCTAAAATCTTCACCCCAAACATTCTGGTGATCCCCAAGTGTGATCACAAGTTCATGAGAGTTTCAATGTCTTTCTCTTTTTTAAAATATTTTTTTATTGATTTCAGAGAGAAGGGAGAGGAAGAGAGAGAAAAACATCAATGATGAGAGAGAATCATTGATCGGCTGCCTCCTGCACGCCCCACACTGGGGCTCAAGCCCGCAACCCGGGCATGTGCCCTGACCGGAATCAAACTTGACCTCCTGGTTCCTAGGTGGATGCACAACCACTGAGCAACACTGGCCAGGCTGTTTTTTTGTTTTTGTTTTTTTCTTTCTATCTACACTCTACCACACTGGGGCCTAACCCTGGCAATAATTTGACCTAAAACGTACTCTTTGGAGAGATTCATGAGCTGGATACACTACATTCTGTGGGTGTTTTTTGTTGTTTTGTGTTTTTTTTCGGGGGGGAGGAGCAGAGAGATGTTTCTGACTCTACTGATCCTGGTTGATTAATCCCTACCAATCCTATTCGACCTGCAAAGGAAATCCTTCCTAAGGCTCACCTTCTGCTGGACCCCCTTTCTTTTCCTCTTTCTGGAACTATGTTTTATCTCCCTCACAGAATGGGAACTTCCTGTTTAATCACATCAGCAGGATTCAAGCTTTTTGCTTTCTCAGGCAATGCGCCCCTTTTTTATCCCTTATGAATAGTCCCTAAAAATTAGTGATAGCTCTTTAATACACATAAATGGAAATTTCCCTCTAAAAATATGGTAATTATGGTTTGCCTTTCCTCTTAAATGATTAGAACAACTTAAGAATTAGAAAATGCCAGTAAGAGTTGAATTATATAGCGTCGTATGTTTGCACATGATTGCCAAAGTATGAATACAACATAATAATGTATTTATATATAAATAGTTTTATATAGACTTTATACAACTCTTTGACAAACTTATGACACACCCACCCAACTCACCAATTCTGACTGTCCAGCTTGCTAAGAATGTATTTAGAGTTATTCTGATGTTATTTGCATATGCTCATATAAAATATCTCTGCAAAAATCCCAATGTCTTTAAATACACCCAGCATTTACCTGAGTGCTTAGAGCATTTATCACTTGACATTTATACATTTTTATACACATTATTTACAACTAAATCACTAAGAAAAGGTTTCTGTTTGATGAATAAATACATATTTATGTACCTGTTACAATGCATACTGCTTACTTACTGTGCTGCGACTCCTTTCTCACCATTACATGTGAATATGTAATTAGCCACATAATAAATATCTCCTTTAAAATGTCCAAGAAAGCTCTTAATTCAAATGTGCCGTGGTCCCTGCTCATAGTCCACTGACCTTTCTGGTTTGTTTGTAAACACCAGAGATGAAACATACAACTCGGTCACAAAGTGCTGGTGCAAACACACCTTGGCTGTGCAATAAATATTTATTGATCTTGTCCAGGAATGGGGCTTCTTGCAAAGTGAGGCCTTCTCTTCAGTAATAAACCCACCATATTTATTTATGGATTAATTTATAAGATTTGCAAAATGGAATGCTAAACTCAAAGACCTCACCCAGGTGATGGTTTACGACAGGTTTCTTAACTTCAACACTACTGGTATTTTAGGCGGAATAATTCCTTGTTGGGGAGGAAGGAGTAGAAGGCTGCCTTAGGGATGGTCCAATGTCTAGCTGCCTCCCTGATCAAAAGTGGTCGACACTCAACCACGGAGCCACACCAGCAGGTCCATCATAGTTTTAAAGGTATATTTCCAAAGTTCAAAGTATTGGTCCTTCAGGTTGAATCATACTTGCCCAACATCTTCCCATCACTATTCACAAAAAGTAGTCTCCAATGCGAATTTTTAAATACGCAAATGGAGACTTTGAACCTGGCCCTGAATTTATGCACCCAGGTCCAGGAGCCGTGGGAAACACATCAGAATGGGGGCTGCGCGTGCTGGACTGCTGACATCACCCCACGTGGATGGTGCCAGTGTGTGTGCTAGTACATCGTGTGCATTAAAGATGTAAATTTTATTCTCCAAGCTGAGTGCCAGGTGATTAATTCTCACAGCGTGGTGATCAATGGGTGCAGGTGCTCCACCTGTATTAGTGTTTGTTTGTGTGCGCGTTAGTCGCAGGAGCACACCAATAACACAGGTGTCTGCCACCGAGCTATGCGACCCTCCCTTCCACCGGCAAACACCGGAGATCAGCAGTCGGATTGCACGTAGCACTGCCAATTTTTTCAATTAGACCCATTATTGATTTGATGAAAAAGCAAATTAAACATACCATGGTGGTATGTAAATCGGTTAGGGCGAGCAGCGGGTTTGGGGACAAAGCTGCAAAGGCACGCGCTGGGTAGCTCTCCTCAGTGGGAACTCCTAGGGGTTCCTGCCAATGGCTGGTAGGAATGTGGCTCCTTCAGCTACATCACGTGGGCGGGCTGGCAAGTCCATCCCCTGGGAAGACCGGAGCCATATTTTAAAAACACACAACAGTTTTTGCAGAAAGGAAAGGAATGCTGGAAACCTAACTGTGAAGAGATGTTGAGCTAGAAAGAGGTGCAGAAGCAACATAACATTGTTTTCATGAAGTGATGGTGTATTTTTCCGTCCCAAATAGACGGCATGTAGAGTGCAACCAATAAGGATACTCAGGAGACAGATGGGAAATAGATTATGCTGATTCAAAATGTTGCCCAACTGGCATGGCTCCGTGGTTGAGCATCGACCTCTGAACCCAGAGGTCATGGTTTGGTACCCAGTCAGGGCACATGCCCCGCTTGTCGGTTCAATCCCCGGGGCGTGCAGGCGGCAGCCAATCGATTATTCTCTCTCATCATTGATGTTCTCTCTCTCTCTCCCTCTCTAAAATCAATAAAAATATATTTTTTAAAAATGTGTCTTGACCACTAACCTCAAGCTACTGCAGGATTTCACTGTCTGTATTTGAGACCTCCTGGCCTGTTATAATCAGAATAGAATCCAACCTTGTAATGACTTAACATTTGAAAGACAGTGCTTCCTTTTTCAAGGAACATGAATGATATTCTTCAGTCCTGCTAGCAAAGGGGCAGATATATTGGAAATGGAACAGTTTAACCTTCACTATTGCTTTCACTGACAGAGGGAAGTTAATGCTTAACCAAAACTTGACCTTGCTACTGCCCTATCCTAGTACATTTATCCTCACAGGATCCCTACAAAGAAGCCTTCTAGGCTACAGAAGCCTTCCCTGACCCCACACTTAAGAGTTCCCACCACGATGTACCCCTAATAGGCTGTGCTAAGATATTTTTATTAAATAATATTCCACAGAATTTGCTCTTCTCACTACTTGTTTCGGGTAGGCCAGAAGATTGGCATTGCCACATGTTAAGCTCTGAATTCAACCGTAAAGAATATGATCACTTTATCAAGACCAACTGGAATCAGTCAATGACGACTGGCACTGCCACCAACATAAGTGGCAGGTGCACCAAGGTCATAGAGATATATTATTCACATCCTATTTAGAACTCACACTGGAGAGAGCAAGTAACTTCCCCAGAAGAGAAAGGAAAAGTACCAAAGTGACGTTAGTAACTAGGGAAGGCGAACGTGGAAAACAGAAATCAAAGAGAGAAATGTTGCACATTTTAAATATCATCAGATCAATGACAGAAAAAAAATTATTATTAGAACTTGGAAAAAGAGAAATAGATAAGGGAAAAATATTGAGTCAGGGTGGAAAAGTATGAATATTGATGGCATTGAGATAATCAAAGAGCCAAGAGATGACTGCGCAGGATTCTCTACTTGTGAGAATTTCTGCGAATGAATGAGTGAATGAATGGGCAATTCTCACAGTTCATCAGAAGATACTGAGCTTCCAAGCAAGCATAATCAGGAAAGAAACATTCAGATCAGGTAGTCCATCCAAACCATTTCATTTCTTGTCTTGTGAATTATAACATTTTATACATGTCAACATTTCACCACTGTGTTAAAAATTAACACACTCTTTCTTCCCTGGCCACATGAAGTCACTGCAAAAGTGCGCAGCATCACAGAGAATGGCTTAGGTGAACAGGTATACATCCCCCAAACAGAGAAGCACTAAACATGTGAAACTTAAGAAAAATAAAAAAGTTTCTGTTCACTTTTCCCCCCTGGGGAAACTATTCTGTCCAAACAGATGAGGATGAAATAATTCCCCCGACGAGTTATTGGTTGCTCTTGTTTTTCTTTATTTTTACGACGTGTGAGCTCATTTTCCTTTTTCAGAGAAAACAGAGAAGATCAGAGCTGGCAGGGCCCACCGTTTCTGATGGGAGAAAGTATATGTTTGCTGCCGTGTTGGCACTGACAGCCACGACCCCGTGGACGCCAGTTCAAGTCCTTCCATCAAAGTTGGTGCCACTGGAGGGACACTGTTAGAAGTTGGGGGAAAAAAAAAAAAAAGCAGTGTCCATTGGAAGCTCGTCTGTGAACTTTGCATGAACCGCTAGGAATAATGTAGTGTGATGACAAGCCGGTTATACCTTCCACTAAATTTGCTGTCGGGAATGAACTGAAATAGTGTTTGGTTTGTGTAATTACGTCCATCTATCTTTATATTCCAGCGGCATATCGCAAATTGAAAATACTAAAAATTGACTGTTGGTTCTGATATTTAATGATTGCCAAAGACAAGACGATGATTTATTGGTTACTTACTGATGTGACACATTTGCATCTTATTAGACGGAGATTACTATTCCTTAAAATGCGGACGAGGCCTGATCATGTCTGATGGATTGATTTGATTTGCAAATGTAATCAAACTAATAAGAGGGAAAAAATGAGCAATAATGCCTTGTTTTTCAACTGGCAATCACTCCGCTGCCAACAAGCCTGATATCCCTGACTAAGCAGCCTGTGCACAGTCTTCCTGTCGCCTCGAATAAACAAAGGGAGGCTAAGAGCCTGATGAGAGGATAACAAGCCAAGTGCGGATGCAACGCGGAGGCCGCACCTTGAACCTCGCTGTGCGGGGCGAGGACAAAAGTTAACAACAGGAGATGCGACGCGACCTCCAGGATCTCAGGAAAAGCCAGATTCAGCTCTGTATCCCATGCTAATTCCAGGTGCATGAAGGACCTCGCGCGGTGAGCAGGCCTCTGCTCATTAGAGACTCCGTGTCTGAGATAGCCCAACCATTTACAATTCAAATGGGTTCAGACCCACCACCTATGTTTGCTTTGAAACAGCAACAGAAGCCTCTCAGGCAACTGCTGGCCCTCGATTTGGTCCGAGGTATAGCCCTGGATATACGGAGCCCAGGGAAATGAGAACCACGATCGTGAATGAGCTGCAGAGCAACGTTCTTGAAATTGGGATTCGGGAAATATTTTGAAAGCCAATCCATGATGCCTCCCTCATAATCATAAAGTAATGACAGAGACTGTCTCTTAAGAACAGTTGTGGTGCAAGGACTATGCCTAGCAGGCTCTCGCTATATATTTTGGTTCGGTGCATGAATGAGTAGGTATTAGCTTGCTACAACAATATATTACACGTGATATTTTCACCAGGGAATTGAATACTACCAAGTGTTCAGGAAAATGTCAAACTGAATTTATAGAGCTTATTAACATATTCAGATACTACCTCAAATATTATCATAGTGGGTGTTTGGAAGATAACCCATCACCCACTCTCAGCCCATATAAAATTTATTCAACCATACTAATACGCTATGATCAGATTCAAATTAAATAATAAATAATTCCATTCTAAGTGTATAAAATTGCCTTGGAAGTTTGAGTTCAAGTTTCATGGCAAACACAGAGATGTTAAAATCTAAACTCTGAGTGTCAATGGGTCGGAGAACTGACCGGGTGAATTAAAATCCATAAAATATTCACAAGCTAATTTTAACCAAATGTTCTATACCCCCATCCACCAAAGACAGGGTTTTCAAAATCAGTGTTTACATAGCAAGTATTCTCAGAGACGCTTCATAAATATCATATTACCTGCATTTGGGTTATTTTATCCTTATGTTACCTAGACACTTCACTCTGTGGCAAATAATGCTATTTGCAACCACGTGGATGGACCTTGGGAATATTATGCTAATTAAAATAAGTTGGAAAAATTGAAATAGTTTGGAAAAATCTAAGGACCATATGAGTTCACTCCTATGTAGGATATGAAACTGAAACTTGTGGACACAAACAGCAGTGTGGTGGTTGCCCAAGGGAAGGGGGTTGGGGGTGAAGAGGTCATAATATATGGTGATGGGAGAAGATCTCCCAACACCTGAAACTTATCTATCTATACTAATAAAAAAGTAATATGCTAATTAGGGCAAACGTCTTCTGGACATCCATCCCGACAAATCCACAGTGGCTACAAGGCCCAGGGCTCAGGCCTCGCAGCTGCCACGGCTGGCAGTGGCAGCAGCAAAAGGGTGATGGGGGTGGCATCTTCTCCAGATCAGCCTGGTCGCTTCCTGCAGAGGGAGGTCAGACTGCAACTTAGGCCCACTCACCATAGGACTCCCCAGTAGGACATCCCCTGAGGGCTCCAGACTGTGAGAGGGGGCAGGCCAGGCTGAGGGACAACCCCCCCCCCCCCCCAGTGCATGAATTTTCATGCACCAGGCCTCTAGTATATATATAAAAGGCTAATATGCCAGTGTCCCCTTGGGAGTTCAACCGGGAGACCGGAAGTTTGATTGCTCACTATGACGTGTGCTGACCACCAGGGTATGGCGTGGAACAAAGGAAGGCCCCAGCAGGCAGCCAGAAGGCCCCAATCAGCCCTGATCACCAGCCAGGCTTATGGACCCTGCCTGTGCATGAATTTCGGGTACCAGGCCTTTAGTATGATCATCTCAACAAATGTCACCCCATCCTGTCCTCTCATCTCCACTGAGCAAATTTTTGGCCAGTTTGTGCTATTGGTCATGTTGGCCAACCTTCAGCCTTGGGTAGGGATTTCTCTCCACAGTTTCTCCCAGCATGAAACAGCAGGATGCTGAGCCAGACCTACAGATACCAATCCCTCAGGAAGGGCTCTGATCGGACATATCCAGATAGTACATTAAAGATGAACTAAGATGGCCCTATTGCTTCTAATCTGTGGTATACAATTTTTAAAAAATATATCACAGTGCGACCGGCATGGCTCAGTGGTTGAGCATCGACCTATGAATCAGGAGGTCACATTTCGATTCCCTGTCAGGGCACATGCCAGGGTTGTGGGCTGGATCCCCAGGTGTGAGGCATGCAGGAGGCAGCCCATCAATGATTCTCTCTCATCATTGATGTTTCTATCTCTCTGTCCCTCTCCCTTCCTCTCTGAAATCAATAAAAATGTAAAAATATAAACAAATGAATAAAAACACACACACAAACAAAAAACAACAGTGACACAAATCTCTCTCTAGGCATGTTTCTCAATAAGCAAGCAGATTTGAAACACATTGAAAACTCTATCAAAAAAGCCCTTTGCATCAGAATAACAGCCACCGAAAGAAATCGGAAAAGCCTTGAGTAATTATCCCATGTTCTTCCATAAGGCTAATGGGAGCACCATGCACAGGGGAAACAACCTTCCAGGGTGGAGTCCATTTTCTGGTAGACAAGACTGTGTTAGCGACACCCCACCACGTGGCCCTGCCATGACACAGAAAATCACAAAAATGAGCGTGGCTGGATCTTTTCTGCCCGAATGTGCTGACCACGTCAGGAGGAGGTAGTGCTTCCACGAGCCCCCAGCTGCTCCTTCTCCCTGTGTCCCTCCACAGCCCAGGCCACCATGTGCCCGGCCACAAACATGCTGACTGGCCAGGGGGCCCAGCACTTGAGGTAATTAATCCTCGCCTAATGTAGGTTAAGCAGGTGTGAAGCCTCCTTTGAGGGAGAGGGGAGAGCTGCTCTTGGGAGACCCCCCTGGAGTTCTGGTATTTAATTGGGCTCAGATGACTCTACAACTGGGTAGCTGTGCCTCCAACCCTGACGTCCGGTTCCCCACTTGCTTAATCTAAACCCAGTAGAAGGAACTGGTCCCCTCTCCTCCTTGATCTTATTTTATTTTTTAATATTTTTTATTGATTTCAGAGAGAGGAAGGGAGAGGGAGAGAAAGATAGAAACATCAATGATGAGAGAGAATCATTGATCGCCTGCCTCCTCCTTGATTTTAGAATAGAAACAATTTACAGTTAGGATTTAATGCCATTTCCTTGGCAAGGAAAATATAATTTCCTTATTGGGAGCAAAGCGGTGTGATTAGCAGAGATTGGTAAAATTTCAGGATTAACTAGGTTGAATTGACTAGAAGGCTCTCAGAATTACCAAGGGGTGGTATTTATCTATTATGCTTTTCTCTTTCACTAAAAGTACAATGTGCTGGTATTTTTAATTCATAAAATGATAATGCTGAACTGCACCAAAAGAGATCCAAGTATAAAACGAAAGCTGAATAGCCTCTCTACTTGGAGTTCTGTGTACTTTGTTCATCATTCCTGACTCGTGCTGGAGGAAAAATATACTAATAACCTGGTAAAAAAAAATAAAAAAATAAAAGCTCTTGATAGCTTCAGAGAGAAAAATATCACAGTGGATCCTCCCCCCGCCTCCCTGGGGAAAGAGAGAGACATTACTTCTTTTTTATTTTTAAATGTTTTTATGTATTTCATAGAGGAAGGGCGAGGGAGAGAGAGAAACATCAATAATGAGAATCATGGATCAGCTGCCTCCTGCACACCCCCTTCTGGAAATCGAGCTCACAACCCAGGCATGTGCCCTGACTGGGAATCAAACCGTGACCTCCTGGTTCATAGATCAACGCTCAACCAGTGAGCCTCACCGGCCAGGTGAGAAAATTTTCTTCTTAAGAGAAATATCAAGGTATTATAAACAAATGGGGGTATTATATCTGTTTATTATACAGCATACACTTCTTAGAAAGTTTGTTCCGTGAAAGTGATTTCGGCAGGTTAAGTCGAATTTTCTAATGGGATTCCTCTAACTAATATCCATTTAGGACGACTGAGAATTGGCCTGAACTGTACTATCTGGGGAGGAAGGAGGCTTGCTTGAGGGAAACCACGTGACGTGCCTGTGGTCACACCTAGGACTGTGTTAAGGTATCACCTGCGTGGTAAAATCCACTGACATGCACAGCCTGACTGGCCTTGGGCATGGATTTGTTGAAATTAAAGGAAAGAGAATAACAACATACACAGTTAAAGGCAGGGCAGTGCCTGGACTCTGGTGGATCCAGGAAAATTCATACCAAACAGGAAGGAGGTAAATGAACAGCAATCCCAACTATAGGTCTCTCCTTCCGTCTCCTTTCTGCACTCTGACAGCCCCTCAACAGAGGCGACGAGACAGGCTGCTAGATCTCAATGTGAGAAAACACCTCGCAGCTTTCATCTTTCCCCAGGTGCCCACACTGAGGTCATTCCACTCGCTCTCCTTGGCTTCCTCCACACCAGCACCATTTCTTTTCACACATCAAAGCCACACATTGGATCTGCAGCACAATGGTGACCTACACACTGAACCTTGGTCCAACAAGGAAGTAGGCTGACTTAGTCACACACAAAAAAGGGGGGGGGGGGGGTGGCCTGGGCCAGAGTTGCTCAGTGGTTAGTGTTGACCTAGGAACCAGGAGGTCATGGTTCGATTCCTGGTCAGGGCACATGCCCAGGTTGCAGGGTCAATCCTCAGTAGGGGACATGCTGCAGGAGGCAGCCGATCAATGATTTTCATCATTGATGTTTCTATCTCTCTCTCTCCTTCTCCCCTTCTCTCTAAAATCAATAAAAATATATTTTAAAAAAAGAAAGAAAAAACACTGCCAAGGATGACATTCTTGGGGAAAAGGCATATGGAAGAGCCAATTTACATGTCTTTTCTCTACTGAAGTTTGTGATCCCAAATTAATTCAGATGCTCATTGTGCTAAAAAGCTCCATTCTTTCCAAAACACACACACACACACACACACACACACACACACACACAGACACCCCTACTCCCGCCCTTCCGAGTTCACCATTCTCTTGTGTGTGGGATGGCTTGAATATTTATTTTCCCCAGTAATTAGGTTACTTCCCAGCTTTCGGGAACTAAATTTGATATGTATGATCCTGCGTTACGTGGCTATTTTTATCTACAAAGATATAATGGATTGTACCAGAAATTCCGAGTTCAGCTGAGTAATACTTACACCCTCTTTCAGAAAGAAAACTCAGCAGTTACCGTTTTATTTTTGAAGAAATCACTTCCCTCTGTGTGTTTAAAGAGTGCTTTTAAATTGCTCTGGGTTCCACGGAAAACTGCTTCTGTGATGCCTGAAGTCTCCAGCTGCCACACAATTTATATCTCTTTCCTCTGCTCTTTGCTTTTCAGCCATTTTCCCTGAATGTCAAAGTCAATTTAGTGCGTTTCACTTTGCTGAATAAATCAGAGGCGAAATCCTTGCTAAAAGTGAAAATTTGATTTGCTAAAAGGAGCTTAGGGCAACTATTAATCAATATATCCAGAGTGTCAAAGCCAAGGCCAGGATAGACACGCATTCATTTGGAGATTGGCTGAGGCAGATAAAGGGGGACACGAGGGGGAGGGGGGGTGCCACGGGCCCGCAGAGGGGAGGTGGGGTTAGAGTTGAAGAGAGGGTCAACGAGGAGCAAAGTGAGGAACAAAACATGTTCCCATCACATGGCTCTCCTCCCTCCGATTCTTTTAGAGGTGGGGACAATTTTTTAATTAAGCATTTATGGATTATTCTAATCATACCAACTTTGCTTATAACAATCCTCTCACAAGACACAATGGCCTTTCTCTCTTTAACTCATCAAGTAGCCTTGAGAAGAACCGAACAGAATTCCAGAGCAGAAAGGCATGAATCGGGCCAGGTCTACAGGAGGCTAATATTTTGATAATCCTCAGGTAAATTTCAGGCTATGGCAGGCTTCTGAATGATCACGATATAGAGTAAACTGAATGACTAACCTTATCATTTAAAACAGCTGAGCAATTACCAAGATCTTGCTGGAAATGATAACATTTTAAGACATGGTACATAGAAATCTGCAACACTTGGGAATGGAACATATTTTCAAAAGTACTGGGTAATCTTTCTCTGTATAACTTGCCTCAAAAGGTATGATTTTAATATTTACAAAAGGCAGTTCCAACCTTAAAAATTTCAATGGTTCCCCCTTGCCTTCAGTATAAAATATGATTTCCTTAGCATGATGGGGCCTTTGCCTAGTTCTCTGGCTCAGTCACCCCTTGCTGTTCCTTCCATGGGTCCATGTGACACTGTGTGACATAGCCTCATCCCTGGGGTACAGTTGTCAATCCATCTTCCTGAATCACCTACTACACTGCCAGGGTCTTAGAGGCAGAACCTGCATCCATGTGAGCACGCTTTTTGCACAGTGCCTGACAGCTCACTGGATGCCTACGCTAGAAAGGAAGGAAGGGAGGGAGGGAAGAAGGGAGGGAGGGAAGAAGGGAGGGAGGAAGAAAGGAAAGGAGAGAGAAAGGGAGGGAGGAAGGTAAGGAGGGAGGGAGAAAGAAAGGAAGGAAGGAGGAGGGAGGAAGGGAGGAAGGAGGGAGGGACTGAGAGAGGAAGGAAGGAAGAAAAGGAGGGAGGAAGACAAGCAGGAAGGGATGGAGGGAGGAAGACAAGCAGGAGGGGTAGAGGGAGGGGGGAGACGCAGAGCACAGGGAGGGAGGAACTGACTCAAGGTTAAGTGGCGGGGCTAACGTTTGATATCTGGTTGGGTGCAAGTCACTCAACGCACTTCTGCTCCAGTTTACCTGAGCCTCTCAATCAAATTCAATGCCCAGTGAGTCTGAACAGAGTCTGGAAAACAGTCCAATCTCAGCAACGCCTCACAGAAGGACGTTTCCAACCCCTCCGATGAGTAGCAAAACAGGGATTGCCTAGTCCCATTCAAATCTGTGGTCGGGGATCTCTAGGGTGCACTACCCATCCAACACCTTGATGTTTACTGATTTGAAGATGTGTCCTACACTCTCTCTTTTCATCCATCTTCCTTTCCTTTCATCTATTTTGTAAGCGTGAGAGCCCTATCATAGACAACATGTAAAGATAGGGCAGTGTGTTTCATCCCGGTAGACTTATAATGGAAGGCAGGTCAGCAGTGTGGCACAAATGACAGAACGTGGGGAAAGTGGGTGAGGAGATGGAAGGAAGGCCTAATGAAGTTAACCATAAGAAGTCACTGAAGTGTTCTGTGGGTTTGAGTAACGGGACTAGGGGACTAGTAATGTGAGTCAAACTCCCTGACTCTCAAGTTGACTCATCTATCCAGTGGGGATAATAAGAATAAAACCTACTTAGAGAATACCTACAGGATTATTGTAGATGCCAACTAAAAGTTTGAAAGTGCTTCATAAACCAATAAGACACGTATGTGCATGTACATGTATTTATGAAGCCATGGATGCATGATTCAGGGTAAAGATCACATCATATATATCTGTTATATTTCCTACAGTAGCAAACGCAGTGTAGACACATGGCAGACACATACTTAAATTGTGCCCGTGACTGCTATGAAATCATGCTTCCTCTCCGATCAGAGGCATACAAAGGCATGGCTATGTGTGGATGGCAGAAGTAACGCTGGCATAGAGGTCACAGGGCACAGGTAACTTAGCATGGCCACAGAACGGTGACTTAGGTCACACAAACAATGATACTGAGAGGTTAAGACATAATGTGAGTCAAACTCCCTGACTCACAAGTTGACTCATCTATCCAGTGCGGATACTAAGGATAAAACCCACCTACAGAATACCTGTGAGCTTCTGTAACAACATTTGGGTGCCTCTTAAAGCTGGGTTGGTGTCTAAGAAACCTGCAAACTTGTTTGTTGTTGAAACTTGTCAATACTTTTTTTTTTTTTTTTCCTGGCAAGAGTAGCTGTAGAAAATGAAGGAGTCCTTAGGAGATATTTCTGATTACTTTTTTTCCACAAAATATTCCCCAGCGTAGTAGTGTATATATCACAGTTAGACCACAGTCCATATCACAGTTATAGCTTCAGAAGCTGATAAGCATTCTGTTATTTTCGGTTTGGCCAACGAGGATGGGCTAAATTCTTGAGGACAGAATGATGGCGATATCCACACCAGCTCCTCCTGGTTAAGAAGCTCGCCCCCTTTCTACAACAACCAGTATTTATTCTGAATGTTTTTTGAAATGGCTTTTATGAACACTAGCTTTTTGGACCACTTGGTTTTAACGGCAACAAAATAACAACCTTTGTGCAGCATCTTAGAGACCAAAATGAACATTCAATATTTTATGTTTAGAACATGCTTGATAACTTGCAAATAATTATACGTATGTGCATTTCCCCATTTGATTTTCATAATGTAAGTCATGGCTATGGCCATTAATAATTTACAAATAATTACTCAACTAGGGCAACTGAGGTTTTCTGATTGTACTTGCAGAATCCTTCTACGCTTACGAACCACAGCTCTAGGTACGAGGTATACAACCACTAGATACATTAAATAGAACCTCCAACTATTTGGTAGTGGAGTATACTTATAACTTAAGTAGTATTATTAAGTGCCAGGGTTTTAGTCTTAAATGTATATTTTCTCCACGTATCTAAAAGATTTCACAGTTCTGAAATCATTAAGTTATATGTACAAAAAAAATTTAATCCTGATTAAAGAAGCTGTAATTGCTTAAATTCACCCATAGCAAAACAGAAATTACAAGTATGTGTAAATTTAGTTGAGATGCGGTGGAAGGTGGGAGCTCAGGGGCAAGGAATAGTGTGTTTTGTGCGTTATTTAAATCCACTAATCAATAAAAATGTATCAAGTACCAATGATACAATAAAAAATAGCCTATTAGGTGCTATTTATATATAGCTCTCTTAGTCAACGATGCCCTGTTTTCTACGCTTCAAACCATAATCACATACTTACACATATGGAAACATGTTTTGTGTTACAAATGGAATTTTAACCTTACGGTAATTATTTCCACTACCCTTTCTTGTACTTTTTTACACATTCTGATCACTTCATGGTGCTACCAGTTTAAGATAAGTAACGGGGCCTGGCCGGCATGGCTCAGTGGTTGAGCATAGACCTATGAACCAGGAGGGCACGGTTCAATTCCCAGTCAGGGCACATGCCGGGTTGTGGACTCAATCCTCAGAGGAGGACGTGCAGGAGGCAGTTGATCCATGAATCTCTCTCATCATTGATGTTCTCTCTCTCTCTCTCTCCCTTCCTCTCTGAAATCAATTTTTTTTTTTAAGGTAAGTAATGGGAATTTTTTAAAAACTATTCTGCAACTTTGGTTGGAGGATGACATAATCTTAAAAATTGGCCTCTACATGAAATTCTCCAGAACAATAAATGTATCTTTAAGCAGCATTATTAGCAACAAATGTTTCAAATTATTCTTCCACAAATGTATACCCTTATGTAGAAGTAGTTTACTCATGTTCTTTGGAGATTTCTGTCATTTCTAGAAAAGTCTGAATATTTCTGTTGAGAAAAATTTTAAAAGCCAAATGAATGAGCCATTTTTTTTCCACTAAGGTTTTCACAAAATATGTTTCAGAGTAAATGGAAAATACTGGCTCTTATACTTTAGATTTCTATTTATAATGTGAATAACTCTATGTAAAGACTGTTTTATCACTTCTTTTCCTGGTGTGTTTTTCTCTTAGAGCTTAATATTTCCTGCTTTCACTCTGTCTGAAGCAAAATTGTAGGTGTTGTTTTTTTCTTTTTCTGTTTGCTGTCATTACAATAGACACGACTTTAAAAATGTGACTAAAGGGCCCCAAACTTGACCAGAGTGTTCCTTCTTTAGCTGGTAATCATTTCATTTGTCATGTTCAACATAAACAAGCCTCGCTGAAAAACGTGCCCTATTTGAAAAAGAACAAAACCGCCCAAAATGCATTCATTCACTTCACTGTTCAAATGCCTCCCTATACTGCTAAAAACTGTCAGGAGAGACCCATAAATGTATTTAAGCCACTTAGCTAGGTCAGCTCAGACGGGCTGTGCTCTTTTAAGGGCCACCTGACTCAGGACCTGCTCCCTCTTGGTAACGGAGGTACAGAAAATAATAATATTTTAATCAACGGCAGAGCACAGTCACAGATCTGACTTGCAGGGCCGATAACCGTCTTATCACACCCCGAGAAACGTAGCTCTGATATCTACAAGCCTCCATTACTCCGCGGCCCATTCTCAAACAGGCCGACAATGGCAGGAGAATGAAGTGGAGTGTGCCAGCCTCCGTATCTACATAAAGGAGATTAGGGGCGACAGCGCTCCCTTTTACAGCTCAATCATATTGTGTTAGCACGCGCTTATCCGAGCGCGGCCGGAATTGAAAGAGAAATAAAAAAGAGGCAGGCAGATAGGAACCAGAAAAGCGAGGCGTGAGCAATTTCTAAGGATATAAAAGGATGCTAATGGCGGGGCCCTGTCATTCTTAAGAAGGGCTATTAGGGCACCATCATCTGTTCATGTGCCCTGATGCTCCTCTGGCGAAAGTCAAGCATTTTCTAAAGCCCTCGTGATCTCTCTCTCTCTCTCTCTCTCTCTCTCTCTCTCTCTTCTCTCTCTCTCTCTCTTACCTTTAGATAAAGTAGGGTCATGTTTCATAAAACACTTTTCCATTTATATGATTTATTTAAGTAAGACAACTAATTCTATTTACTGATTTCTTAAAAAAAGGCCCACTCCGTATGTATTTTTCAGTGGGTTCTGTTACTGAATTCTTCACTTTTTTCTCATGTAGCAAAAGCAAATATGCAAAAGAGTACAGTCTCAGGGATGCAGAAAGACAGCTGGTCTTAACTTGGATGTTAAACTTGATCTTTAAGAAGTGTGTGTGTGTGTGTGTGTGTGTGTGTGTGTCGCCCTAGCTGGTGTGGCTCAGTTGGTTGATCATCGCCCCATGTACCCAGAGGTCTGCGGTTCAATTCCCACTAACACATGCCCAGGTTACTGGTTTAATCCCTGGTCAGGGTGCATATGGGAAGCAACTGATCAATGTTTTTCTCTCACATCCATGTTCCTCTCTCTCTCTCTTTCTCTCTCTCCCTCCTTCTCTCCCTCCCCTTGCTCTCTCTCTAAAATCAATAAAAATACATTTTAATGTGTGTTTCTCTGTGTGTCATATTCCACAAACTAAGAACAGGATAGGATATAGAGGGAAAAGGCTTAAATTTTATTATATTAAAAAGGGGGAGTCTCTAGTGTTATAAAAAAGAGTTGTTTTTTCTTTTTAAATTATATTTTATTGATTTCAAAGAGGAAGGAAGAGGGAGAGAGAGAGAGACAGAAACATCCATCAATGAGGAGAGAGAATCACTGATTGGCCGAGAGAATCCTGCAATTGGAACTGAACCCAGGACCTTCAGTCCGCAGGGTGATGCTCTACCCACTAAGCCAACCAGCGAGGGCAAGGAGTTCTTAATTTAAGACAAAGACTGGTGAGATTTCAGTTCTGATTTGGCTTAAATTCTGGCTCTGGCCCAGTTATCTAGAACTCCATTTTACTTGCAAGGCAGAGATGCCACTTTAATCTTCATATTCTCTTTGTCTTTGCACCCCTAGCCCACACTGCCAGGGCTGCTGTGCCCAGCATCCCTGAACCCAAGGATTACCAGCACTCCAAGAGCAGAGCATCCTTCTGACCCAAACCCTGCATGGCACAAAGCCAGCCAGAGAAAGACAAGTATCACATGATCTCATTCTCACACGGTATCTAATGAACAAAATAAACTGATGAACAAAACTGATCCAGACACATAGAACCATGGAACAGACTGAGGAATCTCAGAGGGAAGGCAGAGGTGTGGGTAGGTGGGGAGAGATTAACCAGGGAACTTATATGCATATATGCATAACCTATGGACAAAGACAATAGTGTGGTGAAGGCCTGGGGGGGGGTGTGCAGGGTCGAAGGTGACAATTGGGGGGGGGAAGGACATCTGTAATACTTTCAACAATAAATATAAATCTAACATATATATGCATAAACACACACACACACACACACACACACACACACACACACACACACTAGAGGCCTGGTGCACGAAATTCGTGCATGGGGGTTGTCCCTCAGCCCAGCCTGAAACCTCTCCAATCTGGAACCCCTTGAGGGATGTCCGACTGCCCGTTTAGGCCCAACCCTACCGGGGAGTCGGACATCCCTCTCACAATCCAGGACTGTTGACTCCCAACTGCTCACCTGCCTGCCTTCCTGATTGCCCCTAACCACTTCTGCCTGCCAGCCTGATCACCCCCTAACTACTCCCCTACCAGCCTGATTGATGCCTAACTGCTCCCCTGCCAGCCTGATTGCCCCTAACTGCCCTCCCCTGCAGGCCTGGTCACCCCTAACTGCCCTCCCCTGCAGGCCTGGTCATCCCTAACTTCCCTCACCTGCAGGCCTGGTCCCCGCCAACTGCTCTCCCCTGCAGGCCTGGTTCCCCCCCAACTGCCCTTCCCTGCAGGTCCAGTTGCCCCCAACTTCCCTCCTCTGCTGGCCTGATCGCCCCCAACTGCCCTCCCCTGCTGGCCTGATCGCCCACAACTGCCCTCCCCTGCTGGCCTTCTTGTGGCGGCCATCTTGTATCCACACATCTTGTGTGTTGGAGTGATGGTCAATTTGCATATTACTCTTTTATTAGATAGGAGATATATATATATATATATATATATATATATATATATATATATATATATAAGAGTTTCAGTAAATTCTTATTTTTATAATCCCTTTCTGAAAAACAAGATACTTCTTGAAATCATTTATTTTTTAAAATATATTTTTATTAATTTCAGAGAGGAAAGGAGAGGGAGAGATAAAAACATCAATGATGATCCCCCTCTATGGGGGATCCAGCCCACAAACTGGCTCTGTGCCCTGACCTAGAATTGAACCATGACTTCCTGGTTCATAGGCTGATGCTCAACCACTGAGGCACATGTCCTGAGCTCCTTGCAATCATTTACAGCACCCTCAGGGTGTCACAAAAACCAGAGCTGTGAGTCACCACTCCACAGTGACCAGCTCTGGCATTTACTACAGAGGGAGAATAACGTCAGTGCTCACCAATGCTAAGCCCCCATTTAAGACTGAACACATAATCGTATAGTAATTGCTTCCACCACTGCAATTGCCGTTACTCATAGTTATTTAAAGTTACTGTCTTCCCTAGTCACCAGAGCCCCTCTTTGGGGACAAGTTTCTGTGTAAGCTGGCATTTCTACTTCGATGCATGACTGGTCCCACAGATTCATCACTGCCTTTTTCTTACCAGGGAATGCCAGAAGGAGGTGTTGAGTTTTATGGCCTTATCATGGAATGTCTGTACCACACCCAAATATTGGCTTAACACCTCCCTGACACCAGGAAGAATTGGGGAGAGTTCTCTGAAACATGGTGGCTTGCAGTCATGGTGACATAGCCTTTCATGCTAATAACAGTATCATCATTATTATTTTGAAACTAAAGGCCTGGTGCACGAAATTCATGCACTCGGGTGTGGGGGGGGGTGTCCCTCAGCCCAGACTGTGCTCTCTTGCAGTCCGTGACTCCTCGGGGTATGTCTGCCTGCTGGGGATCGGGCCTAAGCCAGCAGTCAGACATCCCTCTCACAGTCTGGGGCTCTCGCAGTCCGGGACCCCTTGCTTCTTACCACCCACCTGCAGCAGAGGTGGGAGAGGCTCCTGCCACCGCTGCTGCGCTCGCCAGCCATAAGCCTGGCTTCTGGATGAGTGGTTTTCCCCCTGTGGGAATGCACTGACCACCAGGGGGCAGCTCCTGTGTTGAGTGTCTGCCCCTTGGTGGTCAGTGCACATTATAGCGACCGGTCATTCCACTGTTCAGTAGATTTGCATATTAGGGTTTTATTATATAGGATAGTTCTTTCAAATGCAACCAACCAGGACACCAAAATATCCTAATTTGACTGCAGGAAGCAATGCTGAATGAATGCTTTGAAGGCACAGGGTACATTTGTGAAGTGTGTACGTGTTTTCCCTTCTCTCTGCCCCAGATCTCCCTGTCTGTGAATTAAGGGTGATAATCACCAATTCCTAGGATGGAACAATGGTTCTCAGTTGGGGACAGCTCAACTTTGCTCCCCAGAGGATATGTGGCAGTGATAGTTTCAACATGTAAGTATATATGTGTACGTATAAAATGATAGAATATATAAATATAAGTGGATATATATATACATGTTGAATATATATATTCAACATGTATATATATATTGAATAAATGGCTTATATATATAGCCATTTAATTTAAGACCAAGACTGGTGTTAAATTATACACACACACACACACTAGAGGCCTGGTGCATGAAATTCGTGCACTAGGGGCGGTGTCCCTCAGGCCAGCCTGCACCCTCTCCAATCTGGGACCCCTTGGGGGATGTCTGACTGACTTCCAGTTGGTCGAGCCTCCGATCGTGACGGACCCAGAGTTTTTATATATTAGGATTGATAATATAAAAAAGTATCCATGGAAATTTCACCAAATGTTAGTCTTGTATCTTTTGGCTCTAAAACCCTTCCTAACACTTTCCTTCTGGGTAAGTTTATATTTATCATTCAAACAAATTCTGTTGCCACTGCCACCATTCCCAAATGTCTTAACATCATATATATATATATAATTTTTTATTTTGCTTTTCCTAAAAGTCATGGATGTGATGACAATCCTGATACAATGCCACCTATCCATATGATCCAATTCTCATGCTTTTTGTATGCGCAGCGACCCCTGTGTAGGTATTGTCTGAAGAACACACTCCAGCTCACCTATTTAACTAGTTTTGACTTAATTTGGGGTGCTTTATTAGCAAACAGTGTAAGACAGAGTAGCCGGTATAATACAGAGTGATGTTTAAATTAGTTTACAATTTGCTTGGCCTCATCGAGAACAGCCCCGAACAAAGCCATTCAGAAACGTCAGCTGTGTCGCTAACCACTGTAACAAATTGTCGCCTGAGCGCTGCACACCTAATGACTTCAAATTAGCTTCCCTGCGATACTGCCTGACAGTTCGTTACGACTGTTAGCAACATAGCTGGCGTATCATGACCAATAAATTGGTTTCAGTGTGGGCTGGGAAAGGGACTTCCATCAATTTGATTAAAGAAATTACTGTAGCATTCAAAGCATAAAGACAAACTAGTTTAAGGAGACAGAAATAAGTTAACTGTAACCAGGAAAGCCTGGCTCACCATTGAAAAAGTTCCTTGTAAGCGATTTGAAGATCAACATTCAAGCAAACAAAAAGTAATAATTCTAGATGACTAGACTTCTCAGAATCTGTGGTTGGGCACAGGTTTGATATGACAGGATGGGTCAAGAAAGAAAAGAAAGAGGCTATTTTAAAAGACTACTTTGAAGTTACCATAGGAGAAAATTTCCAATGTCAATGTAACATTTCCTTTCATTAATTTCCGTATAAACTCATGGTGAACATCTCATTGTAAACCAAAGCAAAGCTTGTGAATATGAATAGTATATGAATAAACAGTATAAACAGCCACCATGAACAACAAAATGAATTATTCTTAAAAAGAAGGAAACAAATTTACATTAGATGACTGGTGACAAAAACACCTTTTACCATGAAAATAAAAGTAGAAGCATTTCCTTAGGAGAAAGCTCAGAATTTTAAAAGGAATAAAGAACTGTGTCATTGTTTTTTAAAATTATAATGTCTTTATCTTACATTGGCAATAGTACATCCATATAGGAAAACATAATTAACAAGAGTTCAAGTTGGTACAGATAGAAAAAGGTTTAGGGTTCTATAAAGATCAGCAAAGCTTTAAATTAAGTATAATAAAAAAAAGGTAAATGTTAAAAAAAATCCCACAGAGAAAATGTAGAATTTGCCCAAATGTACATATACCACCTACAGAATGAACTACACTGTTTTCCTTTTCTTTTTAAAAAAAATTTTTTTTCAGAGAATGTACCTGGAATATGCTTGGCCCATCCAATGATCACCACCAGCTCTCGGTCGGCCAAGTCGCACAGCGTAGTGAGGGCTTTGATGTCGCTGTCGGGGACGGTGGGGTCAGGCATGGCATAGATCTTCTCCGGTTCGGCCACCAACAAATGGGAAACAATCTTGTTATCTGCAGGATCAGACCAGAGCACTGCGAGATCACTAGTAGCATCATCCTTCTTTTACAAACCTCAGAGCATGTTGGGTTTCGAACAGGAATTCAAATCGCCTACAAGAAACCCAATGTATTCTACTTAGGGTTCCCTATAGACACATTAACCAGCGTTCAGGAGCACACATAGCGAGACAGAGCGGCTGCAGTCCTAACAGGTGAACTCCTGCCTTCGTCTTCTCCTTGGCTCTACCTGCCTCTGTGGGAATGCAGCCTCTCTCCTGGAATGAAAACGTTTGTAGCAAACAGATAAGAGAAGTTAGATGCTCTCTGGGTTCACGCGTTAAGTCTTAAGTGGGATTTGGCGGAGCAGGTTAAGTAGTAGACAACAGCTTTTAAGATAAAAATGCACAGTCAAGCACTGAAATCTGGAATATAATGTGGAAGGCGAAGAACTACTAATGCCCATAGGCATCATGGTCTGAAAGTCCTTAATGGTCTTAATTCCTTTAAAGAAGAGCAATGGCCAGAGCCCTCCTGCTTGGGCGAATTAGGGACTCAATAACTCTATCTTTGTGGGACGCACTAAATAGGAACATTTTTTCCTTCCCCCTCTCCCTGCATACTAGCCAATGTCCTCAATACAGACAGTATCAGTTTCCAGAAAAACAGTCCTATTTAAATGGTACAATGTGTTCTCCATGGAGCATCTAATTCTTCCATCCTCTATTTTCATCTGTTGTGTTTAGTTCATTTTCTGGTTCAGATTTATCTGTCTGAAATTTATGATTTATGTTTTCAAAAACCTTCATAAAATAAACACTGGAGACAAATGAAAAGCATCACATCAAATGTGTTTTACTGCCCGGGGGCATTGCGGGTTTATGGAGGGGGCTGTAAAGGCTCGAGAACGAAATGGTTTTTCGGCTTGGCCCCATTTTCCACATCTGTGCAAAGCTTTAGATTTTTGTACTTTCTGCTAAGTGGGGAGATGGAAATGGGTAAGAATAAATATTTCCATGTTCTATGTACTATACGACTCTGGACAAAATGGGGCATTAAATGGGATTTTTGTGAGCAAAGCTAAAGTTTTCTCTCTGTTTACTATGTCATTTCCTTTCACTATAACTTTTTAACCCTAATTGAAATACTTCCTATTCATTTGAATTGAAAACATAACATTCTTTGAATCGCCTTTAACATGATAACAAGGAGACTCATCCAAACTATAAAGTATTTTTTCCTGACATATTTTAAAATGTTATTATTCCGGCTCCCATAAGAATTACATATATTGCCAATCATCAACAGATAACCATTCATTGGCAGTAATATTCAATTATCATGAAACTGCAGATTTGGGAGAAAATATCCCGAAATGCCAGAGTTTTTGGTAAACACTGAAGTTAAATAGAGAGTCTTTGTAATTTTTTTTTTTTTTTTACTTTGCAGGATCTGCAGAGAATGGCATTGGTTTCCTGTATGTGCTCGAGAAACAACTCCCTGCAGTTTTAGTCTCGCTTGGAAAAGTCTCCCCTTCCCTTGCTCTGACAATCAACAAAACCTTTGAGCAACAACCACTGGATCCCCATTCTAGAGGAAAGTGCAGTGATAACGGGCACAGACATGGAACCGAAGGAAACCCTGAAATTCCAGTTCTTATTTATCACAGGAAACATGCTACCTGTTTCAGCCACGCCAACAGGCACTTGACTTGGGGTCAGAGAAATGGGGTGGAAGCTTGGAAATGCCCATCATTCAGGAGACGGAATAGCCCGCGGCACTGCTTCTAGGTAAATCTTATTTAATGTTTCCCTAATTAGAATCAATAGAACCCAATTTCCACTCTGGGGCTTTGGCGCTACCCAATCAGTCAGGTTCCAGAAATCTCCCCAGCCACTTTCCGCCGACGGCCCAAGTACCGTCTCTTGACACTTATCCGACAGGATCTGAAAATTAAGTTTTATAAATGTTTGTTACCAAAACACACTAATTGGATGGACTCAGGAAAATTAACACAGAGGCCTTGAGATAATGAGTAATGATTTATTAGGAACCCTCTTTATCTCAGACGAATGAAGCTCACTGAAATTGCTGTAATCTCCTTAAAGGTACTTGACATGCCACTTCCCAATTCCTCAGGTTTACGCCCCAAACCATAGACGTTCCTTTATCATGGGCCGGTGTGCATTTTTCTCTCCGGAGAGGAAATTATCAATGGTTTTGGTCAATGTTTGCATAAAATGAATGAGAAATGGGCACTCTGTGTATTACCGAATCCAGGCAAACTAAACCTCTAATGAAATTAAGCATTAGTGTTTATTGCACTTTATTGTATTATCAGAAAGTTTTTTTTTTATTATTATAATGTGCAAAATCTGCTTAATGCAGTCCGGGATTGTATTTGCAGAATGCCAAAGAGCTTATGCAGGCTGCGGAGAAGATGCCAGATTGGACAATTGAAGGTATAATCAACATAATGTTTTTTGGAAAGGCAAAAGGAAACTATGCCATATGTTCACTTAAGCTTTAATTTTATGTAAAACTGGTTGTTTTCCCTTTGACATAGCTGAAATGTCCTTTCGTTTACAGTTCAGGGTCTGTTTTATTTATTTAACCCATCCCCATATGCTCACTGTACGGTGCGCAGCAGCGACCCCTCCTGGAGAGTCTGAATAAGAAGCAGACACTTTTTTCTCTTCCCTTGAAAGCAGATAACAACAAAATACCTGTGTCTTTTCTGGAACTGCTATCAATGTGAGTGAGCGCTGGGCGTGTCTCCTGAGACAAAGACAGCTGAATGCCAGCACCGTCTCCGCTAAGTCTTCTCAGTGGCTGATATGAACTCTTTGCATAAACCCCCTAAAATGCTAGGGCTGTTGCACGGCAGCTGTGAACTGATTTTTCAGCAAATGGGATACAGTTATTGCCTCAATCTATATTCCAGCTCTTTTACTTAATGGCAAAGAGAATGGGGCTTGCATTTGAGCACCGTACCATCGCCCCTTCCAATGGCAACCTGGCATTAGGAAACCACGGGCTCTTAAAAAACAATTCATGATGCCCATAAGGGCACCTGAGACGGAACCATCAACCTATGCTTGTTATTAGCAGGACCCATTCTTGTTTTAATCTATTGCTAGCTAGTGTGTTAACCTTCTCTAGCTGCAAATTAATGAGGCTCCTAATGTATTTTCATGGGGAGGTTGAGCAGTCAAACTCATTTAGTTAGCGAAAACTACAAAAATCACTTTCTTGTGAAATCTGAAACTAAGAGCTCCAATGAACTAATGATCACAGTATGATCCATTTGATGTACCTCTGAAAATAAAAGGAACCAGTAAATGTAAAATCCGCATTATATAAGCAATGCCTTAATGTACTTCTGCTTCCACAAAATGACTAGGTGAATCAAGGGAGGGGCGAGAAAAACCATAGGAAAGAAGAAGATCATTAGTTGAGTTGCTGTTGCCCCTCAAAGGCAATCCTTGGGATTAGAGCGATGGCCCCCCAACAAAGACAAGCCTCCTTGGAGTCGGTAGGGATGGGCATGCCAAAGTGATACATAGAGCCCACGGGGGTGGGGGACGTGGGAGGGGGGATTCTGAGTGCTGGGCAGCCAGACGTGTCTGCTGTACTTACATGGCTTTTTGGCTGGCTGAACCAGCTGGGGGTTCAGGTAGGGGCTGTTCTCCGCATCTATTCTGCGCTTGTACTTCTGCCGGCCTCCACGTACTCTGTCGAGACGCACTCCTGTGGGCAAAGACAGTCACATGCTTACTATGGAGGCAGATCTCTTCAAAAACCAATTCACTGCATAGAGAGCATCGCCCATGGGTGCTGGGAAATGGACAATTGATTCAGAATAGTCAAAGGGTATGAGAGGGATGTAAAAAAGTGGTGGCTACACCAAGATTACCAGCGATTAGAAACCAAATCTAGGAGAGGATAATAAACTGGACAGACATTTTATGCAAGGCCGTCAAAGTGACATGTACACCGCAAAGAAAAGGCACGTTTCATGTGAATTAATACAAAGAAACTGCTTCTCAAATTAAAGACAGTGGCCATTTGCATCCTCTATGTCAGTTTCCCCTGCAAGCTCTATATGTAGGATCAGGTAGACCAGTCAGCCAGCTACCCAACCCTGCGGTTACCAGAAGACCCTGTGGAGTTGAATTGCATTGAAAGTACCTACATGCCAAGGAGATGAGATACAAGGATTGTTCCATATTATCCTGTCCCATATTAACATGTTTCGGAAGGAGAATGTTATTTACATTTTGGGACACATCTGTATTTTCCTTCAAATGAGAGAAAGCTGGGAGTTGGTTTTTACTGAACCAACAGGATAGAAAGGGGAGCTTCCTGAAAGAATCCAGACTACGGTGTCAAAGAAGGGGTAAGTTCGCAGGGCAGAGCTGGAGGGGGAAGTTAGGCAGAAGGCAAAAGTAGATGGGCTTTTGTAAAACCTTCTCCCAAAGAGTGATGGGTTGGGTCAAGATGCAGGGAGTTTTGCTGGCAGTGAGTTTAAGAGATCAAGAGCAAAAAGGAAAGGAAAGGGATGAAATACAATGTTTTATTTATATGAGGGAGTGGTGGGGAAGGGCTTGTTAATAACCTGGTTTCCAGTGTGACTGTAAAGTTTAGAAAAGGACCTTATAAAACCATTGTCAAACAAAGACAAGGTTACTTGGGAGTAAGAGCGAGGAGAGAGCCTCTTTTTTTGGTAGTAGGTTGTATCTTAAACCGTGTAAAATTCTCCATTAATAAATTCAACCAAGCAATGCATTGCACATATTTTGGCATATTTCAAACCTAGTACAAAATAGATTTGGTTTAATAGCATCATTAGTTTTATTATTTTACTGAAGGGCCTCTCAGAACCTTGAATAAGCACATAGCCTCTGCAAAACTCTCAGAGGGAGATACAGCCTAGGCAGTGCTTTTGCAAACCAATCGAACTAAGGATCCAGTTTGGGGAATATTATTAATACCACGTGACATGTGAGTTATGGGTTACCTGAGGTGCAGGAAACAGTTTGGGAAAGGCTGATAAATCTCTAGGTGAATTCCAAAGGTCAGTATATAAACACAAATGGTAGGGATTATTAGTGATCCATAAAATAAACACAAATTTTTATATTATCTTAATAATAAATACTACTTTGAGAGTTGATGATCTTTTAGTGAAACACACAAACACACACTGGTTTCTAGACAAAGCCTGAGATGCCATATTGAAACATCAAAGTAGAATTGAACTAAAATAGTAGACAACTTCAAGAGCAATTAAGCAGGTTTAGACAAATAAATATCAAAAAACAAAGAAATTGGGTACACTACGTATTCGCTGAAAATAATAGTGAATGCCACAAAAAAGCTATATGCAATGGCATCATAAACTATCCCTAAATAGTATATGAAGACTATGTTTTAAAAAAAGCATAATTTGCAAATCAGAATGGTTGAGTTGTTTTTTAAGTCTTTTGTTAACTAGCTCTGTAAACTTCAATGAGTTCCTTAACTTATTTCCTTTTCCACATATAAGATGAATGGAAAGACAATATTCTCTCCAAAGTTTTGTTGTGATGATCTAATGTTTATCCTATATAATAAAAGCCCAGCGGCCAAACAGTGGAACGACCAGAACAATGGGTCGACCAGTCGCGATGATATGCACTGACCACCAGGGGACAGATGCTCAATGTAGGAGCTGCCCCCTGGTGGTCAGTGCGCTCCCACAGTGGGAGTGCTGCTTGGCTGACTGACCGGGATAAGCAGCACTCCCACAGCAGGCCATCCCCACAGGCCACGCCCTCCCTGCACCAGTGCACAAATCCCGTGCACCGGGCCCCTAGTATTAATATATTAATGCACTTGGATATTATACAAATGTAATACTAAAATATTTTATAAACCTTAAAATGCCAAGGAAAATAAAGTCACTATCTCATAATTTTGTTGAAATATTGCTATATTATTTTATTTAAAGATATGTTACATAATGCTTATTTATTGAAAATCCATTCCCATGGAGTTTGACAGTCTAGCCTGCCTCAGTTCTGTATGTAAACAGATTTGAGGTATGATGGAGTGGTAAGATAATTCAAAAAACACAAGCCAAATAATGATACTATATGATGCCTAAGTGACTTATAGAATTATTTGGTATCCCATTCTATTTACTATTCACTCCTGTCACTAATAATATCATTTATGTATGTGATTATTTTAGAATAGACAGAGAAATGAACCCAAATTCCATCAAAAAGAAGAATGTTTTCCCTGAGTTTGCTTTAAGCACACAATACAAATTTGAGAAGAGAACTGATAATTATCCAATTAACCTGATACACGTAAAAGCCTCAAACTATTTTAACAGAAACAAATAAACAAACAAAATAACAATATTTGCAATCAGGACCTGAGAAATCCAGATTTTCTCTAAACAAACACCAGTCTAATCCAAATATTTCCATGAAAGGGCAATTTCACCTCTTTACAATCTTAAACACAAACAATTTCTGTTTCGATGTCACTTGTAAGCCAGTTTGGAAAAAGTTTAAAAATAAGATTTCTCTGAGGAAATAAGATACCCACTGTATCCAATATTTGACAGGATTTGAAGTTAATTAAGGCATCTGGATTTTCCATTCAGGTGGAGACTGCCCTTATCTTTTTTTTTTTTTTTTTTACTAAAAGATTTTAATAGTTGGCATTACCTACAAGTAGAGCATTTCCTCCCACATTGCTGCCTCTCTCAAATACTGCGTGAGCCTACGTGGCCACAAGGGAATTGCAAATCTCACACACTGTCAGAATTTACAAAATTGGGAACGCAAGACTAGGGCAAGGAGGAAAAAAAAATATGCTGGGAGGCAAATAAACTCCAAGATACGTAAAGCAGTTCAGCACCAGGGCTTCTAAGTCAGCTAATTTTAAGTCTGCATTTTATGCCCAAATGCAAATTTTTATATGATGTAGTCCAAAGTCAAAAGTATTGTTCGCATTTTTAACAGTGCAAAGTCTGAGGCATTTCATAGAAGAGCAAAAGACCTTCCCAGCGGAGAATTACCCAGGATATCCTAGCCTACTTTCCCAAATTAAAAACACGCCTTAGATACTGTTCCCAAACAAAGCTTTGCTGTACACATGAACTGCAAAGACAACTCCTTCCCTGAATACTTATGAAAGATGCAAAGATTCACATTAAAGTAAAATTACTTAAAAAAAAAGATAATGAAGTGAATGACTACTAAATTAAGAGTTGTATTAAATAAATGACACCCCCCTCCCCCCGCCGCCCAAGTGCATGAATTTTGTGCACCGGCTCAGTGGTTGAGCATCAACCTATGAACCAGGAGGTCACGGTTCGATTCCCAGTCGGGGCACATGCCTGGGTTGCGGGCTCACCCAAATATTGGGTGAAACTCTCTTTTTAATAACTGATCACAATGCAGTCAGTTCCAAAATAAGTGCAGGAGGCAGCCGATCAATGATTCTCTCTCATCATTAATGTTTCAATCTCTCTCTCCCTTCCTCTTTGATGTCAATAAAAAATATTTTTTTTAAAAAAGGAATTTGAAATAACTACAGACAAAGTGTTTTTCAGGGGGCACACTGTTGCATCGGGGGTAAAAGTACTTCCTCAGAAGCACAGAGCCCTAATCTGTGACACATAGGCGTACAAATTAGGTCATTGCAACAGGTGACACGTTTTAATTGAATGTCTTCTGTCTTTGATTCTGACAAAAGGTGAATGGAAATAAATGAGTCTGGCAAGACGGCCCTGAGCCTTACAATAGCCAATATCTCATTATTTTTAAACAGCTATCTATAAACTGATGCTGACAAGCCCTGAGCCTTTTATTTCTGCTCAAGATGAGGTGGCTGTGAAGGGGTGGGGGGGGGGAGAAAGAAAGAAAAAGGGGCATGCGGAACATTACATTAAACATGCAATACCGACCACTATTGCTTCCCGATGTAATTAAAGGAAATCTCCCATTTGAAGGGCACTATTTCTTACTTTGTGTGATGTCAGAAAGAACGAGAGAGAGCATGCTTGGCCTGCATTTGCTAAACATAGAGACTGCCTTTTAAAAAAAGGAAAATAAAAAGGAAGTATTCTCTTTCCTTCTTTTTGCCTATTAAATATTTCATAAACTGCCTGGCTGTGTGGCTCAGTGGCTGAGCGTCGACCTATGAACCAGGAAGTCACGGTTGGATTCCTGGTCAGGGCACATGCCTGGGGTTGCGGTCTTGATCCCCAGTGTGGGGCATGCAGGAGGCAGGCAATCGATGATGTTTCTCTCTCACTGATGTTTCTATCTCTCTCTCCCTCTCCCTTCCTCTCTGAAATCAATAAAAATATCTTTAAAAATAATAATAATAAACATTGGGGAAATGCATACTCCCGGGGCCAAAAAGAAGGCTGTGCATTAAAGTGCTGAGCCTGGTGGAGTCCACAGTCCATGCATTTCTTCTTAAATTAGGATGTGCAAAGTGTGTGTGAAAGAATACAGAGAACACTAGTGATATTTCCAGATGCCAAATATAGCGGGTCTCATGGTTGGAAAGCCTGGACTTGAACCAGGTCGTGAATTTCCTGGTACACGTCCCTGTGTGTTGCTGTTACGTGGGGGGTAAGAAGGGGAGGGGTAAAACAGTGCACAATGCGGGAGGTATCACTGCATCCTAAACGGTGCCAATGAGAGACAAACGCACCTTTCCGGTCACAAGGCAGCTCAAGACCAGACCCTGGGAGAAGGCCTCCACCTGGGACATCCTCATGAAGGAGGAGGCAGAACTTCCAGTGAAAATCTCCTTGCAATTTCCCAAACCGCCTTCTCTTCCTCGTTCCTGCCCACAAGGTCTATCTACACATTTGAAACGTAATCTGGGTTAAAATCAAACTTCAAGATATTTTATTTATTTTGCATATTCATATTAATTCCCCCCAAAATTTGAGGGTTGAGGGCATGGTGAGAAAAGATATTTTAGTTGAAACAGCTTCCAAAGATTAAAATTCAGCCAAACGAATTTGGTGTATGTATTAATTATATATTACTCATCATGCAAATGCCTGCCACTTAGAAGGCACTAAAAAATACTAAGTGAGCCCTAGCAGGCTTGGCTCAGTGGATAGAGCATTGGCCTGTGGACTGAAAGGTCCCGGGTTCAATTCTGGTCAAGGGCACATGCCCTGGTTGCGGGCTTGATCCCCAGTATGGGGCATGCAGGAGGCAGCTGATCAGTGATTCTCCCTCATCATTGATGTTTCTCTTTTTCTCTCTCCTCCCTTCCTCTCTGAAATCAATAAAAATATATTTCAAAAAGCTAAGTGAATAAACAAATTTACAAAGTGCTTTCTAGCCATGCACTAATTAGGTGTTTTTCATTTGATTGCTTTTCTTTTGGTACTTCTTCTAAACCCAAAATGTATACACAGAAAGGTAGAAACCTCTTGTCAATAATTCTTGTGTACTGTTTTCCTTAATATAGAAGTATATTCTAACTTTAGAAAGGTACACAAAACTTGAAGACAACAAAATAGCAGGAAGCACTGAAAAGAAAAAACATTAAAAAGGACGACAGCAGAATTTAATTTTGTTCAATATGCATCCTGAACATCACACGAGGAAACCGCATTTGATTTTCTGGAAATCCCTCAGAGAGATCCTAAGAAAAACTGACTGATGAGAATTTTAGTTAGATACTGAATACTGAGCAAGAAAGACCCCAGGTGCCCATCCTTGGGACATTTGACAAATGAAGGAAGCTGTTCCCTTTCTGAGGCATTTCTACTGCTCTCCGGGCTGGAAGCAGATGAATGAGTTCGATCACGTGTTGAGCTCTCTTCCAGCTCCGAGATTCTATGAATGAAATGCGGTACTTAAAATGATGGAATTGACCCATGGACTCAAAGTACAACTGCCTTGGCAGTTGGAGGCATCAACACACTTCATATTTTAAATCAGGGAAGACCAGAGCCAAATGGACGGCACTAATCAACCAGAAGGGCAGGAGGCTTTCTGGCACAGGTCTTCGCGCTCCCCTCCCGGTGACCTTGGCCACATGCATTTCCTTTTGTTCTTGACGAGAATCAAGCAAACAAAGTGCCCGTTTGAAAAATGCTTCTAGCTTATTACCGCATTAGAGAAAGATCGATGCCTGTTGCACATCGCCATGGAGATGAAGTATGAGAAATCGTACAAAGCTTCAGATTGGATTTTACAACATATAGACTAGTTTGTGCCAAGGAGAGGAAAATATGACCTAATAACAGATATTTTGAAGACAACCAATGAGTAGTGAATGGCTATTCTGTTATGTAACTGAATTTCATCTGGGGTTTAAAAAAATAAAAAGGCATTTGGATAGTCTGGCTGGCTTGGCTCTGTGGTTCAGCACTGACCTATGAACCAGGAGGTCACAGGTTCGATTCCCAGTCAGGGTTGTGGGGGGCTCCATCCCCAGTAGGGGGTATAAAGGAGGCAGCTGATCAATGATTCTCTCTCATCATTGATGTTTCTATCTCTCTCTCTCTCCCTCTCTCTTCCTCTCTGAAATCAATAAAGTTATTTAAAAAAAAGCAGAAGCGATTTCACTGTATCCTGGTAAAGTAGCATATGGACTTCTTTTGGGGGGGTGGGGGTTAGTGAACTGTAGAAAGGAAGCAATGTTCCAAGGTTTCTCTGTGAACTGGCATTCCAATAGTTATAGTGCATGTCTATCACATCGCTTATGAGGACACATTTATGAAAAACAACCGAGAGTAAAGCTTTGTTCTTAATAAGAAACATGAATATGTATGCAATTTTAGCCAGACTAAATGAACCCAAAAATGAATAAATAAAAAAATAAGGACACTAATTGTCACAAGAGAAGGCTTGTCTCCCTTTTGGCTCTGGGAGCATTTATATTTAGAGTTTCAAAAGAGAATTCACAGTTTTAAACACAATTCAGAAGGAAACAAAAAGCAAAGGAATCGAAAATGAAACCACTATGGAGCAAGAAGTATGTACAGTGTCCGCCCCCCTTAGTAACAAACCTTTTTACACCAGAGATAGCTGTAGGAACATAATACATGATAGCTAGGAACATAATACATGATAGTGTTCATGCAATAGTATGTGATTGCTGAGGTGTGTCCATCTCCTAAGCAGGACTCTACTTAGAAAGCTTACAGTGAGCCATTAATCCTAATTTTTCATTAAACATCTTTGGAAACTGCACAAGCTCTGACAGAGTAAAATCCGATGTTAGCAGCAACAGTGTAAGCATCAACTATAGCAAAGAGAGTTGTGTGAATTCCTCCACGTCTCTGTAGGCATGGGACATTAACATGTGTTCCCCTGGCTAAAGCTCAATCATCAATTAATTTGAACCAATATCAATACATAAGTGGATTCCACCTGTGATTCCACCTTTATTTTCAGTCTAATGGTTTCATTTGAATGGTGTCCATGGATCATTGGAGATTTTAGCATCTGAAGTCAGTACTAGTTGAGTTTAGCAAACTTGCAAATTATGCTGCCGTTATCTCTCTTGTCTCCATGGGTGACTGTTTTTTTCTACAACCTTTTCATATGGGAAGACCCATAAAATACCCTAAATGTCAACAGAGGTTTTGGAGAGTTCCCAAGGTGATGAATACACTAAGATGCTCAGAGAATGATGTGCCCAGGGAGGACATAGAGCTCAGGAATCTCCCCCATACTTCGCCTTATGCATTTCTTCATTGTGGCTGTTCTTCAGGTGTATCCTTTATAATAAAATAATAAGTGAAGCACTTTCCTGAGTTCTGTGAGACACTCCAGCAAATTATTAAAATTAAGGAGTGGGTATGGGAACCTTCCATTTATAACCACTGGGTCAAAAATACTTGAACTTGTGATTGGCAGTGGCGGGCAGTCTCGTGGGACTAAGCCCTTAACCTATGGGATCCGATGCTAACTCCAGGTAGGTAAGTGTCAGAACTGAATTGAATTGTTGAACACCCAGCTGGGGTCTGGAGAATCAGAGAACTCATTGTTGGTGTTGGAAAAGACTCCAGAATGACAAAAACAAAACAAAACAAAAATTCAATATCAAGAACGTCTAGATCTTGGCTTCTTGATGCCATCCTCCACCACAAAGACCTAAAGCTCCTTGGAGAAGCAGCCAACTCTATGTAGAACATAAACCTAGGTTGTCTTTTTGCGCCAGAAATGGAACAAAGTGAACAAATACCCTGGCTGGTGTGGCTCAGTTGGTTGAGCATGTCCCATGCACTAAAAGGCAACAGGTTCAATTTCTGGTCAGGGCACATGCCCAAGTAGCTGATTTGGTCCCCGGTTGAGATGTTTATGGGAGGCAACAAATCAATGTTCCTCTCTCATATAGGTGTTTCTCTCTACCTCTCCTTCTCCAGAGGGACAACTGTAAACCTATTTTTTGCCTCACCCTGTATTAGAGTTTTCAGTAATGCCTTGAGCTTGTTTTTATTTTTATTTATTTTATTTTTTAAATATATTTTTATTGATTTCAGAGAGGAAGGGAGAGGGAGAGAGAGAGAGAGAAACATCAATGATGAGAGAGAATCATTGATTGGCTGCCTCCTGCATTCCCCCCTACTGGGGATCGGGCCCACAACCCGGGCATGTGCCCTTGACTGGAATTGAACCCGGGACCCTTCAGTCCCCAGGCTGACGCTCTATACACTGAGCCAAACCAGCTAGGGCAATGTTTTTATTTTTAACATATGGCTCACTCTCTTTTTCGTCTTTCCCTCTCTCGTTTTTCATCTCTTCTTTTTAAAAAATATATTTTATTGATTTTTTACAGAGAGGAAGGGAGAGAGATAGAGAGTTAGAAACATCAATGAGAGAGAAACATCGATCAGCTGCCTCCTGCACATCCCCTACTGGGAATGTGCCTGCAACCAAGGTACATGCCCTTGGCCGGAATCGAACCTGGGACCTTTCAGTCCGCAGGCTGACGCTCTATCCACTGAGCCAAACCGGTTTTGGCCCTCTCTCGTTTTTCATCTCTTCTTTTCCCCAGATGTCAAAAGGTTAGTACTACCTGGAAGCAATATTATCCAAATGCCCCATTTGAAAACTGATTTTGATTTTCTTTTTCTGTATCCTGAACTTGAATTTTTTCAATGGATTTTAATGACACCGGACTTAGTGCAAATTCAGGACGGTGCTGCCATCTTGGTAACACCTCTCAGAGGCGATCATTTGAAAAATACCTGTGTTCTGCTTTGTGATTTAGGAAGCATTTCACCTAGTTTGTATCATCAGATTCTCACATCCAGTCTGAGAGACAGGAATTGCTATTTCCCATTTCACAAAGAGGGAAACTGAGGCAGATTCCATCCCTGACAGGGTTCCTGGGTGACAGTGAGCACACTCGCAACAGTACCACCTGGCTGCCTCCCTACATACCAGGCACTGTCTGCAGTTCCGCATTATGAGAAAGAAGAAGGAGTCAGTTAGATAAAGAACTGCCATGGAATAAGCCAATATCGTTACAGTTGCTCAATGAGGATGAATAACAGTCATGATGCCATCCCAACTAACACACAGAGGGGCTGCAATAATGTGTCTTCTTTCCATTGTCGCTTGCTTCTTAACGAAAATGGACAGTCCTTTATTGTGTTAATTGTGAGTTTTCTTTTAAAAAAGAAAATGAACAAAATCAATTATAGTTGTTGGCACCTTCCATCTATCTGAGGCACAACTTTACTGTTTTAATTAAATGGAAATATAGACCCATTGTTTTAAAGGCATTAAAAAGACCATTCCAACCTTGATACTGCCCCCATCTCCCCGAGCCCTGTCTTTTTAACCTGGACCGTGCCTGACAATGAGGCCAACCATGGTCTAGAAGATTGGATTCTGATAATGGTCCACTATAAACCCCTGCCTGAATTCTAATCAGCCCCTACAAATCCTACTGATTACAAGTCTACCACCTTGCTGTACACTTTTGCAAAGTTTGAGTAGTTTTGAGTTTAAAGTTATTTGATAAGGTTAGCAGATTTGAAATCAGAAGGAACTATATGTAAGTTTAAATAAAATTCTAGCCGAAACCGGTTTGGCTCAGTGGATAGAGCATCGGTCTGTGGACTGAAAGGTCCCGGGTTCGATTCCAGTCAAGGGCATGTACCTTGGTTGGGGGCACATCCCCAGTAGGGGGTGTGCAAGAGGCAGCTGATGGATGTTTCTCTCTCATCGATGTTTCTAACTCTCTATCCCTCTCTCTTCCTCTCTGTAAAAAATCAATAAAATATATTTTAAAAAAATAAAAATAAATATAAATAAATAAAAATAAAAATAAAAAATAAATAAAATTGTAGGAGTTACTCCATTCACACCGGCTGAATCCTAATAGTGGTACAAACCCTGAAACACAGGAGAAACCTCTTACAATGGGTGTAAAGGTAACACTTACTGGTGGCTTGTGAGTTTAAGTTTATGAGACAGGATCAAATCCCCACTCCCTCACTTCCCAGACGTGACATCTTCATCCCCTTGGGCTTCAGCTGCTCATCATGATTAAATGAGAGAATCTGTCTCAGTACAAAAAATGTCAGCTATTCTGAGTATTTCCCATCGCATTAAGGATGCACTTTATCATCCTTTAGAGTTTTAGTTTTGCAAATCCTGTTCTAGAAATGAATGCATTTTATTTTTACATACAACAGTAATATTACTGAATGCCTCTCTGAATACTATCTCAAGTTGTAATAGTTGAAGGATAGCAAAATGTCCATGGATATCTACTGGTTCAATGGTTCCATCAGCCCTACTGTGTGGCCAGCCATCCAGTCTAGAGGGAAGACTTTTCATAAACCTTCTTCTCTCCCTTCCACCTTTCAGAGTGGTCCTCTGCCTCCATCCCACCAGAGGACCACAGCTCTCAGCATCCTGGAACCAGCGAATGAAATCAGCTAATCCCTCCACTCACAATAAAGTCGACTGGAAAAAAATCACCGGTTTGAGTTTGAATCTCAGCTCTACCCTTTCCTCACATTGTGGCCTTTGCACATTTCATTAACACCTTGGAGGGCCTCACACTGTCCCCGGCACATAGCTGACATTCAGTACATCTAGATTCCCTCCGGCCGCCTCATTTTTCTTCTTCCCAGGAAGGATGAACACGTGAAGTTGCAACACAAAAAAATTAGTCTCTTTTGGGGGAATCTCAGGACTCTGTCTTGGTAGAGAAGATACTGTGAGACCTGGGCATCTCTAGCGCCTGTCCCATCACAACAGGCAACCAACCACTTCATCCATCCTGCGGAGAGTGGACTGTGGTAGAGGCGACGTTTCTATAAACCTCTCCAGGAAGAACGCTGCAAGGACTTGTGTGAGAACGGGAAATCTATTTCCTCTCCTTCTAAGGAAGACCAGAGGGATGCTGTATTCTAAGCAAGTATTTGAAATACACGTTTGGAAAAAGGAAACCAGTATGATTACAACAAACCATTATGGAGCACATGGAACAATGTTTAATCACAGCAAACATGGATTTGTGTCCGAGATTGATATTATTATGATGTGATCCATCATAATTAGACTTGTTTTCCCATCCCATGAAATATATTCAGGAAATTAACTGAGAAGAATGGACACTAAAAAACCTGTTTCAATTATTTCAGACAATGAAATCTCAAATATGTTTTTAAAATAAAATGCTAACTCAAAAATGCATAAAATGTCAATTTCTTGGAAAGGCTACAGCACAGATTTTATGTTTATTATGCTTTTAGTGCCTTCTTCTATTCTTGGAGACAACATTTTTTAAAAAATATATTTTATTGATTTTCTTCAGAGAGGAAGGGAGAGGGATAGAGAGTCAGAAACATAGATGAGAGAGAAACATCGATGAGAGAGAAACATCGATCAGCTGCCTCCTGCACACCCGCCCCACTGGGGATGTGCCCGCAACCAAGGGACATGCCCTTGACCGGAATCGAACCTGGGACCCTTCAGTCCGCAGGCCGATGCTCTATCCACTGAGCCAAACCAGTTAGGGCGACAAATAACTTTTAACAAAGCCTAACTATCTGTCCATTCAAGTGCAAGTCAGTGAAAAAGCTGAGGGCATTCCTGGCTGTTTTATCTCAACTTCTGATTTCTTGGGATGCTGAATTTCTATTGCTTCAAAGACCTCTGGGATCAAGTGAAAATTTTATTTTCTACAGTGCCAGATTGGGGAAAATAATTATACAAAGTATTCATAGCATTGGTTCTTTGCATAATTTTGGTAGAAAAATGGTAAAATTAAAAAAAATCTGCAACAAGTTGGGTGCCTTAGTAGCACAGAGGAAATATAAGGGTGATTGCCCTGTTCCATATGCATATTTTTTATATTTTTATTAATTTCAGAGAGGAAGGGAGAGGGAGAGAGAGAAACATCAATGATGAGAATCACTGATTAACTGCCTCCTGCACGCCCCCTACTGGGGATCGAGCCTGCAAACCCAGCATGTGCCCTGACCGGGAATCCAACCGTGACCTCCTGGTTCATAGATCGAAGTTCACCATTGAGCCAAGCTAGGCAGGTCCATATGCATATTTTGACACAAGCTGCCCCAAAAGCCCATGCAAAGAGGAGCCAGGGATTATCCACAGCCACTTCCTCTGGAGAAGCACATGTGTTCTTACATCGCTCCCCCCCTCTCCCTACCCCCACCACAAGTCATCCCTTCCCTAGGGTCAGCGGGCTCACCGAGAAAGTAAGATGAAGAACAACATATAACACGATTACTGCGCGGTTTTCCCTACATGCCCTCGTGGCCATCGCTTCTCCCCTGTGTACACCGCATCACATTACTGCCCAAAGCAATCAAGACTTCTGTCACCCAAGGACTCTTCATCCTAGAGCGCCTCTCTCTTCTCCTGATAAAACTGCCAAATCCTCTCTGTGCAAAGGAGCTCATGTGAACACTTTATTTTCGGTGTGAAAACAAAACAAAACAAACAAACAAACAAACAAAACAAAACAAAAGGCCCTCGTCCAGCTTCAGAGAGGGAGGGGCTAGTTCTCCGTCTTCCAAGTCAGAGCAGGAGGCTTGAAAGGGATCGAAACGGACCAGGGAGCCTCTCTCACAATCAGGACGTGGAAGCTGAGCCATTAGCTGGCCCAGTGGCCTCATTTCACTTTCATTTTATTTTATTTTTTAAAGATTTTTTTGTTGTTAATCGTCACCCAAGGATATATTTCCATTGATTTTTAAAGAGAGTGTAAGGGAGTGGGAGAGACAGAGAGAGAGAAACATCAATGTGAGAGAGACACATGGATTGGTTGCCTCCTGCATGTGCCCAGACCAGGGCCTGGGATCAAGCCTGCAACCGAGGTACGTGCCCTTGACTGGAATCAAACCAGGACCCTTCAGTCTGCAGGCCAATGCTCTATCCACTGAGCCAAACCAGCCAGGGCTCACTTCTCTTTTCTGATGCCTCACGGAGGACTTGGGAGTGGAAGGAGCCAGGGATGGGGAGGAGGGAGGAGGGGATGGCAAAGGAGGAGGGGGAACAGCGCAGCAAGCTCTAAACCAATTTCTGTTTGTGAACATGAAACATTTGCATTCACTTTGGCCAACACCGCCCGCCAATGTCAATGCCACCGGCCTATGTGCGCTGAATGTTTCACACGTGGGACAGATGGCTGAACCATTACAATGCGGTCAGTTCCAAAATAAGTGAGTCTCGGCTTAGGCTTCTGCATCCAAACAGTAACTAAATTTAATTTTTTTGCAATCAGCGGCATATGTTTGCATCTGTCTACCGTGTGACTTGGACCAGATCTGATCTGGCCAGGGCATCATGAGTACTACAGCTATACAATGCCCAGTGTTAAATGTATTGCAAATACCACAGGGGACAGGTTGATGAATTAAGAATATGCATTGCCTTTTGACCTCTTGGATCTCTACCCTGTTTGTGATAAAGGGCAGATACTGGCCATCCAGAGATCTTCTCTGTTGCATTTCTAAAATGTTTAAACGTGTCCCATCCAATATAGTAATAACAACAACAACAATAACAAGTGGAACACACATTTAATTTTCTATTACATCTCAAAGGGATTGGCCCGGCCGGTGTGGCTCAGCGGATTGAGCATCCTCCCATGCACCAAGAGGTCACTGGTTTGATTCCTGGTCAGGGCACATGCCCAGGTTGCAGGGCTCAATCCCCAGTAGGGGGCGTGTAGGAGGCAGCTGATCAATGTTTCTTACATCAGTGTTTTTATCCTTCTCTCCCTTTCCTTTCCTCTCTTTCTAAAAAATCAATCAAAAGTACTTTAAAAAATAAAAGGGATTGGTCTTATCTTTGTCCTAATATATTTATCCAATTCAATTTATTCAAATATATATAACGTGCTTATTTTGTGTCAGTCTCAGGGTAGGGATGGGGCAACATGAGAGTACTCTTTACAGGGCTCACACTCTGGTGGGGAGGCAGGCATACGGATAAACAATTACAGCCACATACTGCGTACTTTCTAGTCAAGGCATGGGCCAGGCCCTTGGAGAAGCATGAGGAAGAACATTTAACTTCTCTGGCGAAGTCAAGGAAGTATTGGGGTCCTCATGGAGATAAGATGTGAAGTTACATAGAGAGAGGAAGAGCATGGAAGGGCATTTTAGTCTCAGGGAACAGCAGTGGCAGAGGAGCAAGTGTAGAGAGGATCTGGCACTGCTGTCCAGCATTCACATTTCAACATAAATGAATGAAAACAAAATCTAAAATTCGGTTTCTCATTTCCACTAGCTACATTTCAAATGCTCCATAGTCACATGTGCCTAGGGGCTTCCATATTGGAAAGTGCAGTTCCAGAACATTCCATCACTGCACCAAATTCTATTGGCCACTCAGTGCCGATTGGGGAATGTAGACTTTTGAGGAGGGACATGCTAGGAGGTCCAAAATGAAGGAAGGGACCTGGTTCTGTCGATCCTGAGAAACCACTCAAAGAAACAGAGGCTTTAGCTTAACATATGTGAAGAGCCACAGATGAATTTAAGGGATGGGGTAAGTTGTGTGTGTCAGTGAGCAAGAGAGAAATGAATGACTTGATCAGAATTATGTTTGAGAGAGAACTTCATTCAAGCTACAATAGTGGAGGGTGTGGCATATACACACACACATACACACTCCATAAACATGTTTATCAGCTATATGTAATTTTTTCTCTCATTTTTCAGTGAGTAACATCAATAATAATAATAATAATAATAATAATAATAATAGCTAACATTTATTGAATGCTTACCATGGACCAGTACTGTCCCCAAATATTTCTTATGTTTTAACTCATTAAAGATCAAGGGGTGAAAAGTGAACCATGTGGATGCCTCTGGGCCAATATTTCTATTTAATTCTTCATATATATTGTTTTATGGGACCAGAAATAAAGAACTGTAGATAGCAGTAACTACAGAAAAACACGTGGACAGGTGGAATCAATGACACAATTCCTTCTGCCAACCACACTTAGGCATTAAGTAGGTGAGCTTGGATCTGGGGGCTGAGTTGACTGTAGCTGCTACGTGTGTTTGCAAGTAGCTAACATGGCATTCATGAAAGTGTCAGTAAAAATCTCCTGAGTTGAATTAATGGGAACTTCTCTACATGGAATGTCAACTAAAAACCCTGATGAAAATTGTTCATATTGAAAACCTACAGTGTCAAACTGTGAGAAATGGAGACCAGAACTATAAGCAGAGAATTCTCCCGTGAACTGCATCTCACTTAAATCTGCATTGAGGTGGCTGAGTGTCCAGACAAACCTCAGCTTCTTCATTTCCTGGGGAAGGATATTTTGCTCACCATCCTAGCCACTTAAAGTCACACTGTGCCCCACAGTAAGCTAGCAAAATATACTTTCCTCTTTCATTGCCAAAATCTGATCGAGGTTCCAATGCAGAGAAAAGGGCCTGATATAGTCTGGGGCCTGGGTCTCCCTCCAATGGCTTCCCAATAACTCACTGAGTGGATCAGTCACAAAGAACTAACTGAATGCCTACGCTGTGCCAAGAAGTAGTCATGGAATAGAAAGAAACTCACAATTCAGACACTCAACATTTAAAAAATCTAGTTATGAGATAAAATATACATGTAGGAAATAATACAAAAACAACAAAACAACAAAGAATCCATATTTAAAATAGGATGTTATTACCTGAATCCTTGAGTGCTGCAGGGCTTGGAGAATTTAGAATAAAGTGATGTGTGTAGAGACAGGGGGGCTAAGAAAGGGAGACAGACCGCCTGTAGGAAGTTAGAAACCACATCATGAAGAAAATGTCAGGGAACTAAACACATGGTAAGTTGGGATGTTTATAATGGGTCCCAATGATTTATTTCTGACTTATCCTATATAATAAAAGGCCAATATGCAAATCGACCGAAAGGCGGAACGACTGATCGCTATGACACGCACTGACCACCAGGGGGCAGACCTCAATGCAGGAGCTGCCCCCTGGTGGTCAGTGCACTCCCACAGGGGGAGTGCCGCTCAGTCAGAGCCCTGAGCCGGGCTCAAGGCTGGCAAGTGCAGCAGTGGTGGCCGGAGCCTCTCCTGCCTCCACAGTAGCGCTAAGGATGCCTGACTGTTGGCTTAGGCCCGCTCCCCAGGGGAAGCGGGCCTAAGCCATCATTCAGACATCCCCCCAAGGGCTCCCGGATTGCTAGAGGGCGCAGGCTGGGCTGAGGGATTCCCCCACCTCCCCCCCCCCCCGAACCAAGTGCATGAATTTCATGCACCAGGCCTCTAGTTTTATAATAAAGCTGCAACCACAGGTTTTAAAAATCTGAAAAGAAATTTAAGAGATAAAGTATATGAAAGCTTGTACAGCAGGTCCTTGAATAACATTGTTTTCTTTAGCATCATTTGGTTACAACATTGATGAGATACGATAGGAACTCAATTAACTCTTGTTTATATCAATGAGCCTATGGTGAAACTGGTTTCGTTATATGGCCTTTCGCTTAAAGCGACAGTACCTATGGACAATATTAAGTGAGGACTTACTGTACGGGGTCATACGTCCTTTTCAAAGAAAAATAAATAAAAGCACATTAGAAAATACAGGTCTTTAACACCTCACAGTAAGAAAGAGAACTTTACACCAAGTCTGTCCCTTGTAATTTCTCAAAACTTTGCTCTGTACAATTTCTAATATAATTAATGGGCTGTTTATAATGCTTAATGCTGAAAATCCTCCGATCTAACTAATTTTTAAAATAAATTATTCCACTTAACAAGGGGAAGAAATCCTTTCAATTTTTGCCCACATGCTGCACTTCTCCAAGAATTCCCCGTTCCCAGCTATTATCCCTGCCTCACAAAGAGCCCACTTAATAATGTTCACTCTAACAACCTCATTTATTTTCCAGAAAATTAACTCAGTTTCAACCCTGATTAATGATTTCATCTAAATGAATCAAATTAAAAATTGAAAATTATATTTCAAAAGCCCACGGAAAAAAAGTTGACCATTTCCAGTTAACAAATGATCCTTTCAAATACTAAAAGATGACCATGAAGAGTGCGTGATGGTAATAAAATCAGGCTCCGGCCTGCCTCTTATCTGGAGGTTCGTGGAGGAGGAGAATGAAAGGAAGGAAAAAAGAAAGAAAGGAGAAAGAGAAAAAAGGTCCCCTGTGCATTTTTTAACACCGAAATCCTTTGGGATACACCAAACAGACTGCTCCGTGGGTTTGCCAGTAATGAGTGTCCCAAAATAATAGCATTTCCCTGTTAATTAACATGGGTTGGGCTGAGGATGCCCTCAGTAGTGGGGGGATTAGGAAGTCACACACACACACTCACACTCACACTCACTCTCATATACACACACATTCACACACACACTCACACACATTCACACACACACACACACACACACACACACACACACACACACAGCCTCTGCTAATAAAATGTAATCCTTCACAATGTCATCTCTACCAGGCAGAAGCAGTTCCATAGGAAAAAGAAGCAACTGATCACAGAGAAATTTCTTGTCTGACATTGTATTTTTATTTATTTATTTTTAAAATATATTTTTTACTGATTTCAGAGGGTAAGGGAAAGGGAGAGAGAGAGAGAAACATCAATGATGAGAGAGAATCATTGATCTGCCTCCTGCACACCCCACACTGGGGACTGAGCCTGCAACCTGGGCATGTAGTCTAGACCAGGAATCGAATCGACCTCCTGGTTCATAGGTCAATGCTCAACCACTGAGCCATACTGGCCAGGCTAACACTGTATTTTTAAAATCCTCTATGCTCAGGGCTCACAGGGGCTGAGGGATGAGCAGGCAGAGCACAGAGGATTGTAGGACAGTGAAAACTATTCTGAGTGATACTGTAGGGGTGGATTCATGCCATAATTCATTGATTGGTTCCAATGCACAAAGCACCAAGCGTGAACCCCCATGGAAACAATGAACTTTGGGGGACAATGACGTGTCAGTGTAGGTTCGATGGAAACAAATGTACCTCTCGGGTAGGGGAGGCTTAAGGGTGGGGGGGGATGGCTGTCCACGTGGCAGGTATATGGGGACTGCTTTTCATTGGATTTTGCTGTGAACCTAAAACTGCCTTAAAATGTCTATTAAAATAAACCACAGAATCCTCCCTACAAGATTCCACTTTTGCGATCTCTAAATCCTGTGAAAAAGCTTCAGAATAAAGCATCATGTAGTTTTCAACTAGATTCCCTTACCTAATTCAATGTTTAACTCTATGTCATCAAGAAGAACTAAGAGGGTATAACTGGTCTTAAAGCCGGGGCGGGGCATTTAACAGAGAAGTTCTCGATGTACACAGGCCGCATCCTGGTCGCGGACAGATACCCTCACCCCGAGCTCTCCCTTCTGTGCAGATGGTTAGAGAGAAAATGGTCTCTACATTATGAGAGAAAACGCTGCTCTGCAGTCCGTTCCAAGTCTCTGCTGGGACCTGGCTCACGTGGGTGGGGAAGGACCTTGCAGAGGCCTCCAAAGCCTGCAGCTGATTTGGTGGTGGTGGTGGTGGTGGGGCATGCCCGGCTCAGCATGCAGGCTCCAGCCCCGGCCACCCACAGGCTGCCCACCAGCCCAGATGGGCGCCCGGCCAGGGGTTGTGCTCACAGGATGATGGACAGGGGCGGGGGAGGGCGAGGGGGCGCCCTGTGAAGGAAAGCTGGCTGGCAGCCAGGGTACCCAGGGCCTCCCTGGGGCTCCCCTCCCAGCCCATTTCCAGGGGCTGATGTGCAAATCAAAACCCAAGTCAGAGGGAAACAGAGATGCAGAACACGTGAAGGAGGGGTCTCCCCAAAACCCAGACTCTAAACTACAAGGAACGCATCAGGGGAACCAAGTGAGGGTGCTATTTCAAACGTTTTCTAAATAGATTTCACTCTCGTTAGGTGTTTGGGTTCTGACTCAGAAACGGGACTTCAAAGTGAAAGAGCAAGGATACCCCTGGATTCTGGGAGGAAGGGGGCGTGTCTGGGACACATGTTTAGAGCAAGTTAGTATTTCTCTGTTCCTTTCCCCTTAGGGGCCTGCTCCCATGTTCCCTGTCGTAGCTGCTGTGCCCACAGCCCCTTTGCCCACAGGCTGGGAGATTACTTCATTAATCACCAACCACAACAGGAGGCAGGTATTATTACCAACAATTTACAAGGGGAAATAGAGACACAGGAAAAGTGACGTGCATCAAGACCAAAAAAAAAAAAAAAAAAAATCCCATGTTATATGGCTCCTTCACTATTAATCGGCCAGAGTTTCCATAGCCTGCTGCATAAAACTCCACAATCTTTTAAAAACTGCCATCTATTCAAGGCCCCTGAATTGGGCCTTGGAGAGCATTACTCAGATGCCTCCATGCAAAAGGTTGAATGACTGGTGTAAGGGCACACACTTAGTAAATAAGCATATGATGTAAATATGTGAACATGTCTGAAAAAATTCCTAGCCGTTCTGTGTTCTGCTTACATCCCTGGTGCTTTCAAATGGAGCAATTGTTCAACACACACATAAGGCTTTTACCCACATGAGCACAGAAAGCGGTGGCCGGCACTGCATGAGCCTTGGACATCCGTAGGGAACGTCTAATGATTTGTGGGGACCAGGAGGAGGGCCTGGCTATGCTGCATGGAAGATTCCCCGTCCATTAAATTGCATTTACCCGAGGAGGCTAAATGCTCACAGTCCCGGCCTGTCTGGGCGTGACCACACTCTGTGACTGTTCTAGGCACGTACAGGCTTTTGATAGAAACTAAAATTTTGCCATGAAAAGCAATATTCTTCAATATGAAATGTTATCTATGTCTTGGCACTTTTCAAACAATAAGGCTGAAATTGGGGGCAAAAATCAGAACCAGGGCCAACTCTAATGAGTGCTAATACCATTTCCCCATGGACCACCGTGTCCGTATAATACCCACTCTGACCAGAAACACTCTGGCCATGTTAAAGCCAGCCCGCCCTGGTTTATCTCTTCCAGTTAAGTGTTCCCAACTGGATTGCTGATTCAGGACAACAGAGAGAAGCTCTGGAAGGATTATTCTAAAATTTACAACAATTTCTCTGACAGAGTCTCGATGAACCAAGTTTTCAGAATTATGCCGATGAATTTCCTCAGCCAAGCAACACCTTCACAGCGTATCAGAACACTGACATGATTTTCCTCATGCTTAAGGTTCAAAAAATAAATGTAAACTCGCTATACTTTCATTTAGTCTTTAAATGAGTAGCTGATCAATAATCTGACAGTGTTTTCATTGCCTACATGAGAGAAAATTAAGACACAATAATTTTTGAGTATATCATAACTTAGTGTTAAACTCTATTTATACGGCAGGAAGGAGGGCAATGGGTGGAAATACTCTGTTTAATTTGATTTCTGTAGATAGCAAATCTGATAATAATGATTTCAAAGCATTATCTTTTTACTTGAATGACTGAATGTAGCTGCTATATTAATCACCATCACCACATTCATTTTCTTGGTCTTACATTTGATATTACTTAAAATCTCATTTTTTGTCATTAAATGTGCTATATGATATTTTTAAAATAAATTAATTTATGTCGTTTTAAACATCATTTAAGTTTCATTCATTCCCCCTATGCATGTTCAACACTAAACTCTTTTCCTTACTTTAAAATATTAGCCGAAGTCCACACTCTACCCAAACTTTTAAAAAATGTATCTTATTCATCCATTCTCTGAAAGACTGACACATTATGATTGGACCCTAATTTTCACTGAAGCAGTTTGCAAATATTTGCTGTAACTTTATTTACCTATATGCTTTATCTGGTTTGACTGGGAGCTGGATGAAGATAGATTTCTATTTAATCCTCCCCATGAAATAGACACTATTGAATGCTGAGGAGCCTGTGACCATTCCCCAAAAGATCATTCCTTGCACATCAGCTTAAGTTACAGATATAACAAAATAATAATAATAATAATAACTCATCAAATTCAGTAAATTTCAAACTAGTATCTAAAACTCTGAGATTTTAAGAGAAAAAAGTCTTTCATTTATGCTACAGTAACCTTCATCCCCCATGTCACCCATTCCAGCAGCCAGTGAGGAAAGAGGCGGCGGCATTAAAAGAAGCAATGCATATACAATGAGGAAATTGTTGTTCCACAGTCGTCCAGTTCAGAAACCACACTAGGCATTTCCACAGGGAGAACTGAATAGGAGAACCCGGTTGGAAGGGTGTTGGAGCATCGCAACGACACAGAGGAGCAGGGCTAACCAGTGCAGGAGGCAAGGACCGCTGTCGTAAATTGCTGGGACAAAAGGCAGAATTCGGAGCTCTCAGGGTCTGCAAGGCCAGGGAGGAGGCCCTTCAGAGGAGCAGAAGGCAGGGGCTTGCGGTGGGTCTTAGAGGTGCGCTGTGGGGCTCGGTCGGGACTGCCAGAAAGAGCCAGAACCTATGCCAACTGTCCATGCCAGGGCCAGGGGCTGTGGATGGGGGTGGCACCATCAGGAACAGATCAACAGGAAGCAAACATAAAGATCACATTTCTTCCCCACCGCCCCCTCCTGCCTTGAGTCCCAGCCCTCGCATCACACACGAGTGTGGGTTTGGAGCTGAGAGACAATAGCTTGATAAAAGGCATGTAGGCGTAAGAGGAGATCATCAAACTTATCTCCAAGAACAGGGACCTTTCTATAAAAGTGTTTCTGAGGTCCTGAGAAAGGGGTCGGGTCCCTGTCACGAACCAATAATCTATTGCTCATACCTAGTGCTCACCCCCTAATGCCCACGTTACATTTTTTCCCATGGCCCCTATCACTTAAAACATTGATCTGGTACTCCTGGATCAACGTGCTTATTCTTGATCTTTTAACCTTAAAACACACACACACACACACACACACACACACAATGTGTATCATCCTTTGTCACCAAACACACAGTAGTATTCTTGTGCAGGATGAACGCATCTTTGGAATACACTGAAACCCTAGCCCTGGGGCCTTGGGGCTACTTTGGCTGGTTACCAGGTGGACAGGTGGACGGAGGGGGAGGGGCGGTGCCTGTATGTGAGGGCGGCTGAACGCGTGTGTACAGTGAGGCGGCCACCGTACAGAGAGGCACAGCACAGAACTGGGCCAAAGCATGGAGCCGACAGACAGAGCTCCAACCAGAACTTGACAAAGCACCTTGTCCTTGTTTAATTTTTTTTTTTTTTTTGCATTCATGTTTTGGGTCAGACCCTTAATGTTATATGAAAACAGAACTACGGCCTGTGAACCAATTTACTAAACAAATAGCAGCTGCAGTCAAGCATCTGTTTGGGAAAAAGGAAGTATCAACTCGTAAAAGCTGATGGAGGCGATGCGGTCTGTACGTTCACAGATAGGTGGGTGGCAGACACACGGAGCCGCGTGCAGATGATCAATCATCCCGTTAAAAATCAAAGTGTGAGACAGGTGATGTTATGGTGATGATCTTCTCATCAAAGAAGAGTCTAGGAAACCATATGCGAATATTTCTCAGGTGTGAAAGGAGTATTAATGTCTCTCTTGCAGAAAGTATTTTTAAAAAATATAAACTAGCATTATATCTAAAAATAACTATATTGTCTATATGGTCGCCAATAGTAGCATGAGTGGCATCATGTAATGAGACAAGGCTCAATGAAGTATTAATAACAACGGGAAAGAAAAATTGTGTGTGGAACTTGGGAAAGACATCTGCTCTATTATGCATGGATCTGCCTTATAATTCATCAGAGCCCAGTGATTTGCTAAGATCAATCCTTAGAGGACCTGGAATAAAAACTCCCACAAAACTCTGAAATAGAAAAGCCAACCAGAGACTGGGTTTCATCCTTATACGCCCAGAGTGGACGACACACAAAAATCAATACACGGAACTGAAATTCAAAAACAAAACAAAACCACTTTCTGAAAAAGCTTTCTATTTTCATAATCACAGTAAAATTAGTTTTTTTGTTTGTTTGTTTTGTTCCTACTTTGCTGCCCGTGGTCTCCTTCGTTCTCTTTGATCCACAGTTTGAGTTAAAACCAAAGAAAGACATAACACACACACACACACACACACAAAATCGCATCCCTGGGATAAAGCGAATCGGAGAGCAGTAATAAATGTCAGGGCTATAAAAGCAAAGGCAGGACCTATGCTTTTTTACCTTTCTGCACTTCCCAGTGAAATACCTCGCTGTTATCTGGGTGCCTGCAGAGCCTCCCCATTGTAGATTCAATAACACAAGAGGCGTCTTATCAGCAGCTGGGGTGACTGATCGGAGCTGTGATAGGTTTAGACAATGCGCTGTATTTAACTGAATTTACAGATGCCCCGACTCAGACGCGGTAGTAAACGCCAGAGACTAATAGGAAATTAAACATGTACAATGGACTAACTCCATTTGCTCTCGCGCCGGGTAATGTGTTTAGTTAACTTACTCATAGTCCCACTTTATCTTTTTCTCGATGGATTCCCTGGGATATGTTTCAAATGGGCCAGAGATTAAATCTTCTTTTCAATTTTTTGTTACCATTTTATTGCCGCTCTCCCTGATTATTGGCCTCTCTTTCTCTTGCAGAGATAAGCCAAACTCCATGAAGGTCCGGACACCCCCACAGCACCCCCCAACCCAATTATCAGATAGTCAGCAAGGGTATTAATATTAATAGAACACAAGAGAGACAAACATCAGTCACTTATTTGAAAGCAATGGCACATTTGAGTCGTGTGAAATTTAAATGTGAATTTTAATGTGCCTGCTACGTAACACAGCCAGCCATACAGAGGGAGAGTGTGGGAACAGCAAGCACAGGTCAGTTGGAGAAGTATTTTAACGCTTCATTGCGTCATACACTTGCTCATAAGAACAGTTGTGAGTATTCACGCATCTATAACTGTTGAGGGGGAAAGGGAAGATGGCAATATTCTGGACTATCCACCCGGTTAACAGAGAAAGGTGACGCATTGCTACATGAATCCATGGTTGACCTGCAGGTCTTCTGTGGAACGGGCTGTCCACAGAGAACTTCCCTCATCGTCACACAGCCACCGAGTCCATACCGGTTTGGTTGTCCTTAGGAAACCATGAAGAGTTTCTACATTCATGAAAATGTATCACCTAGAAAGTGTGAAAGACAGCTCTGATCTATTCTGATCCTCGTTAGACTTCCCAGGGGGTTATAGACAGTTCCATCTCCACGCTGACCACACGCCGTGACCCTGTCCTTGAGAAAAGTAGGTGGAGTTAGGTGCCCAAACCCAGGCAAGGGGGCTAGACCACACTGCCCTCTGATTGATGTCTGACATTCTTTCATGCAGAAAAGCCAAAATACTTCTGCATCCACCTAACTTACAAAATAAAAATAAGAGAATCCAGAGCGAGCACAATGGTCCTGAAAGTTGGCCAGAGTGGCAATCTACATCCTTGAGTCTAAAGATTTGAAGCTGGACAGAAATACTGCAGAATAAGCTCTACATGCAGCTATTCACACCTGCTCCTGAAATACCAGCCCTGGACCCTACCACAGGGCAGCCCCAATCTGAGGCACCGGGGACCCAGCCCAGGATCATGGTCTCAATATTACCCTTAACACTGAGAAGGGTCTCTTCCATTCCCAGCATTCTCAAGTGCGATTTTTACTGAGTACACAGACTGTTTTATCAGAATGGTGTATCTAATAAGACATAAATACTTAAACTAAAGAGAAAAGAAACATGTGACTACATTGGTAATAAGTATCTGTATGTCATAGTTCTTTCAACCAAGTTTATTTATTTTTTTGTTAATTCCCACCTGAGATATTTTTTTCCATTGCTATTTAGAGAGTGCAGGGAGGGAGGGAGGAAGAGAGTAAGGGAGAGAGACATCAATGTAAGAAAGACCCATCTATAGGGTGCCACCTGGGGCCGGGGAAGGAACCAAAAGCCCAGGTACATGCATTGACCTGGAATAGAACCCAAGACCCTTCTGTGTGTGAGCTGATGCTCTAACCACTTAGCACACTGGCCAGGACTCAGTCACTTTTTTAACCAAGGCTGGCACCAAAGGAAAACACTAGAAGCACAGGTAACCACACAAAACCACTAATAAGAAAGTTGACATAATTAACCATCCAACGAATCATTTCCCCCACCCCACATCAAAATTTTACTCCATGGGAAGAACTACTAATCAAGAAGTACTAATGTCATTTGAAAATCAAGTTATAATCAAATAACGATCACTCAGTGCAATGGACTTCCCAGTAATCACTCCTGTCTATAGCTGAGCAGTCCCACAAATGTTACTTCTCTTAATCAGCTCCGATTCCTATTTGCTATATGAGACACAGACAAATCTTTGACCAATCTTTAATTAGTATCCCTGATGAAATATTTATTCTTTTAATTTGAATTTAGAAACCCAATAAAGCCATGTTTGCATCTTTTATCAACTTAAATATTATCCTCCTTTATTGCTTTTCTCCTGACTGCAGAATCTGAACATTTTTTTCTCCCGAAACAATGAGTATTTCACACAGGCCTGGCTGCCCTGGTCTCATTGCTTTTAGGGCAAATATTTAATAGAGGCGTTCGGGTCCTAAATTCATTTCAGCCCACTTTCTGAGGGGATCAGGAAGTAGATTTCCTCTAAGTATCAAGAGACAAAAGAAAGGTATTTTTAGACATGCTAAGGCCTTCGGAGGGAATCAGAAATTCACCAAATCATAGCTTGATCCTCCCGGAGCTCCCGGTGTCCAAGTCACAGAAACGATGGGCTGGACAACATTATTGGCCCTTGTGGGTGGAATGTTCGGGATATTCTAGTGCCCAGACACTGAACCCAGAAGCCGGTGTGCTATTTTTGGCTCTCCAACTGATAAGCTGCCACCTCCAGTTTATCCCGTCTCCCCAGCCAGAGCCACGGTTCCACAGCTCCCAGGTCTGACAGTCCACGGGGATGGGAGCTCATGAAAACGCAAACACCACCCAGCATAGCATTAAAATCTACTGAAACAATCAGATGGCATCTTGTTAGAAAAAACACTTTTATAAATTTCCTCCAGTCCACAAAACACCTCTGAAATTAGTATATCCCAGATAATCCAGGGGGAAAGGAAAAAAAAAAAAAAAAAGAGGAGGGATTGTATCTTCTGAAAGATACACAAATAAATGACATAGATCTGTACTGTGCAGAGGGGTCTTTAGTACCTGGAATTCTTTCCTAGTTATTGGTTTTGAGTTTTCTTTCACTTCCTCTTTTGCAGTTTGCAGACTCCAGTGTAAGCTACCTCTCGGTAAGAAATCCATCGGAAATGGGTGTCTGTAACGTGGAGAACATTAGATGTCCCCACAAGCTGTCCTTGCTCACCTGTTACACTGTCTTTGTGATGTCATCAGCTCCGTAGCACTTTGGCAGTCACTTTACCCATGAGATCATTACACATTCAATTATAAACTTTTCTAGCCCAGCTGTGTGGCTCCGTGGTTGAGTGTTGACCCATGAACCAAGAGGTTACCGGTTCAATTCCCAGTCAGGGCACATGCCCGGGTTGTGGGCTTGGTCCCCAGTAAGGGGAGTGCAGGAGGCAGCTGGTCAATGATTCTCTCTCATTAATGTTTCTATCTCTCTATCCTTATCCCTTACTCTCTCTTTAAAATCAATAAAAAGATATTTAAAAAAGAAAAAGAAAATTATAAACTTGTCTAGGACGTGGATCAAACCGGCTTCTGTTTACAATTGTGTACTCACATCCTAGCACAATGCCTGCCACATAAATATCTATAAAAGAGAACATAGCCCTGGCTGGTCTTGCTCAATGGATAAAGCGATGGCCCATGGACTGATGGGTCCTGGGTTCCATTCCAGTCAAGGGCACATAATTTGGTTGCAGGTTTGACCTCCAACCCTGGCCAGGTGCATGTAGAAGGCAACCAATCAATGTGTCTCTCTCACATCAATGTTTCACTCTCTCTCTGTCTCTCTCTCTCCCTTCCACTCTCTAAAAATCAATGAAACATATCCTTGGGTGAGGATTAACAAAATAAAACAAACCAAAAAAGAGAACATAGATCTTTTCTCAAAGAAGCCAACACTTACTTTGGTTCCAGAATGCCTTGGATGGAGTCACACCCTATCTGTCCTGGGAAGCTTGCTTCATCATTGCTGTAGCTTTTGCGACAGAGCCCAGAATTCCAGATGGGCACAGTCTGATACTCCCACACCCCTATTTCTACCCAGAAATAACAAAAGTGATAACCAATGCTTCACATTTCGGCAGCATCTATGGAAAAATGCAAAGTAGGATCCCTAACTATTGTCATCAGATTGAATAAAACAGACTACTCTGAGATACATGAAACAATCTTTGCTAAAACACACACACACACACACACACAAACACACACACAAAACACAAAAACCACCAAAAACCCACAACACTTTAGATGTAACAGGTCTACTTTTTCTCTTAAAATAATCTGCCTTGAAAGAGACAGGAGACATAGATATAAAAATAGCAGGACTGTTGACACATTAGCTAACATATATGATGTGCACGTTGGCATTTCCTGTCAAAACCTCCATCAGGAGTTAATTCTGTCACACGGAATCTTGACCTACAATTCTATTTGGTGGTGGCTGTCAGCTTGGATTTTGTGCGTTTCAGTATTATTTAAAAGTACTTTTCCATATTTAATATGTGATGGCTTACTGTACCTTTCCACTGGCATTTATCACCTCTCAAGGGTGATCAGTCTCCACGAAAGTGAAGTTCATTGTCACCGAAGGGCCTAGCCCTCATTTATTTTCCCATATAGGATTTGGTACGGAGTGGAGTGTACAACAGCAGGTATGCCTTCAATTTAGAGGTCACACACTTAGCAGCAGAAATATAAGTTATTAAAATAGACTTGTAATCTTTACAAACCTAAAGTGCCCTGAGAGTCAAGTCTAGATAATTGCACAAAACTCAATGTATCTATTTTCCTTTTGCTCCAGGTTCCAAAATCATCCTAAAGATGCTATTTCCCAAACCAGAATTCTTATTGTTGGCAGAATTTAACATTGAATTTAGAAAAATATAAGCTTAGAATATGCCCATCACCCAACTTTATCCTTGCCAATTTCTCCATCTCTGTAATAGGTTAAGTCAACACAGCCTACAGAGCTTGAAGGCATTTAAAGAATATTTAGCGGAATATTTTTTTCTGTCATTTAGCTTCAGCATGATAAAACCATCTTATTTTTTTCTTCTTCTACATGTTTTAACCAATGATTTGAACAGGCTCAGACCGTGAATGCTGTGGAAGGAGGGATTCTGCCATCGAAGAAAAACATTAAGTGCCCAAAGCTCTGAATTTGATCCTCCCACCCCACCCCAACTCTGCTACTTACTTCCTAGTCCTGTGACTTTGGGGGGGATGCCCCAACATCACGCTCTAAGCCTCAACGTCCTTATCTGTAAGGATATGAGAATACCAAGTGCTACTAAGACATTTATTTGCTGTTGTTTTTTTGACTGAGCACTTATCATGTTCAAAGAAATGTCTTAAGTGCTTTGCATGTATTAACTCATTTGTTCCTTACAACAGCCCCATGAGGGGACAAAACAAAGAAATCAGAAGTACATAGTAATTAAGTAATTTCCCAAGTTCACTCAACCATAAAAGGTGGGGATCGGGATCTAGTTGTTGTAATGCCTCTGAGAGGCATGACTGAGATGACAAAAAAGCATCTAGGACAGGGTTTGGAACACAGTAGGACCTCAATATTACGGTAAGTCCTTCTCTATCTCTGACTCTCTGTTTCTTGTGTTTCCTTTTCACATAAATCAGTTAGAGTCTCACAGAGTAGCCTGAAGACTAATTCAATTGGTATAACAAACTCTAGCAGGGGGTAACTAGATACTAAATATTATAAGAGTGTATATAGAAATTAAACCTACTAACAAATATAACACAGGGATATTTAAGTAAGTGCACACACACACATGGAATTTAAGTAAGCCTCCAAAGGAAGTCCTTGGAATACCCACTGCCTATGAGTCTATCATCAATATTGATGGAACATGGACTCAGGTCACAGACACCATGCTGGATTTAGGGGCAGGAGGGGGGAAGGTCAGACAAGAATAAAACATACTGTCTGCCCTCAAGGGCCCAGAATCCACTGGGGGACGCACTGTAATGTATCAATAACTCACTGTAATATATTGTGCACTATGCTAGATGTACGTAAAAAGAGAAATCCTATGGGAATGTAGAGCGAGAAACCATCCATTCTGCCTGAGGATTCAGGAAGTCTTCACAAAGGGAAAGGGATTTCTTCTAGGTGTTGAACTTCTCTAGGCAAAGATGAAGGTGAGAAGGGCGTGCCAGGTTGGGAGAATGATCCAGCAGAGCTCCAAAGACATGAAAAGTAGGCTATGCTCATGCAATAACCCTGAGATGAGCACGGTGGCCAAAACACAGGGAGCCTGCAGAAGGTTCGGGAAATCAACTAGGTGCAGGTTGTACATGGCTGCTTTGTGAAGGCTAGGGATTCTGGAGTTTATTCGACGCCATGCAAACGAGGGTGGGAAGAGAAGGCACTGAAGACATGCAGACCAGACACGGTCATTTCTGTGGCCCAGGTGATGTAGGAAAGTGCTCTGCATCAAGCAGTGGCAAAGAGGAGGAACAGAGATGGAATGAAAGGATTCGCTGTACATAGAACTCGTTTAGCTTAGGAACTCAGAGAAATAAGGGGTTAGGAAAAGGATGAATTCCAGGGCATGTCCAATGATGATAGTCTTTAGACTTGATGCTCTTAAGATTTATTCTAGTTCAAAAAGAAGGTGGGGGGGGGGGAGCGGGAGGGAGAAAGGAAGGGAGGAACTTGCCTTTGAGGAAAAGGTAGGAAAAATGTTTTTTTTTTTCAATTCCTGGGTACCATTAAATGGGAGTAGATGAGCCCAGCAAGCAAGCATGGCTCAATGGTTGAGCATCGACTCATGAACCAGGAGGTCACGGTTTCATTACAGAGTGGGGCACATGCCTGGGTTGCAGGCTTGATCCCCAGTAGAGGCTATGCAACAGGCAGCCAATCAATGATTCTCATCATTGATGTTTCTCTCTCTCTCTCTCTTCCTCTCTCTGAAAACAATAAAAACATATTTTTAAAAAAGTGAAAGTAGATGAGTAGATATCTTGGGCTCCAATGAAGGGTACCTTAAGGAGCTTGTTGGGGGCCCTTCACCAATTCCCCAAACATAACACTGTGCTCTCCCTTTCTGTGCCCTTATGTGTTCTCCTCCCCCCTCTTTTCCTGTCTCACCTCCCTCTTCTCTGTGGTCTGCCCAGGCACACGCATCAGAGCTCAGCCCCACCAGGCAGGAAGAATCCGTGGAATCTGCTGTCTCATGCCACTCGCGCTGAGGTCAGTGTCCCAAGCACAATTCACGTCACACTCCTCAGAATGCCGTCATCAAAATTCAGGTTCTCCCCAAACTGCATTGTGGGGCTCATTTAGCCTAAAGGCTCAGCCATGTTTACCTCAGAGCCTGCATCAGCGCTGTGGAGTAACTTCACACATGGCAGTGGCGGAGACATCTATGCAAATACTGCTTAGCAAGCCATGAATGGGAATTATGGAGGCGAGAGCCAATGAAATGCAGGGGCCAGAATAAGCAGGGTGACGCCTCTGGTCTTCAGGGGCCTCGGCCTCTGCTGGCAGTTTGATTAGACCCACTACCAGAGAAGGAATTTTAGCTTTTTGAATTAAATCTGAACTGCAAGTTGTTTCTGCTTTCTGTGGTATCCTGAAGGAATTTCAGGGGGAATTTTTCTTTGCTTTGTAAAATGATTCCCCATGGACTGGGGGAAGTCTTTTGGAAATTTCTGGGTTACACTAGGGGATTTTGTTCCTGAAATTAATTCTTCTTTAGAAATAGTTTGGTTATTAATTTTAAAAATATATTGGATAAATTTTTGTCTAAAAATGGTAGCATGTCCCCCAAGTTCCTATTCACAAGATTCATAAAAATGCTATTATAAGGGTAGCATTTCATAACGGTGGAAGGGTTTCTACTAACTGTTATCAAACCCTCTATTACTGTTTTAATCACTGCAGTAAGAAGTTATTAAAAAAACCAAACTATGAAACACAGATTGTGTTTTTGACAATTTTCTCCATTACCCAACTTATTTTTGGCAGAGATGCTAGCAAGCGCTTCCTTTTTATTTATAAAAATATATTATTTGTGATTCTGGGAAACAGACTATGAAATGATTTGGAAAGCACCTTAAAATGACGATGGGACCACGTAAAGGCTCACAATAACTGGTCTCAATCATCAGGTCATTTATTTTACTTAAAAGCACAATTTTAACAAAAATCACCTTTTACTGTCCACGTCCTCCCTGGAAAACCTCAGGCCGCACTCCTAGCAGTGACCTCTCGCAGTGGCACTATTCAGACTCCTTTTGAGCATTCGCCTCTGGTGTCTCTGGCAGCCAAAGTTCAGACACTAACAACAGCATGCGCTTGAAGAATGAGGGAGACGAACCCACGAACGGTTTCTGCTTTGCTGAGAACGCTATCTTACTATGCTCATCGGCTTGTATTTCATCGCTAACCTTTTCACACAAATACCTTTCCTTCCGCTATAGTCCCCAGGCTTTCTGGTGAGTTTCATGAGCCTCTTCTCTTGCTTTGCAAATTTCAAGTCCCCTTCTCCTCTCCCCAAGTCCATCCACACCCTGCCTTACAGAAACACGCCATTTGCAGATCAAAGAGAGGCGATTGATGCTTTCATCCCGCTGACAGACGATTAAATTAAAACAGATCAGCAGTGCGGGGCCTGGGCAGGTGGCTCCCCACACCACTGTCGGCCTCAGAGCGATTAAATCGTGGCGGAGACGAAGGGCCTTCCGCTCCCATTCCCGCAGTTACAGATCACACGGTGACAAATGAGATGTTACTGCACTTGTAAAGCAAGGCTACAATCTGTCAAAATCCAACATAATTTGTGACCCTCTGTGACATCCTCTTTCTCTCTTCTCTCTCTCTCGCCCCCCCCCCTTTTTTTTGACATTTGAATACAGTGATTGTACTTGAGTCAAGTCCATTTCAGTGAATATAGTCACTTTCCCTCTAAAGGAATACAGACTGTTAGCTCCAATGTGGTAGCGGAACATACATCGGCTGAGGACTCCAGCGACCCTTTGTGTTAAGTACATACCATTAACAATGAATTCTGATTTTTCCCCAAGTTATATAATTTGATATCTTGACAGCCCAGACACTTAAAGCACTACTATTTGTTTTAAGTGGCTTTATTTTATTGTTTAAATGTCAGGATCAAAATAAAGTAATGCATACAGCCTTGTCAGGCCCTGCGCAAGGGGGAAGTTCCTGTTGAGAAGAGTCTTAAAAGAGTTTGTTCTAAAAATGGACTCAGAAGTCAATTGCGATGTCTCTTGGCTGAATTCGTAAATGACTCATGAAACATATTTATACCGCATTTTCTGTTCAGCTGGTGCATTTAATAAGGCATCGAAGCAGAAACGGCAAAGGAAGCGTGGCATCTTAACTTAGTGAACTTGACATCCTTGCCAGTTGTTTTTTTTTTTTTTTAAATAAAAATAAAACTACCAACTCTGGGAAATAATTGAGGGAGGCTTGATGGAACCCACAGCCGGGATAAATGAGCAGACCTCTGGGTGTGCTTTAATTGTATAATCGGCTAGATTACTGCAGTGGCTTAGTCTTAAAGGAGAAAAGAAAAGATTCGAGAGACTGGTTGAGGATACTTTCTAAGGTTTTTAACCAGGAGGATGGCAGGGGAAATTGATTCTCTCACGCCTCCACTCCGCTCCGACCTGGAAGGGGGTTGGGGGCTCAGGTACCTGTCACATTTCAGAACAGGCATCGACTTTCTACTTCAAAGTGGCTAAGGATCTCTCCCCAGTGACTGGTGTTGACCACAAACCTTTAGGCAAGGCAACGCCAGCCCTCAGGGAAATCACTCTGAAATAACATTGTCTACAGAGAATCAATGTATGTGTAGGTTCTCTGAGCACTTTCTCTCTTTAGGGTTATCCTTTAAAACCTTTTGCACTCGGATGTCGAGTGTGACTCGACACGGTTAGCATTAGAATAAAGGAATCTAGAAAAAAGCAAGCGAGTGCAAAGGGTTAAGGTTCTTGGGCATCAATTGGTATTCTACTGTGGAGTTCACTCAGTGATCTACCTGAGTGGGTGTACCCAGCCTGGGTTAGTTCCCAAACTTTGCACTTGTTTGCCCAAAGTTTTTATTGATTTTTTAAAAAATATTTTTTAAAATTTGTTTTTATTGATTTTAGGAAGAGAGGAAGGGAGAGGGAGAGAGAAACACCGATCCGCTACCTCCTGCACGCTCCCTACTGGGGATCGAGCCCACAACCATTGACCTCTTGGTTCATGAGTTGACGTTCAACCACTGAGCCACACTTGCCGGGCTGCCCACGTTTTAAAGTGTCCCTCAAAACTGCCCCACATGATAGAAGATCCCTATGAATGACTTAGCTTCAGAATCCCAGCTGCCTCCTGAGCCGACCCCAGGCATTTCCAAGAAACCACCTCCATTTTTGGCACATGGCATCATGATATGGGCTGATCTTCTCTGACGGACCTCTACACCCTCCCCAGGCTTTAACGCCTGTCATCGCCGAATCATTACCCCTCCGTGGAAAGAGTGAGCATGATGCCTAAGACCTATGGACCTTGCTATGAGAGGCAGGATCTCAACCTGAGTCTGAGCACATCAGAGGAGTCATGCATTTGCCCTCTATGCCAGAAAGGAGGGGTCCAGGGGCTAAATTCAAAAGCTCCATTTGGTCAGGAGTTACTAAGGGGGTGCTGCCAGGGATGCCCACAGAAAGCCAATTGGGTTTGGGCTCCGATGCTGTGTGGCCATGGTTACCTAGAAGGTAACACAGAGCTACTCTGAGCTTCAGGGTGGGAGTGGTTTTGTTACCACTTAAAGTCTACCAGGAGGTCGGGAGTCAATTAGAAGTACTTTATGTGCTGCTCCGATGCAGTCGGAGAATAGCTATAACACAAAAATGCAGATTTGGCCAATGTCCTCTTTGCAATAATCCTTGCAAAGTTAAAAAGTGCCGTGTAGTCCTAGCCAGTTTGGCTCAATGAATTGAACATCCGCCTGCAGACTGCAGGGTCCCAGGTTCGATTCTGGTCAAGGGCACATGCTCAGGTTGTGGGCTCAATCCCCAGTAGGGGGCGTGCAGCTGATAAATGATTCTCTCTCACCATTTATGTTTCTATCTCTCCCTTCCTCTCTGAAATCAATAAAAATATATTTGGGGGGGGGGTAAAAGTGTCATGTGAAAAACTTTAGAAAGGTTAACTTTTTCCTTTCCTTTCATCTTACTATTCCTATGCATTGTTCATACGTAAAAACGTGTGACCGTTGTTTGCTGGCTTGCATGCGCTGTGATGACACACAGCCCGCTGGCCAGCCTTTGCTAACAGATTACTGTACTTGGACTTGTTGGGAGTCCGCCTGCCTCCTGTCTGTTCCACCCTCTGCAGGTGTTTCAGGCTGCCCCAGACCACCAGGCTGCTCTCTGCCTCGCGTCTCCTCTCTTCCCTGCTTCCTGCCTGTGATAAAGATTCTCTGTTAGACACACGGAGACGGGGCAGGATTTCACCTTTGCCTGTGAACACACGGGGAGGAAGGAGGGAGGTGGCAGCAATATTATTAACCTTAAAACCTTCCTCCTACCTCCAAGAGGAGAATAAGTGCTCCCCAAAGAGTCCCTGAGATACGCACAGACAGCTCGGCCCCCATGGGAATCTCCTGTCACCTGGGTGGGGTTTTCTTTTCTTCTTTTTCTTCTGTACATGGAGAGATCTTTTCAAATAAGATTTCTGCATCTGTCAAATGACACTGTCATAATGTGAAACGCCCCCGATCTGTTTCTTTGCAACTTTTCCAATGCTTGTCATACGATGTCAATTATATCTTAAGCTCCCCACCTCTACCAGTTCCCCCGTGTTTGGTCAGATGGGCTATAGCTAAAGCTCACACCCCTCCCACTTCCCTTTGCAAACCCCAGAACAGAGTGCATAGGAATGGCTGATGTCATCCGAACCAAAGGCCACTTGAGATGCTTTAAAAGAATCGTGGCTCAAGTTTATAAAGAGGTGACACTATTTATAAAGCATCAACACGGTGTTTCGTGCTGTGTAACATAAAGCCCGGGCCCTCATATTGTTCAAAACCTGGTCCTGTGCCCAATGTCTACAGAAATAGCAACACGAACACTGTATCATGAGCTGTTTTGTGTGGTGTCAAGCTAATCACAGGCGTAGGGGTTGAAACCCTTCCCAGTCATTGCTGCACTGCCTTTAAAAATAAACGTTTTGGGGGGTTGGGGGGACTTACACACGGTGAAGAAATATAGTATCATAGAGCAGAGTTCAGAAGAATCCATATTATTTGAACAGTCAGCAGCGATCCTATATTGTGGTCCTCGAGCCTCACAATGGCATTTTGATAACAGGAATTCGAGACTCTTGGCCTGGACCTCACCCACCCAGCACTTGTTACCACTCAGAGATTAATGCTATCTCTCTATTTAAGTAACCCGCATAGATGTCCAAAATTAGACTGCAAAGCAAGGGCCTTCTCGGCTAGAATAAAATGGATTTTCGCATCGATTTATAAATACTCTGAAAACGTAAGTTGCTTGGCTTCGGCTGGATGACTCACGCATTACGAGATTTCGGGAGATGCAACCCTTTGAACATCAGAAAGATTTAAGTTCAAATCCACATGCATTTATTCTATGGTTATAGCCATATGGAAGGCTGATGGCATGAATATTTTACAGTAATCTTTCAATATTAAAATCCCCATATTGAGATTCTGGAGTAACATACAAATTATATTTAACCAGCAAAAAAATTCAATGAAGTTCTTATTAGAGTATCAATAATAACAGTCATTAAAATTCTATGATCACTTAAAAGAACACTAAATAAAGAGAGTTTAGCAGATGCCCTATTTACATATTTTAACAAGACTTACATAGTAATGTAAGAATCCCATTGAATTGGAGAGTAAAATTAAACTTGCCCTCAGAAGCACAGATGCATTATGGATCTACGCTAATAAATTTGCTTTTTCCCCCCAATAGTGGGGTGAGCTGCACTGACCCATTCCCTCTGCCTTTTGGGACCAGCTGCATATTATACAAGATATGCCCCAAGGTCAGGGGTTCAATCTATGGATTAATATCAGAATTAACTAAACAGGCTGCATAGAAACTGAGTCCACAACCTTGGCCTTATTTAGTACCATGTCCTATTTTGCTCAGCTAAACACTTACACCTAATTTTACACATACATAAATTATTAATATGTATATAACTACTCCCACAAACATACACATATGTGGCTCACTTCCATTTAACATTTTTTATAACACTATGTAAGTTCAAGTCCTTAAGCATTTTGATATATAGACTATTTAGTTGACATTTCACAGCATTTTAGAATGTGAAAAACTATTTAGAAAAAAATACTTTCAAAATTGTGAGCTTCATACTTTGCACAAATTGAATGTAGGACATAAAACTAAAAATATTGGTGACATTTTTTTTTAATCTTACATGTAAGGGTAAGAAGGATCACTGTGATTCAATGAGCTTGAGTAAAGGCCAGGCCACTCACTAGAAACTCTCCAAGAGAGACAGATATATGCAGGCAGCTCGGGGAAGATGAGTGGCCTGAGGTCAACAACCAGGCCATCTGAGAACAGCCATGCCATTGACTTTGGTTTGCTTGGGACAGTGATTTACTGGCCAACTGGTCCACTAGAACCCTTGAGGCTCTGTCAGAATTTGAGACGCATGGCTGGCAAATTCATTCGGCAAAGCATGGAGCACCACAAACCCCGATGAGGAAAATACCTTAGAATGGTTTTACACTGAGATGCTCATTCAATGTGCATCGGAGGAGCCCTGAATATACAGCACTGACTCAACAAGAGGTGGTCCTTCCTAATGGTTCAAAAATTAAAGAATAATCCCTTTTGATATTAAAAAGTTCTCATGCCCAGCCAGTGTTGCTCAGTAGTTGAGCATTAACCTATAAACCAGGAGGTCATGGTTCGATTCCTGGTTAGGGGTTGCAGGCTCGATCCCCACCCCAGTAGGGGGCATGCAGGAGGCAGCTGAGCAATGATTCTCTCTCATCATTGATGTTTCTATCTCTCTCTAACTCTCCCTTCCTCTCTGAAATCAATTATATACATATATATATATATATATATATATATATACACACACACACACACACACACACACACATATATATACACACACACACATATATATATATATATATATATACACACATATATATATTTAAAAATGTTCTCCATACATTATAATATTTCATATAATTTAGGAGCCATCCACTCTATAATAGTGTATAGTATATTAGTAGCTTTTGAAAGTCTGGGATCAGAAGTCAATTTCAGGGTTTGAATCCCAGCTTTATATTATCAGACATGAGATCTGCACAAGCTATTTAATACCTCTATTCCCCAATTTTCTCATCTACAAAATGGGTTAAAAATAGTACTTACTCCATAGTGTAACTGTGAGGATAAAACAACCTCATACACATAAAGCTCCAATTGCAAACCATCACTATCATCTAATACGTTTTAGATCAGTTCATTACAGGGCCAATTCGCAAGTTTAAAGGCTACGCTGCTCCCACAGAATCCTATTTACCTATTCAGTCCTTTATTCATGCATTCATTCAACTGTCCGTGTTCTCAGAAAGAATTTGGAGAAGGACACACCACTAAAGGAATGGCAAACAATAAAAAGAATACATTACGGCCCCCTCTTGAAGATAAGCATGCATTTTGGTGGGCTGGAATAATTATTTAAATTATATAAGATAATCCTTTCACTAATTCTAATTCATTCACATTACACCATGGGCACAAAATAAATAAGGGATTTAATCACTTATAGGTGACCCAGGCTAAAGTTTATGACACATTTTATTTGACCTCAAGAAAAAAGACTATTTACAAAAATGTACATTCCTGCAAAGGTGGTGATCTTCCATCCATGGTTCTTTAATCTATGTCTGTAATCACCATTTGGAGCATCTACCCACTTATACTTCCTCCATTTTCAGGAACAGTTCAATGCAGAGCAGAGTTTTGACCTATGGAGGGAAGGGGGGCTGATCTCTGACCATGTTTGGCTCACCAATCTGAAATCTGCTGAGCTCTGAGATAACATCACTATGGACATCCAGTTTGGACACCAGACGTCAAGACGCAGGGTGTTTTGCAATGAAGCCTCCCATCGCATTTTGCTTTTCCATCAGCCAATGAATAATAATAAGACCCTGAAAGTAGCCCTCGATATGTATCCACGGCAGAAACTTAATGTAAGTGGCATCTAAGTGATATTTATGGGTAAGATGTTGCTTACGGACTCTAGGCTGAAGCACTCAGCGCACTAACCTTGACCTACCCTATCAAAGATGGGCAAAAAGCCAATTTATTATCCAATTAAAGACTTTTCTTTGTGTTTCACTGGAGAATTATGCCTGCCTACCTCATGGTACTACTGAAAAACAAACAAACAAACACACACACACAAACCATCCTAGTGATGTGTGCTTAAAAGACTTTTGACAAAGAGGTCCAAATTCAAGGGTCACACCTGGTAATTATTTTTGTCAATTCCATGCATTCAGTGAAAAGGGAGGGATGGGTTGCAGCCTTCTATTTTGCTATTAGGTGAGGGAAAAGGAGATGCGGGGAGATCTCAACCCCCATCTGATGGTCAGGGTGTCTGATGATAAAGCCACACTCCTTCCAAGAAAGGATTCCCTCAGGTATTTCTCATCTTGAGTCAACATCTGAAGTTCTCAAGACCATCCCACACGGTGATCTGGAGGAAGCAGAATGTCCCGTAATTAACCAAGCCACTGGAGGGCAGGTCATCAACCACAGGAGACAAAATTCCTCTCCACCAAGTCATCCTGGCGTTGTGGCTGAGAAGGACAAATCGATGGTCTGTCGGGATTAACTGTGGCAGTAGATGCCGCCCTTTCCCCCAATGACTTTTCTGATGAAGTGATTAGTGCTCCTTCCACCATATTTCCAAATCCAGTCAGCCACTGGGACAGGTTCATTCAGCCTTTAAAATGTTTCTCAAGCCCATCTTACTGACACCCCTCTCATGGGGACCCTCTCTGTTTGACACTGAAATATCTGCAGTAATGTATTCTCTAGACTCCATGCCTGTCAGTCTCTCAATTCTTCCATCATAGACCCATGGACACCTGCGACTTCCCTTAAGGCACCAAAGCCTTAACTGATGTCTACTCTCTACAGAATGCAGGGCACACACTGGGAATTCAAGCAACACCCTCCCTGATCTGGGCCTTATCTACTTCCCCATCCTTATCTCCAAATTCTGTCTTTCACACGATTTGACTCTGGCCAGGATGATACGTATTGTACCTTGCAAACATCCTCTAAGTTATTATACCTGTGTGTGACTTTGCTGACAACAATGACTCCTTCAAGGAAAGCCCCTCCTTCTGACCTCTGTAGTTCTAAGAACTAACATTTCTTTAAGAACAGTAGAGAGTTCACTTCTGAAGGACTACTTAATACACCCTGGTCATCTTTCATCAGTTCAGCTACGGTCTGTTATATTTATATGGGACCTCTTCTTCTGGGCTCTTATGAATTGTTAATTTTCTTTTAGGTATTCTTTGATCTTTCACAGCTAATTCTTCAGCCCTTTAGGGGCACAGACTTTACACTTGAAATTCCCTGTTCATATCAGAGTGACCTGTACATCCTGGAAAATTTGTTCACTGTGATATTAAAAGAAATATATGCTTCTCCCTTTTATTAAATAGTTCCAATGGGAAACAGAGAAAAATTATATATATATATATATATATATATATATATATATATAGCATTATATATGTAATTAATATAAATTATATATATTTCCCCCATAAGATGGTACACAGAATGATTTCATTAGTAGGCTAAGCTTTTTATCAGTGTTTTGCTTCTTGTAAGCTCAATATGTAAGGCCAGAATTTTCACGAGGAAGTAATTTAGATGCGTAAGAATCATTCTGGTTATAGGTTTCTTTATTCAAAACACTCTACATTGATTTGAGCCTTCTGAAGTCTCACAATAAATAAATTACTAGTGTCTTTGAAAGAAAATCTGTATTTCTAGATGAGATTGGCACTTTTTAAAGACATGGAAATGAAGAAAGATGGAGATGAAGTCTTGTGAACTAATCGAAAGGCTTCCTATAGAAGCTATCATCTGTTTACCAATATTCTCCTTTTTAAAAATGTTTTTAATTGATTTTAGAGAGAGAGGGAAGGAGAGGGAGAGAAAGAAACATTGATCAGTGGCCTCCTGCATGTTCCCTACTGGGGATCAAGCCTGCAACCCAGACATGTGCCCTTGACTTGACTGGGAATCAAATCGGTGACCTTTAGGTGCATGGAATGACACTCAACCGAGCCACACCAGCTGGGGGCAATATTCTTCTTTTTTTGGTCTAGTTTTACATATTTATTTCTTTAGTTATAGCTTAATCAACTTATGTCTAAACTTATCATCAGTCAGAATCAATGATTTCTACCTTTTAAAAATGGGGAATAGGAAAAGGTCTTATTGGCAGCATTATACAGATTAGCATTACCCAGCCAGGTGAAGTTACTCTCTAGCTAAATTCCAGCAGCCTATGAACAATACACCCACATGTGGAGACCAGAAAGTGCTCCTGTAAAATACTGCCTGTCCCGTTCTCCTAGCGAAGCAGGCGGAGTGCCAGCAACAAGCTTGCCAGGCTACTGGATGACTAAGGAAATTGAAGAGTTCCTTTGACAACAATGGAGGGTTTGGGAATGGACAGAAGACAAGTTAAAGAGTCAGAGGTTTGCAAATGCGGACAGAGATAACTAGACCAGGAAGCACTAAAAATGTGCCCCTGTCCCATTCAACGAATGGCCTGAGTAGGAGGCATGACCCTCTGAATGATGTTAAAGTTCACAGTAACTAAGTATGAGCTACACACTGAGGATGTGCTATTGTTGTGTACAGGCTGTGATAAGCATACATGGCTTGTGTGCACATGTGTAGCAGAATGCACAGAAACACAAGTGAATATATAACAAAGACGGGTCTGCATAGAGAGTAAACATGCATGGGGCTCAAGGGTATGTAGCCACATTGCTCAAATGTACTGTTCTAGCAGGATCATCCTTTATGGCTCAAACTCGAATAGCCAAGTCTGTATCCTCACACCAACATTATTTGGGAAATATCTGAAACACTCTCCTTTTCCCCAAAATATCCTAGACCCGTGGTCGGCAAACTGCGGCTCGCAAGCCACATGCGGCTCTTCGGCCCCTTGAGTGTGGCTCTTCCACAAAATACCACTGCCTGGGAGAGTCTATTTTGAAGAAGTGACATTAGAAGAAGTTTAAGTTTAAAATATTTGGCTCTCAAAAGAAATTTCAATCGTGTACCGTTGATATTTGGCTCTGTTGACTAATGAGTTTGCCGACCACTGTCCTAGACCAATATCATCTCCACTAAGACCCTAAGAGGCACAGAAACTCCATGAATGGCCACCAAATTCTAGCCTTGGTCTCTTTTTTCCCATACATCCCAGGCAGGAGGGTGTCGAGTGGTAAGATTCTGAAAAGGAATACATTCCCAGACCATGAACAGAAACTTGCCTTTGCGCATTTCCAGCAATCCTGGGAGTTTCTGTCCCAGTGTTCACTGATCATCACAGAGATAAAATGTCGTTCAGATACTTAACAGTGTCTAATAATAGGAGACGGTTTAGAACTGAAATCATTCCAGACGTCTGCGAAACCTGTCAAAATTTCCCAGAGGTAAGAAGCAATGACCTATAGTCGACTGTGGTCACGACCTCGGGGTCCAAGTGCTCACTCTAAAAAATTGCCGGGAGGTATCTGATGGCAGCTGATCAAGACATCATTCCCATGGTCTATCTGGACCAGATCCCACACACTGGAATGAATATTCAGCACACCCACCTTCCACACCTCATGGGGATCCACAGCGACACCAGAAAAAAATAACATTCTTTTCCAGTTTAGGATCTCCTTAAATAGACATACGGCACAACTCTCACCACTAGGCCTCTGCTCTCAAACTAACATCTCCATTCCTGAAATTCTCACCCGGCTCCCAGCTTCACAGTTTTAATGGCTGTGACTTATCTTGATTTGGACACCTTGATGTTACCTGAAACCCGGCACACCTGAACGAAACTTGTGATGACTCCATGCTCAGGACTTATCACAGGGGTAGACTCCTCGGATAGGAAGAGACTCAATAAGTATGTGCTCAGGGCATTGTTATTTCTTCTCATACCAGTTTCCACTCTCATATTCTCCACTATTCTCCAGTGCTGTTCTCTGAACTGAGTCCTACTTTGCTTCTCTGAAATGATTGAGTCTTATAAAGTTGTTCCTCTCCCCATTTCTCTCTACCTCTGGCTTCTTGTGAGTACCACCTCTGAATTCCCTCACTTCCTGCCCCCCTTTTTTTTTTAGGTGAATCATACTGTATCTGGTTCCTACTTTCAGGCCAAGTCATCTGGTCAACATATCCCATTTCTGTTAGTTCTGTTTCGACTCTGCTCCATCTAGTGGAATGCTTTAATGTACAGCATGGTGCCAACTTAAAAAAAAAAAAAAAAGTAATGCTCTACTTTGATGAAGAGGTTAAGAAATAAACAGAGGAAACAATATCTATATGAAGGTATGAAAACTTTTACTTTGGTTAGATAAAATAAGTCCCATTTCCCAAATACCTGAGGCAGAAACCTGGAATTCTGACAACATGCTTACTTGAAGAAAGTAGAAATGTATTTATTCCAATAAAAGCACAATTACTATGTCTATAAGGGCTATTCTGTCCAGAAATGAGACAGGCAAATGATTATTTTCTCTATTATGGAAGTTTTGTTAGCAAGGTACTGTTACATATGAATTATTGATAATTTTGAAATAAGCTCTAGAGATCATTAAGAAATTTTGTGGGTGACAATGTTTAACATACTAGAAAAATAAAAAAAATATCTCCTATGTTCTGTTATTTGTAAGTATTTTATTGATTTTTTTCTAGAGAGAAACATCAATGTGAGAGCAGAACACTTGTAGGCTGCCCCCTGCACACTTCCTATTGGAGACTGAGCCCACAACCTAGGCATGTGCCCTGACCAGGAATAGAACCAGCGACCTTTCAGTGCACAGAATGATGCCCAACCAACTGAGCCACACTGGCCAGGGCTGCTCTGTTTCTTATATTTACAGAATATAAGGTCTGCTTGGAGTCACATGTAAATTAATTTAATCACAAAGGCATGGGTATGGTTCTTGGGAAAACACTCTCTCGTCCTCTCTGAGGACAGTTATTTTACAATGTTAATGGAATATGAACTGCACAACAAACCTAGAGCCTGATGCGTGCTTTCTTCACCTGTGCTCTGACTGATCTGCACATGACATCCTCATGATTAGGGTCATGGGTTTTAGGGCTGGAAAAGATTTTCGAGTCTAGAGCCACGATGTTCACTTCACACCCTTTTCACATTCCCCATAGACATTCTGTTTGTGAATACAAATAACTATGTGGAGCCCGACAGGATCAAATCTGAAAGATTGGAGCTCAAAACCAACTGGGAGAAGGCTCCCTGAGGTCTTACTTCTGGAGACGAGGAGGCCATGATCAAATTCCTTCTTTTGAAGGTGATGGGGGAGAGACACATCACAGAAATAAGCTGGAAAGAAAATGAATAAAATTCTTCCTGGAAAAACCAGCCAGTTGTTGGCTCCTTCATTCATTCCCCAGGCTGTAGCCTCAGCGTTCTTCCTAAAACATAAATCTAATCCTATCCAAAGCAAGAAAGAACCAAACCTTCAAAACCCCTTCTGAACCTCAAGCAAAACCTAAAATCCTTAACTGGATGTCAAGATCCTCGGTTATCAAGTCCCTGACTCCATCTTCATCACCTTGAACCTGAATCTTTGCACCTCCCATGGTCCTTTAGCCACACCAACCTCTCACTTCCTCCAAGGGACAAAACTCTCCAGGACTCTGAGCTGAGGCATCAACGGAGCTTTCTACTTGGGACTCTGCTCTCTCCACTTCACTAGGTGCTCATTGTTCTGGTGCCACTTCCTACATCACTTTCTTCAAAAATCCAAGACTGGAGCAGATGTCCCCCCATATCACCTCTGCCCATCACAACTCGACAACCAACTATGACTTCAACTACTACTCATTGTCCACCTTCATCACCTAGAATCCTGCTCAGAACAAAGGAGGAGGTTAACACCCCTTTGTTGAGGGACTCGATGAATAAACAAAGGAATGGTACTACGATTCCAGCAGATCATCAGCACATAAACCACGGAGCTGCCAGTGGGCATTTCAGGGGTCACTTTTATTAAACATAAAGATAGGAAGGTAAGGTATTTTTCCCCCAAAGTTTAGATGCCAAACAATGTTACTCACTGGGTGTAGATGGAGAACAGACAGCAGTGTGAGAAGCAGATTTAAGACTCAGTTAGCTGGTTAAGTCAGAATGGAATAAAGCGGGCAGGTAAGTAAAATTTCCCTATCGGATGCATTAGCTCTAATATCTAAGTCACTCCCTGGGGAGGATTTGGCTCTTATAGAAGAATGCTAACTTTTCTTCTCCAGAGCGGAGTCTAATCAAGTGTGTAAATGCCGCAATACAGCAAATGGCAGGAGAGAATCAATGTTCCCCTTGTGAGTTCCTGACGTCTCGCCACCTGGAAGGAACTCGGGCCCGGAACAGAACAGGGACCGTGAGAAACAGTTATGCAAAACTTACGCTCTAGGCGAAGGTCAGCATGTCATGATCTTTCTCTTGGTTCCCCTTGGAGTGAAGACTGAGGGAAAAGACCAAATCTTGCCCATAGGCTCAGTGCTCAAAGCCAGAAAAAAAAAAAAAAATTAGCCCGCTTAGAATTCCTGTGGTTGTCTCCTGTTGGCTTCAAACACCACTTGGATAATGTTATCTTCATTCATCTAGTGAGTTAATTCTTCTCTTGTAAAAAAAAAAAAGACACAAAAAAAACCCAACAAGCTACACAAATGAAAAGTCTGACACCATTATGATAAGCAGAGTCCTGGGAACACTGGACAAATATTGCATTTGTACTTTTAAGTCAGGATTAAGAGGGGTGTTAGGAAAAACCAATTTGCCCCCTGACTCCCACGCTTCTGAATTTTGGTGTGTCAATCATCGGATTCTTTCATCCTCTGTGACCCAAACGCCTCTGACACCCTAAGTCATGATCATAATGATCAGCTCAAATTCGGTTGCCCTCCCAACACAGAATCACCCACTGGTTTCCAGTAAGACTTTGGAAGGCCCGTCTACCTGCTCGTCCAACGACATTTTGGCAATTTTTGGAAAACTGTCAGCAACACCAACATGCGCGCGCACACAGTTCAATCCTAGAGGAAAAGACTTCTGCCTCTGCTAAGTTTCAGCCGGGAACACATCTTCATGGGCAGCTAACAAACCCACTGCAAACGGGGGTTGATAATGGAAACCCTCCGGAGTCTTTAACCACAGTGTGCGCTGCAATAAAAAGAATTAATGCAGTCAATTTGTCCTCCTGTTCTCCGAACAAAAAACCCTATTCCCACCCCAGGCCTTTCAACAGCTGATTGGCAGGCCTGTCCATTTCCCCTCCACAGTGTTGTCAGAGCTCCTCAACATGATAATGAGCCTGTCACCATATTCAAATAGCCCCGTGACAGCGAGTTTTGTGAGTGTGACGTCCACGGCAAAGGGTCTGTCACAAAGCAGCTTTCAGGAAATGAAAAGGCAACGCTTCCCCGGCGATAAAGCTAATTTCTCCGCAGATAAAAGAGGGAGATTTGTCATCAGATGTTGTCACTGTTGTGTTGCATTTATCTCCTCAAAGGCTCCTGTTTTCTTTCTCTTTTTCCTTCATATTACATACATTTAGATTTGGCAGTGATGGGGATAAATGATGATGAAACACACGTTGTCTGTGTGAGGAAGCTGAGTCGCACAGAGGAAAAGGGGGGGAAGAGGGAGAGAGAGGGAAAAAAAATCTGATTTTTGTTGTTGTTGTTTTTTGGCCACATAGAAAAATAAGCAAGAAGAGAGGGGTCTCACCTCTTACGAGCTGTGTAATAAACTTCCACGTGTGGGACTCCAGTTCTGTGTATTTCACTCATTGAGGCCGACTGCTTCCCCCAAACCCCCAGAGGAAGCGGCTGTGTGAACGTCTCCCCACCCCATCACTTCCTCAGGGTCTGTGATGTGTTCATAGTGGACAGCAAGCCCCTCGTTCAAGGGTGGAGGGTTCTATGACCTTGGGAAATTGTGCAGGTTGGCTGAATACTGGGAAAACATGTTTTCTTTTCTTTTTTATTTCTTTTTACAGAGTGGGAGAGGGATAGAGAGTTAGAAACATCAGTGACAGAGAAACATTGATCAATTGCCTCCTGCACACCCCCTACTGGGGATGTGCCCGCAACCAAGGTACATGCCCTTGACTGGAATCGAACCTGGGACCCTTCAGTCCACAGGCCGACGCTCTATCCACTGAGCCAAACCGGTTAGGGCTGGAAAACATGTTTTCATCCCATGTCAATGCATTAAGGACTGTGGTGTGTAACTGAGATGTTACAAAGTACTACTGTTAAGGGGAAAATAATTCATTTTTCTTTGGTTATAAACAATTATTTTATAAAAAGCCCAGTTTTCTAGAGCAGCGATGTCCAACCTTTTTCATCTCATGGCACACATGAACTAATTACTAAAATTCTGTGGCACACCAAAAACTGTATTATGTCTTTTTTTCTGATCTGACCAGAAACATAGGTATAATTTTGATTGGTTTAAAAAATAATGATAATGGTAAATACCTTCCCTTTTTACTTCAAAGTGACTTTTTAAAAAATCAGGTGCCTATACTCACATATAGGATTTCTGATAACAGGACTCAACCAATCAGATGCAACCTTATTATGTGATGTGACCAATAAGATGCAACTCAATTATATGATCTATATATTTGTGGTTCAAGACAGGCATTCACACCAGTCAGCTATTTTGGTGCTGGCTGCTGTCATTTTTTTATTTGACAATCTAAGGGAAGAGAGGCCAGTGCCCCTGACTAAATAGTCAGGTACTGCATGTTTTCAAAATTCCTGCGGCACTCTGGTTGAAAGTCACTGCTCTGGGGCATTAACTCTGCTCCCCTCCCAGCCCCTGGAGACAAAAATGTCAAGTGTGCCGAGTTAATAAAAAACCTAATTTAGGTATTTTTTTTCAGGAGTACTTTATAAGTATGTATATGTGTGTATGTATGTGTACATAACATATATATTACATACGGTGTATATGCATTATATATGCATTTAAAACCCACATACATACATGCACAGGTATATTGTATATGTGTATAAAATACATGTGCATACATGCATGTATTAAATACATGTGTTTACATGTGTACATGTATAATACATCTGTGCACATACATATACACACAGTGGAAAAAATTCCTCAGTATTCCTTTTCTTTAAAGTTAGTGGATCAGCCCAGCCAGCATGGCTCAGTGGTTGAGTGTAGACCTATGAACCAGGAGGTCACAGCTGGATTCCCAGTCAGGGCACATGCCTGGGTTGTGGGTTCATCCCCAGCAGGGGCATGCAGGAGGCAGGTGATCAATGATTCTTTCTCATTATTGATGTTTCTATCTCTCTGTTCCTCTTCCTTCCTCTCTGAAATCAATAAAAAAATGTATTTTTAAAAAAGGAAAGTTAATGGATGCGATTTTAATGAAACTCGCACAGGTGTGTCTACCAGGATCCCTGGGAAGTGCTCTGGCTTTGTACAAACAGGGGGACAGGAAGCCCGCAGAGAACTGCCGTTCATCCCTGAGGTGCCCTGAGTACCATCTTCACACACACAAAAGCCCACATGGGTGGTCCCGAAGGCTTCGAAGAAGGAAAACCTGTGTAGGAATTTAAATCCAATGCCTCCTATACATCAGACTCTGTGACAAAAAAATAACCTTACCTCCTAGGCTCCATATGGGCTATCATACAACTGAATTCATTAATAGGCCCATATTAAACTATATTCAAACATTTAAGAAAGACACTGTATTATAACACATACATAACCCTGTGTCAGACCCTGAGTTTAGCTGACGCTCCTCTGAGGCAAGTGTCACTGTTACAGCTGCATTTCCTCTCGTCCTGATCTCCTGGCAGCCGATGTCTCTACTAGCATATGTGATGGCAGCTTTGGAGAAGTCCTTTCGCTGCTCAGAAACAGGGGGCTCCCTGCAATTTACATTTTCCACATTTCAAAAAATCACGGTCCTAGTCATGTCTCATTTGGGTTGAGGTCTGGATAGGCCAAAAGGGACAAGTAATTAAAGATAATGATAATTCCGCCGAAACCGGTTTGGCTCAGTGGATAGAGCATCAGCCTGCGGACTCAAGGGTCCCAGGTTCGATTCCGGTCAAGGGCATGTACCTTGGTTGTGGGCACATTACCAGTGGGGGGTGTGCAAGAGGCAGCTGGTCGATGTTTCTCTCTCATCGATGTTTCTAATTCTCTAATCCCTCTCTCTTCCTCTCTGTAAAAAATCAATAAAATATATTAAAAAAAATAAAGATAATGATAATTCCATGGTTTTGTATGTACTATATAGAGAGAGCTGGAATGACTAGAGAGTTTTCTTAATCAGAAAGTAATACTTTTTTTGGGGGGGGGGGGGGGGGCCTCAGTCAATCTTTACAATAGAGGGTATTCTAAATACACCAGCAAGGGTGAAAATGGAAAACACAAAAGAGAGGGGTTTAAAGCATGATTCACCTTTACCTGTCAACAATTCGTGAAGCTGAAATTATTGAAGAGTTTCTAGTGGGGTTTTTTTTGTGTGTGTGTTTTTTTTAATTCCAGAGAAAGAAAAGGAGGCAAAGAGGAAAAGCAGGTTGGGAGGAGGATGGGGTCTCCCCAATATGGGCAAATCCAATCCCTGAAAGAAGATAAAAGTAACTAATTAAGGATCAGCAATAAATGTGACTGATTTTTAAATTCGTCGGTTGGAGGGAACCATTATGAAGCCAATAAATAGAGAGGTAGACAGCTGGCTTTGTGTAATACCCGGCTCCTTCGCCTACTAGTAAATGTTGAAACCACCGATTTATCTGGGATTAAAAAAAAATAAAAGATGAAATCTCCCACGAAGCCATCCCCAACACACAAAGCAAATTCCAGCATCTTGAAGACATTCCTTGTCTCTGAAAGTCCTTGTCCCCGCCCCTAATCCCCTCATTAAAGCCACCGAAATGCTGGGATGGCATGAAAATGAATGCAAACCATTCGCAGCCATCCCCTGCTCACGCCACCTCCAAATGAAGGCAGGCGCCTTGCACAAGCCAGGCAGCAAGCGCTCCTGACAGGTGGATGATTTATGCTCATAGTCAGGAGAATCGGGGGTCCTGCCGAGGAGACAGCATGAGCGAGGCGTTGGCGAGACAGATGCTCTCAGTGGGCTTGCGGGGGCTGGCAGGCTCCAGCTAGTTCAGGTGCAACCTGGACACTTTCAGGGCTGCACTCCAACCGCCTGGATTCCAACACTCCCATGTGCCACTCGCAATCTTCTAAGCAACGTGCACGGCGCGTAACCTGCGGCCGCGGCCCCACACCGGGCCCAGCACCCAAGTGGGAGCAGACCCAGGTCTGTCCAGCGAGTGTGAGGATGCAGAGGAGGCACATGCTGTTCGAGAATCTTCGGTCCGGGAGATGTTTAGCCCGGGGAGCGTAGGTGGAGAGTGACAAGATTCCCTAACAATTGGATCGATGTTAAAGATTGCACCGCGGGATTAGGAGAAACACGCCTCAGCAGAAAACCGACATTCCTGTCAATTATATTAATTATTTTTCAGATACGTGACACCCGTCCGTGGCATTTCGTTCTGCAGAGGCGTTTGAATATGTGAGAGGGACGTGAATGAGGGAGGGATGGCTAACAGGGAGGGTCCCCCTAAAGGGTTGAATGGTGTTGAAATCAATCCGTGAAATAGTGTTTTGTGTGTGTGTGTGTGTTTTGGTGTGTTTTTTTCGGAATTTCTTTCCATGGCCCCCAACAATAACAATCTGGCAAAGAGGCTGGTATTGGGTAAAAGGGTAGATAAACCTAATTACAGCTATTGATGGCTAATGACTGCTACTCCGATCTCCAACAGGCGGTATTAGCCAGCACTTGACTGGTCAGCAGTAAGCCACCGATGGGAGAAACTCCCTCCCTGGCTCTCCACGCATCGCTGTTTTCCTGTTCAGCCCAGGGTCCGTGAAGAGCATGAGCATCCAAACATACCAGCTTCGGGTTATTTTGGATGAATGTGACTTTCCTCCCAACCCCTCCCCCCTCCCCTCCCAATACTGTAGGGTCAAAGGTAACACTGCCAAGGAGAGTTAAAGATGCAGGCATCCTTTAATTAGATACCAACATTCAAAGACTTGCCAATTCCCAAGAAGCCACTTTGCAAGGCAAGAGTTACAGGGTTCTTTCTTCTTTCTTTTTATTTATTTTTTTTTATTTTTTAAGGGGTGGGAGGGTGGGAGGAAGGAGGGAGGGTAGCCGGCTTTTTTCAACTCTGCACCAGCAAAAGAGAAATTTTTGAAAGAACAAAATGGAATACGCGGCCAGGAATTCAAACTGCCTCCAGACTTTCCAGTCCTCCCCGGAGAAAACACTCAAACAATCTGAAGTCTTCACAAAACTGCATGCAAATCCCTTTTCTAACTTCATTAAGCTCCAGTGCTTAAAGATCGTTCAGAGCAAGTACTTTAATTAGAGACGAGCCGGTGAAGAAACCAGCAAGGCGGGGCGTCCCCTCCCGAAACCAGACTGCCCTGCGGGGAGACCCTCACACTCAACCATGCCACTCAGTGCAGGGACAGACCGGGGGGGGAGGGGGGGGGCTGACCCGGCCCTTCCTTCCCCCAAAAAGGACTGAGGCTGTGGGTGAGTGTCCTACAGAGAGAGCTTCAAACAGCGCACTGGCCTCATCAGCATTCTGCCAGGTTCCCACTGTACGTACAGAGAGGGAAGAGAGAATGTGTTGAAGAAAGCAAGTCATTTAAGAGAAGCAGAGAACGAGTCATCTGCACTAGGTAAGCGTTTCCACTTTCCCCCGCCCCCCCTTCCTTCCCACCTTTTAATAAAAATATATGTTTTCATTGATTTCAGAGAGAGGAAGGGAGAGGGAGAGAGAGATAGAAGCATCAATGATGAGAGAGCATCATGGGTCAGCTGCCTCCTGCACGCCCCACGCTGGAGATCGAGCCCGCTACCCAGGCATGTGCCCTGACCAGGAATCGAACCTTGACCTCCTGGTTCATAGGTTGATGTTCAACCACTGAGCCACACTGGCCTGGATCCCCTCCCACCTGTTTAATCTTTGCTTTCTCTTTCCCTCTAGGGCCGTGGTCGGCAAACTGCGGCTCGCGAGTGTGGCTCTTCCACAAAATACCACGGCCTGGGTGAGTCTATTTTGAAGAAGTGGCGATAGAATAAGTTTAAGTTTAAAAAATTGGGTTCTCAAAAGAAATTTAAATGGTTGTCCTGTTGATATTTGGCTCTGTTGACTAATGAGTTTGCCGACCACTGCTCTAGGACAAGCCTTCCAACCCCAGCACTAGGGGCTGTAACCACTGCCCTAAGCACTGCAGTGCAAGGCACAAAACCAGCATTACAGCGTGCAGGTGCCACACAGAGCCCCGTGATGCTGCCAGGTACTTGATGATCTCATCAACCCAGGGATGGAACTACTAGTAGGAGAGCAAGTCCCCCGCGGGCGGAATCCCTGCTGGCCACTTCCTGTCTGGAGCAATCGCTTCCAGGCAGCACCTGAGAGGACATGGGAAGAACCACAGGTTCCCACGACCTGCAGCAACTGTTAACCCAGGTTGGTTACTGACCTAAACACACAAGAACTTGAAACTGGAACACACAGTTTCTAAGGGATAACATACTTGCTGGAAGTTCTAGGTGGAGCCCCGGCTGGGTAGTTCAGTGGGTTAGAGCATCATCCCCATGTGCCAAGGTTGTGGGTTCGATCCCCCAATCAGGGCACATAGAAGAAGCAACCACTGAATGCATTAATAAGTGGAACAACAGCCCAGCCCGTGTGGCTCAATGGATAAGTATCGACGTAGGAACCAGGAGGTCACAGTTTGATTCCTGGTTAGGGCACAAGCCCAGTTTGCAGGCTCGATCCCCAGTGTGGGGCGTGCAGGAGGCAGCCGATCAATGATTCTCTCTCACTGATATTTCTAGCTCTCTCTCCCTCTCCATTCTCTGAAATCAATAAAAAATATATTTAAAAAAATAAATAGAACAACAAATCGATCTCTCTCTCCCTTCCCCCTTCTCTCTCTGCCTCCCTTCCTCTCTCTCTAAAATCAATCCATAAAAGAATAAAAAATAAAAAATAAAGGTCTAGGGGAAGTCGAGGCCCTTTCTTCACTCACGACTTGCCTCTTGTTTATCCTGAAAAACTGAGCTGCATGAGCACATTATCGTCCACAAAAGGAGCTGCACTTGGGGAGAAATGAGCAGCGCTCCGGATGGGAAGTGATCCCAGGGAGTGAGTCAAGGTCATTTGTTTCTGGTCCGTGACAGACGTCCTCGCTGTCCCCCCACAGCCCACGGAGGGGTCCCTGTAATTCTGGCAGGTTCTGCTGACCCTGCCTGTCACCTGCAGCTCCCAGGAGCACGGGCCAGGGTCTGGGGCTGGAGTCACACTGAGTCTGAGCGGGGACCTCTGACCCCGGCGAGTCATTGAGAGCAGCGGCGTGAGGACAACCCAGGCCTGCTGTGAACACAGCACTCGGTCATCTTGCGGGGGGGGGGGGGGGGGCGGATTCCAGAAAGATGACATTTGAGACCAAGCACCACCGATCTGGTTTTGATTTCCCAAGGCAGAGTCTGAACACCTGGACAACAGAATAATGACGACGATGCTGATAAGAAGAGCTTACATTTACCGAGAACAGACATTTGTCAGACATTGTGCTAAGTATTTTAAACACACCATCTTCTTTAATCCTCACAGCAAACTCTATAGAATATACATCATTATCCCTATTTATAAAGAAAAGGCAGCTAAAAACATTAAGAAACCTGCTAGTAATTGTCAAAAAAACACAACTCAGTCTGCCTATTAGCAAATTCCACGACCTTAATAATATGCTATGTAGAATAGTGAGTTTATAATACATTCCAAACATATTATCTTTATTTTGCAAATACCCACATTAAGCTCGTGCCTTTGTAAGATATTACACTACCTAATAGACTTTCATAATGTGAGAGGAAACTAACGATTCATAATTGAACCCACCTCCACTTCCCACAGGCCTGAATTTCTTTAAAATATCCAGCCATGAAGAAAGATGAAAGTAAATTAAAAAAATAATAAGAATAACCTCGGCCAGCCTGGCTCAGTGGTCAGGGCACATTGGGTTGCAGGTTCGATCCCCAGTGTGGGGCATGCAGGAGGCAGCAGTTCATCAATGATTCTCCACATCATTGATGTTTCTATCTCTCTCCCCCTCTCTCTTCCTCTCTGAAATAAATTAAAAAATGTACTTAAAATAATAATAATAATAATAATAATAATAATAATGATGATGATGTGCAGGTGCCTTAGCACTTCATGTTACAAGACTCTTTGACAATGATCTCTCTCGCTAGGATGGCGAAGACCCCAGGACTACGCTTAGCGTCTCCAGCCCATTAGCTGTTTTCCGATATGCAAATGACTGGTCTCCCCGGACTGTTTAGCCCAGCTGATTCCAGCACTGTCTCCTTCTGGGCTTCCATTTAAATCAATGCCTTCACCGAGGCTGCTGGTTAGATCCTGCGGCTGCACGCCAAGGAAGAGAAGGTGAGGAAGAGAAGACGCCCCAGCTTTCTGAGCTTGGGAACTCAAGGAGGCCAGCTCCCGAGTGACATCCAAATAGAAGCAGAATTACTCCCTGGAAAAGCTGGGGGTTTTGTTCTTTCTACCTGAACCAAACTCCTGATGGATTCTCCCCGCTGGTACACATAACCAAATGGTTAGAGATTTGTGAGATAAGGGGGTGGGGGAAGGGGAGGGAGGGAAGAGGGAATCGCTAACATTTCTTAGGCATGCGCCCCTTGAATTGAATTCCTGTTCTTTTTACTTTGTCAACATTAGCGAAGCTTTATTTTTTTACACTCTCCCCTCCAGATCCTAATGAATGACTTCTGGAGAGACCTCCAGACTCAAGCGGAATCCTGGAGAAAATGCATCGGTTCGCAGGCCGCGGATCCGGACCTGTTGCCTGTGGAGCATGAAAGGGATGGAGCAAATAGAAAATGAAATCATCAGACAAGGACCGCACGCCTCTCGGGGCAGACGCTCCAGTCTCTCCCGCTGCACAGTCGCCTGTGATGGCCCACAGGGCAGGGAGGGGCGCCGCTGAGAAATCTGAGCAGCTCCCACATCGCCCAAGCCCTTTCTAAGACAAGACAGAAACACCCTACGCAGAAACTTTATGAAATAATATGGGGGTTCCACAGAGAGCAGTGTTTGCAGAAATCAAAACACATCCCTGCTCTGGCCTCGCCCTTTTGCGTGAGGATATCTACAATCAGGAAGGATGCTGGAATCCTAACAGCTCTGGTCCCAAAGGCATCCCTTGAAATGAAGGTCTGTTTGCTCACAAAAGTAATAGACACCAGTGGCTTCCACTGGTAATGTAATGGGAACCACAGTTCACCTCTCCACACTCTGGAAAGATTAACTCCCAAAGAGGAAAATCAAAAGACTTCATTAGGAATGTATGAGTCTAGTTAGTACGGGCTCAGAGTCTGGGAAATTTGGAGTGAACCCTGGCTTTACCGTGTTTTTTTTTTTCTTTTTTAATCCTCACCGGAGGATTTTTTTTTTTTTCCATTGCTTTTCAGAGAGAGAGAGTGGAAGGGAGGAAAAAAGAAAGGGGGAGTGAGAGAGGGAGAGGTGGAAAGAGAGAGAAACATTGATGTGAGAGAGACACATCAATGGGTTGCCTCCCACATGCTCCCCGACCAGGGGTGGAGAGTAAATTGGAAACCCAGGTATGTTCCCTTGACCAAGAATCGAAACTGAGACCCTTTTGGTGCTCGGACCGATGCTCTAACCACTGAGAAACACTGGCCATAGCATGGTTTACCATTTACTTGCTGATCTTAGCAAGTTATTGATATGTTATTTAAAATAGGCCTTAATTTTCTCATTTCTATTCATCAACTTATCAAATATCGAAGGAGAAGGGAGATATAAAACAATGCCAATATAAATCCAGTATAACATGACTGCTGAAATCAAATTCTGTCATGGTCACACACATATATAGAAAAAATATAGAAATAATTTACATATGATGATAGCCCCTGACTTGTTTCTAACATCATTATTTGTGACAAAATTATTCCTGCACTGTAATTTTCATAATGGAACTAAAAGCTAAAAAAGCGAGAAAGAATCGTGCTGTATTTTATTGAGCACCTACTATGAATATGATGATTATGCTAAGTGTCATGGAGGACTGAAATAGAAACAGCCACAGTCCCTGTTCTCACGTTGTCTATGCTCTCCTCTGTGAGGCACTCTAAGTGACTAACCGAATCCTAAAACTTAAAACTAAGACAGCATTTTCTGAGTGTTGGTTGTTTGCCGGGCACTAGGCCAAGACTATGGCATCTATTACTTCCTTTAAACCTCAAGACAACCCTCTGGCTATATCATTAGGATGTCCACTTTACAAAGAAGGTTTAAGAGGTGCAAAGTCACTAGCTTAAGATAACACAGCAACTAATCAAGTTAGGGTTGAACCCTCCTTTTCTGCACTGTCCAACAATCACCAGCTACGTGGGACTATTTAACTGAAATTAAAACTTCAATTCTTCTGTTGTAGTAGCTGCATTTCAAGGGTTCCATCAACAGTCACAGACACCGTCTGATCTGAGAGACCAAGCTTCTTATCATTGCAGTCTACTTTCCTCTTGGAACACAGGAAGTGAAACTGCTCTATTGTCTGAAACAATAGAAATGATGGTAACATCCAGAAAGGGGCGAAATCTGTATGGTTGTAAGTAATGAGGCTTACGATAAACTGCATGAGGGCAGAAAGCTGTCATGTTCACTTTTAATTTCTGACAGTTAATAAAGTCAACTGTATAGAGCCATGCCTCAAAAAATACGCACTGAATGGATGGATAAAGGGTGGATGAGTCAACATTTAGAGATGGGCCTGAGGAACCTGTATAATTTTGATCCATGAGTAGCTACAGAGCAACTACAGGAAGAAAAACCTGACCCCAACTCGAGATGTTATAAGGAACAGGGAGGTCATGGCCAGTCTGGTTCAGTGGAGAGAGCATTAGTCTTCAGATTGAAGGGTCATGGGTTCGATTCCCAGTCAAGGGCATGTACTCAGTTGCAGAATTGCTAACCCTGGTAGAGGCACGGTAGGGGCATGTGAAAGAGGCAACCAATCGATGTGCCTCTCTCATGTTGATGTTTTTTCTCTCTCTCTTTCCCTCTCCTCCCTCCCTCCCACTCTCTAGAAATCAATGGGGAGGGGGAAAAAAGAACAGGATGTATTCCTACAACAATACATAGAAATATTTACACAGGTTAGACCCGGAGGCAAGAATCCACTTTCCTTCCCAATATTTCCAAATTATGCAGGAATTGATAATAACCTAAGACTGGCTAAGGTCAGAGTAATTGCCATTTAATTGGCTTCACATATTCTAAAGATAACGATAATGTGGACACTGAAGAGAATTACAGTCCTGGAGATGAATGTCGGGGAGAGCAGAGAGGTGAGTGCCTGGGAGGGGGCAGGGAGGGGTAATTATGGAGGTGGCAAGCTTGGGAATCACCAAGTGGACACTCGGGTACAGCTGGGAAGAAACTTTGCTTTTAGAAGAAATTTTAGAACACAAAAAGTATTTTAAAAAAGGGGGGAGAGAGGGAATGGGAGGAAGAGGAAGGTGTGTGCCCCATAAAAGTGATGTGTGCGGGAGACGTTTCGTTGGGGGACATTAATTGGACAGTCCAGGGAGAAGCCACTAACTGAGGCTCAGGTGGCTCCCAGGAAGACACGGGAGCTGAGATCTGAGAGGCTGGCCAGGGAAAATGGACTAAACTTCCCAAGAGTTGAACTTGAGCTGGAAATTAGTTCAGATGTAGGCACACACACATACTGAGTTCAACTAGGAGACGTGCATGATCTCATTGTTCTATATTCTACTCCGTAAATTCCCCACATGCCCAATATACCTAAACACTCGAGTAAAATAATCCAGGCATCTTAACGTTAGTATGATTACGAAGCCTCTGTAGAAAAGACGCAATAATTGAAAATGAATAGTTGAGGAAAACAGGGAAGGGATTCTGATCCTGGATTCGCTTAATCCTTGGACAGACAGGTTAAGCAACGGGCCACTGCTAAGAAACCCCCCATTTGGGTTTTTCCCTGGGTCCCCCTTGGCTCACCACAGTCACCTATAAAATAAGAGCTTGTTACAACTGGGGCTTTACAATAGCCCAAATCCCACCACCCCCTGGCAAAGGTCTCTAATGCTTCCGGCTTCCCCAAAACATGTCCACGCTGCGCTCTTTCAATGGTATGGCTCCATGATGTCGGGTAAAAACAAATCTGTGATGTGGAAAATGGGCTGAAAGTCATCATACCCTCCCTCCCTTCCCTCCCTCCCGTTGTACCTGGGCTGTGTCGTCCACCTGGGTACCACGGCTGAGTGGGCGTGGCAGGTCCCTGAGATTTGCTCCAGTGGCCACAGAGCCACACTGGCTCTCACACAGCACAATCTGCCATTCACTGAAGGCCGCTTCTCCAGGAAGCCCAAGGATGGACTCCCCACCAGAGCCAGCAGGCCCGGGGAATTTGGCGAGCACCGGGCACGCCGACTTCTGCCAGCTAATTGGCTTTGGGGAAGCCGCTGACCTACTCTCCACTGAGTGGATTTTGTGGGCCTGGAACCCAGCCTGCCTCCCATCATTGATCAACCTTGGCCGAGCCAGCTGGCTTGTTCCTTTGCAGACAGCTTGCCTCGGGGAAGCTGGTTGGTGGCTCCATAACCTACTAAGCGAGAGAGACACAAAAGTACAGAACGGCCTCTTCAACAATGACCAGCGCTTGATTTCAGCTTTCATTCGAGGGCGACTTAGGAAGAAGCAAAACCATCTAAGACCCCTGATGTAACGTGGAGGGAGCCGTCTTAACAAGAGGGTAACCAACAATTAGGAATGGTGCCCACATGAAATACAATCACGAAGCACTGCATTCAATGAACCTTATTCACATGTCTACCAGGATTCCCTTACACTAAGTGTAAGCACAATATCCACCTCATCAACGCCACATTGACATACGGGTGCATGGGTGAAAAGGAGCAAAAATCTGTTATCTGGAGCCGATGGGGAAAATTCTACATCAGAGTCCTCTGTGGCTGGGGGAGTCCCTCCCCCACCCCATCACTCACCGGGGTGTCTGTCACAGGACTCTCAGTGCATGAGCAAATGTTGAAGCAGGTTTTCCCCATCCTGGGGGCGAAATCCATTGGGGACTTTATAATCCAAAAGGAATAAAAATGTGTAGCGTACTAGATAACTGCCGGCTCCCTATTTCAAGTTCACAAATGGAAATGACACATGGGGACAATGACATAAATGATTAACTTTTAATAGTGTTCCAAGGAGAGCAGGGGAAGGGGCTGAAGGAACAGCTTCTCGTAATTGCCATCTTGCTGTCCTCTCTCGCACAAATGCAGCGAGGGGAGATGTATTCAGTTCCAATAATCCTGGTGCTCTCTCTGGTAAGTCTACATGAGACAATCCACTTCGTTTCTAATGGAAGTGCTGTCTTTGGAGAATATGTGCCTGCACAATTGCTTCAGAGAACCAGATGCACAGAGGGAGCATGGGATGGCCTAAGACCCACATGGATCAGATGCAGATGCAGTGGCGTCTTTAAAATATTAGTGTTTTCATTTTCCCCATTTGTAAAACTGGTAGACTGTAATACCCCAGTGTACCTGATGGCCTGGCCTCAAAATAACTGAGGCACAGAGTCAAAGGCAAAACTTATAAGGAGTATGGTTCTGAAGGCACTTTATTCAAAGTTTTTATTGATTTTAGAGAAAGAGGAATAGAGAGATGGAAGCATCAATGATGAGAGAGAAACATCGATTGGCTGCCAGTAGCAATCTCTCGCTTCCATTCCCTCTATGCAGTGGGGAAATGCCCACTCCAGGGGTCATTGCAAGGCTTAATAAAAAAATAAAAACCCAACTAAAGTGCACACTGCACAGCCTAATGCATATGAAGATATGAAGCTCTCAAAAATAGGTTATTACTTTTACCTGCAAAATCTTTGCTACTTATTTCGAGACATTTCATATCAACAAAGCATGAACAGCTTGGCCGGCCTGGCTCAGCAGTTGAGTGTTAATCTATAAACCAGAAGGTCACGGTTAGATTCCTGGTCAGGGCACATGCCTGGGTTATGGGCTCGATCCCCAGTGTAAGGGGGTGCAGGAGGCAGCTGATCAGTGAATCTCATCATTGATGTTTCCATCTCTCTCTTTCTTTCCCTTCCTCTCTGAAAGCAATAAAAATATATTTTAAAAAACAAAGCGTGAACAACAACAAAAATATCACTGACTGGTATCTACTTGAAATAACTTTTTTGGTGGCACCTTAGACATACTCCCCAGTGGCTCAGTGTCAGGACTGAGCTCACAAAAAGGCGCTCTTTGCTGCTGCTGATCTGATAACTTGGGAGTTTTGTCTAACACTCTGCATTAATGAGGGAGCTTCTTAGGATAATATTACAACAGAGAGTGCAAGAAATACCAGGGAGGTCAACGCGGTTCTATTACCTGTCATCTAACACAGAAATATTTTCCTTGAATACCATTAAAGCTTCCTCCTTCTCTTTGTTCTCCTTTTTGAAGGCGTTGAGAACCCGAATTTCCCTACCGATAATTTCTGTTTTCGACTTGGCAACATAATGATATTAGACTTCAGGGGGAGAAAAAAAAAATTCACCTTGGCAATGTCTTCTTCAGGAATTTGTACAAAAGAGATTTTGTTCGGATGCATTTGCTAAAGCAGGTTCTTTAAGTAAGCAAAAACACAGCTGCTTGCTACTAAATGATTGGAGTTGCTTCACTTTTTTTTTTTACCTACCTGGAAAATGCTACACCCTTTAAATGAACATTTTATTAAAATGGAAGCTATAAACAGAAGGGCAATTAGACAGGGGAGTTGCTCTTTGCTGGCCTGCTGATAAGGGTGAACCCAGAGGCCTGGGAGTCCCCGCTGCCATCTATAAATCAAGACGCAAGCTGTGAAGGCAGCAAAAACAGTTCTGGGATAATTTTTTCTTTATGTCCTGGGGGTTTGAGACAACTGATTGGGGAGATGTCATAGCAGCGACATGAATAAAGCCATGCTATCTCATGCACTAAGGATGCTCCTCCACGTAGGATGTGACGGCCTCCTGATAAACCCAGGTGAACTTGAAAGTAACAATCTAACCGACTGAACATCGGAGCCTGGCCTAGCCCACCTGACACACACTTCCATTAGTCCCTCTGGGCAGAATCACCTAACACACTGGCTACACTGGAGGGTGTCCTGGTTGACCCTCGTGATCACAGGGCTGCCCGGGAGTTAAGCTCAGGGCCGCTGCCCAGCATCATGAGAAAGCACCCTACTGCCCATTGCTCGCCTGGAAAAAGATCAACATTCAAAACCTGAAGCAGGTTTCCTACGCGGTGCATGTCCTTTTGGTACCATCGTACAGTCCAGAAATATTGTGCCAGGACTTGAGTCTAAAACTTGACCCTGACTGTGTCCAGCAACAACAGCTGATGTTGATCTGATTGATCCTTACTTTGGGCCACATTGGGCAGCGAGCACTTAACCTATAGTGTCTTACTAGACACACTTTATTTGCAAACACTATTATTGCTACCATCATTTTACTGATGATGACACTGAAGATTAGAAAGGTTAAGCCCTAGCTGGTTTGGCTCAGTGGATAGAGCATCAGCCCGAGGACTGAAGGGTCCCGGATTTGATTCCGGTCAAGGGCATATTCCTCAGTTGCAGGCTCGATCCCCAGGACCCATGCGGGAGGCAACCAATTGATGTTTCTCCCTCTCACATTGATGTTTCTCTCTGTCTCTCACCCTCCTATCCACTCTCTCTAGAAGTAATCAATGGAAAAATATACTAGGGTGAGGATTACCAAAAAATAACAAAATAAAATAAATTTAACAAAGAAAGGTTAAGGAATCTCCCCCTCCCCCTTATTTTAAGGCAAAGTATAAATGCCCACTTTCCCCCCATGATACAGCTAAATTGGTCCTCCGCACTTTGATACGCAGGCATACCATACTGTGCATAAAGGGGGTGTCTTGCTCTCATTTGCAAGAGTCCAAAAATAAAAATTAGTAATTGAGTTGCCAAGGTGAAACCCATCACAGCAATAAACAACAAAACGCCCTTCATCCTTTGATCAGAGAATTCTCTACCTAAGTAAAATAATTACTGCTTTCATAAACTGTCTCTGTTTGCCACCGACAGAGAGCAAACTGAACGCGTAGGCCCTGCAGTCATCGTTAAGTAACCAAGGAGAAGGATCAGAATAAAAATAAATCTTGGCCAGATTTATGGGTGCACCTTGAGGAGGTCTTGTTTTCCCCCTTCAAATACACAACACCTGCAAAAAATGAAAGGCGAATGTGGAGACCAGATATCTTGTGACAGATGGGCTTTCTCTGACATACAGTATGGGACGATGCCGCAAACACCATGCCGGCCCATCATTCCTGAGGCTTACCAGCAAAGGAGAATTCTTCAGGAAGCGGAATGGTGTAACCACTCAGATTTGAAGAAACTATCATTTTTCAAGTGTACTTCTTGGAATTTTGTTATCTTGCGGTCTTTTGTTGTTTCTCCACACGTCTGCTTCATTGACTTCAACTAATAACAGTTTTTTCATTCAAAAATTCTAACCATAAAATCAAATGTCATTCATTCAGATACTATTCTGGTGCTGGCTCGTGAGAAGGCATATAATATAACTGGAATTGGTCACCCACCGAGCCATCACTTCCCTTTTGCACCCCAGGTCTTTAGCAGAAATGGTGATCAAGCCCTAGCTGGTTTGGCTCAGTGGATAGTTTCGGCCTGAGGACTGAAGGGTCCCAGGTTCGATTCTGGTCAAAGGCACGTACCTCAGTTGCAGGCTCCTCCCCGGCCTGGGCCCTGGCCCCAGGCTCCTGCAGGAGGCAACCAATCCATGTGTTTCTCTCACATGGATATTTCTATCTTTCCCTCTCTCTAAAAATCAATGGAAAAATATCATCTGGTGAGGATTAACAACAACAACAAAAAAAAAGGAAATGGCAATCAATAAATGATTATTATTTTTAAAGAAAGTCTCATTTTTCTGTAAATCGCCCTTCAGAAAAAAGTTCATTTCCCTCAGGCAGGCGTTAGCTAAGATGCATTTGGCTAGTTGACTCAAGAAAATACCTGTTCAAGGAAAGAAGGTCCCCATCAAAGCTGTTGAAACCTGATTTCATTTCAGATTTGAGGACTAATGTTGTTGTTTTTTGTTTAAATAGATTGTGTCTGTCAAATTCCAGACCTGCTGAGCCACCAGCCTGCGTGGACCGCCGTGGTCAACACGGGGGTTGTAGCAGCAAATTTTATTAGGGGCTGGTAATTGAATTGAACAGGTTTACATTTGAATAGATTTACTACATCCTGATCCCTGACACACTGCCTGGGACTCAACTCCCTCTCCATCCATAAAGACACACTTAAGACGGGCTCATTCTCTCCAGGCGGAGAAGGCCGGTCTGGAGCCAAGGCGATGGCCACATGGAATTGTGCATTTATATGCTGGAGGGAATGCCGCTTGTCACTGCATTTTTTTTTCAAGTGCAAAAATAAAAGAGTGTTCCATATTTGCTCATAACCATTCCATCCTTTCTCTTTGGGGGAAGGGCCTAAGAGAACTGGTATTTGCCCATCAAAGTAGGCATAAGGGGGTAGAGGAAAATGAATTATTACATGAGTATATCAGCCACAGCAGCAATTTCCTTGAAAATAGACCCTCTACAGGCTCGATCAGAGCATGTGAAGAGGCGTGGATATTAGGTAAGCACCGCACCCATCGCCTTTCACCAACAACATTTAATTAGACGCAGTTCACAGCTCTTGAGTCACTCTAAACACCTTTCAAGATGGCTCCTTTTTAAAAAACCACAAGAGGGTAAAAGTATTCAGGGGAAAATATTGTTTTCTATTTCCTTCTTAAACCTGGAAGGACACATAGTCATGTAAATTACAGCAGTAAGATCAAACTGATGAGAACATTTCTATCCATCTGGAAATGGAGGCATATCCCAGCACTCTCCAGATTTTGAAAATAAAATCAGTATCTAGGACACATCAACTCAAAAGTTGTTGATTCATGTATTACTTTCATAACACTTTTAAAAGTTGACTTGCTCTTTGAAAATAATGACTTCTCAGCTCCCGACTCTTCATTAAGTCTTTTTTTGTTCCTATCAAGGAAGGAGTTCGTTCTCAGTGGACAAGCCGCAGGGAAGCAGAGCGTGATTTCCACACCCCCACATATGACCCGATCCACTCATCGTCCTATCACACTGCTCATGGTAAACATCTTGGAATAAGAACAAATCAGGAAAAGTGAGGCTGAGTGAAGCTCTGGTTCGTTCTTGGGGAACATGCTTGGATCTTTAAATGCAGAGGTTAAAAAGCCAGTGATCGCCATTAACGGCACAACAGACAAACTCACAGAGCCAACCCTAAGGAGGCAGAGTCTATGACTTTGCAGAAGCTATACATTTAAATATTTACTTTACCTCATTTTCTCTCAAATGTCAATGACCACACTTTCACTGTGTTCCTTATAAAGTTATCATATTTAGTTTAAATTCTGGCAAATTTTCTGAAGAAAAGGAGACAGTGTAACTCAAAGGCAGCATGTAACATGCACATTTATAAAGGCACCCATATGCACAAAGATACATTAAAAAAAAACACCCACACACAGCTAAATCTAGGGTTTTCAAATTAAAAAAAAAAAAAAAAACACAAATTTTCTCTGAGCTAGAATGTTAGTTTCACAGACATGCTGAGATACACAAATATTTCAGGACCTTCGATATGGGTGAGAGTTGAGAGAATTCTAGAATCTGACCATTTGCTTCCAGTTCCTGGCTGTGTGAGCTTAGTCAGTGTGTTCAGCACAGAGTACACATGCACGGTTATTATCTTGTGTATGTTGCTATTATCCCCAACTGAGAGCAACACTGTTAATGTCATGACTGCAAGTTCTTTATAATGGAAAATCAATCCAAAAGATAAGACTAGAAGACAATAAACTGTGCTTTAAATCTAAGATTAATTAAGCAAGAAGAACATGGAAGCTACATGAAATGATGGATATGTTAATTAGCTACATGGTAGCAATTATTTTACAAAATACATGTATATCCAAACAGCAACTTAGGCACATTAAATATATACTCTGTCAATTCTAGCTCAATAAAAATGGGGAAAATCTCTGTGAACCTGATAAAGAGAAGAAATGCAGAAAGATAATAAAGAGTCGCCTCCTGGTTGCTCTCCATCTTCCGCCCTCTGGAAATTATAAGGATGAAGAAAACCAGAATTGCCCAAACCTACCTGGTGGGTTGAGCCAAACCACAGGTACATCCTACCTTGCCCCTTCCTGTCGATGTCAGCAGCTAGCCACGAGGTATCAGAGAGGTCAGATAAAGAAGAGGCATTCCGCCCTCAGATTCGGCGCACTTACTGTGACCCCATCTTTTCCTGGTTTCTCTCGCACTGTGACAATTCCTTGTGTCCTCCCCCCGCACCCCCCACCTCCCATTCCCAGCCTGAAGCGCAGGGCTACCGCCCAGGGGCCTTACCTTCCTTCAGCATGCCCACTTTCAAACACTTCATGAAGCGGCAAGCTTGGCAGGATTTACGCCGGCGCTTCGTGATTTCGCATTCGTTCGTAGCAGGACAGCTGTATTCTATGTTACCTGAAACACAGGGTCAGGAGGAAACAAGCCGTCAGATGGGCAAGACCCAGGAAATGTGAGCATCTCAAAGGCAGTGGATGACTCCTGTCCCCTCCCCGCAGAATTAAATAAATAACAGGCACGAGGCTGTGACAAGTGTCATGAGGCTGGATGCTCTGGGGCAACCACTGAAGACACATTGAACACTGAGAAGATATCTGGTGAAGCTCTTCAAAAACTCCTGTTCAGAATGAGCCTTTCACTTGATGCTGAGCTCACACGGGCCAAGACCCAGTCTTCCGGGATCTCAGGATCCAAAGACATTTTGAAGCAGATTATTTCTATAAAACCTCAAGCATCACAACTATCTTCTTGTATCCTCAAGCCTGGTTCTCTTTCTTTATTAAAAAACTAGAGGCCCGGTGCACAAAATTCGTGCATGGGGAGGGGTGTCTCTCAGCCCAGCCTGCACCCTCTCCAATCTGGGACCTCTTGAGGGATGTCTGACTGCACGTTTAGGCCCGATCCCACTGGGCCTAAACGGGCAGTTGGACATCCCTCTCACAATCCAGGACTGCTGGCTCCCAACCATTTGCCTGCCTCTGCCTGATTGTCCCTAACCGCTTCTGCCTGCCAGCCTGATCACCCCCTAACCACTCCCCTGCCAGCTTGATCAATGCCTAATTGCTCCCCGGCTGGCTCGATTGTCTCTAACTGCCCTCTCCTGCTGGCCTGGTCACCCCTAACTGCCCTCCCCTGCCATTCTGGTCATCCCTAACTATCCTCCCCAGCAGGCCTGGTTGCCCCCAACTTCCCTCTCCTGCTGGCCTGGTCCCCCCAAACTGCCCTCCCCTGCAGGCCTGGTCCCCCAAACTGACCTCCCCTGCTAGCCTGGTCTCCCCAACTGCCCTCCTCTGCCGTCCTGGTCACCCCCATCTGCCCTACTCTGCTGGCCTGGTCATCCCTAACTGCCCACAACTGCCCTCCCCTGCTGGCTATCTTGTGGTGGCCATCTTGTGTCCACATGGGGGCAGCCATCTTGTGTCTTAGAGTGATGGTCAATTTGCATATTACTCTTTTATTAGATAGGATTTTAATGCTTCCAAATAAACTGATGAACAAAAACAGATCAGAGACAGAAAAGCATCGATCAGACCATCAAACCTCAGAGGGAAGGTAGGGGAGGATCGGGGTAAGGGAGAGATCAACAAAGAACTTGTATGCATACATGTAAGCTTAACCAATGGACACAGACACCAGGGGCGGGGGGGGTGAGGGCATGAGTGGGAGGGTGGGGGGGGCAATGGAAGGTAAGGTAATACCTTAATCAATAAAAGAAAAAAATTTAATGCTGACATCATTGCAGTTGTTGCCTTTTCCCCACCCTTTGCCCACCTCCATCCACCCATCCCTTTCTCCACCTTCCTAGGCCTTCACCAAACTATGGGTGTCCCTGGGGCATGCTTCCATGGTCTTTAGCTGAGCCTGGGTTTCTTTGTGTGACTAATGTTGGGATGCATCAGGCATATTGTCTTTTTTAAAAATATGTTTTTATTGATTTTTAGATAGAGTGGAAGGGAGAGGGAGAGAGATAGAAACATCAATGAGAAACATCATTGATTGGCTGCCTCGTGTACACTCCCTACTGGGGATGGAGCCTCAACCCAGGTATGTGTCCAGAGCGGGAATGGAATTGGCAACCTCTTACTTCCTAGGCTGACATGCAACCACTGAACCACATTGGCCAGGCAGCCATATTGCCTTTTTGACAAACTTCATTATGGACAATAATTGGCGGGCTCATTTGGGACTTTGCGGGAAGTTCCTACAGGGCGGCCATGCCTGAAGTTCCCTGATTCTTGCTGTAACCTGAACCACAGTCTCACAAAACAACTCAATGCTTGGTAAATACTTCGCTATTGATAAACAGTGATCCTCATCTTCATCATCACCATCCTCATCACCCTTGTTACACCACTTGCAGAAGGAGATACAAACCCCCAGCCCCATGAAAGTGTTATGGGTAAGAATAAACTGAGGTGAAACTGTTTTTATCATCCGAGTTTACATTTAGTGGTAGTACTGACACATTTGAAATGGTATGTAGCCAGGAGAAGATCCAAACTGCATCTGGAATTGACGTGTGGGAGGCGCCCTGGGCCTGCCTCCAGCTTTGCGAAGAAGCTGCCTTTAGAATAAAGCCTCTCTCCCCATCAGCTCCATCCCACAGCCCTGGAAGATCTCCCACTCCTTCCTAACCCTTTCCCCTGGTGATTAAGTGCATTAGTATCTTAATGAAAATGCATCCTGTTTATTGCCCTCTTGGGAAGGGGGAGGTCATCACACCAAATGCATAAATTGTCATCAGAGACGGTCTGAGCATAATTGCAATTTTGCTGCTCCGTGTCTGCTGTGCCCAGGGTCTGTCCGAGTCCCCAGAAAGTAGGCACAGAGACTAGTAATTAGCATAGAGGCTGCCTGGGACCTCGGCATTGATGAAATATTTCAGAGTTAATCACACTTTGTCAACACTGATTTATATTGACTACCTTTCTCCAGACTGATGCCTCCTCAGTAAATATCACATTAGTGGATTGCAAGGTGGTACAGACGCAAATCCTCAGCTACCGCTAATTCCTCAGGAAGGAAGACCTCGCCACTTAGAACCACTGAAAATTGGCTCAGTACGCATGACTTAAAAAAGGGGGGGTTGTGTATTATAGCTTGAGATAAGCCCATCCAAATAGTTTGGCTAAATTAGGGTCCAATACAGGGTATTTATAATAATAAATGCAACTACTTTTTAACAGAAGAGGTTAAATAGTAAGAGTAATACTAATTGTGTCCACAGAAACACACCCATCACCTTCTTTGAAGACATTACTGATGCTATAGTCACAGAAAACCAAGTCAAAGCAACCAGACTGTCTGGGTCATGTCTGAAAACAAAGGGACTGAGAATATGAACTGTAGATAAACCATTTTTCAGTGCAGAGTTTCTTTAACCATCACCGAAAATTTATTTGACATCAAGAGAGTGTTGCTAGTAATTTCTGAGGAGTTACTACCAGAACCTTCCATCTACATGGCCCTCCCTATCCTTATTTGAAAAGAAACCCAGAGCCAGTGTGGCTTGGTTGGTTGAGCGTCGACTCATATACCAGGAGGTTGCTGGTTTGATTCCCGGTCAGGGCACATGCCCAGGCTATGTATGGGCTCAATCCCCAGTGAGGAGTGGGCAAAAGGCAGCCAGCAGCCGATCAATGATTCTCTCTCATCACTGATGTTTCTATCTCTCTCCCTCTCCCTTCCTCTCTGAAATCAATAAAAACGTTTAATAAATAAAATAAATAAAAAGAAACCCAGGTCCCTGCTTCCTTAGGAAGACAATGACTAGTGAGAGAGAAAATTAAAATAAAAAAAATAGTTTTCCAAGCAGCATTTCTTCACTTTCCTACGTCTGGAAAGTCAGGGCGAAGGCAAACTTGGCTCATGGTCCAGTATGCAGGTGTGAGCACTAGGCCCACACTCTCAACCCAGTGCTGGCAACTTCTCCTGAGATGATCCAACATCCGCTTCCCACCCCAACTCTCCAAAGAATCACCTTTCCTTTCAAACTAGTTCCTCTTCCGCTTTGAAAAGTATACCCTCATCCTTCACAATAGCAGACTTCTGACCGGAACCTAAATCGGGCCTGCGTGAGCTCACACCTGGACTATGGCAGCTATCTGCAAGCTGGGCATGTTGCCTCCATCCAGTCCCCATCTAATCCAGGCCGCATGCCTCCATCCTATGCCTCTTCCGATGACTGCTTTGATCAGTCACCACCCTACTTTTTTTTTCAAAGTCCACAGATTCCTAGGGTCTCCGAGATTAAATATACAATGTTAGACTCGCTAACGAAGCCCCCCCACCATGGGATGCTCATGGGCTTTCCCAGGAATATGACCATGATCACCTCACATGAACTTTGTGATGCAGCCACTGAGATTGATTCTTCTTGGCTGCATCCTTCAGGCTTCCCTCTGAGAATGATCTATCTGTGCCCCTCTTTTCTTAAAATTACTTCCAAGTCTCAATGTTCAACTCAAATCCCAGCCAAATCATTCATGAAAGTGGCTCAGCCCAGCCTAGCAGAAAATGATTTCTTGGTTCTCATATCTCCTTAGGTACCTGCGTCATAGCAAGGCATGCCATATCTTGTTACACCTTTTCCCATGCATATTACCCATTTGAGGGTAAGGTCCTGGAGGCAAAGACCTTTTCTTGGGCAGCAAAGAAATCCTATATAATAAAAGCGTAGTATGCAAATTGTCCCCTTGACCAGGAGGTCCTTCTGGAGTTCAACCAGGGGGCGGGGCCGGCCGGGGGAAGGGAGGGAGGTCCAGGTCGGCAGCCTGCAGCCACTAAGGACCCTACCAGTGCACAAATTTCTTGCACTGGGTCTCCAGTCTTCCATGGAAAGCTAGTACATAAGCAAAGTAATACTCTCAGAACAACTTAATATTTTCATGAAATCTCAAGGTCATTTTGATGAACAGCAATTACTGTGTTGTAATACAGTCATGTCCACAAGGTCAAGTGAGTGGGCTATCCTATTAGGAAGCAATTTTAAGGACACTAGGAAAAACCATCCTCCAAATCAGAAAAAGTAGCAAAGAACTGAGTTAATTATCAAAAACTTGAAAAGTAGCTTTGGCAAAGATGGAAATGCAGAGCAAAACAGGGAGATATTATCAAGAAATGAAAAACAATAGAATATAACTTCTGGGGAGGAAAAGGTAAAAAGGAAAGAATGTAAGAGGCTTTAAAGGAAATAAAAATGCATCTCAATAAGAATAGAATAAAAATAAAATGAAAATATAGAATATAGAGAGAATCAGTTATTTAATTTCTATCTAATTATAATATTTTTAAGGTACTGTCAGAATTGTAGCCACATTGGAGACTATAATTAGGAGTGATTCAACAATAGTAGCTTAATCTATGCATAACTGTGTAAAGAATTTAAAATTTCTTCAAACAACAGAATAGCCACAAGAGTGTTCGGTGGTTGAGCTTCAACCTATGAACCTGGAGGTCACACTTTGATTTCTGGTCACATATCTCAGGTTGTGGGCTCAATCCCGAGTGTGGGGCACGCAGCGGGCAGAGGACCAATGATTCTCTCTCATCATTAATGTTTCTATCTCTCTATCCTTCTCCCTTCCTCTCTGAAATAAATAAAAATATATTAAGAAAAAACAGAATTTCACTGTGAATATAGTTTTCCAAAACATATAGTTTTCCAAAACAAAAAACATATAGTTTCAGCTTAAATGCATAGATATTGTTTACGATGAGACCAGGTATCCTTCAGCCCTGTGTCCTGTTTCAATAAATGTCTTCACATACATGGATGATAACCTTGATTTCACTAAGTAACACCTTGGTTTACATCTCGAGAAAAACAAAGCAGCGTCATGCTAAGGAACTTACTTGCTGGAGGAAAACCTCTCTCATGTCCGAGCCCTCCCATTGAGTTGCTCGGTTCCTTGTTGTTGGCTATGATCACCACCCAACCAAGTCTTTGATGCATCTGAGAGTCTACAGAGCTGCTGCCCTTGAAAACCCTTCCCTGGTGCTTTTACTACTCAATAAAGAAAGCATTTATCCAAAAAAAAAAAAAAAAAGTGCTGTCCCACGCCCCTGGGTAACCATGTCCCATCTACAGTATTTTGGTAATGGCTCAAAGACACGGCTCCCGGAAGAGCCACAATCTCCACAGGGCACTTGTTTTCTTCGGTTCATGAAAGGGAAAACGAGACGACAATATTTTCAAGGGCAACTGTGGGCGCCTGCAATGCTAACCCTGGACAGACACTCAGGATGAGGCAGAAGTCACTGTTCACTGCCCGGGCTTCTCATTTCACCACGGAGATGTCTTACGTTATTGCTTGCTCTGATGTCGGACGTATTGGTCCAATGGCACCAGGGACCCAACTGGGCAGCTCCTGATGACAGGAGGGGGATTTTCCCAGTTTTGTTAGGAGCTGGGGGAGTGAGCTGTGCTGAGAGGAAGCCATTCAACCTGGAAGCTGTAGGGGTTTTTTGTTCGTTTTTAATCCTCACTGGAGGATATTTTTCCACTGATTTTAGAAAGAGTAGAAGAGAGAGGGAAAGACAAAGAGAAACATCAATGTGAGAGAAACACATAGATTGGTTACCTCCTGCATGTGCCCTGTCCAGGGTTCGGGCCGGAAAGGAGCTTGCAACCAATGTACCTGCCCTTGACCACAATCGAACCTGGGGCTCTTCAGTCCCCAGGCCAACGCTCTATCCACTGAGCCAGACTGGCCAGGCCTGGAAGCTGTGGGCTTTAAAGCCAGTTGACAAGAATGATGGAGCCAGGTATAACATATCTCCTGGCGACGTCTCAGAAAGTCCTGGGCCCTGATTCCTTATTTCAGACTCTTTTGTACAATTAGTGTGCTGCAGCATAATTTTCTCACTTACTGCCTAACAGAATCTCGAAGCTAGCTGGCGGGGGGAATAACAGGGTGGATGCAAAACCCCAGCCCGGAGTGCCGGTGAGTAATTTGTGACTTCCTTTCAGTCACTTAATGGACTTTTACAGTTTGGCAGGGAAAGGGCGGAGGGATGTAAATTAGCCTGGCATCTCAAAATAAAAGTATATGTCAAGTCTGGTCTCCCGACTCCCATGGCTCACACCTAAGGCCTGCTGTGGTTCCTGGGAGGTACCCCTGGTTCCCAGGTGCAGACATCACAATTATAACGCCCATTTGAAAGCAGCCCTGTATCTCCCCCAATTGTTTTAATTTTATTAACAGAACCAAGGGGGTGGCGATGACCCGCAGGGCATTCCAAGTGGGGATTATCCAATTGTTTTCCAACAGTAAGTGATTTAAAAATAATGGGATTTGCCTGAGTACACAATTACCGAGCATTGCAATAATCGGTCGTACTTTTGTTTTAAACGCCCGAATCCAAAAAAAGGACAAACGCCCTCTGTCTATGGGAGTGAAGGCTTTTCCACACAGAGATCTCTTCCCCTTCTCTCCTTCTCTTTCTTGTTTTCAATGCTTTGTTTCTAGCTACTTTCTGCTCATACCACTGGAAATTTAAAAAACAACAACACACACATGGGGGGTGGGAACGGCTGGGGAGAGATCAATGAGGGGAAAAGAAGACATATGTAATAGTTTAAACAATAAAGAATTTAAATTAAAAAAAAATAAATTAAAAACACACACATACAAAACAATATTCTCTATAGCTGGGATTACAATGTGCATGTAAGTTGAGTGCTTTTTATTGGGGGGGGTAATCCTCACCCAAGGATATTTTCCCACTTATTTTTAGAGAAAGTGGAAAAAATGGGGAGAGACAGAGAAAGAGAGAAACATTGATATGAGAGAAACATACTGATTGGTTGCCTCCCACATGTGTCCCGACCAGGGCCAGGGATGGAACCTGCAACCAAGGTACATACCCTTGCCTGGAATGGAACTGAAGGGTCTGCAGGCTGACACTCTATCCACTGAGCCAAACCAGCTAGGGCTACCACAAATTATTAATTTTTAAAAAAATTAAGCATAGTCAATTACACACAATAAAACTCAAAACAATCCACCAATGGTGTATCATTTGGCAAAAAGCAACACAGATTTATAAGATATTAAGCTTCAAAGAGATCCTACATTCCAGTTGGTTCCGCCCCTTGGTTTTTTGCAGACCACATAGGCACATGGACGAATACGTACTCACTTACACCTGACCATCTTTACAAAGATATGGGCTAGTTAATTGCAGGAAAGACTAAAACTCAAATACCCTGAGATCCAGTATAATACTCCTTAAATGCCCCCATTAAAACTTACTTGTCAATACCTAGAATAACATTAACAGTGCCAGGCATTCGTCCATGTACTTCACATCGCTGAACCCCCATTCTGCAGATGAGAGAATTAAGGCACCAAGACAAGAGGTAACTCACCCAGCATCACATGGTTAGCAAGTGCCTGAGCCAGGATTTGAACCCAGTCACACTGGATGCCAAGTCTGTGCTCTTGACTGATACTTGCCAGAGGGGAGGGGCACTGGGGGTTGGGTGTCAAAGGTGAAGGGGTTAGTAGTACAAATCTGTACTTACAAAACAATCATGGGGATTGGTAAAGTACAGCCTAGAGAAGATCGTCAATAATACTGTCATAACTACGTATGGTGCCAGGTGGGTACTAGAAATACCAGGGGGAACACTTTGCAAAGTATATGATTGTCGCCCTAGCTGGTTTGGCCTGCGGACTGAAGGGTCCCAGGTTTGATTCTGGTCAGGGGCACGTGCCCAGGTTGTGGGCTCGATCCCCAGTAGGGGGCGTGCAGGAGGCAGCCAATCATGGATTATCTCTCATCATTGATGTTTCTATCTCTCCTCCTCCCTTCCTCACTGAAATCAATAAAAAATATATATTTTTAAAAAGTATATGATTGTCTAACCACTGTGCTGTACACCTGAAACTAACACAAAATAATATGGAATGTCCGCTGTCATTGAAAAAATTTAAAAATAAATACAATCCGTGCTCTGAACTATGATGCAACACTGCCTGGCTCTAATCTTTTGAAAGTAATTGAGTGTTGCTTGGCACAGAGACAGAAAATGGAATTCCTATCTTCTGAGAGGGAGCTTTGTGTGGCTGCCGCCGTTGCTATTGCTGATGGTTGGAAAGGAAGTTGTGATGCCTGCGAAGCAGGGTGAGGGTGGATCTTGGCATTGTCTTTGGCTGTTGTCAGACTTACGGAGCAGGGGCAGCTGTGGGAGAGGATAGGGTTGCTTTTAAGAGAATGGCATCTCTCAACACCTCGAAAAGAAATCCCTCAACTTATCTCGGCACCACCGTGGTTTGTGGCAGGGTAACTGCACAGAAACTAAACAAACCTGTCACCAAAGCAACAGGTGTCAGGCTGTAAACAAAGTAACTTAAAGATCCCAAAATAAAGCTATTGTTCATGATAGAAAAAAATAATAATAATCAGCCACCAGGAAGGCAAGCTCTGAAATGCATTTCAATGAGAATCGTGAGTATAAGAAAAACACACTCGCTGCTGAAAATGATGGAGAAATAAAGATCTCTCATCCAAGTTCCGCAGGAATGCAATGTGGTTAGCTTTGGCAGGATGCTATCTTCTTGCAAAAGACACTGTGGTCCTGCATTTTAAAATGTTTTATTGCTTTTTAGAGAGAGATGAAGGGAGAGGGAGAGATGGAAACATCAATGAGGGAGAAACATAGACTGGCTGTCTCCTGCACCACCTCTACTGGGGATTGAGCCTGCAACTCGGGCATGTGCCCTGACCAGGAATCGAACCGGAGACCTCTTGGTTCATGGGTTGAAGCTCAACCACTGAGCCGCACCGGCAGGGCCTTCTTCATTTTTGAGTTCCTATAGTGTGGGGATCCTGTCACAGGAGTCTTCATAAAAGACCTCAAAGATGATCTGTCACAAGAAAGGCATTATATCTGAGCTAGCCCTAACCACCCCCCCTCCCCTAAAATGTGTTGTGCTCAGTATTAAACATCAACTTTTCAATGTTCCCTTCCTGCTTACAAATTTTGAACAATCTGATATGAGTTTGCTTATATCTCTTTTAAAACATATGACTATAAAAAAGGGGGTTGGCGGATTGTTAAAAAAATACACTTGATGAAAGAAAGAAATGTTAAGTATCATGCAGCCACTACCTTTGGATAGAAAACATTTCCATGTGTACGTTTATTCCTTTTATTCCAAGGGCCATTTGGATATTTATAACATCATTCCAGGGCCATACAAAATGATCAATTTACAACATTAGCCTGCTATATTTGGGCAAACATTTAATTAACTAATGCCTTGGCAGGGCCAGAGCACATGATTTCGAGGGCCTTATATGTCCCATGGGCCAGACATTCCCCATCCCTGAAACTAACAACTAAAAATCCAGTGGCGAAATGAGGGTTAATAGATAACATCCAGGGAACTGAGACAGAAAACTGTGGTTTACTGAAGAGTTGAACTCTCGAACTTCATATTTAGGAGATTTCTGAAAATGGTTTATAAAAACATAAAATATTGTTAAGACTTACTTCTGTCCACCTCCTCTTTATAAACCTTTACTACCATTGAACCATAACTTTGGGAACATTCTTATAAATCACTATGTTGAAAAACTGAATTAAAAAAAAATTGCCCATGGTCTAAAAACCTCACTAGAAAAATTAATTCTAAAATTATCTGATACTTCAAAAGCTTTTAAAGTATACGAGGCCAGGTCAGAGCACAGGCCTCATCACATCATTATATTATTTGTAGATGTGAAACTTTCAGGCACAGAGAAATAACCGCCCAACATGTGTGGCACATTCTAAAAACTAAAAGATCCATTACTGTGATGATAAATGAACAAACTCTTCATCTATTACAGGTACAACAAAGGCATTATACTAAACTCAAGAGAAGGAGAACAAGGAGGAGGGAGAGGAGGGGAAGAAAAAAAATAGGAACGGTAAGTACTAGAGAGGATGCAGAGAAGTTGGACCCCTGTTGGTAAGATGGAAAACAGTGTAGCCATTGTAAAAGGCAGTAAGGTGGTTACTTAAAAACACTCACTGATTCCAAGAAGTGGGTCTGTTAAGTTAAAACTAAAAAATAAAACTGCAAATGATGCTATTTCCTGAGACATCCATTCACATATTGTACATTCTCTGCCAACAAAGAAAGTCTGCAATACTAAATTTTACTATTGAAGTAAACACTGAAGATAGCTGTTAAAATAGCAGGAGTAGAATAATAGTTCTCATTCATAATTTAGCAACATTAATGCATTTCAAAAAAACTAGACATAACTGGCATCTGATGCCAGAAAAAAAACAAAACATGAAAATGTCAGACTTACAACTAAAGCAAGCTCTGAGTTAAAGCAAATGAATTCTAGACAATATTTCTTTTGAAAATATTACCTCAATATTTAATTGAGTACTGCATCTGTCCTTATAAATCACTGAGATTCTTCAAGTCAACTGAGGCATTACCATTGTATTTTGGATTTTAATTTTAGAACATGTTAGAGATTTAAAGCTCCCATGTACAAACCAGGCTAATTACTTTCTCTGAAAACTAAGTTAAATAGAAGTTAATTTATTAGGTTTCCTTGGGAAATTCCTATGCTGTAACAGACAATGTGTAAGTACCTACATCCTTCTGTGCTGCAAACACTCTATTCTAAGACCAAATCAGCTCTGATGGCAAAGAAAAGGCAACATCTAGGAATGAGGCTCCATGAATACACCCTGTTCAGGAAAGAGTCAGCAATTCAGGTGAAAAGAGGCCAGGGGCATCAATCCCACAGGCCATGCCCATAGCCTTTAGCATATGACTTGCAGGCAAATGCCTAATCTTTTTAAAAAAGTATATTTATATTGATTTCAGAGAAGAAGGGAGAGAGAGAGGGAGAGAGAAACATCAATGATGTGCCCTGACAGGGAATCAAACCATGACCTTCTGGTTCATAGGTCCATGTTCAACCACGGAGCCATGTCAGCCACGCAATTTCCATATTCTTATATAGAAATAAAAACTTAAGGTTAAGGTTTTGTGTACTAAATAATGAAATGTATATTGACTTTTTCGGATATAAAGGTATTTTTCTTCTTTTGCCTCCATAGCAAGGTTCCGGAAGATTTTAAAAAAGAAAAAAAAAAAAAAAAGAATTTCCACTCATTTATGAATTGAGGCCAAAACTAGAATTAGAAAAAAAAATCAGAATAAGTTAATAACCCTAGGAAAATAACCTTGAAATCATTGCCTCTATTGTAACCCTGTTAGATGATAGGTTAGAACTGTCAGTCTTGTAAAAAATGTTTGGTCAACAGAAAAAGCAAAGAAACAAAAAAACGCACCTTGATTTTTACCTAGCTACGTGCTGACCTAATTCAATCGTTGTCCAATGATAACTTGAAAACAGCCAATAAATAAAATGTGCCTTTCTGGTTGACTTTCCCTGAAATCTATAATTAATTGCCTTTCACAACCAGAATATCACATTCAGCTTTGAAAAGAACAATTTCCATTACTTTTCTCAAGATGCGCTCTGGATATACGTTCTTTTGGCTCTCAATGTAAGAAGTATTTTCCCCAGCTTTTAAAATGTATATGCATTACATATTGTATAACTAACCTCAGAAATGAATTGTTACAACAAGAAATGAAGACCCTAAGGAGGAACTAGGCCCTGGGACAAGGCCTTTGGGTGCACATGCCCCTTGGACAAGTCAATGAGAGTAGAAACCGGCTTACATAACGCCCTGGCCACAAGGGCTGGGGGAGCGTGGGAAGACTCGGTCTTAGAGGCATGTTGCATAACCCTGTCTCATTCTCTGGAGCTTTTTAAAGGAGAGAAGAGAGAGGCTATGATACATCAAAGATAGTTTGGCTGCAATCCTGCCTGAAGGTTTGACAATGGATTCTATGGCCATTTCAAAATCTGGATGAGAATCCATGATAAGCCCTAGGTGGTCTGGCTCAGTGAACAGAATGTCGGACTGCGGGCCAAAGGGTCCCGGGTTTGATTCTGGCCAAGGGCATGTTCCTGGGTTGCAGGCTCCTCCCTGGCCCGGGCCCTGGTTTCGGCCCATGCAGGAGGCAACCAATCGATATGGTTCTCTCACATCGATGTTTCTCTCTGTCCTTTCCTCTCTCTTCCACTCTCTCTAAAAATCAATGGAATATACCCTTGAGTGAGGATTAAAAAAAATAATAATAACCCATGATGATATGAGAGATTCGGGCATCTTCAACATCTTTGGAGTTCAAATGCCATCACTGTTTGGCCACAGAATTGAGGGGCTGTTCCAATCTTCCTTATAATTATTGCCCTGATTATTACATTATACTTTCACAATTTAATCCCTTTATGTGCCTCACTGCCTCTCTGGGGCTAAGTAAGGACCGTGGTGGGTCGCCTGCCGAGGGAGCTAGCCGCGTGGCCTCACCCAATGCGTCCAGCTGCCAGCTCCAAGCACAGCCAGGTGGGCGAGCCCAGAGCACTAATCTGGACAGTAACATCTCTGTCTCCCGCTCAGAACCCTTGCAAGTTGCTCTCTCCAATATGGAGCGGAGCTGAGCAGATACATCAATGCCAAGATCAGCCTGAGCCCCGCTCAGCGAGGCTCCTGGTCGCGTTTCAGCATCCGAAGGAAGAACCGGGCACAGAATTCCCGCTGCTTTATCCCAGGGATTGCTCAGTAACTGCTGCAGAGCTAATAATAGCGAAGCTATTTGATTTGTTTAAACAATCTTGGGAAATTGTTTCAAATACTTGTTCTATCTTTAGGAAACATACTGAGGACCAAAGCGTTTAATCCACCCCCACCCCGATCCCCCCAAAATACCTGGCTTTCTCTCAAGGCATTTGTATGAGGAATTTAACCCCAACCCACCAACCTTAGGAAACAACATCGTAATAAAATGTACATTAAAAAATAAAAGTCCAGCCAGCAAGTGGCCTGGCACACAGTAGGTTCTCAGAAAACATAGGGTGTCCCAAAATTAAAGGCAGCATTTATTAAAATACATTTCATTTTCAAAATTGAGCTATCAGATATTAAAGTGTGTATACATTTTTGGGGAACATCCCATATTTGCTGAGAAAGTGGGAATGTTTTTCATACTGAGAACTTCCTTCATATGTCAGAATACACAGTATTTGTTGATTTATCCCAAAATATTTGCTTATCTTTATGTAGCTAGATCCAGAGCTGTGTATTCCAAGTTAACAAAATCAAATCACCAACATTTAAATTTTAGCTACTCTGTGTCCTCAGTATTCTAACACTGTGGACAGGCAATGGCTGGTAAGGACCCAAAGACCGGAAGTGTGCTTCATTACCGAGTTTTGCAGTTTTATAAATAGGCTAAAGTGATGTTTCCCGCCCAGCAGGTGTTGCTCACTGGCTGAGCGTCGGCCTATGACCCAGGAGATCATGGTTTGATTCCTGGTCAGGGCACATGCCCAGAGTTGCGGGCTCGATCCCCAGTAAGGGGTGTGTAGGAGGCAGATCAATGATTCTCTCTCATCATTGATGTTTCTATCTCTCTCTCCCTCTCCCTCTCTGAAATCAATAAAAACATATTTTTTTAAAATAAGATAGAATTAAGACAGTGAAACTTGACGAATGAGGATAAGAACTAGGGAAACCAACCAACCAACCATCACGTGAGGTTGGAAGAGGGTAGGGGATCCCCAGATCCCAAACTAACCTTGAATCGTCCTCTTAAAGAACGCCTTGCAGGCTTCACACGACGCGACCCCATAGTGGTACCCAGAGGCGATGTCCCCGCACACCAAACACAGTCTCTTGGGCATGGAGTTGAGCATGTATTCACACTTGGTCTGGGGGTCTTCCACAATGGTGCTGGAGCAGTCGTCATACAGTTTCCTGACAGGCCCACTGCCTCCTAGGATGGGAGCGGAAGGGTAGAGAGGCGGCGAGTCAAGTCCGTTCTGGTGGCCATTCATGGTTGAACTGTAGCTCCCACTGGCGTCCGAGGAGCCACCTGGGCTGTGGTGGTTGACGCTGTCCGTCAGGGAGGCCGGGCTGGAGGGTTCCGTCTTGATGAAGGACGAACAGCTGGAATCAATGTGTCGATCTTTGTTTGACATTCTGCAGAGAAGCCTGGGATTCAGGGAGAGACAGACAGAGGGAGAAAGAGAAGGAGAGAGAGAGAGTCAAACACAGCCACCAAAAGAGGTAGAAGCCAAGAGAAGGTAAAAAAGGAAATAGAGAAAGCGAAAGGGAAGAATAAAAGGAGGAAAAACAAAGGATTCAAATGTTAAAGACATTGCCCCTTGTGAGAGCGTTGCCTAAGACCTAGGGATTTCCCATCATTCATTCTCTAGTCAGTACCTCTTGTTCTACAAGAAGGGAATCAGCATAAGGCCATGACAGGGCTACATAACAATGCCAGGCAGCCCATGAACAAAAGGTCTAACGGGTCCAATTCCTTTAACTGTACCTTTCTCTTGGCGAACAACAGACAAGATCTAAATCAACTCTCTAGAGTCTAGACTCTAAATGTACCCATGGAAGAGGAGTGACCTGCACAGTCCACATCATGTCTAAAATCGCATCTATTTTCACACTACTTTTCCCTCCCGCTTTCAGATCCTGCAATTGTTTTCTTATGAGCAGAACCAAACTTTTATTGTCAAGACTGAAGCGATGAGTCTGTGGCTCTGTAATTACTATTTGTCAGCCCTCTTCCATGAGCATAGCTGTGTTTTTTATGGATCTAAGACACATAGGAAATATATCCTCAGTCACTTTGCTTCTTTATTCAAAGGGTTCTATTTCACAGACATGGACCATTGTAGAAAGACATCAAGTACAAAATTTTAGCGGATGTTTAAGGCTGACTTCCTGGAGCCCACAAATGTTAGTGAAATGATGACCAGCACTGATGAATAAATATGTTTGTGTGTGTGTGTGTGATGTGCCACTGTTGGAGAAGATGAATCAGCAAAAGCCATTTGAGCCTATGATATACCTGTGCCCGCGTCCATAAATCTGATACTTTATATTCAGCAAAGTAAGAAAGTATCATATTTTGTGATGGGGGAAAAAAAAAAAAAGATTTGTGATGGTCCCCTTTTCTCTCCATCTTTTGGTCTTTTAACATGAAACCTCCTGAAAACAAATGTGGACATCTATGGCGACCAACTCTCTTATCTAGAAGGAACACACTGCCCGTCTTCCTTGGCTGGGCCCATAAGCGATTCAGTTTCTGAAAAGGTAATTAGATGAAAAGATATAATGGGTCCTATTTTCTCCCCTCTCAGTCATAGTGCAAAACCCCTTTTAGCAAAGTCCCTAAGAACCTTCTGAGAGCCCACTATAGGAAGAAGAGGTGACAGTTGAGAAAGGGACTTAGATAATTGCTTCCCAGTGGAAAGTTGATTTATGGGAATCCCACAGAGTAATGGTCACTCGCCAGAATTTGGGGGAGCAGCCAAATGAATGCAATTATCTCCTTCACTATAAATCCAGTCATGTTTGATCACTGCACAGATTTCATGCTCTCCTCCACACCCCTCCCCCACTGTTCCGTTACTTTAAAGTGAACAAAAATACACCCTAGCCGGGTTGGCTCAGTGGAGAGAACATTGGCCTGTAGACTGACGGGTCTGATTCCCAGTCAAGGGCACATATCTCTGTTGCAGGCTCCATCCCAGTAGGGGAATACGCGGGAGGCAACCAATCGATGTGTCTCTCTCACATTGATGTTTGTTTTTTTTTCTCTCTCTCTGTCTTGCCCCTTCCCTTCCACTCTCTCTAAAAATCAATGGAAAAATATCCTCGGGTGAGGATTAACAACGACCAAAATAATAATAAAGTGAACAAAAATATGGAATTTCCTATCAGGAAATGTTAACTGTCCCAAGAAGACCATCTCAAGAGCAAGCGTTTGCCTCTTCATCAATATATGGCACCGTGGACATGGTATTCAGCTTCCTAAAGTTAAGCAGGATCCGGACATAAGAAAAGCAAATAGGAGGGAGAAAGCCCCCCAAAGACCTTGCTTGCTGCCCACCCGCCTGTGTTGTCCTTTCACAAGAACCAGAAGAAAGAACCGCCCCCTCACCCCTCACCAGCCTGCACGGTGCCCGCTCCCCCTGCATCTGCGGCCGTGCCCGTCACTGTTAACGAGCGCTGTAATTAATAGATCGCTCTCCTGGCTCCCCGCAAGCACTCGGGGCGAAGCACTTTTCCTCGAGTCAACGTTTGAAAGAAAGCGGGTCGGCGCTGACTTACAACAGCCCTGCAAATCCCTTTTAATTTAGAGCACTTACCCCACCACACTCCACTCATTACCTTATAATTACTGGACTCTTCGCACATACATTACGATCTGAGACCAGAGTTAGAAGTTATTAGGGTATTAAAACATGGCTGTTCCCTTTCCTCTCTCTGGCTCTGAATTTCTCACAGCTATGACAATTAACTCTTTCGAAACTGCCCGCCAACACCAAGTCTTTTTTTTTTTTTTTTAACTATATTTTTATTGATTTCAGAGAGGAAGGGAGAGGGAGAGAGAGAGAGAAACATCAATGATGACAGAGAATTATTGATCGGCTGCCTCCTCCACGCAACCCAAGCATGTGCCCTGACTGGGAATCGAAACGTGACCTCCTGGTTCATGGGTGAATGCTCGACCACTGAGCCACACCAGCTGGGCTTAATTTATTACTTTAATTTTAATTATTTTAAGTGGTCCATGGTTCTTTTCAGACATGAACAAGCTCCTTCATGTACACCTTTTGCCCAATTAAAATCATAATAGCCACGATGCCATGTATCAAGTGCTTGTAAGGTGCCAGGCACTAGCTGAGCACTTCACAAAACAGCACCAGATTTAATCCCCAAGACAATCTCAGGTCTGACTCCAAAGCCCAGGGCAGCCATGTCTTGACGCCAACAGACATTTTAAAGGTGTGCACTGATTTCTTAAAAATGGAGAGCTATTCCATCCTCAGCTCAACTATGAGCAAAAAGGGGATGTAGGGGACAGCACACTGGCTGGGGGGGGGTCCCTGTTGAGCCCCCTCTCCAGGGTGGTAGCGACGCCTAAACAAAATCTCCAAGAGAACACAGTTGACTCCTAATGACTCCTTAGCTCATTACACTGAACACTTCCTTGGCACCATTACATTATCCGCGAAAACTACGGCGGGTCTTAATTCTCTCCCTCTCTGTCTCTGAGATTCTATAGCTCTATTATTCAAGCCTGAAATATTCACAACTATCTATAAATTCAATTGTCAGCTGGTGGGTTTTATTCTAGACTTCACTTCAATCTAAAATTAGAGGCACTAAAATTCGCATTAACTCTAAGAGGAATGTAGTGAATAAGACTTTATTTCAAAAGAACACCTTTTTGTCAGAAAGAGCCATTTTCAAGATGATGGCTTTATCTGCAGCCAAAGAGAATAAGCCCAATTCCACATTGTGCTGTTACCGCAGAAATTTCAGGTCACATTGGATTAATAAAAACCTGAATTTAGTTAAGAATTATGCATAGAAATTGCGTGCTGAAAACTGTGGGAAATATTTATTTTAAAGCCTTAGTATAGTTGCTTTTATTTTAAGAGAAATGATGAGCCCTGGTCGGGTAGTCTAGTTGGTTAGAGCATCATCCCAATATACCAAGGTTGTGGGTTCGATCCCTGGTCAGGACACATACAAGAATCAACCAATAAATACATAAATAAGTGGCATAACAGATGGATGTTTCTTTCTCTCTCAAATCAATTTAAAAAAAATAAAATGATGAGTAGCACAAGGGAACAAGACTGTGACTTTTCAAAAACCTTCTCTCAGCAAACACCCTGAAATCAAACCAGGGGGGAAATAATTATGTAAAAAAACAACAACAAACATTTAGTTTCTGTATAAGAAACTATATTTGAGGGGTTTTACAGCCTTCCCAAGACCAGGAAAATGTCAGTGCTTTGAAAAGCATTTTCAACAATTTGAGATAAGTCACAAATAATTCTGATTTCCATGCTTCATCATAGGAACTCATTGCCTAGCCTTGTTTAAGGGTCTGAAAAGGTAAATTTTATCTTTGGTGTTAGACACTAAAGATCAGGCAAATAAAACTTCCTGGTTGCTGGACCACATAAAAATGTTTTTTTTAAATTAATTAATGGTGTGTCTATGTGTGCCTGTATAGAGAGAAAGAATAGAATCAAAGATAATCTGTAAGTGAATATTCAATTTATATTATAATCATCGAGCAAGCTTAATTGTTTCCAGAGCCTAGCTAGATCCAGGTAAATGTGTGATCTTGAGTGAACTGCAGTGAATTTTCTCAGACCTGCATATGGGTCTGGGGGTCCCATATCTCCCAGATGGGACTTAAGCATAGATGGGACAATTAAATATTTTAATTGTCAAATGCTGGAATATTCCACTGGTTTATATATTATCCCAGTTATCAAAATATAAGTTCTTCACAAACAGCTATATTTCATATGAAATTCAAATTTATTTGCTACTTTTGTACCCAATGTAAAAAATGGTGCATAAAATTCTCATAAGAAACATATGCACAGGTCTTCTTTGGTCGTCCTGATTGTAACAGGAGACAAGGATTTTTGAAACTTTTACTATGTCAGTGACAGACACCTTCATAGGCTCAATGAATGACAACTAAACAAGTCACTCTTTTTTTTCTCTTCCTTGTCCCCCTTAAGGGCTGAAAAAGGTACCCATCCTCATAAATTCCAAAACACACTGTCAATTTATATTCAAAAATTGTATGCAAGTTTACAAATACAAGAAGAGAAAGGAGAGAGAGAGAGGAGTCCTTAGCACCCTCACTGAATCACAGAATATCAGAAGGGTACCAGATTCCACACCTAATCGCTACGCTTACCTATTCATAATGGGAATGAATCTAGGAGCACTGGATTCAGAATCTTCCACCTCCTGAAATCACCAGATTAATGATTTCAATAATTGTGTTTTAAATAATAATAATAATGCTTTAATTAATTAATTTGTTTTCTTTTCATGCTTTTTTTTTGGGGGGTGAGGGGCAGGTAATTCTCCAAGACTAAGGAGCGAGGCCCAGGCTACAGAGCCCAGGACCCGAGCAGTACCCTCGCAGCCCGAGTTACAACTCCCAGCAGCTACTTTACAAGAGCTTTCAACTAATCGCCCTCCAAAGTGGCAAAACGGGAACCGCTTTGGAACAAAATGGGCAGCAGCTGCTATTGTCAGAGCGGTGACAGCGAAGAAAGGGAACGCGGGCGCGTGAAGTGCCGTGTCAGGCAGCCAGTGTGCAGCGTGTGATTTGAGCAAACATGACTACTTTGCGGAGACAGGGTGTCATTATGGCATCACAGTAATACGCTGCTTTGACAACTGTTGGCTCTAACATATCATCATTGCATTAAGGTACACTGGCTTAGTTGGGGAAGGGAGAGAAAGGATTTTTTCTTTTAATAAGAAATATCTGAATGTCTGCCTGGTTAACCTAACGGAAGGAGATCATTAGTTGTAAAGAAAGAATTGTAAATCCAAACCCACACGCTCTGAAAGATTGAAACACGCGTGTACATGTATGTATGTATAAACACTTGGGTATAATTTTAGGCCTTTTTATTTATTTATTTTTTATTTTTTTGTTAATCCTCACCAGAGTATCTTTTTCCATTGATTTTTAGAGAGAGTGGAAGGGAGGGGAGACACACACAGAGAGAAACATGGATGTGAGAGAGACACATCCATTGGTTGCCTCCCACACATGCTCCAACCAGGGTCAGGGATCGAGCCTGCAACTGAAGTATGTGCCTTGGACCGGAATGGAATTCAGGACCCTTCAGTCTGCAGGCCAATGCTCTATCCACTGAGCCAAACCAGTGAGGGCAATTTTATGCCTTTTAAAATGTGTTGAGGTCCATCTATTAAACAGATTTCTACAGAACAGGATGCTTCTGATTCTTTGAACAAGAAACTTGTGCATTTAGTCTTAAAGGCTCGTTCCCACCGACTCCATCACAAAGAAGAGGAAGCAAAGAATTCCCACCACGCTGGTGCTTGAGTTGCTGACAAGAGAGGTAGCTAAGCCGACTGGGGACAAGGGGTAGCTAAGCCGACTGGGGACACTCCCTAAAAGGACAACTCAGTGCATCTCTCTAAGCAGAAAGCTTTCCCAATTCTGTGAAAGGCTGTGCACTACACCAAAAAGGGACATTTTTGATAAGTACACAACAGACTGGCAACTCATTTCTGGCCAGTCATTGAAAGGAAAGCACACCATGAATGCAGGGTTTGCAGTTGTCAGTATGCAGAACACAGAGTTTATTTTTGCATTATTATTTAATAACTAGAGGCCCGGTGCACGAAATTCGTGCAAAGGGGCTCGGCCCTCACAGTCGCGGTGGCCTGCCTTGGCCCTCGCAGCCCCAGCTTCGTCCAGGACATCCGGACTAATTAGCATATTACACCTTTATTATTATAGATTACTGTATTATTTTCCATGTTAACCTACTTTTGCCCCACCCTGCATAATTTCATCCTTAACGACAGTGAAGAAGGATCCCTCCTAGACCCCCAACTGCTTTTCAGGTTCTGGAGTTCAGTGATCTTTTCTCTCTTAATCAATTTTGTTATGACCTTAGGTTGGTCGACTGTCCTGGTTTAGTCACTAACATCTCGTGTCCTGGGAACCGGTCAGTTTCTGGCAAACCAGGATGGTTGGCCATTCCATCCGACACATAGAGAGACCTATGGAAGCATCTGACCCCATCTGAAACAAAGGAGGGAAATGGAGAATATTCATTTTCAGCAACAAAAGCCCAGAACGAGAGCACGAGAAACACACTGATAAGAGCCTGCACCCTAACAAGACTGGGGGTGTGATAAGCATGTAGGTCTCAGAAAGTCCCTGTGGAGACATTTTACTACACCCTATGCACCAAGGCCACTGCTGATCGCCTTGTGAAGCTACCCGGACTAATTTATCTTTTAAAAATACGTTTTTATTCATTTCTAGAGAGAGAGGAAGGGAGAGGGAGAGAAACATCAATGATGAGAAAGAATCACGGATCAGCTGCCTCCTGCACGCCCTCTACTGGGGATCAAGCCTGCAACCTGACCAGGCCTGTGGCCTGACCATGAATCAAATCTTGGCTCCTGGATCAATGCTCAACCACTGAGCAACACTGGCCAGGCCACCCAGACTCTTTTAGCTATAGAAAACTGTGGTTGCTTACATTTGTGTGGCCAGGTGATTCCTGATGCTTCCTGGTTGATAAACATTATTAACGGGGGCAGGGGAAATGGCCCTGGGATATCACGCTGTGTCTTTGTACGTGATGAGGGTTGACAGTTTCTGTCTTCAAGGATTTGATCTGAGGCACAGGTGCTTCGTAGTGTCGTTTATCCCCCACTTGTTTTCTGGACCCATTTCAATCTGGGGGTGAGCATCTCTTGTTTATCGCTCTAAATACAGTAAGTGAGCCACTGCCAGATCAATGAAACTATTAAATGCATAATAATGCCGGGTAATCGCATACATGATGTTTTACGTAATTAACTGCCTGAGCATTCCTTTACTGTAATGAGCACTCAGGTAGTATAGAGCAGCTATACATCTATAAAATATACACAGCTTATAGGCACCGTGATTCTGCTCAAAACTCCTGCTAATCATCCACATCACATCGGCTCTGAAGGGAGCGCTCTCCTCCACGGCCAAGTTCAAATCAATTCTTATGACATTACTTTATAACTAACATGATATTTAACTGATGGTGGCCATTAGCTATTACGCAGATTGCACTCAAGGACTGTAACAGTAGGGGGAAAATACCATTTCGTTTAAACAAACTTCTGCCATGTAATCAATATTATTGAGGTGAATTAAGTGTTCTAACAAGTGTGTATATTTGCCCTAATGCAACTTAATTAACTATATCCTCACAAGTGCCCAACTCCGTGACGCCAGTGGATGCTAGAAGAAAATATCAAGAAGTGCCTAGTCAGGCCCAGCTGGCGTGGCTCAGTGATTGAACACATCTACCTATCAACCAGAAGGTCATGGTTTGATTCCTGGGCATGGCACATACCCAGGTTGCAGGCTCCATCTCCAGTGTGGGGCATGCAGCCAATCAATGGTTCTCTCCTATCATTGATGTTTCTCTCTCTCTCCCCCTCTCCCTTCCTCTCTGAGATCAATAAAAATATATTTTTTAAAAAGTGCCTAGTCAGAAACTCAGATGCACAACAGATGTAAAACAAGCATTTTATCTCTGAGCCCTAAGAACAGTCCTTTCCTTACACAAGCTACTCTCTTGGGACCAAAAAAGGCCTTTGGAATAGTGGGCCCTACGGCAACCGACTTGGGTAGTAAGTGCCTCAGTGTGGACTGGGCCACTACCCCCAGGGCGGGGTGACATAGCCCTGGGCCCAAGGTGGGGATCCCTGCTGCAAAGGAGGGTGAGTGTGGGGTAGAAACTACATGGGATAAATCATCAAAACGAGGCTCCCAGTCTATGCCGAGTGTAACCTTTATTCTGTCGTCGAGATTTACTATGCCCTGAGCAGCCGTCCTCGGCAGTCAGCTTTCTGGAGGAAAGAACTAGTCTCCTACTTCCACAAATCTCTGGTCTTTCAAACAGAAATATGGATCAATAAAGTTTGCTTGTGTTCAGACAATTCGGTGTTCAAGCAGTCAAGGAGCACCCGGAAGGAAGAAAGCCAGCAGGCCAGGAGGGGACTGACAGCTCAATGAAGACCTTCCGCGTCATCTCCTGGGAGGAGACGTAAACAGACAGCCAACTCAGAGGAAGTCTGCGCCCTGATCTTTCTGAATCACAATGGAGCATAGATGTGTTATACACACTCTCCGTGACGGAGTTCACAAATCAAATCCAGGTCAATGCAAGCCCGGGCTGCCTGCACCCCCTTTCCCATTCTGTTTGCTACACGGAAGCAGGAAATAGAGAGCGCTATCAGGTCTTGATGTGAAGATATGGAGATCGGAGTATCGATGTCACCTTCTACTCATTAAGAAAATGTTTTGCCAAAGCAATTACAATGACCAGGAAGCCAGCTGCCTCGATCGAGACAGGCCAGGTCACTTGGAGTGGAACTCGAAAACGTGCCTGAAACTGAGGGAAATGCAGTGGTGAGAAAATCTCAGTGCTGACAAGGAGACCTCGTTGAAATGAAGGTTGCTCCAAGCACACACGGACATTTCTCTTGTGGGGAGAGGCACAGTGCGAGCAGAGATCAGCAACCACACCTCGGCCCGTCGGACAGCGTTTGCACTGTATTTATACTTTTGACTTAAGAGCTGTGTCTGCACTAGCTCACATCTGGATGCAAGCACAGCTGGTCTGGGCTGATGAACAGAGGTTACGATTATATTCTCTGGCTATCAGGGGCCGTTCAGCAGAAGTAGAAGTTGGGGAGGCATTAATCCTAAGACTTCTTCCTCTGATCTCTTTTCTAAATGTTGCAGTGAGCTACACGAGCCGCTATTTGCAGGTCAGGGCAGCAATCTCTCTCTCTCTCTCTCTCTCTCTCTCTCTCTCACTCTCTCACACACACACACACACACACACACACACACACACACACACTTTAATTCAAGCCATGGAAATGAAATGACGAAGGCTTTGCTCTGTGGCCGACGGGGTTTTTAAGAAGGATTATTCAGCAGTGACACAGCACCCAGTGAAACCAATGGAAGCCCCGGACAATTTCGGATCAGAAACAGTTGCTGGCCATTTGTCATTCAAAGGTCCCCAAACAAACATGCAGGAAAATGTCTAAATCTTCTCTGCAATTTTGAAAAACTGAGTAAAGAAGAAATAAGCACTGCGCCAGAGTTCCCACAGCTCGCATGCCTTTTCTTCTCCCTTCCCTGGGAATCGTGCCTTGTGAACAGCACTGGATGGAGGAGCAGACGTGGGCCAGCTCCGGATCCCGCACTGTGGGCCCGGAGACAAGTCACGGCACCACTCTGACCCTCGGTGTCCTCATCTGTACAATGAGAGGATTCGCCTACACGCTTTCTAAAGTCACTTCCTGCCATTTTTAAAAAGCTATATTTTACTCAGATGAAGACCCCACCTGCCTGTGGTTTAGATTAGGCCAGAGAGCAGGGGCTGTGGCATTAAGTCGCACTCCCCAGGCTTCCATTTCCTTAGGGGTTATGCACTCAGCAGCCATTTGGAACCATGGCAGTGCGGTACTGTGTGTCTGTGTGTCTATGTATGTCTGTGTGCATGTGTGTATGTCTGTGTGCATGTGTGTATGTCTGTGTGCATGTGTATCTGTGCATGTGTCACTGTACATGTATGCCTGTGTGCCTATATGAATGTGTGTATGTGCCTGTATGCATGTGTGTGCCTGTGTGTCTGTGTGCATACATGTCAGTGTGCATGTATGAGGTCATGTGTGCATGTGTATGTGTGAACTACATAAAAATGAATAATTACAGAAACAAGTTGCTACATGATAGTGAGACTGCAGCAAACACGCTGAGCTGAGGAATCCTCCCCAGTGGGCTGCAAACGCACAAGCAGAGCAGGGATCACTTGTAGGGAGTTAGGGAGCAGGCCTCTGGGTTTTTCCTAGAAATGGCTCTCCTTTTGCTCATTACGTGGGTTTGGTGGGAGGCGTTGGCGGGAAGGGCAATTCCCTGCAATCAGTGTTTAAGTGAATGTTTGTCCCCGTGCGTGACACCACGCTGTCAGCAAGCAGTGGGGAGCCCGCGAGTTGTTACATTTGATTTGAGTGCCAGTAGGAGGCCTCATTTCTACCAACTGTTCCGTCGCTTGCTCAAAGAATCCTCTCTTCGTTTCTGGAGTGATTTCCCCCTCTCTTCTATTTCCTTTTCCTTGATAAGTCGGAAGCCCACATGCCACGTGGGCTGGTAAAGAGGAGACCTGGGTTCTCGTCTCTGGGCTTCTCCGACGGGAGGGCCTGGACATAACGGGTCCAGGCAACTTGTCCTCCTCTCTCCCTTGGAGTCTCCGCCTCTGAACTCTGATTTCCTAAATCATCCCAAGGTTAAGGCAGACACACAGGGGCTCTGCCACGCTGTGCTCACATCTTTCTCCTGGGCGGGACTTATTTTAGCTGATGGAGCAGATATTTCTATAGTCTTTATTATATATATATAAAGTGTTGCCCCTCGCCTTTTTGGGCAATTTTGTTGCAATCCTTGCTATTTTGGGGGGACTGTTTCTGGCACCTTTAAAATTCTCTCTGATTGGTCATTTATAGCAGCCCATGAAAGTCCTCCTTAAAGATGCCGATCTGGGTAGTCAGGATTTTCAGAGTGCCCCTGACAATACCTTCTGATAATGAAAAAGCATCTTTAGAAACAAAAGTGCATGGGGGAAAAAAAGGAGGAAAAACCCCTGAGAGACATGACAAAGATACAGGCTGAATGGAAAAGTAATTAAAACCAAAGAGCGAATGCTGTAATTAAGCACAAACTTCATCGGGGGGTTGGGAGGGGGAGGTGACGCTGCTTTTCCAAATATGACAAGCGCTGCGTGAAAATGAAATCGAAGCAGGTCTCGGGGAGCGGGGCAGGGAAGCCGTGTCTTTAACCAGATCAAATTCTCGAAATTGGCTGTCAGGACGGCGCGGCGGTGATTTATACCCGTCTATCAAGCGCGCGAACAGGAGAGACGGAGGGCACGAGGCAGGCTGCTGTCGCTTCCATTCGCAAAGAACCTTTAATTTCCCCCGCGCCATCTGCTACCAAACCTAATTCACATTCCCCCTTAATCTGGTTTAGTTCCATAATACTAATTCTTCCCCAACCCTAGGAACACGAACCACCCAAGCAAATAAATAAATAAACAAACTAGCAACAACCCAAACAAAACCCACGCAGGCTTTGGTTCTTGGTCAGTGAGAAATTGCATATCACAGAGTTAAGGTGGTAAGATGCTGATGACCTGAGTGACGCCTGGCCTTCTTTATTAAAATGTATTCCTGGTAAAGGGATTTATTTTCCGCTAACGCAGAGATATGAAATTATTCGCATTTGGGGTAAAAAAAAAAATGCTGATATATAAAAGTAGGCCAGGGACATAAAAGCGGAGGTTGTCATAAAATCCAATTGTTGTCAAGTTTAGTCACTTTCAGAACTGGCTGTAAAATCACTTTGTCATGGTTTTCACATAGAGAAAGCCTACAATTGTAATTTTGTTCAGGAAATTCAAGAGGGTGATGTATATATTCAGAGCGGGGGTTGGGGGTGCAGGGGGCGGTAGGATGTAGGAGAAATGGGAATGGGGAAAAAAACATATGTAATTTAAAATAAAGACATGTAGCCCTAGCTGGTATGGCTCAGTGGATAGAGCATCGGCCTGCTGACTGAAGGGTCCTGGATTTGATCGCAGTCAAGGGTATGTACCTCGGTTGCAGGCCTAACCCTAACCCTAACCCCAGCCTGGGCCCTGGCGTGTGGGAGGCAACCAATCGATGTGTTTCTCTCATATTGATATTTCTCTCTGTCTTTCCCTCCCTCTTTCACTCTCTAAAAATTAATGGAAAAATATCCTCAGGTGAAGATTTAAAAAAAAAATAAATAAGATATGGATACAGGTAAACACAAATTCACTTTCGCAATGTAAGATTCTATTAGCACATTTTTGTTCCCTGTCACTTCTACTTTAAGCCAAAACGACCAGACCATCCTCTTCAGCCCAAACCTTACTCCTCCCAGCCCCCCACATCATAGATGAGCAATGCTCAGGACTGGTAATTCCCTATCGCAATGGGCTTTCCCTTCTCTCTGGAATGCATCTCCCCCTCTTTGCCCCATCAGCTGGCTAGCTTGCACTCATGAGTTCAAGATTCATGAGTTCTTATTTCTCCAGTCAGTCTTTCCTGACACCCCTCTTCTCCTTCATGTTCCCATAATTCCATGAGCCTATTTCTACAATGGCACTTAACACGCTGCTTTTATTTTTACTTTTAATTTAATTTTATAGATGAGGAAACAGAACTGGGATAGAGCCAGAATGTGCACGTGAACTTTCTGTGTCTCAATTCTGTACTCTTAACTACGAAACAACAATACTTTATAACGGCCAACCAAATATGTCAACCGTAACTACTAACACTTCGCTCTTCTGAAGGTTTTGATTTTCATAAACAACTGCATACTCAGTAAGTGCTATGATGTATCTGTGATGACAAATTGAACCCATGACGACATAATTGGGACCAAAATAAAACAAAAGGGGAAAGAAAAGTAGCTTAGATTAGTTGTGACCAAGAACAAAGAATAATCGTGCTGAAAAGTCAAAATTATGGAGTAACTTAAAAAATACCAGGTGGTTTGCATCATAAAAAGGAGAAGACTAAAGGTGGTCCTTGTTTAGTTGGCAGAGGATTACAGCGTATAGAAAGGGGAAACTGACTTATTTCACAGCATCTGAGATGAAGAAGTTATGCTGTTTGTATCAGAACTCGAAATGCATGAATCCACATATCTTTGGTGAGCAGTTACTATGTGCAAGGAGAGATGCTGGCTCTGAAGAATAATGAGGTCTCTGTCCAAAGGAAAAGGTGGTGAGTTTTACAGAAGGTCAACATATCCATGCTAAGAATTAAGGTTCTGTGAAAGTTATGTAACACACTAATGAGGTTAGAGTCCTCCATCAGATTCCCTGGGGATAACAATTAATGTAACACAGTTCTATGCGGGGGGGGGGGGGGGTACAGGATAGGAGGAGAGGGAATATAGCTAGAGGTAACTTCCCAAACTGCCTACCTACATTCAACCATCTCAGTCACTAACCAAGGAGAATAAGAGAAGAGAGTGTGAATAAACCTAGCTATCACTTCTGAGGGGGGGGGGGAAGGTGACCCCTATGGAGAGAACCCTCGTCTTCATGCAAGAACCACGGGAAACTCTCTATGGAGTCCCTTCAACAAGGCAAGTATTAGTTACTATAGTTCCCAGCCTCAGAAGCTGCTGGGCACACACTCAGGACCCAAGTCCCTGCCTCCTCCCCTTGCCACGAAGGCGAGGCTCGTCCAGGAAGTTCATCTGTCCATTTTCCAGAAGGCCAACGGGGCAGGGCTACTTCTTGGTCTCATCCAAAGTGCAGGTGGGAACACTGAGGGGAAAATGATGGCAGCCCCTCTCATGAGCCACTTGGCCAATGTTATCAGTAGCTAACTGCTTAGATACATGAGATTCCGAGCCTCCTCTCAGAGCATATATGTGGTCATGCAAACTCCATGCTCATCACTGAGCCTGTGTGTTTACTGGGGAACCACAAATGTCACAGTAAGTGATGGTCAGTACGTAGGCATGAACTTTACCAATAAGGAAACTAAGGTTTATAGAGAGAAATAAATGGGGGAGAGGGTAGATCAGAGAAAGAAATGGGCAATGGGGGAGGAAGTTTGGTTTGATCACTCCAGAAAAATCTACACACGAGCTGAAATAATGCCTCTCTCCCAGGCCTAAGGAACCAAAGATTCAGTGACTCGGGGAATTGAGGCTTAGAAAAAATAGGTCCCTTGAGTAACGGTCACTCTTGTCCTAGCCTTCCCCCACATGTACCTACTTCTCCCCACTCTCCAAAATTCAGCTGCCAGATTAGAAGCCCAGATAATAAAACTGATGGATGCTGGGAACTTCATTCATTCATCCATCATTCTACCCAAGGAAGCGCATGAAGCCAAGGGCTGCATCCTGAGGCCACAGCCAGCACACCGATAAGGTCATCTGCTTATGGACCTGCAGTGATGTATCAAACACACTGTCAGACTGACATGGGGCGATCTACCAACATTTCTGTCGCAAGAAAACAAAGAATGACAGTCCAGTGACGGTGTGTGATTGGCTGACTATACTGAGTATTGGGGGTGGTTACCCTCGTAGTTTTATTAAATATGAAAGCCAAAGATTTATGTTATAGGGGATAAGGGCATGAATGCTCTAAAAGTGAGAAAATATGGCAACAGTGTGCTGTACATCACCAACGGGATAATTATTTATCTAAAAAGTTGGCATTCTCAGACTTCCAACATGCAGTGTATGAAATTCATATATTCAAAGGAGACATCATAATAACCTGCCGGCTGCCGGTGATGGATATGTTTTTAATCCAAATGACCACAATCTTCAGTCTGCCTGTCATGGAGGACGGGGGAAAAATGGGGTTTTCCTTCCATAACTCTCCATGCTGAAAGAGGAAAAACCTGGAAGTGTGATAAGTGGCTCATTCCGATGGACAAATGGACATGGAGCTGGGAGGACGCGCGTGAATAAACGTCACCGTTCCTTAACTAATGCCATTGTCACTCGTTACCCCTAAAAAAATGGAGCAAGGAATGATTTCTGCCTCACTCAGGTCTGCCAAGCCCGAGTTTGAACTGTCACAAAAGCTAGGAATTCTTCTCCATCGCGTGAGTCCATTTACAGATGACCCCCTGCTGGAAAAGGTCAGGGGAAGGCTGGCGTGGTATTTGTCTATGAGCTAAAACTTACCATACACACTGCAGGCAGAGTTGATGCTATAGCCACTTTATTGACCAGAAGGCCTCGTCTATGGATTTCCTCCTCTGAGGTTTAAAGGAATTCCTATTTCTCATTTACAGTCTATCAGAAAAGGTATATGACCTGTATTTTTTAATTTATATAAATCCACCCAGTCAATCAGCCTGGGCTGAAATTTAATGGATGTATCCGTCATCTTTGGTCCGGGGAGAGAGACAGAGGTGCCAACGCCTACCGGCCCATTTCTGTTTCTTACATTCCACCCCGCCCCCCCACCTTTTTTTTCCTTAACTCATCAGCTCAGGTGCCTCTCAGCTGCTAGTCTTTGGAAGCCGTTGTTTTTAAAGGGAGAAATCTGAGTAAAAATAAGCTGAAGGAAATATAGTAAGACCCTCTGGCTATTTGGGTTGTTAAGGAATCTTCCCTTTCCCATCTAGGGGATGGCAATTTTCTTACATATTCAGCGAATTTACAGTAACAAGATGTTCCCCTGACAAATTAATCACTTTCCAAGCATTTTATCATATAAATAAAATATCACCACAGGAGAGTAAAAGCAGTTCCACCAGCTGATTTAACCTTCTTCAGGAAAACTTGCCTGAAACAGACAGGGGAATCTCTTCAAATATCATTTATTTTTTTAATCCTCATTCTAGGATATGTTTTTATTGATTTTAGAGAGAGGATGGGAGAGAGAAACATTGATGTGAGCAACATTGATTGGTTGCCTCATGTACCCATCCCAACCAGGGATGGTACCTGCAACCTAGGTACACGGCCTGACCTGGAATCAAACCCACACCATTTTTGGTGTATGGGAGGAAAAACTCAAATATACCTTTGTGAACCATCTGTCCAGGGCCTCTTCAAATATCTTGAACCTCACAGTCACCTGCTAGAATCTGCACTTCCGCCTACACAGTTTTATTTCTGTATTTCCTCTAATAACAATAAGTAAACATTCCATATTGCTATAATCTGGCCTCTCCCTAACTCTCTAGGCAGGGAGAAAGGGGCAAGGGGCAAGGTTTCTGTCTTTCCTCGGCTTTTCCGTTGGCTAATTTCAGAGAGTGCATCCGGCAGTTATTAGTAGGAGGCTGATAGGGAGTCACACACACGCAGGAGACGTAGGTGCAATTCAAGCTTCCATGACTAATCCTTATTATGACTCACTGCGGCTTCAGAACTTGTCGGTTGAGGTAAGAAGCCAATTTGGCTTTGAGAAGTGAAGTCTCAGTTTTGTACTTTCCTTCTAGAGCTACTGACAACCCCGTTATTAAGAGCAAAGAAGAAGGGTGCAGGGAATAGTCATTGAGTGCCCACTCTCACCAAGCATTTTTGCATGCTATTTTATTAGCATATTAAACTTAACATACGTATTCAAAAGCAACCGCATACATTTCTCTGGCTTTCAAACCCATAATCTATATCATTCTAAATGACATCCCAAAATAAAGTACATTATTTTTTAAATATATTTTTATTGGTTACAGAGAGGAAGAGAGAGGGAGTGAGGGAGGGAGAGAGAAAACATCAATGATGAGAATCACTCATCGGCTGCCTCCTGCACGACCCCTACTGGGGATCGAGCCCACAACCTGGGTATGTGCCCTGACCGGGAATCAAACTGTAACCTCCTGGTTTACAGGTGGACACTCAACCACTGACCCACACCAGTCGGGCAAAACCAAAGTTTTAGAAAGAAGTACAGGGAGTTGTGGTAGGTGAAAGCAATCTAAGGCAGTATGTAACAAGCCTGCGTATTCTCACAGAGGTATATTTAAGTTTTTCCTGAAACATTTCATGACTTTGTACATTTATAAAGTCTCTAGACATCTCTGAAGTTGCCCATTGAATCCTGAGTCAACTCCTGTTCTGATAGATAATCATGACCACGAACAGGTACCATGTGACTTCTGATGACTTTACACCGCTGTCACCTGGGTCCTTCTTTGCCTGTCAGGAGAAGCCATTTAATCAGCAGCAAAGGGCATCCAAGGGGCTGGAGGAGGTAGAGACCGTTTCCCAGGAAAGGGTCATGGAAGAAGAGCAAGCAAAAATCCCTGACATAATTCTGGGGAAACACAACCTTTTGGTGGAGGAGGTGGCCAGTGTGGGGCTGGGGAGAAGGGACCTGGGAGATCACAGGAGGAAACAAGGAAGGGAAGCCAGACGGGGCGAGGGGTGGACTTGGCCATGTCCAACTCTCCTGAACTTGCCCTTAAATGTTACGGAGTGCCTCGCTTAAAGCAAATAGCTCATTTTATTTGGTGTTGGAAAATGGTGTCAAATGCAGATAAAAAGGAATCATGCCCAATACTTTTTGGAGAGGGACTGGTGATAAATACGTTTACTTGAACTAAAAGGCAATTTATTGGAACAAACAGGAAGTGGGTCACTGATTATAATTTGAATTAGGAATGATTCGTTCTCATGCCTGTTGGGCTCCAGATAGAGTTGCCCATTTCAGTGAAGGCTGGAGCTTTGCTAGCTCAGGAAAGCAGACCCGTTAAATTTACTCTGCAACCGAGTTGAATCAAGTAGGGTGGCGTAAACACACACTAAAGAATCTGGCCTATTCCAGAACTCAAATAGTCACAAACACCTGCGCTTGCCAGTGAAAACATAAACAGGCCATTTATCATACCCAACATTACCCATTCACCTGTATTAATCTGTTAAGTAAAATCAAGAGGAATGTATAAGGAATCATTCATTTAAATGATGTCCCTATTCCCACCCCAACATTATATCATCCTCTCAATGAATCCCAGGAAAGAGAATGGGTCTGGAGACTACAATTCCATCCGTAGTTCCAGCCCTGCATTTACAATTCAGAATCGTTTTACAGAAACTGGAGTTCAAGGACAATGACAAGCTTGGAAACCTAGCTTGTTAGCTACAAAATGATACCAATAGGTCTATTAAAACAAATTTGTTTAAGCTTTCCTTATTTCAATAAAGTGTCTATTTCAGTATGAATGACTTGATTCTGGTTCACCATTTCTTCAAATATTTTGTTTTTCCATGAACCAGGTAATTCCTAGGGCATTTGTACTGTCCATGTGGTTTATTTATCTAGACCCCAAAACACACAATATCACATGCAGATTTCTCTGATGGAAGGTTTTCATTTCATATTTAGTATATATGGATGCAGAGGGTGAATTCAGTAAGTTTTGTACATGGTAGCTAAGGTCTTTATTGCCTACAGACATATATAAATACAATTAAATTTTTGAATGTTTTCTATCTAATAAAAAAAGGCCCCCAAGTATAAATCACAATTCAATAAAAAATCAAATGTGTTGTCTCCACTCCCCAAAACAAAAAACAAAAACCCCAAAATAAAAATCAACTATTTCAGAAAGAACACACAGTGGTTTGACTCCTGCTAAATCAATGCCTAAACAGATGACATTTCATCAGTTTCACTTATGCCGAAAGTCCCCAAGGCTCCCTCCCTGACGCCGGCCATATTTTAAGCGCAAAACAGGCTGAGCGCTATCTACATCTAGATAAAACTCATTGGTGTGTAATCTGCACTATGATCTATACATCGACATCTATATGCAAATGAGGTGCCATGGCGCGTCCTAGTCTCCTGGAGCACCCAAGGGCTAACTAAGGGGGCAGGAAGGTCCTTCAGACCCTCCTCCTGCTCCTCTCCCCCAGCCCCTCTCTCTGTTTATTTATACTGGCTACCTCAATAATTCACACCGCCTGCTTCCCAGCCCGCATGCTCCTCACAAGAGCCTACAATGAGCTATTGCCGTCACCAGATGGACCCAGGAATGCAGCAGGTGGGGCAGATGGCAAGGCGCCCTGTCTGAAGCTGCTGGCTCCGGCAAGGGCTGCCTTTTGCACCAGGTACCTGATCATCATCCTGCACTGAGTGCCATGCAGTTTGGGGGTGGGGGTAGGGGGAGGAAGTGGGGCGCTGGCATCCTTTACAGGCACAACTAGGAGACTCATAAATTACCAGCCCCCCACCCCACTCCCACCCCCAGGAATCCCCGATGCTTTAGGCTGTTGCTTTGTTAGTGTGTGTGTGTGTGTGTGTGTGTGTGTGTGTGTGTGTGTGTGACACTAAGGTGAAGGTTTCCCAAAGCATTCTGGCATAATGTGGATACAAAAGGATGCATCCATTTTAACATCCCACCTCAGCTCAATAAAAAGAGAAGAAAGGAGGATTCAAGGGGCATGATACCAGAACAGTCAGGAAGACCATGGGAGGAAAGTGTATTTTCACAAGTAGTTTGCAGATGAAAACGTGGGTGAGATGACTCAGCTACTGACTGCGAGGCTCTTACATAAAGGTACGCTGCCCTCTGCCTCTATGGGGGGAGGAGAGAAATACTATATTCTTCTAGCTTTCTGGGGTGGCAGGAAACAGTAGCTGTACTCAAGCTGAGGCAGTTCTTTATCTCGTATTTGTCGTTTCCAAAATGGGTGGCAGGCATTCCCTTAGCAAAGTTTGTGATTCTATAGCATATAATAACCACAACCACCACAAAGCATTGCGTTATCACTTGCAATTGCAATTTTGCAACAATCTTATGCCAACCTATCGGGAGACGATCACCCGGTAACATATGTAGCATCAATTTTAATCGAGCATAAACACCGGACAAAAATTCTCCTGAGGGATTGCTGGCATATATTCCGACTGGCAAGGGTACCAGGATTCTAAACCTTCTATAAACTTAAATGGTGCTGATATAAATCCTGTTACCTAATCATTAAATTATCAAGTTCTAAAAATGCAAAAGACATTCATTTTCATGGCCTGAAGCAAAAACAGTCAGTGTCATCAAAATCAGTAAATAAATAAGTGAAACGCTTTAATAAGAAAAAAAGAAGCACAGGAGAGATGCTATAGAGAGAGAGAGAGAGGCAGAGGGCTGATTTGAATGCTGTTTGGAGAGATGCTAGAGAGAGACAGAACTACTTTGAATTCTGTCTTCCAGTTTCTCGGGCAAACTGAACCCCCAGGCTTTTGGGAACTCTACCAGGCAGTTTTGCAGGAATGCTGGACAAAGACAGTAGCTGGGAGATTATCTCAAGATCAAGAGCAAGGTTTCCTTCTAAGAACTATCTTCCAATAGTCATTTACATGAACTAAGTCAGACCTTCCCTCACAGTCAAGCCGCAGAAACCTAGAGTTCAAACAAATCTTCTTTGCTTTCTCTACAATCTGGGAATTTTATTTTTTTCTTACACGATCCTTTAAAGCATTTTCTCCCTTTCATTTCCAGCATATATATATATATATATATATATATATATATATATATATATATGTATGTATATATATATCTCCAAGTAATTTAGAACATATTAAGGTATAAAGGCAACTTTGGAGATGAAATCTTCCAAGGTGTCCCCAGGAAGCAGTGTCGGGCCAGCTACTTAGCAGGGGGAGCTCATTCGAGACAAGATTTGACCCCCAACCCCTGTGGCAATAGTCAGACCCTGATATATGATTCCTACTTATGTTCATGATGCTAACTTCATATCGGCTCTAAAAAGCCAAAACCAGAAAATCGGGGTGGGAGCTTCAGTTTGCTCAACTTTCATGTCAAACCCACGCTTGCCTAAATTCCTGAGATTTTTTGCTGAATTGGACCCAAGTTTAAATCAGGGGCTCAGGTACAAAATGTCCCATTTTTAAGTGTTTTTTTTTTTTTTTATATTGCACTCAAGATCATTTTATCATTTATTGCAAGATCTTAGTGCCCAGGCAGGTGCCTGCTCATGGATGAATAACCGTGAATGAATAACCAAGAAAATGCAGTTGAATGCACTAAATTAATGAATGATTTAAAAATATTGCAAAGGAATGCATGTAATCTTTTTGATGCAATAGAAGTGACTAGAAGCAACCAATTGGACACCTGAGAGTTGGTTATAAAAAAAGTGCACTCCAAAACTCAATTTAAACTAATATCTTCTAAACTTGATTTCATTAGCTATCATTACTCTGCTTGCCCACAACCTAATTAATGTACATAACTGGAGGTATTTAATAATACTAAACAGAAGGGTCTGCGCATTTCTTAGGAAGAAATACATTATAAGGCAAATGGTAATAAATTAACATTTAAAGATTACATAACTGTGGATTTAATATATAATTTTTAAGAATTTATATATTTCATAATGACTTGGATATGCCTGGTGTATTTGTTATATGTTAAGACTGCCACAATTAAACTGGGAGACAATATTCTAAAATGAAAGGAGTAGCAAATCTACTAAAAAAAATCAATTAAAACCAAAACAGTAAGTATAAGCAAAGTGTGAAGGAATGAATCAGTAATTTCAAATTAAGCCCCAGATAATAGATAATAAAGGGAATGTTTGTTATAAGATGTTGCTGAGAGTAGATGACAAAATCTTGGTTTTTGACATTTCAAAATTCTTTTAGTAACTTCTCAAAGAGATTCAATAAGATTCCATCTTATGTAAAGGCCTACATTTGCACATGTTTTTGGAGTTTCAGAAATCACTGCGATGGCATTATATAAAAATGCAAAAATAAATATTCGCTTTGCATGTGTTTCAAAAAGAGTCAGGTGTGTGTATAGGTGTGTATATGTATGTGCGTGTTTGTGTGTGTATACAAAATACAATTTCTTTAACGTATTGCATTATTATTTCCTCATTTCATACTCCTTTCTGGATGTGTACAAATCTTAAAGTTTCAAAATACAAGTTAGTCTGAAGCTAATAAAGAAGACACAGTTACCTAAATTTTACTCTGATATAAAATATATACTAGAATTAGTATAATATAAAGAGAATCATATTTTAAAGTCACCTTTTTCTTTCTTAAACAAAATATTGATAAAATGACACAAATGCCATAAACTCAATGCAATGCCTAATTTGTTGTCCCCTATAATAACTATGATTTCTTTTCTGGCTTTCTTCTTTTCTATGTAGGTAGCACTGATAGAAAAATTAATGAGGGGAGGGGGAGTTTGTTATCACCTCTAAGAAATTACTTATTTTACTTATGTGTGTATACTGCCCTAGGTGAAATATAAATTAAGTCACACAATTAAGCCCCCCCTCCAAAAAAAAATCTTAGAATAAACCAACCAATAATATTTTTAGAGGTGGAAAATACAGCACACTGAATGACTATCAGTTTATAGTGTGTAAGTATCTTTGCAATATTAACCTGCAATGCTGGCTGGAGATATAAGATATACCCAGGCCACTTTTGTTCTGTTCTATTTCCCCCTCTGAAAATCTGCAAAGAATTTTCTGCACAAGTTTTGAGTTTATGGTTGAGAGAGAGAGAGAGAGAGAGAGAGAGAGAGAGAGAGAGAGAGAGAGACTGCGAGCCCTCACATGCCTCCCAGGCCCCTAAACAGAGCCGTGTGCATAGCCCATTGAACACCGTTTAGTAAACACGAGGGCACAGGCCCAGGGCGGCTCTGTCCTCCTGTCCTGCCGTCCTTTTCAAAGCGAGGCGGGGGCTGTTTCCAGTACACACTCTGCTTCGGGGTTAATCCTGTTTGGTGTTGTTCACACCTGCTGCTGCTAGCCGCCTGCTGGTGGCGGGGGCTCCCGCTGCTGAGAGAGAGCCCCCTGAACCAGGAGCCAGACAATGGCTCTGGCGCTGGCCTGGCCACAAAGCCGAGCAGGGCCCACGTGCAGGAGACCCCCCAGAGCTTCCCCCTGCTTGCCCAGGAGGCTCTGAGCCGCCCCCCCCCCCCACTTCTGCCACCCAAGGAGAAATGCAACCAATTGTTCTTTTTTTGGAAAGAAAGACTGCACCCCATTGGCTTATTTATACTCCTCAGCCTTTTATTTTTTTGTGTGTGTTTTTTTGGTAAAATTAATGCCAATGCAATAAACACACACACACACACACACACACACACACACACACACACATACGCGCACACACACACACACGTCATTCTAACCAGATGTACATGCCAGCCACTCTGTGTCTTTAGCCAAAGCATCTGTACCTGAAATAAACCTAATCACTAATTTTAAACACTCTATCGCTCAGCTCCCTGCTCCTAGAATTTTTACATCCAAAATGAACAGAGATACAAAATATATGTTCTGCCATCAGGGGCCACTGTGTGTCCAGGACAGTGACTTGGACGCTAAAACCACTCTCCCCATCACCAACCCTCACCCCCCACACTCTTCCCCCCACCCCCACACTGCACGTGCCTAATAGCAGGCATCAAAAGGAATGACTCCTTTTCTGATCTGCGTACCGGCGATAAGTCAAATTCAGTGCCACAGACGGGGAGGAGTGGACTGCTGGGGGAAACTCCAAGACAGACTGACATGGGACCAGTCGGAGGCTTTGGCGCAATCAGGTCCCAGGAAAGGCTGCTCAGACTCCTCTCTCTGAACAAGGCATAAGCTGTCATGCGCTTACTCAGAGCAAGAGACACTGACCCAGCGGTGGCACCTGGGCCCCTCCCTCCAACCTAAGGACAGAGCCAACACCCTTCCTATCTGTGGGCTGGATTCCGCCCAAAGGTAGGCACACAGGCTCCTATTGGCCAACTCAGCACACAGCTCCCTCCCTCCAGGGCCACACCTCTGGGGGGTGGGGGGGTCAAGTGGAAGCCCTGGGATCATTTTATTGCAGCTCCCGAAACACCTTGCCTACCTGCAATCGCCAATAACGCATCATGGGTGCCCCTGCCAGCTCGGGCGTTCCGCACCTGCCTAACCCCCAATGGCGCACAGATTTAATGGAGCACAGACTGCAGGCTTGTCCGGGGGAAGCAGGAAACGCACTAACTAGCATATGAAGGTCCTGTTAACAAGTGCAAGTGAGTATGAAATATTGGAGGTCTCGGCATCGTTTTCCCAATTTGCTTCCTCACTATTCACCCTCAGCCAAGTGCACTGTGGGGAGGGTCGGTACTTGAGTCCACTCCGGGTTGGACCACACTGGTCCTTAAAAAGAGGACAAATGTACCTGGATGCTCGGAAGCAGCTTAACTACACAGGTGAGAAGCCAAATGCATGCCTTTCCAGCGTGCGTAACACTGGATGTTTGGGAACTCATGGTGTGAGGGGAAAGGAATCATTGTTAAAAATGATACTATAATATACCTGGCATAACTGTAGATAGAATTCATCTGTCTCCCAAAACCTCACACAGCCCATCATAAAATAAAATAAAAACAACAGTTGTCGCTTTCAATTTGGTTATGGAATATGGACAGTTTAGCGGTAAATTTGATTATTATGTTGAAGCACATAAAATTGCTGATTTTTGACCATTTTTTGACCTACAAAAATGGCGTTTTCATGTAGTTCAACCTAATCTAATTAACTCCTATCACTCACTTTCATGCAAAAAATAAATAAATAAAAGGCCTGGTTTTGTCAGGGGATCACGATTCCCAACTTTCTCTCCCTACCAATGTTGTGTTTTGTTCTTTTCCATTACTATCAGAATGAGAGAATGCACAGAGTATATATGTCAAGGCTTGAACAGGTTAAGATTTGGGGTACCAGGCCCCGGTCATCAAAATGTCATTAAAGCCCAGCCAGTTTGGCTCAGTGGTTGAGCGTCCACCTATGAACCAGGAGGTCATAGTTTGGTACCCCGTCAGGGCACATGCCCGGGTTGTGGGCTCAATCACTAGTATGAGGTGTGCAAGAGGCAGCTGTGCAAGGATTCTCTCTCATCATTGATGTTTCTGTCTCTCTCTCCCTCTCCCTTCCTCCCTGAAATCAATAAAATATATTAAACATTTTTCTCCGGAGATCCAGTTGGGCACCTGACAACTTTCACGCATTCGGTGGAGGGTTTACTGTGACGCACACCTTTCTGAGAAGCAGCTTGGCGACCCCATGTTAATGGAACCTAGTGGCAACCCTTATCCCTGAGCTCCGTTCAGAGGGACCCGCCCAAAACAGGGATGCTTTCCCCCAGTGACTTTGTAAGTTTGCTCGGGACACAAAGACTCCGGTACATCAGCAGCGCTAGCGGCTTTCAGATCAAACGATGCTTAGTGTTTTGCATGTAGTATTGGCGGCATGATGAATAACCCTCAGAGAAGAAGAAGAAAAAAAAAAGGAAGCAAACCTACTCTGGGTCAAGGTGTTTTACCTGCTGCTGTCGCCCAACCCCCCAATTCCCCCAGCCCCCCTCTAAAGCATGGCCACTCCTGAAGAAAGTTGACTTCTATTGCTTTCCTCAGGCAGGAATTTTTATTTCCGTTGGAACCTTAAACCATCACATTTCCAGTGATGCATTTTTATGTTTACAACTGACATCTTCGCAAGAGAGCGAAAACCCTGGCGCAACAGCTCAAGGCATGAAGGTGGCCTGCAGTGAGAACTTAAATTATTTTACACCTAAATGGAGCCCAGTTGTTTTTAGTTAAAATTTAATGAACCTTAAACCGATGACCTTTCTCCCACAGAAAGGGCCAGAGTTGCAAAAAGCGAACTTTCCAGTGAAATATATTTTAAGGAGCGACTCCCGAACAAAGGGCTATTTAAAGCTGAGCGCTTTGTCAATTTATCAGCTTGTGAACATTTTGTCCCCGAAGTCCCCGTGCCGCTGGACGCACGGAACGGCCGGGCCTTGCTTAATCGAATACTATTGATCCGAGTGTGTCACAGTGATCTCATGGAGAGTAATCAATAGTAATCCAAAATCAATCCATCTGCTCTTGCACTATCATTCATCAAATCTGAATACGCCAAATTATTTGTAGGCGTTACATTACAAAGGGGAGAAAATGGGAGAGAAAGTTCATGGTTTATACTGATGAGCAAAACCAACATCTCCCCCCCCCCTTTTTTTTTAAGGGGAAGTGCTTTAAAAATGGACTTGCTTGGACAAACCCGTTTATCTTCTCATCAAAGTATTCCTAAATTTATAACAAACCTCATTCCATTCCTGATATATATATATATATATATATATATATATATATATATATATATATATATATAATTTCTTGTACAGGAGTTTGCTGGGTAAGCAGATGATACAAACTCACAGATACCCCTAACTTCCTGAACTGCACAGCAGCTTTTACAAGCCTGTCACCCACCTGCTGCCAAACAAGGAGACGCCATGGAGATAGGACCTAACTGCATCTCCTAACATCAGAAACGATGCCTAACAGGACCGGAGTGGGCAAAGGAATACTTAATTTCTCCAGAGAACGTACAGCCGAGACGCACCAGCTTATCAAAGGAGCTGCTGTTGACACGAAAGGTTCTTTTATCAACGTATTCACCTGTAATTTCGCCCAGGTAATAAATCCTCCTATTCATTACAGCTCCCTCCGAAAGCGCTCCTGCTATTTAACTGGAATGAAGGGGGGAAAGGCTCCGAGTGTCTAAAACATTTACTTTTGCTAATGTAAAAGTGCTGGCATTTTCCTTCACTCCTGATAAGCTGGTGCCAAGAGAAGTGATTATGCTTTTCTTATTCAGAGCCTATCAACATTTGGAAAAGCTCGCTCAATCTTATCAGGTGTAGGAACAGCACAGTGGCTGAAAAACAGTGTGTGCCCGCTGTTCGTTCTCTCTCTCTCTCTCTCTCTCTCTCTCTCTCTCTCTCTCTCTCTCCCTCTCCCTCCCTCTCTTTCTCTCTCTCTCCCCCCCCCGCCCCTCCACTGCCCAGCTATCTGATCGACCCTCTGCTAACGAAGTGTATTTACACACAATCCAGCGTCAGTTGAATCTTCCACATATGACAGCCAGATTCTACCTTGCCATAGGTTTTCCTGCTTGGGCATCAACTCGAGTACCCAAACTGACAACAATCAAGAAAACACTATAAAAGCACTCAACTAGAATGCACAACAAACAGAAATAAAAGGAAAACAAATATGAAAAGTGGAAGGCAACCTCTTTGGAATTGGGGGGAAGTTGGGGGGAAGGGGGCTGAAGATCAAGCACTTACCTTTTCCCAAAGTAAATGATCCTTTTAGCAAAACAGGTGAGTAGAATATATATATATATATATATATGCTGGGATGGAGGGGGGCCAGAAAAGTTTGTGTGTGTGTGTTTTTTTTTTTTTTTAGAACCGAGCACACATACCTCAATTTCAGGTTATTTCAACGCGGAGACACAGAGGTTCTATAACCTAAGCAAAGACTATAGACAATATCCCCGAAGGTGCCCCATAAACTGAAGACAAGATAGACAGCAAGACTGTCACGTAGCACGACCACATCCTCATGACAGATTTCCCAATCATGAAAGCCCTCAAAGATGCTCCAGACAGTCAAGTTTTGTTCACTCTAAGAAAAATTTTTTAAAAATAATAATAAATACAATTTGAGTGCTGGATCTCATTATTTTTCTCATTCTGCAGACTTGACCAAACAGTTCCACGTAAAAGTAGGAAACAGAACCCATAACCCAGACTAGCATGCACAGACGATCTGCTCTCCATTTCTCTTAAAAAATGCTTAAACAAGGGCATGGTTCCCACGAATTGAGAGACAGACCTAATCATAAGTGGGTAGTTCTTTGGAGCATGAAAGACAACAGTGACGTTTCTAGAATGAAGAGGAACCTGAAATTTACCCAAATGACAAAGTAACAAATCCCCAGGAAGGAACCTCTGTTGGGCTTCTGTGCATACACTGTGCGCTTGGCCCTCACCTTCCTTTGCTGAGAGGCTAGGAGAGAACAGGAAGAGGCAGCCAATTGCACCCACAGGAGCCCAACTCCCGATTCTGTCTAGACTCCAAGAACCTTTCTTGAGAAGCGTAGGGCAAGAAGATGAATTTGGCCCTAGCTGGTTTGGCTCAGTGGATAGAGCATTGGCCTGCGAACTGAAAGGTCCCAGGTTTGATTCTGGTCAAGGGCACATGCCTGGGTTGTGGGCTCCATCCCCAGTGCAGGGGCATGCAGGAGGCAACCGATCCATGATTCTCTCTCATCATTGATGTTTCTATCTCTCTCTCCCTCTTCCTTCCTCTCTGAAGTCAATAAAAAAAATAAAATAAAATAATGACGAATTAGCCAACTGTGTAGTTCAAGGCTACTCAGCTGATGGTGGCTTTTCCATCCGTGACTGGCTCTATGATCCCAGGACCTATGAGGCAGGTCTCATTGACACCTAAAAGGGATGCATCGGTCATTGGATGGGACCCAGCACCAACTGTATACAGTCGCTTTCTCATAAGAGGAAGACAGGATTCTTAGCAACCACACTGGGCGGGCAAAAGTAGGTTTACTGCTGTGATGACACGGAAGTTTATTCTTGTATTATTTTATTTATTTATTAATGATGGTATTATTTATTTGTATTGTGTGTCTTCTTCCTGTTGATGTTACCTTGTTATTGTTTTGTATCCTTACTTATGATTTATCATTAGGTCATGATGGCTGGTAATTTGACCTACTGTTGCCAACGTCTGTCTGTATGTACCTTTCCCTTTCCTCGGTCATGAACAGTCAGTTACAAGTATGACATTCCTCCTCAAAATACTTGATCTATTTGAACAGATTCATGGATGGGAAGAGAGCTTTGTCAGAGCATTTCTTCACCTATGAAAAGGAATACAATTGAACATGGCCGCCTTACATGTTTGGGAAGTTCAAGCACTATGGTAATTTGGAATTACGGAGGGCACAGGGTAATCGATTCAACAACCTCACATTTGAATTTTTTCTCTGAAATGAGTACCCAAGTCTATATAATTTTTCATATGACCCATCATTTTGCTAACTCTAATTGTAACTGCAGACCTTCTTTTCAAAGCAAAATGTTTTATAAAAATAAAATGCAACAACATATTAACTGAGAAGTACACCTTGGAAAACATTTTAATTTACATTGTAAGTATTAAAATGAAGTACGTATATTTATTTAACGAGTCCTTTTGTTTAAATTCTCAAAAGACATTACAGATGAGTGACATCTTCCTAGAATAGAAGAAAAAGAAACTGTCATGTGCAAGGAGACCCCTCTGATGCTGGAGGAGAAAGAAAGAACTTAGTGGCCTTCTGCCTATTTTCTGTGCCTAAGTTCTTGTTTTACTTTTTAAATTTATTTTGCATATTAAATAAGCCATACAAAAAAAAAAGCAAAAACCCATGCATAAGGTTTCTGTCTTTCTCAGAAAATGTATTTCAAGTATACCAGAAAAGAGATGCCCTGTTCAAGGTGGGTTGACATAGCTCCCTCTCACCTGCTTTCTTCCATCTGCATTTACCTCTCAGGCAAGAACAACCGAGGACGGCCAGGTCCAGCTTTTTAAAAACTAACTTCTTTGTGCCATGATTGCTTCTAACACAGTAGAAAGATTTGCACAAGCTCAAGTTATACTCTTTATTGAAAACGCATTAGGATCTCTGCTGTCTTCATTCCCACAGTTAGAGTTGGAAAGAGAAGCAAGCATCAGCCTGGTTTCTATCACACTCCTGGTAGCCATCAGTCCCTGATACAACGTGAGAATGCAAGGGCAGCTTTCCCTTTATTTAGTACCATCTTAACCAACTGTTTGCCGAGAAGGTGTATGATGAAGCGAAGTTAAATTGACACGTCTGTGATATGCCCGACAGCCCTCAGGATGCCCGATATTAATTTGTTTTCTTTGGCTACATAAGTGCTGCCAAAGCATATTACCCATTATATGAACTTCCAATCAAAATGATGGAAAGTATAGATGCTATTTTGTTACACTCAAAGCCATACCAGAAAAGCACAGGGGAATGCATATGACAAAGACTGCCTTCTATAATTAAAATATAAATTTCCTTTTAATGTTTATTTATTTTTACAGTGTAATCTAATCTTAGATAGGCTCTCCATGAGTTTAACACTTTAAATAAGTATTTAATAGGTGTCAAATGCCACAAGCAAATGCTTTCATTTATCATATTGTGCGAAAGAATTCCATAGGTTATATTTTGATGGCCAATGCTGCATGTTATATATCTATATTCAAATGCACATATACATCTGTGTCAGGGTATTAAAATGGATTTGAATTGATCAGTGAGAAGTCAATTTATTTAAAACTGTACCCTTTCTTTTATTGCTTTGCCTTAATGAGTTCTCTTTCAAATATGCATGCATTGTCATAAATTAAAAAGGCATACCATTTGAACAAACCAAAACATAAAAAGCAAGTTTCCTCCAAACATTTAAATATATTTTCTTAATTAAAAGGGGAATGGATGAATCTACCCAAACACGACACACACAAAATCTAAATCTTCTCAATTTGATGGTTTTGCATAATTGATTAGAAAATACATTTGGAAAAATACTGAGAAATATTGTCCAATCAGAGGAAAAAAACACACCTGGCACAGCTGTAAAGAAAAAGCAGAGATGAAAGAGGTGTTTGCTAAAATTCTAAATGAAAATTATTTTTCTTAGCGGAGGTTCCCTAGACCTTAGATGGTCTATGTCTAAAATGAACTTGAAACAAGAAAAAGATGCCAGGTAAATCCTTCAAAAGGCAAAAGACTGTCACTTATCAGCCTTAGGTAATGAAGGAGCTAATTTTGATCTGATGGACTGACAGAAGGAAACAGCAGGATTTTTTTTAAAAAACACAGAAACATAAAATTTGTTAAAGTGCTACACAAACAAATCAAAATAAGAAATAAATCTAGGAATTTAAACAGAAAAGAATCAGGATAGGAAGAGCATTTGGTAAGTGTCTCCTCCCAGCCCTCATTCAGATTCACTAAGCAAAATCACAGATTTCTAAAATTACCTCTTTGGGAAAGAATTCAAAAATTCCAAAATCTATGATGTACTTCATACAAGCAAAATAATTATTCATTTTCTATATTTTCTTGTAGCAGAAAAAAATAAGCTATTGACATATTTATGTAGCACAGAAAAGGAAATTCATATTTTGCATTTATTTGAAAGCTTTCATATTTACATTAAAATATATTTGTCAGATCCAATTGTAGAAGAAAACCATGTAACCACGAGCTTATTCAAAATTGTTTCTCCCAAACCATTAAAGTATGCATTTAATATAAGTAGCTTATTTCCTATTTTACAAATTATTTATGATGACTAGATATTGAATGTAGGAATGGTATAAATTAAAAATTTATAAAAATCAGAAACAAGTTTACTTGTTAGGTTAGCTGGTCACCTGTCTTTTATATAGCAGTTAAAGCAATTGAGTTTAAAATCAAATCTGATAAATACCTGAAATACGAATACCAGGTTAAAATCATGCCTGGCAAATTTAACTGGCAACTAACTGATCAGAAAAAAATACTTGGGACCCACTTTGTTACACACATGTACATAGACCCTTAGCAGCATCCCTATAGTCGGTACATACACCTTTTCCCTCTATATGCATATTTCACAAGCATATTACACACACACACATACCAGCACACATGTATGTGCCTTCTATCAGCTGAACTGCATTTTAAAGTATCTTGTGAGTATTTACTTATTTGCAATGGCACAGACCACATATATCCATGTACACGTGGTGATGAAAATAATAATCAATGGCAAAACATACAAAATGCAGTAAGAAGCATGTCGCCGGCTGAGCTGCTGGGTGTCATCCCTGCGCGATCCAATACACACAGAAGTCTGATTGGAGAGAGAGCGCCTAAATATTTCACTGTCAGAGAGTGGGGAGGGCTGCGATTCATTTCCATCTCCTGTGCTTTAGGACAATGACAATTTAATACAAGGCCAGTGGATGTAAAAGAGATAAAAACTGAACAAACTGGGCCCGCATAATCAAAGATTTTCTCCAGAGAGCTGGCTCGGGCCGGAGCTCAGATGCACTTATACCAGATCAACACTGTATTGTTTCTCTCTCCCATGAAATTTGCTATGAAGCAAAAATCAGGGCAACGCTTATCTGCTACAGGGCTTGAAAGTTCCACTGAGGTACCTCGGATGCTCTCTTCTCATTTCTAAAAGCCTGACAGCTGATTCTGGAAACAAGTTTATTTCATATTAAATCCTTGGCTCCTTAAAACCACGACTATTCATTGCCACTGGTGTGACACAGTAACAACCAAAGCCCAGATCCTCATTGATTTTATGCAATAATAATACAAGCAAAACCTTGCAGGCTGCACAGCACGGGAGGGGTCACGAGAAGGAATATTTTGTTTGAGTCACGAGGCCAAGACAAATGTGGAGGGATTTTTCACCAGTGACCCGGACTTGAGGTTGGGCATCCTGCCTACCTTTCAAAGGAACGGGTCTTCTTTGTCTGGAGTCTGGCACGAGTGAGTTCTTGGGAAAGTATCGTTAAACAGACTCCGGGAGAAGTTACCTGCCCTGTGTGATGAATAGCACCATGAACCTAAAATTAATTGCAAAAGTATGACCCGGCTAATGAGATGGCCCTTATCTTTTTTCAGCCCAGGAAACAACGGGATTCTTCTGCTGGCTCAATATTTGACAAAAAAAAAAAATAAAGAAAGAAAGAAAAAGAAAAAAGCCTAAAGTATGATTAACTAAGTAAAAATCTGATAAAAAGAGCTCAGAGATACAAAATGATCATCAATTCTAAGATCTGAGAAATTTAGAATGAAAACTGATTTCCTGCCTTATTTTATTTTTAAACCTTAATTCCTTGTTTGCTTGTTTTTGTGGTGTTGCTTTTTTGTTTTTTGTTTATTTATTTTTTTTTTACTTTGAGACAAACAAAACATATATATGTATATATTTTCTCCGGCCTCTATTAGCATTTTTTAAAGCTGAATTGCAATACCATTCTTTGTAAGATGGTCAATATATATTCCAGGTCAGATTAAATCAAAGAAGTCTATCGAAGGCCATCCATTTAGAAAAAAAAAAATTTTTTTTAAACAGAACAATGACACCTTATTGGGGAGAAAATACTAGAAAAATGATCATCCATGCAAGAGAATTAATGGCTATCCACCAGGGCTTTGCTAATAACATGGGTTAATTACCGCTGCAACATGCTAGGCTCAGTAAATAAAACAGCAGTGCCATAAACACATTAAGATGAGAAACCATCCCTCTAAGAACCGACCAGCACCGTCACCCTTGCCTCTGCCCTGGCAGAGGGAAGCTGTTTCCCAGCCCTCGCTACAAAAGGAAGGTTTCTAAACTTACCACCAAATGTGCAGGGTGACACGTCAATACAGTGACACAAAGGGCTGGTGAAACACAGGGTCCCATCACCGACTCACCACTGCCATTCAACCCTTATTGCATGAACTCAGAATCACTTGCTTTTTTTTTTTTTTTTTTTGCTTACTCCAAGGAGAAATCATATATTACATAATACCCACTGTCTGGCGCTCTTGACTATATATAGCTCGGGATAGATATACAAATAGCAGTGGCTATTTAATTTTTAGGAAAAAAATAGAATGAATCTGTTCGCTTCAGTGACGTGAGGGACACGGTTACTAGACTACAGCTCAACAACACTCCCCCCTGAGTGTAGCTGGTTGTCACTTGGCAGCAATTTACAAAGAAATCATCTGAAAACCCCACCCACACCACCCACCGTTAAGGCTGCAGGTATTTTGAACAGATTCATAGAGAAGAAACAGGAAGAAAAGTAACATGGGCTGCAAGTCTGGAGTTTAAGTGTTCTTTCTTAGAAAAATAAACTTCAAGTGTCTGTTCATAGTTATCAAATAATATTACATCTAAATTTGCTTAGGCAACCTCCTGCCTTTAAAAGAAAAAATCGCATCCCTCTGATTTAGGCTTGTTGTTACTGTTTATATACCTTTTCCTTCCTGCCTATACTTATCCCATATATGCTGACATTATAGTATTACTTTGGGATAGTTGTATTTCAATTTACTTCAGCTTTGACTAAGCAGAGATGGGGCAGAGAGGGGGAAAAAAAATCAAAACCCTGAAACAGACAGAGTGGACCATACAAAATAGAACTTGCAAAGCTCCCAACAGCAATCTCAAAACCCCAATTTGTCTCATTGTCGACGTCTGGATTTCAATTGATCAGGCTGAAATGTGCCGGACTGTTCCCTCCTCCCCTTGCCTGTTTTGGAGTGTTTCAATTGCCTTTCCCTTTCCCAACAGCTGTGACAACTGTTAAAACAGTCAGTAAAATTAAGTCCGCTCCATAATCCTGTAGTCAATGTTACATTTTAATCAGAGGTTGAAAGGGACTCGTGTGATGAGCACACTCATTTAGAACGATTAGACTGACACATATGTCAAAGTGAACAGCGATATTATTTTCATCTATTTACCCTATCAGTTATTCCTGCTCTGAAATGTGAAACAAGCTTTCAAGTATTATGTTCCTTAATGTGCTGGCACACTTCCTAAAATAATAAAAAAAATACATGGTTATAGTTTAACATCTTAGGCTCTCCTTATGGTCAATGGATTGTACGAACCTTTTTCCACAGTCTCCCAAGCAGAAATGGTCCAATATTTCCCTCTGATACGGCATTCCTGGTTTCATTTCTATGTATATACACACACGTGATGGGGTTTTACCCAGCACAATTACTATGAATATTAATAGCATGTATAAATTCTGTGGTTTATTAATTGAGACAGAGAGGCAGATGCGTTGCTCAGCGTCCGGTCTTTCTGTCTGTCCGGTGAACCACGTAACCATCAAAACTGCATCCAGACAATAAATCGGGATTTTTTTAAAGATGACTTTTCACGGAGCCAAAAAGAAAGCTAGTTTGAATCTTGCGCCAAAGCCAAAGGGACAGGTGCCCTGATTTCATTTACATGCATCTGCTTTAAGAGGCTTATCTTGACTAATGATTCAGATGAGCCCCAAGAAGTTCAATTCAAGGAAACCACTTTTAAAAAGAAGCCTCTAGGGGATTTTTTAAAGTTTATTTATTTAAGAGAAAAAGTTCAGACTCTGGGTGAGCTCCGATAAGGTGTTCTCCTGGACATGAAGACAGATCAAACTCCCCAAATCTCCAGCCTCAGGTCTCTAACCTTCAAACTCCACGGGGGGGGGGGGGGGTGTCCCCTACCTTTGTTTATTTTTCATTGGCATTTTCACACAACTTGAGGTTGTTTCTGCCTTTGAGGGTTTCAAACTGATGTACCCACAGCCTTCCTATCTTTAGGTTCCTCCTAAGTCCATCTCTTGGCTAACATCCCCCGCCCCGGCCCCCTGAGTGTGTATGTGAGTGTGTGGGTGTGTGAGTGTGCGCACACACACACACACACACACACACACACACACACACACACACACACAGACAGGCGGCCAGGGAGACTGCAAGTCACTTTCATTTCTTAGTTAATTACCGAGCAGTGCAAGATGCAGGCTCTAAGGACAGCTAGTGGACACGCACTATAGTGCACTAGCTCATCTTCTGGACTTTTACATTTCCTTCACAACCCACAGAGAAAAAGCTGGCCAAAAGCACGCTGTTCGGAATTATACCAGTTGGTATTAGGGTAACGTGAAAGCCAAGCTACAGGCAGGCGAGCCAGTCACAGCTCCCGTGACACACTAATGCTTTTATCTTAACAGGGGATTGAAATTAAGTTTATGATCTGCTCATTTACACAAGAACGCTTAATTTACTTCTCCTAACCCCCATGCGCTTCTCCCCCATTTTCAGCCACCCCAATACACAGAGCCATGTGCATAAAGATTTTCCCAAATACGAATTAAACCGCGTGTAAGAACTGAAGTACTTTTCTGCGTTTCCTGGACAAGATGCATGAAACAAATCCACAATCTCAACCCTGTCTATTCAAAGGGAAATTTTTAAAAGTCACGACTGTTTCTTCTGTGTTTTTTTTTTTCTCCTCCCCTTAAATATTTATAATGTGTGAAAATCTCATGTTACTTAAATGGACTGATTTGTCAGTTTAAGTGCTGACTCGAACGCTAACCATGCAAATAACATTATTCTAGCCCCAGATTGCAAAGGGCTAGTTTCGAAATTGTTCTCCGAAGGAGCATTAGGAAATGTGCAATTTCGCCCCTAACTCTGCCGGGGCACGAAATGACAAGGAGCCCCAAATATCTGTCAGGCTGCAAATACATAAGAAGCACTCAGTGGTATACATCATTGTGAATGTTGTATTTTAAAACATCTTTCCTGGGAAAAATGGGTCCCAGTCAAAGATGCATTTTAACAGTTCACTAAGCATGCGTGCCAAGTGCCTATTCTTAGCACCTGAATAAGAAGTGACTGTCACACAGCTGTTTCGCTGACAGTCCCTGAGCTTCGCCTCAAAGGTAACATTGTAGTCAGAGAACAATTCTCCACTTAGGAGAATTAGGAGATCACCCAGCACACAAAAGGCACAAGATAGACAGAACACAAACAGACACTCCACTCCTGCCCGCAAAACACCCAGGGCGCTGCTACCTGAACCGGGGTGCAAAGATCCATTCTGTCCACCCGCCCCCCCCCCCCACCCTCACACACACACACACCCACCACCCCACCCCACGCCGAGTTTGCAAAGGAAAAGAGAAAGGTACCTACTCTTCCTCGTAGTGCAGGGGAAAAGATTCAGGGAGGCAAAGTTCTACCGAATCCATGTGCGGCCGGCAACCATTATGTGCGCACCCCCCAGCAATAAATCAAAGTTTCCCTGGCAGAGCGTGGTGCAATTAACACGCAGGATCTCCCGGTGACAAGCCCTATAGGCGCAGCCAGTTGGGACCAAAGCTCTCGCACTCTCCTCCTAATCAAGGACTTAAAGCCCCGATTGGAGCTTATTAATATGAAGTAGGGCTTTGCATATGCAGTTCCCCCCCCCACCCCCCTGCCCAGCCTCGCAGCCGATTGGGGGGCCTCTGCCCAATCAGGACCGAGGCGAAGGGAGGCTGCGGAGCGCGCAGCCAGGCAGGTGGGAAGGGTGCAGACTAGCCGCGCGGGGGTGCACACAGCGCCGGGACCGCAGCTACACACGCTCCCCGTACACACTGCTTTTCCTTCCTTGCTTGCTTGCTTTTTCTCCCACCCCCTGCGAAGCTGCCAAACAAACCCAACTAACTTCACTCGCGGGAGGAGGCACTGGTTTCTAACCTCGGGTCTTGTTTTGCCTTGCAGAGAAGAGCTCCGGCTCGCCAGGCAGACTCTCAGTTAGTCTGGGGAAGGATTCTGCGGAAGGTAGAGAATGAAGTTTGTCCTGCCCTTTCCTTGTCCGTTTTATCCATCCACGGGGCCCCCTGGCTGCTTGTGTAGTGCTGTAGTCTCTCGTGCTTTCGTCACCGTGGTTTTGGTGGTTTTTTCCCCCCTGATCATTGATAGATTTATGTGCATATACTGGGCGTTTTAAAGAGTCTAAGGCATTCTTCTCAATTGTTGGGGCATGTGAGTGGTGATCTCATCTTTGGGGAGGAATTCAGTTTTTCCCAACTACAGAAGAGGAAGTAGTGCCTCCGGACGAATGACATGACGGTGGATATTATCTGCGTAAACATTTCTTTACCTGCTCCTGTCTGCCTGCCTAGAGAAATAAATAGGACGGACGCATCGCTTTTCCAAACTGCAGGACACATTGCCCTCTCCCGTTGGGGGGTTGGGAGGGGAGGGGGGCAAACTGGGGCTGTATGGTAAATAGTGTATTAAATGTATCTCAGTGCATTTGGACAAAGTAAAGACAGCATGTTTGGGACAGACAGCCTGCATTCGAAATATTCTAGGTTATATACTTCAATACAAGCTTCCAAACCGGGGGACATACACAAATATAGATGATTTTACCCCACACATCAGCGTTCCAATAAAATGCAGGTTACCTATTTGTTCCTGTACATAACATATCCTGGATGCTTTTCAAAATCAGCTCAGAAACATTTTGTAGTCATCACACAGTCTGGTCAGGATAAGGACTCCTTCCAAACAGATAATAATGTACAAAACTAAGAATTCTCCATCAAAAGTTCTGGGATGTGTTTTTTAAAAGGATATAAGAAGAGAAGATGTTTTGGCTTTAATAGCATGTTTCCTTATAATAAAGGTTTTCCTTAAGTCCTATTTTAAAAAACAGATTTTTTTTTATATAAGCAAATGCACTTGGAATAGATAGCAGCTATTTATAGCGAAGAAATAACTGCTACCTTATCGAGAATGGAAGAGCCACAATTTTGATATAATTCATCTCTACTGCTTACCAATCTTTTGTATCATAAGTCTACATGATATAAATAATATAACATCTTTGAAATCAAAATAAATTAATTCAGATACTCAGTGTGTATTAAATTCACTAAATCAGAACTTGACTCTTTTTCCCAACACTTTCAAATTTTCTAGGTCTATAGAAAAAGAAACATTGAAATAAAACAACCCTATTTAAATTCAGAATATAAAAGTGACAGACATGATTTGTCCTCCTCCACCACCACCCCACCCCACCCCCCCCCCCCCCCACACACACACAGAAGAAAGCAATTTCCCTACCCTGTATTTAGCCATATCTAAGATTTGGGCCTGATTTCTTTTATTTGTGGTCAAAATGCATACAAGTTTCTAGATGGGAACTCCCATAGCAAAAACTGTGCCTGAGAAATCTGTATTAAAGCAGGTAGTAAAAGCTTAATTACCAGTAGCATTATGCTGTCTATATTGTTAAATGTGAACTCTGCAATTAAGATGTAAATTTGGTTGTGAGCAGTGAATTAAAAGAGCTTTGAGATGTGGAAGAAAACCCAAGCATTCTGCAGACACCCGGAAAAAAAGAAAAAGAAAAAGAATTGTCTCTTCAGTCTAAAATGAGACATGTAATCATTTCATAATTAAAAAAATAAAAAGACATTTGTAAAGGAAACATGTTTTTTTTTCTAAAATACAATATAAGGACGATAGGAGCTAATAGTGCATTAGAAATACAGTGTTAAAAATATCTCAGATTCAAAGATGACTGACTCTCTTGATTTCTGGATAAACTACGATCCTCAGGGGTCATGCGTAGATCCAATGGTACATATTTTTAAAAGAGATGCAAAAAAAGTTTCCTTCTTATTTTGACCAGAGACCTTTAAAAGAACAATAATAAAAATAATTTCATGCACTCAGCGCATTCAGAGTTTGCACCTGTGCAGAATCCTGTCCTGTGGTCCGTGGCTCTGCATTGCCTGCTGTGACAGGCTTTTTAAGGACAAGACTTGTAGTCAATTATTTACCGATGGGCCTTAAGGCACCATGGTGCATAGGAGCTATCTTTTCTTTTCCCAGAGTTTTCTTATTCCCTTCGGATCCTTATGTGACCCGCTGATGGCATGAGTATATGTTTTTAAACATTTAGACTCAGATCCATGGGGACACCCTTTTTTCCGTGCTCACAGAGATCAGTGTACCAGCATCCACGGTGGAGTCCCCACTGAGCTCTCACTGAACATATGTCATCCGTGCGAGGTGCCGCGCACACCGAGATGGCTGCTTTCGCACTGGCCAGAGGTACGCAGGTTTGGAGAGCCGCCTGCATTCCCCTCGGGATCACTGTGTCACCTCTGCAAGTCAAGGACCTGAGATTCCGCCTACTGTCTTGACTCCAGCTTAATCCATTTACATTTTAAAATAATATCCCCGGCACTCAACTTGCCAGCCCGCTTCCAGGATATTTTATAAACACACAGCTTAGTCATCTCCAGAATCTCCCCTCCTCACAGAGTTTTCTCCCCTTGAAGGAGGAAAGAGTGGATCATCACAGGAAATAAACACACCACCAGCAGTATTGGGTGTAAACCTTTAAGAATCTCAACTCAAAGGATTTGGGGAGCGGGGGGGGGGGGGGGGGGGGGGAACCAACACCAAATACATAAACAGCTGAGAATAAACACATATGGCTACTCAGTCTATACACTTCACAATCTTACCACCAGGAGTCTACCCAAAGCAGGATAAAAGGGACCGAACAAAAGGACCTCTTAGGATTGTCTCACAAAGAATATTAATACATTAGTTCAGATCAGTCTAGTATGCATCACGCCCAGGTCCAAGCATAGTTTCAACCTCTTCCTTAGACAGTGCAGTCACAAGTACCCAAAAGACTTCATTCTCAGACCCGTGTTAACTCACAGACACCACACAGCAAACACGCTTTATTTCCATTTGAAAAAACAACAACACAAAAACAGAATGGCCACAAACAGAACTGAAGGGGAAGCAGAAAGTAGGTTCCCATTGTCTATACCAGAACTTTTACAGTATTGTAATCAGAAACATTTCCTGAAACATCCTAACAGCGTGTTCTTACCCTGCTAACAGGGGATGGAGAAAATGCTTGGCCTTGCCAGTTATTGCAGAAGAAGGGCTATTTTAGGTTCCCACCTCCCTTTTCGGAAAATTAACAGAACACATCTGTTTTAACATGTTTATAGTTGCCACATTCTTTGGGGAGCCAATTTTGATTCTGTATTGCACGTTTACCATCGGTTAAATATTTAAAACTCCACAGAGGCTCTACAGATTGAGATTTGCAAATCGCCTTGCAGTCTGGCCACCTCTGCTGGCCTGTTCTCAAGATCAGACACCTTAGAAAAGCCGTTTCACTTTCGGCACCACCTCCCCTGCTGTCTTGGATGCATCGTGTGTCATGCAATCTACCACACTACAGAAAGCAAACCAGGACTATTCCACATGGCCATCTTCAACCCCGAAAGAAAACCCACGGTCCCCGGACAAAGGGCCGTGAAGGGCTGGCCGGAGAACTAAGCCTCCCACTCCCTCCTGACCCCACGTGGGCCGAGTGGCCTTGAGCAGGTCACCTCCCGGATCTGTCCCTCGTTCCTCGTGCGCACCTGGGATTTCTGTGATGCTGGAAACCGGCTCAGAAGCACACCTTTCCCATTGAGAGCAGGAAGACTTCTTTCCAAGTCAGTCGACTCCTTTCCTATCACCACCAAACCCCTATCAATTCATCATAGCTCATTCTCGGTTGCCTTTCATTTCGAGGGCACAGGCTTTGATATTGAAATTATTGTGTCGATTGGCAAGAAGCAATCACTTTTTCTGCAAGCGATCGCCTCCACGGGAGCACTAATAAAATCCTTTCCTTCTGACAAACCTCTTGTCCTGTAAATCCATCCCATTCCCAAATTACTGAGTCTGTGTAACAAACAAACAAACAAACAAACAAAAAACCCACTTATTCTCTGGAGGGTTATTACCTCACCTCCATAACAAAACAAACTCTTTTCTTAGCATGTTTGTGAAAGGGGGAAAGGAAAAAAGAAACAAAATCAAAGGCAGACAGAGAAACGAAGAGAGGTTTCTGTTTAATTAACTCAGGATAATTTCACTTTCTTTTTGTCAAGCTAATAACATGACACGGTGAAATGCCAGTAAAAATGAAATTATAATCTGCAGTAGCTCCAAGGGGCAAACCTGACTTCAGTGCTGTTGTCTTTCCAACAGACTCACCGTGGCAAAACCCCAAATGCAGGTGCGAGTACCCCACAAGCTTTCTACCATCTGCATGGCATGTATTTACAGAGCAATCGTTAACATTTTGCGATTACACATTAATACACGAGTTGCAGTTATACTCTTTCTTGAATGTTAAGCACCACGAGCTAAATTGCAGAAAACATTCAAGGTCAATGTCCCGTTTTAGACCTTTTCAGGCAGCTGTAATATTATGATAATCAAGCTTAAAATATTCCTATAGAAAGAGTAAATTAGCCTTTTCACTTGAAAGATGATTATGATAAACAATAAACCCACGAGAGGACAAAATCTCTATTTTTAAAAGCCATAAATTGTTGACTCAATCATGTGTGTGATCGTCTTGCCCCAAAATAAAGGGCGGCTGAACTCTGAGAGGAAGGGGGAGGGGAGTGGAGACAGAGAAGGAGGGGGCAGGGAACACCAATGACAGATTTCAGAATAAGCAACACTTGCTCTGATACCAGAAAAATGATCAAATTATCCACATTAACCACCCATTTAACATATAACAACACACACGTGTGTGTGTGTGTGTGTGTGTGTATATATATATATATATATATATATATATAACATGAAACATAAAAAAAGCACTAAGTATTTTTATTCCTGATGTATATAAATTTTCAACACTATTTGAAAGTTCTCTCTTCCTTTAACCCTTTTGCCCAAATTTTCAAAGGACCAGTAAAAAAAAAAAAAAAAGTGAAATATTTAGCATCTGGTGTCCACATAAACAGGCTTAAAGAGGTTATTACATGTGTTATATATATATATATATTGATTTCAGAGAGAAAGGAAGAAGGAAAGAGAGACAGAAACATCAATGATGAGAATCATTGATTGGCTGCCTCTTGCACACCCTCACTGGAGATTGGGCCTGCAACCCAGGCATGTACCCTGACTTGGAATTGAACTGTGACCTCCTGGTTCATAGGTCCAAGCTCAACCACTGATCCACACCAGCTGGGCAACGTGTGTTTTTCTGTTTGTTCGTTTGTTTGTTTGTTTGTTTTTAATGTTAGAACTTTCTGACACACTTCTAAGGTTCTACTTTTGTAAATGCATACATGTGATAAACACCTGCTTCCCCGAACTGGGAATTACTTAGAGGTGGTGTGTTAGTCATGCCCAGCAGAAGGCCCGACAGTAAGAGGGTGGTGACATGCCTTGGGCTCAGAGGAGGCTTTGGATGAGAGTCACTTCCCGCATCTATGCCTCAGTTTCCTCCTCTATTTAATGGGAATAACAACCATAACAATCTTGTAAAACTGTTATGGGGATTCACTGAGTTAAGCCAATTTAGCACAGTATCTGGTCCTAGTTGGGAGAACCACGTGACCCTGTGGGCCACGGGCATTCTGACTTATGCCTGTTGTCCTAACCCGAAGAATGTACAGTATTTCCTCCTTATACTATCAAAGTATCTGTGTCTGGATAAAAAATGCCAAGGTCATCCCACACCTAATGAGCTTTCTGTAAATATTAGCCAAATTATTAATAAGTCTTTTTATTTTTTAAATATATTTTTTATTGATTTTAGAGAGGAAGAGAGAGGGAGAGAGAGATAGAAACATCTAGCCTGCAACCAGGACATGTGCCCTGACCTGGGAATCAAACCGTGACCTCCTGATTCATAGGTCCATGTTCAACCACTGAGCCATGCTGTCCAGCTGGACAAAGATAAGATGACTTTAAAAAAGAGAAGAGAGGACCAGGCCTGCTAGGTACTCTAGCACTTAACTTCCACTGATTCTCTTATTTATTTATTCCACTGAATACTGAGTACTTTTAGAAAAAAAGGTGGATTTCTCCTCTTACAGGAGAAGAAGAAGGGAATTAATCAATCAGCAGAAAAAGACAAAGGTCTGGCATTGAGGCCACTCTCTACCCCTGCTCACTGCCTGGAATGCCTTAACCAAGTCCTGCATGTTCAAGTCAGTGGTTTCATTCCAAGAGCCAGACTCTGATGAGAACACATCACATCAGGGAGAGACCCGGAAATTTTCTGGAAAAAAAAAAAATCACACTTTGGGAGCAAAAAAAAAAAAAAAAAAAAAAGAGTGAGACAGAGAATTCCTTTCCTGCTGCCCTGGGAGATTAAAATAACAGAAACGGTGACGGTGACAGTGACGGGGAAGGAAGAGGAGCCTGGGGACACTCCCAGGCCCTGACTCCCGGAGGCTTCTTATCTCACCTGGAGTCTGTCACTAAGTGCTCAGCTATTTGTATCCCCCGCTTCCTCCAATCCAACCTGGCGCTGCAGAAAAGCAAATAACATCACCCAAGACCCTGTGTTTCTCTAGAGCTCTGTGATCACCTTGAATTAGAAAGCGGAGTCAATGAAAGAATATTTCCATTAGTGAGAAAGGAAGCAGGTTAATTCATCTTTCAATAAAAGAGAACTCTAGCCTGGCTGGTATGGCTCAGTGGTTGAGCATGGAATTACGAACCAGGAGGTCACAGTTTGATTCCCCATCAGGGCACATGCCCAGGTTTTGGGCTCGGTCCCTAATGGGGGGTGTACAGGAGGCAGCCAATCAATGATCCTCTCTCATGGATGTTTCAATCTCTCTCTCCCTCTCCTTTCCTGTCTGAAATCAATAAAAATGCATTTAAAAAAAAATAAATGAGAACTCTAAACAAAGGGTAAAATTTAACAAAAGAGTAACATTTTGCAAACTTTAGATTTTTAAAATCAGCTATTTAGAAAATTTTAAAATTATAATTAATAATTAGAATATCTAATATTTTTGCAACATTTCAATTTTTACAAAGTAGTTTCACACGTGTATCTTTTGTTCCTCTCAACAACACTGTGGGGCAAGTGGAAACTATATTAATATTGTCCCCAATGTATAGATGACAAAACTGAAATCTAAAGAGTTTATTGGATGGGCCAAAGACATTAGACTGTTATGTGCAAAGTCAGGACCTAAATGTCTTGTTTTTTAAATTTACATCGTTTGCACTCCCAATCTCAAGCTGTTCCCCATAAATCTTTTTGTATCCTCTTTCAAAGACACCCAAGGAGCACAGAAAAGCACTCCCCGGTATGCATTTTTGCACACCCAAAATTGGTCTGTTTTAGGAAAGTGGAATAAAACCGCATCTGCTCATTAACACGCCCATTTCTTCCTTCAATCTAAAGAAATGTTCACCTTTAAGATGTCTGCTCCAGTCAGACCCTGTGTAAGTTTCCTGGGAAAAACACATACACGTGAGAACTTGAAATACACAACAGAAACAGGAGGTCTCAGTGTCCCTTCTCTGGGACTGATTTCTCCGTAGGAAAGGCTTGGTGTACGCCCATAGATGAGTTTCTTTTTCCTCAGTCTCACAGCAAAGCCACCATCATCCAATCCTCAGGCATCAAAGCCAAGGAACAAAGAGGCCTGAGGAGGCCCCAAACCATTCTTCATCGGGACAGAGGCAAGGATAATTTTTAAAAATTTAAATTAAATTTGAAAATCACTCTATTGGCCTGGAATTTTTCCAAGACTTCTTCATTAATAAAAAAAGAAAAAGAACTATGATTGACTCAGCTAATGTAACAGCTTTATAACCCCCATGTTCCCTTCAGAATTATTCAATTCCATCCTTCTAATCTTTCCAGAAGGCTATGGGAGGGGACTGCACTACTCAGTGCCAGGTGCTCTCGGGCCTGGGTGTGTTATGACAAAGAAGATCTTGGAAGGAAACACGGCCACAATTTGTTTTCTCTATTAGTGAAGATGATTAAATGAGACAATATGAGCTTTAATGGGCTCCTTCTGTGGTTAGACTTTCCCAGTTTGGCCCCACCAATGGCCTCGTTTCCATCGATTGAGCAGTTAGTCCTATTCAATTATTCAATCCCTGTCAATGGGTTGCGAGTGTAAAGGTAAACATTTTGTTTATTTTTACCAGACTTAATTCATGGGCTTTTATGGCGGGGTGGGAGGAGTTACATTTTATGTACATTCCATGCAGTGTTGCAAAGAAAGGGCTCCTTATCTTGAATTCTGGCTATAATGTTTAGCAACACAAACCATAGAACCCCCTTCCAGGATTCATTTCTTTTAAAAAATATATTTTTATTGATTTCAGAGAGGAAGGGAGAGGGAGAGGGAGATAGAAACATCAATGATGAGAGAGAAACATTGCCTGGCTGCTTCCTGCACTGGGGATCGAGCCCGCAACCCGGGCATGTGCCCTGACCGGGAATCGAACCATGACCTCCTGGTTCAAAGCTCAACCACTGAGCCACGTCACCTGGGCAACCCCTTCCAGTATTTCCAGGTGACTGAAATGTCTCCTCCATGAGCCTCCTCCAGGGGACCCCAGGGGGGATCAAGGGCTCTCTCCTGTGTCCCATAATGCTTTGCACTAACTGGTCTACCTGCTTTGTATAAGGAACCTTGGACTCTGTCTCTTCACTCTCCCTTTAGTAAGCACCTTGATGGCCTTTAATCATCAGATTGTGCCCAGTACTGTAATCTGGACATTTCAGGCTCTTGATAAATATGGGCCAAGAAATTGATGATTTAGACCCCCCCCCCAAAAAAAAAAATTGTTACATCCACGCTGCCTGCTTATTTTGCAAATGAGTTTCAATATTTTTCTGAAGAAACCCTGTCAGTATTTCCATGAAGCTATTACATCACTTTTTTCAAAATTAACAACTCTTACTGAAACTGTCTTCTGACTTGAGAGGGAAGAAGTATTCTCATGGTCAGATCCCTTCCATCCAGTGGATAAGAAGAAAATGGTGACTACACTTTTCAGTCTTCCTTTGGTTGCAGTGATGGCCAAACTCTGCCCTCTCCCCACCCCTTTGCCTGGGAGAGCCTCTAAAACAATGTTTACTAGTTTCAAGTACATAAAATCATATTTGCAAATGAATCTCACCAGAAATTTCCAACTGCAGTCAAAGTCGAGGAAAAGGGTAAAAAATTAAGCTTTGGGGGTGGGAAACGGAAAAGCATCTTGGGGCCTCAGCTTTGCCCTGTGATGTAAGGCTGAGCAGCCACACTGTCAGGGATCCATCAGTGTGTGACATTTAACTAAAGGATGTGCAGTGCTGCCAAGCACCCGGGTGAGCAGTGACCCACGAGGTGTTGATCACGGAGGTGCTAGGTGTCATTGAACGTGAGCTCTAGCCCTGGCTGGTGTGGCTCGGTTGGTTGAGCATCATCCCATGTCCTGAGAGGTTGCCAGTTTGATTCCTGATCAGGGCACATGCACATGCCCTGATTTTGTGGGCTCAGTCCCTGGTAGGGGGTGTGCAGGAGGCAGCTGATCAATGTTTCTCTCTCTCATCAATGTTTCTTTCTCTCTTTCTCTCTTCCTCACTCTCTAAAAAGAAAAAAAAAATCAATAGAAAGATATTTTTAAAAACTAACAGTGTGCTCTAACCCTGTGCTTCAGAATAAGAACAGATGTGGAATATTTTGACAAAATATTAACGTGGTACCGTAAACAACAGAATTGAGTTGCTTTCTCTTTTCTTCCTTATATTCCTAGGCATTGTTTGAATGGTGTTATAATGAATGAGGTTAATTTTTCTAATAGATAATAATAATCAAATAGTATCAGGGGTGGTGGGGGGGAGTAGAAGGATTGAGGAGGGGGAAGGCAAAGTACTAATGGAGATACCAGATACCAGACCTGAGAGGTAAAAAAAGTGACTGGCTAATACAGTGGTTGGCAAACTCATTAGTCAACAGAGCCAAATATCAACAGTACAACGATTGAAATTTCTTTTGAGAGCCGAAAACCGACTTCTGTGCATGGGCCACGAAGTTTCAATCGCACTGTACGTGTGTGCCCGCACGTGGTATTTTGTGGAAGAGCCACACTCAAGGGGCCAAAGAGCCGCATGTGGCTCGCGAGCCACAGTTTGCCGACCACTGGGCTAATACATTAAACATTCTAGAACTTTCTAACTCTTGGCAGATTCCTGAACACACACACACACACACACACACAACACACACACACACACACTTCACTGTTTTCTGCCTTTCCCTGTTTCTCCCACTTAGCAAAATCCTACTTATCCTTAATATTTAGTCCACACCAGGGGGTCAGAAGAGGCGCCTTATAGGACGAAGCCAGCGTTCCTCCATCCTCACCATCAACCAAATGCTATTGACGTTTCCCTGCCATTTGTTTGGCTCCCCCATGACTATAAGCTTCTTGAGAATAAAACTGCATCCCGCTCATCTCTCTAACTAATCCCAGCTCTTAGGACAAGTGCACAAAAGATGATCTCTAAGGACTCATTAATCGGAACTAAAAAGCCGCCTGGCTGTGGGAAACAGGGATTCCCGCAAAGGCAGGAATAAGATGTCATACAACCGGAGCTTTATTTGGTTAAATCACACTTAGCAAAGAGGATCCCTGTACCTGACTGTCCTGGGTGATCTTTCGGACTTTCTACCTGAGCTTCAGTGACATAGCTGCCCAGGGCTCTGGCCCAGTGGATTTCACTTGCCCGTTCTTTGAAATGCTAATGTGTGCTTCTCTAAGGACACAGGAGAGTCTCTACCAGGGTCCCCCAAAGAGAAGCATGGTGATACCTGGAAATTGCTCATTGTACATTCTCCCTCCCACCTGGAGAAACCCTGAGGGTGCTCCGGACACCTGAGTTAGCAAATCATCCAGGTCATTCTAATGCACGCTCAGGTTTGAGACACTGTCCAAACAGAAGGGGGAGGGAGAGGGGGAGAGAGGAGGAGAGAAGAGGAGGAGGAGGAGGAGGAGGAGGAGGGGGAGGAGGAGGAGGAGGAGGGAAGAAAAAGCAGGCTCAGTGTTCAACCTCTTATCAAAGTGAGTTTCCCTAATATGCCTCTTCGACATGGGTCAGGGAACCCCAAAATCTGATGAGCAGGTATTTCAGACCAAATCACAGGGAGATTGAAAGATTTAAAATCCTCACCTCACGCCCCTGGGAGAATGAGGTTTAAGATGCACATGACAAGCCGGTCCCTTTCCTGGTGTCTGTCCAGCCAGATGCTTCAGACTTCCCCATTTTTCCCTGGAGATGGCCTTGGAGATGCGGCCAAGGCCACGTCCCAAGTCTGGAGTCTGACTCCTGACCTGGGGAATGTGAGCCCCTCCCCTGCTCAGGGCAAGCCCGTGAGTCACTGACTCGCTGTTATTCTGCGTTTAATAGGCCTGACCTGTGCAGTATTTTCTAATCTGGCTCCAGTCCTATCTCTAAATTCTCTGTTTTGAATGAATACCGATTTTTGTGACCTGGAGGCTGCTCCATAATGAAATGCAAACAATGAAAAGGCTAAATCAGTTTACCAAAAAATCTATTTGTCCAGCCGCGTGGAGATGTTCCCAATTTAGTCGGGTGCAGCCCAGGCGGCCCTTGATAAGGGAGTTAAGCACGGAGCTGCTCACCGAACGAAAATAAAGGCCTGGGCACCGCCGATATATTGTCCTTTCAAGAGCCTTTGTTGTAACTTGTAGCTAATTAAATGCCCTTACACAGAGATGTACACAGGCAGCAAAACTGGAGAGTTGTGTGTTTTTTTTTGTTTTTTTTTTTCCAAGGGAGCTTGGACAAGGGAAGAGAGAGAGAGAGACACAAGCTTCCCACATACAGGTCTTTACGTTACATTTACATTTCTATACAGCTTCATCAGCCCTGACCAAGAAAAGGCACGCGGGGAGGTCTTTTTTTGTTCCATTTTGGACTAGAGAGATTTCTAAACCCTGCAAAGGAACATGCTTACCATTAAAAAAAATAGAAGAAGAAGAGGGAAAAAAAAAAGAAAAGAAATAGACATCCCGCCCGTGCTTGTAGGAAAATAATGTGCACACCTTGCTAAATAACCAACAGAGTAGCTGTTGTTAAAAATTACCAAGTCCTTAAAGGGCTCACGTTTGTATTTGCGCTGCCCCGCTCACCCCTGGAGTCCACTTGCAGGGAGAGGGGTTCTGTATTAAAGCTGACATCTATTGGAGTGGCTTTGAATTCACCATGTCACATTTATCAATATGGGATTTCATACAGATTGACATTCTTTAGGGTCCCCCCCCCCTTCTGAACTTAACTGTTGCATGGGGCAGAATTTAAAGTAATAATTTTCAGTGGATGCTTTTTTTAATCCTCTACGAAACTGATTCTTAGTCCCTAACCTGTGTCTTCTCTCTTCATTCACAAACTCGTCCCCATATGAGAAGGCCACCCAACCTAATGGAGTGGCTCTGGATATAAAAACCGAACATGGTCCAAACAGAAGCGCTATTATTAGAGAGTTCAAAGCTCTTTGGGGTTCATGCAATTGATATTATACTTATTTTTTTATACCTGTTCACAATCCTATGTCACTTCACATGTGGACCCCTCCAGCTAAAATACCATCTCAACCCCCCTGTTCCTGCCCCCCCCCCCCCCGCAAATCTCTTGTTCACCTGGAAAGTCAGAAAGATGGCCTCTTCCCTGTAGGCACCTTTATCATATCATCATTTTGTGATCTCAAATCAGTTTGTACATAATTTTATTTCTACCATTAAACTGTGAGCCCCTTGAAGGCATAAATCCCATCCTATTCATCTCAAATGCTTGGAACATACTCAGAGCCTGACACAGAGTAGAGTTTAATAACGGTTGATTGAATAAATGAAAGAATTAAAGAATAACAAGGCATTGCCTTCTGAGCTTTGACTTCTTACAGTTATGAGAAAGATTAATTTATAGTAATCAAAATAAACCACCACATTTTTGCATATAAGTGCCTCCCGCCCCCGGGAATGGATTATAAGTTTCTAAGACCTATCAGTTCTATTAAGTCATCTCTTTATTCTCAAAGTTCAGTTTCAACTGCCTGAATCTCCCAAGTAGTAGCTTAACTGGCCTCCCTCCCTCCATTTTTCTGCTTCTTTCTAATCCATGTCATACGCCATACAAACACTTTACCCTGTATTTTTCAATTTTCCAGGACTCACCTAAAACTCAAGTCTGTTCACAATCTTCTTTTCTAGCATATTTCTCACGATTCTACTCCAAGCAACCCAAGTATAATCATCTCCACTTAGCTTGGACATATTGAAATGCACTCCCATTGCCAGGAATTTTGTTCTAACTCTTCACACCATCGGATACTGAAAGTCTACCCAATTGCAACGCTCTTCATAGATGCAATACGTCTTTACAAAGAAGGTTAGAACCTTAAAACAGGACATGGCCAATTCTACTTGGGAGAAGGGAGAAAGGAGGGGGAGGAAGGGTTTGGAATAAGCCAAAGAGGCTTCAATGACAAGAAGAGAAGCATAGGATTATATTTTTCAATGGACTGTAAGTTCCTTGAGGAGAGCAACTTCCTAGCTTATTATAATAGTACCAATAGAGTATCGTATGAGAGAGTGCTTGCTTAATAAATATCTCTTTAATGAGCCTTTATACATTCTGGTACTTACTCCCTCCAAATCTTTAATGTGGTATCTTGCATATAGTAGGTACTCAATAAATACCAGCTAAATAAATAATTTCTTAACCTTTTGATTCTTTGAAAAATGCAAAAAAGTAGGGAAAGGGTCAGAGTGAAAAAAATTTTTCAATTCCTAAGGGAGGAAAATATTTAGAAGAAAAATGAATGGTTATGAACACAAAATAGGCTCATTTTGTTTACACAGCAAAAATACACTGTAAATCAACACTAGTTAAAATGTTGTATTCACATCGCCCTCTGGTGTTGGACTCTCCCAGTCAACAAAACACAAACTTAACGTGGAGGGGGATTTTCACCTCCAGAAAAGAGGCCTTCCCCTTTCCTGATAAATGCAAAACGAGCAGAGCACTGAATGCCAAGTTCAGCCCGTTTCCACTTTGCTTCTGTGTGCTAAAGATCGAACGCTGAACTCCAACCAGGTTTGGAGCCGCCAGTCTATTTGCTTAATGGAGAGAATCTCTCCTTTTGTGAAAGTCACAGCCATGTCCTGACAGTCATTAGAGAGCCATGGAGTGAGGCTGCTCGCTGAACTACAGGTCTTTGTACAAAAGGTGTGCATGAAAACCCAAGGAGAGATGGGTCTGCACCAGCAGCAGACAATGAAAGGCTATCGTTGGCCAAATTTGCTAGGTCTGAGAAAAGTTGTTGAGGAGAAAACAAAAGTTAGCATGCAGGTGCAGTCTCTATTCATTGGCTATTGGCGGTAGGAGTGTGCCAAGATGGCTGAAATAGAACAATAGACCATCCTCAGAGTGACCCTTGGTGTGAAGGAGAGAACACTGGAATAAATATCTCAGTAATAGCATCCTTTTTCTAGCGATGGTATATAATTCAGCAAATCTTCCAGACTAAAAATACCAAGTCTCCAGGGTAATCTAATTCAGAGAGTGGGTTGGCGTTTTCTAAAAACTAAAAGCATATTTGAAGGAAGTTTGAGTCCCAGAAACATAAACTAGGAACAGATCTTGGCATGAGTCCTTGGAAGAGTTTGCCTAGCAAGCTATTAGCCACTATGTGCTCTCCCCAATGTCATCATCACCCCTGTCACCGTCACCACCATTACTGTCACCGTCATGGGCATGGGCATTGTCATCGTGGTCAAGGTCGCCCAGTACCGCGAGGTTACAATGTGCTAGAACTGGGCTCAGCATTTTCCATAACAGAGCCTCACAATCAGCTTCATAAGAGCTCCATTTTACAGATTAGAAGACTGAGGCTTCGTAACCAACAACAACCAGCAGAAACTGCTATATTCTAATCTCACTCATGGAACACACCCTGTGTTCGGCACTGTTTCTTTTTCTTTTAATATATTTTTATTGATTTCAGAGAGCAAGGGAGGAGGAGAGAGAGAAATATCAATGATGAGAGAGAATCACTGATCGGCTGTCTCCTGCACGCCCCCTACTGGGAATGGAGCCCACAACCAGGGCATGTGCCCTTGACCGAAATCAAACCCGGGACCCTTCGGTCCACAGGTCAACGCTCTATCCACTGAGCCAAACCAGCTAGGGCATCGGCACCATTTCTTGCCATTACGGACCACACCTTCCTTTACTGTAGTTGCTCTCAGTATGGTGCTGCCTAGATGTGGTTCTGCTCATGCATGGGCTGCATCCCTCTTTGTATCGAAGGCTCTGATGGGAAGGCTGGAAAGGTTAAGTGCTGTAAGAGAACAAAGCTAAAGAGATCCATCTGGGGTGGGCCAGGGACCACACCGGAGTGAGGAATGCATTGTCCGCTGGAGTCTCTTTTACTTTGTGTGGGGACAAATGGCTGCAAAGAATGCCAACCTTCAGGGCATCGAGTCCGAGTATTTATTTCTACTGTATTTGGCAAGCATTTATCACACGGCTGTTAGCACTGCAGTAGGCGTTACACAAAATATTTACACGCAAGAGCAACACGAGCCCATATCCTTTCCTTAGACAGGAACAGCCACTGACTGTACCCTGTTCATAGAGTTAACTCATTGGATGCTTTCATCAAATCGTTCATCTCATCTGAGTCTAGTCCTGCTCACTTGGGTACACACACACACACACACACACACACACACACACTCACACACACACACACACAACACACTCCTGAAAGCAAAGGTTCAACAACGTCGGAAACCCACTGATTTTAGTTGAAGACTTTCAAAATATAAAAAACAACAACACTTGAGTTTAAGAATTGCACACATCTAGGATTTATAGAGGCTATTTCCACATCTCCCCATCTTTACTCCTGGCCACGCATGCTGTGTTACCTATGAGTCGTCCCTTTTTGGCTAAAATGTGTCCCATGGTCCATCTGTTGTTCTAGCAACAACACCGCTGGCTGCCGCTACCGGGGCCCACCAGCCTCCTGATGGCCCTGCCTAGATTGTCTCTAGCGGCCCTGTCTCTAGTTTCTCTCTCCAGGTGAGAGCAGGCCAGGCTACTTCTCTGTGGCTCTGAGCGGGTTTTAACGGGGATTCCCTCTTAGCAAACGCCTGTGCTTCTGCTCTGTGTACGCAGGCTTGCAGCTTACTTTGCTAGCGTCAAAGAGAGAGCCAGTCTCCAGTTCCTCAGGAAACTGTTGGCTGAGCTGTCAGGGCCTTGATGTTCCTTTTTTTTTTTTTTTTTTTTGCATCCTCACCCGATAATATTTTTCCCATTTATTTTTAGAGAAAGTGGAAGGGTTTTAGAGATGGGGGGGGGGGAGAGAGAGAATCATTGATGTGAGAGACACACATGGTTTGGTTGCTTCCCTCATGCACCACAACTGGGGCCGGGGATCAAACCCACAACTCAGGTACATGCCTTTGACCGGAAATATAACCAATGACCCTACGGTACGCAGACCAAGGCTCTAACTATTGAGCAATATGGGCCAGGCTAATTTCCCTTTTATAACCAGAGGTTATTTAGAGGTGTGTCTATTAAAGATTTTACTGTGGATTTTCTCTTCTTCTTTTGAACGTTTGCTTTTTCTTCTTGCATTTATTTAAGGAAGACGTTTGTAGTTCCGGACACTACTCAGCCCAGGAATCTTACTCTCTTGGGCTGAAGGCTGGGGTTTTCCCCCCAACTTTTCCTCTGTCAGATAGTTCACTACGTTAGCCATGTGCGCTGGGTCGTCTACTGGTTAGGAAGTTGCTAAGATTCCAAGTTAGCTCTGTCCCTTTAGAGGGGTTCGTCCTTGGGAAAATGACTTCACCTCTCTCTACTTATTTCTCTATCTGAAAAGACACATTCAGTAGAGTGGTTATTATTATTTTTTTAAAATACATTTTTATTGATTTCAGAGAGGAAGGGAGAGGGAGAGAGAGATAGAAACATCAATGCTGATAGAGAATCATTGATCAGCTGCCTCCTGCATACCTCACACTGGGGATTGAGCCTGCAACCCGGGCATGTGCCCTGACCAGGAATCAAACCATGACCACTAAGCCACACCAGCTGGGCTCAATTCTTTTTTTTTTTTTTTTTTTTTCTCTTTTAAGAGTGCTAATATTTTTACTTGTATTATGGTGACATATTTATATTCCCTCCTTCCTGGTAGGGTAGATTCCCTGGGTAATGAACACATTCTGTCAATTATAAAGCAATGTACAAATACAAGGTGGTATGATTACTTAGCGTGAGGTTTAAAATGGGTTTTCATGAAGAGTGTGAGTCAAAGAGAAACGGAAAGCATTTCCTGAGCACCTACTACGACTCAAGCTGCCTGATGTGCATATATAGTTTTTGTTCTAGGTCACAAAAGTTCAACGCCTTTGTTTACTGTGCAACTGTCTAATTTAAAGTAAATACTATACATAAGTAGAGGTTAGGATTCCATTGTACAAAGAAAGGAAAAGAAGAAAACGAAGCTTCGATATTAAAGGCGCCAAGAAAACCCGGCGGATAAGTGACAGAACCGGGATATGACCTCAGGAATTTCTGTCACCAGAGGCTGCGATGACTCGCTTTTCCCGATGACAGGAATGTGAGATAGGCCCCGGGGGAGGCTGGGGCAAAGGAAAATAAGCCCAAACGTATACAACACGGATACGGATGGCCACATGCGGCCATGGGCCAAATATCAGTTCCACGTGGACAGTGTCCTGCATCCCAGGCTGGTTTCCACGCAATGACAAGATGCAGACGTTTCAGAGCCGACTTGGAAAAGAATTCTTGGCTCCCAGCTCTTAACATTCACAGCGGGTGTATCTTGCCTGGTCCTAGGACAGGAACTGTGTCAGATTTGAACATGCAGGCGGATTTATGAATGTTTAAAGATACCACGTGGAACACGATCACCTGTATTTACATTCTGTACCTGACAACTGGCCCAGGGTACACGGACAAGAAAGAATGAAAATACACACTGACTGTCCGGCCGGTGTGGCTCAGTGGTTGAGCATCAACCTATGAACCAGGAGGTTCAATTCCAGGTCAGGGCACATGCCCGGGTTTCGGGCTCATCCCCATTGGGGATCATTCAGGAGGAAGCAATCAATGATTCTCTCTCATCATTGCATTTCTATCTCTCTCCCTTTCCCTTCCTCTCTGAAATCAATAAAAATATATTTGAAAAAAATAACATACTGAGTCTCCACCCCTCCCTGGTGATCTTAGAGAGGTGTCAGAGGCTAAGTACACAAAAATGGGTCCTTAATTCTAAAATCTGTCTCTTTATGCCCTGGCTGGGTAGCTTAGTTGGTTAGAGCATCGTTCTGCTGAGCCAAGACTGGGGGTTCAATCCCCAGTCAGGGCACATACAAAGAGCAACCAATCTCTCTCTCAAATCAATACATTTTTAAAATGTTAAAACTGCCTACTTATCAGATAAATAAACTGTGTGTGCATTTGCATCCACACAATGCAGGCCAACACACACACACACACACACACACACACACACACACACACACTCTGCTTGCTTTTGTGTCATACCTATTTGTATAAAATTTGGAACTTTCTCCTTAAAACTTAATTTCACTTCAACTTTTTCTTCTTCAACATATTCCAAAGCCCTTGGATTATTCGCAGGAACGACCAGCTTAACTCAGCCAAGGAACCTCGTCTCAGAACCATCACCCGGGCTTCACAGAACGGACCCATGTTATAGGAGGCGTGTTCTCTTCAATTCATTTCTAACACAAACGCAGGACTTTGCTGCCCAAATCCTAGTTCACACATACTCTCATCTAGCCCTTTCCCCTATTTGGGAGACAAACAATGTCAGCTTTCCGATTTTACAGATGCCGATACAGAGATTCGGAGAGGTCATTTCAATTGCCAGGGCATGTATCAACCCGTCAGTGACAGAGAGAAACTCGCAAGCAGGACGGCAGTCCCGCCAGGCTCCCCCTCTCTGTTAAAGCATCCTCTCCCTTCTCACCCCTCCCTGAGTGGCAACAGCACGTGCCGCAAACCACGGCGCTGTGCATCTACCTGTGTCCCAGGCGGGGTCCTCACAGAGCACTCACCGCCCGCATCACACGGCCCAGCTCCTTCGGGTCACCACCACACGGTTCCAAAAGGCCCAGTCCCTTCCCGCTCCCCACCCGCCCCACGTGCAGTCTCTCTCCCTTTCTCCAGATGCCCCCGGTCCAGGAATGCAGCCTAACTGGATGTCTGCAGCGATGACTGCATTTCCTTCTGCGCTAGATATTTTGATTCTGTCCAGCAATTTGTAAACACAGCACCAGATTAACCTCTCTGGGTAGTGCCTCTTCCATTCTGGCTCTGCCGTGAACAATGGGTGGGGCATTGGACAAACCATTCAATGATCTCTTTAAGCCTCAGTTTACTGCTTTTACAGTGAGAGAAATGGGCCAGTTTACACCAAGTCTATTCAACCCCCTCCCCCCAATATTATTAATCTCTAAAAATGGCATTTGATACGATTCAAGAAACTCAGGAGATCACAAAACATGATTAATGAGTGGAGTGCGAGAAATTTCCACTCTGATTTTGTGTCTAATGTTGCCTAATCCATCAACCCTGGTTTGCTTGTTTCCTGCTACTGAACTAAACACGAGGATTGTGTAAAATTAATTCACCGATGTTGATCACATGCATTTCAAATAGAAAGTACTTCTGAAATAGAGTCATTACTCTTAAAAGAAAAATCTTCACGGTGCATGTTCTGTGGAGACTGTTTTGGGTTATAATTATTGATTAGCACATTTAGTTTACAAGCTCTGGGATCTCACAGAGTGAGAACTCGTGATTCACCTGGAAATGTATATCCTTGATCAAGAACAGGTCACCTGCTCAGCACAGGTTCCAAGCACCACAGTTTTTAACCCGTCTCTCCCAGACGGGAAAGAAAGGGACATTCTGTGATACCAGAACGCCCAACTACCCCAACTGGACTGCAACCTCACTTTTTTTTATCCAGAATTAGCAGAATAAGGAAAACATACACAATAGTCAAATATTTTCCCAGCTGCAGACGCAAACACTTTCCCAGTAATTTCAAAGAACTTAACATGTGGCCCTCTATGTCTCTCTCTTTTTCACTATCAGCACCAAACCAAGAGTGTGAGCGTGAATAGAGCTAGTCACATGGGCTGGTTTCCTCCTAACATGGATCCCTCACCTTCCTTCTGCAAGTGGCTCTATCTGAGCACACAGGACCCTCTCCGTTCTTGTCTAGTGCTCGCTCAGGGTCCACGTGTGAGCTCATAAACTCCGAGTCAATTCACAACTTCTATTCCTCAAGGGCAGTGGCCGGCAAACTAGTTAGTCAACAGAGCCAAATATCAACAGTACAACGATTGAAATTTCTCTTGAGAGCCAAATTTTTTAAACTAAACTTCTTCTAACGCCACTTCTTCAAAATAGACTCTCCTAGGCCGTGGTATTTTGTGGAAGAGCCACACTCAAGGGGCCAAAGAGCTGCATGTGGCTCGCGAGCCGAGGTTTGCCGACCACTGCTCAAGGGGAATACCAGTCACCCCTGTATTTATAAAGCGGCAGGATTTGGCCCTAGCCAGTTTGGCTCAGTGGATAGAGCATTGGCCTATGGACTGAAGAGTCCCAGTCAAAGGCACATGCCCGAGATGCAGGCTCAATCCCCAGTAGGGAGTGTGTAGGAGGCAGCCGATCAATGATTTTCTTTCATCATTGATGTTTCTCTCTCTCTCTTCTTCTCCCTTCCTCTCTGAAATCAATAAAAAATATATATTAAAAGTGGCAGGATTTGGAAGGGTGTTGTAGGGTTAGCCAACTGTCCAAGCTCATATTAATCAAGGGTCAGTATGAAGGCAGGTGATTCAGAGCAAATCCACAGGTGAAGGAAGTGGGCCTCGCTCACTGGAAATGATCACGAGGCCCGGTATGAGTGTGGTCTGCTGGACTAGCCAGGTGCCCTTGCCGACAAGCACAGAATGTGACCCTCACTCTATTCCAGGATGTCTTTGCTTCCATGGCGGCATCCTTAAGTTGCCTATTTTCAAAATCAGCAGCACCTGCTTCCACAGAATCTCTCATCCCTCCCTTGTCATTCTGAGCTGAGACCTGGGTACCTGCCCCTTCTTCCAGTCCATTCTGTTCCTGCCTCTGTAGCCATGATACGCCCAGCAGAAGCCTGTTTGCAGCCCCCCTCCACGCCCCCAGCAAAGGTGCCTGAATATTTTTTGCATTGTTACATCATCACTGAAGGATCCATCTACCAGCCCCCTTGGCTCACAGCTGCTGGGCGGCTGGTGCCACCCTGTGCCCTCGGCCAGACAGATGCTGCCGATCGGCGGTCCCCATGTTTGTTGTGTCTCTCAGGTTCCCTAACACCCTCCTGGTGGCAACTGTTAAAGCTGCTTCTGCTAAGCCATGCTGCCTGTGTCCGCCTGGATCTGGACTTCCTGGACCCCTGACTGCACACAGAGTGCTTAGAAAGGCCCGTGTTTGGCAACAAGAGCCACGGGAGCCCCCTGCATGTGGGTCTGGAACACAATGTGTTTGTTCTGCGTAGCCCTGAGCAGGGGCGCCTGGCTGGGTCCCCCGGCTGTGGACGTCAAAATGGGCTTCGCTGGCTGCTTAGCAGCAGCTGTTTCATGTGATTCCAAATGGTCCACGTGAATGGAGGTATCATTCCTGCAGGAACCTTTAATTCAGTAAAACACATCACTAAGCACTGTTCATTTGAATGTTCTTTCAGTCTAAAAAATATTTCCAGTGGCTGTATTTTCCATGCCGACAGCATGCAAAAGTCATGGCTGAGAAATAGAAACTGTGCAAAGGAGAGAGCTAGACACTGACATCAGTATTTTCCTATCGAAGTTCAATGCTGATGGGTAAACAGAGGTAGACAAACCCCAAAAGGAAGTACAATGAAGCTAACAGAACTTTACATGACTGAGTCAGTCTCCGTCATGACTACACTTGAATTGCAGCTTTCCTCCCAGGAGCACTCCTCACGTTAATGCACTCAAACAGCTACGCAGGATAAGAACTATTTAATTCATTTGATGTTTTACACAGTTGGGCAATGGGGCTCAAATCAACAAAGGTGAGAACAAATTCCTCCCTCCCTCCCTCCCTCCCTCCCTCCCTCCCTCCCTCCCTCCCTCCCTCCCTCCCTCCCTCCCTCCCTCCCTCCCTTCCTCCCTCCCTCCCTCCCTCCTGTCTTTGTCTTTCCTTCTCTCCTCTGCTGATTACCATCAGCCACACTTCTCAGGGAAGTCTGTTTCCCAGGCAAAGATGCCCGCTGTCTCAGGATGTCTGCAGTTCCCTTGCGAACAACAGAGGGCACTGAAGCTTCTGATCTGGCAGCTGCATCGCTCTGAGCGAGAGCAGCCATCGCTCCTCTCCTGTGCCTGGCACCCAGCTCGCCCACCGGGGCCCACGTCCCCTCAGCGTGGGCATTCTCTCTCTCTCCTAAGAAAGCTGCCTTGATTCTTTCTCTATTAGTCCATATTCATCTTCCAGTGTTCAACATGCTGCTAACAAAGCCGTTATTCAGTCAAAGTGCGTGATCTCCTTTTAACATCTCCCGGCTTTCAGATTATGAATAGCTGTTCTCGAGGCTTTTCTTCTTCTCTGACCGCTCGTCATGCTAACCTCATTTAAATGTCATTCAATCAGAGACGGTTCTACCTGGAGCATCTTGGCTCAAGGAAATGAAAGCTCTATAGGCTCTGGCCCTTTAAATAGGACCCAACAGCCTGCTGTCCATGACACAGGGGCTACCAAATGACACAAAGTGACCACGTGACAGACACCAGGCTTCCACCTGTGCAAGAACATTCCATAGATATAGTCATTTTTGTTGTCGTTAATCCCCACCCAAGGATATTATTCCATTGATTTTTAGAGAGAGTGGGGGGGGGGGGGGGAGACACACAGAGAGAGACATTGACTGGCTGCCTCCGGCACACGCCCAGACTGGGGTCAGGGATGGAGCCTGCAACGGAGGTACATGTCCTTGACAGGAATCAAACCTGGGACCCTTCAGTCCACAGGCTGACACTCTATCCACTGAGTTAAACTGGTTAGGGCTTTAGATATAGTTCTTTACTAAAAAAAAAAGAATTTACTTTTATTTTTTTAAACTCAAAGTCATAACAATTTAAACTGTTTCATTTGAGCCCTAACCAGTTTGGCTCAGTGGATAGAGCATCGGCCTGCGGACTCAAGGGTCCCAGGTTCGATTCCGGTCAGGGGCATGTACCTTGGTTGCAGGCACATCCCCAGTAGGGGGTGTGCAGGAGGCAGCTGATGGATGTTTCACTCTCATCGATGTTTCTAGCTCTCTATCTCTCTCCCCTCCTCTTTGTAAAAAATCAATAAAATATATTTTTAAAAATAAAAAATAAACTGTTTCACTTGAACCAAACGAGATGCGGCATCCATTTGCCCGATCTACTTCTGGGAAAGAAGAAAAGCATTCCTATGGAGCACCTGGAGAGAGAGGTCTGTTTTAACCATTTTCTCGCCATACGAGCAAAGGTCACCTCATCAGGTGAGACTCTCTCAGTTTACACGGAACCGAGCCTAAGAGCATACAATCCCATTTAGTCCCCCGGCCTGCTGTCATCATCTACCCTTTTAAAATGCTTACCCATCGTCCCCTTGGCTATTGAGAGACCCAGATGGACTTGTCACCCAGGAGCCAGGAATCTTGGCTCACCAGACTGAAAGCGTACCCGACACCCAGGGGTGCTCAGGTTATTCTTAGTCTCCTGACAATGCCTGAGAGGAAACGGGGCTGTGGTGTCTCTATATCAAGCAGAATTCTTTGGAAACTCTGACTTCAGCTGCAGCTGGGCGAGCAAGGCCTTTGTCATGTTAGAAAAGGAGCTGAGATCATGGACGATGGGAATTTGAGCTCCCGTCAAAGAGATGAGGGCAAAATCTCAGCAATTGTGGGGTAATCTTCAGAGTGTGTGTCTAATGGTTTTTAAGTTTTGGTTATGGACATTAGAGAAATTGTGCCAATGTCTTCCTTTTTTAAAAATATATATTTTTATTGATTTCAGAGAGGAAGGGAGGGGAAGACAGAAACATCAATGATGAGAGAGAACCATGGATGAGCTGTCTCTTGCATGCCCCCTACTGGGGATCGAGCCTGAGACCCGGGCATGTGCCCTGACCAGGAACCGAACCCTGACCTCCTGGTTCGTAGCTTGATGCTCAACCACTGAGCCACGCTGGCCGAGCATGCCAGTGTCTTTTGATGACTATGATTTCTAGTGGAAAAGGTAGCTACTGATATAAAGTGGGGATATTTTGCCCCAGTCAAGCTGTGCAAAACTCTTGTATTGTTTTTCTCTTCTTCCTTTCATCTACCCTTTATCCACTTCCATTTCTTCCCTCCCTCCCTAGGCTTCAGAGCCTGGGAGACAGGACCCTAAGTTGCAAAAGTGGTTACAAGAGTTGTTGCCTCTTCCTGGAGAAAGTCAAGAGGAAAGGTCTCCCTGGATAACCTACCCCATATCTCCTTTTATAAAATAAAATTGGGCCTGGCCAGTATGGCTCAGTGGTTGAGCATTTACCTATGAACCAGGAGGTCATGGTTTGGTTCCCATCACGGCACATGCCCGGGTTGCAGCTCCATCCCCAGTGTGGGGTGTGCAGGAGGTGGCCGATCAATGGTTCTCTCTCATCATTAATGTTTCTTTCTCTCTCTCTCTCCTTCTCACTGAAATCACTAAAAACCTATTTTTAAAAAAGAAAAATGATTAAAAATTGGAATTGTCTTTGTTAATCTTGTGTTTCAGACTGCTGTTATGTTAGGTGGCTGGATATGAGGTTGATGATCTTTTTCTCTTCCTTCTGGAGGAAGCTGAGCTCACGCTGGGCAGAGCTCGCCGGCAGCCAACAGTGCCTGTGATTAGACGGCGACTCCATAAATTACAAACCACCAGAGTCCCGGTCATTATGCTGAATGGGCTCCACCATCTGGTCGTCCACTCTCGACATGACAAAGGCCATCATGCCTGCTCTGTGGCTTGGTGACTTCAAGGAGCCCTCCGCCACAGCGAAAGAAAACAGATGTGCCCTGACCTGGAATCAAATCCGCAACCAATCTCACTTGGCCTCTTAACCCTAGAGTGTCCAGGCACTGGGAAAGAGTATTCTTCCCATTTAACAGATGGGGAAACTGAGAAAGAAAGAGTGAAGTGTTTTGTTTATAAAGAGCTTTAAAAAAAAAAAAACAACAAGGAAAAAAAAAGAAAGCAAGATGGACTAGTTGTTTCAATAACGAGAGAAAACAATCCACTTCCTTCCCCTCCCTCCTCCTCGCCCGCCTGCTCTCTGTATAGGAAAGTTCACATGTATTTCATTTCCCTTTTCTGAGAGGTTCTATCCATGGAAGTTACAGGTGCATGAGACAAGAAAGAACAGATTTCTTATTGAACAGGTAGGCACTTTGCAGCAATTCATCCCCACTGCCTCTGGGGAAAATATCATAAAAGATTTTTAGTGAAGCTGATGAAATGCCAGACAGGAACTAATTCTTTACTTTTATGTGTGTTTCTTTCCCCAAGCAAACAGGAGAAACACACCTCTCTTTACTTCTGGCAAGTGGTCTGGTATATGCTGCCAGAGGCCCTATTCTCTTCGGAAAATGCTGCTGGGCATTGAAACGAAAACTGGCCAAATCAAAGAACTGGTTAGCCCAACAGGCCTGGGAATGATGGGAATTACTCAGCACCCTAGACTTTCACACTTCCATATATATATATATATATATATATATATATATATATATATATATGTATGTATATATATATATATATATATATATATATATATCTTTCTTATGTCACAGTATTATGTGTGTGTGTGTGTGTGTGTGTGTGTGTGTGTGTAATATGCAAACTAACTGGATGGCAGAACGACCGACCAGTCCCTATGACACGCACTGACCACCAGGGGGCAGAGGCTCAACGCAGAGGCCCAGCCAGCAGGCTCCAATCACCTGATGGGGAATGGGAAACGGGGAAGGGGGGAGGGGATAGATGCGGGCAGCAGGGGGGTGCAAGCGACTAGGGCGATCCTGACAGTAGCCCCACACAGAGAGGGGGCGGGGCCGGCTGCCAGCAGCTGGGCAAGATGAGCCTTGATCACAGGCCAGGCTAGGGACCTGACCCATGCATGAATTTCATGTGCTGGGCCTCTAGTATGTGTGTGTTTGTGTGTGTGTGTGTGTGTGTATGTGTGTGTGTGTGTGTGTGTATTTAATTTTTTTTTGGGGGGGGTGTTACTCATCAATGATTTTTTTTCATTGATTTTTTTTTTTTTTCAGAGAGAGTGGAAAGGAGGAGGAGAGACAGAGAGAGAGAAACACTGATGTGAGAGAGACCCACCAATTTATTGCCTCATGCATGCTCCCCAACAGTGGCCAGAGATTCAGCTTGCAACCGAGATACGTGTCCTTGACCGGAATTGAATCTGGAAATCTTCAGTCCATGAGCCGATACTCAATGCTCTAACCACTGAGAAACTGGCCAGGACTGTCACAGTATGTTAGAAGCACAAGAGCACAGTGATCAAAAGAATGAATTCTGGAAACTACACCTCGGCCCCAGTTATGCCTCTGATTAGCTGTTTGGCTTTGGGAAAATTATTTCGCATGGGTGGGCTTCAGTTTCTTCTATCAAATGGGTGCATCACAGTAACCGTTTCACTGGATGATTGGGCGATTGAAAAGAGTGAACCTGTTACAGTGCGTGAGAATCCTGTGCTACCTTCTCGCAAAATTGTATTTTCTCTACAGAGCAAATTAATACTACTAACTGCTTATAAATTTTCTTTTTTTTAACCCTCACCAAAGGATATGGTTTTTTTAAATTGATTTTTAAAGAGAGCGAGAGATAAATATCAATGTGAGAGAGAAACATTGATCAGTTGCCTCCCATACATGCCCTGACCAAGGATTGAACCCAAAACCTAGGTATGTGCCCTGACCTGGAATCAAACTTGTAACCCGTTGGTATACATGCTCCAACCAATTGAGCCATCTGGCCAGAGCATAGATTTCCCTAAGATCTATTTTTAAAAAAATTAATTCCAGAGGTACATTTCGGCTTTCTGCATATTTTATAGTAGTTGTGCAAATACATGAAAGTGTAGCTATTCTTATACTCACATGTTGTAGTCCTTTAACAACGTCTGTAGGTATAATAATCTAAATAAACGTAAAGCATACATAATCTCCTCCCTGAAAAACAAAGGCTCTTCGGAGATAGTAAAGATCATGTATCATGACTTCATATCCGAACGTAAGAAACCCCACTTTCAGGCATCACAGGAAGGTGGGGGCAGGAGCGCTGAGAAAGAAGCCGTGAGTGAGTGGTCCGTCCGCATGCTCTTTGGAACAGGAATAAAACCAGTCCCCGGGGAACTCACACACAACATAAAGCTGGGTCTCCCAGGCCTGGGCCGCTCAGCCGTGACTCGCTTCGTGTTCCCGGCTCCGAGTGGCATCCGCTCAGCCTGCCATTGTCGCTTGCAGGCCTTTGGTCAGAAACCGTGCCCGCTTTACTGCCACTTCTTTCTCCCCAAAGCATGAGAGCTTTCACAAGTAACGTAATGGGAAGCAGCTAGACATTTTTCAAAGAGAAGGGGGTGGGGGGCTCCTTCCTTCCAAATATTCTGAGACACAGGCCAAGAATGAATGTGACCTTGGCACAACCTGTTCTTTTTCTCAAGGGGTCTAGACTCTAGGGAACCCCTAGCCTCCCCCCACCCCTACGCCGGTGCTCACACAGGAATGGAAACACACATGTTCACACATGTGCACGCACATGTTCACACAAGGCAGTCCTGTCCTGTGATTCACTTTTACAAAAGGACACAGCTCATATTGTTATTGGAGTCCAGTATCAGAAAACACTCCCTAGAACATTTAAGTTGAGTTTGTCCCTTGAGAAGATGACAGTCAACTTTCTTTTTGTAATACATTTTTATTGATTTCAGAGAGGAAGGGAGAGGGAGAAAGAGAGATAGAAACATCAATAGTGAGAGAGAATCATTGATCAGCTGCCTCCCACATGCCCCACACTGGGGATCGAGCCCAGAACCCTGGGCATGTGCCCTGACCAGGAATTAAACTGTGACCTCCTGGTTCATAGGTCGATGCCACTGAGCCATGCCAGCTGGGCAACTTTCATTGTTCAACATCCTTTGGGGGCATTTTTTTTTTCCTGCTCCCTTAGGCCAAGTTATCAATGACTATTAAAAAAAAATCTCCTCTAAACTCTATATGGGGACAGTGAATTAGGCCTAACCTATTGCTGTGATTATTCAGAGATGAGCACTCAGCCTCTTGGCTGTATCTGGAAATTTGTTCAAACCCTAACTCAGAGTTCGATTCCTTTTTCTCTGAGTGGGCAGAGCCGAGAAAAAAGAGGAAGAAGTTGTGTGTGGCCATGTTTGCCACATTTAAATCAAGCTGGGTAAAAGGTTTGGTGGGAAACTTGGGACGTAATGGCTCCCATGAACTTTCTCCATGATTTGTGGATTTCACTCTCCAATGTTCCTTTCCTATTTCAACTCCATTATAATGGATAATGGAGAACCGACTACACAGATGGGGAATGCACCCATCCATTCATTCAACAAATATTTCAAGACAATGACAAGGACATCAAATGGGCTAACATGTAACCAGGCCTCCTTAAAAAGGCAGATAATGACAGAATGTGGAAGAAGAACTGTAAATCTTTTTTGTTTATATATTTCAGGGATTCCATGCACATGTTTACAAAGAACCATAAAGAGAAGGTGGGGGGGCTGGGGCTGCGTAAAGGGAATTTCATGGGCTTCCAAGCAATCCCTGTCCTTATGGCTTCTATTATTTTTTAATGAGATAATATATTCTTAATAAAATTTGACTTTACTTTTTTTCTGAAAGAAGTAAATTGGAAAATGTTTGCTGTTTTGTTAACTTCCTAAATTACTGTCCTTCTAATGAAATCTCAGAGTGGTAGCAAATGACATGGCTTGTCTTCAAAGCAGAAAATAAATTGGGAATTTCAAGTCATGGTTTGTCTTTATTCCATCTAGACAAGAACCCTAAACCTTAGAGCCCCCAAAACCCAGGTAATGCCTATCATTTTATGAAAAGCGAGCATGTGAGTACATACATGACTAAATGAATCATCTAAGTTACTGCATCATGCATCTTTCATACATAATTTCTTCCCCTGAATTATTGATAATACATCTATAATACATCTATAGGTATCTATAGATAGATCTTTATTATATAGAACAGCATATTATACTGCTGTTGGTGAAAAAGAAAATTGATTTTCAGCCATATTTACTTATATTCACCTCTCTGGTCTCCACGTATCAGGGAAGAATGATCTTTAAGTCAGCCCACACTGTCAATCCCCCCAACAGCCAATCTCCAATCCTGTGGATTCTCAGACTGCACACTGAGCAGATGTTTATGGAACTGAATCCCCTCTCTTTGGTGTAAATGACCAACAGCCCAGACAGCAAGAAGGCTTATCCGATTTTATGCTAAGGATTTACTTTGCAACATATAATATTTAAAAAGCCTTTCAACTTCTGATGGGCCAGGGGCTATTTGCAGGGACTAATTTCAAGAATTCTCATTAAGGGGCATTTTCCCCCTGGAGAGTGAGCCCTATATGTAGCAATTCAATTCAGAGATGCTCCCTGACTCTGACCCACACTGTGGGTCTCGAGGAATCTAAGACTAACTTGCCCCAGAACCGGAAGAGGCTCTGATGCCTGAGGAGGGTGCATTGCCAACTCTGAGATACCCCAGATAGGTCTAGCTTCTGCCGCCAGATCTTAAGGAAGTCTGTGTATTTTAATGTCCTCACCTGAAAAATACGGATCGCATCTGCTTTCTTGAACGTACAGGCATGTGTGAAATGAATGCAATAAAATGGAAAGCGATGACATTCCACTAAACCGATTCCCCCCATCAAAATCAAACTACCACACAACAACAACAACAACAAACCCAGTGATATATAAATAGGGTTTTCCTCTCTTTTCCTCCGTATTCCAGGTATCACAATGGTGACTTATGGTGGGCACGCACAAAAGATCCCAGAAATAGGCCCATTCGCGCTCCTGGAATAAAAAAAATGATTCGGAGTGGAGTTGGGGGGAGAGAGATGATTTTCATTAACAAAACTTTCCTAGGCATTTATCTGCATATCACCACAGCCTGGACAGGGCAGGCGCTTGAACAAGAGGAATTTGTACTTATCGGAATCAAGAAAATCAGGTTCTTCCTCTGACAGAAACAGCTCTCAGAATGGGTCCTGATAAACCACCCCACCCCCAAGGACTTGAGAGAGAGAGAGAGAGAGAGAGAGAGAGAGAGAGAGAGATCCTTTCCGGGACTTTAAAGGGGACAAGGCAAGAGAGGGAAACACGGGTAAGATTCCCAAAACCAGGGAACCTGCACAGGCTCCCTTAAGATCCGGCAGTGTGTTTATTTCAAGAACCGAAAGAGCGAGCCCAGCCAGCCTGGTTCAGTGGCTGAACATTGCCCTATGAATCAGGAGGTCAGGGTTTGATTCCGGGTCAGGGCACATGCCCAGGTTGTGGGCTAAATCCCCAGCGTGGGGCATGCAGGAGGCAGCCGATCAATGATTCTCTCTCATTATTGATGTTTCTCTCTCTCTCTCTCTCTCTCTCTCTCTCTCTCTCTCTCTCTCTCTCTCTCCCTCTCTCTCCCTCTCTCTCCCTCTCCCTCTCCCTTCCTTTCTGAAACCAATAAAAGTATATTAAAAAACAAAACAAAAAAAGAAATTAAAGAGTGAAATAAAGGCAAATGAACAAAGTTTAAAAGAACACTCACTACACTACATGGCTCTTTAAATGTGTGTAACCATTTTCCAAGGAGCCCTCCCCCTGCTCCTAAAGGCACAGCCTCAGCTTCAGGAACTCCCACCTGAAGGCTGTCATTGCAAACCGCTCCAAACAATTCACTAATTCAAAATGGAAATCTTTATCCCGACGATTTCCTTCTGCTAAGCAGTAATTCTCTCTGCTCGGGTGGGGAGAGAAATGATCTGGGTTTTTTTTTTTTTTTTTTTTGTTCTTGTTTTTTTTTTCCTTCCTGGTTATTTATAAGATATCTACTCTAGATTAGTCCTGCTTGAGTGACACCCTAAAAGGCTCATTCCCAGCAGTACTCTGCTGCTGACGGCAGGCTGACAACCCCTACTTAGTACGTCTTTCAGAGCGCACGACCAAGTGTGAAACTGTTGCCCAAAGCCCGTGTTTCAAAACAAACCATCTCTGTAATAAGCACTTAAAACACTTTTCATTAATATATTTCTTTGTGTGTAAAACAAAAGCTTAAGGCTGCAGCATGGCCTTTGACAATTTTTCTTTTAATGAAACGCTATTTCATTTTTTAAGCTGGGCCAACAGGAGGGAAATGCAAGCCAGCCTTCCTTGAGATGTTACCCACGTGCCGCCTCTTCATGCCAGGGTGCTCTGGGTGGTTTTCAACCCGAATGTTGAAAGTTCCATCGAAATCCAGCGGCCAAGCCGGAATGAGTAAACACAGAATCTCCCGAGCTTCCTCCCCCAGGTATTAGCAGGCACCTTTGGTCTGGAGAGATAGCCCTGGCTAATCCTTATCTGAATTCGCAATTAAGACTTCAGAGCTGAGCATATCGGTACAGTTCTGCTCGCGTGATTTTAAATGACTGGACCGAAATCAAATCAGCCTTCAAATGCAATGAAAAGTAAATGTCTAATGTCTAACTGAACTAACAGACAGCGCCCTTCTTAATGCAGCTGACACTGAGTGCCAGCTCTACGAGTGGGAGAAATGAATAACCGACAGCATCCGAGGGAGGGAGGGAGGGAGGGAGGGAGGGAAGGAAGATGGAGGGAGGGAAGGGAGGGAGGGAGAGGGAGAGGGAGGGAAGAAGGAAGGAAGGAAGGGAGGAGGGAGGGAGGGAGGGAGGGAGGGAGGGAGGGAGGAAGGAAAGAAAGAAGGAGAAGGAAGGAAGGAAGGAAGGAAGGAAGGAAGGAAGGAAGGAAGGAAGGAAGGAAGGAAGGAAGGAAAGAAGGAGAAGGAAGGAAGGGAGGGAGGGAGGAAGGAAGGAAGGAAGGAAGGAAGGAAGGAAGGAAGGAAGGAAGGAAGGAAGGAAGGAGAAGGAAGGAAGGAAGGAAGGAAGGAAAGAAGGAAGGAAGGAAGGAAAGAAAGAAGGAGAAGGAAGGAAGGAAGGAAGGAAGGAAGGGAGGGAGGGAGGGAGGAAGGAAGGAAGATGAAGGAAGGAAGGAAGGAAGGAAGGAAGGAAGGAAGGAAGGGAGGGAGGAGAGGAAGGAAGGAAGAAGGAGAAAGAAGGAAGGAAGGAAGGAAGGAAGGAAGGAAGGAAAGAAGGAAGGAAGGAGAAGGAAGGAAGGAAGGAAGGAGAAGGAAGGAAGGAAGGAAGGAAGGAAGGAAGGAAGGAAGGAGAAGGAAGGGAGGGAGAGAGGGAGGGAGGAAGGGAGGGAGGGAGGGAGGGAGGGAGGAAGGAAGGAAGGAAGGAAGGAAAGGAGAGGGAGGGAAGGAAAGAAAGAAGGAAGGAAGGAAGGAAGGAAGGAAGGAAGGAAGGAAGGAAGGAAGGAAGGGGGAGGGAGGGAGGGAAGGAAGGAAGGAAGGAGAAGGAAGGAAGGGAGGGAGGGAGAGAGGAGGAGGAGGGAGGGAGGGAGGGAGGGAGGGAGGAAGGAAGGAAGGAAGGAAGGAGAAGGAAGGAAGGAAGGAAGGAAGGAAGGAGAAGGAAGGAAGGAAGGAAGGAAGGAAGGAAGGAAGGATGGAAGGAAGGAAGGAAGGAAGGAGAAGGAAGGAAGGAAGGAAGGAAGGAAGGAAGGAAGGAGGAAGGAAGGAAGGAAAGAAAGAAGGAAGGAAAGGAAGGGAGGGAGGGAGGAAGACACCCCCCTTGGAAAACCTGCCATGAAATTATGATTCCTCAATTCCTTAATATAAATTATAAAAAAAGGAAACTCACATTGCTTATCCGCTGCCCACCCCCTTCCAACCTAAAGGTGCTTGAATTAGCATCCCCTCCCCTCCCATCACCTGTCACCTCCAATAGAATAGTCCCAGCGCCTCGGAATGAAGCACTTAGGAGTTTTCTTTTTCAATCTCCTGTGGGCTTCTCTCAGTTTATCGCCCATGAACAATCCTGTTGCAAGGGGCTCCCTGTTTAATGTCATTAGCGATTGTTTCATAAAACAAACAGCCGCTCCAGCATCAGCGGCGGTTAATCTTAAATCTAAATGTGGCGGCACTCGCTCGGGGAGGGGCTGGGCCTGGCCTGTTCGCACCCAGGCAGGCCCTTAATCTACTGCGAGTCCAGGAGCTTATCTCTCTGCTGGTTCAGGGATTTCTTTGTCCAAATACTAGACCAAACCCAGTTCACACTATGGGCCCACATTCTTTTATCTTTTTTTTTTTTTTAATTCCTTGGACAATTTTTTTTTTACAGCGACTCGAAGTCTACAGTCTATTTATTTATTGACTGTTCTATTTTACAAATATTTTCCCAATACTGACAAAGTCAAATTCTTTTACAGGTCGGCGCCTATGAGCCTGCCTAATCGGTGGGTTTTGGAGTCCAACTAAAAGATTCAAGTGAGAATGAGAACATATTAACATCCCAGGGAATGATGGGTACTTGGAAATTCAAAGACTTCAAAGGGCTATTTGCCCCCAGAAGGGTCTGATTATCCCCATTCATTAGACCCATTATTATGATTATCATCTTAAATAACAATATTATTTAGTATGTAACTTGTCATAGGCATGGTCCTAAAACTCACTGGATATTAATCCTTTTTCTTTCATTCAGCCAAACAACCCCTCAGGGGTCATCTCCCCATTTTCAGATAAAGTAACTGAGGCTTCAAGAGGTGAAGACATTTGTCGAAGGCCACCCTGCGGGTGCGAGGCAGAACCATCATTTATAAAACAAGCTCTAACTGGCTTTCAGCATACATTCCTGGCCACGAGAGTAGGACTGGTCATCAGGCCGATTTGAAAATTCCTGTCTATGGTGATCATCTATTCTGGGGGGTTCTGACTTCTGCCAGATAATGTGTCCTGGATTTTTAGTGGAAAATACCACCATGGTCCTAGGCTACAGTGTCACATAAGAGTTATCACACCAAACTACCCCATCTCCTCACCAGAGCCTCACAGAGGGGCCTGGCCACGTCCACGCAGCCTCCACAGGTGGGTCCTTCCAGGATACCTGCGCGTCCCGCCAAACGCTCAGCGTCTCCGCCAGATACCACTTGGATGGCCACCACTCACTCATCTGGCTGCCCTTTTGTTGACCTCTTGTTCTATTTTTACAACACTTTTGTTGTGTTAACTCTTTCACCAGTCCCATAATCAAATAAAAAGACACTAAAAGGCAGAAATCTCCAGGCTGGCGTGGCTCAGTGGTTGAGCATCGACCTAAAAACCAGGAGGTCACGGTTCGATTCCCGGTCAGGGCACATGCCCTGGGTTGTGGGCTTGAGCCCCAGTGTGGGGCGTGCAGGAGGCAGCCGATCCATGATTCTCTCTCATCACTGATGTTTCTATCTCCCTCTCCCTCTCCCTTCCTCTCTGAAATCAATAAAAACGTATTTAAATAAATAAATAAGTGGCAGAAATCATTTGCCAATCCTTTCTATTTTTGAACTGGAATGCCAACTGGCACTTGACTTGAGGTGCACCCAAGATGGTGGTGTGGCCAGACCCACTGGTGTCTGGAGAGAGAGGAGAGAGACTTCAACATCACTCCTGGGAGTTGCTATTTTTCATGGTCATTGAAGGGGGGTTAGTGGCCTCACAATGCTTTGGAACAAGCTGCTCCTACCACCCAGGCATTGAGCTGATCCCTGGGCTCAGCGGAGCTCCATGTGCTGCCGGGGAAGACAGCATTCTTGTTACCCACACGTGGAGAAGTAGGGGTCCCTGGCTGTTTCTAGCCTTTTGTTTCTTGCTCCTGATATAACTTTTTTTAAAATATATTTTTTTATTGATTTCAGAGAGGGAAGTGAGAGGGAGAGAGAGATAAAAACATCAATGATGAGAGAGCATCATTGATGGGCTGCCTCCTATATGCCCCCTATTGGGGATTGAGCCTGCAACACGGGCATGTGCCCTAACTAGGAATCGTACTATGACCTCCTGGTTCATAGGTCGATGCTCAACCACTGAGCCACACTGGCTGGGCCTGATATAACTTTTTAAAGCTGTAGCAATAGGAACACAAACTGAAAAATGTCTCAAGGCAGCGGAGGTAAAAATAGAATGCCACACTCAAGCAAGGCAATCCTCGTCACCGATCTTGTAAAGTGAACCTGTTGGGTTTGATCTCTTCTCTTGGCATGCTTGTCCTCCCAGAGGGCACACACATGGAAAACTGTCACAAAAGAACCCAAACCCCATTACTCTGTTGGTAGGATGTCTCTCTCTCACTCTTACTCGATCAATTCACAGCCCATCACCCACAAGGATGAAGATAACAACACCTCCCTCCGGATGGCTGAGTTCACAGCTGCTCTGTTTGGGGCTCTCAGGAGGTACAAGAAGATGTACGTGTGGAGAGAGTTCAGTGGAGAGCAGGGTCGAGGAAAATGCTACGAGACAGTAGACGAAGTGAAACCCTAACTTTTCTTTCTTGGCTCCTTGACTTTTTCTGATGCTCTCCTTCCTTCCATCGTTTCTTGTTATTCTCACAACCCTGGTTCAAACTTGGAGATACTACGACTAAAACAAAAGTCATAAGGAAACTGCTCATTCATTTGCTGGAACTTTCTTTCCCAACAACAAAGGAACTGCTTGGGACAGCACCCCGTTCCATGGGTCTCTGGGTAAAACATTTGCTCACCTTGACAATCCATACCTGACGTAGTAGGGAAAGTAGGGTGCTGTTTTACGACAGGGTGATGAGTACTTCATTACATAGCACGAAGAAACGCATAATGTATTCCAGAAGCGACACCATAGACACCGACCTATTTTCAGCCTTTGTATAAAGAGAGAATCAGAGTTCCCTTAGAAGCCTCTGATTAATCCACTCCAATCTCTCTGGGGTCAGACATGACTCAGACCAGATGCCTCTGGCGGTAGCTGCAGCCTTCTCTATCCATTACGCAGTGAGTGTGGACGCTCTGAATTTGACTGTGGTTATTACATAATCTCCTTTCTGATCTAAACCAAGTTCTCTTTCCCTCCAAATAAACCCCGATGAAGCTCAAACCACTTACAGTCACTCAATTTAAGAGCCAGAGGGGATCTTCAAATCATATCATCCAACTCCTTGTTCTAACAGATAGCTCGGGCCCAGCCAAGGGGAAGACACTTGTCCAAGGTCATAAGAAGTAGCGAGCCTGACTCAAATTGTTTGATTCGGCTCATCATGCTGACTCAGCAAACTATCCCAAGTTAACAAGGTTTGCCTTTCTTTCCTCGTTCCTTATATTTTTAAAGTCACAGTGACTTCTAAAAGAAGAAAAGAAATCACACACAAAAGAGTGGGTACCGGTCAACACTGCCAAGATAGTATTTCTGAAAACATAAGGGCATTAAAAAAGAAGGGGGGATTTTTGAGGCTAATACTTAAAAAAGCCACCCAGATAAGTTAATCATAACCCAGTCACATGCAATGTTTATCGTGGGTTATGGTAACAATGACTTTAAAGCTATTTGAATAACATGATACTGGGATTTTTTTGTCAGCTATAGCTCCAAGATGTCTGCAATTTTCAGTCTATCTGATGGTGAAAAAAATATAAGCAATCATTGAGCCTTTGATTTGCTGCTAGTACAGTTTACTTAAATAGATACATAATTTATACAACACCGAGCAGATAGCTGAGTAACTAGAAAGTGGTCACATGCCCATGGCTGTGTGAATATCCAAATGGAATGGGAGTCTTTCGCATGTTTTTCTTCTTCAGATGAGTTTTCTCATTGTGATCGCTTATATTTATTCTGGGCTTCAAAAATTAAGTATGCATTTTGATCATGGGACGCGATAGGCAGGGGGAGTGTGGTCTGTTAAAAAAAGAACCTATTAAAATGTCAGTTGACTTTGTTCACAAAACAGTATTTCCATGAGAGGATTATAAACTATTAGGGAGTTACACTTGAGATTGCTGGCTCAAATAAAATGTTAAAAGTCAAGGTAAAAAGTCAACAAAGTCTTTGCACTGACCCAAATTGTCAGCATGCTTTGTTATTGAAGGTGGCCCATGCTGGGCTCGGCATTTAACATATATTGTGTCTGATCCTCACCAAAAACCCTGTATAAAATGAATGATAAGCCCACTTTCCAGTTGAGGAAATAGCTCAGAACTATTTTAAGAGCAGGGCAAGGCCACATAGCTGACAATTACAGAATCTACACTCAAATTCAGGAATTGCTTCAAAGTCCAAGCTATATCCTTGAACTCTGCTACCCTGTCACAGTCTATATAATACCCGTGCACCATTGAAATGACATCAGGTGAACAGGCTATGCTACCATGTCCTGATAATAATCTGTAATATCCTAGGACTATTCTTCTTTAAAATATTTTTTTTTGAAGAAAGGAGAAATCACTTTCTTTGCTGTTGTTGTTAATCCTCACCTGAGGACATATATTTTTTCCCATTGATTTCAGGGAGAGTGGAAGGGAGTGGGAGAAGGAGGAGGAGGAGGAGGTGGAGGAGAGAGAGAGAGAGAAGCATCAATGTGAGAGAGACACATAGATTGGTTGCCTCCCACACATACCCCGACCGGGGCCCAGGATGAACCTGCAACTCAGGTACATGCCCTTGACTGGGAATCAAACCTACAACCATTGGTGTGCAGGCCAACGCTCTAACCACTGAGAATGCTGGCCACAGCATAACCCACTTTTATTTATTGACTGATGATACTCTCCTATTATGTAAATTAGTTCAGCACACAAGGAAACTCAGTGTCAGTAACGTTACTATCGGGTCTGGATCACACTCTACAAAGAACAGAAGCCAAGATCACAATCCCACCGTGTCTGGTTTAGAGCCTCGGCTGTAACAACTGTATTTTTTTAAAATATATTTTATTGATTTTTACAGAGAGGAAGAGAGAGGGAGAGAGAGTTAGAAACATCGATGAGAGAGAAACATCGATCAGCTGCCTCCTGCACACCCCCTACTGGGGATGTGCCCGCAACCAAGGTACATGCCCTTGACCCCTTGACCAGAATCGAACCTGGGACCCTGCAGTCCATAGGCCGAGGCTCTATCCACTGAGCCAAACCGGTTAGGGCAACAACTGTATTTTAAGCCTCAAAATTCAGCCTCAAAACAGAACTAACTTATTTTGAACCATGTTTTTACCAAAATATCCTTCAACAGATGCCTAATATATGCTGTTGATATCAGCAACATGAGTAGATGCTTTGAGAAATGAAGAGAAAAAACATGACTAAAACATTGCCTCCTGATCTCAGGGCACTTGAACATCAGTGGGAGAATTGAAAAAAGTGATAAAGCCATTGTGACAGAAAGTGTTCAATTAGTGTCCCAATAAGAGTGAAGAGAGTGCAATTCTATTTCAGACACAAGACCACTTCCAAACGGAGTGATCAGGTAGCTTCCTGAGGGTGTCCTGTGAAGTGGCCCTTGAGTCATGGATTTTGACTACACATTTCAGGTCCAGAGAATGGCATTAAGTCACCATGGGTAACAGGGAGAGAAGGATTGGGCCAGATCAGTTTAAGTATGTTGTCCAAGTAGCAAAATAGCATGGGATGACATTGGAAAGGTCATCTGTGGCCATCAAAAGTCTTAACTTCCATAAAAAATACGATCAGAGTTGCAGGGCTTGGGGAACTACAGAAATCATACTATGGGAATAAAACAATCAGGGTATACACAAAGCAGCCATATGTATGCTGGCCTAGAGTGTTTAAATATTAGTCAAGAAATCAGTTAGGAGGCTATTGTAGTAGAGTAAGTCTTAATGCCAATTACAGTCCTGTGTAGGTACACCGACTTGCAGTGGAGTTGGAAAGAAATGACAATATCAGGAAGCAAGGCCAAGGATGAATTGCCAGAAACTTTCACATGACTAATAATAAGGGAATAGATTTTGGACACGTTGACTTTGAGATGCCGAAGGGACACCTGCATTGAGGTTTCTGATAGACATTTGCAAATATAGAAATTGAGTGAAGATATGAATTGACTTGGAATTATGATTTTAGGTTTATTCTGCATAAAATTGGTGGAGAGACAAGCCATGAAGAAAGAGAATAGAGAAATAATAAAGAGGATTATCTCATCTAACATCTACAAAATACATTTTGAATAACAAATACCTGATTTGTTTTTGGATTACATTTTCTACATAACTGTGCAATAATTCCTGCCCTTTCTTAGAAAGCTGATAGTGGATTAAGGACCTGCAATAAAGATCTATTCATTCACCCATTCATCCCTCCACACATCCACCTATTCTTTCATTCATTTATTCTTTCATTTATTCACCAAATATGCCTACTCTATGCCTGGTAATGAATAAGAAAAACAAAAACAAAAAAACTCAGCCCTGATTTATCACCCACTTTGTGGCAAATTATATATATTTGTTGGTTTGTTCACATAAACCAAACCCCATATTTCAATTAATGGAAATTTTAAAAGTCCAGATCAATAAGAAAAACAAAAAGATACTTGCCTTTTACATGAATTTTACTCATCTAATAAAGATGCTCAATGGTTCTTTAGCATAAAAACACATATGCTTATAGCAGTCTGAAAAAATTCAATTGGAAAATTTAAATTAGGCACATTTCTAATTTAATGCCTTATTATCTTCACCATAGCATGCGCACGCAGTTATCTAATAAGCACAATGTGTAGAACAAGGAAGAGGAGCCCTGCCCTCAGGGAATTGATAATATATTCTAATGTATTCTAATGGTGTGTGAAATATACATCTAAAGTCAGAATTTGTCAAAATTTCTTAACTGGGAGATGCTGATAACTATGTCCAAGTATGCATCTAAAATATTCCTGCCATAGGGGGAAAATATGTCTTTATTCATTGATGCTCATATATTGTAGTTAAAAGCTTCCTTATGAATTGCTAGAAAAATAATTAATAGGCCTCTACCTAGAAATAATTAATAGGCCTCTCCATAGAAATATGATAAAAGAATGGGGCACAGCCCTGTCAAGCTTATTTTCTGTATTGTGTTTTGTTTTGTTTTTCTGTTTTTCCCGGGGATATCATTAGATAAGCGGGTGGTAAATTTATCTATAGTATTTGCTTTTAAAGCTGTACATTTCTTTATTTAAAAAAAGATATAGCTGCCCTAGTTGGTTTGTCTCAGTGGATGAAGCGTCAGCTTGTGGAATGGGGGGTCCCAGGTTCGATTCTGAGTCAGGGCACATGCCCAGGTTGTGGGCTCGATCCCCAGTGGGGAGTGTGCAGGAGGCAGCTGATCCATGATTCTCTCTCATCACTAATATTTCTCTCTCTCTCTCCCTCTCCCTTCCTCTCTGAAATCAATAAAAATATATTTAAAAAATAACAAAAATAAAAGGGAGGGCCTGAGGTGTTGGAACAATCCCCTTCCTCTCCCCTTACTCCCCCAAGAACTCTGCCCTCTTCAAGCCCTCACTCTCTAGACTCTAAAATCCCAGAGGAATTCAGCAGTTTGAACCGAAGCTGCACATGACTAGTGCCCGAAGATTCAACTGCCCAGCATTTCAAACAAGCACAAATTTATCCAGTCCTGCTTTTCTCCAGTAGCTAGAACTCGACTTGAGACAAACAAGAATTTTGACAGTAAGATACACACACGGAAGTAGTTACATTTTCTCTCTCCCACATAATTTCTGTAACTGTCAAAACATATTGTCATTCCTCAACAGTGAAAGGCAAAAAGGTTTAGCTTGACTAATATGTGTTATTTGCCAATGATGGCAAAGAAAGTTGGTTTTGGTTTAACAAAACAATGACATACTGTGTTCTTTTTCGCTCACCAACCAACATCTTCTGGCTTCGGGGCTAGACTCCCAAATAGCTCAGTGGGTCTGACCTGGGGTCAGGTTACCCAAAGACAGGCTCGGACATGTGCTGGGGCAGCAACAAAGCAGGGGCGCTAATACATTTCTTAAAAAAGAAGCTGATATTTGATGTTTCCAAAGGAGGGGGGAAAAAGTACTCTGGTGAAAAAAATCAAAACTTTCCTATTTTCTTACACTACCTTGTATTTGGTATTGTTTTTATTTTTACTCACTTTTAGGTAGGAGATGAAGAGGTGGGGGTCATTTTAGCCCTTGACATGGTTTCTAAGGGTCATTGCCTATTCTTTTTTTTTTTTTTAAATGTATTTTTTATTGATTTCAGAGAGAAGAGAGAAGAGAGAGATAGAAACATCAATGATGACAGAGAATCATGGATTGGCTGCCTCTTGCACGCCCCCTACTGGGGATGGAGCCTGCAACCCAGGCGGTGCCCTTGACCAGAATCAAACCTGGGACCCTTCAGTCCACAGGCTGAGGCTCTATCCACTGAGCCACACCGGCTAGGGCCATTGCCTGCTTTTGATGTGACTACTTGAGTGGACAAAGAAGTCAAATAAGCAAACCAAGATGTAGGGGGAAAATCTCGATCAAGGAAACTATGATTTTAAGTGAAAAAAATTTGGAATTAACCTGCATATGCTTTTCTGTAATATTCCTAGTAAAAGAGAGTAAGCTGGTTTTGTTTCCGGGAGACAGAATTAGAAACTTGGATAGTTTACCAAACAGATAAAAAGTTCACTCTGGAATCCATGCCTTTTCCATGCAGATACAACTGGTTTTTGGTTTACAACTCCCACCCAAAATACAAGGATCTAATTTAAGTAGCAGAGAGCGTTATATACTCTGTGGACCGCTGCGATGTAGGTACAGAATCTTACTTAGGGAATTTATTTCTGCATTCCTGGTCCCACTGGAGATACCTAACAAACACCTTAGGGATGTCCTCGATTTTGATAAAATAGATAACTGTGGTTAAGCCTAAAAATGTTTTTGTATCAGTGGTATTTGATAGCCTACCCAGAAGTAAAAACAAAAAAAAAAAAAGAAGATATCAGGGCTTCAGTAAATATCCAAAAGATAGAAAAAAAAAATTCAAAAATCTCCAACAGGCACCCCTAAGTTCTTGCCTAAAGGAAAAGGTTAGACTCACGTAAGAGAAATAGCCACACTTGGATCATTTTGAGAAAATGGCTTGTTATATCAGATTATTTTGAGGCTAAAGAAATAACACAAACAATGGGGGGAGGGTGGCGGGGGTAAAGGGAAGAATTGGCCCATGCACTTGGAGGAATGAGAATGCCTTTATAATTCATGCAGGGCAAGGCTCCGATATGTTCCTCAGCACAGATACTGTTCCAGATGCTGTTCCAGTCACAATATGTCAAAGGACAAAAGGGGTTTTGTACATAGAACATAAGGATGAGATGACTGTAATAATAAAAATAATGAAACAGCCTGGCCAGGCATGGATCAGCGGTTGAGCATCGATCTATAAACCCAGAGGTCACAGTTCAATTCCTGGTCAGGGCACATGCCCGGGTTGCGGGCTCCATCCCCAGTAATAGTGTGCAGGAGGCAGCTGATCAATGATTCTCTCTGATCACTGATGTTTCTCTCTCTCCCACTCTCCCTTCCTCCCTGAAGTCAATAAAAATATATATTTTAAAAAATAATGAAACAGGAACTAATATTAAAATATGAGGTCATTTTCTACATTATTTCCTTTAGTCTTCATAACAATTCTATAAAAGGGATATTTAGCTATAACTTAGAGGTGCATGCATTCATAGCTTATGAATGGTCAAGCCAAGAATTGAACCCAAACATACATGTTCTGACCTCAGGTCCAGCGCACTTAAACTTCTATGCTTCTTTGGAAAAGCTGGGTCAGCATCTGCTCTCCAGGCAACAGAATCAGAGTTAGTTAGCTCCCCCTGGCTTCCTTCTCTCTGTGCTTTGGAAGGAGACTGTGTAGGAAGGCACAGGTTTGGGTTCCCTTTAAGAGGACGATTCACCCGTGTCACAAGTTTGCAGGGGGGGCCACAGTGCCTCTCGCCGGAGAGCCCTGCCCATGTCACGGATGTGCAAGCACACAATGTTCCCTTCCAGCGTGAGGTCGGAGGGTGGCAACGGCAACAGCAGCGCGAAATCCTACACTGACTCTCCTCCGCACATCAGTCATGCTGGGCCCTTCTCAAGTTACTCTCTCACTTTATGAATGAAAATCCTTGTCGCTGCACCCTCCAAAGCATCTCTTTTTCTCCTCCTCCTTCAAGGAGAGTCCTGTACACACTCTTAAAGGCACTGCTGTGTCTCAGAGCCATTGTTCCTAAATGAGGACTGAAGTCGTGTGAAAAGTGCTGGTAGGATATTCATGAAAATTCAGGGCTAGAGCGAAGTGCTGTCATGACACGCTGATGAAAGTGTCTGAAAACCGGGCCTGAGTATGAGCCAGCTCTTAAAAAACGTGCAGCCCTAGCCGGTTTGGCTCAGTGGAGAGAGTGTCAGCCTGTGGACCAAAGGGTCCCAGGTTCGATTCCTGTCAAGGACAAGTAGTTTGATTGCAGGCTTTTCTCTGGCCCGGGCCAAGGTCAGGGCTCATGCAGGAGGCAACCAATTGATGTGTTTCTCTCACATTGATGTTTCTCTCTCTTTTCTTCTCTCTTCCACTCTCCCTAAAAATCAATGGAAAAATATCCTTGGGTGAGGATTAACAAAAACAAATAAACAGAACGTGCAGACAATCAAAGGCGTGGGACAGCGAATGATTTCTTTCCTTTTCACAGTTTGCAATTGTTGCTGAAGATGTGATGGGCACTGTAGTGAAAATGTGAACCTGGGAAAATACTGCCTTATGTTCAGGTTGCCTTCCGCACCTGTTGTTCTTCTATTTATTGTGTATAGCGGGGTGAGTGTCGGGGTTTCAAGATCAGCCGCCTCTTAGATTTCCCATTCCTCCGGTGTAAATTCATCCATCCCATCCCTTTAATTACTTTGTGGTAATGGTCTTTGTTGCTAGCTCTTGAGCCCTGCAACCATATGACCATGGCTCAAACGGACACATGACTTGACTGTCCCATAGGAATCTCAACGTCCAATGTTGTCACCCTTCCCCATACCTGGTCCTCACCCTGGTGAACCACACACTCTCCACCCAACTGTGCAAACCTGAGCGCATGGAGCCCTTCCTACAGAAATAAAATGACCGTCTTTTTTAAAGTATCATACCCATCTCCTTGCCCACTGCCACTGTGACAGCTGAGGCTACTCTCCCCTCACCAACACCATTGCGAAAGGCCTGGTCTCACCTTCATTCCCTCCAGGGAAGCCAGAGTGATCATCTTCAAACCACAAACTCTTCCTGCCACTCTTCCATGTAAGTCCCTCTAACAGCTTCCTGTTGCCTTCAGGATTAAGGTCAAACTGGTTCAGATGTCTGTAAAGCCCCTGTGACCTGACCCAAGCTTACATTTAGACTCCTTTCTCACTGCGATCACCTCTCCCTTCCCTCGCCACCTTATTAGCATCTGCAACAAACTATGGCTTACAGTTCTCCAGTAATACTCTGGCCTTTGCACAATATGGCAAACTCTGCCCACTCCACTCCCAACACGCACCTCCCCTGATTCATCCAGTGTCTGTCCTCCAGGAATTTGCTCAGGGGACCCAAGGACCCTGGGACTACCTGCATTCTAGCATTTTCCACGCTCTATTATAATTGTCTGCTCCTGGGTCCGCACTCCTTCCCTAGACCTCAGACTCCGTGATGGCTGGGACCGTGTCTTACTCATTGTGTGTTCCCTAGCACAGTCCCGCTTACAGTTGGTTATAACATCAATAAGTGCCGAATAATTTCTAAAGATCAAGTCCTATTCAAATATCCAATGTGTTAGCATAGACAATATTTAGGTAGATTTACATATTTATACACTGTATAACTACATATATATATAATATAGACCCCTCCCTGTTGGTAGTATGGATTTTATAAGGTTCAGGAGGGAGAGTGCTATTCCATGAGTGCCAAACAGACACTACAAAACAGGGGGGCAAATTCACCAAATCCTGATAAAGCAGGAAGCGGTGATGTTCACGGCCATCGATGAAGGATGAGAGGCCCTCCTAGCTACCAGTGGGGCAGAGCATGTTCTGGAGGAGGCGAAGGCAGAGCTGAGAAGTTCGAAGATGAAAGAAGCCACCTTCCAGAATTTCTTTTTAAAAAAAAATATTTTTATTGATTTGAGAGAGGAAGGGACAGGGAGATAGAGATAGAAATATCAAGATGAGAAAGAATCATTGATTGGCTGCCTTCTGCATGACCCCTACTGGGGATTGAGCTTACAACCCAGGCATGTGCCCTTGACTTGAATCGAACCTGGGACCCTTCAGTCCACAGGCCAACACTCTATCCACTGAGCCAAACCACCTAGGGCCTGGCATTTCTAACTGTAGCTTTGTCTCCACACCCAGCATCTCTTAACCTCCTGAAGTACATCCATCATTGTTCTGGATTTATCCTCCTCTCTTCCCCACCAGGCACGACTGGCATGATCTATGAAAAGGGGCATAATTCACCAGTGTGGCTTGCCCACACAGGTCGTAATCGGCAGTGACGTATTTTGTGACAGTTCTGTATAAAAGATGAGGAACGTAAATAAAACGCATTGTATATTATGGGGTAATAGAATATAAACACCACAGAGCTCCTCCTTGGCAGACAAGATGCCGCTAGGGTTTAAGTCTGAAAGAGATGGCATTCCAAGGGAAAGCTGAAATCCTGCCCAGAAGCTCATCCCCTTCCGATGTCCCCCAGCCTCTAGTCATCAGCGGCTCACCACAAAGACCTTCCCAACAAGAGCTAATGAGGGGTGTCCTCCAGGACTTTGCTGATATTTCCCACCTCAAGTCAAACATCCAGGGTGTGACTTTAGTTTTCCTTGGACACATGATCTCACAGAGCCCTTGGTTTTTGATATGTTGCAGACCAGCAAAGATAGTTGATAAGAATCAGCAAGTTACTAGTTAATGGGCAACATTCTGGAGTCACATCTAAGGCTGAATTCTGACTCCACTGCTGGAATAATTACGGTAAATCCTCACTTCATGTCAGTGAACTGCAGGGAAATGAAGTGTGAAAAGTGTGAAATTTAGCACAGACTCATTGAGATAAACAAGAGTTGAGTTCCTATGGCATCTCATCAATGTTATTAAGATACCATATTGAAGGAAATGACGTCATTGGAGGAGAACTGCTGTACACTACTATTGGCTAATCATGGGGACTCAGTTTCTTATTCTTGAAAATGGGAATCTTGTCTCATTCATTTCTGAAGTTCCAACATCTAACACACTGTGGAAGTCCTATTGCAATGATTCATGTCCTCTGACTTAGGATTACAACCAGGGCTGGGTCAACAGCCAACTCCAGAGTGGTCTGCTGTCTTCAATTCCAACCATAGCTTCCTTCACCCACCTTGTACCTGTCACTGTAAACTAATGATCAGAAGAGCAAGGGGCTGAGACCCATACTCATGAGTGTGTAACGAGGAGCCATTTAGGGTTTCTAGTCTCAGATCTGGGGATATTATCAAACTGACCAAAAAGAGAAATGTGTTGGAGGTTGCCCTAGGTTGACTCCTTGAGAAATAGATTCTGGGATTTGTGTGCAAGAGTTCTGTTAGAAAGTGTTCTTAAAAACCATGGGAACAAGCCCTAGCTGGTCTGATTCAGTGGACAGAGCGTGGGCCCACTGACTGAAGGGTCCCAGCCTTGATTCTGGTTAAGGGCATATAGCTGGGTTGCAGGTTCCCTGGCCCTGGTAGATGTGCATGCAGGACGCAACCAATCAATGTATCTCTCTCACATCGATGTTTCTGTCTTTCCTGCTCCCTTCTATTCTCTGTAAAAATCAATGGAAAAATATTCTCTGGTGAGGATTAACCACAACAAAAGACACACACACACACAAAAAAAACACAACAAAAAAAAACACCTCAAAAAGCTGTGGGGACAAGAAGGGCTGAGGGAGGAGTGGCGGTTGGAGGCAGTGGGTGCCACTGGAGTTGAAGGCCCTTCAGATTTGTCTATTTGAGGCAAGGGAGCTGACGGCCAGGTCTATGGAGTCCTGGGTCACCTGGCTTCAGAGCTCGGGCCTCTAGCTCCTTTTCTTAGCTCACCCAGAGGTCAGAGGCTGGCTGCCAGGGGTGCTAGGGCAGTTTTGGACAAGGAATCCCCCGCCAGGTCCCAGCAGACTGTAGACATACAGGAGAGGCTTACCTTTGGCTGAAATGTGTAGTACGCCCATTGCACAATTTTACTACTTGGATTAAAAATGAGGAATCTTCCTCTGCTTTGAGGGTCACTTAGTTGGGATCAGACCCGTAAAGAAGAAAACGCTTAGTTCACATTACAAGGGTAATACACATTTCTCCGATTCACCTTCAAAAGACTTTTGCTACCTTTCCAAAATACTATTAGTTTCGGTCTTACTTTTTGAACCAGAATGGATTTAAAATGATCTCCACACATCTTCCTAATGGTCTAGTCACAAAGGTCCAGATAATTAGAAGTACTTTTGAGGTCAGCAAAGGGAGGTAAAACTCATCTAGGCAGATTTTAGAAGAACGTAATAACAGGTTAGGATTCAGTACTTTGGAAATGGCCTTGGCCAGTTGGCTCATTATATCTCTTGCTGAAACTTAGTATTTTTACCTGTACAATGGGCACAAAGGGCACCACTAGGTGACGTTAAAGAACAGATGAGCTGCCATATGTAAAGTGACCAGCATCCAACATATTACATGCACCTCACATAGAACAAGGTTGGTTTCTTTTGCTCTGTCGTCTTCTCCCATTAACCCAATGAGGAATTTTCTAAGAATGCACCTTACAATTTAAAAAAGGCATATGATGGCTAGAGGGGGGAAATATGTGGTGATAAAGGGAGACTTGACTTGGGTTGGTGAACACACAATACAATATACAGATGATGAGATGATGCACCATAGAATTGTACACCTGAAGCCTGTATTATTTTCTTAACCAATGTCACCCCAATAAGATAAAATTAAATTTTAAAAAGGCACATGATGTTTCTATAGCTCAAATTTATAACCAAAAAAAAAAAAAAGTACATGAGGAAGCCTAGTGCAAAGAAACTATGACTCATGAGCCACAGCCAGCGATTAAACCTTAATACAACCTGACAGCTTTAATTTTTATATAAATACCACCAGGGCCTATCACTCATATTATGGATTTCAGGCTTAACAAATGTAATTTAAAAACAACAAAGCTGCTTCTCAAGGTGTACAGCAAAGCACTGACATTTTCAAAATGGAAAGGGCTCCGTGTGTAAGATTTGAAATGGAAAACTTAGCAATTCTTCTCTTTACCTGACATAAGTTATCAGGATGGACCCTGGCAATGCCTGGACATTTTTGTAAGTTGAATTATTTATAGGTTAGGACAACTTCTCATGAAATCATATATATGTTTAGATACAGAACAAGAGCTAGTAATTGCTGGAATTTGCTAACTGTCACCACCATAATCTTCATTTTACCAACAAGAAAACCAGTGCAGAGAGAGGGCTAGAGGCCTTTTGATTCCTGATTGCTCTCCTCTAATCTCTATTACTTTTATAACATAACAAACCACACCGCGGGAGTGGGGTTTACTGAAGAGAGAGCAGGTCTAGAGAGGAGAAGGGATTTGCAAGGTCCTCATGGAGTTAGTGATGAGGTGATGCCTGGACCTCAATGCCCAGACCCATGTTTTTTCTCCCGAATCTTATGTGCTTTCTGGACTGTGGCTCCAGCTCAAGGGACTAGAACAGTTTTCGGCAAACTCATTAGTCAACAGATCCAAATATCAACAGTACAACAATTTAAATTTCTTTTGAGAGCCGAAAACCGACTTTTGCGCATGGGCCACGAAGTATCAATCGCACTGTACATGCGCGCCCGCACGTGGTATTTTGTGGAAGAGCCACACTCAAGGGGCCAAAGAGCTGCATGTGGCTCGCAAGCTGCAGTTTGCCGACCACTGGACTAGAACATATTCAGGGAAACAAAGCTTTATGTGCTCACGACACAGAACTAAGTAGAGCGACGACTGGGGACTCATTGGTTTATCAACCACATACACCCCTACCTTTCTACTTCAGCACTAAATTCAACTCGTGAATTTCAAAATAAATAATCTTGTGATACAGTCTAAATCTGCTAACCAAATTAGAAATAATAAGCGATATTATTGTCTTATCCTAAGTAAATAAGAAATATAGCTGGTTTGTGGCAATACATCTATACAAGAGGAAAGCAAATTACTATTTTAACTTCCCTACTATTTGCATGACAGTCATTCAGCAAATATTTACTGAGCATCTACTATGTGGCAGGCACTGCACAGCATTCAAGATACATCCTTTAACAGCAACAACCACAAAATCTCTTGCCTCAATCCTCACTGGAGAGTAAGACGGTGAAGAAAACAAGGTCAGCCTATCTAGTGGCTGGTGTTGTTTTGAAAGAGCAGTGATAAAACCAGTAGATACTAAATATTGTATTGGCAAGCTTCTTTAAATAGCTTTCAAACTTCCCCTCTTTCTCACCGTCCAGCCATGGGTTTAATCATGTTATCCTATGCTGAAGTGACCCACCAGCAAATCAGCTAATATTTGTTTAATGTCTTCTGCATTGCAAATGCTACACCAGACGTCAGTACAGTTCAAAAGGGCTTATATTTTAACGGACTAATCAAAGCAAGCAGAAGGAAGTCAGCCAGCACACCTACCCGCCCTGGGCCACCAGGCAGGCCAGACACCTTGGCACGTGCCAGTATGCCCTCTTCACTCCTGCTCCTTTTGTGGTGGCCCCGGAGAGCCAGGCATGCGACCGGGTAAGAGAGAAATCCTAGGAGAGAGGCAAACAACTCTCTTGCTTATTTCCAGACTCTTCCAGGGAATCGTGAATGTGCGAAGGCGGAGCCAGATTGGCCAGGTTCATATTTATGTCCCGCACAGCGACATTCAGACCTGTCGGGTGCCAATGCTGGCCCTTCAAGGTGACAGGCCTCTGATGGAAAAGTCTGAAGGTCGATAAGTCTCATTTAGGGTCACCTGGCCTGGCTGTCACCTTGGCTGACAAAGAGAACATTTTTAGAAAAAAACAAAACCTTAATAAGCTTTAAACAGCAGGCTTCCATTTCCAAACGAATGAAGACACATGGTTTCTTCCAGCTTAAAAAAAAAAAAAAAAAGAAACGGATTTCACATTTCTCTGTTATTTGTAAGTGTTGTGTGAGTAACTAGTTACAGGCGGATTACAAAGGCCTCTGTTTTCAAGCCAACACAAGAGCACTTAAAAATAATGGGGCTGGGAGATGCCTTTTAAATCCCTTTTCTCTCTGGTTGAGAGACAGATTTGCACTTGTTACAAGATAACTATGTCACTCATGCATTGCCACTTGTGAGGAATGACAACATTCCTTCCTTCTGGGTCTGTGTTCTCTCTGCCTCTGTCGTCCCCTGTATGTATGAGTATCTAATTTCCATGGCGGTGTTCAGGATACAGGCTAACATTTTCTTCTCTTGCACGGAAAAGAGAGAAGATGTCTTAGAAACTCTACAGGGATTTGAGCCCCATCATGTTCTAACTTACAGATGGATGTGAATCTAAATGCATTTTTAGAAGTATTTTTTTTTATTGATTTCAGAGAGGAAAGGAGAGAAATAGAAACATCAGACAGAGAATCATGGACTGGCTGCTTCCTGCACTCCCCCTACTGGGGATGTAGCCCGCAACCCAGGCATGCGCCCTGACTGGGAATCGAACCATGACCTCCTGGTTCATTGGTCAGTGCTCAACTTGAGCCACACAGGCAGGGCTCAAAATGCACTTTTGAAAACTATCTTTAGCATTTAAGTTGGCCCTTAGCAGCACAATATTAGAAAGAGCTTCTAGTTAATGTTTTGTCAACAGCCCAGAGCAGGGCTTATGATCGTCATTAAAGAAAACCCAGATCTCCATCTTATTCCTTTCATCAAACTCTGAGATCCTAGACAAGAATAGCTGTACAGGAATCATTTCCTGCCTTACAGATGAGCAAAGCAAGCATGCCTGGGAAAGTGATGGGAAATGGGTGGTTGACAATAAAAAATAGCGAAGGGGCTCTGTCTTTTGAACTGATGAAAAATTTGGGAAAAATTTCCTCCTTCTTTGTTTCTCCTTTAGAAAAAATTATACTCAGCTGTCCCCCACTCATTATAAGTAATCTCATGTATCGATATGAAAAAGTGGAATAAAGAAGAAATGAACTAGTCACAATCCCACATTTCTCCTAAAGATAGTCAGGGGCCTATTAGAATCCTCTGGGATGAGGGTGATGAGGTCTCAGAAAATTGAGGGATGGGCTTGTACAGTTTGAAAATAGTTGTTCTGTAATTCCGATGAATCTTTTCGTTGAGAACTGAGAATTTATCTGCTTGGTTTGCTTGATCATGTGTCTTCATTACATTACAAATAGCTCCAATCTCTACTTTCTTAGAACAACACATCTGCTAGGAGAGACCCTCTGCACAGCGATGATGGCTCAGGGATGGGGCTGATTATAATCACCCTTTTTATATGTGTGTGTGTATGTGTATCTATAGGGTGTCCCCCCAAAATGTATACACACACGTTGAATAATTATAAAGGCAGTGTTTATTAAACTACATTTCATTTTCAAAATTGAGTTATCAGCTGTTAAAGTATGTATACATTTTGGGGAGACACCCTGTATGTAATCCACATATATACCCACACATGGGGATGTTTGTAAATGATATAATTTATTAGCTTCACAATTTACTAATATCATTGTACTTAACAATAGTCCAATCTTCCTTATAACATCTAACTCCTTCATAAAGTATCTTTTACAAACCCGTTTTTCCATAATTTTTAATTAAAATAAAATGTAATTGGGATGATTTTACCTCCAAGGAAATCATATTTCCTGACCCTACCTTTCGTTTCTATTGTATATCCATAAACAGATCTCCTCATGCTCTAAGACTAGTGGCTCAGGTGTTTATAGCTTCCTGCCTCAGTTACTCTATTCTCTCATCAATTTCCTAATGGTATTCAAATTCTTCTATGTCCCTTTCCAGCGTCCGCACAATGCCGTGGTGATATCTGGGGTGACAAAACCATATTCTAAGGGACCCTCCCAGGACTATGTTCCCAAAGGAATCCGCCTGAGCTCTGCTCGGACTCTCCTGATGTTTTCTAGTTCACATTCAGCCCAAGACAGTTCCTACTATTGGTTCATAAAATCTCTTGCACCCCCTCTCAAAGAATTTGAGAACTAGTACATTTCATTTGATAATTCAATATCATATTTTCCCTGCATTCTTCTGCAATATTGGATGACTCTACCATTATTTTGGGCAATCTACTTGTTGTGTTTTTGTTTCTTGATCTCTTAGCTAATCCAGATCTTCCTGAGATAATTACAATTTCATTAGATTAAGGAGGCCATAAGAAAGTACTCGTCCATTCTTTATACTAGCTCAAAGTTCCTGTCCCTCCATCAGACTCCTCTGAAAGCTTCTCTTTCATACTTTACATCCTCTCTCTCTCTCTCTCTCTCTCTCCTCTCTCTCTCTCTCTCTCTCTCTCTCTCCCTCCCTCCCTCTCCTTCCCTCTCTCTCTTTTCTCCACAATTTAACACCTTGGCTTATTTCCTATTCCTCTCCTAACCTGTTTAAAATATCCATGATGTTATAGTTTGTTGTAGTCAAGATTTTTCTCTTTTTAGCAGTGAATAACTTTTGCTTGAGATTAAAATTAGTTGCTTACAGAGGCCTTCATTCTATTCCACTATAGGTCTATAGGTAAGCTACATTTCACAATTTACATTTAAAGAAACCGTTATATATCTTATTTCTATGAACACAGGAACACACGCACTTATCCAAGAATTTATGGTGAAATTCTGAGGTTCAACAAAGAAGGGAGTTCATATAACATTATGATCTAAAAGCAAAGATGTTCTAGTGAACTCTGTCGTTTTATTTCCTTATCTTCATTGTAGTTAAAAAATTATAAAAGAGCCCAGCTGGTGTGGCTCAGTGGTTGAGCATCGACCTATGAACCAGAAGGTCATGGTTCAATTACCTGTCAGGGCACATGCCTGGTTTGCAGGCTCAATACCCAGTGTGGGGCATGTAGGAGGCAGTCGATCAATGATTCTCTCTCATCATTGATGATTCTCTCTCTCTCTTTCCCTCTCCTTTCCTCTCTGAAATAAAAATAAATATATTTTTTAAAAATTATAAAAGAGGTGATTCTCCCATGTTTCATTGCAATTAGTCCATTTCTAAAAGATGATTACTTGGTCCCAAGTTTCCATTCTGCTTCCCTCCTCCCTGTCGCCCCAAACCCCCAACAAAAAGCTTACCAGTTGGTTAGTCAGTGTGTTATTAGTTCATGGAAATGCTAGTATTATTTAACAATAAAAATAAAAATCGCACTCAGGCAAGTCCTGAATTATTCATGCCCTCTGATTTTACATAATTTGGCCATGCCTCCTTTTATTGCTATTTCCGTTTCTATCACTAAACAATTCTCCACTAGGTCCACCTTGGATTCCTGTGAACAAGGAGATAACACTTGCAAAATGTTCCTTTGGAGACGATGTTCTGAGCTGATGTCCAAACATTCACAGCCAGAGCCCAGACCAGGAGAATGGCAAGGAGACCCCTCCGTGCCCTGAATGAAAAGTAGAGTATTAGGACTTTAAAAAAAAAATCAAATTTCTTTAGAATTTCAAAATCTGTCGTGACACAAAAGCTCGCAAAATTGAACCATCACAGGAGCAGTCTTTGAAGACTTCCACTGTCACTCTATGTTTTCATTCTAAGGACACAGACCCAAGACATCATTTGAAACACAATCAAGGCACTTAATGTGGTTCTGACATGAAGCATTACTAATGGGCAACATCAGGCTCTCTGTTCTGTGAGCAGCAGGAAGAAAGGGAAGGAAGTGTCTGAACAGGTAAGCATCGGGCAGGTAGGGGACAGGCAGGGGTGTGCTCTCAGCAAAATGACAGGAGCCGCCTGATGAGTCTTTCTTTAATAATATATTTCCATATCTATATCTATACCTATATCTATACCTGTATCTGTATCTATATATCTATATATTGATTTCAGAGAGGAAGGAAGAGGGAGATAGAAACATCAATGATGAGAGAGAATCACTCACTGATCAGCTGCCTCCTGCATTGCTCCACTGGGGATTGAGCCCGCAACCCAGGCATGTAGCCTTGACTGGAACTGAACCCGGGACCCTTCAGTCCCCAGGCCGACACTCTGTCCACTGAGCCAAACCTGCTAGGGCTGTGATGAGCCTTGCGATGGCAGGTACTTCACACATCATGGTGCTGGGGCACAGCTTGCACTGGCCTGTGTCTTATGCCTCAGGCCCTCTGAACTGCCTAGAGATGTTGCTCACAGTTGCAGGGAAAAGCTAGTTCTCGTGGCAAGATCAAGACAGAGCCCACAAAAGAGAAAGCCAAGAAGAATGCAGGGCAGAGAACACCAAACACCTAACCTTGGTTTTGAGAAATGCCTTCTTGAGCAAGAGAAAGATGGGGGGTCTCCTTGTTAAAATCACTGTTTATGGTTGTGCTCATTTCCAAGTTTTTAGCAAGTCCTTAGAGTCAGGGGCCTGAAGTGTAAAGGAAACCTTGGCTGTGACAGTCTTCGAATGTTCGGTGTTAAGTGTGGGAAAGGAAAAAAAAAAACAACACACCCACGGAAAATGCTGTAATGAACTGACATATTCTATTTAAAAACTTGTTTGTCAGCCGTAGTTAAGTTGACACTGTCAGCATGGCAACAAATCATAACATTTTGTGTGTCCGTGGCGTGCTGGGAGCCATCACGGCACATGGCACGACCAGTGCATCCTGGTGGGAGCGGGGATGATGCAATCAATGGAACGGAGCAGAACAGGCCTGATCTGCTGGTCCCTAAAGGTCAGCCATTCGGGAAATGCCTCCTTCGGGTCTACAAAGAAGAACTGCTGCTCAGAGTTTTTTCAATGGGATCTGAGTGGCCCTGAGGACTAAGGGGTTAAGTTGCAATTCATGTAGTGATTCAGGGGCTGCAAAGATGATGTTCCCCACCAGACCTGCCTCCTTGCTGGCTTTGTGACCAGGGAGAAAAGGGCAACGATCAAGAACACAAACCAGAACCAGACTTGAGGATGTATAGATATGTATTCCTGGGCTGGGGCAGACAAAGCTATGTGTCCATCCGATGCCCTTCCCCAGTTCCCGGATGCAAGGCAAGACGGCTTGTCCCAGTCCAGCAGCTGGTGGGCCACATGACCATGCTCTTGTCCATGACTTAGGAGCAAAAGTGCCACTTCCACATCACTTCTGAGAGACTATCTGGATCTGAAATTTGCTTTTTCCCTCTTTCCTGGGCTGGAATGGCCAAGGTCAGTGCAACCTTGGTGGCCATGTTTTGCAGAAGGCAAAACTACTGGCAGCCTGAGACTCCTAAATATCTGTGAGGGTCAGAACCATGGTCAACCTAGAGCAGTGGTCGGCAAACTCAGTCAATAGAGCCAAATATCAACAGTACAACGATTGAAATTTGAGAGCCAAATTTTTTAAACTTAAACTTCTTCTAACACCACTTCTTCAAAATAGGCTTGCCCAGGCCGTGGTATTTTGTGTAAGAGCCACACTCAAGGGGCCCCAAAGAGCCGCATGTGGCTCGCGAGCTGCAGTTTGCCGACCATGGACCTAGAGCATTTGCTATGGTCCATCACAGGAGAGAGAAATAGATGTTTACATGCTTCCGCGCTGTTTTGGAGAATGTCTTTTACAGAAGTTTTACCCCTAACTCATTCAGATCCTGAATGTAACATTGGAGAGTATGATGCCTTGGGAAAAGTCACTCAATCCCTTAGAATTGGTTCCCCATCTTTAAAATGAACACCAACACATTTGCCTTTTTTTTTTTTTTTTTTTACCTAATGGAATATGGCCATAAATCATTAAGATGCTTTTATACAAACAACCATATATATAAAAGCCTAAGTGACTGTCCAACTGTTCGACTGTCTGACCAGTAGCTATGATGTGCACTGACCACCAGGGGGCAGACGCTCAATACAGGAGTTGCCAAGCTATGGTGACTTGGCAGCTGCTGTTCTCGGGTGATGCACCCAGAATCAGAGAGGAGGGAGACCGATTCTGGGGTGCGTCACCTGAGAACCGTCTTCTCACAACCTGGGACCCCTTGGGGGATGTCAGAGAGCCAGTTTCAGCCCGATCTCAGCAGGCCAGGCTAAGGTACCCCACCAGTGCACAAATCCATGCACCAGGCCTCTAGTAAAATATAAACAATTATAGGAATTCAAAGGAAAGGGCAATTCTTTCTAGCTCGAGTGACCAAGAAGGTTAAAGAGAAGAACCTGAGATGAATCTTAGTCATGTTTTGGTAGGATTTTAAGTTGCAAAGAGGACATACAAGGAAGGATAAAAAAGCATGGTGCAAAATTAAATAGCACATTTTTCAGTGAGTAGCAGAAGACAGTTCATCGATGGTAGAGGATTCTAGTAAAAGGGTGATGAGAAATTAGGCTGGAAGGTAAGTTTGAGGTCCAGATCATAGGGGGTAAGAAAGACTCCAACACTAGAAATAATGAATTCCAATTGGCCTTAGTGGTGGTAATTTCATCCCCTTTCCCCATGCTTGGTTGAGGACAGTCACTTGCTTGAGACACTGTACCTTTTGGTACATAGGACAACACCCAACCAACTGAGCCACACTGGCTGGTTTTGATGTCACACCATAGGAGCTGGAGAGGGCGCTCATTCTAATACAGTCTCTCTTGCTGCTGCCATTTCAACTTTCACAAGTCAGCATGACCCTTTAGTGAAAAAGAATCACTTCTGCCCTAGCTGGTTTTGCTCAGTGGATAGAGCATCAACCTGCGGACCGAAGGGTCCCGGGTTCAATGCTGATCAAGGGCACATACCTTTTTGCAGGCTCCTCCTCAGGCCCGAAGCCTGGTCAGGGCTCATGTAGGAGGCAACCAATCAATGGGTTTCTCTCACATCAATGTTCCTCTCTCTCTTTCCCTCTCTCTCCCACTCTCCCTAAAAGTCAATGGAAAAAATATCCTCGGATGAGGATTAAAAAAAAAAAATCACTCCTAGTCCGCTGTTGATAGGAATAGGAACAGTAGTAACCTTAAGTCCATTTCTTTGCAAAATCAGACTCAAGTCAGACAGTTAGAATTCAGAATTCCTATATAAAATATTTCTTAGACAGGTATCTGAGGCAGCTGTCCCTTTTGACTGGTCCATACTTATCCTCCGTGTCTACCGCACGCGCCCCCCCCCCCCCCGCACCTCTTCTAAATGTCACTACCCTTTCCTTCCCATGGTGTTGGCTGACATCTGCATATGTTTGATCATGCTTCTTCATTGCTAATCCTGGGAATTGAGCCAGAACTAGCCAATGAAGCTGCTCCCAGCTTCCTGAATCTCAGAAACCATGTGATGTAACAATAAAAACTGTTTTAAGCCATTGTGCTTTCAGGTAATTTGTTATGTAGCCTAATACATACCAACAGGTGCTATCAGGTTTTGGTTTGTGTTTTGCTTTTTTTTTCTAATCTTTCAGTGACTCAAGGATAGAAGCCACATCGTATTCATTTTTACGTTTAGCAAAGTGCCTAAGGACATAGCCAATCTAATAACCATTTTCTGAATGAATGATCATCTCCTTCCTGTGTTTATCATTAAAATAAATTCAATGACAATTACACTTACAGACTTCTGGCTTAACTAAGGATTTTTTAAACCCATGGCATTTAGAAGAGGGAAAAAAAATCTGAAATGAGATCACCGTTCAAAAGCTCCAATTTTTTTAATGCTCCCACCATTAAGAGTTCAATATAAATTTACAATGAGGCTCAGCGAGCAATTTACGGAGCCTTGGCCTCCTGCCTTTTAAGCATTCATGATTACAAATTAAAACTTGGCCTCACCAGCTAAGACATGACAGCATGATGGGAAAGACTAAAGGCTGACGTAAGTGCAAAAGGAATAAACTCCTCCAGGTCTTGGGTTTTAGGGGACAGTCGAGTTATACTCAATAAGACCAAGGAAAACAAAAGTATTCCTTGGTCACTGGACAGCGTGAGGAGAATCCAGGATCATGCACCTTCTCATCTTCTACAGGTGGGAACTCTATTCTGTAAGACTTTATTCTTTTTTTTCTTTAATATATCTTTATTACTGATTTCAGAGAGGAAGGGAGAGGAGGAGAGAGATGGAAACATCAATGATGAGAGAGAATCATAGATTGGCTGCCTCCTGCACACCCCACACTGGGGATTGAGCCCGAAACCCGGGCATGTGCCCGGGGAAATCAAACTGTGAACTTCTGGTTCATAGGTTGATGCTCAATCACTGAACCACATGGCTCAGGCTATAGGAGTTTATTTTGATAGAGAATTCATGGTATATCCATCAGTCCATATCCACCAACCCACCCCCCCCACCACCACCACCACCGTATTCCAATGCATTCCTATTGAGAAAACCCCAGTTACAGAAAAGGGTAAATGATCCCATGGCCATGTCAAGAAATGAAGATGCAACCATTGGGGAACCTCTTGGGAGGCGGGCTTGTTTGAACTGATGTGTATTAATAGGGCTACAGTTACTTTTATTCCCACTGACTAAGCTCCTCTCCCAGACAGTGGTGTCCCTGGGAGAGAGTTACTGCTCCAGAACGAAATGAGAATAGTCCAATGAGTAGCAAGAAGAAAAGCAAAGATTTTGCTCAGCACAGTTGAAGTTTGACCAAAGGAAAGTTCGAGTTCTGGGAGTAAGAAGGACAGCATTTCACAGGGAAGTCATTTCCATGCATGGCAGAGCCGGGGACCCTGGGTAATGGCCAGCCTTCTCCTCCTCCTGGGAAGGAAAGGACTGAGGAAAAGCTGTCTTCCTTCCTCCAGCCTCAACGTGCTGACAAGTGACTACAGCTCAAGAAGCCAAGAGCCAGAATAATTTTTTCTGTCATTAAAAATATCACTAAAATATTAAAACAGGAAAGAATCGAATGGCATGATACATGGAAGGGCATCCAGTCCAGTTAATTTCCATCCCAAAAACCAAGCTTTGGTTCCTGCATCACTTGACAATGACTGATTCCTCTAAAAAATGTGAGGACAGCGCCCAAGGCATAGAGTAATCGGCTCCCAGTGCCTTTAAGCCAACAGACTCAGGGAAAGAAGTCCACAGCTCTGCCTTAATTACCTCTGCTTTTCCATGAAAATAAACAAATCATCAGACTATGTTATACAGGAAACATGAATATCCATTTTAAAAACACAAACACATATATAAGAAAATGGAGGTGATGTTAAATTAACTGTTGGATCCTGGAATTTTGATTTTAATAAGTTGAAGACTTTTCTATCTTCTTTATCTCAGAAATTCAGTACAATAGTAGGAAGGAGAAACAGAAACACATTCCTATTTTTGATAAACATAGGAGACACGCTTTTCCCTGAACCCAGGTACATGATGTTGAAAAGCCGAGTGCAGAGTAGCAAGCATTCAGCAGATCTGCAGGAAGTGACCGGTAAATGTAGGCAAATTGAGAAAATATTTCAGGAGGGAATCCACCCAAGAGGGCCTTAACTATCCAACAACACCCCTGATGGATAGATGGCGGCCATTGTCATCACTGAATCAGCCCGGATCCAAAGGCATTCACCGTGGGCCTGACAGCACTAGGGTTCATGGGCAGTACAAAGAAGATGGGCCCTGACTTCCTGAAACTTACCACTGACATAGGGGGGCAAGGGTAATCCATACACAAGAAGACTGATTGTAAGACTGTAGAAATTATGAGTGATTTCTCCATTAAGACTGTAGGTAGACAGGAAAGAATTCAAAGGAGAGATAATGAGGGATGTGTAATGACAAGAAGAGCCAAGAACACTGGGAAATATTATCATAATAATGTTTCTTTAAAATATATTTTCATTGATTTCAGAGAGGGAGATAGAAACATCAATGATGAGAGAGAATCACTGATCAGCTGCCTCCTGCACACCCCCTACAGGGGTCGGGCCTGAAACCTGGGCATGTGCCCCGACCAGGAATCGAACTGTGACCTCCTGGTTCACAGATTGACGCTCAACCACTGAGCCATGTGGGCCGGGCCGTAATAAAGTTTTTACATCAACACAAGGCTTGTAAAATCTCAACCCAGAGGATAAAATGTGGCTTCTACCCACCCCTGGCACTGCTTCCATCCTCCATACAAAACACAATCTAGATGATGCAAACCAGAACCTGCCAGACCATTCTACTCACCTGGGTGAATTTACCTAGAATGATACCTGCAGATGTTACATTTGTCAGCAATTGGGCATTTTCCCTCACAGGGCCCTAAAACCACATAATGGTCTTGAGGAAGGGGTGCCCTCCTCAGCCCACACTCATTTGTAGGTAAAAATACCCTCCCTCGTGAAGGAGAAACAAGGAGGAATCTCAGTATCTTTCAAATAAAATTACAGTTACAGTAAGCCAAGAAAGGAAGCAGAAGTTATTAAATGTGAAAAAAATGGACACAAAAAATCAGTTGTAAATGAGTTAACATTGCAGGTAAATTGGAACTCGCAAAACAGACGATTTTACTGAAAACTTAACACCTCTGCACACAGCTGTCGGCCCAGTCAGGGAAGCATTAACATCCTGTCACCAATGCCCCAAACAGATCCATGATAGGAAGTATAAAAACAACCCAAACAACAGAAGGAATGCACCACTAAGTGGCCAGGGGCACCCGGGCTTTCTCCACTGCCCTTTCCCGGTGCATCTGGACACACTGACGAATGGGGGGAAGCGGCCGGAGAGAAAAGCAGGCCACTGATGCAGATATTTCTGAGAAGCAAGCACACCTATTCCAACCCACCTTTTCCAAGCTACAGTTGATAAGCCAGGGTTGAAGGGGTGGGGTTGTTCAAAGTCAAGAATGCATCCCTTTAATAAGGGTAAGTCATTATATACCGTCTTCTATTTTAATAAGAAAGAGACATCATTTTCTCAAATTGAAAGACGAAAGCAGGGGTCTTTAATTACTTTTGGGCCGGAGGCTCCTCGGAGGCTCTGATGAAAGCCAGGGACTTTCTCCTTAGAAAATTGCATATGCTCACATAATTCAGCCCTCAATTGCAACAGAACTCACAGACTTCCATTGCTGCCCACCATCAAACCGATCCCTATCTGGGTTCCCCATTGTCTTGGGGGGGCCCATGTGTTAAAGGCTTATAAACACCGGTGCTAAACAAGCATGCTTAAAATCTCGAACAAGAGTCATCACATATTATCAAATTGGGTAGGAATGACTAAGTATTCCACTTTACTTCCTGCCTTGTGTTCAAAGATATCCATTTAATTTTGCAGCAATTCTTGATATTTAGATGCTCATCTCTACCTCGGAGGCATCCCTGTGTATTTATTTATCTGTTTGGTCCCTATTGCATGCAACTGAGGCACTCCATTGCTCCACAATAATTTGCAGAAGGAAAGCAGAGAGAATTTTTTTTTAATGGTGAGACGAAAATGAGTCAGTTGTGCTCTTGGGAGCTCTGGTAATTGGTTTGGAAGCTTATTCGGTCAACAAACTTTGAATGTGGACTCTGCATTGCATGGTGGGAGGGAGCAGGTTGGAAAAGAGAGTCCCTCCCCTTGACGAATCTTCCTGTCCAGGGCAGTGCTGGGAGAGGTGTTAGAACAGGTGTGTGAGAGGACATTGGGACGCCACTGAGGACAGGGCCTTTCTGCCCGGGGAAGTGGGGAAACTGAGCTGCGTGGCGACTAGTGACATTCACCCAGGAAGGCAGGAAAGGCCCTGGGGCACAGAAGGAAGAGCCGTGAGCACCTTCTCTAGGAAACGGGGCCTTGGGGCAAGGCAAGGGGCAAGGGAAGTGTGGCTGAAGCACTCTGGCCATAGTAGCAAGAAATTAAAAAAAGGGGGAAATTAATTGAGTGTTTACTTTGTGCCTGACAATGCCAAAAGCTAGTTTAAAATATCCAATAAAACATCATTGGAGAGAGTGTAGAAATAGTGGGCAAAATAATAATAATAATAATAATAATAATAACAACAACAACAATAATACAAGATTCAAGACCAACTACGTAATTAATGGGGCCCAAATGCAAAATGAAAATGCAGGTTCCATTGTTTAAAAATTATGAAGAATTTCAAGATGGCTATAGCCAGGCATTACACCAAGCTCAAGGCCCTTCTGAGCATCGGGCCTTGTGTGACTATACAGGTCCTGCGTCCATGAACCTTGTCCTGATTACATTAGAAGGAAATTTCAAATGTCACATCTATTCTTTATTATCGCAGGTTAATAACCCACATTTCTCCAAATGGCGCCCATGAAGCACGGAACATGTGCCATGCACCTGCCTGGGCGCTTCATACTTACCCTACAAAGTAGATCCTACTACCCCTACTTCTAGATTATAAAACCAACTTTAAGAGAGGTGAAGTAATCTACACGAAAAGGAAACGTGATTTTCTGTATCTTGAAGATATTCCAATGGCTACCCACCAGGCTGTGCTATAAGCGAACGCTCAATAGTGACTTGCAAATGGGAGTTTTCATTTCTCTGCTACGGGTTCTTGTTGCCTGAGCCATGGGAGCAATTCTGTGAAGTCAGCTAGAGGGTTTGTGCTCACAGCAGTGAGTGAGAGACGCAAGTGTGCAGGCCACCACTCACCAGTCCAGTTCCACTACCCCAGGGAGTCCACCAACAACGCTCAAACTGTCCCTTTTCAATACAGACATGGCTATAAGGAAAAAATTACATAATTTCCATGAGAAATTATGCATTACAATAGCACATGCCATGAGTACCCAATCTATTTTAGAAGAAGAAGTGCAATTTTCAGAACCTATAGTCATTTCTGATGTCTCCCAGCAAACCTCCAATGAATAGTTTCTGGAAACAAAGGCTCACTAGAGCGTTCAGATTCATCAGCGTGTTCACCGCCCCCTGCCCCCCCAATCTCCCGCCCCCCATCGATGCTGCTCCATAATCTGTATAATCTATTGCAATCAGTGAAATTCACTTTTCCACCGAGGAATGGGAATAAAAACTGCATGATCATAACAGCACATGAATTCAACAGTAAAAACCGAAGAGTTGAAGTATTTACTAAAACTCCCTAGATTTGCCCTCGCCGGTTTGGCTCAGTGGATGGAACATCACGGGTTCAATTCCAGACAAGGGCATGTACCTCAGTTGCAGGCTATCCCCAGTCCTGGGTGGGTGAGAAGGCAACCAATTGATCTCTCTCTCTCTCTCTCTCTCTGTCTGTCTGTCTCTCTCCCCCTCCCTTCTACTCTCTCTAAAAATCAATGGAAAAATTTCCCTGAGTGAGGAGTGAGGATCAACAACAAAAAATCCCCTAAATTTTTATATACCATTTTTAGCCTGTTTGAACAGATCATTCCTTTTACATTGTTTTTTTTTTTTTTTGGGGGGGGGGAGTTTTGGGGGTGTATCAGGGCTCACAGTCCCTCTGTCTTAGCTGCACCCACACCATCCCCCAGCACTCTGCGTGATTAATACCTGTGCCAGCGGCCTATTTAAAAACGATTCCTATGTGGACTACAAGGGGCCACATGCTAACCTGACAAGCTCAGGGGAGGCCTGCATGGCGGCCTTACAAAGTCAGAGACCGAAAGTCACCACAGAGGATGGTCTGAAATGAAAATGTTCTAACTAAAGGGAATCATGGAGGGTAAGTCACGCCCTAGGCCTGTGTCTTCCTGACAAAGGTCAATCTTTACTTTAACTGAGCCTCTCTACTGTCTTTCTGCATCTACGATAATATACCATTGGAATGTCAGGGTAACATTCTTTTAGACCCCTCACTGCACCAGAGCAGGCTCACACAACCCTTCATTGTTATTGCTACCGTGTTGTTAACAGCTAACTATCCTGTGTCCACCTATGTAAAAGACATGTATGTCTACTCCTTTTTACTTGTTACCCAATCCCAGAGATTTCCCCTGCTTTGCTTCCTCCCACCTCCCTAATCTCTCAGCAGTGGATTTCATGTAACCCACTGACATCTTCCCCCTTTGATTGTGATGTATAAAATTAGGTGCAGACCTGCCATTCTCTGGAGCACTTTCTCAATCCCTTGAGATTTTGCTTTCTGGCAAACGTCGTCAGTTTGGCTCAAACAAATGCATAAAAATTCTCTACAGGTTTAAACGTCTGTTACGTTGACACCTACTTTATGTCTTCTGTCCCACTTTGTCCCTGATTTTCTCTGATCCTTATTTTCCTCCTCAGCAGAAATTACCTCCGGTCCGAGTTTTCTCTCCACTCCAAAGCCTTGTGACTTTATCTCACGGTGTTTTCTTTGGGGGATCTTTTGTTAAAGTCACAATAGGCCTATGGCATTAAGGAGGTAACTGGCCCAAAAGTCCTATACAGGTTAATCAACCGCCAGTACCTCTTCCCACCACCACCTCCCTTCCAAATCCACCACTGGGAGGGAAGGAGGGAAGAAGGGAGGGAGGGAGAGAGAGAGAGAGAGAGAGGGAGGGAGGGAGAGAGAGAGAAAGAGAGAGAGAGAGAAAGGAAAGAAAGAAAGAAAGAAAGAAAGAAAGAAAGAAAGAAAGAAAGAAAGAAAGAAAGAAAGAAAGAAAGAAAGAAAGAAAGAGAAAGAAAGAAATCAGCCAACTAAAGGATTCAGCACCTCGAGGCCAGCAAGCAGGGATTTCCTGATGCGGCTTGGGTGGGTAAGTTGCATTTTCAAAATGATTCTGTCAGCCCCAGGACAATTTAATTCATTCATTTATTTATTTTTTATCCAGTGTTTCAATCCCGGGGCCCCATGTCTCGTCAATATCTCATACAGGTGTCGCATGGAAAACCTAACAACCCGGGCGGGCAGCCAAGCTCACCGTGACTGACGCTCGCTTAACTGAGCAAAGATCTGCTGGGCACCGAGTGGGGTCTGACTGTATAGGAACGGGCAGGGGCAGCGAGGGTGCACAAGTCCTCAGGCAAGGGGAACCAGCAGCACTTACAGCGAAGGTTAGGGGCCTTCAATCTGGGCCCTTTTAACTTTTATTTTTTTCATCGTTTCTTTTTCCGAGTACTAAACCCTGAGAATTCCAGGGAAAACAGCACATTAGCACACTTAGAAATCACAAACCCATGTCCCCTTTCCAAAGGCCGCTGGAGATGTATTAGCTTGTCGGAAAAAACATTTCATGGCTACACCACACGCACCATTTAAAAATAAATAAATAAAATGACCAAATTAAACCTGCTGCACAAATCGGTGCTTTGAACTTCCTGCTAAAGGATCATTCCTTTGAGAGAGCGATAAAAAAAAAAAAAAAGAAAGGAAAGAAAGAAAAAGAACTGGAACACTCATCTTTGGCACAAATGCTGCACACAGACCCCCGCCCCCCCAACCCCCCACGCTTCCAGCCCGAGACTCCTTGCTCTACAGAAGCAAATCACCCTCGTTTAACTGTTTCAAATTCATTTTCCAAGCCAGATCCGAAGTTCCCTGTCATGCCTCCCTCTGTCGTAACGTCCATGAAAGCCCATGCGCAGTTCCAAATGGAGGAACATCGTACTTACAATTTTGGGACGTGTATTCGTATGAATAAAAAAACCTGCTATGTGTCTAGACTGCTGTCCTTCCTGTTCAAAGACAACACCACTCTTGGGGAAGCTGGAGACACTCCCTAGTGAGCAAGCAAGTCCTTTTCCCACACGGGATCGCGGGGGAGCTAATTCTTTGAATGGAGCTGCAGGGGCTGTTGGGCTGCGTCTGGTTGTTTGAGCGTTTGTTGTCTCTTAGGTCAATTTCAGCCCCAAGCCAACCGGTGATGTACCCTCTAACCCCACTGAGTGTGGTGAGGTTAGAGGGGGTTCAGGATCAGACAAGGGGGTTCATCCCACGTCACACCTAAGAACGGGGTAGACAGGAAGAGGTGCACACACCACAAGCCCCCGATGTGCACATCCACGGAGAGAGCGAGCGAGCGAGCGACAGCCCGAAGCCGAGCGTGGATAACTAGACAGCGTCCGAGTGGCCGGGCCAGTGCGACAGGTTTTTTAAAGCGCTGGATGCCTGTCACTTGGAAGGGAGTCCGGTTCCATTGCATCAGACGCCCCGTAACAGGATAGCATCACCCAGGGCAGCATCGGCAGTCCGGGCGGGTCACAAGTGACCCCGGCCCCGCTGCCAGCTGAGCCTGACCTGGGCGGCCGCCCGAAGATGGCACTGTACAATTTGGCCACGTTGGTGGTCCCGCGCGCAGACAAAGGTACAGTCTGTCAAACCGGAGGGCGTTTGCCCAGCTGAAGAGTTAGGTTTCCATCACGACAGTTGGCTGAATCTCTGCGGGTTAAAGCGCTCTGATTTGTAATTGGAGAAAAAGCGTGTGTGTGTGTGTGTGTGTGTGTGTGTGTGTGTGTGTGTGTGTGTTTTGTCTTTTGGTATGTTCTTTTGCTTTGGCCTTGTCCTATTTCAGCTTGTCGCCCCTCCTTTTTTATCGAATGTATTGGGGTGCTACTGGTTAACAAGGTGCACAATTCTACAAGACATCATCTGTTCACTGTATTGTGTGCTTACCACCAAGTCAAGTCTCCTTCCGTCACCATTTACCCACCCTATTCCCTCCTCCACCTCCTCCCTCCTCCACCTCCTCCCACCCCCCCCACCCCGTTCCTCCTGGCAATCACCACACTGTTGCCCATATTCATCATGAGGTTTTTCTCTTTTCCTTTTCTTTTTTTTTTTTTTTTTTTGCTCAACCCTCCATCCCTACCTCCACACACAGCTGTCCGCCTGCTCTCTATCTAGGAGTCAGTTTTGTGGTGGTGTTTGGTTAAGGCATTTAGGCCTGCAGTACCACACAGGGACGGAAGGAGGGCCTCCCTGTGAGGGGGGGCGTGGGTGTAGGTTTGGAAGGAGAGAGGGTGACAAGAACACTGTGATAACTCTTTCAAACCCAGACCTGGTGCTCCGTGGGACTTGGAACCTGGACACTATCATTTTTAAAACATATATATTTTTATTGATTTCAGAGAGGAAGGGAGAGGGTGATAGAAACATCAATGATGCGAGAGAATCATTGATGGGCTGCACAGATCGAGCCCAAAACCTGGGCATGTGCCCTTGATCGGAATCAAACCTGGGACCCTTCAGTTTGCAGGCCGATGCTCTATCCACTGAGCCAAACCAGCTAGGCCCTGGACGCTATTATTGAAAGCCAGTGTATTAGGCACACACATCAAACTACTGTTCACACCCAGCCTCCCCAAGGCCGCCTCCTGACAGCTCTGTTTGCAGCAGACCCGCCTATGTGACTGAGTGGAACCCTCACCCGCACTGCATGCTAAGGGCCCCAGCCTTTGTCTCCTCCAAGTTCGGGCTCTTTCAGAGGCTAACATGCGGCAATTAGTCTAATTAATGGGAAACAATGAGCTGTGTTACCACTTATCAAATTGATTGTTCCCCTATCAAAACAAAACAGGCTGGCTTTTTGATGTAATTTCAAGAGATGATTTGAAATGTCATGTTGCTGGGAGCCAATTACCTCATGACTGGAGTCACGGTCAACAGAATACATAATTAGCGGGAGTTTGGGAAGGCTGCTTACCAGCTAGTATGTTAATTAACTGTCTTTTGTCATAAAACAAAAAGGTGGTAGGGAAGGTGGTGAAATAGGTCTTTTTTATTTACATTTCTTGGTGCTCATCAGCGTGAGGCATGACAATGCAAAAGAATGGAAAATTTTAATTCCCCTCCTTCAAATGAATACTCAGCCGCAAGGTCAGACATGATGCCAGGCTGCAACGCCATCCGCCTCGCCCCAGCCCCGGCCCGGGGTATTACATTACTCGTGGCGTTAAATTAAGTATCGGGTAAAAACTTGAATGTAAGAAATACTGAGCTGGACGAAACAAATCCCCTCATGAACCTCTCTTGAGCTTTCCTTGCATCTCGAAAGGGCTGGACAGGGCCCGGCTGTCCTGGGAATACATCCAGGCGTCATCTTTCTATTTCTTTTTTTTTGTTGTTGTTAATATATTTTTATTGATTTCATAGAGGAAGGGAGAGGAGAGAGAGAGAGATAGAAACATCAATGATGAGAAAGAATCATTGATTGGCTGCCTCCTGCACGCCCCCCTAGAGGGGATGGAGACTGTAACCCGGGCATGTGCCCCTGACTGGGAATTAAACCTGAGATCCTTCAGTCCACAGGCCGAGCCTCTATCCACTGAGCCAAACCGGCTGGGACTCATCTTTCTCTTTCAATCTTGAAATGTGAAGAGAATAAACCCATCACCAAATGATGTTATTGCCTTCACCTCACTGTGGTGGAGGGAATGCGCGGTGGGCACCTGTGAGCTTGTAAAGGAATCCAGTCTGAGTCCAGGCTCCCACGGCTCATCTGCAGCTTCCTCTCGTCTGTGCTAGCCATGCAATCCCACGGTCTTGATTAAAGAACCGATTCTGTATTTCTTGAGCTCTAATGCGTTGGAGAGGTGACTATACTCATGAACTGACTACTAACACTCAAGTTCATGGCAGCCTAAAGCCATGGCTTGCCATGCAGGTACATGAACATGCTTCTGGCTGGAGAACAAGTTGGAAGCTCTCCGAATTCTAATGCTATTGCCATGCTGCCCAAAGGCATTGTTTTACCTGCAAAGACAGGTGGGACCTGTCTTGGGCATCCCAGGATTTTGTGTGAGAAATGTATTGCTGTTCTGTAGGAGTTCAAAAACTCTCTCTCATCATTGATGTTTCTCTCTCCCTCTCCCTTCCTCTCTGAAATCAATAAAAACATATTTAAGAAACAAACAAACAACAAAAAATCAGAACCCAATGCATTAAGGACAATAACGAGCAGCAAAGCTGTGTGATGCCTCACACTTCATCATCTGAAGTCATGCAAATTCGGGATTTAAAAGAAACTGGGCTATCACAGCATTTTTGTGCTGAATCCAAAACATCTTGAAATTTAAAAAGCAAATCCGAGTGTTCAGAAAACAGGGCATTTTCTCTTCACCTTAAAAGCTACAACTCCTCAGCAATGTTTTCCCGGGCACTGAGCACACGGGACACTTGCAGAAATGCACAGAACAAGTGCGACACCGAACACAGGGTCTCTGTCAGCAGGGCTAACAAGGTGTTGAGCTTCCAAGCCCGAGGGACTGTCGCCCCTCTCACAGCAAAGTAGACAAGAGCCCTCTGGGAGCCAGGGTTGCGTGGTGATGGTGTGACGGGGCAGGGAGGGGGCTGTCCCCACAGACACCCTGGTGAGATGTCAGTCAGGCGCTGGGCTCACCTCCACCACCTCACAGAGCTAAACATCTCTTTATGTCAGAACAAATTGGGCAAGCCGCAGATCTTTTTTCTCTTCTCTAACTTCACTAAGATGAGCTTGGGGAGTGAGGGGCGGGGGAGGAGGAAAGGAGAGGGACGGTTTAGTTCACATGAAAGCCCTATGACACAGCTACATTCCTGGAGACTGTTCCTGGGAGCCCGGATCCGTCATGAGAGCCAGGCAGTGACAGCAGGGCCTGGTCACCGATTTCTTACATTCCTACCATCAGGGCTCCAGGGCCTTCCCCCAGCTGGTACCTGGGACTTCAAGATGGGCATGGATGCTCTTGGCAAATGGCAGGGGCCCTGACCTTTCTTCTCACGCCATTTCTATTCCTCCTGCTCCTGGTTATGACCCGCATGTCTATGTTCAGAGCATGAGAGGCGCAAAGCAGTCCCTAAGTGACTTTACGGAGGCAGATATGTCAGTGCTTCCGTCTGTTAATCTCAAAGACAATGTGAAAGTCTGCAAAGGGTTCAGCTGGGAAGAAGGCAACGTGGTGCGGGAGAGAGAAGACACAACCTTAGGGAGAGGCTGGGGACAGCCTGGGATGGGTTGGTACAGGGACAGAGCGATACTCAGAATAGATACTCAGGTCAGCAAGAGAGTGCATGTCTCATGTATATGAACACATGGTATATTCCATATATAATACATGTAATATATGCATGTATATGTAATAGTAATATATGATATGTGTATGTATATGTAATATATAACATATGATGTGTTATATATTACATATACACACATACACCCAAAGATTTTTGTTTAAGAATCAGCCCAAGCCCAGCCGGTGTGGCTCAGTGGTTGAGCATTGACCTATGAACCAGGAGGTCACGGTTGGATTTCCGGTCAGGGCACGTGCCGGGTTGCGGGCTTGATCCCCCAGTAGGGGTTGTGTAGAAGGCAGCCAGATCAATGATTCTCTCTCATCACTGGTGTTGCTAGCTCTCTCTCTCTCCCTTCCTCTCTGAAATCAATACAGATATATATATTAAAAAGATTAGCCCAAAAAGCAATACTTGGGAACAAATCAGATATTCACATAGAAACTACAATGTAACCTGCCTTCATGCACAGCTTGATCAGAACCTGCTAGGCTCTGTTTCGAGAAGCAAGACACATTTCCAAAACTAAAGACAGTAACATATTGGATTACTGAATTTATTAGCACACATATGTAGAATCTGAATCCCACAAAGATTTCTTTCTTAAATGGGGAAACTACGGCTGCTCTGGAGGAAGTGTTTGGTATGGGAGAAGATTGAACCCATCAAATAAAATGAGATAATATAAATATTTCATTTAGGCATTATCATCTCTCTTTATGATGATGAGAAGACATTATTATCATATTTTTTATTCTAACTCATAAAAAATGGCCAATCTCCCACATTTGTAATGGGCTACAGCACACTAATCTTAGTTGGGCATAAAGCTCATACAAACCACTCAAGATTTTCAATATAAATGTAATGACTTCTGATTTTAGGGAGAAATAACAATGCTCACAAGAAAACATCCCTAGTTAACTCTAGCCTCTCCTATTGGTCATTTATGTAAGCATGGGCTCCGGCAAAAAAAATAAAATAAACTTTCTGCATATTCATCATGAAGCAGACGCTGATAATCAGTAGGAGAGACAGCAAATTTCTGCTTGTGGATTAGGCTCCTATTGGTTGCATTTCAACACCAACCTGGCAATTTTACTATGAAGTCAGCAGAAGTGAGTTCGTATACACGATGCCACTTGCTACTGGAGAGCACCAGGCGCAGGGAAAAGAACGCGCTGGAATAAACTGTGCGTTATTTCTGGCATTAGTTAAAGGAACGGAGCATTATGAGGGGGGAAAATACAGTACCATTGATTTTTACAGGTGTTTAATACAGATAAGCTGAAAAAAGGGTTTCCATTTTAAGCCCAGTGATGGCTAAAGATGCATTCAACTACGTTCAAAAGCAATCTAAAGTCTTCTAAAACGGTGTTTAAGCTATTCAAGCAAAACGTAAATAGTTTTTGTGGGAGAACTGAGGGAGGTAGAACAAAGCGGGAGTCCAAGGAGCTGACTCGGGCACACGGCGGGCCCTGGAAAATCAGGGGGGTCATTAAAACAGAGGTGAGGCTGTTTATCCATGACACCATCCGGGTTACTTAGGGAAAACAGGAACAGACGGTCCTTAGAAAGGCAGAGGCATAATTACCCCGGAGTTCGCCAGGCCCCGCTCTACAAGCAAGATACTGCAGGAAACAATGACGTTGCCAGCCGGAACTATGTTTGAGAGTTCTTACACAAAGAAACCAAATCCATATTTTTTTTTGGACACATTTCTTCAAAGTTCCCATGGAAACAATAGAAATGAATGTTTGCTTTTACCTGACAACACTAAGGTGATAGATACCTTTAAGGGCTTTGCAAAAACCAAATGATAAAAAAAAGTTTATGTTTGCATAGTCACCGGAGTGTTCCATTTCCCTGATTTTGAGGGGATGTTGGCCTCTAATTTCTGCAGAGCTGTTCGTTCACACAGTAGGTTGCGCAATAAACAAGGCAGACACGGCAGCGATCATTTCTGAGCACACAGCATTCACAGACGTCACAGACAAGGAGAGCCAGGCTTGCTTTGGGCATTCATCACTGCGCACTATGACTGGCCATCTTCTGTTTAGCATCCAGTCTGTCTTTCTTAGAAACATATTTTCATAACTCTGGCTCCAATATAAGTCTAATTTCTATAGGTTATTTCCTTGGTACATCATTTAAAAAAAAAATCTATCCCAATCACGGCCTACATGGCTCAGTGGCTGAGTGTCGACCTATGAACCAGGAGGTCATAGTTCGATTCCCAGTCAGGGCACATACCTAGGTTTCGGGCTTGATCCCCAGTGGGTGTGCAGGAGGCAGCCAATCAATGATTCTCTCTCATCACTGATGTTTCTATCTCTCTCTTCCTCTCTAAAATCAATTTAAATATATTTAAAAAGTAAAAATAAAAAAATCTATCCCTTCCTTTACATGAAGGTGGCCTGAGATCATCTTCTCCTTCTGTTGCTATTATTACCAAATCCCAGGTGACTATATGGCTAAAGCCCCTCTGGTCAACTGAGCAATAAGCATCAATTTAGTGCCTGTTTTCTATGCCATTAAAAATGAGGACAGAGATGCCATAAGTGAGGATAGAGCGTGGCCAGTGTCGCTCAGTGGTTGAGCAACAACCTATGAACCAGGAGGTCACGGTTCGATTCCTGGGTCAGGGCATATGACCTAGATTCGGGTTCGACCTCCAGTAGGGGGCGTGCAAGAGGCAGACCATCAATGATTCTCTCATCATTGATGTTTCTATTGCTCCCTCTCCCTTCCTCTCTAAAATCAATAAAAATTAAACAATTAAAATAAATAAATGAGGATAGAAGGGGCTCAAGAGACAAAAATATCCCTCTCCTTACAAAGATGAAAATAATTCCAAATATCATATTAACTAGCACAACAGAACCCTATGCAGCTGAACAGTTCAGAAAGGTCCTGTGGCCACAGCCGGCATGACTCAGTGGTTGAGCGTTGCCTTATGAACCAAGAGGTCAAGGTTCAATTCCTGGTCAGGGCACATGCCGGGATTGTGGGCTCAATCCCAGTGTGGGGTGTGTAGGAGGCAGCCGGTCAAAGATTCTCTCTCATCATTGATGTTTCTCTCCCTTTCTGAAATCAATAAAAATAGATTTATTTTTTTAAAAAGAAAGGTCCTGTGGAATGTGAGCTGTAGGAGTCGCCCCAGTTCAGCGGGACAGGCTCCTTGTCTCAATGCCCAGTCACCCACAGATCCCGTGAGCCGGGCGGGCTGACTCAGGCTCCGGAGCTGCGAAAGCGGAAAGCCCGCGCCTCAGATGCTGCTGTCTGTTAAGCACATGATGGGATCAGCTAACAGTCAGCGCACCTAGCGGAGGCACCCTGCCCAGCCTGGTCAGCGATACTTCTGGACGCGAACGGGCTCAGCTGTGACTGTCTGGGTGGCTCAGAGTTTCCACATGGAAAACGTCATGGGACACTTTTATGTCGTCGGTGCTAACGGGACATGCAAAGGCCGTCTTTGTAACACCAGGATCTTGGTAATATTCTGGAATTCAGTTATACTTGTACTATTCTTGAATTTAGTTAAAATGGTTCAGGGAATATTGACTCAAAAAATATCTGAATTTGCCCTGGCTGGCGTGGCTCAGTTGGTTGGACATCTTCCCATGCACTGAAAGGTTGCCAGTTCGATTCCAGGTCAGGGCACATGCCCAGACTGTGTGCTTGATCCCAAGTAGGGGGTGTGCAGGAGGCAGCCGATGGATGTTTTGCTCTCACATTGATCTGGGTTTTTTTTTTTTTTCTTTCTCTCTCTCCCTCTCACTTCCTCTCTCTCTAAAAATCAATGAAAAATCTCAAAATAAAAAATCAGAAAATATATTATGAAGAGTTATACTAAGATATAGGTTTTGATTCTACATAGGTGAGGCTGATCATGTAGCAAGAGCACAAGCACTGAAACTGAAAATCAGCGTCCACATATTTGCTTGGCCAACACTGATACATGTGGAATTGTCCACATATGCTTCCTGAATAATGGCTCTCATTATTTACCTGGGGTGATGCCCCCAAGTCCTGCTGTGGTAGGTAGGTAGGTAAGGGGAAGATCATTCATTAAACATGCCCACTCCTTTGGGAAAGAATTCTTGCCACTCTTGTGAATTTGAGGAATAGTATCTCAGTGGCATTAACTGGTATTTATTAATGTACTAGAGGCCTGGTGCATGAAATTCGTGCACGGGTAGGGTCCCTAGGCCAGTGGTCGGCAAACTGCAGCTTGCGAGCCACATGCAGCTCTTTGGTCCCTTGAGTGTGGCTCTTCCACAAGATACCACGTGTGGGCACGCATGTATGGTGCGATTGAAACTTCGTGGCCCATGTGCAAAAGTCGGTTTTCGGCTCTCAAAAGAAATTTTAATCATTGTACTGTTGATATTTGGCTCTGTTGACTAATGAGTTTGCCGACCACTGCCCTAGGCCTAGCCGACAATCAGGGCCAATTGGGGCCTTCTGGCTGCTGGCCGGGGCCTGCCTTCATTCCATGTCACCCCCTGGTGGTTAGCACATGCCATAGCGAGCAATAGAACTCCCGGTCTCTTGGTCAAACTCCCGTGGGGACACTTTGCATATTAGCCTTTCATATGTATAGATTATGAACCTCTACTGCTCAATAAAGAGATTAAGCAGACTAATTTGTCATTTATGTCTCTCTCTTTTTTTAAAAAAAAAATGTTCTTATTGGTTTCAGAAAGAGAGAGAGAGAAAGGAGAGAAACATCAATGATGAGAGAGAATCATTGATCAGTTGCCTCCTGCACACCCCCTACTGGGGATTGAGCCCGAAAGCAGGGCATGTGCCCTGTCCTGGGAATCAAAGCATGACCTCCTGGTTCATAGGTCGATGGTCAACCACTGAGCCACACCAGCTGGGCTGTCATTTATTTCTCAGTGCCTGCTTTCCTGCCCATAACACCACCAACGCCCCAGGAGCACCACAACCCAGTTATTCCCCACTTTGCATTACTTGCTACAAGGCTGTGCAAATGTGCCTTGTGGTGAAAAAAAAAAACAATCAACCACCCAAAAAGCTCCTCTACTGCTCACCACAACACCGTCAGGAGAAGAAACACCCCATGGACCACTGGGCCGTCAAACCAATTAGCAGCCTGACTGCGCTGTGGCCATGAGTGGCCAACCTGTGCTTACTGAGTATTTATTTTGGGGGCTGGAAGGGAATTCTATCCGTAGAATGAAATTCGCCCCCTCCAGGGAGCTGAATTATTCCAAACCTATATACACACACTGCTTTGTTTGCTTGTTTGGGGAATTGCATGTCAAAATCACTCAAATAACTGTTGGATTCAACTTTTCTCAAAAAAGGAATAACCAATTGTTTATCTAATTTGCGATTGTAGACACAACTCATAATTAATAGAAGCACCATAAAGATCCCTCGTTATCTCTGCTTTTCAACCCAGCCTTACACATGGTGTTTAAACTTGCCATGTAATATTTCTGCCACTTTCTTCAGTCTGTTTCACTTTGAAAATGTGCTTTTTGCTTATCCCAGGAGTTTCTGTATGGCTTCAGGCAAAATACTCCAGCGTACGTTCACGACTATGAACTGTAAACATTTTTCTGCCTTATTCTGCCCAAGGCTCAGAGCCCGTTTAAATGTTTCAGAGTCCCAGAAGGCCCCATGGACTCACCCAAAATGATAATTATTTTTTTAAAAACTTGCCAATTTCATCAGCCAAGTAAAATGTATACTTTAAAAATCCGGTCATTTTAGCTGTGGAGAGATACTGACCGGAAACATCTTTTCATTTCTAATACGATCAGCTTCCAGGATGAGATGCCGCAGATTAAGTTAATCTGTAAGGTTATTTTTTACCATTATTTTCTTAAATCTTCAGCTCGCTTTAACATAGAGATGTTAAGGGCTTGATTCGGGGAAGGAGCATAGATTAGTGGTTAGCATAACAGCATGAGAGCCAGGAAATATAAATTCTATTCTTGGCCAAGTGGTCTTCGGTGAGCTCATGATTTATAGCCTCAGTTTCTCCAAGTACAACAGGCAAGAGATGCACACACTGAATGTGAGAACGTCATAGGGGTGATAACTGAGTGCTGACCACATGGTGAGCCAGCCGGTGCCACTTTGAAAGTCTTACCTTATTTAAGCCTTTGAAGTAGATCAGATTATTATCCTAATTTCACACACAAGGTAACTGAGGCCCAGAGACGTTGAGTAAATGGTCCGAGGCTGCACAGCTGGGAAGTAACTGTGAAGGCTGAGCTCTAACCCACAGGTGACCCTGCTCTCCTCGGGACCTAGAAGGGCTAGGGGATGGCACGTGCTCCAGAGGAATCCAGAAAACAGTCAGGAGGGGGGCCCAGGTGTGCCCTCTGCTCATGGAGGCCTGTGCACACATCCCAAATCCACACACACTCAGCCACTCCTGCCACCAGCCTGAGCCAGACCACCCGGGCTCAGGCCTCTCTGGCTGCCCTGCACCTGGTGGCCCGCACACACTGCAGTTGGGACAGGGCCGGGCCGCGCTGGATCTGCCCAGGGAACCTGAGACCTCTGGGTAGGGCTGGGCGCAGCTGGTGGAGGGAGGCTCAGGTTTCCCAGGAACTGAACACAATAGAGAGGCGCTGACTGGTCACAGGACCATGGCGAAAGCACATGCTTGCTGCTAATTTTTCTAGCCTAAGTGTGTGCACTATTTTAAACTATTTCTCCCCTCCCAGCTCTTACAGGCCTTCCTGGGTTCAGCTAGGGGACTATTGGCTGGGGGCTATTTGGTGTCTTTTTTTTTTTTCTTCTTCTTCTTCTTTGCAAGAGGAGGAACAAATCCTCAGAAAAGCCAACTTGAACTTGACCTACACAGATGCCAAGGGGATGCCTCTTTCATGGCTCGGATTCATCATGGGCCTCAGAGCGAACTGGTCAAAACAGGAGCAGAGATTTTCCAGGTGACATCATATCTTTGGGGTGCTGTATGCAACATGGTTTTAAAAATGAGCGTTCACTGGAAACGGTAGGCATTGAACACATTGCATGATTGTGAACTTAGTAAAAGCTATTGTCACATCCCATAATGTCAATTAAGCAGTGAAGAGCAAAATAAAGCCAAAAATAAATAAGCCATACGTAAGGAATGTTACAGTAAAAGAACAGAATTTTCAGAAACTCCCCAGTATTTTAATATGTCAGAAATTAGACTGCAATTGGTGCAAAACCAACATTCCTAAAATTCAGGAGTGTGGACAGGCAATTGCTACATCAGTATTTGTACAGTTTGAAGAACTAAACTGGGTTAAGGGAAGTCTGGTTTCTGCTAAAATCTAATTGGAGGGAAAATAAAAATAAATCGTACTTATAACCTTTAAGACATTTTGAAAAACTTTCTCCCTATTAAGAAACCTTTCTAAGAGGGCAACTACTAAAGATTTGCTAAGAAAGGAAGAGTATCCCTCCAGAGAAATCACAGAAGTAGTGTGGGGCCTGTATCAAGGCTTCCTTATCTGATTCCTGCTTCAGAAACAACCATTTTTGGTCTTTTTATATTCCCATATCCTCTTTACAAACGCTGCTTTCTCTGGTTCAAAAATCAAAACTAAATTTAAACAATGTTTGTCGCATAGCATCACACAGTGCAAACTGTTCTTAGAGAAAAAATAACCATGAGAACAACAAAACAACAGGAACTTAGTGAGCCAATACAGAACAGCTTCCTTAGAAAAGAGAAAGAGAACTCTGGGAAACTTGCCCTTGACACTCATCAAATAACGGCCGGAAGTGGGGAAGGACCCTAAGATACTAACTCCTCTCCTTCCTACAAGTATTGAAAAAGCAGAGACCAGATGCAAATGAACAGCCAGCCGAGCTCAATCCTTGGTCTTTACAGGAGATTTCAATAGAATAGCCAGTGTGCCATCTAAGTATGAAAAAGACGTCCAGGAACAGCATTCTGAAAGATAAATTAAGAACACGCTGCCATCAACTCCGGCAAAAAATAATAAAGGGGAGAAAAGATTAAGAGGCCAGCCTACCTTTCGGAATTGTAAAATGGGTTTATAGGTCTCCTAATAACAACTTTTACCCCCACCTTACATAAATAGGCTTAGATGGAACAAATAGTATGTGGGCTGTGTGGGCACCCCCAGGTTTCCTAATCATGGGTAGGGATTACTCGTTAGAACAGAGACCTCTCATTCCTATTGGGCCGAGGGATTACAGTGGAGAAACATCTAATATTCCATTTTTTAATTTCATGCATTTTTTATTTACCTTTAATGATGCTGTATATATTCATCATCCTGAAATATTAAAACAGTCAGAAAAAAAGTAATAAATTGGTGGAAAATTTAGGGAACAGGAATGCAACAGCACGCAAATCATACACTATCAAGTGCTTGATACACATTTAAAATTACTGCCGACAACGGCAGAGCCAAATTCCTGGCAGATTTCTGAAGCGCAAGTCACAATAAGAAGATCAGCAGAACAGACTGAAATAATAGAATATTCATCCCTCTAATCCATATGCAATTCTTTAGGGCTTTTTTTTTTTTTTAACAATGCATATGAGGTCTGACTGTATTCAGGATTTAAGTAAGTTGGTTCCCTCCCCCCTGCTCTTCTCTATTTTTATTAAAAACATGTATATACAGTTATCATTTCTGCACGGCTGCCCCAGAGAAGACAAGGTTAGCACATTCCCTCACACCTCAAATAAGACAATTGCATTTTGAAACAACATAAGTTTTTAAAAGAAAGACAATGTATTCATCCCAGCAGAGGGTGTTTTTATCATTGAATTACCAATTAATGGATCGATAAACTATGCATTTATTTGTAATTTTTTTTTAGTTCAATATTCACTGAAGTATCTTTTTAAATCTTTATAGTTGGAAGTATTACAAATGCCCTCTTTTCCCCCCATTATCCCCTTCTAGCCTGCACCCACTTTCTACTGTGTCCATCGGTTATGAATATATGTATACAAGTTCTTTTTTTATTGTTTAAAGTATTACAAATAGTAGTACATATGTCCCTATTTCCCCCATTGACTTCCCCCGGACTCCCCCACCCCTCGGGACATGCCCTCACCCCCCTAGTGTCTGTGTCCATTGGTTATGCTTATATGCATGCATACAAGTCCTTTGGTTGATCTCTTATTAATCCTCTCCTGAGATATTTTCCATTGATTTTTAGAGAGAGGGAGAGACGGAGAGAAGTATTGATGTGAGAGAAACACATGGATTGGTTGCTTCCTGCAGGAGCCCTGACCAGAGCGGCGGGCCAGGGAGGAGCCTGCAACTGAGGTGCATGCCCTTGACCAGAATCAAACCCGGGACCCTTAGGTCCGCAGGCCGCCCCTCTATCCACTGAGCCAAACAGGCTAGGGCATAAATATGTATTTAAATATTGACAAGAGGAGCTAAAGGTTAGCATTTCATCCTTGCTCCGTTCACTTTACCGGGCATTGATAAGTCCTGTAACAAAGAAGAGAAAATTCCAGAGGAGTAAGCCACCTTTCCCTGCTTGGTCTCAGCACTTCTGGGAGAGCCCCTGGGAGTGTGTGGGGACATCAGCTGCCGGGCCATCAGTTCAACTGCAGTGCCTGACAGCTACACCCTCACCTCTTCGCTCTAACTGTTGGTGTTAATTGCAGGTGACTTCCTGCAGGTGCCGGTTTTAAAATGACCTTCTTTTGGTTTCCTTGTTTGTTCTAATTTTTTTAAATGAGCACTTACTGACTTCTAACAAGGAGGAAACCAACAAAACAGAGATTAGTCAAAATGTTACCTATTCTTTCCAGCCTTATGCCTTTCTCCTTCTGTAAGAGGCCATTCCAGACTCCAGCTCTTAAAATCCTTTGCCAGCCCCTGACCCCCATTGTCACCATTCCTTCCTAACCCTCCTAATATGTTCCAGAGTCCAGATAAACTGAGAAGCCATCCAATTTTAACCCAATTCCTTCTTGAAGATTTTAAGCAAATGTATTCATTCCTCCTTAAAGGTGTTAAGCGACTCAAGGGGAAACATATCCAAAATATGGAGTGATGAATGGCAAGAGGAAAAGCGGAGAAAACAACTTACTAAAGCTGCTGTAAATTATAGGATAAAACAAGCCTCATGTTCTTCTACCCTCTCTGTCTTATGTCAGAACAATCTGCATTCAATTCTAATGATGACACGCGATGATCCTGTCTACGCAGTGATATCATCTTTTGTTCAGCTCAAGTTCCCTGGCCAGTAAGCCTCTGGACTCCAGGCAATCATTCAAGAATGCAGGAGTGTTCTCAAGGTCTTGTGTGAACTGAAATGTGTCAACCCAAAGCAGGAGCTCCAATTGCTCTGCGACTCCTCGCTGAAGACATGCAGCATTTGGCTAGAGCCTTCTGCAGACAACACACTGCTTTGCAAGGAGTCACACAGACATCTTAGGGTTAATAAATGACCCAACATTGGCAACTGATGACAGCAGGTCAAGGTGTTGCATAGGAAGGTCGGTCAGACTTTGAGAATTTGAAATCCTATGCCACACGCCAACTCCATTCATGAAAGTTTGTCTTCCCACCCATGGATTCCTTCCCTTGTCTATCTCCTTGTTGCTTCATGAACTTTTCTTTCTCTACCTTCATGGCCTAAAGATATTTCATCAAAGGGTTTTGGGAGGAAATATTTCTATAATGAAATACATTATAAGGTTTCTAGAACCTGGCTTGACTTTATTGATCCAGGTGTCAGTGTGTTCATTCATATGAAAGTGTGAGCTAATAAGGACACACCAGGGTGAGGCCACTTAGAGAGAAGGGTCATAGGCAATAGATGTATGCTTTCCCTTCACTAGTAAATTCAGATGTCCCTCCTTCCAGCCCATGTTCTCTTCCTTTGAAGTTGCTATTTAGCAGAAGTTTCAATTTGATGGGAAATTCTATTAATCCTTTGACCATTCAAAGACAGCATATGAAACAGTGGGGCTCATCATGGTTAATTATTGAAAATAATGGTCGAATATTGAAAATCCCACATGATGCAACCTAATCCACTGTCTCATTTGAGTCCCACAAGGATGTGTTTGAAGTAGGCGCTGTCACCTGCAATTTGTGATCATTGTGTAGAGTGACATGAGAAAAGCTGAGCTTTAAAACTGGGAGGACGGTGGGTGGAAAGAAAGCAATGACAGAACTTGTATGCATATATGCATAACCCATGGACACAGAAAACAGGGTGGTGAAGGCCTGGGGCAGGGGACAGGGGCAGGCTAGAAGGGTCAATGGGGGAAAAGGGGAGCATATACAATAATTTCAAAAATAAATATTTAATTTAAAAACAACAACAACTGGGACTATGTGGATTCAAAGCTCATAACTCTAACCGCCACATTCTAAAGTCCCTCAGTGACTCTCCAGTCCCTGGCCAAGCAAGTAAACTTAGAATTTTGGCACAAATATACCCACCCTTTAAGGGTTTGGAAACTCTGGTAAAATAGATGAGAGGATTTCAGACTGGGGCTGTCCTTCTCTATAAAGATGGCAATGTGTGTTTTAAGAGCTGTTTGAATATGACATCCTTTGAGTAAATGTTCATCTATGCACCGAAAAGCATTGTGCCCACATAGCTTAAAAAAGTCACTGTTCTAAATTGGTGTTTCTTAAGAAATACCATTAAAAGTCTGAGCAGATGACACATTATATAAAAATAACTAATACTTGGAGGAAACAGGTTTCCTAACAAACCCAATTAAAATAATCTCAAGCATAAATGAGATGACCCACAACAAAAGAAAATATATCTCTTAAAAACCATAATGATATCAAGTTTGTAAGTGCACTTATTAGCAAAATGCTCACAAATTAATAAATTTAAAGAAACATGTACTTAAAGCAGTAAATATCCCCCCGCCCCCATCCTTCCCTCTTAAGCCATTCAAACCCATGGACACACACCTGTTGTAGTTCACCAAGTGAATTAGGCAGGTGTGTGGAAAGCTTATCTTTAAGTCATTGAGGATTTCTGCTACTCCTCAGGCTCTGGCTGCTTCCGGTATCATGGATTATCAGTGGGTTCCCTCATTTGTTTATATAAATGGGCCCATGACTGTTGAAACACTTCAGAGCACTTAACCAAAGCAAACAAAGCTCTTGAACTTTAAATACCCAACAAGAAGAGCTACTGGCAAGTTGGACTTTGCTTAGCAAATCTCAGTATCATTTAGAACCTTAATACAACCTCCCAGATTTACAAAGAAGGCACACAGCCCAGACTCCTATCTCGCCCATGGCTCCGAATAGAAGATACCATCCCAATTTGAGACAAGGCTCAACATGTAATACTGCCACCTCGTAGTCTTACTTCCTTTTTTTTTAACTGCCCTTGAGATTGAAGATGTCTACCCAAATGAGAGAAGGGAAAGAGGGTCTTGAACTTATAGCTTAGTCTCCCAGCTTCTTGACTCCCTCTTATAATCACTCCCTAAATGCAAAGTTAGTTCAAAGAGAAATCTGTAAAGAAAACCTTAGATTAACATCAGGGTACCTGGATTTCAGTATCAGCATTCTCATGATTTCAAAGACTGTGCATAAGTCGGAAAGCCTGCCTGAGAACCACATCTCTGATCTGTAAGGGGGGGAAGTAGGACTGGATGTAAAGGCCACTTTCAACTCTAATGACCATTATTCTCCTATTTAATGCATTTACAATGGCGAAATCAAATGATTGGTTTACTCGGGTAGCTGGAGAGAGTGTCACAGTACCATTGCATATAAGATTATGTAAAATATTCCCGAACAGTGACAGTGGATTCTTTGTGTCATTTCCCTTATGTTTAGAAGAAACTAACTAAACTAACTGCCTATCACCCTGGCTATTTTGGGAGATGCTAATATTGCTGTGGCACAGGAGATGCTGGAGAGTCATGCTTTATATCTCCCTTTGGAATTCCATAATCTCACTTCTGCTACTACTTGGATATGGCTTTGCTCTAGTGTGAGAAGGAAAAACACAAAAGAAAACACGTATTTTTAAAGAAATTTAAGTCACTTAACTTTATTTCCATTTTCCTTTCCAGGCGACTAAGAAAGTTGAATCCCAGCTCTTCCCAACTACTAGGTTTTCTAATTTAACCAACTTATCTTCTCATCTAGAGTGTTTGAGCCACCAGGTTCCTGGTGGGAATGGAGGCTTTCTTTAGAGGAGTCAAGGCATTCCATGAAAGAGATCTCTCAGGGAAATTCAAAACTCACACCGGATACTAGTCTATGATTTCATAGTCTGTAATGCAAAAAGCATTAAAGTAATATTCATAACTTTTGCTACTGATCGACTGCCCTCCATTACAATAGAAGATAAGTCTGTTTTATTTATACACACCCGTTACCAAATACACCCCATTGGTGCTCTACCGGATGGGGGGACAGGTTTCCCTGATAAACAAGAGACAGGATGTTTCTCTTATTTATCCCTTTCCTGATGCATCCACATGCATACATGACAATGAGCCACTTCCCGAAGAGCTAGAAAATGACATCGTTTTCCCCACATTCCTCAAGAACAGCCATGCTAGGGAGCATTGGCCGATGTCTTGTCAAGTGCCTCTCTGTGTTTTAAGCTGCTTTTTTAAAAGCCTGTATTAAAGTTTGATCTACTGAGTGAGGAAATGTAGTCTTCGGCACAAATCCTGCAGGGAGTAGCTTTTGAAACTCTCCAACATACTAAGTTATAATTGGGCCTTAATGCATAAAATGGCTGAGGAATTTGAATGTTTAGAAAAGAAGAGCCTTTCCTAGAGTTTACGAAGTGGTCAGCCTATTGCTTATCCTGATCATCTGAGAGGCATCCCTTCACACATGGGCATCCCCTGGCATTTGCTGTAGGCACACACCCATTTACCAAACCAGTGTCTTCTTAGTGGCCTGCTAGTACACCTTTGTCTGTGAAATGGAGACAGGGAGTAACTAACCATGAACCATATTGAGTTTGCTGTCTACCTGCCCACCGTACTAAATGAAAAGTAACGTTTTTAAAAACATATATTCAATATCTGTCTGCATGTGGTTCTGCTGGAAGACAGAGACTGTACCCGGATCAGGAGGTCAGTAGCCCACAGAATCTGTCACGGTGGCATAGAGGCCTGTCATTGATGACTTCATCCATCGGCCTGCTTCTTACGAGAGTCCCTTTGTCATCGGGTTCTGGCCCCAGACCACGAATACCACGACACAATGGTGGGCCTCTTCCCCACTTCCTGACAAGGCATCGTTATCTCTGATGTCAGTTCTGAAAGCTCTGGGCCCTGACACAAGTCCTTCTGTCCATTTACCTGTTAAGGGCCAGGTGTGAATGGAGAATGCTTGGCCTGAGGCCTCAGAACAACAGTATGTGAGACTGAGTCCCCCATTACTGGTTACATAGCTGAAGATGCTGTCCTTGAAAAAAGGCAACAGTAAAATATGGATAATAATTCCCATGTTGGCCCTCGCCGGTTTGGCTCAGTGGATAGAGTGTCAGCCTGTGGATTGAAGGGTCCCGGGTTTGATTTAAGTCAAGGGTACATGCCTGGTTTGCAGGCTTGATCCCTATAGTGGGGGGCATGCAAGAGGCAGCCGATCAATGATTCTCTCTCTTCATTGATGTTTCTATTTCTCTCTCCCTCTCCCTTCCTCTCTGAAATCAATAAAAATATATTTTTAAAAATAAATAAATAATTCCCATGTTGGTTTGCTGTAAGCATCCCATAGAATAAGGCAGGCAAAGCTACACTGTGAGGAGCTTTGCAAATGCAACCTCATGAAAAGGGAAATCAGACCTGTGGATTTGTTAGCACCATGTCAGAGACCAGAGACCGGAAGAAGGGAAGGTAGTAGATTCTGCTTAATGCAGGACAAATGAGTGAATGAATGAATGAATGAATGAGACAAATATTTGGTTCTCACGATGCTAGAAGCATATATGGTGGGTAGAGCTAAGCAGCTATAGGTTCAAATCCACCGAATAGCTATGTGACCTCAGAGAGTTTGCTCAAACCCTACGAAGCTTTTTAGATGGAGAAGAACTTAATGTAACATGAGTCCTTGGCATCAGCACCCTAACAAGAACCTTCTAGAACTGTAATGATATGGTACCCACAGCCTAGCCCAGAGAGGTATGTCATCACAGGCAGTTGAGTCTCCCATCACTTACTATGTCCCTAGATTTAAATTGACTCCATTAACTGTGAAAAAACCCTCCCAACCAATGAAGCCAATCCATTGTCTGAATTGGAGGGTCAACCAATATCAATTTTATAGCATCCAGTTATGAGCATCCAGTAGAAACCCTGACTCAAGTTTCTTATATGTCCCTTGCTAATAAAACTAAGAGAGCAGCAAGATTTAACTACATATTCTCATAGGCGGGGATATAAAAGAAAGGCAGGTAAAGTTACTTTGAATTTAAGCCGAGTCCTAATTACCATGTTCAGGTCACCAAGATCCAAGCAAATGGTTAAGGAAAAAACACACACGCAGGCATAGAGACACACAGACGGTGTGCAATCAGTAAGTCAACGCACACTGGATAAAGGTACAATTCTAAAACAATACATTTATCTGGGCTTGTAAACAAAGAGTACGCTGACATGTAGTATCAGAAGCAAATGCGCCATGTGGGATAATGCATGCTGGTACACCTACCGACCTTGAACTTCAAGTACTAGCTGTGCGATGTGGTCTCACTGGCCATATCAAGTACAGTTTACTCCCTGGCTCAGAAGTCAAGGTAGGTGATAAGCAGAGGTCAGTGATAGCTATGCTATTATAGTGTTAGAATATTATTGGATATCATGTGAGAATTATTTTATAAACATTTCCTGATTTAATTTCATCCTTAAACTAATAAGCCTTCGAGGTGGGCATTATTGATCCCATTTTGCAGATAAGAAAACTGAGAGACCTCATGTTTCTGAATCCAAAGGTCTTTCTCTGAATTTTAGACCATGCTACACAAATTCCAATTTCAAACTGACTCCTAGATTTTTAATAGGATGACACTATTATTGCTTATGGTCCTCAATCCAGAAGGGAACATGAAATTGGTCCTTCATACTTCTCCATACTTTGGTTCTAGAACGGTTTGCAAAATTCTGCAATGACCAACTGACCAAGGTATCATTGGCCAATGAATTTCAGTGTCTACAATCGGGACAGAATTTTCATAAAAGCATTTAAGCTCTTCTCCCCTCGTCAGCTATAGAGTAGGGTGATCCTTGCTTCTCCCACAGACGTCGACTTTATTGATTGCTTCAAAACTGAAATAAGAATGTAGCTTAGACTTATAGGTTATGATCATAGAAAAGGTTTGGAAAATTAGGATAACAGTGTATAATTTTGTGTATAATTGAATGATGGTGATTTTTGTTTTCTTCTTTAGATGTCTGTATCCTTAAAATATTTTACAATAGACATGCATTATTTTGTTCCTAAAAAAGTTGTTAAAAATAACGTGGTGATATACTGGTCTCATGATTTTATCTAAAAAGATGTTTCTAAACTGTTCTCTCTTATTGTACTAAGGCACTCACATTATTCCATTCTGGTTTTTATAACTTATTAAAATGTGATCTGTATTACATTTATTCAAAGCTCTTGGTTTCTGTCCTGGTCTCTAGCCTCTGACAGTAACAGTGGGTAAAGCTGTGCTAAAACCCTAGCTCTGTCCCTTACCGACTGCATGACCTGAAGTAATTTAACCTCTTTGTTTCTTCACCTATATACATATCTCCTGGCACTGAAGTGAAGCTTTTTAAAATTCGCTAGTCCTCCATAATTTTCCTTCCCTCTTGATAAATATGGAAATTATTTTATATAAGTCATTTGATACTTAGACTTTCTTAACTTGACTTCGTGTGTATTATCCTGTTTCACCGACTGGTCGAATGAATACATGAAGGTTCTACAACTGTCTTCCGTCTCAGGTTGGATGTGTGCAGAATATGAAAAGGTACATAAAACCCGGTCACTCATAATCCAGTAGCACCCAACAGATATGTATAAAGAACCACAATACAACTTAAATGCTAAGTAAGTTAAATTCAGTAGAGCCTTGACAGATGACCATAATTTCATACACTGAAATCTGAGGACACAGCCAAGAAAAATTATGAACTTTTAATTCTCTTCACATCTCCAGCATTTAGCAGTGTGCTTACATGAACCATTTTCCACTGGTGTGCAATATTCTCTGCTGAAAACATAACCCCTTCCTTGTGGAAATCAGCAATGGTGGAACATGTGTCTCTCATGCCCCAAGAAAGAACCAGAACTTGAATTTGGGGGCCATTTCCCAGAGGAGGAGTTCTCTCACAAAGCCTAAATGTTATATGTGTTTTGCAAATTTAAGGACAGGTTTGGCAAGTTAATCATCACCACCACCACTATCACCACCATCACCACTGTCATCATTGCCATCCTTATCTTCATCCTAATCATCATCATCATTATCATCATAGGCATCAAAGGGCCACTCACTGGCCATTAACCAGATGACACCATCATCATCATCATCATCATCATCATCAGATCATAGACATCACAGGACCACTCACTAGCAATTAACCAGACACCACCCTAAATTCATGCAGCTATATTTTCATTTATTTCCTTAGAATTACACTATTCCCATTTCACTGATGAGGAAAATGATGCATAACAAGATGCCAAAACATGTTTAAGACGCCCACAGCTAATGAACAAGGAAGCCAGGATTTGAACACAGACCTGCCTCCCTCTAAAAAGCCTCATTCTCAACTACCCACTGCACTGCCTTCTCACCTTTTAGAGGACTTATGGGATTCAGCAGTGGCTAATACTGCAGCAAACCCAATAGTGCACAGACTATGGCATCAGTGAAGCCCCCAAACAGGCCCTCTCTCAAACGAAAGCATCCATGCAATGAACAGAAAACAAACACGTCCACTCAGGGATTCTATTCACATTCTCTCCCCGCTGAAACTTTTCACGCAACCCTACCTACAGCGGATTCATTGCAAGATGCCATTAGGGCAGGGCTCACTTCGAGAGGTACCGATTCGTGGGCACATTAATAACGCAGTTAATATGAAGTGTTTAGAGCCTCCACGGGGGTGACAAATACGACTCCGCCGAATTTCCTGACCACCGAGGTCATGGAAGAACAATTTGGTAGATTTCATCAACAGTTCTAATTATGGCCCTGTCAAGTCCAGAACGAACTAATCCATAATGGGGGTGGGGGGAGTGCTCAAAGACAGTGGCTCAGAAGTGTAATTTATGCCCCAGACACAGGGCCCTTTTCATAGTTAGTGTGCACAGCACTTGACTAACAAGTGGCTTCAAAAGGGAATGTATTAGGGACAGCACCGCTCTCTGGGTTTGAGGGGCTTGTCAGGGGTCAGTTGAGGAGGAGGGATGAGGTAGGGGCTTCTAGAAGCCTTGTTTGGTTAAGCATCCCAAGTTCAGGGGGCCTGCAGGTTGGGAGAAGGAGGAAATGGGTTCTGAGTTTTTCTTGGACTTTTTACAACTGGAAGGTTTGAGCCTTGTCCCTTGAGGGGATTTGTGGGCAGACTTGAAAGTGTGACAGGAGCGAGGCTGAGTGGAGGAAGCCAAGGAGGAGTCAACTTACGGAATAGATTTTTTAAAAATAACAGTTCAGGCCTCAGATAGCACGATCATGGGAGAGACAGGGATACTGTTAGAAGAAGGGAAAAGGGGCCCTTTTATGAAGCTATAAATAACGTGCTAATGGAATGCATAGAGGGGTCGGTAGGAACAGTAAACTGAAATGTCACAATAGCCTCGTGCATGCCCCCCACCCACCACAACTGAGTTATGAGACAGACCATTAGAAAGGAGGGGGGAGGAAGGATGGGGGTGACAGGGGACGTGGGGGGAGGGAACACATCAGGCAATTTTGAGTGATTTTTCATGCGACCTATATTGGAATGCAGCACCTGGTTTCTCCAACAGTGTAATTTTATACATGGCATTCTTATTAAATATTTCAAAGCGGGAGAGGGAGGAGGAGGAGGACTCCTGGGGCTGGGGCCTTTTTTTTTTTTTTTTTTTTTTTGAAGAGTTAAGGCTGGTGATGTTAGCAGCTGCCTGGTTATTATTACCGATCAGTTGTTAATTAAAATAAAATGAAGCTTCTTAAACTTCAACACCGTATTGCAAATTATGCAAAAGACACAACTAATTGCATTATTAGCAGGAACTACATTTAAAAATAGCTCCACACAAAGAACGGAAATTATCTAATCGAAACTTGCTTTTATCGAATGAAGCCTGAGGGGACAGAGCTCTGGGGGGCAAACAAGGGTTTCTCTGCCTCTCACTCAACAGACAGAGAGAGAGAGAGAGAGAGAGAGAGAGAGAGAGAGAGAGGCACTTGCAGAGAGGAACACAGTAGTGCATACATTTGAAATTTCCTTAGGCAAACTATGAGATAACAATTTCAGGCCATTCTCACCCGGGACAATATGATACACATTTGGGTACAGTAAACTCTTAATTGTCTATAAATAATGTTCCAGACAATGAGTTGAGGAAAATCAGGACTTATTATTATTACTAAAGGCCTTTTTGTGCCTTTACATGTAGGGCCTGATCAAATAAGCTCAAGAATATTGAGAATATATATATATATATTCATATATATTCATATCCTACATAATAAAAAGGTAGTATGCAAATTGCATCACTCCACTACGCCCACAATTGGGCCAGCTGGAGGCACGGGGGGTGGGACTCAGGGTGGCCGATTGGCTGGCAGTAGGAGCTGGGGGCGGGGACTCGTGAGTCCCCGCCCCCTGCTCCTCCCGCCAGCCTAAAAGCTGCTGGAGGACCCATGGGGCCTGAGGAAGAAGCCGGTGGCGGAATTCGGGGTAGCAGATTGCGTGGCTGCCGGCACCAGTTTTCCTCTGGCCACCCCCCAGATCAGAGCGCTTCCCGAGTCCTGCCCTCAGCCTTCGGGAGGTGCTCTGATGGGCGGGTGGCCAGACGAAAACTAGTGCTGGTGGAAAACTGGTGCTGGCAGCCAGGTGAAGGAAAGTCTATTGCACGAAACTTCGTGCAACGGGCTTCTAATATATATATATATATATATTCCTTCAAAAAATGTATACACACTTAACAGCTGATAGCTCAATTGATGTTTCTTTCTTTTCAGATTTAGCCCATTGGAATTTACACACATACACACACACACAGACACACACACACACATGCACACACATATTTAAAGTTAGAAGACTGTTATCCATTGCCCCCCGCCCCCTGCCTCCCCTGTGTTGCTTCTACTTTCACTAGGTGGACAGCCATGAGCTGCCAATCTCTGCAAATGATTTATTTTGCCACACGGAGACTTCGAGGTCCCTTAGGGCTCTTATGTTGTCCATGTGGTAACACGTTAACTGCAAAACAAGATGGTGTATTTGTCTCTATAAGCAGACGCGGATGCTCATTGGATATCACTGTGCATTTAACATCATTCCCATTATTTTTCCCCTCTAAATACCACCCCTCCCCCACCCTTATTTTTACAGACACCCCCATCTCGACTCAAGAACAGCAGCTACTTGGCAAGATGCACGACATTGTAGGGGAAAGGGCACTTCTGGTCTACAGCTCAGGGAATCCCTTCTTGCTCAACACTGACCGACGCTCCTGAGCGGAACAGAAGGTTCCTCTGACTATTGGTTTTGGCCAGGTGTGTCAAGTAGGTGGAAAACACGAGCATTATTCTCCTTATCTAGCAGAGAGAGACAAGTTACCTACTGAAATGTCATCCTGATTCAGGGTCTTATCCACAGTATAATCCTTTCTATAAACAGCCAGGCCTTTTGCAAAGCATCTTACATCTGAAAACTCCAGAAACACAAGCCCACAAAGTGACTTGGTAAAATGATCCTATTTGCTAATACACTGTCCCATCGGACAATGACCCCAACACACCAAAGTTTGGGGAGACAACCCACCTCATGTCTTTGTACTTGTTTTAAAAAAATACCTTCACCACCATCTTCACTTTTTAATTTAATTTTCACCCCATAGGTTATCCACCAAGATTTAGGAGAGTAACAGCAGTCAAAGTAAGTCCTCACTTAACTTCATCCAGAGGTTCTTTGATTTTTAGTGAAGTGATGAGTAACGAAACCAGTATTACCATAGACACATTGATAGAAACAAGAGTTAAGTTCCTACTGCATCTCATCAATGCACAACTCAAAGACATTGACCAAAACAATACTATTCCAGGACCTGCTTTGCTGAAGGACTGAGAGGCAAGGACAGCACTGACATGCAGTTACAGTTGGGTCCATGTGTTTGCGATTCTTCAGCCCCAGAACCGATTGGTCCAAACCTCTCCTCTCACCTCATGGGAGTCCTTGCGTCCAGTGTGTGCTTAAAGAGTCACCCGTGGATTGGCCAATTGCAAGAAAAATTGCATAGTGTATCAAAAGAACAATAACTAGTACACTTCCAATTTTATAAAACTAGTATATGATCATATGGCATTTTGAAAATGAGTAATTTAGAGGTTACCCCCCAGGTGAGAAAATCCACTTAGTCATAATAAGTCAATCATAAGATCCACAGCATGTGATGTCCAATTCCAAGGCTGCATGCACCATTACTAGCCTTAGCTACAATTCAGGGCAGCAGACAGCTAAGAGTTCTATGAGACTATCTGTTCCAATAATCACAAGGTATCTGTGTGTGGATCTGCGGGCTTTATGGGATGGTGACACTTTCTAATTCCTAGACAGTTTGGTCATTCTTCAAAATCTGGACTCATTGTTTCTGTGAAAAATTTGATGTACAAAATTGGCCCTCATTCTGTGCCCCCTTTTTATTCTTATTTTAAGGGATCAGCCAGTAGCCACTGCCTAAGGCTACATTTAGGGGAGAGAAAGATCACCAAGGTGGTCAATCCAATTAGCAAATTTCTCTCAGTATAGTTGCCCTCCGGCTACTGTATATCCCTGCTCATCTAAAACGTGTTCTTCGGGGACTTTTCTGGGAAAACCTGCGGGCACTGTGCTGCTCCCCATACAGATTCCATAGGACAAGCAAGGGTCAGCATAATAATGTGGCACATATGTGGAGGCTGGCCTGGGAGGTCCCCCGCCGTTCTGTTAGGGAGGGATTCTCTACACATTGGAAGGTATGGCGCTTTGAATGTCAAAGCTCAGACTGGGTGTCTCTGGCTCCTTATGCGTAGAATACACACGGGGACAATGCTGTCCAATGAACAGCTCTGCAGAGAGCATGAGCTAAAAGGTTAACGCACTTGGCAAGCTGTGAAATTGGACGAGAAAGTGGTAGAGCCAAAGGTGACTGGAAGTTTTTCAGGGTGGAGGTTGGAGTAAAGGGTGGACCATTCATAAAAGAGAGTCAGGAAATGATCAGTGCAAGAGGAAGAGAAGAATATCTGTTGGAAAAATAAGTATGTTGAGCTTCAGGCAGCACAGCTAAGTAGCCCGCACCAGAGTTTCGAAGTGTTATTGGAAATTAGAGCACAGGTCCAGACCAGCGTGTACAATGGAGTATGAGATGCAGAGACAGAAGCCTCGAAGCCCTCATGTGGAAGGTCATTCCACAGACGCTACCAGTTGAGTGAAAATAAAATGTTGGGGAGAAACAGGGAAAAATTCAGGCAAGTAAGGGTCATATGAATTGAAGAACAAGAAAATGTCAGTAAGAAAAGGGCCATTAAATCCAGCAGAGGGTTTAAGAATCTAAGGATTAAGAAAAGGTCACTGGATTCCAGGATTGGAAAGTCACTGGCGGCCACAGAGGCAGCAAGTAAAGGAAAGTGGAGATGGCACCAGATCACAAGGGGTTAAGGAGCAGGTTGTGACAACTCGCTGGAGGTCAGGGTCATGAAACACACCCGTGTGTGTGTGTGTGTGTGTGTGTGTGTGTGTGTGTGTGTGTTGATTTCAAAGAAGAAGGGAGAGGGAGGGAGAGAGAGAGAGAGAGAGAGAGAAACATCCATGATGAGAGAGAATCACTGATCAAGCCCAACCTGGGCATGTGCCCTGACCTGGAACCAAACCGTGACCTCCTGGTTCATAGGTTGATGCTCAACTATTGAGCCACGCTGGCCAGGCTCATTAAATGCTTTTATGAGAAAATTGATGGTGAAGGAAATGAGAAGAATGAAGCAGCTGTGTGAGCAGTCATCAAGGGGTAGGGAAGGGTTTCTTTTCCCTCCTAGAGTAGGAAAGGGGTCATTGGAATAAGAGGAATTCAGCATGTTTGAGTTGACTCTCAGAGAACACAGGAAGGATTGGGACCAGAGCGGCGGAAGAGGGAAGAGACCTAAAGTTCTGACCAACTTGACAATGGATCCAGCGCCAGGTCGAAATATGGGACAACTTCCAGTCTGTGAAACGAATCACAGGCTACCAGTAACAGGAGTCATATAAAATAGCAAAGCAAGGCTAAAAAATATAATACTGTAGTATTCACATTACAACATTTCATGAGAGAACTTAGCTAAGGCGATTTTTTTTGAGGTCTTGTAAACAAAACAACTGTTTGATTTATTGAAGTTTCTAGAATCAGGTGGACTGAGCTCAATAGAGTTACACCGTCTCAAACAGCAGAGTTTAAAAACAAATGTACATGCCCAGTTATGTATTTGCCTCCCAAACAAGCCCAATATTTTGGGAGCTCTAGGACTTGCTTATGCTGAGAGAGGGAGACAGCCAGGGTTGTTATTTTAACAAAAATTCTCAAATGGTAAATCAGAAATATACTGTTTATTGCTAGACTGATTTTCAAACCTACTAGAAATATTAAAGGTAGCCCTGGCTGGCATGGCTTAGTGGTTACAGCGCCAGCTTGTGCACTGAAGGGTCTCGGGTTCAATTTCTGGTCCAGGGCACACACCTGTGTTGCAGGTTCAATTCCTGGGAGGCAGCCAATCGATGTGTCTCTCTCGCATCAATGTTTCCTTCTCTCCCTCTCTCCACCTCCCTCCCTGCCTTCTACTCTCTCTAAGAAATCAATGAAAAAAAATATCCTCGGCTGAGGATTAACAACAACAAAAAATTAAAGGTAACTAATGGGTTTTGGATACTACAAAGACCCAACTCAGATGTATTTACAGCAAATCATTTTATAAACAAAATTCTTGTCCTCTCATTTCCTTTCATGTGATTAAACCCGCAAGCTTCCCGTGGCCGCACCAGTTCTGCTAAGATTTAGGTAGGAGAAGGAGAGAAGAATGAAATAGGAACATTAGGCTGCCCTCTCACCAGTGAGTTAACACCCATCAGCAGGAAGTCACTGAATCTAACTGCACATCTCTGATCATTTTATCTCACTTTTCCTCTGTTTTTATGTCTATAACCCCAGGCCTAGCACAACGGGCATCTCCCAGCGGGAGCCTGGAGCCAACACAATGGGAGGACCGGGGACAGCAGGAAAACAGGCTCTTCCTCCTCTTCCCCTCTGTTGTGTAAAAGCCTCTTGGCATGAATGAGTTTTACAACAGCCACGACCGTTTCTTATTTTTCTGCGTGATCTCAGATACCCACATCAAGTGGGGCAGTGGCTCCGTAACGCGTTGTGGCAGCCGCACGCGCCCAGCATGCAAAAGGCTTTGGCTAATTTAAAACCCTAGTGCGGCCGAATCAAACATGACAGGACGATGGCCGAAGGAGAGGCTATTATCCCAGATGGGAGCTGGTGGGTGGCTGAAATTGGTTTGAGTGGCAGAGACAACGGAGAGGGAGAGAAGAGAAATAACGGAGAATGAAAAGCTAGATAAAACAGGCTGCTAGCTGTACAGGGTCACACACACAAAGATACACACACACACAGTCCAACAAACACACTCTCACACACACACTCACGCCAAAGAAGAAAGGGCAAAGGCTTCTAGGTTTTAGTGCAGAGCAGGATCGCCCTATAATGTGAAGGAATTCCAAATAAACTACCATGTGATAGATAAACCATTGGTCCACTTACATGTAAAGATACAGTTCACTTTATTTTTTAATTTTTCATGTATTTTCATTGATTTCGGAGAAGAAGGGAAAGGGACAGAGAGAGAGAAACATCAATGATGAGAGAGAATCAGTGATCGGCTGCCTCCTGCACACCCCGCACTGGAGATCCAGCCCACAACTCGGGCATGTGCCCCGACCGGGAATCGAACTGTGACCTCCTGGTTCATAGGTAGATGCTCAACCTATGAACCAGCTGGGCTACAGTTCACTTTAAAACATCTAACCCTTCCCGGTTGATGGTGGCTCAGTGGTTGAACGTAGACCTATGAACCAGGAGGTCACAGTTTAATACCAGTCAGGGCACATGCCCATGTTGCGGGCTGGATCCCCAGTAGGGGGCGTGCAGAGGCAGCTGATTGATGATTCTCTCTCAACATTGATGTTTTTCTCTCTCTCTCTCCTTCTACCTCCCTCTCTCCGAAATCAATGAAAACATTTTTTTTAATCGTGACTGTGAACCAACACCAGAAAGGATTCATTCTTTCTTTCTGCCTTCAAGGCAATAAGATGACTCCTTCTATCCTCTCTTCAATTCATGAAGACCAGGCCACCAGACACCGCCTTGTTGCTCCATAGCTCAAACAGTTTCTTCTTTTAGGAAAAAAACAAAAACCATTTCTATGCATCTCTTCAACGCTGTCCCAACAAAGCAAGCTGTAAAGACATTGATTTTTGTTGAATTGCTCTGCTTTCACCTGAGTTTGTTCTCTGCAGCCATAACATGACAAGCACGGAGAGTCAAAATGGTGATTTCATGAGCGAATGGAAGACAACCTTTCTCTCCGGGACTTCACACAATCTTCCATCAGTGGAGGCAGGCCGGAGACACAAACTTCTCCAAGGTATTAAAGGAGAAGATGTTGAATTAAGTGAAATGGCCCGCATTGAATTGACATTTCCCCTTTTTTAATGCAGGCTAAGATTGATGAAAAATACCACTTATCTACATTAAGGGTCAGAATCTCCCGCACAAGGAGCTCCTGGGTCAGCGCGTCGGAGTGGAGCCGGTCTTCCATAATCCGGGGACGGGGACGCGGATCACATTCTGATGATCCAATTAATGGGGGGACACTTCGCCGTCACCCGGCCAGCAAGGCCCCTGACAGATTGCGGGGCTGTAACATCAATTTCTTAAGTGCATTTAAAGGATTACAAATGTTCGTCCTGGCGTGAGCTGGAAACACCTGTGAGGTGCTCCGAACCGCATTACTGTAATTGGGTGCCTAAATGAATGCCATTTCTTCGGAGGGGAACGCATGGGAATGAAGAGCTTTTTTTTTTCTCTTTTCTTTTCTTCTTTTCTTTTCTTTTCTTTTCTTTTCTTTTTTTTCTTTTCTTTTCTTTTCTGTGTTTCACTTCCCCACTCTTTCCTACTTTCTTCTTTCTTTGGAACATACATCGAAATAGAAATGACTCTTTTCTTAATCCAGATAGCTTTAATGACAGCCCTGTGGAATCCAAGGTTTGTGCACATTTTGCCTCATGCACTGCTTGGGTGCATTCTCCTACGGCCTGTGATCTCAATATGCAGCACTTGGGAGATGAAACTACAGTTCTTTTCTCAATAAAACGAAGGGAAGGAGGGGAGAGGGGGAAGGGGATGGGCCTTCTGCTTTTCCTTCCAGCCAGATGAACCTCTTTCAGAACACAGAGAATCGCTCTTGAAATCCATCGCAAGGCTGGCGAGTTAACAACCAGAACCTTTCCAAACTTTTCGTCTCTCTGAGATCACTTCAAGTCAAAGTTCTGACTCGGGAGGATTGAATGGACTGGCATTGCCTGGATAGTTTAAATTCTACAATAAGTATTTATACCTTCTTTTCCACCTTTCTCTCTTCTAAGTTCCTCAGCTCAGTGGCAATCACATCACTGCCTGCTTCAACGCTCCCGAAGCTCACTCACGGTAAAGGGAATAAAATCTAAATGTTCCCCTGAGTCCAAAGGGCCTGACACACTCTACCCTGCTTAGTCCGACCCATATTCCCTGCTCTGCAACCTAGACCAAGCTCTGGCCACACGTGGGGCCTTCTCGCCATCATCCAGACACACTCAGTGTCTCCCCCAAAAGGGCCCCTCTGCTTGGACACTTGACCCTAAAATTTCACCCTAACTTTTAGGTTTCTAGTCAAACACGAATTCATGGCTGTGTATTGATTCTGCTATAAAATGACACTCAGGCACCCCATGCTACTCAAGCCATGTTCGTTAGTTTTCTTCCCTTCTCTCTCTCTCTGCTTAATCTTTCTTCACAGAACCCCTGTGTGTATATGCAAAATAGTAATATATGCACCACACATGTACCATACGCACACAAACTCCATACAAGCAAGGACTCTGTTTCATTCCCTACTATAGCCCAAGTGACCAGAATGGTACCTAGCGCAATGCAAATATTTGTTTAGTTGAATGGGACTGAATTTTTGCATGGCTGCCTCGGCCTCATTATTCTGGTCTCAGATCAAATGTTTCCTCTACAGAGGACCCCCAGATGACTCTTAACTAAAATAGCATTTTCCCAACCCACTCCCCAAACTCGCTAGCTTACTGGCATGTTTTACTGTCTTCCCATTAAGTATCAGTACCTGAAATAGTATACCTATTTCGACATGTATGTAGGTAGGTGTACGTTTATTATCTATTTTCTCAGCTTATTATTCGAATTCCAGGAGGGCAGAGAAAATGTTACTCTGACTGGTTCACCTTGGTGTCTGCAGTGAGAACAGCAGCACTTGGCATGCACAAGAGGTGCCACAAATATTGCTAATTGTGAATGAATCTAATTCAACCTGAGACAGTCAAAGGTGTGGGAGTCTGTCAGAAGAGGGTTACAGATGATGCAAATTTTCTTCACCAAATTTCACCATGAAGCAATAAAGAATCGAACCGAAGGATAACATTCCTATGGTGTAATTTATTCCACTTCCTGTAGAAAGACGAAGTAGACCATAGTAGTTATCATCCATGTCTGTGGGGGACACAGAACTTAAAAAGAGAATCTGGCCCGCTGGCTTGGCTCAGTGGTTGAGCATTGAGCTCAAGGAGATCACTGCTGATTCCTGGTCAGGGCACATGCCCGGGGCTCTGGGCTTGACCCCCCTGGAAGGGGGCGTGCAGGAGGCAGCCTATCTATGATTCTCATCACTGATGTTTCTCTCTCTCTCTTCCCCTCCCTTCCTCTCTGAAATCAATAAAAATATATGTATTTTTAAAAAGGCAACTCTGACTCAGAGCAAAGCTGGCCCTGGCAAAACTGGCAGTCCGTGACGCCTGCTAGGTGTGCTTCCGCACCACGCCTGTTCTGTGCCCTGTAAACGGTACTGTTCTCCTATTTTAGCCCAAATGCCCAGTGGCCTCCTCTTGGGACCTGACTCAGTTGTTCCCTCCCCCAACTCATTCCAATTCTGAACCTTTCTGACACATCTATGGTTTTCTTACAAAATACCCAAGTTCAGGCATCACATTCTCTCCTCTATGCGCTTGCACTTGAGCTGATCTGATGAACCTCTGACCTAAAGAGCAGCAGCAGGACGCTGGTGTGAACATGACCCCATTCCCTGGAAGGGGAAGCTGCCTCCCCCAGGTGTCTCTGCCCCACCCTGTCAGGGAGGAAGGGAGAGGAACGCGCAATCCATCGTTTCAAGAAGGAAACAACCCAAAGAAGGATCCTCACTGCCTCTTCTTCCCTCCTCACCCCCCGCCCTTTTATTACTATAACCATTTCACCTTGTTTATTCCAAAGTAAAAGTAATTTTTAAACTGCAAGGAAATTACTTTTACTGTGGAATAGACAAGGTGTGACAACTCAGTGGAATTCAGGGTCATGAAACATATATATATATAATTTTTATTTATTTCAGAGGGGAAGGGAGAGGGAGAGAGAGATAGAAACATCAATGATGAGAGAAAATCATTGATCGGCTGCCTCCTGCACGCTCCCTACTGGGGATTGAGCCCATAACACGGACATGTGTCCTGACCGGGAATCTAACCGTGACCTCCTGGTACATAGGTCGATGCTCAACCACTGAACCACGCTGGCCCGGCTAGATCTAAGTTTCTTCGTGTGTGTGTGTTGTTTTTTTTCTTATTGACTCATTAGATCTCCCTGTTCAAAATGATTTACACAGAGATAATTAAACGTAAGCCCTAAGGACTAGTTAACTGTTTAGCAGTGTATACATTTCATAAAACCATTTCCATGCATCTAGTTTTAAATTCATTAACAAAAATGAATGGCTACCCAGCGCTCTCCATGGCGCCACGTGGGGCTGTGGGATGTCGCTAAATTACCCCTCTCCATCACCCCTGCAGCAATCGCCCCGACAGCTCAACTTTGCTGGGCGCCAAAGGCGGCCTACCGAGGCGCAGCAAAGCCCAGATTGACTATATTTAGTGCGACTCATTGAGTGAACTTCAGGAAATATCTGTCTCCGTTTGCTGGGCCTCTGGAACATTCCATCAGCTTTAGACAATGGGACGGGCACTTTCTCACTCTCTGAAAACTCAGGGAGAAGCATTTCATAGGCAATATTTGCTTTGCATATGCATTAGAAATATAGTTTTTCCTAACATATCTTTCATTGAAAGTCCCCTAAATGCACTTAAATAGCTTGTGTTTTGGCTTTTTTCCTCTTGGCCTATTTTATGAGAATAAAGTGCTTTTCTGCTATGAATGACCTAAAATACATTATTTACCTCTGGACACCCAAATAAGAGAGGGGGGGGGGGGAAACAGACAGTAAATCCCTTTTCTATAAACTCATTGTCAAATTTATACACATTTTGGGGGCTTTGGTAATTAAAATATTCTCTATTAAGAAATAATCTTCAGACTCTGCTTCAATCCTATTGGGCCAATATTTACAGTGCTCAGCTCAGGTTAGAGAGGGAGCAGGGTGAGCGAAGTCATTGTTTACACTGGAATCCTAGGGCTTCCAGGGCCGCTAAGGTAGTACAAAGCGCTGTATCTTTCCTTCTTAGCACTTATCTTAATCCTAATAAGCAGCCAGACCAGCGACTCCAGAGTCTGGGGCTTATCAACTGGAATTCGTCACATGAACCCCAACAGAAGACAAGAACTGCCTTGCCTAACACCGCTCAACAAAGCGTTATCTCTGGAGAGCGAAAGGTATGCACGCAGAGGCCTATAGGAGACTTTCGGTTATTTATGTATTTATTTATCTTTTGCTGAACTCAAGTTCCCCTTGTTTGTTTTACATCGGAGGGCCAGGGAACAGCAGTGCCGTTGTTCGGGATTATCTGAAAGCAGCGTTGACTCCCAAGAGATCAAAACGGTCCTTCCTGCCGCATTCCAGCTTTGGCTATCAGGAACGATCTGCTCTCAAAGGTGGCTTTCACACTGATTATTCGGGCAACAGATTAATACAAATAATGAAAGGCCATGTTCCTCAAATATTAAGAAATGTCCGTTTCTCTAGTGGGACTTCGGGGTCTTGCCTTTAGAAGGTTGTCTGGACTCCTTCAAAACAGCTCACACTACGGAAATATTGAGCCATCCACCCTACACTTCGCCCAGCTCCTGCCTTGAGTTAAAAATAGGGCATGACTTCTTTTTTATTTGAGAAAGAGAGAGAGGAAAGGAGAGGGAGGGGGAGAGAGAGAAAAAAAACACGCATCGCTTTGTTGTTCCACTTATTTATGCATCCCTTGGTTGAGTCTTGTATGTGCCGTGACCAGGGATCGAACCAGCGACCTTGGCATTCCGGGAGGATGCTCTAACCAACTGAGCTACCCAGCCTGGGCAGCACATGACTCTTCGAACTGTACACACCGAAGGTGTTGTCTTCAGCAGCCATAAGTTTATAAAGCTTCTCTTTGGGCGGATGATTTAATATGAATATTTCTAATGATACCTGCAAACTTTCAAATAAATAGATACTTGGGGAGATGGAATGTACTTCACTTTCCATACTTCCACAAGAAGTATTTATCAGTTTTGCAGAACATTTGATTATGTCTATATTGAGCTAAATATGTTTACTGAGATGTCAAATAAAAACTATATGTAGCTGAAACCGGTTTGGCTCAGTGGATAGAGCGTCGGCCTGCGGACTGAAGGGTCCCAGGTTCGATTCCGGTCAAGGGCATGTACCTTAGTTGCGGGCACATCCCCAGTAGGAGGTGTGCAAGAGGCAGCTGATTGATGCTTCTCTCTCATCGATGTTTCTGACTCTATCCCTCTCTCTTCCTCTCTGTAAAAAAATCAATAAAATATATATTTAAAAAAAATAAAAACTATATGTACAGTTTAAAACATGTAGATGGCCAAATCATCTAGGCTTAATTTCCAGAGAGGACTCTACATCTTCAACCCTCCTTTCATTGGCTGCCAGTTAGCTGCTCAATGTCCAGCGTGGGGTGTCCATCCACTCTTTCTACTCCCATCTCTCTTGTCCGTGTTGATGGGATTCCTCTAGAGGCAATGGTGCCCAGTAACGATGAGGCGCCCCCTCCACCCTTCACCATGTGACAGCCAGTTTGGAATGCATGAACTATTTTCTTTCTATGACAATCACAAGAGCCAGGTGGCTCTGTTGGTTGCTGTGTCGTCTGTTACACCAAAAGATTTTGGGTTCCATCCTCAGTCTAGGTGGTCAGGGCACCTACAGGAGGCAACCGTCGATGTTTCTCTCTCATATCCACGTTTCTCTCCCTCTCTCTCTCTCTCTCTCTCTCTCTCTCTCTCTCTCTCACACACACACACACACACACACACACACACACACACACACACACTTTGGAAACAGCATAAGCCACTGGGGAGTGAAGAAAGGGAACTTGATCTTGATCTGAAACAGCTCTTGGACCAAGTCCATCTCTGACATGGAAACAGTGATGTCACCAAGGGTCTGGGTTCAAGCAATTCACAAAATAGCAGCTCATTTAAAAAACAAGTTCCTAGCTCACTGAAAGTAGTGATATTTGAGGCGCACACAAAGAAAACTAACATCACCTTTGGAAAGGTACCTCAGGAGAGAAGAGTCAAAATCCTTGATAACAAGTGTAAGTACTGCAATTATTGACGAGGAGGAGATCGCCTCGGTGTTCTCGGATCAGGAAGGGAGAAAAAGAGGGAGGACCACCCGGGACCTCAGCTGCTGTCAGGATGTTTTCCAACTGCAAAGAGGTAGTTTACGGTGGGCTCGGCCAGTCTCTTAAGACCCAGCTAAGAGCCTTTTTAAAAATGCCTCAAAAAGTCAACTCATACATTAATCAAGTTGAGCCCTCATCCATACTTACTGCGATACATCAATTACGATGTCCTTTTTAAAAAAAAAAAAATTCTGGTTGACAGCAGACACCTTATTAAGGCCCACGAAAATGATACAATGAGTAGAAGGCTATTAATATTGTTCTTTTTTCTCCCGGCTATTGTCTTGCTGCATTGGTCTGCAAACAAATTCAGCCTGCATTACAATTAATGCCAGTGCGATTCCTTCTAACGACTTCCAGCTTGCTAATTTTTTACGCTAATAATAAAAAAAGGCATTGCTATGCAAGAACGACCTCCTTTCATCATCCCGGCATAGTACACCAGAGAGCGCCTGCTATTGTTCACATGAAAGACAATTAAACCCTGAACATCAAACCTAGAAATGACAATCTGCTAACCAGCGCTGGGCATTGCTCGCCGCTCTCCTCGGTTTTCTGAACCGAGAGAAAACAATTCTCTGAAGACATCTCTTTCCTGTTCTCCTTTAACCACCCTTTGGGGAGGGGGGTGGAGAGAAAAGTTTAAAAATACCCTTTGCTGATTTATGCATCTCTGCCTGGAATTTATTAACTGTCTAGGGCCGATTTCACTGGAGCGCTCGACCGCTTGCAGGTTTAAATTCCGGGCACATAAAAAGAAACGCACCGGGATCACCCCTGTCGGAGCCCATTTAAAAACAAACCTGAAAGGGGTTCTTCAAAATGCACACAATATAAAAGTCCAGAGAAAGAAACATTGGGTCCTGCAAGGCTGAGTCTCTCGCCATCTCTGGGAATCGGGCTAGAGTCCCTCACATTCAGAAAACAAAGTCTGGTCCATCCAGCTGTTGATCCTCCACGAAGCCAGAGTCGGACACCTCTTCCTTCCTTCTTAGAGATGTCAGGACTCGCTCACCAAAACGCATGCCCAGATATTGGAAACATACCCCTTCCTCGGGTGTCAATTATCACACACAGAACAGAAATACCATCACTCCCAAGGTCACTGACCTTCTCAAAGCATTCTTCAAATCCTGATTTATACTTTGCCCGTGTATAAAGAAAAAATGGATACAAATCAAAAATGCTGCCTGGCAACCTGGGCTCTGTCACTTGCTAATCTTGGGGTCTTGACCAAACCTTCTAACCTCACGGAGTCTCAGTTTCTCCCTTTGTGAAATAAGGAGGACATCTGGCTCTTTCTTCACACTTGACAGTAAAGATGACATGAACACAAAACCACTGTACATGGTCATTATAATTAATTAGAAGCTCAGTGCACGAAATTTGTGCACGGGTAGGGTCCCTAGGCCTGGCAGGCAATCAGGGCTGATCTGTGGGGCGACCAGCAGGGCAATTGAGGGGGCCCCTGCTGGCACCTGCCTTGGCTGGCCTGGTGCCTGCAGGCTGGGGGCAGCTCCTGCATTCAGTGTCTGCCCCCTGGTGGTCAGTGCGCGTCATAGTGACTGGTCATTCAGCTGTTCAGTCGATTTGCATATTAGGGTTTTATTATTATAGGATTAACCAAAGTAGCTGAGTGTCCTCACCAGAGCATGGCCACGCCTTCTACTAAACCAGCAAATTTTCAGTAAGGGGCCCCGGAACTGGGTTAGGTTCTTTATTTTATTTCATTTTCACAAGAACCGTTTGGTTAGGACAATCAGCCCTGACAGACAAACGAGAAAAGAGAGGCCCAGGAGGGTTCAGTGATTTGCCTACGTGGCAAAACCTCAGGTTCAAGAGATTTGAACTTGAAGCCCAAGCTGTGAGTCATTCTTAAGGCACCTTCTAGGGGAGCCGCCTCTGTGGATGGCAGTTTTGTGAAGAGGCAGTTGTGTGAAGCAAGGTCAACAGACAAGTTCAGGAAACCTGTTCAGATATCTTGGCTCTGTAACGTGGCCGGGGGGGGGGGGGCATTCACTCCTAAGTTTTTGCATCTGTAAAATACAGATAACATCTGTCCCCTGGGGTTGTTGTGAGGATCCAATAAGCCAGTCTGGGAACAATGTTTTAGAAAAATCCCTGGCAAATAGGGGTTTTCTAAATAAATATGAACCATGCTATGTAGGACCCTTACTCTGCAGCCTATGTGGTAAGCTCTCATATATAAAATGAGAATAAACCAGGATCAGTGACATCTACATTTAGCCAAGATGGAGAAATGGGCCAGATCCACCCTACTGCCCAAAATAAATAATTTGCAAGACACTGGAATGAGGTAAGGAGAGATAGGGATCTCTGAGAGGTGAGGTAAGACCTATGACCACCTCAGCTTATTGCCTGAAGGGCAGTTTAGGCCAAGTGCAAGGGCAGGAGAAGTCAGGTGGAATCCAGTTAAGAAACCAAAGCTGCCCCAGCCGGAGTGGCTCAGTTGCTGAGTGTCAACCTATGAACCAGAAGGTCACAGTTTGAATCCTGGTCAGGGCACATGCCAGGTTGCAGGCTTGATCTCCAGTGTGGGGCGTGCAGGAGACAGCCAATCAATTATTCTATCTCATCATTGATGCTTCCATCTCTCTCTCCCTCTCCTTCCCTCTCTGAAATCAATAAAATATATATTTTAAAGAATTTGCATTTCTAACTGGTTTTCAGTTAATGCTGGTTCCACTTTAAGAAACACTGGTATGTCTGAGAGATTAGGGCAATGTAGCTAAAGGGTAAACTCAGAAAGAAAGAAATTATAGCATTTTTGAAAAGCTGTTATTTTTCCTTACAATCACAATAAAATAAAATTTAAGTAAATAAATAAAAAATCCCAGGCCTTTCTGGAATACCTTAAACAAATTGCATCAACAAAGGATAATCACCATCCTTTTTGAGAGCAATTCAATCTCAAACCAGAGTGGAGTCGAACTAGACAAACCCCTTATTCCCACATGCTGTCGTATTTCAGCTAGTCTTCTCTTACATCCCTTTGGGGAAATAGTTATTATTATAGGTCAAAAGGAATTTAAATATTTCATCTCTCTTTCTCCATCATGGGCTTTGGCCCTTGTTCTATTTCCTTTTATTGTAACACGTTTTATTCTTCTACCTGCTCACTTTCATATTGCTAATTCTCTCTCTTTCTCTCTCTCCCTCTCTCTCTATATATATATCTCTATCTCTCTCTCTCATATAACCTTATTGATTTCAGAGAGAAAGGGAAAAGGAGAGAGAAACAGAAACATCAATGAGTAGAGAGAATCATTGATTGGCTGCCTCCTACATTCCCCACACTGGGGATTGAGCCTGCAATCCGGGCATGTGGCCTGACCAGGAATTGAACTGGGACCTTCTGGTTCACAGGTCAACACTCAACCACTGAGCCATGCCGCTGGGCTCATGTGGCTAATTCTAATTAAGACTGAGTTCTTTCAAGAACTTTCTTTTGCACATTCCCATCCCAAACCCTTGTGGCTAGGCCATGCTTTTGCTCCCCTGTAGGCCTTCATTCTAACGTCCAAGGTTTCACTCTTGAGTGATTGCTTCTAAATTATTTTATCACATGCATCCCCTTTATTTCTGCTTGTTAAAGAACGAACTGTATTTCTCTTTAATTTAACACAGTAGCATTTGGGACATTCCAGCTTTCCTGAGCCTGTTTGAGTTACAAAGAGTGTTAGGGATACAGATGAGGGAGACAGGTAATCTGTAATTATAAAATTGGAGAGGAAGAGGGTGGGACAAAATTGTAAATACACAATTTACGCAAGCAAACACGCACATGCAAATGATTGGGGCGGGGGGGGGGGTGTTCACAACATCTCTAAGGACATAATATCAAGTAGCACCAATCTTTAACCCAGATTGGATTGCTGGACAAACCAAGTTTCCCAATCCCCACTCCTGCATCTGACACATTTATGGGCTGCTTTTATAGCTTTTGATCACAATTTCCTAGGAGGCAGCTGGTCCCTAAATCAACAAGTCAGTAAACAACAAGCAAAGCCCAGACCTGTTAACAGAATTAACTACGAGGAGGCCAGTGCTGTTTGGGGACACAGTGAGCGTGTTTATGAGCGCCATTTAAAAATGTCTGCTCATGGATTCGGTTCTGTGTAAGGATCTGGATTGTACTTTCTCATTATTCTAGACTTCTGCTTCCACAGCCCAAAACTAGAGTTAAAGGAACCAAAAGAATAAAACTGATGCAGGAAAAAAAGTTATTCCTGAGACCTGGCTGGGTTGTGCGATTGGTTGAAGCGTTGTGGTTTAATTCCTGGTTAGGACACATACCCAGGTTGTGGGTTTGATCCCTGGTCAGGGCATGTGCAGGAGGCAACCAATAAATGTTTCTCTCTCACACTGATGTTTCTCTCTCTCCCATCCCCTCTCTAAAAAATCAATTAAAAAATATTTCCTGAAAATCTTCATTTCAACCAGAAGGAAGGACAGGTCGAGAACGCAAGGTAGAGTAGGGGACATTGAGGCATTTCTCTTAGGAAAGACTATGGTCTTTTAAAAACAAAAGACAAACAAAACAAAAACACGTTTTTATTAATTTTAGTAAGAGGGGAAGGAATAGAGAGCGAGAGAGAGAGAGTGAGAGAGAGAGAGATTGAGATTGGTCGGTTGCCTCTGAGACACACCTGGACTGAGGATCAAACCCACAACTTGGGTATGTGCCCTGACCGGGAATCGAACCAGCGACCTTTTGGTGTAAGTGACGATGTTCAACCAACTGAGCCACACGGGCCAGGGCAGAATGACTGCGGTCTTGTCACACTTTTACAGGTTGGTAGTCAGAGTTGAGTAAGTGGACCGACAAGCAGAAAGCACAGGGAGCACCTGTCCACTTTAGGGGACACCACACGTTAGAAGAACACCCCGAGTTCTCTGGGAAGGTCAGCAATGTTTTCTACGCAGGACGGCACTCAATTAGCCCAGCCCAGCAAAGCTGTGGGCCGGGGACATGGGCTCCTGCCTTCCAGGTTCCCCCACCACCTCAGAGGCCAAGAGTTGGGGTCTACACCCCGAAGAGAAGATGGGTCCCAGTCCTCAGCACAACCGGAACTGGCCCGGACAGAAAAAACTGACTCCCAAAGGAAAATAACTTCTCACCTCTCCCTCTTTCTGGTCGACCTGAATTTTGATGAATGAGGGAGAAAAAGGGGATAAGGAGGACTCAGACTAGAAAAGTTTCTCCTAAGAAGGTTTCCAATAGGCTTGACTTTTTTTTTTTTTTTTTTTTTTTTAAATATTTTTATTGAGGTATTATATGTGTACATATCTTACTATTACCCCCCACCCCACACCCACACATGCCCTCCCCCCCCCAGAGTTTTGCGTCCATTGTTTATGCTTATATGTATGCATACAAGTCCTTCGTTTGATTTCATAACTCCCCCACCTTTCCCAAACTTTCCCCCTGTACTTTGAAAGTCTGTTTGATGCTTTACTGTCTCTGTATCTATCTTTTTGTTCTTGACTTTTTTAAAAGCTTTGCAGAATGAAAATATTACCGAAAAGGGATGAAGAGCGCCCCAGCCAAGGAAATTTCACTGTCACGGGTTCCCAGCCCCTCAGAACTTCCTTGAAAGGGAAGGACAAAGGCGCCGTTTGCTCAGCTTAGATCATTTTGATGGAGACTCATATGTTATTTTAAATGAACATTGCTCAGCTAGTTAAGCCTTAAAAATCAACCATCCTTGACAACTGTCCAATTTTTTTTTTTTTAAAGTCGTACCTTAAGGGTTTCAGAAGCACATTTATACCGTGAGCTGCAGTAAGCTCTCTACCGGGCTTCATGGCTTGTGCGGGACTGCTGGCCTTGGTTCATTTCAGTCTTTGAAAACTTTATGTTACAGTTAAAAGGGAAAAGAAGTCAGAGGAAATTTTAAAAGCAAAATGGTGCCATTGCTTCAGCAGGTGGAACAATACGAAATTGCAATGCATATTAAATATGTAATCCAGTAGATAATTCCACTTGATTTTTAAAAATATATATTTTTATTGATTTCAGAGAGGAAGGGAGAGGGAGAGAGAGAGAGAGAAATATCAATGATGAGAGAGATTCATTGATCAACTGCCTCCTGCACGCCCCACACTGGGGATCAAGACCACAACCCAGGCATGTGCCCTGACCAGGAATTGAACATTGACCTCCTGGTTCATAGGTTGACACTCAACCACTGAGCCACACTGGCCAAGCTACACCTGATTTTTAAGATTTTAGCTCTCACTAGTTAACTAACAATGTTTAACAGGAAAGGAAAGCGCTCCATTTCTTTGCTGACACCGATCTGTTACTCACACTGACATTCCTGATGGGATGAAAAGGACAAGTGCTGAAGTCACGTGTGCATCCTCTATGTGCCCAGTCTCCACATGAGAGCAGAGCAGCGGCTTTTACATTCACACTTAATATAACAGTTTTCTTTACTCCGTAAAAGTTCAGTCTTCACAGCTCCTAACGACGCTGACAAAAATGTTTGGGGAAAGAGCAGCCGAGAGAAGACATGACATTTTGCAGAGTCTCGAGTTTATCTTTAGGAAGAGCAATTCTAAACTACGCCTGAATGGAGCTGCCCAGATATCTGTGTGAACACGAAGCTGTTCCCATTAGTTCTTGCTCAGTAAATGCAAATATTGTGAACACGCAGTTTAACAGCGGCGGATGTCACCGCTACGGCTTTCTGAATGGCAACATTGTAAAACACGCCCCCGAGTAATAAACACATTTATTAAATGGGCCTCCCTACAAACTATGGACACACACACACACACACACACACACACACACTTCACTGGACAGATTAAGTGGCCACAGTTTGTTTATATACAATAAGATATGTATATATATCCCCCTTATGGTCTGCAACTATAACAACACAATGTCATGTTTTGAAGAATGCTCTCATTATTTAAGTATATATGTCCTTATCAACATTGAAATATGTATTTTACGGGGAAAATAAATATGCATATTACTTTCTATTGAAGGTCTGCTTTAAGCTTTCATAGGACAACCATATTAAAATCATATATGGCTCCCCAATGTAGTAAAAATACATATATATTTCTATATGTAATGGATATCTTTATCTTCTAAAGGGAATTAAGGTATGCCCATATTTCTTCTTCCACGTGGCTTTTATTACAGCCTTCAAACTCTGGCATCTGTGATTAAACTTCCTTTCATTCTTTGATGTGGGTTTTCCGACTTGAAAAGAGATGATAGAGCAATCTGTCTGCCTTTTCTTCCTGCCACACAGACATTTTTCTAACTTTAAATATTTTAAATTCCCCTAATTACAAGTTTCTGTCATTCTCTTCATCAGGGTTCACACTGAGAAATGAGGAAAAGATATATTTGGTTTTAAGAAAGAAAATGAGAAAACTTAGTAAATTTTAATGCTCTTCTTCAAGGGCCTTTGAGCCTTGTGCTTGAATATGTATGCCATACGTATGCTGATATGACATTAGAATAACTGTTGTCATGTGATGTACTTGGGGAAACTGAGGCACAGAATAAAATCATTTGTCCAACACCTCGGAAAGACTGTATCTGCACCCACAAACTGATTGACAGGGAGACAAATCATTTTTCAAAATAACTCTCCTTTTGCTTTAGCAATATTTTTCTAAGCTTGTCTAAACATTATGCTGTACACCTGAGACTAATACAAAATAATATGAAATATAAACTGTAATTTTAAAAATTAAAAAATTACCAAGATGTAAACCTCCATAGTACCTTCAGAAATAAAACAGGTGTTTTAATATATATATATACATATATATATATATATATTTCTAAACTTAAACTTTTATACAGAGCCAAATTATCAGCCAAAGTTGGAACCTCAATTCAAATATCATTATTCCAAATTTACAATCATTTTTACAGCCTGAGCAAAATTTTGCCTTCATATATCTGAAGAAAAATTTATCTAAGTAAATTAACAGCAAAACAAATTTCATAGGGGATATTTAACTATATAAGCTAAAATAGCTTTAGGGGCTACTATTAATTTAGAAGCAAGTATGTCACTACAAAAAATTGATAAGCAAATCATTCTTATGTTGTTTTTTTTAAATGGCTCTAAATTCCTCTATTAGCATGCTTTATAAATCCAATTCTAATTCAGTTTGAGTTATTTCACTTCTTGTCTGTTCCTCACTCTGTAGTTGGCATGATGGCAGGAATTGTAACAATTTTTTAAATTTACTTTCTAAATTATAATACAGCAAAATCAACATTTGTTTTGATGTACAGTCCTATGAATTTTAATATGTGAATAAAGTCACGTAATTACCACAAGAATCAAGCTATAGAGCAATTCCATGAAATCCCACCCCCACCCCCACCCCCAAAATCCCTCTGTAGTTTTTTTCTCTCTTTATTCAAACTGTCCCCACCCCTAACCCCTGGCAAATGCTGATCTGTTCCCAACACTCTAATTTTGTCTTTTTGTTTATGCCATATTGATGACATCATATAGTATGTAACCTTTTGAGACTAGCTTCTTTCATTCAGCATAAATTCATCTAAAATGTTGTGTGAATCAATGATTTCTTCTTTTTCAGTGCTGAGTCATGTTCCATTGCATGGATGTACCACAGTTTGTTAATCCATTCATCCTTGGAAGACATTTGGATTATTTCCAGCTTGGGACAATTGTGAATAAAACTCGTTTAAATAATCACGTATATGTTTGCATGTAAAAACAAGTTTATAATTCTCTAAGTTAAATATCCAGCAGTGGGATTTATTTATCATATGGGAGGTGTATATTTTAACTTTATTATAAACTTCTACATTGTTTCCTAGAGAGGCTATGTCATTTTGCATTTCAATTAGCAATGTATTTAAATTTTAATTGTTCAACGTACTCATCAGTACTTCATATTGTCACACTTTTAAGTGTTAGGTAAGCACAGAGGACAACGGCCAAATATGAAATGGGAGCAACTGAATTTCAACCCCCAGTTTTGGCTAAAGCACAGTCAGTTTCCTTCTAAAGGCAAATAGGTGAACACGCAGCCATTAGAATATGGTCTATTTATATAATTCTGTAGCAAATCTGCTTTGCCATCTGTCTTTGTCTCTAAATAACTCAGAGTTCAAGAGTTTACATGGGGCTGCACTTGAGCACGTTTTGGATAACAGGCTACGGAGCCCTGAATTCTATCTCAGAAAGAACAAAACCGTGTTGCCTCCATCCACTGCCATGCCTCGCTCTCTGCAATCACTTCGACAGCCTCTGACCACGGAGAAAATCATCCCCACTGGACGGTTCATGGAAATGGTCGTCCCCTGCTAGTTTTTCCCAGTTTCATAAAGTGACACTGGCTGGCTTCCCCTATGGAGGGGAAAATAAAAGGCCGCCAGGAAAAAAATGGAAGAGGGCTGCTGAGAAAAGACAGCAGACACAGTGCACGAGGGCAGGGCATCTGTGTTGCTGTTTAGTTTCTCTTCTTTTCTTTCCACCCCTTTCGGGACAACATCGCTAGCAAGGTAACAGAGGCACTGTTATAGAATCTTCTGAACAACGAAATAGTTACCCTCTGTGATCACCTCAATCCCAAAGCAGTTTTCCTTGGAAAGTAGGAAAATCCATCCCCATCTTCCAGCTCCCTGTCCCCATGAAGGCAGACTTATACCACATTCCACCAACAAAAATCTCAGTGGCACCAATAAAATCAAGCAAAACACCATTAGTTAGAGTTTTGTGAATTCCAAATGTGTGACCTTCAGAAATAGTTATTCGTCTGAAATTCCTCTGGCTTAATGAGGTCTTTATTTACAAATTATTGTAAATGACATGAAACTACTTAACAAAGGATAAATGATGTTCGTGCATGAAAATACTTCGGGTGCACCCTTTAATGTTTTCAAGGTTGCTGCATTAGTGCCAGAGGAAATCGAAAAGATAACTTTATCAGACATTTACCTTACGCATGAGGAACCTAAAACCCAGAAAGGGGAAGAGACTTGATATATTCATTCAGACAGCCACCTAAAGATTTCTACTAGTGTCCATTAGCTTCCAAATGCAGGTCCAAAACTGGTTTCTAACATGCTCAGGAGTGTTATACGTGACTTTACTAGGTGTACCAGTTAATAATGAGGATTTCAATACTAGTAACAAGGCAAATGCTCCTAACTTTAGTATTGCATGTGTAACACCATCATTTACTCTCTCCTTTTCAGTTAGTTTAGGAAATATTTATCACACTAATTTATCATCCTTTGACAGTAAAAAAAAACAAACAAAAAAACACACACACACAAGTATGCGGGACAGTGTATTATTAAAAAACATGACGTATGAATCCACAATCCTGAGAAAATTAGAATTTTCAAATATATTCTTGTTAATATTAAAAGTATTCAATATCAAGACAAAAAAAGTAACTATTTTGCAAAGAAGAAAGCACTGCTGATCCATGATTATTGAACACACACTAGGATAAGTATTGCCTTTTAATATGCTTGTTTTCTACTTTAAAACAATTGAACCTACAGATAAAAAAATGTATATCAATTGAAGCTGAGGTCATTCATTAGTGAGCCACAGGGAAAATCCCTAGGATACAACATAAAAGAAAAAATTGCATAAATTAAATGAGCAAATTTCAAATGCTTCTACTTTTATGTATATTAAATGCTTCTGATGATGAGACTGAACAAATGTGACCAAAGAGATTCTTGGAAAAAATGATGTGGAGTGGCCCGGCCAGAGTGGCTCAGTGGTTGAGAGCCGAACCAAAAAAAAACTGTCGGTTTATGTAGTTTCCCATCATTATTGCATACCCTTCTGCCTCCACCTTCACCTCTAAAAGAAAAAGTCGGGATTCATTTCTCCATCCAGGTCAAGGAAAAGAATACCTGACCCTAATTACAATCTGATGTAAGGAAGCCAGATGCCTACTACGCAAACACGTGAAAGAAGAAGAAAAAATTATGGACACATTCAAACACATGTTTTAAGGGGAATGACGATTTATCACATAAATCTAAAAGGAAAGATGTGTTGCGGACCATCTGGTAAGTGACTTATATAGATCCATACGTTAGCATCCGTTGTCATGTTTTCAAATCACAGAATTCCAAAACTGTGCGATGAGTTTTCTGAATGCAATGAGTTTGCAGCACTGATTATTTTTTTTAATCCTAAAATAAGTCTTGGACTTGACCTCTACCTAAAATCCTGTGTGGGGTTTTAGAGGTTAACATAAGCCTCCATCAACCCTCACAATCATCTTACCGGTAGAGGCAGGTGGGCGTGATGGTTAGAATGACCATTTTACAGACAGGTAACTGAGATGCCTGGCTGATGGTTGCATAGTCAGGACTCTGGGCTGTGATCTGTTCACTTCCTTAGACTTCCTCCAGGATTTGCAACAGAATGCAAGCCTTTGGCTATCAGAGCATCCACTCTCTAGGGTTTACCAGATGGTTCCTGAACTAGGCATAAGCTCTTTGAGGGAAGGGACTACGGGGTGGGGAACCTTTTCTCTGCCAAGGGCCACTTGGATATTTATAACATAATTCGAGGGCAATACACAATTATCAACTTAAACATTAGCCTGCTATAGTTGCTCAAACATTTAATTAACTCACCCCTAATGGCTTGGCAGGGCCAGACCAAATGATTTCTTGGGCCTTATTCATCTCGTGGGTGCACATTCCCCACCCCTATAAGGCTCCGCAGTGGCTGGCACAGTACCTTTCCAGACAGGAAAACAGGGAAAGCTTGTTGAAAAAATTAATGGAGAAAGGAACACTAAGCAATTCCTACTACCTAGAATGTACTCAGCAATGTGATAGACACTAGATAAATAAACAAAATATAGACTTTGTCCCAACAAGACTAACAAAATGGAAAGAGCAAAGCACAAGTTATTATTAGAACTAAATTGTTCAACATAAAGCTTTAAGTTCCAGACTAGTGAGTATAAGTCTGAGAGAAGTTAGAGCTTCACATGTATCTGGAAATAGTTAATTTATCAATGGTAGGGAAAATGGGAAGAAACAAAAAATTAAATACACAAAAATAAAGCAGAAGCAAAATAATGGAGTTTTTAAAAGTAGCATTAAAAACGGTATTGGTAAAATTGAGAATATATTTGTTTTATCTTTAATTTCTAAGATTGCATAAAACACTTAATTATTTCAGACGCTGTCAGCTGCTGAAGAGTCCAAGAGGCAAAACAGGGATTAATATGAAAGTACTGTTTAAATAAAAAGTTCATCCCTGCTGGTATGGTGGAGTATCAACCCATGAACCAGGTGGTCACTGGTAGATTCCCACTCAGGGCACATGTCCAAGTTGCAGGCTCAATCCCCAGTAGGGGGAGTTCAGGAGGCATCCGATTCTCTCTCACTGATGTTTCTCTATCTCTCTCTCCCTCTCCCCTCCTCTCTCTGAAATCAATAAAAACATATATATATATATATATATATATATATATATATATATATATATATATATATATATATATATATATGCATGCTAAATGTTGGACCATTTGACCGGTCTCTATGACACACACTGACCACCAGGGGGCAGATGCTCTGACTGGTTGGTTAGTTTGCTGCTGGGGTCCAGCCGATCGGGACTGGGCGAGACGGGCCGGACACACCCTGGAGCTCTCCTGTGGTCTCTCCCCAGCCAGCCAATCTCAGGTGGTCCCTCCCTGGCCTCTAAAATATTTCTTCTAATTAATTTCCTTTCAATGTGCATGGATCTGTGCACTGGGCCTCTAGTATTTAAATAAAAAGTTCAAATACACAGGTTACAGAAAGAAGTCAGCAGTGCGGAGAGAGAGGGAGATGCTACGGTTCCCACGTGGCCGTGTAGCGTGAGTTTAGCTGAGCAAAGTGGATAAAAAGGAGAAAAGCTCAAAGGCGGGTCGCCTTGGGTTCTTCTGAAACCGCCTGTGTTTACTCCCACATGAGGTCCCTGCAGTAGAAGCCTTCGTGGAGGCAGGCAGGACAATTAATTAGCTGCTTCTCTCCCCCCAGTGATGGCACCACCAAGACCAGGGGACCAGGGGCACGCCCGCCGGAGCCGTCAGTTCCAGGTAGTTACCATGAAGGATATCACTGCGAATGAGGATCAGGGCCCAACACCACTTTGGAATAGTAATTTCTTCATTCTTATTCAAATCTGGCAGGCGAGAGAATATAACTCGATCTAAATTGGCCATGTGATCCTGATGGCATCCTGCTAATGGGCCGTTCACTTAATTTATGTAATTTTAAAAAATTAAATAGTCGTATTTTAAATCCCCGCTGCAGTCCTTCAGAGGGAAAGTACATGCTGAAAAGTTACAGTGTCTTTATAAATCAGCACGACCAAACTTCTTGGCTTGTTGACTGTGCTCACCTCAAGTTTTACCTTTTCTTTGGGTTCCCTTTTGGCTCGTGAGGAATATTCTAGAATCCCATGAGCAGGTCACTGAAAGCTCTGCTGTGGGCAATCCAGGTCTGTCAGTTTGGGTTTAGACTGGAACGCAAATCTGCTGCTTTGTGAACAGATCTGAGCATCTAGCAGGCTGGGTTCCAGGTATGTTTGCAAAGAGGACTTACCCAGCAGGGCAAATGCCACATTCAGAAATCCACAAAACCAAAGTCACTCTTTGTTATATATACACGATTTAAAAAAAAAACAAACAAACATGTCAGTTCATGAACCACAAGGCCACTCTGACCAACTCAGATCACTGTTTCAAATGGACAGTATTTCAGCAGCCCAGGCCTCAGCAGGCTTTCCTGAAATAGTCCATTTGCAGTATATTTCATTTTCCCTCTGGAAAAATACCTCCTGCATTTCAAGGAACTGATTTAAAACTCCACCTCTCAAAACACAATCACTTTTTTGTTTGTTTGTTTATCTTTAAAATATATTTTTTTATTGATTTCAGAGAGGAAGGGAGAAGATCGAACCCATAGCCCGGGCATGTGCCCTGACCAGGAATCGAACCATGACCTCCTGGTTCATAGGTCGAGGCTCAACCAGTGAACCACAGCAGCCAGGCAGAGAACACAATCACTTTTAATTTCAATATGTACTCTCCTTACACAGGTCTGACTTAGGTACAGAAGAGTGGGTAGATTTACTCTTGGTCCTTGAATAGGCTGTCACCTTTATAAAAACACACTTTTGCAGGTACTTCCTGCCATGTACTTAGAATCATTTCACAAAAGTGATTTTTTTTTTAGATTTTCAAAAAATAAATACTATGGCTCTGCTTATGGAACCCTGCACGCTCTATCTACTAACATAACCGACCTATTCATGAGTATTTTTCCATTTTCGGTCACATGCAGAAACGCCCACCCCTTTCCTTGGAATGGCCGATTTTCCCTCTGTGAATCCACTACCAGGTACTCATTCTCATTGAACGGGATTAAAAATAGACCGAGCAGGTTCATGCCTCCCCATGGATCCTTTCTATGAAAAGAATAGGAACCACCCATTCGATGCCCCGAGAAGGAACAGTCTCCCCATTTAGAAACGTTAGTTCTCAGTTTCCTGTTGAAAAACAGAGTTAAATCTTAGGTGCGGCGAGGTTCCATTCTCTCGAGTATTCATTATTAGGGCGCTTTTTCTGCCTGATTGGTTAAAGAAGACAACACAATCTGTAATTGATTTTTTTTTTACCACTGAACAACTAATTTTATCTTCCAAAAAAAGACCTCTCGGGTTTATTAACTGTGCAATCACAATTTACTGAGGTCTCTTCATCCAATTAGCCCTGCAACAATGCAATTTTTTCCCTTATTTTACTTCTCTTTTAAGATAGACAGCAGCTCTCCTCTATTTTGGGTGTTTTTCTCACGACAACAATCCATTATTACAGCTGAAGGATTTTTTGAACCCAATTCTGGGCTTCCCTTTCCTTATTTCCTACATCAAAAAATGTATTGTTTCCAAATTGTAGCAACCAGTGGCTCTCCCATGAATATGCTCTGTCATTTTTTAGAAATAGGATTTCAATCTAGAAATAATCCACTAAATTTCTTTGGTTATTTATTCTTTTTCTCCCCATTTGTATTTCTTTACGTATTTCACACTTAGCTCTATAAAAACAAGTTTCAATGAAATGATTACATTATTATTATTAGTTTGATTGATTTTTAGAGAGAGAAGGAGAAGGAGAGAGAGAAACATTGATGTGAGAGCATAACATTGATTGACTTCCTCTTTCATGCCTTCTTCTGAAGATGGAGCCCGAAACCTGAGCATGTGCCCTGACCAGGAATCAAACCAGGGATGACACTCAATCAACTGAGCCACACCAGCCAGGGTGAAATTACTACATTATTAAAACTTTTGTCTACATGCTATTTTCCTTCCGTATGTCCAGCAAGATAAACTGACTATATTTTACCTTTCTCTATGTTAATTGCAGGCCTATGGGATTCATACAGACTCTCATCAATACCTATATCACAAATTGCTTCTACCAAATAGACAAGAAACATTTTTTTTTTAGTGCCTAGCACCACAACTCTTCCAGATGTCAAATGAGTGCGTGAGTGGAAATCTGGAAATAGAGCCCCGAAGATCAATAGGTGTGATGAGAAGGCATTTCCAGGCTCAGGGGGCAGTCGCTGTGATTCTAAGTGGATCAGAGATACGATCCCGGCCCCTGTGAATGGGAAGGACACTGGATGCCATCGGAGGGAGATATCAGCCCTAATGCAGTGAGGTAATGTGCAGAGAACAGAGGAGTCCAGGAATGAGCCATTGCCGGAGGAATCTTAAAAATAAGCTCAGCCCTAGCTGGTTCAGTGGATAGAGCGTCAGCCAGTGGGCTGAAGGGTCTTTGGTTCGATTCCAGTCAAGAGCACATGCCCGGGTTGCAAGTTCCATCCCCAGTAGGGGGCATGCAGGAGGCAGCCGATCAATGATTCTCTCTCATCATAAATGTTTCTCTCCCTCTCCCTTCCTCTCTTAAATCAATAATAATATATTTTAAAAAATAAATAAGCTCATACTTGCCTCCCAATCCTCAGAAGAAAGATGGGATTTCAGAGTTGAAAGCCCCCAGAACTGGAGGAGTGAACTTGGAGTTCCTCGCTCATCCACCAAAGCCACAGCCCGGGTAGTTAGAGTGATGTCAGCATGCTGCCCCAGGAATAGACGGGAAGACTGCTGACACCTCCTCGTGGGCGGGAGGGGGGCGGAATGCTGACTCTCCGCAGGCTCCGCCTGGACGTTTCTAGGAAGGCTGCTGAAGCACACATTTCAGGCCAAAAGGCCCAAGAAACGGTCAACGTAGAGGGTTTTTGCACATGCTAGGCACACTGCAGCAGCCTTCGGAGCAAGGAGCAACTCAGCAGTCTGTCAATCAAAGGTCCCCAGGCGGACAGACCACGGAGGCCACTGCTGACCTTGCTGGGCCACCAGGACAAGTAGCATGGAAAGTGGCGGACAGAAGAAATCCCCCAATGAAATCAGACAAAAATAACATTATTGCCAGAATGAATTTCTTCTCTTTGGCCTCCTTTGCAAACTCACGGTGCACCAGCCTCTGCTTTTACCTACGTTTCTAGAAGGCAAACGGGATGCTACCCTGAAGCACAGAGCAGGCTCTTCGCCTCCTTTAGAAGCAGGTATTTATAGCTTTGTTTTTTGTTGTTTCCCAACAGTATTTCACCTTGGATAGAACATCTCATATAGTCATTGGCTCTGCTTTCTTTGTAAATCATTATTAAATTCGCCTATAATTAACTCTTGATTTATTATGTGAGGTCAATCAAGTCTAATACTTATTTTATTGTGTATAGAAGTGGAAAAAGAGATGAAAAGGTGGTCTCTTTTTATTTATCTTAGGCTTGAGTTGAAATAGTAGGTAGAATCTAACAAGGAGAGAGCCTAGCGTGCAGATGGAATAAAATTAATAATATCGGCATGTTAAATTCTTACAATAAAGTGAGTTTACTTGTGTGAGAACTTGTTGACTTGGGGCTTATAAAAGCCTATGAAGGAACTTATATAGATTAATAGTTCTAAAATTTTTATTGAAATCCAACCAATTAGCTGAGGATGAAAAAAATGGAATAAAATACAATGCCAACTTTATTCTCAGGTCTAGAGAGAAATCTTAAATGTGATCGGACATTTATGACATCGTAAGTGAAGTGCCACCATCACTGCTCTTGTGGGGCTAAAAATAAACTTGGGGCCCTACAGTGAATATTTACTGATCAACTCCAATGTGCAGAAGATGTTCCAGCCACACCCATCCCTCACCGCTGACTCTGAAAGTGTTCTTCATCGCCCAGTTGGACACATGGACGCATCAGCCTGAGACAGGCGGCCTGGGATATAAAACCCAACCCATGGCGTCCACTTGACCAAACAGACATGAACCTGGTATTTAAGAATGAATATGTAGTCACACACACACACACACACACACACACACACACACGGTGTGTCCCTCCTAGAGAGAGTACTGCTTCTCTCCCATGCCTGTATCCCTAGTATGTAAAACAGCCCATGCGCATCCCTTCCCTCCCCTCCACACTTCAGGGCTATAATTTCTAGGAAAAGAAGAAATAATAAAGAATGATTACACAATCTTGTTTGGGCGAAAAGCTAACATATGGGTATCCAGGCCAAAAATATGGATTTCAAGAAAAAGCATATGGGTGCCCATATGGAAAAAAAGGTTTCCTGGCCGGAAACTCTGCCGCTGCATTTTTTATGCCTCTACATGCGGTACTGTTTCCCTTCTACCGAGGAAGGCTGCCCGCCGACAGAGTCTAAGGTCAGAGATTCACATGAAAACTTCCCACGGTGCTGCACTGTTATCATCTTTACTCATTTTTTATTCCCTGAATCCTTTTCATCACTTAACAGCTCAACGGATCTGACCATCAGAAAACACAGATATTTACATTACTATTCATAACAGTAGCAAAATTACAGTTATGAAGTAGCAACGAAAATAATTTTATGGTTGGGGATCACCACAACATGAGGAACTATTAAAGGGCTGCGGCATTAGAAAGGTTGAGAACCACTGTTTAGGGGGTAAAAGTCATGGCAGCATCAAGAGAGAACAGGAGACTTTAGGGAAATCTGTCCACAGTGCTATTTTCCTTTCAAGACAGTGGATTGTGTAGGAGCTGAGAGGGAAATCTGAAGCTATCACACAATTTACAAGAAAACATATCCTTCCATGAAGAACTCTCACTGTGTCTCTTTTAAGAAAAAAAAAAAAAAATATATATATATATATATATATACACATATATATGTATATATATATATACTAATAGCCCGTTTGCACGAAGATTCGTGCAATAGACCTTCATTCACCTGGCTGCCTGCACCAGTTTTCTGCCGGCACCAGGGACCCAGGCCTTGGCTGTGGCCACCTAGGGCGGCTTTCCCCGGCCTTGGGCTCCGCCACACCCCAGCTTCCCTGCAACGGTTTCCTGGTGGGCGTGGTTGATGGGCGTGGCTTGGTTGGTGGGCGTGGCTTGGGTGTAGCGAAGGTGCGGTCAATTTGCATATTTGTCTATTATAAGGTAAGATATACATATATATATTTTTTTATTGATTTCAGAGAAAGGAAGAAAGAGGGAGAGAGAGGGGGAAACATCAATGATGAGAGAGAATCACTGACCAGCTGCCTCTGGCACACCCCCTACTGGGGATCGAGCGCAAAACCCAAGCACGTGCCCTGACTGGGAATTCAGCCTTGACCTCTTGGTTCATAGGTCAACACTCAGCCACTGAGCCATGCTGGCAGGGCTAGCGTGCCTCTTTTGGCATTCAGATAACGAGAACATAAATTCAGACTCTGGCCTTACAATATGTCAGGGGCAAATACAGCAGGTGTGCCCACCAAGGAGAGCCTCTTGCCGATTTGCAGTCCCGAGGCTCTGGGTTTCATATGAGCATCCACCGCCTTCCATCCTGAAGGCTCCCTGTGGGGCTTGACTTAACAAAGACCATATTATGGGGAGTGTAGCTGTGGTATGTAAAGCTCACAGGGACTATTACAGTCCCTTCTGACCCCTTTAACCAGTTAACTGTCACGCAGCCAAAACTGAAACCATCCCCACACGCCACGATATTTTGAATATAATTTAAAAAATCAATTTGCAATGAAGATTATAAAAATAAATATATTACTCACAATTTGGGTGTTCTTGAATATTTTCCGTTGAAAATTCTCACGAAAAAAATGATTTTTTAAAGTGTATGGCGTACGAAGGGTTAAGGAATCCATTCACACCAGTGGTGTGAAAGGCAAAGCTAAGGAGAACCAAAACCCCACGGAAGGGCCACGCAGAGGAAGCTGACATATAGGACAGACACAGCGCTGTCCTCACAAATTGTAACCGCATCCAGAGACGACAGCAATTACAGCCGGCGCAGCTGAATTATTCAACCTGCCTCTCCACCACCCGCCTGCTCTGCATCTCTAGACCCAGAATCAAAGCCACCTCTTTGTGTTCTTATCATATGATGGCCAAGCTTACCTTGTTTTAGGGTAATTTTTTCCACAGTTGTCAGTCACCAACCATACAATGTCTGCATACAAGAATACAGTCCAAGCCCTAACCGGTTTGGCTCAGTAGATAGAGTGTCAGCCTGCGGACTGAAAGGACCCAGGTTCGATTCCGGTCAAGGGCATGTACCTTGGTTGCGGGCACATACCCAGTAGGGAGTGTGCAGGAGGCAGCTGATCGATGTTTCTCTCTCATCGATGTTTCTAACTCTCTATCCCTCTCCCTTCCTCTCTGTAAAAAATCAATAAAATATATATTTTTTTAAAAAGAATATAGCCCAAGTTCCTTAAATGGACATTTCTCAGACTATTCGCAAACTGGTCCTAAGCTACCCTTCCAAACTTATTTTCTGTGTGTGTGTGTGTGTGTCTGTATGTGTGTGTTTTAATACATACCACACTCAAATTAATTGATGTTTCTTGGAAAAATACATCCGCCTCCAGCTTCCAAGACCTTGCTGCCTAGACTGTTCCCTTCCAGTCATTGTCCTTCCTTCAGTAGCATTTACTGAGCAAACAATTTGCCTGGCAATGTCACCGATAATGGGAATATGTCGGCAACCCAGTAAGCACGGTTCCTGAATTCAGGAAGCTTATAATCTACTCAAAACCTAAACCATCCTTGGAGGCTCAGCAAGAATCCCCAATGTCTTTCTGATGCTTCAGCAATTAGTAATTCCCCCAACTCCCCATCAGATCAGACTAAAGCTCCACAGTGCCTGAGAGAGACCCAGGGCCCCATCGGGCACACGAGAACACGAATGCACTTTAAAGATATGAGTGAAAGGAGCTCTCAAGATAAGTCGTGAAGGAATTAAAGAAACATGAAGCCCAGCTGGTGTGGCTCAGTGGCTGTGTTGACCTATGAACCAGGAGGTCATGGTTTGATTTCCGGTCAGGGCACATGCCCAGGTTGCAGGCTCAATCCCCAATGTGAGGTGCGCAGGAGGCAGCCAATCAATAGTCTCTCTCATCATTGATGTTTCCATGTCTCTCTCCCTCTCCCTTCCTCTCTGAAAAATAAAAATATATTTTAAAAAAAGTAAAAGACAAACATGAAGATCCGTCATTCATTTAGCTGAGTGCATCATTTGTCCTAAGCACAGGATTTGGCAAATAAAGGGCCACCAATATATTTTTATTTCATTGCAGATGGGAATAGGACATAGTTCCTTCCATAATGGCATAGAGATGATAAGACGTAAACAACCAGGCAAGAAGTACATAAATAAAATGCCTACTGGAAAAAATGATGTCAGCAAGGAAGTGACTATGCCACAAGGCATGAGAAATTACAGATTGTCAAACTATGATTGTTCCTTAAAGGTAGGACCCCTCTCCACCTCACAAAAAGCCTGCTATGGGACTGCTTAGGGAATACAATGCATCGAACTGCAGAATCAACACTAATTTGGAATTATTGTCTACATGCAATGTAATGTTGGATTCAATTAGAAGCGATGCCATGATTTGGAATTGAGTCAAAACAACACATTATTCAGTGCTTCTGGACAAGCTTTTCCAAAATGCATGTTGGCTGGAGTTTGTGGAAATGCTGACCTCTTGACCGGGAACAGAAGCAGGCGATTTTCCTGATGTTTATCCTGTGGATGTTGCCCATCCCTCATCCGGAGTTGCCCAATGAGTATTCCGCTCCCGTGATAAGCGATGCTCTGCTTGGCTCTGACCACCTTCCAACTGCTGTGACGATGGGGCCGATCAGGAAACTCTGACCCAGCAGTGAGTTTCATTTCACAGACTCAGGAACCACAGGGTACAGAGTCTTAAAAATAGATGCCTTGAAGCCAGTGGTCAATTTCTCTCTTAAAGGCCTGCGCTCCTAACTCCCTGAGTCAGGTCATTTGTCCTGCAAATATTTGGAAAAAAGCCTGAATCGACGCGACAAATGTAAAGCGAGCCAAGCCAGCCAGCCAGTTCCTAGGGGGGCAGCCTCAGCGACCCATTTCTACGTCCACAGCCCCTCCATCAGGTGCTTGGGCTGAGTCTCTGTGCTCGGTTTCTCTTGCTTGCACATAATCTCACTATTAAGTTTACTGTCTCTACAGAAGTATTCGCAGGCTTTAACAGGAAGGCTATCCTCCTTCCCTCCTAGCTTTACATCTTATTTTTAGGAGGAAGAAAAGATGAGGGGCTGGGGAAGGAGGCAGTGGGGGGAGGGAGAGAGCGGTTACTTGCCAACCGGCACATGTTCCCACAGAACACGGTCAAGTGGTCAGAGCGGCGCTGATGTTAATTAGCAGTGAAATGAGGAATGAAGCGGCATTAGCCCGGAGACCAATCAATGGGAAAACCACTCCAAGCAGCCGCTTAATGAAGTAGTATACAGCTGTTTATTTTTAGTCCGTTTTATCCTGACCCAAAGAAAAATTCTCCCTTAATTAATAAAAGAAAACTCGCTCAAGTATATTTCTTTGCAAAGCCGGGGTACAACTCTGATTTATGTATTTACAGCCTAATTCCCTACACTTATTTCTTTCCATTAATCAGACAAAATCATAAAAATTAGGTGGGTATCCATGCCTGTAGCAAACCAGAAATATGCTTTTGTCTTTTTACCTTCATAGATGTTCATACTTGTTTTGGTTTATTTAAAAAAAACATCACTTTTGCCCGGCTGGCATGGCTCAGTGGTTGAGCACCGACCTATGAACCAGGAGCTCAAGGTTTGATTCCTGGTCAGGGCACATGCCTGGATTGGGGGCTTGATCCCCAGTAGGGGGCATGCAGGAGGGAGCTGATGGATCATTGATATTTTTCTCTGTCTCTCTCTCTCTCTCTCTCTCTCTCCCTTCCTCTCTGAATTCAATTTAAAAATGTTTAAAAAAAATCAAACATCACATTTTCTTGAGAAGACAGCCCTATTTTTTATTCTAAGTGGAATATATAAAATTTTCTGTTAACAGTAAAGAAGACTCATATTTTTCAACTGTGAAGGAAATTACTTAGAAAATATTTTTACTTGTTTCCCTTTTAAAAAAAACATGACTGACATCTATCCAAGAGCAAGACCATAAAGCCTATTAATTAAGACCTACTGCTCTCTGGGAGTTTTCGGATAGAAGGCGCATCACAACACACATAGGAATCAAAATCCAGGTGGCCAATTAGGGGTAAAAGTCTCTGTCATCTCCTCAGGATGATGAGAAAGCAGGGACGTCAGTGTGAACAGACTAGTCTCTCTGAGAACCTCTCCCTCAGCCCTAATTGGGAGATAAAATTGTCCCCTAAAGGATACAAATGTTCTACCTGAGCGAGTTCCAAGTGAACGAGAGGGACTCCTCAAATGAGACAGTCTTATCCACAACCCTGGCAACCTGCTGGTCCGCTTTTCCTACCACCCGTGGGCATGTACGCAAAAGCGCACACACTCACTGTAGCCAGGCAGACTTGAATTAATATAATTTGGTGGGGGAATCGGGAAGGAGGAATTAAAAGAGTTTCTTTCTCCTGCCCCACCGGCGTAGCTCAGTGGTTCAGCAGCAACCTATAAACCGGGAGGTCATGGTTGGATTCCGGTCAGGGTACATACCCTGGTTGCAGGCTCCATCCCCAGTAGGGGGGGGGGGGTGCAGGAGGCAGCTGATTAATGATTCTCTCTCATCATTGATATTTCTCTCTCTCCCTCTCCCTTCCTTTCTGAAATCAATAAAAAAAAATACTTTTTTAAAAAAAGAGTTCCTTTCTCATGCCTTTTTTTCTTCCCCCTTTTCTTCTTTCTATGTAATAATTTGATAAGTGGCAGCATCCCCTCATGACACAGAAAAATTAGTGTTTGCCAGTGTGTCCAAGTGGAAACCAGACCATAACTATAAAGACCATGAACAACGAGCTTCCTTGCTTTTTTCTAGAAATTGAAAGCCCATGCCTGTGGTCAGCAAACTGCAGTTCGCGAGCCACATGCGGCTCTTTGGCCCCTTGACTGTGGCTCTTCCACAAAATACCACGGCCTGGGTGAGTCTATTTTGAAGAAGTGGCATTAGAAGAAGTTTAAGTTCAGAAAATTTGGTTCTCAAAAGAATTTCAATCGTTGTACTGTTGATATTTGGCTCTGTGGACTAATGAGTTTGCCGACCACTGGCCTATGCGTAAGACGACCCTTCTCCTTGTACTCATTCTTCTACCAAGTCCAAGTACTGACTGTTTATCCCTCATTTCCCCCCAAGGGTCACAGTACACAAAGGATTTTTTTAACATCATGCCAAGACTAATGAAATGAGCACCCATTCTTTTCCAAACAAAGTCCACGCAAACCTCTTGCACACCTGAAAAATCAAGCTAAAACTTCAACAGATGGATGCTTGGGTTTGTTGCTATTCCTGGGGAAGCCAGAGGCGCCTCCTGGAAGCATCTCCTAATACTTGGCCTGAGTGTCGTAATTCAGGGCCACTGCAATTTTCTAAGCCTACTTCCCATACAATGAGGCATCTTGAGACAGCAAAAATGAAAAAACAAACCCACTGTTAATGCAACCCTGGGAAACAACAGCCCAGAGGTAATGCCCTTTGTAGGCTGATTTGATAGCTCAGGGTAATGGAAACAAAGCCGCAAACACCAGCCCACCAGCAGCTGGCTGGGAAATTGCCACAGATTGTTAGGGGGGAGCTGCAAACTAGAGATAGGCAATGAAAAGGTTAGAAATGATAGTTAAAAAAAGACAAATGACTCTAAAGACCATATTCTTTAAATCGCTGGAGCAAAACATGTTTATTCGATTTGTTTGGATGCCTATTACAAAAATGCTACTTTGGGATTCTAGGTGCCCAGCCTGTCAATTTTTCAGTTTCTGCACTTTCATGGTTGCTTAGAGCTGCTTAATGCAAACACACTTCCAATAAGAGATTTCCTGCCCCTAAATTACACCCAGTTAAAAGCGAATGAAAATGTAAGGTAAATAACTATAATCAGCCATATTATCTTTCTCTTGGTACCTCTCACTTTACAGGCATATTTAGAGACATCTCTGGGGTCCTATCCTTCTTAACAAGCTGCAGCGTATTTCCTGGAATATTACTTAAGATGCTGTGCAGTGAACATTGCACAGGTTAAAATGTTACCTAGAGACCTAGAAAGGATTGCATCTGTTGCAGAGCCATCTTTTTCTTTTCTTTTTTTTCCACATTGTGGAACGTCTGAGAAGATGAAAGGGCATTTGCTGTGGATGAGATGAAAAGAGATGAGAAGAGTTTAAGTTTGTCTTTCAAGTGTAAGTTCATTGATCAGTCCTTACACAGAAGTTTGAAGAAGGAATGCCGGGAAGAAATGAATGGCGGAGGGAAGGGATGCTCAAGTGAGAAGGCCCCGCTGGAATTTCCCTACAAAGAAAGGACTCAGGAGGAAATCCACTAAGTTACTCTTGGAGGGGGACCATTCTTGCCTTAGATCACCTTTTGGTTGAGTCAATGGTTCTCAAAAATCAGTGTGCCTGAGGATGGCCTTGTGAGGTATGTACATTAGAGCGTTCTGGGCCACTCTGAGAAATCGGGATGAAATAGATGAAGGGATTTTTTAAAACTAGCACTGGCAATGAGTTTGTGGATGACACTTTGAGAAAATAGCTCTGTTAAGATGTTAAAACGTTAGTAGTACACATATTTTAAAAATGGCAAAGGCCGTTTTGTGTGTTTTTTTTAATCGATTTTAGAGAGAGAAGAAGAAAGAGAGGGTAAGAGGGAGAGAGGGAAAGGGAGCGGGAGCGGGAGCGGGGGAGAGAGAGAGAGAGAGAGATTTGTTCTTCCACTTATTGTTTCATTCATAGGTTGACTCTTTTATGTGTCCTGACCGAGGATCAACCTTGCAACCTTGATGCATCAGGACAATACTCTCACCAATTGAGCTACCGGGCCAGTACAACAAAGACTATTTCAAAAAGACTTTAACCCATTCACTTCAGCTTTCCCTACAGAACACATGATTATCTATAATAATAAAAGCGCAATATGCTAACTAGACTGGACAGCCAAACGACCTTTCTAACGTCATTCTGAACAAAGCCACTGCCGCAGTGGCGGCGGCAGAGGCTGAGGCAGAGGCGGTTAGGGGCGATCAGGCAGGCAGGCAAGTGGTTAAGGGAGATCAGGCAGATAGGCAAGTGGTTAGGGACCAGTGGTCCCAGATTGCAAGAGGGATGTCCGGCTGCTGGGCCTAAACCAGTAGTTGGACATCTCCTAGGGGTCCTTGATTGTGGGAGGGTGCAGGCCAGGCTCAGGGACCTTTTCCCTCCCCTAGCTCCATGCACAAATTTCATGCACTGGGCTTCTAGTGATTTATAATCAAGCTTCTGGGAGTATCTTTAGCAAGGAAAACAAAGGGGATAAGAGTTTAGAAGAAGAACCATTAAGTGGCTCAAATATGTGAAATTACCTTGTTCATCCAAAATATAGGATGATGTTCTTCTGTCATCCCAGGGTTAAATTGCCTCAGTTCAATTTTAGGAAAATTGGTAATCATTTTCTTTTTGTGAGGGGTACAATTTCTGAAGAACCCAGTCGTTGAAAAAAGTGAGATGTCACCTCTCTGTGTACAGAGCAGTCCCTAACTCAGGATTGCTGTACCCACATGAGCAGTGTGGCAGATGGGGACAGAGAGCTGGATCTAGGTCCAGTCCCATCTTGTCACTTACTAGTGGTCCAATCTTGGGCAGGGCCTCATTCATTTCTTGGCACACTCATTTGGCCTTCCCCATCTGCCCAATGAATATGCATTCTAGGCAAAAGCAGGCTTTGGCACAATAAATACAAACCTCCCTCTTCAGAAAATGTGAGGGTGAAATGAGATGATAAAGCCGTGCCCTTAGCAAAGAGCCTGGAACATGAGAAGTGCGGACGCACACACATAAAAAAATCGGAGCAATCTGTTAGTTGAACCGAGCGTCAGGACTTAAATTTCAGTGACTCAGTACGAGGCATTAATTTCCTGACTCAAATTATGAGAGTGAGACCGTTCATTTTCAGCGACTTGAAGTATCATTAATATTTGTTGGTGGAAAGGAAACTCAGTCCATATACTCTCATTAATGAAGCTGAGTGTGTTATAGAAGTTGGTACCCACTTGACCAAGAAGTTGTCACAACATGTATACTCTAAAAGTGTGTCTGAATTTAATGGTTCTTTAGAATTTAGAATGATTTTTTTCTATGGAAACCAAGTCATAACTGGAGCTTAGGTTGATAGGTCACTCCACCAAAGCCTATTTCACTTAGAAGTAAATGAACTATTGCTTTTTATGGAAAACATGTCTATGAAGTACTGGATGTATTTTTTCCTGCTGCTACTCTAGGTAGAAAGGAAATCTTAGCTATATCACCCCAGCCCTACCAGCTTCTTCAACTCAATATAATTCCATTAACTCAACTGGAAGAGCATGTACCTCTTTCCACCAGGATCCTGGGCCACAGAAAGAACTAGAAAGGACCTCTAAAGTCTCAGAAAAATTAAGAGGACACAGCAGATTGGTCACCTGTACATATGTTGTTCATTTCCTTTGCAGAAACCACCTGGGTCTCTCTAGAAGATGAATGGTTAAGAATCTTCATGGATAATGATAAAAATTGTCTAGGGCTAAGAACCAAAGATACCTGGATTATAACCTGAATTTTGTTTCCCTATCATACTTAACCACTTTCATGAATAGGATTTGCTGGGACATTTGGAATTTAGATACATATTCTCATTAGTGCTGATTTTATAGACAGCGTTCTCAGTCTTAAGTTCTTCAAGATCTTTGAACGGTGATGTTCAAGGAATGGGTACATGCTATTATTTCTACTCCCTTAGCCACTAAGTTTACCCTTGAAAATAAATGCCTAGAAGCAGGCTCAAAGGACATGAAGAAGGGAAAATGAGATGCTTAGTTTATGTTCTGCACTTGGAAATATGCACTTGGAAACTTGGATTATTTCCGAGTTTCCACTGGAACAGAAGAACGTGTGAACACCTGAAGGGAGTCATCACCATGACAGGAGTTTCAGGGGCTGGGCAAGAGGTCCCTGTCAGCGTTCTTTGCTTCCATCTGCATTGACAATACAGGAGCTGTTAGAGACACTCCGATGATGCTAACACTGATGTGCTCACGGAGGAAGGCAGGGAAAGTCTGGCTGAAGCCCAAACAAATGTGGGTGGCACAGGTAGCAGAAGCCAATCAGCCCATCCAGAAGGTGGGTCTGGCAGGTGCTGGGAGCCACAGTGGCCCAGAAGGTAGCTGGGTTACCTGCCAAGTCTCTGAATGGAGAGCCATAGCCCACTGCTTCATCAACTGAGGTATGTCTTATGCCTGAAGCTTAGCTATCAGAATCACTTATTCTCCTATGCCAGATGGGTGTTTTCTCTTTGCTTTTGTAAATTCAACAATTTTTGTCCTGTCTATACGATATCATAAAGCTGCTTAAGAAATTCCAATTCTTTTTTTTTAACCTTGGAGAATCAGGAGCTCTTACAAGCTCCTTATAAAAGATGTAAATAAGGTATAAAACACCCCATAAACAAGCATTTGTTGCCCTTAATAATGACCTCAGTGGTCAGAAGCTACATAGATAAGTCAGAGAAGATGAACGAAGTTATTCTAAAACGTGCCAATGCTTTCAGGCTGACAATCCTCAAATCTGGAATTCTTAGAGATAAATAAAAAAATTGTAACTATTCAAATTTCATACAACATGCTTACTGTTTCTCCAGAATAGTAGGGAAAGACATCGCCCCCTCAAACATGTGCTCAAAGTATGAACACTGGGAAGCTCCCAGGTTAAGGCAGTAATGGGAATGAGACTCCCAGAGCAGTTAGAAAATTGAGAAAAATTGTATCTGGAGTGTGGTTGCAAGTGTGTGTGTGTGTGTGTGTGTGTGTGTGTGTGTGTGAGTGGTTTGCAATGCATAGTCAAAACCAATTCAATATGGTTTAAGTGGGAATAATTTTGATCTAGTGGGTAAATTTTATCCTAATTTAGGCACCATATTATCTCAAACCTTTATAGGAAGAATTACCCTCATGTTTTATCTTTTGGTCCCAAATCATAAAGACCTTGACACCTTAAGGAGTGGACCAAGGGTAGAGTATGTAATAAAATTTTAAACCACAGCAGCTTGAGTTCCTTTGGTTACACTAAGGGCTCACAGGTAATCATAATACCTTTACTCTATCTGTATTTTTTAAATTGCAAAGTGGACACTAGAGAGAATTCCGGGACATGTAAGCGTATCCCATTCTCCCAAATCTCGGATAATGACGATGGAGAGAAATAGCAGAAGTGGGAAGTGCACTGAGGGTGTCACTTTGCCAAGTGAAACAAGCTTCTAGAATATTCGTGCAGGGAGCCCCAATTCCTCACTCACTCACTGGCTCCTGGCTATCATGCCCGACGAAACTGAGGCTTCCGACTTTTTACTGGCTTCTTCTCCCTAACTTCCCATGTATATGGCCCTCATTCAACTTTAGTCATTCAAACTGAAAGAGAAAAATGGTCCAATTCTAGGTAAATAGACTCCGCTGACATCACCAGAGCTGCAGACAGTTTCATATCCCAACGTAAACATGAAGCAGCAGGGCTTCCTCCTAAGACATCTCGGCCTCCGGTCCAAGGTGAAGAGAGAGGCTAGAGTTCACAGGACTCATCGAATCCACAGAAACCTCCAACCTCTGGGGTCTGCTTGGCCTCTCCCGCTGCACAGAGGATGGAGAAGGACAGCCCTGTTGAACAGCAAAGCTGGCCTGTAACGCGTTCTGAGGATGTTTTCTGCTTTCCCCCACCGGCAACACGAACCAACCCAACAGCCTCACATCCCCAAGATGCACTAACATCCCAGGACAAAGGTTCACATTCTGAAAATAGGCTTATTTATCACAAGGAAGAGATCCTGCCCCACATGCGTGACCAACCTGAATAAAGGTAACTTTCTAGGACGTGGAACCCAGCCCCTAGAAGGGAGAAAGTAAAGAAAACAAATCCAGAGAATTCTTGCAATATCAGTTTTATACCATCACTACCCAATGACTAATGTCAAACTTCTCTTTGCCTCTCAAAGAAGTAGCTCCATACAGCTTTTCCCTTTTTGTCTTTCTCTCTTTTAGTTTTCACTCTTAGAGGTAAGGAGCATATTACTAAATAAAGAAATGAGATGAAGTGTTGGGCATGAATTCATTCGTGGCATCCGGAAATCTCTCTGAATGTTTTATGTGCATTTAGGACTGTCTGCATATGTGTGTGTCCATGTGTGTATGTCAGGGGGACATGTGCATGCACACGTGCATGCGTGTGGGATGCTGGGAAAGTCGGGGTAGGACCTGTCACGTTGAACCGTCTCCAGGAGCTGGAATGTTCTGAGTAGGGGAGAGTCCATGTTGCAAACTGCTCATGCAGCAGGACCGCGAAGGAGGCATCGCCTGGCCACCGGCTGTTCCTGACTCTGGGAAAGTGAAAATGCAGCATCTCTGCACCTGTTCACCGGATGGTGAAGGCAGGAAAAGCCATTACCGAGTGACAGGAGACACAAAACCAAAACCCACTTCAGCAACTCAGCCCACGGCTGGCGATTAATCTCCCACACCCACAGCCTGATGCACATTAACCAGATAATTAATAATTTCTTTAGGGATTCCGGCTCGGCAACTGTTTTATCAACCTGCACAGCATTAGCAGGGAAAGGCTGTGTTTGTGATCAAACGCCTGGAACCGGGCAAGGGCTGCAAAGAAACAGCGGGGGCAATGCAGCTATCCGTGAGTATATTTCCAAACGGACGAGTCGGACGTGAGTGGTCCAGGCTAATCTTTGGTCACTGCACTGGTCAACCTGAGTCACCAAGGAATGGCGACTTGCCCATGCCCGCTACCTGCAGGAGACCCCTTTGCACACGGTGACATGTCCCAGACTTGGAGGCATCTGTGTTTCGCTATGATGTATAGGAACTTGAATAAACCAGGCACTTACACACTCTGGAAATGCATCTTTGTAAAGGGTGCATAGTCTGAGACCTCCCCAATGAAAAGTGTCAAATTCACGCTTGATCAGAACAATGATGGTTGGCACTGTATCCATTCTTGCTGGTTCTTACTCACATCCATCAAATAAAGGCAGAGAAAAACCAAGATCACCCTTTTTGAGTCTCCTGTGCAAATATATTCTCTCAGGTTAAATCTTACCCCTCTCCCCCGCCGCCAGGGAGAAGCCAACTCCTCTTTATATTCAGGGTGTCCTCCCAATACTGTATATACACTTTAACCGCTGATAACTGTGGATTCTATTACATTTTGAAAATGAAATGTATTCTGCCTTTGTAATTATTCAAAGTGTGTACACATTTTTGGGGACTCCCATATATATATTTTAAGAGTTCAAGGCTGTGAATAAAATCCCAAGGGTTGCACACTGCTAAGAGGTGAGCCCTGGAAAAGGAGAAATTACAAAGATCTCCACTAAGAAAACTGAGCCTGCAGGCATGTCCACATTGAGAAACATATACTCGGTAGTATCCAAAGATTCCACATGTAAGTGAATTCATATGGTATCTGTCTTGAACATATAATACTATTATATTAACTAAGCACCTACTACATGTTCAATTCTATATGGCTGATGATACTATAGTAATTATAGTAATCACAAGGTGGAACAGTATTTGTAGATGTATGTATATTCCATGTTTATATTTTATTGTGGTCATACCAAAGGAAAATATACAGAAGGTCATATTCAATATTTAGGGTGGTTTTTTTTTAATGGCACATTATTGTTACACCTGATCAGTGGATTATGGCTTTCCCATCAGGAGACCTGGGTTCGAGCATTAACTCCATCCTTTTTTTTTTTTTTTTTTCAAGCTTTCTCACTCTGTGGCCCTTGAGCATCCCTCAAGGATACTGTGTCTAGTAACTATTTCTAAGATCAGACTAAAATATCTGCCCTGTCTACTCAAAGAACAGTTGTGACTATCTATAATAATAAAAGCATAATATGCTAATTAGACCAGATATCATTCTGGACGTTCTTTTGGATGACCTTCCAGATGAAGCCAGGGCTACAAGGGAAGCCTGGGTCCTGGGTGCCAGAGGGAAGCCACTGCCAGCAGCCGGGAAAGGAAGGCCTACTCTTGCATGAATTTCGTGCATCCGTTTAAAGTGTATATACATTTTTTGGGGGGACACCCTGAATATAAAGAGGAATTGGCTTCTACTGGGGGGTGGGGTAAGATTTAACCTGAGAGTATATATTTTCACAGGAGATTCAAAAAGGGTGATTTTGGGTTTTTTTTTCTGCCTTTCTTTATTTGATTGTTGTGAGTAACCATATAAAACCATATATGCTGTAAGCACTGTTATTTGTGATCATGATAAACCTCAAGAGGGCTTATCATTAAAGCAGGAGTGGTCTTCTTTTTGCCCTTTCATGACTTTGAAAGGACCCCTGTTATATCCTGAGGAATTAGGAAGAGAAAAATAAAGGCACAATGCATTCTATTTCTCTACTAATAACAGCAAACTGCAATGCTATTATCTGCAAACATGGAAAGCACCAGAAAAGTTGATCCCAGTAGGTTTTGATCAGGAAAAACCTCTTTCAAGTCCTTAAACATCACATCGACCCTCCCTGCCATTTTCTAAAATTTATATTCTCTTCCTCTACTGCTATTTCCATGTGCCCCACTATCATCAGAGGAAAAAAGGGAGTCAGTTCTAATCTCAGCTCCAACACCGGGATTAATAAACAAATATTTGTAATGTTTCCCGAAGAGGAAAATCCTGGGCTTTTTAATTAATATTAGCAGCACACCTGGACGTATACTTGGCCCCAGCATGGCATCCCATATTTAATATGACTCCATGAGCTCCGTTCCACAAATAAATAGCATGGTGCTTACAGAAACACTCTTCCCCTCTGTAGCTCAAAGAATTGGCTAAGAGGTCACTTTTCAAACCATCGGTGGCCCCGCAATTTTCTAAAACTTTCAGCTTTTCTCAGAAGGAGCGCTCACGTAAAATGTCTCAGTCTAAAAAGGGCTTTGTCCATGGAAACACGTCTAATTGCTCAATGAAATCACTCAAAAATGGAATTGTACAATTTCCCAAAGGGCTCACGTAGCCAGCAGTGAGAACAGCTTCTCTGGGGCACATTAACCCTTGATACACCCTCGGCTAACCCCAATGCCAGAGATCCTGGTGCCCAATGGAACAGGCCTCCTATGTCTTGTTCCCTAAGCCCGCCTCTTGGGCACTGGCCACCGGAACTGCTGCCCGCTGGGGGGCCTAAGGACTCAATAGATAAGCAGGCGACAGGGGACATTCCCTCCACCTCTTTCCTCACCCCATCCAGGAACCCTAGATTCTGAGAGAATGTTCAAAGGACAGGAGGGATCTGTTTTCACAGTATCATTTCCCAGACCTTTGTTCAAACATCTAAATAACCCTGGCCTATTTGGCTCAGTTGGTTGAGCATCGTCCTGTGCACTGAAAGGTCACTGGTTCGATTCCTGATCAGGGCACATGCCCAGGCTGTGGTTTTGGTGCCTGGTTGCATACTGATCAATGTTTCTATCTCTGTATTCCCTTATGTTACACTTTTAAGAACTTATAGCCATTTGTGATTCTCTCTGTCTCTGTGTGTGGCTGTATGTGTGTGTGTGCTCACATGGGCCCATCACTTCCCTCTCCCTTTCAGCCCCGACTCAAGCATTAACCTTTGAGGTAACATTTTTGCTCATCAGAATGGAAAAGAATGAGCTTCAAAGGCGCAACTGAGCTGAGAGAATGAAAGAGATGACATCACTTCAAACGTGGGCTTGCCAGGAGACGGTCCTTTCAAGCGCTCCCCTGGGTGACCCGCCAGGGCCCCCCGACTCCCTCTGACCACTGTGCGCTGCCCTGGTTCCACGCCTTTGATCGACACGTGTTTTATGTTCCCATCCCTGACATCCCCCGTGTGGATATGTGTGTGTTACACTTGTGTACCTTTAAAGGCTCCTGCCCATGTTCACTTTATCAAGTCCCATGTGAAAGAGGGGAATTCATTAGCATGAGTTATTAGTTTGATAACTCTAAGTAAAGTCAATACAAACCTTCACAGGGCAGCTGCCCAGGAAGAGTATGAGGAATGGGAATTTCTGGCCATCGGCTCATGTTCTCTCTAACACGTGCTCTACAAGGTACATGCAGCCAGAAGGCCCTATGGATGGGTGTTAGACCACTGGTGTGTTTCTCTCTTTCTCTAACATACCAAGTCTTCTAACCTTTTCCTTTTTTCACCATTCACTCATGTCAGATGCTGACCATTTTGACAGGTGTTCAAATATCACTGGATTCCTTTCCCCACCAACTCGTGAGCTAACACAGATAAATACACGTTCAAGTCCGACTGACCTAGGCTCAAATCCTACCCAGCCATGGCTTTGGTCTTCTTTTGCTGAGTAACTAACCATTCAAAACTCCATGGCTAAAACCAACAGGCACTGTATTTGCTCACAATTCCACAACCTGGGCTGGGCTCAGCTGGGCTGTTCTTCTGGTGAGCCTACTGGCAGTCCCTCCGGTGGATGCATTCAGCTGGCTGGCTGCAGGCGGGGGGTGGAGGGGAGTGGGGGGGGGGCAGGGCGGAGCTGGGCTGGGAGGGTCAGCTAGTTGCACACCTCTCTCTCCCTTTCCATGTGTCTCTCTGCATGGTCTCAGCACACTCAGGGTCTCTCCAGTCAATCAACTAGACTCAGTTTTACTGGTTGACTGAGGACTTTCCAGTGTGCCATGATCTACTGGTTCAGGTGAATCTCAGGGCCATCCCAGGTTCAAGGGGCAGTAACTACACACGGGGGAGAATACAAAAGGCATGGGTCATTGGGAGCCACCACCTAGCAGGCTACCATTGCCACTTAACAAATCACTTACTCTATACATTTGATGTAACATCAGTTCCCCATCCATTAAAGGGAAATAACATCCTTGTTTTTATGGAGATCTAACAATTAAACATGATCATGAATTTTTAAATGGTCAGCACAGTGACTGGTATACAGTAAATACTCTCTCTTGTCATGTCTCAAAGTCCTTGGATTACCCAGAAATTTGTGAGCCTCTTCCTACCACTGTCTATTGAGGGTGGAGTCCAGAGCTCAGGTTCACCATCTTAGAGGTCATCCCAGGGTCCACTTCAGAGCCTGGCATTCAGCGTGCTCTGGTTGTTGATCGACTATGTGACACAATGAATTGGTATATACTGTCTCCAACAAGTCACTCCCACCACACATAGACAGATTGAGTTCTTTCACAAGAATTTCTTACATGCAAATGAAAAGTCATCAAATTCCATGTGATGAGCAATCACAGCAGTCTGGAGTTCATCCTCGCCTCTTTTTAAATATAGTCTATAAAGCGAATTCCCCAGAAATATTTTGTCAGGTTTCCACCGCCTCACTCTTGAAACTCGGGAACTCTATAAGAAATATGTGATCCATATGTCTATGATCCATTTTTTACCAAGTTCATCAAAATTCTGTTTTTGTATTAAATGTCAAAATGCTTTTATGTCTCTATTTATGAGCCCTTTAAATTCATTATTTTTAAATGATGGCAGAATGTGTTTTGCCAAATTTAAAATCGACAAAGGCATTAGTACTTTTGTTCCAATATCAGCTTATGGGAAAGTTAGTTTTGTTTATTCCTGGGAACATTCCTATTTTCAGATATAGACTTTTCAAGTTGATTTTAAATACTCAAAATTCTCCACTCCTTCATTTTAAATGTACTAATGAATGTGATCTTCTATGTGTTCATAGAGTTTAGAAAACCAATATGTGACCCACCAGTCCTTTGAAGGAAGGCTTTGCTATTTCTACATATTCTTCTCCATCAACTTGTACTTTGGTGGGAAAAGTCAGTTGCCACTTATGACCTATTTGTAAGGGTGAAACCAAGTACAAATGTATCCTCTACAGTTCTCTGTTGTTCACACTTCACTACAGATAGACCATATGCTCATCTTGCTCCTGACATCCAAACTACATCAGACTTTCTCCTTGTATTCCTTCTTGTCTCTGTTATTGTTTAACATTTTCATTATGAGATTTAAAAAAAAAACAAAAACCTATCTATGGGTCTTCTCCAGAACTCAACTTTCTGTGATAAGCTAATTGTAAGTTGAATTAAAATAGGATATATACCAGAAAGCAGAGCACTATTTAAAAAGAAAAATAATACCTACATTCCATGTTATGTAATTTTAAAAGCTCTGTATTTACACAGCTAGACCCTTCAGTTGGGACTGAAAAGCAACTCTCAAAGTTGAACACCAACCAGTGTAAACCCATTGCTAGATTGACAATGTTTTCTAGTAAACAAAGTGTGCTTCCTTAATAACGTGTTAAAACAACACATTCTTTTTATTTTTCTCTTACAGAACTCAAGGAAAAAACAAACAGGCCATCACCACAGCTAAGCCCCATTTCTAGAAATCAGACAGGGGAGATGCAGATTGTGCACTCAAATTAGCTTTGCATGGAGGAGGAATCCTGGGCCTCTGTAACCCTGCAGAGCCGACCCCAGTGGTAATTTGAATTTTAAGCAGAATCAAGCTTTTGCTTAGGTCCATCCTACCTGCCAGGATAGAGTAGTATAACAAGGTAATTACTTCCTCTTATTTCAAAATGTCAGACACCCAAGACTTCCGGGGAAAATGAGCAGAGCCCCTGCAGTAAATTTTCTTTGAATAGGTCTAAGACTGGGTATCGCTGGCATCTTGTTATGTTATCCAGGGAAATGGTGGCAGACGCCATCTAAACCCTTCCCAAAAAGGCAGAACCACAGTGTATGATAATTTCAGAAACATACTCAGGGGAGGGGAGGGATTGGCAGGAAGCAAGATGAAGCTGCATGGCATTCAATTCATGTAGGAGTGCTTCCTTGGTAAAAAAGTAAAATAAAATAAAAATCCAAGGTTGAAATCCAAGGTTACTTAATGAAGGAAAACAGCAATGCTATCTTGTGCTACAAAACTATCATTTGTTTAATCCATCAAAATTCTAAAGATATTCAACATAAAGTCTTTAAAGAAGCATGCCCAGAATTTGGCCTTATACTCACAAAAGGGAGCATAAGTTATTTAAATTTAACAAATGGATTTGATCAAGATGATTAACATCGACACCTCACAGAAGACCTAGAAAACAAACTCTGGTGTGTGTGAGTGTATATATTTGTCTGTATGAACAGTTGTGCGTATCCATCTGTCTGACTGGGTATGGCCTTCCACATTCGTCATAAGAATTGGATAAGAATATTTAATGACACCTATTTACTTTTAAAATTCACCATGAAAGAAGAGCCTCTTACCAATATGATATCCAATAAGATCTGTATCACTTAATGGTGTTTATGGCATTTGGGGGGGAGGGGATCATGAATTGCAGCAGGTCTTCAAATAACATCATTTCGTTCAACATCATCAAACTAATAAAAGGGTAATATGCTAATTAGACCAGGTGACTGGACATCTTCAAGAAGTCTGACTTCCTTCCAGACAAAGCCACCGTGGTGGGGGCCGAGGCAAAGGCTGTTAGGGGCAATCAGGAAGGCAGGGGTGAGCAGTTGGTGGCTATCAGGCCAGCAGGGGAGAGCAATTAGGGGACATCAGGCCAGCAGGGTAGCGGTTAGATGGTGATCAGGCTGGCAGGCAGGCAAGCAGTTAGGAGCCAGCGTTCCCAGATTGCAAGAGGGATGTCCAACTGATGCTGCCCTGTGAGATGGGGCCTAAACCGGCAGTCGGACATCCCCCAAGGGGTCCCGGATTGGAGAGGGTGCAGGCCAGGCTGAGGGACAACCTCCCCATCCCCGTGCACGAATTCCGTGCACCAGGCCTCTAGTTTCATTATAATGTTGATGAGATGCCAGAGGAACTCAACTCTTGTTTATATCAATTAGCCTGTGGTAAAACTGGTTTCATTACCCATCATTTCACTTAAAGTTGTAGGACCTATCCATGATGTTAAGTGAGGACTCACCGTAAGACAAAAGAAATGTGGGGATAGTCCCCAAATGTCTACTTCTAGGCAATGCTATGCCACTCATCACACGGCTGCCTTCCCTAGCTCTAGGGCTGCAATGCCCACCCACCTGATAATTGGGAGTCTCCCCAAAGATCTGCCTGGAGGGTGGAGGAAGAAGTTAAGAGTAGAAGCCTCACAGAAAGGTCAATGAGCATCCTCTCAGTGCAGAGTGCGCTGCCTCACGCCCTGTGTGTGTAAACGCATCTTAGCGTCTAGACTCGTCATAAACACAATAATATCGCGGCAGCACAATTCTATGAACAGGGCATGTGATGCAAAGTCAGACCACAGAATTAGATTCAAATCCCAGATCCCACAGCACCTGCTAATGTGACCTCAAGTTCACAGTTTTACCCAGTTCACAGAGTTCACTATGCGCTGCTGTCTTGTTGGGAAAGGGAATGTAAAGATGCAAATGGTATCCGGAATGGACCAATCACTCATGACTTTGAATCCAAATAGTCAAAAGGTATCATCTAAAAAATAATGCTTACAAGCTGTTTCCCATCGGGGGTGAGACAGACATCCCACGGACACAGGGCTGTCTTCCGTGGGAGGCAGAGTGCGGTGTAGTGAGGAGCAAGGTGACAAGCTCTATGCGTCTTAGTCACATGGAGACTTTCTACAGGTGCTTCACGGAACCCACTCTGTGCTCTGTTCCCCGTCGGTGAAATGAGGACATGCTCCTACCTACCACTTAGGGTTTGCAAATGTAAGACAGGTCATGTCGCTCTGCCTAAAACATACAGGGGTTTCCCACCTGCCGCCAAATAAAAGGCGAAGTCCATAAAAGGGGCCACAAGTTCATACAGACCTGACCTCTTACTTACTCTGACATCCCCTACTCTCTCCTTCCATACTGGCCTGCCTGCTGCTTCTAGAACACTCCAGGTACAATCCTCACAGCACGATCTAAAACATTTGATAAGATTCAAAGTAGAAAACACCATAGCCTCTCCTGCCTGCTGTTTTTTCTGCTTATGAGACGCGTCTTTCAGCAGGCTCTCACACACCCCACCTAAGAGGGCCTTGGCCACAATCCTTCTTTTCTGTGTTCAGGCTAAGCAGCAGCGAGGGAAAACTCTGTCAGACTCTCCGAGGGACACGGAGAATTGGTGTTGCCAATCGGGGCACGTCATTCTTTTTGTCGGGGTAGAAAACCACAGGGAAGCATACGGTGCTAGTCTTCTGTTTATTATAGCTGGGCAGAATCACCCCGGCTAGAACGTTAATAATTACACAAGTAATTAACATGGCCTTGATTTTCATATTCAGATCCTATAGTTGCAGGATTTCAACAACTTTGGTCCTAGGGCCCAAGAAAGATGAGGGTAGAATGTCAATGAATGGGATTGGCTTTGGAGAGGGGGCCGGGTAACCAGGAGGTATCTCTGCATGTCTTACTGCTTTCTAGTGAGGTTCAACAACAGGTGAACATGACTAGTGAGCACTCTAGTTCTCTTTTTAAAACTTTTTTTTTTTTTTTTTTTTATCGATCTCAGAGAGAAAGGGAGGGAGAGAGAGATAGAAACATCAATGATGAAAGAGAATCATTGATCGGCTGCCTCCTGCATGCCCCACACTGGGGACAGAGCCTACTACCTGGGCATGTGCCCCTGACCGGGAATCGAACCGTGACCTTGTAGATCATAGGTCAACCACTGAGCCACACTGGACGGGCTCTAGTTCTGTTTTAACCACCAGGGTAGTGAACACCCTGACCTTACCTCAGCCCCCACCCCCGCCCCCTCACACCGTATCCAGTGTATCTGGTGTCACTGTTTATTAAAGAAAACTAATGCCCCGAGTCTTTATTTACTCCTGTTTATTGCTATTTTAGCAAGAGCCGCTGGAGAGCAGCTACGCTTATGGTCCACTCGGGTTCTTTAATCACCGTTAGTCGGTAAAATCATCTGTGACAACTAATCCAAAAAGCAGATTATATTTATTTTGGCTACAGTGGCTTACAATTCGTTAAAATCAACAGAGCCTTTTCATTAGCCCCCTGCTGATGTCCTAAAAACAGACATTTCAAGGGTCTCAGAGCCCTGAGAGCTACGCGCACGCAGCCAAGCTAATTGTGACAGATCCCCGGCGCCATTCTTCCCACCAAATCTGATTAAACTTACAAACAAAAGCCAGAACCCCCTCGCTCTGTACGGAGGCTTAATGAACACGCCGAAACTCCAAAATCAAAATCAGAGCCGCAGAGCTGCCCGAACGAACGTGGAGGCAAAACCAAACGCAGGCACCGTACGTGTGTCATTCGTTCAGCAAGATTTACCCCAAATGGGGCCTTTGACAAATAATAACGATAATGCAGGAAAGGGTCAGAAATCAGAAGCATGGTGCCTATTTCTCTACAGTTCTGCATGGCCATCCTGGCCCTCCAAAGCCGGGATGGTGATTAACGGGACTGCGGATGGAGGCAGCAAATCTACTGAGCACGGGATTTATTCCAGGGGTGGCCGGAGCTGAGCCTGTTTGAGGACATCTTCCCATCAATTTCCCCCTGTTCTCCCTCTCCTCCCCTCAGTCCTGAGACCACAGGGCTGCCTCTCCCAGGCTTATCTCTCTTCCCTGCTCCCATCCTGTCGTCCCTGGCCAAGAAGAAGGGTCTCTTTCTCTAACGCCGAATTGGATTGTAGGGCTCGTTGTCAGGAGTGGGGGCGCTCAGGAAAGATGCGCACGGTGGTGACTCAGCCATCACCGTGCCACCAGGCAGCGGCCGTAATTAATGAACGTATCAAAAGGTCTACTCAAGGAGCAAGGAAGGTAGACAATGATTTATGTTTACCTAAGGGGAAGATTATTTAGCTTTGCAAGAGCTTTCAGGACAAGGCAGTCCAGAAATAGTTAGATATGGGGTGGTACCTCTCTATGCCTTTTTCAAAAAAGCAACAGGCAAGCAGTTCCAGAAATGAAGAGTGAGGGTTCATGCATGGGTAGGTGTGCTCTGTCCCGAATTTCCCCTCCAGAGTTCTTTTCATTTTAATATATATATTTTTTATTGATTTCCGAGAGGAAGGGAGAGGGAGAGAGAGAGAGAAACATCAATGATGAGAGAGAATCATTGATTGGCTGCCTCCTGCATGCCCCCTACTGGGGATCAAGCCCGCAACCCGGGCATGTGCGCTGAATGGGAATCAAACCGTGACCTCCTGGTTCATAGGTTGATGCTCAACCACTGAGTCATGCCGGCTGGCCTCCCCTGCATATTCTGATGGCTGGGATTTGTATATTTCCAAGACCGAGATGGAATTATTCACTTGCATCCTCCCAGCAGGATCCTGAGTGCTGTCAGGGACGATTACCCAATGATACTTCATGCACGTCTCTACCCTAACATGTGAATTCCCACCATTCAGAAGGGGAAGCCCAAAGCAGCCCTCAGAATGAGGCTCCCTTGGGGCTTACATCCTCAAGGGATGAGGCCATCAGGCTGCCTCACAGACAACAAGGTCCGGTCCATCCCCAGGAGGACGGCCGCCCAGCAGCCCCTTCAGCCAGCAGCCTCTGGCTCATCCCCTGAGCTGTCTGTCAGCACAGAAAACAAAACCCAGCCTGGGAGGAGAATCCACATGCACAGCTTCTCTCGGATCCCAGCTCTGTCCACAGGGAAGAGTGAGTCCCATCTGATACACAAGTTATTATTACAGCTCTCCATAATTAAAACTATTGTTGCCATGGCAATCCGAACAGTGTGGCGAAGACACGAAGGGCTAATGTCGTGGCTTTTCTTCGTGTGGCCATGGAAAGAGTTCAGGGCCCCAGCTTGGGATCATGTAGGGCAGGGCAGAGAAGTGACTCTCGGACAAACAGCAGAGCTACCACCGGGTGACAGTGGGAAATCTAAAACTCAATTAGGAACCCAAGATACGCTTTTCCATTGTTGCTGGGGCCCCAGCCTCTCTTATTCAAGAAGTGATAAAAGTGCCCTGGCCCAGCTGGTGCGGCTCAGTGGTTGAGCATCGACCTATAAACCAGGAGGTCACAGTTCGATTCCTGGTCAAGGCACATGCCCTGGTTACGGGCTCAGTCCCCAGTAGGGGGCATGCAGGAGGCAGCCGATCCAAGATTCTCTTTCATCCATCATTGATGTTTCTCTCTCTCCCTCTCCCTTCCTCTCTGAAATCAATGAAAAAATACACATACTTTTTTAAAAGCGCACCTTCTTCCTTATTTATATTTACACCCAGCGGCTCCCCCAGCACCCCAGAGCTTTCTGCTGTTCTATGTTCGTGACCTGCTTAGGACAAATAGTGGCAGCCACGCAGGAGAAAAAGGCCACACAAACAGCTCTGCACCTGGGGTGGGGGGGGGGAAGAGGGGGGACCCCGAGATCCGGCACCTTTGCTGGCGAGAGGTGGGATGAATGGCCCAGTGTTTCCCAGCCTCGCTGGCCCAGGGAGGCACCTGGCGCTGGTTGAAATGCACATGCCAGGCTCCTGCCCTGGCCTCAGCTTCAGCGGGTCTGCGGACTTTTGGGAAGCACAGGGACAGATGAACTTGGCCAGGTGCTCTGCGGGACACGTCACCCGTTCATAAGCGAGCCAAGTATGAGATGCAGAGGCGAAGACGGGAGGATCTGTTCTGCAGTCTGGACCAGTGGTCGCCAGCCGGTGGTCCGTGAGGTCCGAAAGGTTGGCGAATGCTGGTCTAGACTGCTCCATAAGCAGCTGCTTGGACACAGCCAGCGTCCACCCAGGAATACTGGGAACAGCCCATGGCAAACAACAACAAAAACACAAAAAACCCTCCACGTATGTCCCTGTGGCTCTTACACACCTTGTTTCCCATTATCAAACGGTGGTGGTGATGTTTCTTTGGCAGAAAAGGGGCATCATTTCTACTGGGCTTTTCACTGTCTTTTTAACACTAACAATAATAGGAGAGAGGCCAAGAATTTAAAACTCAGGAAAATGAGCTGGTTACTTCTTTAATTTTTCTGTCTTTTGGTCTAAGTGGGACATTGCACTTGGAGAAATAGTTGAGAGATCTGAAAAAAATAATATCTAATGTTTCACTAATGCCGGGCCTGGTAGCTCAGGATGCTGAAAGGATATAATATTTCCCCTGAGGGACCTGCAGACAGCAGTGGAGGTGACAACAGAGCCTGGGGCCTAGGAGAGGGAAGGAGCTTTCATCTGGGCAGATGAGCCTGGGAGGGGGGGAGGGTAGGAGGGGGAGTGCCCAGGGAATGCTGAACCCAGCACGCTGCCTCTGAGCCTGCTCCCCCGGCAAGAAGAGCAGCTCCACCAGCCCCAGTTACGACATTGCCCAGACACTCTGCCTCATGGAATACAAGTTGCTGGGGGACCCGTGTCTAGAGAGAAATCCTCAAATAAACTCTTACAAAAAGACTAGACAACTGGCTTCTTTTTAATTCCAAAGTCATCCGAGCCATCACCCAACAGCTCAGCCCTCTGAGAAGGGAGTAAAATCGAATCCTGTTCCTGAACTTGCGTAGACATCCCTCTCTTCCCAAGTATAAGTACATCCTTCAAATAGTGTATGTACATTCTTCAAAGGCTCCATTTTTCTCTGTTGGAGCCAAATGGCAAGCGCCTATGGGAGCGGTGCCGGGGGCAAGGCCCCTTTGTGCTTAGAAGCCTCCTGCTAATCACCTACAAGTTGTAACGAACTACAGGGGGCAACTACAGGGGGGCGGCCCAGAGAAGGTGGCTCCCCACCATGAAGGGCAAGGGTTAAGTAGAAACAAAGAGAAAGAGACTTTCTTAGCCTGAGGGGGCTCTGCCCAGTGACCAGTGGGATGGTCCCCAAGGATGGATTCAAGGGGCTGAGCTGTGGCCGTTCAAGATCAGAGGCAACTTGAAATGGCCGAGCTGGACTTGTGAAGTAGAAAGGAAAAAATAATAACACTTTCCCGAAGATAACACAATCTCAGGGCCTGCACTAGCTTGGGAAGTTCCTCGCTCTGCCTCTAGGCTGTGAGGTGAAGCGTGATGGGTATGGCATGTCCCGAGCCCTCTGTCATCAGGCTGATCTCAGAAATAGGGCAGCTGTTCACCCCACAGGAAGACCAGTGCCACGCTGCATGCTGGCATGGGGTGGGATGGCTACCCAATAACCAAGGGGGACACCCATTCCTCCTGGGGTACCTGAGCCCAAGAGAACTTGGAGCAGACAATTCAAAGGGCACTCAAGGCTTAGAAAACTGTAACCAGGAAGTTGTTAAGGGAAAAGATTGAAGCCAGTTCTGATCTTTAACTGAGAAAGAATGCAAGCACGGAAGGGACTGTGATGGAATGAATGTGAACACTTGTTTCCCAGCTACTGAACAGTCGAGAGGAAAGGGCCCAACTAACCTCACTGCAAAGAAGAACGTCTTGGACGTGAGGGCTGGGTGCCCAATGGTGGCTGAGGAGTCTCTTCCTTCAGATTGTCGTTAGCCATAGACCATGTGAATCATCTCCTAGTGCTGAGGACTCTGTCTACATGGAGATGGTAGGACGGCTTTGAATGAAGACTTGATCGACCCTTCCTTCGCCATTGAAACTTTCCCATGTGCCCCGTGGGACACTCATCTGACTGTGGCCAAACTCCCCTTCATTTTCCATCTGTCTCTCACCTCTTTCCCCCAGTGTCTCCTCTCTGAGCTAATGTCTCATTTTTTCTCTGATCCTTCTCATTCATCCCCCTCCTCCATGTTGATAACGAGGGGAAAGGAGAAATAAGTCTTTCTCAATTCAGGCTGCCATGACCCAAAGGAAACATCTCTTCTCCCTCCTAAACCTCCATAGTCCAGGGCATTTTTGGGACTTTGCCATGCACATGGAGATTCTCAAGCCACCTGCCCTGTTTGAATCCTCCAGCCTCTGTACCACCAGCCATGCTCCCCCAGGTTACTCAATTACATGATAGATTATGTATCTCAAGATTTGAGGAACACAGTGAGTTCCCTGGACAATCAGGAGGGGAGGGAGGAAGTGGGAAGAAAGGCAAGGCAAGTGGGGAAAAAGATTAGAAATCCTGGTGTCCTGTAGAAACAACCCAAGTAGCACTCAATGGATAAATGGAAAAATAAAATGTGGTATATACATAACAAGGAATATTATATAGTCTTAAAATGGAAAAGGATTCTGATACGTTACCACATGGATGAACTTTGGGAACGTTACACTGACTAAAATCAGCCAGACAATATAATGGGATTCCATTACATGAGGTACCTAGGTAGTCAAAGTCGTAGAGTCAGAAAATAGAATGGCATATGTTAGGGTCTCAGGGGAGAGGGAAATGGACATTATCGTTTAATGGATACACAGTTTTAGCTTGAGGTGATGCAAGTTTTAGAGATGGGTGGCAGTGATGGTTGCACAACAATGTAAATGTACTTAATGCCACTGAAATGTACTTAGAAATGGTTCAGATATGACCTAGCAATCTTTCTTATGGGCATCTACCCAAAAAACTCACCAACATTTATTCGCAAAGATTTATGCACCCCTATGTTCATTGTAGCATTATTCACAGCGGCCAAGGCATGGAGACAACCAAAGTGTCCTTTGATAGAGGGCTGGATAAAGACGATGCAGTACACATACCAGTATATTATGGAACAGTACTCAGCCATGAGAAAAGATGAACTAGTGCCATTTGTGACATATATGGACCTTGAGAATCCTTAAGGACTGCTTGTATTTACTTTGAGAAAAAGTTCAGGCTCTATCAACAACTGGTGGTGAAAAGTTATCACTTGAATATACGCTTCTACCTTTATTCACTCAAGAGATATTTACTGGGCGACTACTCCATGACCAGTAGAGTGCCAGAAGATAGGATTGAATAGAGCTCACAACCTTGAAAAAGGACAGTCAAGAAGTACCTATATGTCCCACGAAAGTTAAGAAATGGGAGCTGAATGCTTGGAAGCAGGTAACGACGACCTTACCTCATGTGGTACAGGGGCATGGAAGGTTTGCAGAAATGACTTTAAGTTGAGACTTAGAATTTGCATAGGAGTTAGGTAAAGAACAGGAGGACGTTCCAGGCAGAGAGAACTGTAGGTGCAGATGAGTAAGGCTTAGGCGGTGGAGAATAGTATGGCTTGGCTGGAGTTCAGGGAGAGCACAGAGGGATGTGAAGGGGCTCAAAAGGCAGGCAGGGAGATGACACTGAGCATTTTAGACTTTTCCCCTAAACAGCAAATGAGAACATGGAACCAGGTCTCCGGGTTTACAAGGCTCTTCAGCTACAAAGATGCCAAGTCTGTGATCCATCTCCAAGCACAGGTACCTTGCCGGTTATGCCATCACCTCCCAACATTGTCACAGTAAGTCTGCCTGTTACCACCCTAGGCCAGAAGACTCCTCAACAGTCCATCCCCCTCCCCGCAACACACACGTTGTCACTCTTACCTCACTCAGATTATTAGGCATCACCCTGTTTCATTGGATACTTTCCTCCCTCTTCCCAGGGTCGACATCCTCCCCACTGTCCTCGCTGCATAGACGCTCTGCCAAGTTCATTATGTAATCTTCCTCTCTGACTCACAGCCCCTAAAGAACCTCTCTGACTCACTTCTTCTCACACATGCCTCTTTTTCTCCTGCATCTTTCATCTCTCTCCACACCTCTTTCTTCCTGCTGCAGATATTCTTGGGTCTCTTCTGCACCCATATCGCTCTTTGGTAACCGAAGGGAGTTTACATCGGCTGTCTTAGGCTGTGCAGTTCAAACTGTGGACTGAAAAAAAGTCCACGTCTAAGTGGATGCACACCGTTCAAACCTGTGTTGTTCAAGGTCAGCTGTAGTAGTCTAGGTGTACAACATAATGATTTGGTATCTGTATATCTTGTGAAGTGTGGTTACGCTTTTTAACGTGAAGAGCAGAAGAGCACGATGGTGTGATACGGCTGGGGCGATGCTGTGGGGCTTTTCAATGCCAGGTGGGTCAAGCAGGAGCTTGTATGGATAACGGGATATTACTTTGGAGTGGCCCACAGTGAGGCCTGAAAGTTAGAGGCTGAAGGCCAAGTCCAGTTAGGAGGCACCTGCCACCATCTGGCCCCAACGTCACTGGAGGAGAGCACATGGATATTAAAGATGACGCGTATGCATTCCTACTCTTCAAGCAGGAATCCCCGTCCCCTCTGTCCCATCCCCTAATACTTCTGGGGGAGTTCTTACCCTTTTTGACTTATTATTTATATCTTGTTTCATCCCCAGTCTCCACGCGTTGTTTTTTTCTTCACTTTTGTGGTCAGAAATTTCCTTTTCTGACCACAAAAGTAATACCTGTTCTTTGTTAACATTTTGGAAAACGCAGGGAAACAGTTCTCCCTGGTATTTAACTTGGCTAATAACTTACTGTTCTTCCCCTGACCCGCGTGGCCTCTCTTTCCGGGCTCTGTAAAACTGGCAACTTTTCAAAGTTGTCGAGTCTCTTTGATTTGCCCTTTTCCTCCGCTGGAGACCCGCCTCCCTGCTGCCTCAGCCTGGAGGCGCAGCTCACAGGCCAGCCCTCAGGAAGCCCGGCCGCACCCCCCTTCCTCCCTCCACCCACTCGGGAAGGTTTCGTACAGCAATGTCACAGGAACGACCCGATAGTCCTGGCAGCTGAACTGAGGTGTAATAGTGAGGAAACGGGCTAACAACTCAGGTGCTCTTTCTTAGAAAGGAAAGGCAACACGTGTCTCCTACTGAGGACCCAATACACAAGTGCATTACTGCTAAGAGAACAAAGTGGTCCATGTCTTTATTAGCATGAAAATAACTGCTTAGAAATGCCTGTGGTCACATTCTTGGAGATCTTGGAGAGGTATAAGCACACACACACACACACACACACACACACATGCACACACGTACACGTGCACACATATAAATAAATATGGCCTGATCAGACCTTTACCACAAAACGTTTTTAAACTCCAAGTGTGACGGCTATAAATTAACTTCATTGGAAATGATAGTGTTTAGAGATTACATTGTTTTATTCCCACTTTCTTTGAAATAACCTCATAATTAGTTTGTCTCTCGTGGCCCTGAACACAAAATAGAGAAAGAGAGCTAAAGGCCTTCGTGTTCCCAAGGGAAGTCAGGCTCACACTGACACCGTCAAAATCGCACCAGTGCTAAGCTAAAGCATAAAACCCACATTCAGAAGCAGAATGGCCACAGCGCGGCCTTTATGAAGTCAGAGGAGGGATTTCAGATGAGTGTCCACTCATTTGCGTGCCCCAGGGCACACACCAGTGGCCGCAGTGTGTCCAGAAACACACTCGAGCCAACCTGCATCAGTCACCTTGCGGAGGAGACACACTTGCAAACTTAAGGAGCAAGTGAGTGCCTCTCCTTTTGCAATCGGTACTTCCATTTGCCCCAAGAAAGAAGATTTTTTTCCCAGGACTCTGGTTAGTGAAGAAAAGACTCAAAGTGTTGGTTCCCCCTTACCCAGCAGTAAGCTCTCTGCTAACTCTCGGTCATAAATAAATAGCATTGGCAAAGGCATTAAAGATGGAAATGATCAAAACAGGAAGGGTAGAAAAAAGATTGCCATGATATTGTCTCAGTTTGCAAAAAAAAAAAAAAAAAAAAAGGTATTACAATACCAAGGGTACAAAAATAGACGTGAACAATTATTTTTTGAAGGGAGAGGACACTGTTCCCCAGACTTCATAAGATGAGTGTCTTAACGGTCTCATTGATTAGTTGATCGGTTTGCAGTGACTGATGAGTCGATTAGTCAGAAAGGTTTGAATCAGTCACTAGAGCTGTGCCTCCCATGAATAAAATGCGGGCCTGTGGGCTCTCCCGCCCTCTGTGACAGATGATATCTGTTTTCACCTGTGAGCTTGAATTTAAGAACCACTGAAGCTCAGCCACAGTATATTCTGGCTCAAATGAGCTGAAAATTGCATTCAATTTGAATTTCAAAAATGGAGGGGAAGAAGGAAAAATAAATAAATAAATAAGTAAATAAAACCCTCAGCACCCATCAAGTCCCCCACTTTGCAAGGACTTCCTGCTCCTCGGCTGCATTTCGCCAGGCTCGGACCTGAAACCAGGAGGCAGGATGCGCAGGAGGGGAAAGAGCATCGCTGGACTGCTGCCCAGTCTGCGTTTAAAAATAAACGTTTAATAGTCAGGATCAGAGCAAACCTCACTGGTACGCGCATGCATACTGCAGAAATGGAACCCACCGGAGAAACAGATGTACCTTTTCCAGATTCAAATTGGCCTGCTTTCTCCTTCTCCTTCTCCCCTTCCCCCCTTCTTCTCCTGCTTCTCCCCTTCCCCCCTTCTTCTTCACCTTCTCCCCTTCTTCTTCTCCTTCTTCTCCTCCTCCTTTTGTACTCTAGAGGTGAGGAAGGTGAAGGTGCTTTTCCTGGGAAATTCTAGAAAAGCCGATGCTTTCCTAAATGAAAACGGATTCCTCTTCGGCTCCCTGAAGACCCTCATGCCTCGTGCCTTTGTTCCCACCCCACCCCCACCCCCGTCATATGACAAAGCAGATATGTTCTTGAAAAGTTGATTGCATGGACATTGATTTTTTTCAAATCAAATAATATTTTAGATGCTCTGAGAGAGTTGGTTATTTAAAGGAATCTCGGGATCAATTATTTCATAGCGCCCGGCTATTTTTAGAGTGCCAATGACGGCCCCTTCATGCGAAGGCTAAGAAAGCATGAGTGGGAACCACGTCCTGGTTTCCTGACTGCGGGGCCCACCTGCAGTGCTTAAGGAGCGCAGACTGAAGGCTCCCCGATGATTAAAGCTAAACTGATGTCACACAGAACAACACACGGTGCACCCGAATCATGGAACGGAATGACACTTGGGCAGGACTCGATTGTACGACAGTTTGAGCTAAAGGAGCAGAGAGAAACCACACTCATCCCCACCCACTTCCCATGGAAAAACATGCCTCCCGTTGGCTACATTATTCTCGATCTGCAAGGAAAGCAACTCGGGTGCCACGAAAAAGATCATCCGACCTCGGAAGTGCCACTTTCCACACGGAGGCAGCAATCTGCTGGACGTAGTTCAGAGAAACCTGACTTACTCCTGAGGGTTCAGTGCCAAGCAGAAGCGAGAGGCCTCGTCACCTGTGTCTGAGCACAGATGTCCTGGGCACTTACAGAGGGCCAGGCACTGCGGTGGGGGCTGGGGGCAATGAAGGGACCACTTCTTCTGCCTTGGAGGAGCTAACTTTTAGGGCTGTCGTTTGTCAGTCTTGCTGACTCTGGAGAAGGTTTGAGAGTCATATGGAGCTACAGCCCCCCTCCACTGAAAGAACCTTCCATGCTCCGATCCTTATACAACAGTCGATATATGGGTTCATAGAGATGAAGGACCTGCATCTAAGAGACCAACTGAGTCACTGACGGGGCCCCAGAGAAGCAGGTATGACATGCCTCTTTCCTTCAAAACCAGGAAGGAAACAACATCTAGATGTTGTCTGGAAGAACTACGTGTTCAGCTGGTAAGTGACAGCGTACAAGACCTCCCCTCAGTTCACAGAAGGAAGAATTAGGAAGAGAAGGCTTCCTATCTTGAGCACAGGATGAGGCATATAGGAAAACGGTATCTGATTTCTTGTGCATCACCCAGAGACAAGAATTAAGAAACAGCCTGACTGTGACAACTGAGGCTTAGTGGCTGATACAGTGACTCAAGAGAAACAAGGGCAAAGCCTTTCAAGAGGATTCCCATGATCAGGGCAACACACACCCAGTGGAGTCTAATCTGTCAGCATCCTATATAATAAAAGGCTAATATGCAAATTGTCCCCTTGACTGGGAGTTCGACCAGGGGCTGGGGCCAGCCGGCCCCTCCACCCGGCCTGCCATGGCCCCAATCGCCCCCGCCCCCATCCCTATCAGGGCAGGCTGGCCAAACACCACCCATGCATGAGTTTGTGCACCGGGCCTCTAGTATCCCATAAAATAAAACATGGTAGAAGCACAAAAAATAATGTCTGTGCATTTTTAAAGACAATGTGAGGGAACGGGGGTCTCTCCACGTACGTTGCTAATAAAATACTGGCCAGGACCACAGGAATGGTCAACAATGTCAAGAGGCCACTGACCCCTCCGATGGGTGGAACATGAATATCTCCTAACCTTGTAGGGAACAGCTTATCTTTCCAATGGCAACAACGTTAGCGTGGGATTTTTTTCTCCTTACATCTTCATAATTTAATCTTGTCTCATTGGCAAACCAGTAAATTTGTCAGCTCTATTCATTTATGGGACATGAGCAAGGATCCAACCCAAAAGGGAAAAGAAGAAAAAAACAGCGAGGTCAATTTCCTTGGCTGCTGCATTTAATGAAATCTTCCAGGCAGTCGCGTTAAGCACACATTATTAGCTATAACTGAGTCCACTCTGCCTGTAGCAAGTCTTTGATTTTCCTAGATATATACTCTGGGCTGTATTAACACTCCAACTAATGCGCAGCCCTCATTTCTTATTTTAAGTTTTCTTCCTTCTCAGCTTTATTCGATTTATTCATCTTCGGCTTCTCTCTTATTTATAGCAAATGCTCCGGTTAAGATTTCAAAGCGTTTTCCATTCTAACACTCATTTATAACTTTCAGGGGGGAAAAAAAATTCTTCTACCACAGGGACCGAAGGACTTTCTACTGATTTCACATTAATCTCCAACTATCTGAACTTCTCCAAATAGGAGGGTTTTGTTCCTTATTTCTCTGAGCCTCGGCAAAGAGGGAGCAGGTATAGAAAGAAGCAGAGTGATTGGAAAAACGTGAAGCTTCTAGTTTAAGTAAGTCCGGTGGTGGGTTTAACCAAACATACACTTCCAGGGGCTGTATAGGCAGAATGGCTATCAGAGGAAGCGATTGGGTTGAACCTCATGAGATTGCCAATATTCTACCAACCTAGACCTATGAAAAAGGCAAGTCCGTGTGATTTAACTGAACACTGCTCAGATCTTCAGCTCATATGAGAGAAACCTTCAGAGCCACGAAGGGGCCCCTCAAATATCCAGGGGACGGATTCTCACTGGACCTGCAGCCCAGAAGAGGCTGAAGAAGAGAAGATTATGGCCAACAGAGAACTAAAACGTCCCTGGCAATTTGGTTGGTACGCACTCTGATACAGTTTAAGTGAAAATGTGGGAATACTCATTAATCAGATGGCATGAGGCCATTTCTGTCACACCCCTGGAGGCGTGAATGTAGTAACGGCAGACTTGGGGGAGCGAGTGCTTCAAAGAGGTGCCTGCGTTGTGAGGAGAAGGCTCTCTGAGGAGCTCTAAATTGCATTCACTAGGGACACCTTTCAAACCCCTTTGCTTGAAAGAATGAAGTTATGCCCTGGATGGTATGGTTCAGGGGTTAGAGCGCCAACCTGCTCACTGAAGGGTCAAGGGTTTGATTCCCGGTCATACCTGGGTTACAGGTTTGATCCCCACCCCCATTGAGGCAACCAATCATGTGTCTCTCTCACATCTGTCTCCCCATCTATTTCACTCCCCCCTCCTCCCTACCTTATATTCTCTAAAAATCAATGGAAAAATATCCTTGGGTGAGGATTAACAACAACAACAAAAAAGAATGAAGTTACAAGTAAAACGCTTGACAATTAAACAAGATTGAGGTTTCCCTTCCAGCTTCACCTTAACACATCAAGACGACAGAAAGCAACTGGAATCAAACTCCAATCATTTGCTTTCATGCTAAAGAGAAATGCTTTGAGTACTAGAACACGAAGAGATTATTTTTTAAATAAATTCTTGCCTAGAGGGAGAGCTGAGGATCAAGCAAGCCCAGAGAACAAGAAGGCCTCCTGCGTCGATTGGAATTTGACAGGGTCCAGAATCAAGAAAAGTGCTTTGCGAATAAAAATAGTAGAAGGTCTCCAGTGCACTCGTGAGCGAGAAAGAAGCCAAGATGGCTCAAAGGTGAGAATCTGACCCTATTTGTTTTCTAGGACGGTCCGTCCTGTTTTCTAGAAGTCCTGTTAAAAAGCTGTATAAATATAAAGAAACATCAGGAGAGCCCAGCCAGCGTGCTCGGTGGTTGAGCATTATCTGTAATCTACTTAGAGATACAACATCCTGTGCAACATGTACTCTCAAAAAGTAAATGGACAGCGGATTTTTTAAAAGGAGAAACACAAATAGTTCCTTTGATCCTTCTGACTACATGTAACTTCAGCGTATCATCAGATAGAAAAAGACAAACAGAAGAAATTCCTCAGCTTTCTAGAGTCCCTGCCATGGTTTGATTATTGGAATTTTTTTAGGATTTCAATAAAAGGCAATCAGAAAAGATTATCCTGGGCAGGCATGATATATATATATATATATATATATATATATATATATATATATATATATATATACACACACATATATGTGTATATGTATGTGTGTGTGCGTGTGTATGTATGTGTGTGTATGCGAATATATACACATATATATATGTATATGTATGTGTGTGTTTATATATATATATATATGCACTATTAGTTACTGGGAAGATTTGGGGCATAAATACTTCAGTTCCCCAATCCAAATCTTGCTCTAATAAAGGGGAAAAAAATAGAACAATATAATCAATGTTTTAAAATGTCCCTTGCTAGGAAGGATGGGTCAGAAATTGTGATACAGTTCTGAGAATGAATAATAATATAGTAGTCCCCCCTTATCCACAGGGGATATGTTCCAAGACTCCCAGTGGATGCCTGAAACCATGGGTAGTACTGAATACATATGGTGTTTTTTCCTACACATAAACACCTATGATAAAGTTTAATTTATAAATTACGCACAGTAAGAGAGTAACAATATCGTAACACTTATAAGATGCTGTAATAAAAGTTATATGAATGTGGTCTCTCCCTCTGTCCTGTATTCACCCTTCCTCTCCTGTGATGATGTGAGATGATACAGAGCCTATCTGATGAGATGAAGGGAGGTGGATCCACTGGGCAAAAGGATGACTCACATCCTGGGTGGGATGGCGCAGGACCGCAGGAGATCCCATCAGGCTACTGAGAATGGTGAGCAATTTAAAACCTATGAATTGTCTATTTTTGGAATCTCCCATTTAATATTTTTGGACTACAGTTGGCTATGGGAAAGTGAAATTGAGGGTAAGAGGGGGTCTACAATACATCCATTTAGATACAGCTTTTTCAGGGACGGACCCAATGCATGGCTTTCCCCCCATTAAAGTGAGCTCATACTGAGAATTCCAGACTTAGATCTCCTAATATTTGCTGCTTTATAGTTAGTCTTCCCCAATTCAATAATATTGGCTACCTTTGGCTGCAATTGCTGAAGGAGAACGCTTTCCTGTAAGTGTGAACAGAATATTCTTCAAATAAGTGATTTCCTTAAGTCGGCCAAGATCACCCATTCTAACACATTGCCAATCCTCCTCCTTCCATTTGAACCCTGGAAACATGGAAAGACAGGATGGGAAAGGAAAGTGGGTATGTAGCAGAAGAGAAGGAACCCATGAAAAACAAAGAGAAAGGAAACGTACCAGAAAGAAAAAGAGAGGGTAACAATGAGGAAATGCACAGTCTATTCAAGCTGAGAATGCCATTCATGAACTCAAGATGAAATGGAGCACAGCTTTCCCTTGGTTGATGACCTCGTTTCTTGGAGGAAGCGAGAATGCAATTGCTGACAGAGTTCTCAGAGATGACACCCTCCAAAGCCCCCATTTTGAGGAAACCAAGGCCCTGCAAGGCAAAGTGACTTACAAAGTCATCACCAGTCTAATATTCTACCATCACCGTGGACCAGTCTAATATTCTACCAAGCACAGCTGCTTGAGAGCAGTAATGGCTTTTCCAAGTCTCGGGCCATCGCTAATGACCCCAGCAGTGAGGCGAGATGAAGAAACCCTTCTCTCTCTGGGGGGACAACTCAGAAGGGTTCTCGGTATTTGATCCGGCAGAAAAAGCTGGATTGGGGCGAGGCCCCCACTGACCCAGCTTCCGGAGTAATTTGACCCTGGGAGATAACACACTTTAAGTTTAGAGGGACAGACTCAAAACCCAATTTTTACAGTCCCCCCCAAACCATCTCCAATGGTGGTGATGACATAATATTTCTGATGATTAATTAAGAGCTCTTCATTACATCATTCAGCTAATAAACAGTTGCCCCTGTCTTTAATAAAATATATAGAATGAAAGGAAATAAATGAAGGTAGCAAGTGGTAGGTACAACCTAAGCCCTAATGACCTCATCACCCTCTAGACTGAAGAAGGAAGCAAAGAAGCCCAGAAGGGAAGAGTAGGTTTTGTTAAACAAAGTTGAGGAGGGGAGTGCCTAAGAGGGGAGTGTGGGCAGGAAGGAGGCTTTTGCTCAATCAGTACCTATTTTCAGAGTTTCCTTCAAGCTGGCTTGGACCAAAAGTCATCAATTATTTAAAAGATGTAACACGATGCTTCCTTTGTTGAGGCAAATCTGCAAGCTGACCCCGAGAGAAAATAAAAAATGAATTAGGCGGAATGTATTAGTCTGCTTGAAGAAAATAAAGATTTAACTATTGGGACTGACTCGTTTTAGAAATAGTTCAGTGTTGTCTCCTGAAATCGATGGTGTTCTCTCTCTCTCTCTCTCTCTCTCTCTCTCTCTCTCTCTCTCTCTCTCTCTCTCTCTCCACTTATCTATTTATGATTGTCTGCAGAAGACCACACACAAAGAAGAATGAATCATTTCCTAAACTTCTCCTTTCTCTCCAGATTCCCTGTGATGTATTGTCTTCATTTAAATTACAAATACACTAATCCAAAGCACTGTTTACCAAGGAGCCTTTTAAATGAAAGCTACACGAAATTGCATCACTCACATTTTAAAAATGACTTTCGACTCCGGACCTCATCAAAAACAGCCCACGGTGTTCTCCGTCTTGGCTGCTGTATTTCAGCCCAGCGAAGGAAATTCAATTAGTGAGCTTTGTACTTAGGACATTATGATTCTGACGGTTGGTCTGATCGAAAGTGGTGTGCCAAGCCCTAGTTCTGTTTACTTGGCAAACCACGGTTACAAAAAAAAATTCAATAGGGTGGGTTGGCAGAAGGAAAGTTCTTTTCAGAATAGCTTACTTTTCACCGTCATTAAAAATCACGGGAGGAGGAGAACGCTCCCTGGACAGGCTCATTATTTACTAAGTGAACGGATTAACTTTTGGAGAAAGCTCCATGCCTGAGTCTGCCGTCACCAGCCTTAGTACTTTCCAAAAATAGCGACTGGCCCCAAATAAACCAGTAACCGACTAGAACCAATGTATCACAGATTTAATTCATCCTTATATTTTCATCTGCCTCAGCTCAAGTGCCAAACACAAAGTCCAGAGACTAGAATCTGAGTGATGTCCTTGTAACCTGCCGATGAAACAAAGCAGTCAGCATCTACTATGAAGAGGTTCTTGATCTTTAATATTTAAAACTAGAGGCCTGGTGCACGAATTCGTGCATGGGTGGGGTCCAGCAGGCCCACCCTGATAGGGGTAGGCAGGACTGGCTGGGGGAGGGGCTGCGGGCAGTTGGCCGGCCAGCCCCACCCCTGGTCGAACTCCCCCCTCGCCTCGAACTCCCTGTTGAGAGGACAATTTGCAAATTAGCCTTTTATCATATAGGATACTTGAGCACGTGAGAACGTAACCACATGTAGCAAAACCACTGGGTTGAAGCCTCCTGCCTCATGTGTCTTGATTTTCCATCCTGGAACCTGGACTTTGATCCAGACCCATCTGGCCCAAGCAGACTGGTAAGAATGATTCCAGTTGAGCTTTACATGGCCTGATTCTTTGGATAGCAGAAGTTGACAAGCCTTTGTGGAAATGTCAGAAGTATAGACAGTTATTGGTCTATTAATAACAAGCATAACTCATCAACCAATTGAGATGGGAGCATCCATTTAAATTTCAAAGTCGTTTCAGCCCATATCACTCCTTTGCTTCTCTCACAGGGCATGGACACCTCTATCCAGCTTGTCTTGCAGACAGAAACAAAGGAATCGTTTTCAGGGTCTCTTTTCTCTCATCAGCATTATCCATTCCATCTCCAAAGCTTTCCTCCTTTGGAAAACAATTGCAGAACAATCATATGAAATTCCAGATGTGGTATCTGACTCCTCAGTTTGCTCCTTGGAAAGTTGTTCTGGAAGCTTGACATTGTGCCTAGGTGTGACCTGGGTTTTAGTAAAGATGGGTGGCCTTGACTCACTGTGTTCCTGGTGCTATTTCTGACTCAGAAATTGGAGCTCTCATCTGCTTTTTGTATGAATAGATCATATAGATGGTATTTAGATAATAAATCCATGTTGAAGTGAATTGTTCCTTGTGTCCAATACCAAGGGGAAAATGCATGTTCCCTTCCTTCCCACCGATGGGCTGCATCAGATGTGTTTTCTCAGGATTCATTAGTAAAGTGTCCAGGGAGACAGAGCTGGTGCTGAGTCTATACATCTCTTCCCGAATCCATGTTGAGGGACTGCATGTTGAGTAGCTTGAAGGCAGCCATAGTGGCGGGGGGAGGGGGGGGCGTATTTACACCAAGGAAATCAGCAAACATTACAAATCAGGGTGTGTTTTTTAACCCCTCCCCCATAGTTTACCAGCATACCACTGGAAAAAAAAAGGCTTTAATTTATTGTTTTCTTCTTAGCAAATAAAAAGTGCTATAGTCCTTCATCAACATTTATCTTTTTCTTCTCTTTCCTCCCTATAGTGGATACGAGGCAGCAGTTCACCAAATTCATCTCCTCTTGTTTGTTGGCAAAAGGCCAGGCCATATTCCCACTGTTGGTTGTGGTCATGTGATTGAGTTTTCCTCCATGAAAAGGAGACTAGAAATGACAAAAGTCTCTCCATACTTGGTCCATAAAATCCTTTGCCACACAATATTTTATACCATTTCCCTTTCCAAAGACTTTTGCAGATGATATGGGCAAACTTGGACATCATCCATTGAAGTCAGAGAGTAAGAAAGAGAAGAAACCAACTTTCAAATCACCACGTGAAAGAGACCGCCCCCATCAAGAATACCCATCATGGATTTTATATGAATGAAAAAATATTTTTTATTGTGTTTAAACTACTGGTCACCATTTCAGTCATTCAACATCTTCTCTTCTTTCCACTATTGTCTTTCTTCCTTCCAGCTGATGATAAATCTAAGGATAAGGTCTGGTCAAGATTGAGAAGATAAAAATAGGGGACCTAATATGATATTGATTTCTCATTTGGGCTTTTTATTTCACTTGAGAGTTTTGGGTTCTCTGCATTGTTCATTTCAACAGCCCTCAGCTAGAAAGCTGTGTTATTTCCACATGCTTGCAGCTTATTCTTTTTCCTGTAGTGATGTCACCTAAATGAAACACTCCAATTTAGAATTGTTTCCACATTAGAAATATCTGAAGAATCCAATCCATATGCCCTATGACTTGTCAAGGAAATTAACTATAAAGGCAGTATCGATATTGTACAATTAAAAGGAGAGCTCTTAGCATATTTAATTTCCCCTGACCTGACTTTCTTCAGTCTTTATGGACAAAAAGTATGAAATCATTATTTGCAAATAGCCTGGATTGCTCAATATATTCTAGAAGGAACTCAGACACCCCCTTGTGTGCTCATATAAGCACACGTGTTTCTCTATCAAGGGCAAGATCATACTAATGAAGGTAAAGATAAGAAACATTCTAAACTGGAACCAAGTAGACCTAGTGTAAGGGAACGATAAATGTGTTTTTAGCCCAGATGTTTGTATCATGAGCCTTTCTCTCTCTTTAGCACTCATGGTGAAAGAAAGGAAAGGAGAGGGAAATAAGGAAAGGAAAAATCATTTTAACCTTTCCATATTATTTATCATATAAAACATCACATGTTTTTTTTCTCCCTGTAAACTTGTACAAGGATTCTATTTGAGGGTGTTTGGGATTGTTGTGTTTTGAAAATGTTAACAATCTTAGCTCCTAAGCTTAATCACCCGTATGTGTTACAAGACCAGATGGTTCCAGTGGGTGTTTGTTTACAAGCTCTTTGCATGAGGTCTGTAGCTGCATTTTAGACCAAAGCTGAATATTTCAACTCACAAAGGAGGCAATGAGGAATTAACGGAAAATGACTAGATTTCATAGGTTCCTGGGCCGCTGGCCTGCACTCGACCATTATTTTGTGCATGTTTACAAGGATGTATTTGGGTCCCAGAAACAGCAACATGTGTTTAACGTGCTCTGTGTTCTTAGTGGGACTCTGGCGGACTTTGGGGAAGAAAACATCTACATGGGCTCCGTGTTCCGGAGGCTGTCGGTGGACTCAAAGAGAACAGAGCATCCGGCCTTCCCTACACCTTCACCATCTTGGAGCTCCAGAACGTAATGTGTTTCCTGTCTCTACTGGCTTCTTGCCCTGAGCTGTGATGACCAGCCATGCCCACCCCCAGCTCCTCCTTCTGGATGCGATGAAAACAGAGAAAGAAAACTTTCTCGGGGCCTCCCCTCCTCTTTATTCCTTGTACATGGACCACAGACCCACTAACTGCAAACATGCAAAGAGTGCAGGTTTATTTACTGTAAAATATGTCAAATAGTAATGGTTTCATGAAAGCACAAGCTTTTATGGCTTTGAAAAAGTCACCTTCTCCCACCTGGCCGTCTATTCAGGTACTTACCTTCTAAGGAAGGTAGTCCATGCTTGTTTATCTGCATTTTGAATGCTTAATAACATTTATTAATGTTTTATCTCTATTTTTAATAAGATTAATGATGTTCAGGATACTTAATACACCCAGTACTGATATCTTACATCATAAGCTGTCTATTCTTTATGGTATCTTTCTTGTCAGCACCCAATCAGTCCTAAGAAATAAGATATTTGATGTGAAAAGGGAAGAAATACACAAATGTCTGAGCATTTCCAAGAGTTTGCCTCTACCATATTCCATAACAAAAGCAGAAGAAACTACAAACTAGCAAAAATGTGTTTGATCACTATCATTTGATACATGTGACTCCTCAGCTAACATTTAACTGTGTGTTTAAGAGAAGGGATGTGCTCCATTTCTAGTTAATTCTCTTTAATTCTGCGGATAGCCACACGGTCTCTAGCAGATAGATAGCTGGCGCTCCGTACTCCTAATAAATTCAAAGCTTAATTTAACATATGCCACTCATCTTTACAAAAACACCTACATAAAGTAGCATGCTCATGATGTCTATAACTGTTTTGCCTCTTGAGGGAAACTATAGAGTGTTTGCATTATTTATAGCCTTCAGTTAAGGAGAGTGTATCTGATGAAATTCAGACAGACTTGATATACTGTCTTGATTTTCAACAAAAGAAATGAAACCTAGAACATGTACTTGTCTGTAGAAACAATGGGAACCACATAGTAGTTGCCAAGGACTGAATATGCTCCCTCCCCCACCCCAATTCATATGTTGAATATTAACTCTCAATGTGATGGCGTTTGAAGGTGGGGCCTTTAAGAGGTACTTGGATCATGAGGGTGGGGCCTTCATGATGGAATTAGTGCCCTTATAACAGAAGCCAGAGAAAGACCCCTTACCCCTTCCTCCGTGAGAGGTTACAACAAAGAGACAGCCACCTAGGAAGAGAACCTCTCCAGATACTGAATCCTCCGGCACCTTGATCTTGGATTTCTCAGCCCCCAGGACTGTGAGAAATAAATATGTTATTTCTAAGCCACCTAGTTTATGCTATTTTGTCACAGCAGCCCAGACAGACTAAGGACAGCAGCCAACACTCAATGAAAACTTGTTGAATGAATAAACACCAACCAGCTTCATATCAAGGTAAAGACCTAACCTGGGTCTACACTGGAACTCAGTTCCTGATTTGCTCACTACCATTCCATTACTGTGGACAATGATTATTTAGTCTTATTTGCGACACAAAATTTGTGGTCACATGAAATAAGTCTATTTGAAACCAAGATGTGATTTCCTCTAAATATATCCCTCTGATGAACACTAGGAAAAATCTCAGCAGGTCTCTGCACGCATAACACCGTCTCTGCAGCCCAGAGGAGGGCAGAAACACAAGCAGTAGCCAGGACATATCACACGTCATCACTAGGTATGTTTTATATACTGTCAGTAGCAGCATCAGACACCGTTATCCAAGCACTTAGATGATGCAGCCAGTGTCAATACTGATGTTCCCATTTATAGCCCAATAAACCACACGTTGAACAATATTAGTGATGTTGAGCTTAGGTAGCACTGCAGGTATTAATACGTTAATCCAGATATATTGCTACAAGCATCGTTTACAGCACGGAACATAAACACAAACCCGGTGATACGAATAAATCACGTTCCTGAAGGCTGAAGGCTGTGCAGCCAAACGGGGCCCTCTGTAGTCCACAGCGGAGCAGAAGGCAGGGATGGATATATTTAAATTTTCCATCTTTAAGCTGTCACTCAAAAACTTTGCATCCTTTTTTTAGCGTATTGATCTTCCCGGCTTGTGATAAGACTTCAACTGCTTGGTTGGGCTGTTTTTAGCTTCTGCTTCTTTATTAAAGGCGCTAAATCAGGAATCATAAAAATGCTACTAATTTAGCATTTTTTCACTAGAAATGAAAACTAAAAACAGCACCCAGATAGTGTAACTCTCACGGTTTATTGCCCTAGAAGCCCAGATTTAATTACCATGTGGTACAGCATAATAATGGGTATAATGGAGCCATGGATCACTATATTTACACCTGAAATAAAAGCCGGTATTAAATATGCTAAAATAATTACTATAGGTTTTCTGGTACTTTCCTCTAAATATTTTTGCACAGGAATATACAGGGTGTCCCCAAAAATGTATACATACTTTAACAGCTGATGTCTATCGTGTTTTGAAAAGGAAGTGTCTTTTAGTAAACACTGCCTTTATAATTATTCAAAGTGTGTATACAGCTTTTGGGACTCACTCTCTATCTATCTATCTATCTATCTATATATATATACACATACATACACAGTATATATATACACACACACATATGTCATGTCTGCATTTATATATTAATATATATTTATATATTAATTCTGAATGTTCATTCCCCTCTCCCCTTTTCATTTACAAAGAAACACACAACCTTAATGTTTTGGCTATTCCTTACCTTACAATATTCTCCCTGCATCAAAAAAAATCAGAACAGCTGGAGAGATTGGCTAATTATCTGGCCAACCCACTCACAGTCTGGGCTTTGAGTGGCAAATCATACACCACAACCAGAGAACTTAGGATGCTGGTTTTAGATGGACAACATCGTTCTCCCAAACCTATGTTTCTCTCACATAAGACTTTCTAGGAGCCCCTCAGCAAACTAGGATTTGTTTCTCCCATCACCGCTGGCTCCAAAGGGCAAGGCTGGATGTGGAAGGGAGACTGGCCCTCAGAGCTAATGGGCCGTATTTTGCAAAGTGTTGTGTGGAAAGGGAAAGCTGCAGCCTCCCAAGGCCAATATTCTCATGATGAAGGGATGGTGTGGTCATGGTCGGGGATCCCAGCACGGTTCGGAATCTCACCCACTCAGGACCAAGCACGGGGCTTGCTCCTACTCCCCACAGCATCCACCCCTGATGTCCACACCAGAAGGGGTGGTGGTGACAACTATGAAACAGCTAGGAAATCTATTCCCAGCACAACAGCAGCTGGAATTGTAATCACTGTGCTGACACCCACCTCTGGAGAGGATCCTGAGAGCTGTATAAAACAGCAAACATGTCAATGGAAGGAAGGTTATTTTCTTTTAGTGTATCTAAAATCATGACACTTCTTGTTTACTGGACCCATCCTGATGTCAATCATTCTAACCTTCCTGCAACATTTCAAACTGAGCCCCAAATCTATCCTGGTACGGCCTGGTGCCAGCTACCAGCATGTGGGCATCACCAGAGTTATCGATTTTCACCAGAGCTCCCTATTCATGTCTGTACCCCTCATTTCCACCGATGCTGCTGCTTCTCCAAACACTACTTGCCTTCTCTCACACAGGGCCACTTTGGCTAGTCCACAATCTGCATATGGATATGTGGGCACGAGTATGCACCCCCAACCACGGAAGCACATCCCCTCTCTCCCACATAAATAGGGTGATGAACTGGCCCCTTGGAGTTTTCCTGACAGTGGGGCGTAACGGTAGCTGCAGTGACCAGGGATGTCCTGGCTCCTCCTTGCAGGGAGGTATTCAGCGCACGTAACAATTATCCATCCATCTCGTTCACACGAAAGGCATGGCAATGCAATTTCAGCTTTATAATCAAGACCATATGACAAAACCCAAGGCCATTAGGGACCAATTTCGAGTATTCTCTGCAAGTCAATGATTTTCCAACTGCACTTACATATGCTGAATAGTTACCTCGGCGTGATCGCACCTGCTCTCGTTTATGTAACCCCTCTGTTTTCCAGAGCCTTTCTTAGCAATGCAAGAGAGCAAAGTTTTAAAGGCTCGCCGGCTTGTTTCCCCTTCATTAATTTTTTTTCATTTCCCCAAGCATAGTATGAAAATGCTGAGGGTAAAGTTTCTGCTCGTGCCAACGACCATATTTCAGGATTTGCTTTCTGATCTTTCTCCTTCTCCTCCCCCCTCGGCCCGGACTCCATCCTCACTCGCAGCCCCGCCTGCTTTCCTCTGAACTGAAGCCTAGTCTTCCGGGCCCGTAATTGCTTCACGTGGACCTTTGACCTCACCGCTGCAGGGTCAGTGACATAATAATGTTGTCTCCAAGAGGATGTGATGTCATCATAAATCAAAGAGCTCTCTGAGCAGGGGCTCCCCTCACAGGGTTGAAACAATGCCGAAGTTATTTTGAAATCATATAAAATGTGACTCAAATATCCTTCCGTATTGTATTTTAAATTGCTTAGACAAATGAATAAACCCATGCCCTTTTTACAGGTAAAGTTGAAATACTGAAAGCAACAATTTAGTCCACCATTTATCAATTTGGAGAGCGGGCAATAAAAAAAATCATAAAAGTAATAAGAAAAACATTGGAAAGGCTATGCAAGCTAAGAAATGAACCAGATATTATATTTTCCTAGCATTACTTTGGATTCTCTATAGACTCCATGCTCTGCCTGAGTTTTTAATTGTTAAAAAGAAGAGAAATTATCTCTCAACATCAATTCCTTGCCATCTTGGTTCTTTAGTTTGTAAGTAAAGCTGCATCATACTGTCTCATCTCTGGATATTTTCCTAAGATTATGAGATAATGGACTCCTTCATATGAGTTTCATCACTATTTTTTTTAATTGTGAGACTGTATGGACTAGAAATGCCATAAGTGATAACTCAGCGCTACATCACCTTTACAAATCCTCAGTATGACCCCCTCTCCATTGAAGAACTAATCACAGACCTGGCCGGTGTAGCTCAGTTAGCTGGGCGCCATCCTGTGCACCAAAAGGTTGACAGTTTGATTCCATCAGGGCACATGCCCAGGTTGTGAGCTTGATCTCCAGTAGGAGGCATTCAGCAGGTAGCTGATGAATGTTTCACTCCCATATCCAAGTTTCTCTCCCTCTCTCCCTCTTCTTTGTTCTCTCTTTAAAAATATCAATAAAAAATCTTTAAAAAAAAAAAAAAAAGAAGTAAACACACATTGCAGCTGGCCATTTTCAGGAAAGTTCTGTGAAGGTACTTAAGAAAAAAATCCTTTTCCTGTATCAGAGCCACCAACATCATGCTCAGTTTGCTATACTTTATGCTCGGGAAATAACATCAACATTCCTACCTCTCCCTGCTTAATTTAACGTAACAAATTTTGGCCTCTTTTCAGGAAACAAGAACAGAATGTATTACGTAATTTTCAATGCCATGCCCTCAGAACTTCCTAGTGACTTATCAAGACACGTAAACAAGGGGACCTCATATAAAAGGAGCGAGTGATCATGGCTCCACCATTCCACCCAGTGAATGATACTCTGATTACCTAATCAGGTTCTCAAGTGCTTAAATACTGCATGCCTTGGAACATCAAGGGCATCATCTATACACGGGCACGGGTCAAGTCAACCTATGTGCTGTGTTTCCTCGATTAAGGGACTTGCCAGCTGACAGGCAGAGGAGGAAGTTGTGACATCTCTCTAGTGATCTGCCTGAGTGTGTGTGAACTTCGCTGTTCACCTGATTGTCACCTCATGGGAACTATTCACATTGGCAATGGCATATGGAGTTGGTTTTAACTTAAATTTGAATCTCTTAAAAGGCCTTCCCAAAAGACTGCCCTGTGGTGCTGCCCTGGAAATAAAGCCATTATGTGCAGAGGAGCTCGGCCTGTCACATGCTTGACAGTGCAGTTACAGACCACAGAAATGGCCACGTTTCAGAAGAAATCACAAAATGTGGATGGCTAACAGGTCGGCTTGAATAATTCCTGTGTCACTCACGTGCCAATTACTCATCTGTCAAAGCTTGCAAACAAGGAGTAAACAATACCAAATGTTTAACCTAATAGAAAACAACAAGAAGAAAAACACAAATAAACATAGGAAACCCTAATATTCTTCCATAATTTTAAAATTTTACTTTCAGTCCTGATAAAGAGTTCAAGAAGCTAGATTATGAAAAGCATCATATCACTGTGATGCCAAAAGTATTGAGCAATGAGCCCTGGCTGGATAGCTCAATTGATTAGAGCATCATCCAGGTATGACAAAGTTGCAGGTTAGATCCTCAGGCATGGCACATACAGGGATCAGCCAATGAATGTTTAAGTAAGTTCCTCTCTTTCTCACTCTCTCTCCCCCTCAAAGAACCTAGAAGTAAAAAATGCTTGGTTCAATTCTTACATTTCTTGGCTGAACCTTAGGAAACATACTTGTCTCTATACTTTGCTCTCTTCCTCATGGTCACTTCTTCCCAGTCTCCTCTGCTGATTATTCTCCATTTCTCTGTCTTCTGATTATTAAAGAAGCTAAGTCCTGAGACCTTTTTTAAAAAAAATCTTCTACACTCCCTCCCTAGGTGGCCACAGCTAGCCCCCATAGTTTTGAATACTATATACTACGTATATGCTGACAGATACCAAATTTGTAAGTCTAGCTTTAGATGTCAACTTTGAACTTCACAGTATTTTATCCATCTTCCTACTGGGCACAATTCATTTAGATGCCTACTATGCATCTCAAAATTAACATTTCTAGAATGTTGCTCTTCTGTTGATCTCTGCCCTTTAAGTACATCTAGGCTCGCTCAATATTTTCCATCTTCTTGTTGTTCAGACCAAAATCTTTAGCTACATCCTTGATTCCTTCTTTCTCTAAAATCAACCATGCCACCTGTATGCCCATTCATTCCACAAATGTGTCATTCATTAGTTCGCTACCATATTCCGGGATCCTAGAAAAAATAATTTAACCCTCTGAAAGTATGGAGAAGACTGCATACCCAGGCTGTTTGCAAACTTAAACAGATGATTTTTTTAGTCCTCAACTGTATTATCTTTTAAAAGCTGCAAATATATCTATTTAAAAGAAAAAACTAAAACTGTACTTTCAAACAAAATGGTTTTTTAAACAAGCCTAAGTAAATACATGAACAAAATAGACTTTCTAGAACAGTGAAAAATTTTATATCCATACCTATCTATCTCGATATACACATACATATACATATATATATATACAATGCAGATTCTATTAAGTGGAGAAATAATAAAAGAGATAAATAAACTAATCTGTACTGAGTGTTTACCATGTTCCAGGAACTGTTAGTCCTCACAAGGACTCCCATGAGGGACTATTCCCAGGTTACAGATTAGGAAATTGAGTTTTATGGTGTTTAAGCCACATGTTAAGTTTAAACAGCTAGTCAGTCCCAGAGCAAGAATTAAAACTGCATTATATTGTTTCATTTTGCCTAATTACTATATATAGGTATGCATGTGTATTAATTTAATTTAATTTAGAAACAGAACATTAAATAAAGAAGTCTAAAATATAATGTAAACAATGTTAGTCCCTTGGAAGTTTTAAAATTGTATAAGCTTTTATAAAATGATCATAATGTACACATTTTTATAGTTTTCAAATTGTATTTGTAATAGTTGACATAAAAATGTATGTGTTTTAAGTGTAAATTATGAAGCATAATAATAAAATAAACTCTCCTGAACTTTCCATTCAGCTATACAGGTATGGGGACCTTTTTTCTGCCCAGGGCCATTTGGATATTTATAACATCATTCTCGGGCCATAAAAAGTCATCAACATAAAAATTAGCCTGTTATATTTGGTCAAACATTTAATTAACTGATCCTTAATGCCTTGGCAGGACCAGACCAAATGATTTCACGGGCCTTATATGGCCCCCGGGCCGGACATTCCCCACCCGAGCTAGAATAATGAGCATTGCCCAAAAGGTTAAATATATCCATGGTCCTTTCTTCAGTCACACTCAGCTCCCCAGAGGTAAACACTATCTTGAATTGAGTTCATATCATTCTTTTGTTTTTCTTAGAAATTTGACCACAAGATTGTGTCCCTAGATAATATAGTTTAGATTTATTTCTATGTGATCTTTTAAGATGGTATCATTTTGTATAAAGTTCTTTGGTTTTTTTTCTCATTAAATGTTAATGCTTCTATGATTCAGAGTTGTGGTTCATTGATTTCAATGCTCTATTATATTCCATTTTATGATGATTCCAAATTTATTGGTCCATCCTTCTGCTGACTTCTCCTATAAACATCAAGGCATGTTATAACGCTACTGTAAGGCATTATGATATTTACACAATAGACAAATTGATCAACAGAACCAAACAGAGAGCTTAGAAACAGGACCACACCAGATGGTAACTCGGTATCTAACAAGAGTAAATTGCAGATCTGTGGGGAAAGGATGAACTCTTTGGAAAATGGTGCTAAGATAATTGATGATTCGGAAAAGAAACACTGCCTTATATTATACACAACAGCAAATCCAAGATGGATTAAAAGCTGAAAAGCAAACCTCTAAAAACTTTAAGAAGACAATATAACAGGATAACTTTATGAGTCCCAGTTAGGAAAAATAAAATTATTTCGGACAACAGAAAAAGTGCTGACCATAAGGGGAAAAAATTGATAAATTCTAACTAACAGTCAGAGAATGCTTTCATAAAAGGATTCCTTAAAGAAAATACATGGAGAATTATTAAGAATTTATTTCTTAAGTATAATTCCCTGTTCCCTAAAATAATTACTACTTGAGCACCTCACTCTGACTTCATCTACTTCTTCCTAGTGCTCTGAAAGGTGGGTACTACGTAAACACTGTTGATTAACAGACATTCATTTTAAAACCGTTTTCTGTGGCAGCATATGTAAAATTCTACCTTGCTCTAAACAAAGTCGACCAACTATAGGTGGCATTGTTGTAGCATATATCATGTTCTCAATTACCCTGTATGACAGCAAAGACTGATACTAGTAAAACTTCATTTAAGTTTTTTAATTCAATTGAACCAGGAGGTCATTGACACTTCAGTAATTGCTATTGAAAACCATTTGGCTGAAAGAGAAACACACACACACACACACACACACACACACACACACACACGCCCAAAATAAACTGTGACATAATCTTTGCTACAGATAATTCATTTTAAAAGAATTACCTAGTTTGGTTCTTGGTACAAGATCAGCATTGCAATGATTTTACCTGGTAGATGTGTTAATGATTCGAATATAGTCCAAACATGACATAATTTATACGACCCAAATAAAGAAAAATTGTCTGTGCTTTCTCCCAGTATTTCCCTGTTTGCAAACAGAAAGTCCAGTTCTTAAGATTGGTTCTAGTTCTAAACTCTGGAATAAACACAAAGAAATGAAAAGACTTAGAGAGAGGAAGGCAGTGGTTTGGAAGAATCTGGGACCAGCCCTCTTTCTACAGATGGTGACAGGGTGGCAAGTGGGTGGCCACAGGTGAGTCCCCAGTACTGTCCAGGTCCCCATACTACTGAATGCTGGCGACCTGGTTATTTCCCCAGAAAGGGACCTCCAGGAAAGTCTTTGACTTTTTCTGACTTCCTCGCTGTTTTCATTCCAAGAAGAAATGGCTTAGCATAGCTAAGTGCCTAACATTCCCCAGTCTGGGAATTTTAAAGAACGTGGTACCCCATGAGAGCATGGCAGAGAAGGGGGTGTGGGTGCACAATTCAGACTATAAATATATTCTGTAAAGACTGGCCTCTGGCCTCTCGTCCACTAGATCATGGGTTCCCACCAGTGGGGACTTTCTGGCATTGTTTTCTTTGCTAAACTATAAAATTCATTGTTAGGCTCACAAATCCTGTTGCTAAAAAAAAAAAAAAAAAAGGTCACCATAATACCAGAAGGCATGACTAGACATATAAGGAATCATTGAATTCTAATCGTTTTAACTGTTTTAAAGATGCTGTATTTCAGGGCTCTACAACCCATATTCTACATTTAAAACTCAGAGCTCCAAAAAGAGCAGTGAAAACGAACACAGGGGTGGAAATCAGAAAATGGGAAGCGTATCCATGAATACGACAAGACGGTGATAAGCCAAAGAAGGAAGCAGGTAGACTATCACTCTTCCCGCATGCAGAGGGTGGCTCCTGCAACTGTGGAAACAGCTTGGGATTCAGATACACAAGCATCTTGGCTTGAGACCCATCTGTCCGTCAGTGTCACGTACAAGCCAGGTGATCCTGAACAAGTTCTGCCATCTCTCCGGCTGCTTTGTGAAAGGAAAGGAATGAATCCTCGGCTCCCTGCCTCGTGCGAAGATTTGATGCGATGACGTACTTAAAACACTTTGTAAACTGGAAGGCATTATAGGAACATGATTCATCTATTTAAAGAACAATTATCGAAACCGATTCTCCCTGAGGAAAGAACAAAGGAAATGGGCTTATTTAATTATAGCAGAAGGAATTTATATTAGGCAGCGGGAAAAGCACCCTGGCAGTGACACTGATTACAAAGGAGGGAACTGGTTGCTTTCTGAGGAAGAAACCATCATTGCTGGAGAGAATGAAAACAACGCTGCCTGCAGGTAGAGGGAGAGAGTGGGTGCCATTTCCTAGTGCTACTTGGGATAGAAATCGGGCGCAAAGTTAACAGAAGTCTTTGGCCACTTTAGTCATCTAAGACAGCCTTACACCCTGTTTCTGGGGCCCTAAGGAATCTAATAGCATCAAACTATGTAATCCTAAAGCATTTGCTGGCTCCCTCCTGTAAAAGTTGAATGAAGACCTGTCTCTTCCCCTCCATTATTCCCAGATGAATATCTGTAAGTGAGTCACCAACCTATAAGAGTAATGTGATGGCAGTGTGCCGAATAGGAAACCAGGCAGGCTGTCCTCAGGGAAATTCAGGGAAGGGGACAATAACACCACTCTGATCCTTCCCACGAGCGACATCGAGGGCCCACTCTGTAGAACGTGCTGGAAGGATGCAGGAGAAGCTCAAGCAGACACGGTCTCTGTTCTCAAGGAGTTCAGTTCAGTGGGAGAGGCAGACATTACTCAAAGCCACATTATTGAAAATAAATGCCCAGAAAGTATATAATAAAGGTATTTATTATACAAACCAGAGAAGCTAAGTAAGGGTGACCTGACCCTTAACAGTAAGTATTAACTAGGCAAAGGTAAGACTTGGACATTTTGTAGCTGAAAGGCCAGCAGGTGCAAGGGTCCTGTGGCAGAAGGGAGCTTGGGGAGTCCAAGGATCTAGAAGAGGGCAGCTGGGCAGATGCACAGGGCGGGAGCATGGGCTGAGCCAGAGAGAGAGAGAGATGGATGGAGCCACACCAGAAAGAGACTTGTAGACCATCTTTAGGATGTTGGTCTTTATCCTCAGAGCAATGTGAAGTCACTACTGCAATGAAGGTCAAGAGAAAAGTAAACCACAGAACCTAAGAACGGCTTGTGGAAAGGCCTTCACTGTTCTGTGATGAAATGGAGGAAGGACTGAAAATCATTGGGAGCCTCCTTACATCACAGGTGTGCTTGGCCAGCCACCTCCTCTCCTTCCAAGTGGACCAGGCCCCCGGTCATGTCAGCTTCTGCACCCTGTGGACAACTCTGCTGAGCTACTCCTCTGCCCCCTACAGAAACTGAACAATGGGCCATGGGGGTTAGGTACATGCAGTCCACAAAGAAATGTGTATTTCCTAAGGTGGTAAAAGTGTACGGAGGGGCGAGCGTGGCAGCCGACAATGAATGTGAGTCAGTACGGGACCACCTAACCCTGGGGGGAGACCCAGAAAAAGAAACTGCCATTTAGACTTACATAACCTCTTTTCTGCTCTAGATAATGGCTATCTATAAAAAATGCCCCTACTATTAGAAGCTCAGTATTTATTTTTTTTAAAAAAAAGAGAGAGAAAGAAGAAAAAAACTCTGGCAAGGAAATAATAACAAAATGTATGATCCACAGAGGTGGTGGAAAGATATAATGTTATTTTACATATTTGATATAGAGCCTAAATTAAGCCATAGAAAAGAGCCCATGAATCTTCACAGCCTCATTATCAAGCCTCCTTAAACCTCAAATACAGAAAAATACATTTCATAAACAAAGACCCAATAGGATTTTAATAGTACAATAAATTACACAGACATTTGCACTAATCACATTTCACTACATTTTTTTTTTTTGAAGAAAGAAATTCCATTTGATGGAGAGTCAGATTTTGAAAGAGGCTACAAAATATATTTTAGGGAGCTGGTTTTCAACTAGCCATGGAAATGCAAGTCAAATATATTATAGTCACATCAAGTATTAGGAAACTGAAAATATGCACATATGCTTCTCCCCCACTCCTCAGACTCCCTGTGTCAGGGCTCAGTCCCCTAAGTCTCTCGTAACGCATCTTTCCTCCAACCAGCCAGGAAAGTCAGACCTCAGAGCTGTCAGTCCCTGAGGTGTTTGAGGGTCCTGCATGCCTTTCCACAGCTCTATCTTTTCTTCAATATGTGGGTGGGTTTTCTAGTGCATGTTTCCATTTATTCATTACCTGATTTTATTGAAGATGCTCTAGTTTGAATTCCATCGCCATAATAATCTCATACACAAAGAGATATGCTTACCCAGGACTCTCCATAGACTAGAGCAAGAGGGGGTCTTACTTGGGCCCTGAACTTTAGCTGGCTCTTCTTTGACCTTCCCCATGAGTCAAGAGGATGTACCCACCTAGATGTAACCCCATTCTCAATCCTGTTAAGTCCTGGGACCCTGGAATTCCCTACCTTCATGGTCCCAAGCTTACTTTGGGGAGTGGGGAGATGGATTTTTAGATGAGATTAACCTTTATTTTTATTTCTTTAAATATGCTTTCATTGATTTGATTCTTATACACATGTTGAATCATTCAATCACGTATGCATTCGTTTAGCAAATATATAGGGATTTCTCTGATGCGCCAGTTGTTATTCTAAGCTCTGGGGATACAGCAGAGACATAACATTCTGTCTTTCACAGAACTTAGAGTCCAAAGGGGGATGTGAGCAATAAAAAAATGCAAACACAATATTCTGAGAGTGGTAACACAATTTTGGAGGTACTCCTTAAACAATGAATGAATGAATGTGGAAGTCCTTTATAGAGACCAAGAAACTTTATTTTTGGCTGGCCTTTTTTGCCACCAAACTGAAAAAAAAATTAAACAGCTCTTTTATGTTTCTATTAACTGCGGCTCCTGAACTAATTCAATGATGAGTCCACTTAATGATTGCTATTTACCAAAGCACATCCTGGACTATTATCCCTTCTATAGAAATGTTAGATCTGACGTGGAGAATGGATTCCTTTGAACCTGAGAGGAGGAGGGGCACAGGCACATGAAAGAATTGCCATCTTCTTTATTTCAGTTTAAAATGCATCCCTTTCCTTACCTCAGAGTCTAATTCAAGGGGCTGCAGTCCCACGGCCCTTCCCTCAAACCAGGTTCCATTGAGCTACTGATGGTGGCTTTTTAATTTAATCCTTCAGGTGTTGCATTGGGCAGAAAAATGCTGGGAACCACCAGTTGAAATATGATTGAAGTCCGCCCCCAGACCCCCACAAGTTTTACTATCAACTGCAAAACCCACAAATAAAAATGAAGATGGGAAAATGCATCACTGAAAATCTAATGTGCAGTTGGCTAAATGATAAACCAATTTGAATTAGTGAATACTAATTGAAAAACTGCATGACAAAGTATTTTCCCATTAAAACAGAAATTTGCTAAAGGCGTTTTCAATTATTTATGGTGCTTCGGTGAAAAGCTCCACACATCCTAACTTCGCCTACTGATCGGATTTTGAGCACACCAGCACCTAGCCCAAATGACTTTAACAATTCTATGCCAATGACCTTGACGATGTTCTTCGATTTTTATGAGGTTCTTTTTTCTCTCTCTACTGTCCTCACACCTAACTGAACAGATGCTTTTCACTTGATAGCCTAATTACGATCTCTGAGTTTTAATATTTTTAACCTTATCAGGGCTTATCCGCATCCCAGAATCAGTTCAGTAGACTTTATGAGACAAGCGGACTATGTAGTCATTTTGGCCATCTGAAAGGACATTTTAGATGAAGGACTGTCTCCCTTTGAAGTTCACAAATATTTGAACGTCCTTTCAAATGCTGAGATAACGTACTCTCCTCAAAATCAGGGCAGAGGTGACTGCTGGGAGCCAGAATTGTGGATTCCAAGCCCACAGGGAAGGGAATATATTTGGAACATAATACCCTGTTGGTGCCCAATAAATGTTTATTAATGAGCCCCATGTTTTGACCCAGGCGTGGAGAATAAATCCAAGGAAGGAAGATTATGCAAACAGACAGGAAGGTCACCCAGCCCTACATGGGGTGTGGCCCAGGGTGGGGGCAGGACCAAGGCACACAGGTGACAGGACATTCTCCTGGGTGTCCAGCGGTGACCCTCGTGAGCCCCACTCCAATAGTTGCCTAGTCCATTATAAAATAGCGTAGAAGGACATTTTAAGTCAGTGGCTGTTAAAATGGTTGTTTGAGAAAAAACGAAACCGCTCACAGGCTCTCCTCTTAAGAGCTTAAAAGATTATTGGGCCAGACTCCTGATGGAGACTCGAGAGTGAGAGAATCACATCTTAATGACCTATGAGATTCATTAGTAATCGGTATGTCCACCTTGTGCAATTGGATGGTGGAGAGCTCTCCTGCAGCCAGACTTAGAAGCGTCTCTTTAGCGAACAGATTTCGCAGGAATGAGATGTGTTAGAAAGAATGACAAGTCCTGGGAATTCACGTGATCCCAAGTGATGACATTGGGCAAGGGGCCCTGGAAAGGCAGCATTTACAAAACAGTATCACCGTCCCTGATATAAATCCGAAAAGGCATGAAGCAGTTACCAAAATGCCTTGGGAGGTGCATCTGTCCTTCCCAACACTGCAGAGAAGACTGTCTGTGTGACTTGGCACCAGTCGTTAGCTATTTAAAATGATTGTTTTTAATCTAGTAAGTAAAACTGAAATTTGCAGTGGTTTCTTGTAATAAAATATTTATGATGCTAGGAAAATAGCTAAATAGCTCTGTTCTGAAAGTAAACAATGGAACGGAACTACATTGATATCTTCCCCGTAGGACATACAGCTCAAAACACACGCACGTAAAAGACAGCCAGGTCTAACATTAAGCTGTATTGCGTAGACGTTCCCTTCTGTTAATTGAAATCTTATCTCAGGTGGCGATTACCTCTTTCCTCAGCTGCCCTCACCCTTCCTAGCCTGAAGGCCCAGAACTTGTGAATTATTAAACAATCATATTTGTAGCAGCAAATTGATTTTTGAGAGAATCCATATTGATTGAAATATTCAAGACTAATGATTTTGAGGTTAAGGTGTTTAGATGGTATTGCCTCTGATGGACTAAATGGGTAGGGCTTTTATTTTTTTCCTATTTATATTATTTTCCATTAATTGCTAGTTGAACTTGCTCTTCCTTTTGAATCCGTCCATCATACTAAACCTGGTGCGGCCAGTTGGCTTTCTAAAACAATGCCAGGTGTTGCCCGTGTCCATGAAAAGAAGGAGACCATATAGGTGAGCCAGCTGGTTGGCATCCTAACTATCCGGGTTGAAGTCATACTTGTAATTGTTGGTTAGGCTAATTAGGCATGCTTTATTTCAGTCATTCAGAAGGCATCCCTATGGCCACACACAACTGCCAATGAGTCACACAAGAGTCACCGGATAAGCGCACAGTGGTGAAAACTGGGTAAATTAATTGCTAGTTACCAGGAAAAAGGAACACCAAGTTCATGGTCAAATGCATATCACTGTAGGTCAGCACCTCTACTGGCATACATTGTCGCATACTATAATAACTCCCGACGAGAGTATTTGAGATGTCTTGCCTTGACTCAGTCTCTCAAATGATTTTGTAGATGATTCAAAAGCTGAAACCCCATAGGCTATGGGTAAGATTATCTTTATGATACCAATTCTGTAGGAAATCTGAGTGTTGGTCTGCCACTGATTGACTACATAAACATGGTCAGCATATTCACTATCACCAGACCTCAGAAGTTCATATAAAATAAGGTAAATAAAAGCTTCTCCATTTTTGAAGTACAGTATAGTACACCTACACATTTTTATTGTTACAGTTGATATTCGAGTGAGAAGCTAAGGTTTTTAAGGTTGTAGAATGAGAGTCTGTGGCTCAGATATTTTCTTCCTCTCTTATCCCACATCAAAATCATCACCAATTCCTGGTGGCACTACCTTCACAGTATATCCAGGGACCCCTCCACGTCTCCCCACCCCCATGCATACCTCTGGGGTCCAAGCCACCGTCACCTCTTCCTGGAATAGAGCCGTTGCCTCCTAGTGGGTGTCTTAGCTTCCGGCCTTGCCTCTCCTCAGTCTACTCTCTAAACAGCGGCTGGAACATCCTGTACAAATGTAAGTTACATCATGTCACTCCTCTCCCCAAAACCCTGCAGATGGCTTCATCTCCTTCACTGTACAGGTTATGGCCATGATAGTGACGTCAATGACCCTACACATGTGGCCTGTCCCCCCTTTTCCCTGACATGGCCTCTCACTGTTCTCTCTTTTGTAGATACTTCACTTGGGTCCATTGCTGGCCTCGCTTTCCTCCATACACCAGGCAACTCCCTCCCTTTGTATCTGCTGGCCCCAAGACCAGGAGCCCCCCTTCCAAGCCATTCACATGATCATCCCCTCAACTTCTTCTGGTCTTTTTGCAAATGTCATCTCCTGGGAGTCTTCCCTGACCTCCCTACTCAAAATGACCAACCCTCCTTCCCTCACTCTGTTTCCTTCCATTATGTGGCATACTGTCTATTGTTATTTTTCATTTGTGTACTTCCTTACTAGAATGTAAGCTCTGTGCAGGCAGAGTCTCCTTTATTCACTGCTGTATGCCCAGACAGTCCTCGATCAATAAATATACGTTAAAAAATAGAAGGAAGAAGGAAGGGGTGAAGGAAGGGAGGGATTCCAAATCTAGCCCTGCATTCTAGCAATATATTTGATTCTCATGAACCAGTAAGCATTTGCCTAGTTTTTTAAAAATGTAATTTTTGTATTGAAAGGGAGACAGAGAAAGAGATGGAAACATCAGTGATGAACCCTGACCGGTTTGGCTCAATGGATAGAGTGTTGGCCTGTGGATTGAAGGGTCCCAGGTTCGATTCTGGTCAAGGGCATGTACCTTGGTTGCGGGCACATCCCCAGTAGGAGGTGTGCGGGAGGCAGCTGATTGATATTTCTCTCTCATCGATGTTTCTAACTCTCTGTCCCTCTCCCTTCCTCTCTGTAAAAAATCAATAAAATATATATTTTTTAAAACAACATCAATGATGCGAGAGAATCATTGATTGGTTGCCTCCTGCGCGCCCCCCACTGGGGATCGAGCCCGCAACCCGGCATGTGCCCTGACCAGGACTTGAATGGTGACTTTCTGGTTCATAGGTCAATGCTCAAACACTGAGCCATACCAGTCTGGCAGTATATGCCTAGTTTTTAATGTACTATATGATCAGGGCAGGTTCCAAAACTATGTTGCCATAATTGTCCCCACATCATTGGTTATAAACACTACAAATCAGTCACAAATTCTGGTTTAACTCTTGGGCTTATAATTAAAGTAGAAAGGGATTATTATCATAATTATTATCATTACCAATAAACTTCTGTTTATTTCAAAAAAAAATAAGGCGATCACTTCCAACTACATTCGTCTTTCCAAAAACTGCTAATGGACTTGAACCTGTGAAATTCCTGATTTGACCTGAGCTTGACCCTTGCAGACAATTCATTTACCAAGGAGAAAAAAAATAGCAATAAAAATGTCTCAACATTTCTTAAACTGAGATCCACAATATTTCTGTTCCTCAACCACATATACATCGTCTCCAATGTTCTCAGGATAAAAAATAAAAAGGCTGGTTTCTAATTTTTTAAATAGAGAAATGGGCAGCAGCACTTTAAACCTTCTCAGTTGGAAAGTGATATTTTTGGTCAATGATCTATTTTTATTTCTGCTCCGCTGTTTCTCAAGGAGTCCAATGACAAGGACCTGTCCTTCAAAGTTGTAGACTGTGGGCACGGAATTAGCATTTTCAATTACTTCCCCTGGATAAAGCACACAGGTCTCTTTCCCTCCCTACCCCCAACCATTCTCTCTCTTTTTCTCTCCCCTTGGAGGACAGGGAGGGCAGTTTCGGGGTTACCCTTCATTTTTTATTCAGAATGTTCTCAGCAGGCTCCAAACATACTTTAAAAAGCAATTTATAATGTTTTTTTTCCAAAAAAATAAGAACGGCATCTAGGACTTGAACATCGTCAGATGTATGCTTCCATTGCCAAGCCTATCTGTTTTAGTTGACAAATTTGCTTTGTGTCATTTTTAATCCGCAGACGTATATTTTTGTAACTCCTATTGACTCTGTAGCAAAGCTAGTTAATGTGATTTTCCTGGATAAGATACTCAGGACAGTTACCCTTGCAGACATTTTTAATAAAAACAAACATCAATTGGGGACTCGAAATGAGATCAGATTGCTTTATCAACCAAGGAACAACCATCCCTCTATTTCTCATTCTTCTTTCAATACCCTACCTGTTACCACCTTTTTAATACAACAAACTGGTCAGATCAAGGACAGATTTGGAAAAAAACCAGCAGCTGCTGTTTAATTTTTGGAAAAGCCATTATCCAAAAGAAAGCAAACCAGAAAGTACAGTAAGCCAGGTGCAAGGGTCAAGCTCAGGTGATGGGAGTCATAAACTGTCCTATCGTGATGTAGTTGTCCTGCCAACTGGGTGTACGATCTCGAAGGGTCTTTCCTTTATTCTAGCTCTGGTGTTTATTTGGTCAGAGAAATAAATTATTCTAACACACTTTGGAAATACATGGTACTCATTAAAAAGGCGCTCACAGAATTCTGACAATACTCACTCCAATTCTGAGTTTTTACAGGACCGCTGCTCTACTTTTAAGCCTTGTGAAGGGATGCTAGAGACAACGTGGCCTGAGATCTAATCTCTTTGATTGCAAAGAGCCATCCTTAATCAAAGAGGTAAAAAAAACACACACACAGGGAACTGATGGAATACTCAGGACATAGCTTACACCCGTGGGAAAGGGTGGCATTCATTGAGCACCTACTACATGCTGCTTCCCTGTAGGATTCTTTACATATTCCATTTCAAGGAGCAGATACCTGGGGCAAAACCACCTTAACCTTTTCCCCAAAAGCTCGGGATTAAACTGTCTTCCCCTGGGACAAAAATTGCAAAAAGGACTGCTCTCCAGGATAGACCCAAACACCTTCTGAAAGTTCATTGCTCTGCAAGTCTCCCAGGGCTGAATTCTTACTTCAAACATGTTTCGCAACTTATCCACCACCAAGTAATATAAACATCCAGTCCAAGTTCCTGGGAAAGATGTATCTGATAAAAGTACCAAGGCTAATAGGGAAAGTATGAAGAAACTGTGTGTAATATGCAAAATATAAATCACTCTAAACTAACACTCCCTTTAAGTATGACCCAGTATGTCGGAGAAGAAAATGCTCGTAAAGTGTGTGTGTATGTGTGTGTGTGTGTATGTGTCTACAACACACATATTACTCCCTTCCCTCATACACTTCAACACTCCAGCTTAAAGTGAACAGAAGCTGGAAAGAATTAAACTAAGATGCTATTCTATGAAGCTGCAAGTGCATAAGCTACTGGGTGAATCTCTAAACCATGACAATGCCATTGGCTGTTTCATTAAGTTTACCTTTAGCAGGTGTAACCTTCATAACCGGGCATCTCCATTGGTCTGACATTTACAAGGCAATATCTTTTTAAAGCAATAGCCTTCAATGTTGAGCCACCTCTTAATTATGGGTCCACTGAACAAAGGTAGCATTCATCTCTTCATTTCACAAAGACAGGCAACTAGCTGCACTGGTAACAATTTTTATTGGTAGGAAACCGAGTGCCACTTAGATTCACTTTTATTACTCTTCAATAATGAGGTTTGTGTTTCGTTTTGTGCTTAAACGATGGATTGTACTCAAATGAATCTGTCTTTCTCCTCATTATTATTACTCTTATGACTTTCCTAAGAGAGGAAAGATAGTATGTTTAGGTACATTTCATTCTATCCTGCCTTAATCAAGTGCTCTTGAGGGAAAATAAGCCAATCTGGAGCCCTCCCCGCCCCACACACACACCCTAACTCTTATTAGTTGAGTCACTGTGGACTCCAGAGAGTGAAGCATCTAAAGTAACATGAAATAATGTCCTCTCTTATATAATGTTCAGAACTTTTTACATTTACATTCACAAAAGGATTAAAGGGCAATGGGATGGCATCTCTTTTTCTTTTATGTCTGCTTCTTGCATTGTTTGGAGAAATTCTGGAAGTAGTACTGGAGCAATAAGTTATATATTTGCTGCATTATTGGCTTAACTTTTTTTAGGAGGAACTTTCTTTGCCCCCCTCTAGACTCACAGATTCCCTCTGCCTTATCTGTCAAACCCTTAGGAGTCAAGTTCTAAAGCAACCTAACAGTATTAGGAGGAACAGTGCTTACCAACTAGACACAATGAAACTAATGTTCCAAGGAGGACTTCTACTTTTGTTTTTATCCTCATTTTTGTTTTTCTTCTTAACATCATTTAGAAATAGTTGGACAAGTTTCTGCAATAAATTTTTAGCTATGCTTGCAGTGTTGATTTTACTTTTTATTTGAGTACTTTTTTCAAACCTTGGACATAGAATGTGAGAGCTGAGAAGGTCCTTAAAGATTGAGAATAAGTACAAGGTCAAGGTCCCATGGCTGGCTGGGGTCTAAGCCTCCAAGAACCTGAGTGTCCTGACTCTCTGCCAGGCTTTCTAGTCCCAAACCCCATCTTTCATGAAGAAACCCATCCATGGGTTGCTAAACCCCATTCTGTCTCACCTATTTGTGAACTTGCATAGTATTCATTGCCTTCTGTATTACACCATTGTGCATGGAATGATAACCTTGCTTAGTAAAATTCACTAGCTATGACCTCCATGTCTGATGGCTCTTCAAATACATCTCTGAGGCCCAAGACCGAGTCATGTGTACCCAACAGACATGTATCCAGACATCTCCAGAAACATGTCCCAAAGGAACCTCAAACTTGACAAAACTGACAAAATGAAACATAATTTTTAACCCAAGTCTGTCCTGTGTTTTTTTAATTATTATTCCTCATCAAATTAATGGCACCATTGCTTACTAATTTTTTTCCAAACCAGAAATCTATCCTCAGTTCCTCCCATTTCTTCTTTCCTCCTATCTAATCAATGACTGTCCTTGTCCATTCTATCTGTTGAGTGTTTCTTAAGTTAGTCCCACCTCTCCAACTCTACAGGCACTGTTCTAGCCACTGCAATAGCCTCTAGTCTTCATCATTCTCCAAATTCCTTCAATCCATCCTCCTGAGGATACTGCTTACCTAACCTCAACTGGACCACTCTTTCACAGTCTCACATCACTTCCCTTACCAGTAACCTCATCCCTCCAGATAAACCCACATGCCATTGCCTGGTAAATAAAGTCCGGATGACTCTGCCCATTAACAGAACATTCTTGGCTCCCTCTCTTGCTTCCATGCAATCGTCTTCCATTTTATGCTCCAGCAATATAGAGCTAGTGTAGTTCCCAACACATTGAGGTGGTTTCCTATTTTTACACATGCTCTTCTCTCTGCAATGGCTTTGTACCACTTTATCCATATGGAAACTACTATCCTATATAATAAAAGCCTAATATGCAAATCGACCAAACATTGGAATGACCAGCCGAACATCCGGTTGCTCTGATGTGCATTAACCACCAGGGGGCAGATGCTCAATGCAGGAGCTGCCCCAAGCCTACAGGCCCCAGGCTGGCCAAGGCAGGTGCCAGTGGGTCCCTCCAATCACCCTGCTGATCACCCCACAGATCGGCCCTGATCACAGGCCAGGCCTAGGGACCCTACCCATGCACGAATTCCGTACACTGGGCCTCTAGTTTGTCCATAAAGTCTCAGCTCACATGTGTTATCCATTTGCATCCTTACCTGATTGGGTGCCTACTGAAATACCCAGATACCATGACAGTCACTGGTTATGTGGAGCTATGAAAGCAATGCCCAGAGGTAAGGGTGCCTTTTTCTCCACGCATCTTTCCATCACAGCAAGAATGGCGTTCCGTTGGAGTTATGCACATGTCTGTCTTTCCACTATGCGATAAGCACAATACTCAATAAAATGAGTGTCAAAAGAAAGAAAAAGTATATTTTGTCTCTTCAACTATTTTGTCCCCTGGTTTCATTAGATTTCTCAAAGGACATCATCCTATACAAGGCACCGTGGTCAACAGTACAGGCTTTGGAGTCAGATCCTCTCCTCTTCATGAGCTGTGTGTGACCTTGGCCGGGCCACTGAAATTCTACAAAATGGAGACGACAATTCACAGGTCCCTCCTGAGGCATAGATGGGGTAATCCATGTAAATAAGTCAAAACATCACCTGGCACAAAACAACCCATCGGTACCTGTAAGCTCCTATTATTTTACATCTTATACTGCACACCCACACAGGTAAGGGACAACAAAAGGTGGAAATAAGTAAAAAGGAATCTCGTGATTCAGGTAGCCATGTCCTCAAGTATTTTGACCTCCCAGATGATTTCCACCTGTGCTGACTCTAAAGGGTTAAGCACACACGCGCACACAGGAGCTTTTTCCCAACCCCCAGGCTTGTCATCGGAGGGTGAGGGTTGGGGAAGGGAGTGCTCTGGTTATGGATGTTAAATCAACAATTCCCTCTTACAACAGACCCTGGCTCCGCTCTCCCCATGTCACGGCCTGTGACGGCTGAGCGTCTCCCAAGCATGACCAAGCGATTAGCGGGGCTGTGTCCGCGCCTCTCCTCGGTAATGGGCGCTCTTTCCATTTGCCGGGTATGGGAGCCTGAGCGCTTCGCTGCCTCGCTCGCTGGCTGCCTCGCTGGCTGCCTCGTGCATTCCCAGCTTGATGAATTCATTACTCCCCATATTTTCCTCCTCCCTCCTTCAGAGAAAACCCTGCCCTACCGTGCCAGGGTTTTGTCCCCATTTTAATAATAATAATAAAAGGGTGTTTTTTAAACAGGAAACTTTGCCATCAAGTCTGCAAAAGCTGAGCTGCATCCCACGCCACTTTCAGAAGAAAGAAGGAATGAAGGGAAGATTCTCTAATACAAACACCACAATCCTGCCTTGCACTGGGTGGAGAACACGCAGGATCACGCTGGGCATGGGCTAAGAAAAAACTCTTCTTTGCGATCTAAACAGGAATAAGGCGGATGTTATTTGTCCTCAATGGCAATGGTGTCCCAGCCTAACAACAGACCTGCCAGCTTCTCCCCGCTGTTTGCTTTTTCCCCCACAAACGGCCCCTGGAGTGAACCCTGCCTGCTCCTGCCACAGTGAGAGTGTCTGCTCATCTGGGCACTATTCATGGACGGGACGCAATTGGAGGGTGACTAGGGCCAATTCTGCACAGCTGTGGTTTTAGGAAGCACTTTCAGGAGCAAAGGGGAAGGAAGGAAGATACCCGAATGGAATGGACAGCTAGACAGTAGAACCCCTTACTTATACCCGACCTACGGCGTCCAAACCTACTCTTCGCAGCCACATGGCTGCTTTCCTGTAGCAAGAAAACTGCAGGGAGAACGCCACTCCACAATAAATAATAGACAGAGAGGCTCTCTCTGACCTTTCTGAACCAAAACCCAGAGTTACTGAACAGCAAGGACTCTGCCCACTGAAAGGGCGGCTTCGCATGCCCCGGGCTGTTCAGCCACCTGCAGGTGCCTGAAACAGTCATCTCTGCTTTTATCTTCACACACACACACACACAGACACACACACACACATACATACAGACACACACACAGACAGACACACACACACACACACACATACAGACAGACAGACACACACACACACACACACACACACACACACACGTGCGCACGCGACAACCAGACTCTCTAAGGGCAGCAGGGGTCATGGTTCAGAGCTCTGGCCCAGGGATCAGACCCCCTGAGTTTGAATCCCGTCCAGCTCAGTGACCTTAAATGGGTTACTGACCTCTCTAAGCCTCAGCTTCCTCATCTGTAAAATGGGGGTGCTCCCGCACCCTAAGAATAACATGGTGATTAAATGAAATAAGATAAGAATCGAGCTTAGCATGTAGTTGGCGCTTATTAAAATAGCACTGAACACAGTGGCACTGACTATGTTTTTCTTTTGGTCATTTCCTGAGACAGCTTCAAATATTTGTTTTACAAAAGCAAGTATCATACATCTTTCTGGACGAAAAATTTGTTGTTAACTAGAATTTTATCTTACCCAAATACGAATTTTTAAAAATACCTCTCTTGGGGATATATGTGTGTCTGTGTGTATGTATATGTATGTGTGTGTGTGTGTATGTGTGTGTGTGTGTGTGTATATGTTATTCGTACATATATACACACATATATACATATTTTAAGAATCTATCCCAATACATGAGTAATATACAACAGCAGTGATTTTTGCAATGAACACTGGGTTACAAAAATGCTTCCTTCTACCAAACGATATCAAAGAGATGCTGCCTGCTACTGGGTTTCTTCTATAGGCACAGCCTCATCCCTCAGACGGTGAAAACATCCCGAATGGACATCTCCTCCATTAGGCAAAAGCATCCCATATCCCACCACCCTTCTCAGAGGCACAACCTTGCTGTGGTCACACAGCATCTGAAGATATAAATATAGGGCCCCGGTGCTGGGGGAGGGGCTGGGAGATAAGGAGGGCGGAGGTGGAGGCTCATCTGCTATAAATAACCCAGGAGCCTGACTCCATTTAGAGCTTCCCAGGTGTAGGGCTCCAGCAAATCTGCTTTGTTTCCTGAAACAAAAGAAACAAGGGCCACGTCCAGGTTTCTCTGAGCCTCTGGCGCGAAGATGCTCTTCTGTGTATTTTCTTCCTTTTGAAGAACTGAGAGCTCTAAATAAATCCTCGTGGTCCTTCGAAGCCCTTCTAATCCCTGAGCCGCATCCGCGTCACAGGTAGGGAATGGTCTGCTCACACGGGCTGGCACCAGCTTCGTGCAGAATTGCTCCCTAAATGTGAAAGTTTTACGGGGCAGGGTCTTGACAAGCCAGGCACAGAGCTCAGTTGTGAGTGTTTGTTTCTCTAACATCTTTGCGATGGGTGCTTTGTACAATGTTTTGGCAGCAACAAACATCTGTTTTGGGGAAGACACCTGATCATTTTAACCATTCCTATAACGGGAAAGTGCTGACTAGAGCAAACATTTCCAAAGATTCTCTGTGCAGCGAGGATGGCCCAGGTGTCTACAGAACGTTCGTCTGCTCAGCATAATCACAGCCACTCAACGGCACTGACTCCCCTCAACATTTTCCCGACTCGCTGCTACAAAAAGAACCCCTTACTGAGCCCACCAGGGAATTACTTGCACAATCCCAGGCTGGTTTTGGTGACAAATCGGCATTCCCGCCCATGTGAGAGGAGTCTAGATGCCTGTGATGTGTAGAGAGCCAGGAGGAGTTTGGGTCCATAAAGCTGTGAATGAGTTCCATTAATACGTATATGTACCTTTTTCATCTGTGACATCAATGACATTTTTTGCTTGCCTATTTCTGAATATTCTTTATTAAAGAATAAACTCAAGAATAATTCTGTACAAATCACCAGTGTATGTAACTATTGTTTGTTTTTTTAAAAAAATACATTTTGATTGATTTCAGAGAAGGGAGAGGGAGAGAGAGATAGAAACATCAATGATGAAAGAGAATCATTGATTGGCTGCCTCCTGCACACCCCCTACTGGGGATCGAACCGTGCCTTGATCAGGACTCCAACTGTGACCTCCTAGTTCATAGGTTGATGCTCAACCACTGAGCCATGTTCATTTCTTATTATGGCAATGCTTCCTCACAGGCAAAAGCCTGGCTCCTAGCTCAGAATCACAGTGGAACTCGCCAGCGTGGAACCTCAGGGTCCAGACCCCATGGCTACTTCCACAAAACCGAACCCGTAGATAGCCACATCTTTGATAACGTGTATACACGAGTATGTGTTTAAATACAGCATCAAATTTCCTTCATTCTATCTCCCATTCGGATGTGGACTCATTATTCACGTAAGTCCAACAACAGCGACGGTTCCCACTTCCCTTCACATTCAGAGAAAAAGTGTGTGCCTAAAGTTTTCTGCTTCCAGGCAGTACACCTTGATTTCCTTGGGCTTCCACCTATGCCTCACCAGTAGGTATTTACTGGATGGGGTTGGTGAGAAGAAAATCCTTCTCTATCAGTAATAGCTGGGAAGTCTGAACAGTTTCCTGAAATTTACTTGCTGAGAAAGGTAGTGTGACGCTGGTCTAGATGAACGAGGTTGCACTTATGGGTGTGGGCTCGGGGAGAGATAACCTGAGCCTTTCCAATGACTCTTAGTTGAAATGTGGCTGATGAACAAGCTTCACAAATACATAATCTATAGCAGCATTAAGAAAATGTCTATATCATAGAATTGTCCACTTGAAACCTATATTATTTTATTAACCAACTAGTAGCCCACTTGCAGGAAGAATCCTGCAAGCAGCCGCTGCGGCCACATGCGCTGCTGCTGCTGCCGCCGTTGCAGCCACCGTGCCTGCACCCACACGCCGCTGCTGCCCGCCCCGCTCTGCCCCGCCCGGGCTTTCCCTCTGGCAGCCACCTTGCTTTCTGCTTTTCCTCCCTCTTCCTTCTAAGTTGTCTTCAGTCTTCACTCCTCCCTCCCTCAGTGTATGCAAATTAACCGCCATCTTTGTTGGGTAATTTGCATACTCGCCCTGATTGGCTGGTGGGTGTGGCTTGGGCGTAGCGAAGGTGCGGTCAATTTGCATATTACCATTTTATTAGGTAGGCTATCACTTCAATAAATTAATAAAAAATAAGAAAAATATGTTATGTCCAGCAATTCTCCTAAATTTATCTGAACTCACAAAAGAATGTCATCAGAGATTTTCCCCACAGAGGGCTAATTTGAAGTCACATCTAGATTCTGCCAGTGGTAGCAGCGAAGAGTGTAACCTGAAGGACACTATGAAGGGCTAAGATGACATTTCTAAAGCAGTGGATGGATGTTAACCAACATACAGCCCTACCCCAGAGCATGGATGCCTTGCAACCTGAATCAATGAGTCTTATTGTTCGAGTTTAATAGTAACACCCCTTATCCAAATTACAAAAACTAAAAAAAAAATTAGGTTAAGATTATATGTGTTTAAAAATAATCAAAGCATCCCAGATGGTGTGGCCCAGTGTTTGAGCATTGACCCATGAACCAGGAGATCACCAGTTCAATTCTGGGTCAGGGCACATGCCCGGGTTGTGGGCTTGATCCCCAGTGTGGGGCATGCAGGAGGCAGCCGTTCAATGATTCTCTCTCATCACTGATGCTTCTATCTCTCCCTTTCCCTTCCTCTCTGAAATCAATAAAAACATATTTTAAAAAATAATCAAAGCAAACAATGTATTAGTCCCATCCATATCATTCTTTTAACATTTGGCCCATTGCACCACTTTTGTATCATAAAGTTTGGTAAAAATAGTTACTTTCTATTATTTTACACAATCCTACAAAAAGCACCAAAGCAGGTGCTCTGCCATCTGAACCAGCCTGAGGAGCCTTGCTCAGATTTCACAGAGTTTTGACTGTCCTTAGCTAAGCTCCTGAATTCCGAGGGTGACGTTGTTGCTGGTATCACCCATCATTGCTAAAACTTATTTCTCAGCAAATATTCATTGGGAACCTTCTCTGGGCCAAGCACTGGGCATACAAAAGTGAAAGTTCATGCCTTCACAAGGCTACCTATCCAAGGAGGCGACAGCCAATGAATCTGTGAGCGCATGCCTAGCAGGAAATTAATTATAGGATAGAAGAGGATCGGAGGGACTAGGATATTCCTCTGAAGATTAAAAAGCAGAGAGAGCATGGAGAGTGTGATGAGTCCTGGCTACGTTAGCATCCCCGTAGGCCTCTTTGAGTAGCTGTCAGGTATGGTCCCAAAACAAACCACAGACTTGCACAGAGCAGAAGCAGACTCTGTAAAGCAATGTCTAGATGTACTTTATTTGTGGCCCTTAATGCACCCCATAGGTGTTCCTTGGGTCTAATCACTTTTCTCAAGTTCCAATTCCTTCTATCATTAAAATACACCTAGGCTGAGATTTTCATCCCTAACTTTCTCTAGGCTGTGACATGCTGCTCACAAAGGCTAAAGGGTAGTAGAGGGTTGCCGGATGGATTTGGGGTTCCTATGTGATCTGGGTTTTTCAGAACCAATGGCCACTTTACAGACCCCCAACATTTCAAAAGGGAATGCGGGCTCAAAACACACCATTCTGATAAAGGATGACAGCCATTGCAACAGTAAGTGCTAAGCATGTGCCAAGCACTGTGCTAGATGCTTCCAGACACGCTTCCCTCGTCACTTTATTCGTGACCTCAGTTATGGTGGGGATGGGGGCTTCACTTGGCCACACACCCTGAACCACAAACAGTACTTAAGTTTCCAGGCTGCCAGTCTTTGGGACTCCCCTTTCACGGTATTTAAGTACTTGTGACAAGAGATTCTAAAAGCTTTCTGAAAGTCTTAGGCACTAATGGAAAAGCCTTTTACATATTTTATAAAACTAAACAAACATCAAAGTTAACAGTCAGAGGCAACTTGTTTTTTCTAAACTCTACAGAGCCTTGTCAGCATGGAAATCCCTCCTGCTGGTTCTATTTAAACGAGTAGTGAAAGAGTCCTGAATTATGAGGGAAAAATAAGATTATAAGTTTCCTGAGGGTAAAGACTTGACTCTATTTCACATTTTTGTTTCCCCGGTGCTCACACAGTTCCTGACCCTAAGTGGGTGGATGAGAAATGTTTAATTACACAGATGCAGGAAAACATGACAAGATTTTTAACCACACAAAACACTCAGCTTTTGTTGATTTTCTTTTAAACATTAGCTACCTACAAGGTTTAATCACAACTGAATATAAAAAAAATATCTCTGTGTACAAGTATGATTCCATTATAAGTATGAGCTACACCAAACTTCCTACAACACTTTACAGACCCCCAACATTTCAAAAAGGACATACAGGCTCAAAACACACCATTCTGATCAAGGATGATAGTCGTTACAACAATAAGTGCTAAGCATGTGCCAAGCACTGTGCTCGATACTTCCAGACACTCTTCCTTCCCTCTTCACTTTGGTCAGCAGGTCACTGCCTGATGAGGCCACTTCTATCAAAAAGGCTTCCCCTAACCACCATCTCTAATAGCTCACTATCTGGTCTTTCTTACACTGTACCTTGCTTTATCATCTACCTGCCACTTTCTATATTTATTTGTTCAGTTATTTGTTAGATCCAGTTCTGCGTACTAGAATGTAAGTTCCATGAGAGCAGGAACATTATATTACTCGCTCTTGAAGCTTAAGCAACACGTAGAACTCAATAACTATTTGATGAATGAGTAATATATGAATGATATTATTCACCCTTTAAAACAACTCTGCAAAGTAGTACGTTGAGCCCCAAGAAGCACACCTACAAGTCTGACTTCTACTCTCTTCTTGGTACCTCGTGCTGACACAGGTTGAATAGACAAACCATCCCCCGCCCCACCTCTTCCTACCTTTCCTTGATAGAACCAAAGTCTCCAGCTCTCTCTTTTCCTGGCACATTCTCAGAGGAAGGCAATGAGCAAAGTCCACACAGATTAATCATTTCTCGTGTTATTTTTACGTGACTTATTTGCAACCCGAGAAGGAAATGTCCTATCGCTTGGAGTTTAGCAACAGAGATGGTCTGGTTTCCGAGTCATCTCTGACTCACCTGGATCCTCACCGCGCTGTGGACATGGCCTAAGGCACGGCCCGGAATCGGAGGAGCCGATTTCTGTGAACTCACCGGGAGATGAGGACGGCACATCCCAGGTTGAGGTGACGGGTTTTCCTGTGCTGCAGTCTTGCCCATTTATATCCAAGACCCTCCACCTCTGAGGTACCCTGTTGAATGACTCACTCCTGGCTACACTTGTGCTTCAGAAAATATTGGGTAGAAATTGCGCTCACTCTGGCTGCTGTTCCAGAATGATCTCACTCCGGCTCCTGGTCCATAATGATGAGGCACTGCCTAAATTATATCCTACAGAAGATTTTCAGTGACTTCTTTCAGAAAAATGGACATCTGACTTCCTTACACTTAAAATTTCATCTCCAGGTAAGTATCGCCTTTTCTCCAATACTTTACTTTTTATTTCATGAGTATGATGGATGAAAACAGAAGGCACTGTTTTAATGGCTCTGAGAAAATGAATCATCTCTCTCATGTGCATTTTACTCCTTGCAAAGATTTTTTTTTCTTAAATCTGTAAGTGCATTTCTGAGAGTTCTTAAATGCAAGCATCTCTCTGAGCTTGCTAACTGCATTTCCCATAGTAGGCCATTTAAAATGTGTCTTTAAAGTGGATTACATATCTCAGGGGATGGGTGACGGGCTATGGAGTCACCCACTTTGATGTCACCAGTTCAAATGTAGTCCAGACTTTTGGCAGTGAAAAAAACAACACCATTATAACTGACCATTGTTTGGCTTACTTTTGTAGAGATGAGTTAGTGACTCCTGTCCAGTACCTAGTTCTAGGTAGCCAAGCACCAGTACCAGCATCATCTCACAGGCATTAAACAAGATCTTCCCAGTGATGGAGGAATTGGAAAGGATGTGTCTGTACACAAACACACGTGCACACACACACATGCACTTTGTGAATGAACATACATGCATAAACACATGTGCACACACATACATATAGACACACACACATCCCTGTAAAACTGTTTTGACTGAACTCATCCAGGAGGGACAGTAAGCAATATATTTTAACCATTTATTTGACAACACTCTACTAGGTGCAAACTGTTCCCCGATGTAAGCATATGGTCCTGCTCTCGCCCGGCAGGATTTCTGCAAACAGATGAGAGCACCTCCACTAGCCAGCCTCGCTGTTCTCTGTGATGAGACTGAAGAAGGATTGGTCTTCAAGAATGTCCATTTGGGAGCTTTTAGGAACACTAGCCTGCACTTAAAGATCAAAGACTCCTGAGATGGCTCCTCAGAAATACACCTTTGCTCAGAACCCGAGACTGGATGCCATTCCTGATGCCCCGCCCCTCCTGATCTCTCGTATCCACTGCCTCAGCATGGCCTGTCCATCCATCCTCTTCCTAGACCCTGAATTCATCACTCGTTTCCATTGTCACTGTCACCACCTTAGGGAAGGCCACCGCCATCTGTCCCCCTTGAATACTACAACCTCCTCATCATCTCTGTCTGTTATTAGACTCCATCTATTTCCCATAATACTTCCAGAGCATCTCTCCAAACTGACACTGCCCTGCTTAAAACCCTCAGTGGCTCCCATGGCTTCAGGATGAGGTCCATACTCCTCACCATGGCCTCCTTTTCTAAATCCACATCACAGAAAGCATCTACCCCACCCATGTCATTCCTGTAATGATTCCAATGGCCAGGTATGAACGGCTGCCTCCCCAACATTCCCTAGCTACTACTCAGCATAACTGCCATTTCTTCCCAGTAGTGTGTCCTGGTCCTTCCAAGGTCTGGATTGGGTGCTGTTCTTAGAACCCCATCACGTCACTCACCACGCTGTAGTGGAAGATTACACTCTTTAGGAAGAGCTGAGTCTTATTCACTGCTGAATCGCTGGCCACTACTATGATATCACCCTCCTCAGTCAATGGAGGGCAAAATCCTATTTCATATTAATATTAAGACTACAGTATGCTTAGGTCTAATGCTGATATCATTCGCTCATTCATTTATTCATTCAACATTTACTAAGCACCTTCAATAGACCAGACACTGTAATAAGTGTTAAGGATATGACTTTAAGACACATCACCTACGCCCCCAAAGAGACTGCAAAAGAAAGCTTTAAATCCCTTTTTCAGATTGGAAAGAACCATCTACTTTCTACCACACAGCTTCCACAACCTGTAAAAACAACAACAAAAACAACAACTGGAACAAAATTAATAGTTTGGCTTGGCCAAAAGCCAGAGGAGACTGGGGCGTTTTTCTCAATAGAATCAGCTGACACTGTGTCATGTGCCCCTTTAGAATGGACCAGCAAAGCATTAAAATGCCAAAAACGTGGAGAAGAAACACATTCAGGGAGCTAACAGGAGAATATGAAGGACAGACATAATTAAAGAGAGAGAGGCATAATAAATACAGGGTACTCTGAAGTCCCTTTGTCATGGGGCTACACGGCAGTTTGACTCCCATTAAAGTCATTCTGAATTGATTCCCTGGGTCTAATGAGAACCTCTTGACAACGCCAAGACACTCGGCCTTCTCAAGAGCTCCTAAAAGGCGCCCTCAGAGCCCGACCCGCTGGATATGCAAGCTAAGGACGCACAGCCACTCACTCAGCGAAATAGACCATGTCCAGAGTGGAGTGAGCAGGTTCCCTGTGCTGTTCATGAAGGGACAGAAGGGGGAGGCCCTTTAGATGCCCATTTCAAGGACATGGTCCCACCGAATCCCCACCTTCTAAAGCTTTCTGGCTCTGAGTGTCTCAGACTTCAAGAGTTGTGATATTTCATTGCAGGTTTCCTGTAACCCATACCCTTTACTATTTTATCTTTGGGCTATAAGTTGTAGCTTCCCATTTAATTGGAATAAAAGGGAGAATTTATAGAATTTCCCCACGGAGGTCATCTTTACTCATATGTTTCAGATGATTCCCAATAGAAAGAAGCTTAGAGTAAGGACCAAGGCATCCCCAATACATGTAATCATCAACACTCCCTCCCCCGCCAGACGAAACGCTAGCAAATTTGAGGGACATACACTCTAAGTCAGTGGGACATGCAAGAAACCCAAATTATTACATTACCATTTCCTTGGACCCCATTAACCTTGAGAGAACGGTAAAGGTCATCCGCCTGCCTGGCTAAATAGCTTTCAGCAATTTCTCTAAAAATGTAGCAGCAATACCTCTTCCACCCGTGCTCGATTTTTCCCCATTTTTAATCACTAAAGGTATTTTGCATGAATACAGAATCTTTGTTCGGTAAGGATTGATCCCCTTGCCACTTACCGCTGCTTCCTGACTTCATAGTCCCTGCTAAGGAGCTAATTTTAATGTCACAGACAATTGTGATTTCATGAGGAAGCAGCTAACCTCTTGTGAAACAAAGGCCCTGTTTTCAAGCAAGTGTTTCTTCTAATAAATTGCAAAAAATAGCTAAGCACCTAAATGTAAAAGAGATGATTTATCTGAAAATTAGATGCTGACACTGTCTATGACTCTCCTTAAAGCTGCAGGAAGAAGTTAGGACGAAGACAAAAACCAAAGAACCGAAAAATATACTTCCAAATGGTAACCACATGCTTTTTCTACACCTTTGCCAGTGTTGTTTGCCTACCAACATGGGACCATTATTTTGTTGTTATTTTACTACTAGTAGCCCATTTGCATGAAGATTTGTGCAATAGACCTTCATTTACCTGGCTGCCTGCACCAGTTTTCTGCCGGCACCGGGGACCCAGGCCTTGGCTGTGGCTACCGCCTTCTGCCTTCTTTCAGGGTCGGAGCTTGGCCCCGGGCGGTGGCCTTGGGCTCGGCCACACCCAACATCCCTGCTAAGGATCGAAGGAGCCGACCCCCAGTGGTTTCCTGCGATCCATGCAGGCTCCCCGCTGGTGCCCAAGGCCGGGAAAGCCTCCGCCCGACGCTTTCCCGGCCTTGGGCTCCGCCACACCCCAACATCCCTGCAATGGTTTCCTGGTGGGTGTGGTTGTGGGCATGGCTTGGTTGGTGGGCATGGCTTGGGCGTAGCGAAGTTGCGGTCAATTTGCATATTTGTCTATTATAAGGTAAGATACTACCCATAACAGGTATTTTTATGAAGTTTTGATATATTTAGAGGTTTCATAAATTTTAAAAGCTCAGTTGTCTCCTGTTGTACTCACTCTAAATGAGTGGCCACGTAGGGTCAGTTCACTGGAATCTCACAGAAGACAAGACACAGCTTCCAGGTTAGGGAAGGCAGGATCTCAACAAAGCACGCAACTGACATGGCGAGGGCCTATGCACTCTGTTCCATTCCATGGAGATCCATGCTGACCGCAACTCGAGCCTGGAGACCACCCACACCAGGCGCGTATCAAGGACAGACCCACCTTTCCATTCCATTAGAGACAGTTCTGGCCACATGCACCAAAATGAACCAGGCTGTGGCATGTGGGGTAGTGGCCTCAATGAGATACATACTGATTTAATAGAGAAATAAAAGTGATATAAGGTCGTACGCTAAGACCATCATAAAGAGCATGCAAGCACCCTATGCTTTAATAGTCCCAAGCTGCTTTTCAACTCTGAGTGAAACCATTTGCCTAATGTCTACAGAAATGGCGCAATTAATTTTCTCCCTTAAATAATATCAGACTGTCCGCTATTATATGTCTTAGTAGAAGTGTTTTTCTTCTGTTCTCTCTTTATGTTAAAATTCTAAGGATATGAGGATGGAGACAGTGCTGATTTTGGAGTGACAGGAAACCTCCCCCAGAGAGCAAGCACATTCACATTTGATGACTGTCTTTAGAGACTCTTGGCAAAGATCAAGTGCCGTGTCTGAAAATGAGCCACGTGAATGATACCAAATGGCCTTGGGCAGTGAAAAGCAGCCTCAGGACCTCCCTGTGCCTTCATTAATGAGTCCTTCATTCAATGAAAGTTTCAGAGCAACTACTGTGTCTTAGGTTCATTGCTCCAGGCAGAGGACAGCAATTTTAAACAGGATGGATGGTCGGTGTAGATGTCATTGAAAAGGTAACATTTGAGGAAAGACTTTGGTTATGAGAGGAATTCATCCCTGGGGTACATAAAGAGTATTTCACGTGGAGGAAGCAGCCAGTGCTAAGGCCCTGTGGCAGCAGCAGGCCGGGAGACATGAGGAGAGAGGAATGAGACACCAGGCAAGGGAGGAGATGGAGAGCCATGGCAGCATTTTGAACAGGACGAATAACCAGACTTAGAATTTAAAATCTTTTCGTTCAGAGAAGTCACCTGCTCGGCAGAAGTAAATGACTCAGCATTGACACCTCAAACCAGTTCAACACGTGTAAATGGCCCTTCACATTAAACCTCCATTAGTAACAAGCCAAGCTCAAATCTCCAACTACTAATGAATTTAGCACCAAAATTATTTTTTAAAAGACAGACAAAGATTACCCACATTGTGTGATATTCCTTTTAAGACAGGTTCTTCCCTAAAGCTCTATGAGCCCGAATAAGTCCTGGATTCTACTTCCTACTCTTGAAAATCAAGGAGTTAATACTGATATAAGATTATCTGTAAAATCACCTCTGTACAGCATTAGTATCTGTGGTAGCCAGTCCCCATGATAGCCTGTGATGACATCTCTGTGTGAGTGGTGAATAAACAGCAAATCAGGGCTGGACCATGTGACACCCTGCATTATGGCTGAGTGATGGTCTGTGACTTCCAAGGCTAGGCCGTAAAGGACATTGCTCTGGGGCAGTGGTCGGCAAACTCATTAGTCAACAGAGCCAAATATCAACAGTACAACGATTGAAATTTCTTTTGAGAGCCAAATTTTTTAAACTTAAACTTCTTCTAACGCCACTTCTTCAAAATAGGCTCGCCCAGGCCGTGGTGTTTGTGGAAGAGCCACATTCAAGGGGCCAAAGAGCCACATGTGGCTCGCGAGCCGTGGTTTGCCGACCACTGGTCTGGGGGATGCCAGCTACTATGCCATGAAGAGAGGCCCACATGGGAAGGAACCACATTGTCATCTGCCTGAGTGACCACCTTGGAAGTGAATCCTTGGGTTCTATTCAAAACTCCCTTTGGCCACAGTTATGGCTGACACTCAAGTCCAACTTCCCGGTGACAGACAACCTCATAGTGACCCTGATCCAGAATCTCCCAACAAAACCACACCTAGATTCTCAATCTGTAGAAACCATGAGAGAGAATAAGTCATTATTGTTTGAAGCCACTAAGTTTTGGTGTTATTTGTTACTAATAGATAATCCAGTAATAGAGGCCTTCTATTTTCTAACATCTAAATATTCCGGTGCTCATAAGTGAGCTCCTGTTTACAACATTTATTTTTATTGACCATGCTTTTGAATTTCTGAACTTAACACAAAAATCTGGAATAAGATCACAACCAGATAAAATGATGAGAAGTTGAAAATATATACTTTCATTGGACTGAAGTGCCAAAATTAGAAAGTACTGAGAGGGTGATAGAGAATATTCAATGATGAATGGACATTAGAGTCAGAAAACAGACAAACACGGGTATGAAGAATAGTTCTGTCACTTACTAGCTTGAGCAAATTACATAAATTAATGGAGCCTCAGTTTCTCTGCTGGTCTATTGGTTCTCTGTTGTTCATGGTGTCTGGCAAGAATGCTTTCCATCTGAAAGTCGCTTAAGGAATGCTTTGAGTGCCAGACCTCTATATTCATGTATCTGGTGAGCATATTCCCATTGAGTACCATCATCAAATGTTAAACTGTTCTAACTTACACTCAGAGCAGAAACATCAGACCAACCGCAGGTGTGTTTTTTAAAATTTATTTATGAGGCACAAAACGAAGAGATTTCACTGTAGAGGCAAACATACACGAGCAAATCAGAAGAGTGGAGAGGATCCCAGCCAGCCTCAAATGAGCGGGGCAGATGTAGTCATTAACACAGTTTCTGAGGAGTAAATATACCCTTTTGTATTATTTTTATATTTGTCTGTTCTTGCATGCTGTGTCTCTTTGGCAAAGGAGAGCCAATATCTGTATCTGAAAATGACTGTTAATCACATTTTTGGAGCAATGGATTTCATCAAAGGAGGAAAACACTCACAAATGCAGCTGGAAAGCAAAGGGAAAAAAAAGAGAGCGAGAGGGAGGGAGCAAAGCAGCCACCCCTGCAGCCAAAACAACTCAGTGTGGGAAGAGTGTCATGTGGTCGCATCTCGAAGCCCAGCTGATCTACAAAATCATCCAAAATGAGGCGGCTGGCTCAGATGACCATTGAGATTTGGGGGTGCATTTATCCTTCAATAGAAAATCTGCTCAAATGAATTCTCCCACATACATGCCCTCCGCCATGGCAATGTACTACCAGCAATCTTCGTAAAGAACTGGGTGCCATTAAAGGTTATCTTTTCATTCCAAGGTACAGAATGAAAGGTGGAGATATAATTTCACACTAAATTTTGCCCTGTGATCAGAAGTCATTGAATGACTGTCTGAGGAGGCTAAAAGTGTTTGAATAAAATAGAGACCAGGGAAACGTAGACCTTGAATGCACATTTATGGGAAATAAGATTAAGCGAGGTGGGTAGTAGAGGCAGAGAAGCCTAGGTAGACAAGAGAGAAGAGAGGGAAATTTGATTTTGTTCTCTATATCAGCCCCCTTACCTCCTTGCCCATCCCTAGAGACAGACTAGATCTAAAAATGCCTTTGATCTCTGGTAGACAGGTTTCAGCACCAATAGGCTAAAATATTCATGGGCAATGGTCTGCAAATTCCAACAGCCACATTAAATAATTAGATCTACAGATGATTCCAAGGTTACCCACCAGACACCGCCAACTCCATGTGATCTGCTCACTATGCAAATATTTACATGTGTATGCAAATATCTACATACGTACAAAGTAGTATTATTATAAATAACTCATTTCCCTGCAGCTTATATACTCTACAGAGAAAATAACACATAGCCCAACTATTGCTAAAAAGAAAGAAAGAAAAATGACAAACTCACAGGCTATGTTTAGGCTAAAGGAACTGGAGGTATTTCTCTCCTTCCTTCTACAGTTCCTGAAGCTACCTGCCCTCCACAGTGACTACCCTTTGCTGGGAGCTCACCAGACCCTCCTACACTGACCAGCAGACAAGGCTCTTTGCTCCCTTTCCTCTAAACTCTTTGACCTCCACTGAACTAGACCCTTGGGACTTGTATCCATCTGCTAGGCTGCCATAGCAAAGGACACATTGGCAGCTTCAACCACAGACACGGATTGTCTCCGTCTAGAGACTAGAGGTCTGAAATCAAGGTGTGGACGGGTTTGGTTCCTTTGGAGGTTGAGGGATGGATCTGTCCCAGCACCGCTCAGCCTGTTAACCTCAGATGTCAAAGGATAAACTGAAGAACACATTTCACTAACAGCAAAAATAAAGGGTTAAGACCTGATGGGATGCTGAGTGATGATTATACCAAAATTTGCTCCTTGTGTACATGGACATTTTAACAAGTGAACTCAACACATTCCAACTTGTTGAAGGCCAAGCGTTCTGTAGTCTCCAAGAAACTATAGTTCCTTAAGGTGCCCTCTGCTAGGTAACCACAGACCCACAGAAGGAAGAAGTGAAATTAGATGACTGCCCGCCAGCATGGCTCAGTGGTTGAGTGTAGACCTATGAACCAGAAGGTCATGGTTAGATTCCTAGTCAGGACGCATGCCCATATTGCAGGCTCAAACTCCAGTAGAGGGCATGCAAGAGGCAGCCGATCAATGATTCTCTGTCATCATTGATGTTTCTCTCTCTCTCCCCCTCTCTTTTCTTCTCTGAAATCATACACACACACACACACACACACACACACACACACACACACACACACATGCACACACACTAGAGGCCCAATGCAAGAAATTCATACAAGAGTAGACCTTTGTTCCCCCAGCTGCCGGCAATGGCTTCCCTCTGGCACCCAGGACCCGGGCTTCCCTCTGGCCGCCGGCAGGCACCTGGGACCCTGGCTTCCCTCGCAGCCCCAGCTTTGTCCGGACGGACATCCAGTCTAATTAGCATATTACGCTTTTATTATTATAGATATCAGATGACTTAGCCCTGAAGTGCATATCAGGCCTTTTATGCATTTTTATTTCCAAATAAAAAAGGGGGAATGACTTCAAGCTAAAGTCTTGGAGCATCCTTTAGCAACATAAGGACCTAAAATAGCATGTGAGTTCACTTTAATTGGCAGAGGGCTAGTCAGAGTAGTTTAATGCCATTCCACTGAAAGAGTGACCAAGCACGTACCCCACCTGGCTGGCTACTAGCTCCGTGTCTCACCTCCTACCATCCAAGGAAGAGATGGAAACCATCAGCACCAGGATGAAGAGGGTAAATGCGGTGTGATGATCATGTCGATGAAAGCCAGTTCCTTTGGACTTTGTTTCTTTACCCCCTTTTCCTTCCTTCCACAGTAAAAATTTAGTTTTGTGACTTCTGTGGGTGTTTGGTTTCTTATTTCAATTTATTTTTAAAGTTTGATTTAAATTTGGAATATGCCTAAGACTTTTTGACATTTATTTCTGGGGGTGTTTTCTGAAGCTCGATGAAGTGGGTGTTGATTGACAGGCAGGTTGCTATGGAAATAGCTGTCAATGCAGAGACTAAGGCTTTATCCCGTACTTTTTCTTTGTCAGGCAAAGGCTTGTGGGATATTTTAAAAATAGTATAAGTGCCCCAGAATTAATGGGGAAATAGCTCTATGACTCTTTTCTAACATACCTATCAAAACCTCCAATTGTTTTCATTCTGTACTGTTCTGTTCTGCATCTGTAGCCATAAATTTTTGCTTTATAACGAGTGCTTTCCAATATTGTTTTCTCTCATTGGTTCACTTGTTCTTCTGTGGAACTGGTCCCCTACGAACGAAATTGTACCGGTAAGGAAAGGAAAGTAGCAAAAAGCATTGAATAGTCTTTCCAAAGGAAGTCCCACTGAGTACCACCCTGAACTTGGACAGCCTGCCAACTCCATACAGGGGCTGCATCTACTGGGCAAGTTCTTCATCCCAGGCTTTTAAAGAGAAAATTCAGGGGATGAGAAAAATGCATGGATGATGTTTTAATGCGATATGATTTCTCCAGGGGGAGATAGCACATCATATACAAAGTGAGATGGTAATTAAGAATCATTTCCCCCATAAAAATTACCTTAGATTTAAGTTGGGTTCAATTATTCTTATTTCTATTTATTTATTTATTTCTATTTCTCAGGATCCTCACTCCCTAGACATTCATTGCAGCCCAAAAAGCAATTGAATTCAAAGTACTTTTCAAACGTTATTTTTTTAAAATGCAGAAACCCCATGGAATAATATGATGTGCAAATAATGAAGAGTGACCCTCCTCTAAACCCAGATTCCTGGGAACTGCATATCTTAAGCCTGTCACTATCATGCAAATATCACATTGGTATGGGGGCCGCATTATTGCACAATGACTCACTGTAATTACGAGTCAGCTCGCCTTCCTCGACTCTTTCTTTTTTCTAAATATATTTGTGTTGATCTCAGAGAAGAAGGCAGAGAGAAAGAGAGAGAGAGAGAGAGAGAGAGAGAGAGAGAGAGAGAGAGACATCTATGATGAGAGAGAATTAGTGATCAGCTGCCTCCCGCACACCCCTTACTGGGGATCGAGCCTGCAACCCAGGTATATACCCTGATCAGGAATCCAACCGTGACCTTCTGGTTCACAGCAATGCTCAACCACTGAGCCACACCAGCCAGGCCCTTCTCTGCATCTTCAAGCAGGGATCCTTAGTACAGCAAGGAGCATAGGCACTCCACAGAGTGTGTGCTAAGTAAATATCTGCTTCTTGCATAACAGTGCTACATAGAACTTTTCAGCAAAATAATAGATGTCAGAGGTCAGTGAAAAGCCACCGCCCACTAACTTGAAAGTTGTAGAAACGTTCAGAGATCTTTTCTTTAGAAGATAAATTATACGTTTGTTCTCTGTAGTTCTCATGAAAGAACTCTCGACACTTTAGTACTTGGGTTGAAGACCACTCTGCTTTTTACCTTGCTTTATTATCCAAACTAGAAACACCTCGCATTTAAACAGATATCGATGGCACTAGACAAGGATTCAAGTAGGGCCCATGATGAGTTGCTTTGAAGTCTCTTTAAAGTTTTCAGCAAAGAAAAATTCAGGAGGACTGAGAGCCATAAAATTGCCCACCGCTTCCAAAAGAATGTGTTGCTAACATTTGCTGACACGCCAATGCCCCAACAGCCCTGACAAATATCTTACAAGCATGTGTGTGGTAAGGAGAAAAATATTCCAAGCAAAACAATGCTTAGTGTGTTCAAGGAGACTTGGAAAGGCTAGTCTGCCAGGACCAAAACACATGTTGGAGGTATTGGAATACCACTCAGTGAGACCACCAACTAGCACATTCCAAGTGAATTTGGGACACATAGTTAAGGAGGATTTTTTTTTTAAGTAGCAAGAAACATTGAGCCTGTCACACTGGTCCTTCTCTTTCACTTATCTTTATTTTTTCTTTCTGAATGGGGTTTCCTTTCTTACTAAGAGGACCTGAGCAAGCTTTGGTGGAAATGCCCGTGTCTTATTCACTCTCAATGCCTAGGTCAGTGGCTGTCCTATAGAAAGCTCTATGTAGCTGTTGACTGAGCAAAAACAGAACCTTTTGCTTAGAGGAGATGCTTTTTAAGATTCTCTATCTACATCTTAGCTCTAATTAGAAAGTATTCTAATTTACTGATTTCAGCAGGTGCTTGGAGGAGGGCAGAGCCAAACGGTGGCTTATTCATGATTTGGTCACCAGATACAATGACCAGAACTCTGGAATTCCTGATGGCACTCTTCATAACCCCTCAGCCATAGGTTCATGCCAGGCCACGGGATAACTCCGTGCCATCTCCTTCCCGGCTCTGCCCTCAATCTCAAAAGTCCTGGTAAATCCTCATATTGTTTTTTCTCAAATCCACAAGGAAGCACAAAAATAAAAATCCCTGGGGAAAACAGCATTTATGTGGCCCATTCTGAATTTTAAGAGATCTGTTCTTCTCTATTTTAGACCTGGGTGCTAACCATGGAGGAAGGCTGGAATCATACAGCCAACTTATAAAAATAAAAAAATAAATAAAAGCACAGGGAAAATGTGATGAATTTTCAAAACTTCTGGATAAAGTTCATAAAGTCTTCACTTCTCCATCAAACACACCCTATCTTCCATCTTGACCTAGAATGCCATTGCTCAATGGTCAAGTTGATGTACTATAACATTTTACCATGAGGAAACCAAGCCTTGAACAGTAACTTAAGCAAGTTCACACATTTTAACATCCAAAGGGAAATACTGCTTCCCCTTCTTTGTATTGGGGTTTTGTCAGTGATAACAGCCCTATTTGAAATGGAATAAGGACCAACATCTTCTATAACCCTCCACCTAAGACCATTCGAAGATGGCAGCAAGAGTGTATATTCAGTGGGTCCCGGGACACTTTTGGGGGAGGGGGAGACAAGGACACAGACAGCAAGATGTGAAATCATCCAGGGGTTCTCTGTCCCTGGGTTAAGGCTTGTAAGATACTGTTGAAGAAAAAAAAAATCGACAGATAAGCATCTTAAATCATAGTAAATTACATACTGCATGCTGGTGGCTCGGTCATGGAAAATTATGAAGCTACGTGATGTCTCATTTGTTGTGCTGAAAACAAATGTAAATAAATTACTGGGAGAATCTCATTTACATTTAGAACTTCATCCTGATGCATGACATGACTACCGATTTTTCTAAAGATACTCTGAGAAGAAATGCCACGCATTAAACCCAGATCATGCGGATCGTGGCAGGAGTTTGATGTGCTGCAGGGTTTTCTAAGAACGACCTACACTTTCCTAACAGTAGAAACACGCACCCCTACCCCCACCCTTACATCCTTACACACACAGATGAGAGAAAGGGGCATCAAACTCATGGTCACTCCCATTTCTAATTCCCCGCAGCCGCCATTCAGAGCGAACACGCCTGACCCTCCGTCAGCAGACTAGCTGGTTGCCCAGCAGTGGGGATGGTTTGTAGTGAGCCGTTCACACTCACCCCATCCCACCCATGGCAGCTGGCAGGGGTTAATGGGACAGAATGGAGTTTACTGGCCCCTGTAGGGGTCAAGCCAATGACCGATCTCATTAACACTCCGCGTGGACCAATGGAGCTGCGAAGCCATGGACTCGCATTGAGTAGGAATCGGTCATCAAGTGCACAGGCGCCCTGCGCGGGGAAGCAGCTGACCCAGGAAGGCAGATACGAAATGCAGGAGACTAATGGGATTTGAGCAAAAAGCCTTGAAGGGCTTCAGGTCTAGGGTGGCTGTTAGGCTTGCTGCCATGCTTAATGTCTCCCAACCGCCTCTCCGTGACTCCATCCAAATGACCCAGGGCAAAGATAAGGACTCACGGACCAGGGACAGAGCTGCAGTCACTGAATGCAATGAGAGGAAACCAGCAGGCCCTTAACACAAAGCTCTGAAGACCATTCTCTCTGTAGCCTATGGAGCTACAGCGACACAGGAGTAGACTTGTTTCAGGGCTACGCTACTACACGTGGCATCCTTTGTGTGGTATTGTTCCTTCCACATCACACACAGTAACACCTCTGCATGCCTTGCCTCTTAAGTGAGGGCCTGGGACTCAACCTTTTTTCTCTCCGCAGCTGTGACTGGCATCACATTCCCGCCATCAAATGCCTCCCCACTCTCCATGGATAGCTCAGAAAGTTGTTGAGTTTTGCTTTCTATCCCCCACGAGGGTGAAATAGGACCATTGCCTAAGTCGGGAGATGATGGGGTAATAGCCCCATCCTCATTGTCATCCCCAGCGGAATATTTACATAAGCCGGAAGAGGCTTGAGAGTTTATTGGTTAAGGGGAAAATAAGCAGGCCATGAAATAATTATTTTTCATTGCGCCCTGCCAAAGCCATTCGGCCAAAGGCTAAATTGAGCTGCTATTGTGATTATTTGAACTGTGGAGCCAAAAGTCTTTGCTGCACAGCATCCCAGCTGTCCTAAATTTTGTTCTGATGGCTAGTGCTCATTCTGGCTCAGACCCTGCCAAAAAAAATGGTCCCTGGAATAGGCCAGGGGAAGAGTCGCTTTATCCAGACCCACATCAATTACAGATTTAGGGTCGTTCGGAGAATGTGATGATTAACAAATCACTTCCTAAAACTGTAAGGACAAGACTCCCATATGCAAATGGCAGGCCACTCATATGCACACACTGAGGCGAGGAAATGATCGGGAAGACTTCCCAAACCTACTGATGGCCGTTGCTTTTAACGCCGATTGTACTTTGCTGCAAATGACTTCTTCCCGAAGGCCCTCACCGCGGGGAGGCTGTGGCAGCACTGGCTTAATGGGGGCATTGACCCCGGGTTGGCCTGGCACCTTGACAGGCATGTCTGGTGACTGCAGGAGTCCACGACCCAGAAAGGGAGCTTGCAGAAGCCACGTAGACTGTGTTCAGAGTGGCACCCCAGGGTCCAGAGCAATCCTGGCCCATGGCAGGCACTCAACAGGTACGTGTTAGAAGAAGGAAGAAAAGGAGGCAGGCCGATAGCCCAGTGGGACGAGGGTGTTAAGTCTGTCACACCTTTATAAATACACTAGAGGCCCATTGCACGAAGAGATTCGTGCAATAGGCCTTCCTTCCCTTGGCTTCCAGCACTGGTTTTCCTCCGGCACCCGGGACCCAGGCCTTCGCTCAGGCCGGAGTCTGCCATCTTCGCTGCAGACTCAGGCCGGAGTCTGCTGTCTTCGTCTTTGCTGCAGACTCCGGAGTCTGTCGTCTTCGTCTTCGCTGCAGCTGGAGTGCCATTCCTGTAGATCCCTTCACCCCCTGCCCTCCCTCTCATAGCAGGTGTCCTGCCCTGCCCGGCCACTCCGCACCTGGAGCAGCTGGGTGGCGCCACCTTTGTCCTTCTAATTTGCATACTCCCTCCTGATTGGCTGGTGGGCATAGCGGAGTGATGGTTAATTTACATGTTTCTCATTTATTAGTGTAGATATTCCCTTTGTGTGTTAGGATAGACACATTTTGAAATACTAACCTAGGTTGGAGACACAGAAAACTGTCAAATCGGTTCTCTTTTAACAAACCACGACTTCCTTCTTCTTTGGCTAAGATCCATTCCCAATGGGGAAGAGAAGCAAAGGCAATATTCAATCTGATGCATCGTTCTAGCAAAATGTACACTAGGTTTGCCTCTAAAAGATCTCCTAATTTTCCTGCCATTTACCTCTCAAAATATTTAAAGAAATGGAATCAGCAGTGATTGCATATTAATTACATGTAGACCAGTAAGGTCAATCAGGAGGGTACAGGGGAGGAGGGTGCATGAGCAGCTCTGGGGATCACTCCTGCCATCCGCACCCAAGTGGTGTCCAGGAGGAGTTTCCCAGAGCCTCAGTAACTTCCACTTCTGTTAGGACAAGTCTAGCCTTAAAAATAAAAGGCCAATAGGGTAAGGTCAACTTTGAATAATTGTGGCCAAAAATAAATATATTTTTAAAAATCCTAAATAACATCTGTCTAGGGCTTTTGGTTCTAACTGCGGAGGTAAATCAATATTATATGCGGGCAAAGTATATGCACAAGAAAGTGAACTCCACCGTTTGTGGTCAAGGCCAGCGAGAAAGCAAAGAATGTCCACAGCTCATTGAAAACTCCTTTCAGTCATTTTTTCAAGTGCCAATGCTTTCCCACCACCTGCTAAGGATGTTCACCAGTAAGACAGTGGCCTCTACAAGCTTGACCCCTAACCCTTGCCCACACTCTTATGAAAAAAGGTTCCAATGCAGAAACCCAAAATCAGGGCATTTGATGGGATAAATAAGAGAAAACAACTAAAGTCACATGTCCTGAAAAATATTAGATGAATGTTCATTATGCTAATCATTTTTCATGCACACCTGAGGAGACGTTTTTATTGATTTTTAGAGAGAGAGGAAGAAAGAGAGAGAAGCATTGATGTGAGAGAGAAATATTTATCAGTTGCTGACCCTATAAGCCTCTACCCTGGATTGAACCCATGACCTAGGTATGTTCCTTGACTGGGAATGGAACCTGCAAAATTTTGGTGTATGGGATAATGCTCCAACCAACTGAGCCACCCAGCCAGGGCTATACTGATCACTTGTAAGAGAGAGGACCATACCAAAGTCTTCAGCGAGCCCCATCCTAGAAAACCACGAATACAATGTTACGTGGTTACTGAACTATTAAACTCATAGCCATGGTAGGTCATTTTCATTCTGATTTTCTATTCTCCCTTTCACATATTATTCCTACCTGGAATAATACATGGCCTAAAATGAGAGAAGAAACCACTGAAAAAGGAAAATTCCTGCTAAACGATAAAAAGTGAAAGTCCAGCCCAGAGCAACCTTTGCCTCCTACCCCCGCTGTGGTCAGCCGTGCATGGTGACCAAGCACCTGCCTTCCATTCCCGACCTCTCCTCTCTTCGTGGCTTGCTGAGCCCCATGGGACTTGCAGCAACTCGTGACTCAATTCCCACCTGAGTTGGAGGCACGGACAGAGCCCTGACCTGTGGCTGGTGAGACAGCCACCCCTGTACCTGCTGACTACACCCCCTCCCGGATCCAGCCCATGGGCCCAAGGAAGTGACAGAACACCTTCCCCTTTAAAGCAAAGAAAGATGCCGAAATGCTTCGTTTCCATGAAATTCAGCAGAGAATGAGAACCAAATCGGCCCTTCTTATTGGACTTGCAAATGGTAAGAGTGTTAAAGACATTACTCCATGCTAATTAAAGCGCCTGTAAAACATACACGTAAGGCTACTCACTTCTTCCCAGAGTGATGGGTTCAGGGAAGACCAGGCTCCAACAGAGAGGTGATTAAACAGCACTTCTGCCCCGAGTTTGGCCGAAATGGTGCAATGTTTTACATGCGCTAACACATGTGACTATCCACTTGGGGGGGGGGGGGGGGGTCTGATTTGGAGTGCTATTAATGTGTAGCCTTTTCTAGCAAATCTGCCTAAGGGATTAGTAACCCCCCAAAAGTTCAGTTGAATATTAACTGCATTAACTTTGCTGGCTGCAACGTCCCGCTACCCACAAACAGCCTATGGTGCCTGAGGGGTGACTTGCTTAACCCACAACATTCCACACAGAGCCCCACTGCTGGGAAATCGTTCCTGTAAAGGGGGAGCCCTTCCTGCCAACCCTGGCTGAGACTCCCCAAAAAAGAACCCAGTCTAGGGTATTCGTGGCTTTACCGCACTGCCACAATATCTCTGACCAGGAAACACCCTTTACTTTTCTAAATTTTACTCTTAACCAAGTCCCCCAAGGTGACTGGAAAAGACGTGTCCTATAAGGTAAGACGTTCAAATGATCTATGTAACTTAAAATTAACAGTTACTCACCACAAAGATCACATGTTTACCCCATTCCCAAAACATGTTGTCCCAAAGATCAACTTCCTATTGACTATAATAATTATGGAAAAAAATCACAGATAACAATTTTATTTCTATTCCAGTACCCCCCAAAAAAGAACGAATAAACCTTGAAACCATATGATAAACAGAAGAAAGGGGGACCAATCTTCTGCCCAACGACAGCACAATCTAGAGGAGATGAGCTCCCCTAAGCCCCCGAGAGACCTCCCTCTCTCCTACTCTAGTTCTTCGTTATATGCATTCGTCAGCCCTTCCAAGCCACCCTTACAAAGGAAGTCAGTGTAATTAGAAAGCAAGTTAAATCTTAGGGCTTGCAACATTTTTTTTTCTCATAATGCTGTACACTTAATTGTTCCTGCCAGTTAGCAACCCAATTATGTTGTCCAGAAATGGAGACAAACAGTACATTTTAGTATTTAAACAGGAATGGAAACTGTAAGCAGAGAGCCGCAAACCACACCATTATGCTGGAATTAAAGCTATATGTGAGAAGAAAAAGTTTCACTCCCACCAATCACCAACCCACCCTGCAAAAAAATAAAACAATAAAAAAAGCTACCCACAGATCAGAAGGGAGGTGGAACAGGAGAGGCAGAGCTTGGTTTCCTAGTTTGGGATGAGATTTTGTCAAAACCCAGACATAAAAATATAACATGATAACGCAGATAGATAACAATATGGTACAACACTCTTTAAAGATGATCAACTAGAGGGACTGGACCAGGAAACTGAACAGGCCTCTTGGCAACTGGTTGTATCTTCAAAATTTACTCAACAGGGAGGTTCAGGTAAGAGAAGCACCAAACTGCTCCCAAACCGACCGACTTCAACAACAGATCCTGCCCGTTGTCATGAAGTTAATTTTCTAATTCATTGCCCAACACATTCTATAAAGTTCAAGCCAATGACTGGGCTTTTTGTCCATTCAATTTTTCTCTCTGGAGCACTCGGCTAGACCACACTTGGCTTTAACTACTGCCAGACCAATTCATTAAGAAAAAAGGGGATGGTCTTGAGCCAGAATATTTATACACTTGACTCAGAAACAATCTATTCTAAGGGACATTTTCCCCAGCTAAATGCACTACAGGGCTTTCCTATTCATAAAATTCATTCGCTGGTCTGTAAGTCCCTTAAGTGAGGAGAGAGAGAAAGAGAGAGAGTCAGAAACAACAAAGGAAAATTCACACTGCCCCAAAAGAGAGAAAATGCCCAAGGCATGGCATGGTTTTAGGCTACTTAGAAAGCAATGAAACTTCTCTTTCTTCCATTCACTCTGATTACACAACTAATATTTACACAGCTTAGGCCTTCTTGTAACCCAAGGGATAGGCATTAGCCAAGCAAAGAAGAGAGAAGAACCAATACTCAGTATCCTTGCCACCCCAGCTCCAGCTCCCAGATTCCACCCTTTATCTAGGATGCTGCTTAGGTTGTTGTTAAAGAGACAAGAAGATGGTCCAGAACCCCACAAAGACACATGTGCGCATGCACATGCATGCACTATGCACACACAAGGACCATACACGGCTTTATATCTACATGTGTGTTATCTGGGTGACCAGAGCACAGGTCTTCTCCTTCCCCTCCCTCTTCTCTATGGCCACTGACAGCACCCCTTTTCCCAATCAGACTTCTCACACACATGCCACAAATCACAAGTAGGACCTCACACTGAGCTATACAGAGGATAAACACATCACCATGACCAGAAAACCAACCATTTGCCTGAGGACCCCAAGCAAAGAATTATTAATGACAAGTCTGCATACCTGAGAGACACCACAGTGTGAACTGAAGGCCACTGGCAGGTCCAGAGATCTGAGTTCTGCTGTTAAACTAAGCTGTGTGATCTTGGGCAAACTGCTTAGCCTTTCTGATCCTTAGCTTTACCATTTACAAAAGGAAGGGCTAGACTAGCTGGTCTCTGAGCTACCTTCCAATTCTAAGATCTTCATTTTATTTTCTGTGCTCATTGAAGATCAATGGACTAGAAGGATCTGGCTGAATATTCATCAAAGATACTCCAGGGCTGGGTTGTCCAATATGGTAGCCACCGCCCATATGCAGCTATTGGACCCTGAAATGTGACTAGCTCAGATTTCAAAGGCTTAGTGTCCAAAAAATGCAAAATAGCTCATTAATAATTATTATATTGTTTACATATCAAAATAGTAATATTTAGGATATACTATGTTATATAAAATGCATTATTAAAATTAAATTTACCTATTTCTTTTCACTTTTTTAAGTGGCTATTAGAACATAAATTAAAAACCTGACTCACATTATATTTCTGTTGGACAGCAATGTTCTCTCTATAGGAGAGTTAGACATGGAGGCCAAATTGGGTCCACTGCCTATTTTTATATACTCCAAAAGGCAAAAAGAGTTTTTTACATTTTCAAAGGGTTCTTTTATAAAAAGAGAGAGACTGTGTGTACAGAGACCACGTGTGGCCAGCAAAGGCTAAATTATTTACCATCTTGCCCCTGTAGAAAAAGTCTGCAGACCCTCCCTTGTGCCTCTTTGCAGGGTGTGGGTCTTGAATGCAGGGCTAGAAAATTAGGAGTGGAGAAATTCCCCCATCCATCTCCATAATTCTGCCATTGTCCTGCCTCATCCTGCTGGTGGAGAGGATATGAGGAGAATTCCAGAAGGAGAGGAAGGGATAGCGCAGTTCAGTGCTGATTTTCCCAGGCTAACCACAGCAGCAAAGACTACATAAACTACTAGCTCACAGATTCCAGTTTCCCGCTTAGGAGAACAAGAAGAGCCTGGCCGGTGTGGCTCAGTGGTTGAGTGTCAACCTATGAACCAGGAGGTCATGGTTCAATTCCTGGTCAGGGCACATGCCTGGGTTGCAAGCTCGATCCCTTGTGTGGGGCATGCAGGAGGCAGCTGATCAATGACTCTCTGATCATTGATATCTCTCTCTCTCTTTCTCTCTCTCTCTCTCTCTCCTCTCTCCTCCTCCCTCTCCTCTCTCCCTCTCCATTCCTTTCTGAAGTCAATAAAAATATATTATTAAAAGAGAGAGAGAGAGAGAATAAGAATAAACAGCCTGGAGGGACATATGACAACTTTAACCAAAAATTGTAGCTTGGGGTGGGGTGACACGTTCAGTATGACCAACTATGTGCCCACAACTGAAGGGCTCCCAAATTTGAGATTTTTCCACATGCCACAGTGCAAAAATAGGACAGTCCTGGGAAGACCAGGAGGCGTTGGTCACTTTAAATCTGAAAGGTAGAAGCTGTGCTGCTATAGTATATAAAGGACACAATGCTAATCGCATTTTTTCGAATAGGAAATTTGCCTTCTTTAATAAAGCTGCATGTTGAATTTGTGCCCTTTCTACTTTTATTACCTTTTAGTTATTGGAAATTAAATTTTCAGTAAGTCCTGCATTGACCATTCAGTTCTTTCATTTTGTGATCTTGGATCAAATCCCTTAACTGCTCGGGGCCTCACTTTTTCTTCTATCAGCTACCCCGAGTAGTCAGTGCATTCTTCCCAGGGACTTCTGTTGGAGGACCAAACAGGGACTGTAAGAATCTGGAGGCGTGCCAAGTTGGCGTGGCTCAGTGGTTGAGCTTCAACCTATGAACCAGGAGGTCACGGTTCGTTTCCCGCTCAGGCACATACCCAGACTGCAGGCTCAATCCCCAGTAGGGGGCATGCCAGAGGCAGCTCATCAATGATTCTCTCTCATAATTGATGTTTCTATCTCTCTCTCTCCCTCTTTCTTCCTCTCTGAAATCAATAAAAAAAATTTTTTTTTAAAAAAAAGAAGAAGAACCTGGAGGGAAATGAGGAGTCTCAACTAATGATTCATGCTCAATCTGGGATGACGTTGACAAACCTCTCAATAGGGTAGATTTTGAGAAAGTGTTTAAAACTGTTCAACTCTAGAACTGCTTGAACTGGAGACAAAACAGAACCCAACAAGACCCAATTTCCCAAGAAAAGGGTATATCGGCGACACCTCAAGCCCAGAAAAGTTGTATATCCCATTTACCTGAACCCACATGGTGACATCTGATTGTCATTTGTTTCCATTATGTGGGAGGTGACTGTTTTGAAAACCAAGGATGGAATGACTGTACATGTCACTTTCACAAACAACCAAACTTTGGAATGGAATTCCCCTTCTCCCAAAGGACAGGGAGATGTCCCCCACTGTCTGGGAGGAGATGGTGTCCTCCGTTGCATATTCAACGCACACTATGTTTCATCCAGGGATGCTTTATTGTGCAATAACTGGTCCCCACTGTCACATGCACAATTGGGCTGCTCCTATGTAAGAGTAAAACCTCTTCAGCAGCTATCACCTGAGGCACAGACGGCCCCCTGTGGCCACCTGCCTGCAGCAACCCGTGACTAAGGCATGGGGGGGGAGGGGGAGGGGGGGAGGGATGCATCTGTAACCCTTTATTTTTGTTAGAAATGCCCCCACAAAACCTCATTGATGGCTGAGTGTTGCGTCAAGTCCCCAGTGAGGACTCTGCCTGGGTACAGCCTGTTGAGAAAGGGAAGTGGTCGAGGCTCAGGACAGAGAGGAAGCTGGGAAGGCAAGAACTCCTGCTGGTTCCAGCCTCTCCCCACAGAGGCAGCTGGCCTCCTCCCTGCAGGCCTTTCCCTTGCTCCAGACATTACCCACTCTAACCCCCAAGTCCTGGGGGCCATTCGTCACCACCTGAGCTACCCACAGAGTCCTCCCAGCCCTGTGAGCTCAGCCTGGGTACAGTTTGGATGTCCCCAGAATACTGAAGACATTCCGAGGCTCCCACATGACTGAAATTCTCCCTTTTCAACTCAGAATCCCTTTCATGTCAAAGTCAAACTTTGGATTTCTTTTTCTTGTTATTGTTTCGACACACGCCTTTTTGAAATTTCTTTGTTCTCCTTGGTCTGTGGCAAACTCTGCCGCTCCCGACTCTGAAGTTCAGATCGGCCTGGGGGGGGACGTTTCCCCCCCCATTCAGCGGAGTCCTATGAACCACGGGATCTGGCACTCAGAAGTAAGCGGCATGCTGGCCACAGAACAATGACACACATTGTTCTGTCCTCCGGGGTATTGACACTTGAACCACAGGGACCTGGAATCGCTGTTTCCCCTGAGACAAAAGCCAACTTTCTCCCATGAAACCTTTTTAATCCAGACCCACAGAGGTGGGGGAAAGCCAGAGGCATGTGAGCAAGGTGAGTGGGCCTCAGCACTCTACCTCCTCCAGCTGTGCTCACAGCTGGGGGAGGACAAGCAGGAAGCAGGCTGCAGGGTGCACTGTGTCACAGGCATGTGCCTGGCGCTCCTCAATTCTTTTAACACCAAGGAGTCGTCATTGTCTAGCAAGTCAGGATGGGATATTGCACCAAAAATTAGAGGGTCCAGACGAGGATTTTCTGTGTCATCTGGAAAACAACACCTTCTGCTCAGCAGGCGTGGCTCAGTGGTTGAGCATCGACCTTACGAACCAGAAGGTCACGGTTCGATTCCTGGTCATAGCACATGCCCAGGTTGCGGGCTCGATCCCCAGTGTAGGGTATGCAGGAGGCAGTCGATTGCTGTTTCTGTCTCTCTTTCTTTCTCTTTTCCTCTCTGTCTAAAATCAACAAAAGCAAATATTTTTTTTTAAGTGTAAGAAACTGGAAGTTGAGGAATGAGGCCAAAGTTACTATGTCAATCTAGATGCAGGCCTGCATTTTCCGTAAATTACAGATAGTTTCCTCCACAAGGCCAGCCCTGACAAACATCTCTGGCCCCTGAAGTGAGATATATCTAGAAAAAAAAAAAAAAAAAAAAAAAAAACAATCACCAGGCCCTGCAGTATTTGGCAGGATGTTTAGGTTTTAACACAAAAGTCCAAACCTCGATTGCAGGGAAAGCTCCAGGGAGTCTGTGGAACAATTAGGAGCAGGAGGCAGAGCTCTGCTGTTCCCAAGAAACCCTTAGGTGCTTCTCAGAGTGTGAAGACCCAGGCTTCATGGCGTGGCTCAGTGGTTGAGCATCTACCAATGAACCAGGAGGTCACGGCTCGATTCCCAGTCAAGGCACATGCCCAGGTTGTGGGCTCAATCCCCAGTGTGGGGCATGCAGGAGGCAGCCAATCAATGATTCTCTCTCATCATTGATGTTTCTCTCTCTCTCTCTCTCTCTCTCTCTCTCTCTCTCTCTCTCTCTCTCTCTCCCTTTTTCTCTGAAATTAATAGAAATATAAAAACAAATAAAAATCAAGACCGGGGATTCGCCCCCCTGTCGGCCCCCTTCACATCTGTGCCTCTGGCCCAAGGCTGGGCCCCCTACCTTGCTCTTGTCTTGCTCCCCACTGTCACTCTGTAGCTGTGAGCTACAAGCACCCTTTCTTGGAATCCCAGCTGGAAACCAGACCACCGGAGAAGCAGCTCTGCTCCCAGGCCCAAGGAAGCCCTTCTGCTGCTTGCCTGGGGCCACAGGCTGAGCTGCCTCTGTAGACGTGGGTATTGACCAATGTCTCAGGGAGCCTGACTCCCTCATGACAAATGTTGTGTTTCCCTTTTATGTCCAGTCTCCTGAGATCCCCCCTAATACCCAGATAGGGGAGAGGTTTCACATCCCCCCCCTTCATAAAGACTATTTTCACTGCTCCAAAAGGTTTATATGTCTTCTGCTGCAACTAAATCTGTTACAGGTTCCCTTTCAAAGCACACACAGGCTTTCGCCCTATCAATCTGTCCTCGATGCCCCAAACTTCTGATGAGCTCTCAAATTGTTTGTACGTTGGTATGTTCCGTTCTCCCACCATTCATGGAAGTGGCTGTGATTTGAAGGCTGGTTTCCTAACACAGTTTCAATGCCTCCTGAATGGTAGTGTTTTGTAACCAGCCAAGGAGTGATCAACATGACCCCATCTACTCCGTTTTAATCTTTGTAGGCTAGGTACCATGGAAACATGTGGAAATAAAGATAAACATACACAAGCAAAAGAGGAAGAGGAAGGGGGGAGAGGGAGAGAGAATGAGAGAGAGAGGGAGAGAGAGGGAGAGGAAATGGGAGAGGGTTAGTGAGAGGGAGGATGGGAGGGAGGGAGGAAGGGAGAAAGAGAGAGAGAGAAAGGAAGAAGAGGAAGTGGAAGAAGAAGAAGAGGAGGAGGAGGAAGAGGAAGAGGAGGAGGAGAAGAAGAAGAGGAGGAGGAAGAGAAAGTGGAGGAGGAGGAGGAGGAGGAAGAAGAGAGAAGGCAAGAACCATGAGCTTCATTCTAATGAGGCAATATCTCCCAGAGCATACTTAATTGCCCCATGTTTTTGGCCTCTGCTTCATAAGAATGGTGACACTATATCTTTTCTTTAAATTTCGGACTGGTGATCTTTCAAAATGGGTCATATGAGACTTCCGGTCAAGATGGTGGCATAGGAAAAAACTGGGTCATCCAGGAGGCAATGGAATCGATTTTTGGACAAGACGTGGAGAAGAAAGTCACGAGGCTGGTGAGCTCCAGGCCTGCCTCTTCGGCAGCATGGCGGAGAACGTTCCTAATCGCTGCTTGTCTCCCGTCCAGTCCGATGGAGAAGCACACAGAGAGGCTGCCTCTGTCCTCCTGACACGTCTAACGCAGAGAAGCAAATGCCCCTTTTCTTCCTTCCGTCTGCCCTGGACTTGGAATTGTCTGCTACTGTTCGCATCTTCTATCTTGCTTCTTTGGGATTTAATACTAATGTAAAGTTGTTGCTTTAGTTAAATGTTTAAGGCAATACGTTAGAAATTAAAAAAAAAAAATTAATGATGTGTTTAAATTTGGGAATATTTCAGGATTTTTCTATCAACAATTAAACTTTTCCTGTCCTGTGAAATATCTTCATGATTCTAATACACCTTTAACCTTCAAAACAAACAAACAAAACAAAAAACCCTGAGATGGTTTGTTTTGATTATGCAAAAATTGTGAATTAGGAAGCTTGGGGAATCTGTCCAAGATAACACTCTATCAGCAGGCATTTGGGTTGAGATTCAAACCATCCTAATTTGACTCCAAACCCTACTCCCTCTACCTCTGCTAGGTACAAGGGGTACTCAATAGATGCTGTTGGCTCTATTCCACTCAACCCAAAGAGAGGCTCTTAGAAATCTGCTAGGCTGGAAGGAAAGACAATGCCAGATCAATGACTTCAACATGGACCATGTTGAGTTTTATTTGTAGCTTCCGGCAAAACCCTGCATTGCTCTCTAGCATTTCCAGTTACTCCCTTCCACACAGGGCACCCTCCACAGTAAAAGAGCCTCCTCTGTAAGCTCATACCCTCCCCCTCATGCTTTGCGCTGAGTGGGTGCTCAGTAAAAGCATTAAAAATATTCTCGTTTTTATCAACAAAAAAAGAAAGAAGAAAGAAAGAAAGAAAGAAAGAAAGAAAGAAAGAAAGAAAGAAAGAAATCACAGAGACCCAGGATCTCTAGTTGAGAGGCTCCATCGTCAGAAACACTGAAAAAAGAACAGAGCTGACACCACAGTTGGTGAAAGTAACAGCTTACAAGCCATGCCAAAAGCCCTTTTCCCTCATCTAATCCCCCCATCACTTTTCTGACACAAGACAGCAATGTCATTAAATCCTTTAAACATTCATTGCAAGTCGGAATAAAGGTAGTGCATTTTAAGAGCTGAAAAAATGTCTATAGACAAACTCACACACGAAAGCTCACATCCATCCATATGTAACCCACTACATAATTGTTAAAGGAATAGGCTCAGGAGAGACTTAAAATAGTCATTTCATCTCATTGATCCCGTGTGTGACAGTCAAGAATCTAGCTAAGTCCAGCTTAGATTTGAGAAGCCAGTTTTCCATCTTTGGATTCTCCGGAAAAGTCAGTTTCCACAACAAGCCCTGTCTATAGAGTCTTTGTTTATTGTTTCTACCCTGCTTGCTCCCTGGAACAGTAAGTGGTCAACCGGCATCTGACTGTCACCCAAGCAGCTGGCAGACTCAAGTGTCACAGCTAAAGCCCACACCTGCTGAGTTCCCCACAGAATCTCCACTTTAATTAGAATGAGATATTGGTCTGTGAGGATGTGTTCTAATTTTACTTCTTATTTTAAAGCTTGCGTTGGCATGCAATGGCCTTTTTACATGCTTTTGCAAGGAATACTGATGCTTGCCCTAAGAAAGCGTTAGGATTCTATTCGAAGTAATGCACCCAGTGAGTTGTTAACTGACGTTTCAGGATCTGCAATCAGTGGGTCCTGGGGTACAGCTCTGCCATTCAACCATGATGCCGTCACCATTCGATGCTCCCCAATAGCATTCCAGTTGCAAGAAGACATCCCTTCACTAACCAGGTGGGCTCCTTCTCACACAGATACGTATTTCCGCTTTGATAAATGTAGAATCACGTACATTATGGGTGGCTCTCTCTATTTGTTTCCCATGAATCACTCAGCTATACAGTATGCTGAATGACACATAAATATAGAAATTATGGAAATAGAAAAAGCCTTTTATCCAGTGCAGATCCGGAGTTGTTAAAATGAGTGGCTGAAATTTCTCTCTAGGGTGTCATTTAAAATCTAACCTTGTCCCAAATAACAAGTGACCACAAATTTCTTTGACTCCCAAGAAGGGAGAACTCTGCCATGTGACGCAGGCAGCAGAGTTCACAGAGGGGCTGGAGGCGTTCACCCCGGAAGGCAGGAAAGAAAGAATTCCCACGCATGCACGCACCTACAGACAGACATACGAATGAACATGCACACGCAAGTAAACACATGCATGCACACAAGTACACATACAAATGAACAAATGCACACACGGGACACACACATGAATGCACATGGGTGAAATTTACACATGTGAACACACGTGTGACCGCACATGCGCATATGCATGAACACATTTGCACACACAGGCACACTGTTGGCATCCAACAGAAGTAAATAATACACAAACAGGGGGACTCGCCACCCCCAGGCCCCTCTTCCCTTGCCACCACAAGCCCATTCTAAAAGGCACACATACAGTATTGGTGCAGGTGTTGGTAAACAAGTAAGTTTAGAGATGTTTCTAATTATAAGCTGTCATAGCTAAAATTAGAAATCCAATCTGTGTGCGTTTTTTTAACTGTCCAAAGGGGCTTATTTAAATGAGAGCAGCCAGAAGGCCTCCACTTGGCAGGAGCTACGGCTGTGACAGCCGGGAGGTGCGGCTCACCAGCTTTCCCTCTGCACCGTGAGGTGTGCATCCCATTCCTAGCAAAAAGCCCCACCTTTGCCGAAAGCAGTTTGGCTCAGTGGATAGAGTGTCGGCCTGCGGACTGAAGGGTCCCAGGTTCGATTCCGGTCAAGGGCATGTACATTGGTTGTGGGCACATCCCTGGTAGGGGGTGTGCAGGAGGCAGCTGGTCGATGTTTCTCTCTCATCGATGTTTCTAGCTTTCTGTCCCTCTCCCTTCCTCTCTGTAAAAAATCAATAAAATATATTAAAAAAAGAAAAAAGCCCCGCCTTCATCCTCTGCGACGGAAGGGTACCACCTTCGCTAGACAGGATGTCCATCAGCCCATTACTCCGCGCCTGACAGCTCCCCTGCCATCCTCAAAAGTGCCCTCTCCCCCTGCTCCATGCCTCAGTGCTTGAGTGTTGACCTATGAACCAGGAGGTCACAGTTTGATTCCTGGTCAGGGCACATGCCCGGGTTGTGGGCTCGATCCCCAGTGCGGGGTGTGCAGGAGGCAACAGATCAATGATTCTCTCTCATCATTGATGTTTCTATCTCTCTCTCCCTCTCCTTTCCTCTCTGAAATCAATAAAAATGTACACTCTCATAAATCCCCATTCTTCCTTTGGCTCCCAGTTCCAGTTCCAATTTAATTCCAAACATTAAGGATATCTTGGCATTCACCAAAAAAAAAAAAAAAAGTTCACTCCTCCACAATAACCTATGTGGCAATGCTCAAGCCCCAACAGCCATTAAGAAACTCAGCACGGAAGACACACTCCACGCATCTCTGGGGCAGTCAAACTCCTAGTTCTCACACAGCAGCATTAGCAGCCCTCACCGATTGTGGCTCCATCAGGCCTCCGAGATGCTTTCCATAAATGGAAAGAAGGAAGCGGGGTTTGGTTATCCAAACCATATAAAACCACCGGGCCCCACGTGAAGAGTTTTCAAAACCTATCAATAATAAATGAAGAGCGCACGACTTAGCTCCAGTTAACCAAAGTTCTCCGTCATCCTTCCTGAAATAAAGCCCATCACCGCTGACCCTTTGTAGTCGTACCACAGCCAAAAGAGAGTCTTGTGACAAGCGTGTTACTCAATGCTTTTATTAAAGAGCCATTATCATAACCCAGGGCTTTAAATTTAGCTCCTTTTGTTCTTGTTTTCATTACCCTCACAGTGAGCCAGCTTCTCGGGCTAAGAGGCAGAAGACTAATGTTTATTTGCACCCACATCCTGGCTCGGAAAAACGCACATAGACAGCAATTTAAGTCATCCTGCTCAAGGCAGAGTGCTAATGTTCTTTATATAGATTGTGCCCGTACAGAAACAAAACCAAACCTAGGCACTAGAGATGGAGAGATGGAGATCAAAGATCTGGGGTTGCGGGAAACAGGGGTGACTGCCTCCCTGGATATTCACCCCATGCACGTGAGCCGCAGCTTCCGCCTCGTCCCTCTGCCTACACCATCACCCAGAGCGCCGAGTGAATGCAAAACTAAAATGCCAGGTGTTAATTTTACTTTTCTCGCTCCAATTTCTAGAAAAGATAGCAATAGCATTGAAATAGGCAAAGGAGCCCTGAGCAGTGTGGGTCAGTAGTTAGAGTGTTGACCTGCACACCAATCAATATTTCTCTGTCTCTCTCTCTCCCTTCTACTCTCTCTAAAAATCAAAGGAAAAAATATCCTCAGGTGAGGATTAACAAACCAAAAAAAAAGGAAAGAAAACAACAATGAGAGATGTTGGACTATTGTGCCCTGTATAATCTGTCTTTAAATAATCAAGGCTTAGTTCTCTAGTAAAGCAATAATCACCTCTCCAGTTTCCCGAACTATGAAGCCGACCATGACATGCAGAAGTTCAAGGCTCTTTGCCCTCCACAGGATGTCCAGTAGATCCTTCTGGAATCATTCTGTCTGCTGCCCACCCTCCCTTTGGCTACGTACCCAGACTGGCATCTGTGATTAGCTCCATGAGTCCTACCAGCACCCTCGCTCTCTCGCTTACCTTTCACAGCCCTAGGGCCCCTCCCCACATCTGCATACACTCATTCTATGAACTACAGACACATACTAGAAAGATCCGTGGAATGACACATTTCCATCCCATACCAAGTTTATTTTATATATATGAATATGATCCCTCCCTAGGAATCTTAAATCCAACGCTCATTGGTTCCTGGTGTACTCCACATAGTAACAATTCCAAACATAACCCATCCACCTCACATCCCTATGCCACCTTCACATTACAGAGGAGACATAAGGCGGAAAAGAGCTGCATGTAACTTATGGAGAGAGACACAATCAATGACCACAACTGGCACATAAAATTCTGGTCCATTTTCATTTTTTTCTGGCTGATGCTTAAAAAATAAAATAAAACCCCAGCGCCACGGGAAAATGGACTTCCTGCAGAAAGCCTCAGGAAAAACAGCCACCAGACTGGCGCTGGGTTATTTAAATCCCTGACAGGTATTACTTAAGATGTTAGGAATTATTCAGGCACATGTGTACACATATATCCAGTTTCGGTGCCGTGTGCTCGCTCACACACACTTGTATTTGGAGTAAGTGCTCATTAAGCTATCGGAGATATTAAAACTCATCAGGGCTGTTTCCCTTTTAACATTATCCTCCGCATAAAGAGAAATGAGCCCATTGTCATTTATTTCAAAATCATTCTTTATGGAAAAAAAAATAGCTAATCTCCAGAAGCACACCTGGTTTATTGAAGGGAATACAAAGATGTTGCATGGACCCTTAATGTGCTCAGCTGGGGAGATATATTTTTTTAAATGAGCATTTGTTAGGGTTTTATTTGCAAATGCAAAACTATCCAAGGCCCTCTTTGGAGCACATAGGGATTTTTCCTTTCAAAACCAACATTAATATAGAAGGATTCACATCAAACACTCAGAGAAGCAAAGAAAATTAACCCTTGCAGGACAGGAATAACAAACAAACAAACGAACCACCCTACCAGGTTACAGGGAGTTCAAAACCTAGGACACGTAACTCTGAAGTGTATCCGATAAAAATTTTTAACGTCACACTGTTTCAACAAAACCCCCCGACTCATAGATTTAAAGAACAAGGATCTACAAAGTTGACTCAAGTATTAGAAGTGGCAGAAACAGAGGAACTGCCGGGTTAAACATTAGAAAGAAAAGTTCACCTATTAACCACCCTTGGGAACTTCCAAGGGACAACAATGACAAGTTGAGAGCTTTGCCTACTTTTCGGAGATGGCCAGTCTCCACGAGGAGGCACAAGGTTGCCCCAGTTGCCAAAACGGGAAGTTGGAAGGTTTTCACAGCAAGCCATGTGGGAGGGCGTGTGTGGCCCGCGGCCATGTTAGCCGGGTGTTTCCTAGATACGCTGGCAGGTGTCATTTTTTTTTCCATTTGATCAGGAAATGTAATACATCTTCAAAAACAATTTTCACCCAACTGGTCAGAGATGTTAAAACCCAACCCTGAAAGGATCTCTTTGCCAGTTTCCCTCAGAAGTGTGCTCTCCTAGGATGCTAATGTTTCCTTTGAAATCTGCGATTTTCACACAGAAGTCGATGGTCTGTTTGCTTTTTTAATTTTTTTTTATTTAAAAGGAAAATCAAAATACATAGTTAGGATATATTGAGATGACTTTCCATGAGGAATCTGAAGAAAATAATATCATTATGCTAAATCACAAAAGGAACCAGAACCAATAGGCTGGCACTTCCGAAGCTGAGAAGGATAATGTCTATGTCGTGACCTGAAAAGGTTAAGTCATGTTTTCAAGAAAAGCATTGATGTCAGGAACCATGGACATTCTCTGCTGTGCATTCCTTTACAAACCAAACATTAAAAGAATGCTAATTTTTCTACGTAAATCCCCAATGCATGCTAGCATAATAACTGGAGACATTTTCTAAACCTTTAATTTGATATCCACATAGCATCTAGCACAGCATTGTGTGCAAAAGAAATGATTGGTACATGGGTGTTGAGTTGACTGGCTGAGTCAACTTGCTGGCATTAGATCCAGAACGTCATCCTGGTCAAGCTCCCTTCCTCAGCCTACAACCCTTCAATGGCTATTCAATGCCTACAGTAGGATAAAGCCAAAGTATCTTCTAGTTACTTAGCCCATACCTACATTTCTAGCACCATCGCTCATCAACCTTTTTGCAAGTATTTGTAGAATCCAGTGATAATAGATTTTTAGAGTAAAATCTTAAGAGAAAAAAAAAAAAGAGCAATGCAGAACAGGATCAGAATAGAGATATGCAACATCGCCAAAACCGGTTTGGCTCAGTGGATAGAGCATCGGCCTGCGGACTGAAAGGTCCCAGGTTCGATTCCGGTCAAGGGCATGTACCTTGGTTGCGGGCACATCCCCGGTAGGGGGTGTGCAGGAGGCAGCTGGTCGATGTTTCTCTCTCATCGATGTTTCTAGCTTTCTATCCCTCTCCCTTCCTCTCTGTAAAAAATCAATAAAATATATTTTAAAAAAAAGAGAGATATGCAACATCACTGGAAAGAGACAAAATTATTCCCTCACTGGTAAAATTTCCTGTAAACTGACTGAACGTATTAATGTATGTGAATGAAAGCCGTGTCCTATGGAAGAGCAGGCAGAGTGACCATGGGATGGGTCATGGGAGAGAAGCCAACAGACATGCTCATCATCTGGTCTCTCTGGAAAGCCTCTGCACCTACAGTGAGATGGTGACATCTAACTCTTTACCATTTGATTATTCTACTTATCACTCTTCTAATGCCATACTCACCAATGAACCTCATAATTATGATATCATTTCCCATGGAAATATCCATTTTGAGCTATGACTCTGCATATCCTACTGGTTTATGAGGTATCTCCACTTAGATGTCTCACAAGAACTTTAAATTCAGCAAGTCCAAAAGTGGACTAGTCACCCTAAACAATTCTCCAGTGTCCTGTGCCTTCATAAATGGCATCGCCATCCATCCATGCAAACCAGGAACCGGAGATCCTCACATTCGACAAGCCACCTTATTGAATAAAGCACCAAGCACTGCCAATCCCACCATCTAGATGTTGTTCTAATCCATTAATTTCTCTCCATCTCCATTATCATCACCAAGTCCAAGTTATGAGTTTCTCTCTTAGCAGACTTTGTTCCTATGGTCAACAGAGAGAATATTTTGGAAATACTAAATTAATGTATTAAATAATAATCCTTTGCACGTATCTGTTTCCATGCCTGAGCCATGAGGATTACAACCCCAATTAGGGGGAGTAGATGGAAATGACCCAGAAGGACACGTTGCTCAGATGTGAGTTTCAAAGCTGACTTGCTTGACCTCTGTAGTTGGGCAGAAGCCTCTAAATTGAGCCTTGTAGAAAGCGAGAAAGGGCATTCTCAACTCCATAGTAAGATTTGTGGCTTTTATATTTATACCAGATTTTAGCGTTTGCCTGATGGCCAAGAGAGAGAATAGAAATAGAACTAGAGACCAGAACTCGCCTACCTTTTCAGCCCAGAGTGTCAGGTGAGGAAGGAGAGAGGCAGAGATAGCAGCAGCAAACCATGAAAGGAGTCCTTGACTCATATCTCTGGGTTGAAGTGCTGGAGCACATAGGCATGTAAAGTTTTTCTCTACGACCTTGTTACCTGGATCCCCAGCTCCCAACCTGAAGCAACTCGGCAGAGTAAAGGTGGGGAAATATGGATGAGCTGAGAGGAAGCCCAAGTCTTGCTCCCTAGTTGCTCCCTTGGCTTGAGTGTAGCACAGAAGGACGTAGAAGGTCTTAGTGCTCTGTAGAGGGACAAGGGCAGTCACTGATGGTGCTGGCTGGGGAGCCTACCAGAGGTGGGGACTAGGAGGGGGCGGGACACAGAGCTGGACTTCAGACAATCATCATGCAACAATGTCAGAGACAGCTCAGGAGCAAATGAGGCAGCAAAGAGGATCTCCGGTTCCTTACCAAGCTGAAATAGAACAGGTAGGAGTTCACTGCTCAGCTGTAAATGGAGGCAGGGCAGCAGTGCCCATGCCACAGTGCAGAGGCATTCCTGCAGAGGGCACCAGTGAGACCAGAGAGCCAACCAAAGACCCATAGGCAAGTACCAGATCCCCTCCATGGAAGTCTCAGCATGGGACGCTCTCTCATCCTACCCTGTGCCATCTCCAGGAGAAGGAGACTGGGTGGAGACCTCGCTGAGCAGTTAACTGAAAGAGACCATTTTAAACAAAATTATTTTGAACTGGAAGAGACTAGGATCTAATGTTCTTCTGATACCCACTGGAGTAGGACCCTAAAGTGTAAGAAAATTTTCAGCCCTGCAACATACTCTGGCCCTCCTATCTGCTCTCAACTTGTAACTAAAGAGGTATTTTAACAACACATATGTAATTATACTGATTATGAAAACCCAAGGCTTTTCTTTGCCCTTTGGAGAGTGATCAAAATTATTACAATGACCAATAAGCCCTTCCTAGCCAAGCCCTCCCACGCTCTCCACGCACCCCCACTCATTTCAGTGCACTATTCTCTGATCACAGTGGCCTTCAGAGTTTCTTGAACATGTACATATTTCCTCCATACAGAATATTATCTTCTCTCTCATTTCAAATTTTATTCATCATGCAATTCAGAGCCAAACTATTTCTTCCTCAGACGAGCATTCTCTTACTGATAGATTATCCACAAAACTCATTTCCTCGCTGCAGGAATTGCCAGAGCCTTTACATGCTGTTGTGAATCTCTGAGAAGCAGGATGGGATAGAACCACTTTCCTAAACTTTCCCACCTGAAATACTTCTCTCCATCTTACAGAACAAGTACCCGAAAGGAACCATGTGATAAATGCTGACTCATGAGATTCACAAAACCAAGAATCAGGTCTCTTTGAAAGTCAAAGAATAACTAAAGTCAGTAAGGTTTCTTGAACAAGAGAAGAATTACTTTCCCATGAAGGGAAAATTCCCATGTTGAATTTCTTCTGAGGAGGTGGTAAGATGGTAACACAACAGAAAAGAATAACTTCTGGGCCCACTGGCGCCATCAAGAAGGTCTAGAGATGCGTTAAGGAATTCGTCCCATGTCTCTCTGCTTCCCAGTGCCCTCCACCCAACTCCTAGACCCGTGGTCTCAGCCTGGGCTCTGAGCACCTTCTTCTCAGCCGCAGACTTCCCTGGAGCTGGTTCCAATCCAGGAAGACCAGCAGTGCCACTGGTGAGATGTCCAAAGCAGCTCTTCTGGCAGCTGAGAAAGAGGCCTCGAGAAAAAGAGTCAGCCAGGATGGACTGAAAGGAAGGTGGAAGCAGGTCTCCGCTGCTCCCATTTGGGGAAACCACATGGAAAGGAAAAGTTCCTCTCTACCTCCCATTTGGGAAGATTAGATGCTCTGGGAAGGAGGTGACATTCTTTTGGGTAAGTACATAAATCTGCAAACCACACCAAACACCTGAGCACACTTCCCCTGTGGTGATTTGTGGCATTCTCTACCTAGAGCAAACTTCACTGTAAGCCAGATGTGCTTGAGAATTTCACATTCAAGAGAATTTAATAACTGAGATGTCAAAGAACCTTATTAGAAGGCAATCGTACCTATGTGATCCCCTGACCTGGACCCCAAGGAGCGTCTATGGTGATGTGTCAAGATGTCTGAGCTGGGGTGGGGGTGGGGGGGCACATAGGGGAGGAGGGGTGAAAAAGAACTTCTGGCAGCCCAGCTTAATAAATGGATTATTTGGCCCAAGAAGTTGCTGAAGTAGTAAAACTCAATGCAGTCCAACAAAAATTAGGTTACACCTGAGAAATATCTTGATAAAAGATAGCCCTTGCCCAGAAAAGAAAAAAAAAAAAACTACATTATTTCTCATTAGATGGGACAGACGACATAACCTGCGCAACTTGATCATCCGAGGTCATAAGTCGCTTGGGGACAACTCAAGATTGAGTAACAGAGGGTCCAGCCTGTCTGTGTGCGAATGAGCCCTCATCTCAAAGCCGCTGGCAGGGAAGCCAAGCATCTTCTTCTGACCTAAAGAAACTCCACAGGGAGGCAGGTGATTGTGCACCAGCTGAGCAAACGCCAGCATCCAATGATCAATATTCCGAGTGGCCCTGTGGTTGGAACAGCGGGATCAGGGCAGAAAAAGAGGTTCAGACTCTCCATTGCCCAAACCTGGATGTGGATGGATTAGTCCCATCTCCTCCTCTGTTCTATTAACCACTGCCGGTCCTCCACGTGCTTGTCTCTAAGGGGTCCCAGCAGATGGGACTCCCACCAAAATAAATCAGTTCCTAAACTAACCAACCATCAGGAAATCTGTGGATACAGCCTAATTCCTGTGTCACGGGGACCCAAGAGTCTGGTTCCACTATGAGAAGACCCTTCTAAGGCTCCAAATGATAAAAATAGTGCCATTTAAAATGACTGCTCAAGGTCAAGGAACATCCCTTTGGCCATCAGGTTGGAAATAGCCAGATGTGGGAAGGAATCAGCGAACAGAACAGAGTCCAAAGTAGAAAGGGCTTTTTTTTTTAAGGTGTGCAGATAGGCTGACAAAGGGGAAAATGAAAAATCATGGGAGAAAGGTTTTTGAAAGGCTTTTTTCCTCCTATTTCACATCCAGGATCTGAGACCTCTACACCAGCCAACAAGCTGAAGTCAGCAGCTCCAAGTCCTCAGGTGGTTCTGAGACGGAGAAAGAAAGGACTAGATAAAGGGAAAGACTGGGTCATTTGATAATTCTTGGCTTGAACCTGCAAGGGTTTCCCTTCGGATATTATCCTAAAGAAAGCTCCAGGCAACCTTAGGCGGATTCTTTGCCTGTCACTTCTAAAAGGTGAACCAGCTCGTGCTTACAATGGCTGACTAGGTGCTACTGCCCGAGTTCACACGCACCTTCTAATTATAAGAAACAGGCTTTTGGGTTTCTCCAGGCAAAAGCAGAGAGGAAGCCAACATTATTTTTACTGCTACTGCAACCTCCAAATCATTTTCCATCTGCCTCAGATTAAAAGAGTGACGATTATGAGTCAACGCATGCCCACTGGCAGAGTCCACCCTTTTCTGATGTTCTGGAACAGTCGCTGTGCCATTTTCCGGATGTAGAGGTGAGAGAGAAAAGAGCCGTATGGAAGAGGAGTTGGCCTGAGAGGCAGGTTACCCGGATGATGCACTGACCATACTTGGAAACAGCTGAGTAGCACTCCGCAAAAGCAGCTCAGCCCACCAGGAGTCCTATTTCCCGTTTATAAAATGCTCAGATGTCCTGTGAAAATAACAATGGCAAGAGCAGGGGAAGCATGTTTTTTAATTGTTTGTTCTGTTTTTTAATATATTTTTTATTGATTTCAGAGAGGAAGGGAGAGGGCGAGGGAGAGATAGAAACATCAATGATGAGAGAGAATCATGGATCAGCTGCCTCTTGCACGCCCCCTACTGGGGATCCAGCCCACAACCCAGGCATGTGCTGTGACCTCCTGGTTCATAAGTTGATGCTCAACCACTGAGCCACACCTGCTGGGTAGGAAAAGTGTTTTGAAGAGGGAACCCCATTAGATTCACTTCAAAGTGTACAAGGAAGACATACTAAGAATGTTGAACAGAGATCATGCCTGAGACTGAATTTTAAAGCTATGAGGAACATGGTTATGCAATTTTTGAAGAGGTGCTACCGAATGGAGTGGGGTAATTAAAGACAGATCGACAAATCTGCACATATCCTCAGGTATGTTGGGTAACCCTGGGGCAAGTTCATAGTGACTGAACACATCAACATTAAAGGCATCTCCATCTGTAAATTATTCCAAATGAATTCCTTGTTACCACTTAAGTAGTAACCATACACTACATTCGCACTCCCACGTTACTATGTCTCACTCCCCATCTTTCTAAAATGATCTAAGAGAGAGCTGTGTGTTCAGAAAGGTGTTTAATAACATCTATGACACCCTACCTCGTTTGGCTCAGTGGACAGAGCATCAAGCTGTGAACTGAAGGGTCCCGGGTTCAAGGGCACATGCCAGGGTTGCAGGCTTGATCCCCAGTAAGGGGAGTGCAAGAGGCAGCTGATCCATGGTTCTCTCTCATCATTGCTATTTCCATCTCTCTCCCTCTCGGCAATCAATAAAAATATATTTTAAAAAATAACATCTCTGACTAAATATCCCAGAGTCCTTCAAAAAAACCTAAGCGCCCCTTGACTTGACGTTTCTAGACTTGGGAGATGGGACAACTGCTGGTCAGTAACCAAGGCGGCAGCAGTCTTAGGGGAAGACAGTTCCCACCCTGTTCACTGGGGTGGGGGATAGTGAGGACTGGAATCTGGTCACTCCTGATCCTTAACAACAGCAGGTCATTCCTGAGATGGTTTCTCAGGGACAATCTGGGGCAGTTGGTTAAGGAATCTTGTGCCCTCCAGCCAGAGCCCATGGACCAATCACCCTAAACCACTAAGAAGGCTCTTACATACTATGGGAGTCTGATGAAAATCAATAGGTCACCTGCAGATGAACGTGGAGATCTGGAGGTACCTTTCTTTCATCTTCCTTCATTCATTCTTCCTTAATCATCGCAAAATTATACATCTGTGTATGCATGGTCCATGGACATGGACAGTGGTGTGGTGTGAGCCAGAGTGGGCTGAGGGGTAGTGGCTGGGTGGGGGTGGAAATGGGAACATCTCTAGGAGTGTAAACAATAAAAATGGGGGGAAATCTCACAAAATTATGTATCTTAAAGTGGATGCAAAAAGGCACCTCAAATGGTGTAGAAATGTGTGTGATTCTTGACTTAATCATTATTTAAGAATAAATACTAAAACAAAAATTTTATGTGTTCCCCAAATTATTTCTTTTATCCCAAACAATTTGAGCAGCATGACAAATAAAGTAATGGTCTTATTCCGAAAATATGGTAGGCTTTTTTTGTTTGTTTGTTTGTTTGTTTTGGTTTGATTTTTACTCCCATAGGACAGAAGAAAAGTCCTCGTGTTCCTTCAAGAGCCACCAAAGGGCTGGCTATTGTCATGGTTATAATCACCAGACATGGGGCAACATGGTAAGGAGGGGTTGGCCCATTCTTCCAGGAGTAAAGCCATTTGGAAACTCCGTGGTGTCCCAATGCCACTGAGCCTCTTGTGCATGGCACTGCTTTACCAGAAAGACCCAGCTGAGTCCTCGGCAGCTGTGAGGTTGTCAGCCGTGGCATTCTTTACAAAGCTGGGTGACTACTCACTGCTGACATGTTCAGTTTTGAGCTCTTGGGGGGAAAAAAATCCTCATCGGAATGTTGACCTAGGCAAAGATAGCAGATGCCCATCATACATTAGCTGCTCAGGAACCTTCTGAAAAACTACTGAAAAAACGTGAGTATTCTAAGTTTGCACATAGCCATCTCAGGTGCTTTCATTGAAATCCCTCCAGCTTCCCTTCCTGAACCGTGACAGCCAAACCAGAGCCGATCCAATAGGCTATTGATCATTTTCTTTCCAAAGGTCACACTGGGGAACAGCAAAGGCCAGACAAACCACACACTCCTCTAAGGAAGATGTACATTTCATTTACTTCCTCTATAACCCCTGGCAGGCTCTCAGCAAGATGTGGATATGTCTTAGAAAGGTCCATGTGAGGTTTGATACCATATTTGTGATCATTTCTGTGGTTTTCTCAATCTGGGGCTCTACTCAAAAGGAAAAAATACTTGTGGCAATTCTTCTGAACTCCAGTCTAAGCAAAGAAAGCAACTATGAACCTGGAGGTCATGGTTTGATTCCTGGTCAGGGCACATGTCCAGGTTGCAGGCTCAATCCCCAGTAGGGGGCATGCAGGAGACAGACAATCAAAGATTCTCTCTCATCATTGATATTTCTCTCTCTCTCTCTCTCTCTCTCTCTCTCTCTCTCTCTCTCTCTCTCTCTCCTCCCTCCCTCTCTCTCTGAAATCAATAAAAATATATTAAAAACAAAAAGAAGGCAACTCAATGGCATACTTTGTTTTCTTCTCAAGGAAGTAAAACAGTCTCCTTCTGAAAGGACTAGATCTTGCCAAAACAGAGTCAATGTAGGCAGTAGTGACCTGAACAAAGCTAAATGTATGGCTACTGTGGTTATTATAAGGGCGCCTGGCAATAAAATACTATGCCTTAGCAAATAGACATAAGAGGTGAAGAAAGGTCAGAAGAAAAAAACAGATGAGAAATCAATGTCAAAAGAGGTCATTTTATGAGTTTCCAAAGGAGCCACAGTCATTGATTATAATATCACCGAAACAATGCAGGCCTTGTGAGAGCTGAAATTACATTTCCAGTCTGAATTTATAGAACTCAGTGCCGACATGGGTCCTGATTGTAGCACATTAACGGGAGCCACCCAGTAAAGCATGAACTAGATGAATTCCGTGGTCCCCGGGTTCATATAACTAGGTACATGATTGAGGAAGGTTTGGAAAAGGTTGCTTCTCCAATTTCAGAGACACTGCCATCATAGCTGGGGGCCAGAATTATGTTCTGAACACAGAAATTGGATTATGGCACCGCCCTGCTTACAAACCACCAAAGCCCTCTTTCTCACACAGGGTAGGTTTGGAATCCTTACACAATACGCAAGCCCCTTCTCATGAGGCCACCACTGCCACCTTTCCTGACTTCATCTGATGCTCCCACCTCCCAAAATGCTTTCAGTTTTCCCAAGCCAACATACACTTCCCTACCTCCAGGTATTTTTTAAAATAAATAAATAATATATATATATATACACATACATATATATATATATACACACACACACATACATACACATAGATATAGATATAGATATAGATATAGATATAGATATAGATATAGATAGATAAAGATATATAGATTGATTTCAGAGAGGAAAGGAGAGGGAGAGAAACATCAATGATGAGAAAGAATCATTGATTGGCTGCCTCCTGCACACTCCATCCACACTGGGGATCGAGCCCACAACCTGGGCATGTGATCTGACATGGAATCAAACCATGACCTCCTGGTTTTCAGGCCAACGTTCAACCACTGAGCCACGCCGGCTGGATTCTCCCAGTTCTTTTAGAGATAGGTGGGCTATTAAGTCACAAGTATATAACAAAACCTAACAACAAAAACCAGAGATCATTTAAATCCTAATAGCTAAATGCTTGTAAATAAGAGTCATTTTTTCCCAGGACCACTTTCAGGCTTCTGATTCACAGGAAGTAAATGGGCTCAGCCCATCCTTAACCATGAAATAGAGAGACAGTGGCACTGGACTGCAGACAAGGTGAGCCCAAATTCACCGCGCTTTTATTAAAAACAGGAAAAGGTCAGTCCTCTTCCCCCAAAGGAATGGCCAGGGCTTGTTGGAATTATTACTCCAAGATAGTTTCTTTATTAAATTCACTGTGCAGAAATAGAACGACAGGGCCAGAGAGAACCAGAAACGCACAGAAAGTCTTACTTTAGCCCTAAACTCAATTGAATGCAAGATGTATAATGTCAGTATCCTCTTCTCTGTGTCTACAAACCAGATGTAATTTAAGACCTAGACTGAATCCTTAATGAACTAAGAAATTATGTCATTAAATAATCCACTGACGATAAATACATCATCTTTGCTCTTCCCCCCAAAATAAATTAAGAGTGATATGCCAGGTACAACTTTTTGTTTCGTTTTGTTAATCCTCACCCAGGAATATTTTTCCATTGATTTTTAGAGAGAGTGGACGGGAGAGACAGAGAGAGAGAAACATCAATGTGAGAGACACATTGATTGATTGCCTCCTGCATGGTGATGGAGCCTGCAACCAAGGTACATGCCCTTGACTGGAATCAAACCCAGGACCCTTCAGTCCATGGGCCGATGCTCTATCCACTGAACCAAAATGGCTAGGGCTCAGGGACAACTTTTATAACAACCTCACTGCTATCCAAGGACATGGAACAGCCACCTGCTTTGGAACCTAGGTTTGCTCATGTTAAAACCAAACGCTAGTTAATGAATTAGTTTGAGTGGCTTTGGAGATGGAGGGTGGCCCAGCCCTGCCCTGTTCAGCAAACACTTTTTCAACCTGGGCAGTTCCGGGGAAATCGTAAACCCAAGTTCAGCGCCAACTTAAAATGGATTCCTGAGACCCCCTGCCCAGCATGTGAATTAATACTATTTGTACTAATATTTGAGATGTCATGCAGGATGCCACAGTTGGTTTGACATGATGCTCTGGCACCATCCACAGCATTTTTATTGTGAAAATGACCATATTTTGAAGGCTGTGGCATACAGTGTGAGGGACATTACAAGAGTGAAAAAGATGAAAAGCTCAAGTGCTTCCTCTGCTCTCTGCCTATTCAATAGCCTAGCTTTTCAACAGTAGGCTCTGTCTTGGTGTTAAAGAACAGGGCATCATGTTCAATTTTAGTGCCCGGAGGGGTCTGGGTAATCCTGTCTCTCACCACTTGCAGGAAGCCAAAGGATCAGGGGCTCCAAAATAACGCTCACCAATGGCAAATTGGTGAAGCCACTATGAAAAACAGTAGGGAGGATCCCCTAAAAATTAAAAATAGAACTACCATATGATCCAGCACTTTGGGGTATTTATCTGAAGAAATACAAAACACTAATTGGAAAAGATATCAGCACCCCTATGTTCACTGCAGCATTGTTTACAACAGCCAAGATATGGAAACAACTTAGGTGCCCATCGATAGATGAATGGATAGAGAAGAAGTGGTACATATATACAACAAAATATTACTCAGCCATCAAGAACCATGAAATCTTGCCATTTGCAACAACACAGACAGACCTAGAGGGTATTATGCCAAATGAAATAAGACAGAGCGAGAAAGACAAATACCGTATTATTTCGCTTATATGTGGGATCTAAAACACAAACAAACAGAACAGAAACAGACTCACAGATACAGGAAACATTTTGATGGTTTTCAGATGGGAGCCAGGTTGGGGGAGGAGAACAAGGTGAAAAAGGGGGAGGGATTAAGAAGTACAAATTGGCTATAAAAACAGTCAGGGGGATGTAAAGTACGGCACAGGTAACATGGTCAATAATATTGTAATGACTGGTGTCAGGGGGGCACTAGACTTATTGGGATGATCACCTCATGCGTGATATCAGTGTTTAGGTGATATATTGTGTACCTGACACTAACATAACATGATATGTCAACTGTAATTGAAATTTTAAAAATAATAATTAAAGAATAATAATAATGCCCACCACTCAGGCACATGCAGGCAAAAATGCTCCCTATGAGAAGGTCAAAAGCTACAGGAGCCCCTGGCTGAGCAAATCCACACTCAGGAGCCCCCACAGAGGGATGGCAGAAGCTGAAAGTGTTTGCAAACCAGCTACTGTCTTCGTGGCCACAAGGACCAGGCTGGTTTGGATCAGCCAAAATCAGGTAGAGACAAATACCTCCCTTCAGTCTATAGTTTCAAATGTTTCCTCAGATCCAACCCTTTTATGGCCTTGGCAATGCAAACATCCGCTGGTTTGGGTTGTATTTCTTTCCCTTCCAGGCTTCCGGTGAAGATGTCAAAAACATTAATGTGGCCACTGAGAGCTGGAAGAACAACGAGAGTGAGAACAAACAAGGCTCTTGCTATTTAACCAACACTCCGCCAATCAGAAAGCAACCAGCATGTACCCATGTGGCCGGCTCTTTTCTCCCCCAGTGAGACTATGGAGCGTGGGCCTTGGGGGTTTTACCCACTGTTACCCCTCCTCACGTCCTCCCTCTTTAATGGGTTCTAGAAAAAGCACAGGAGATTGCAGATTCAGCAGACAGGGAAAACTATGATATGCTTTACATAGTTATTTTTATATTTAATCCGAGAGCAAGAGAGGACTGCGCAGCCCAGCTGACTCTCAAAAGCATTTTAGGAAGTTGGCGAGTGCACAAGCCCCCTCCTGCTGCCTCCCACTGAGAAGTAACTGGATCTAGGCTCTAGATGTGTCTGCTCAAGATATCAATAGCGCAGATAATTAAGTTAGTGCAGCAAACTAGCTGCGTGCTTTGAAGTGTGGATACAGTTGGTGCGCTAACCTTTCCCTCACCTGATAGGCTAAGCCCTACAAGCTCCTCACACATGTTAACAATCTTGTGACCTTTGGTCCGGCCTCATTATCACATCATTTAGGTCACCCAACCACGTGGGGTCTACCATAAAAAGGACTGTGGCTGGTAAACTGGGAGAGAGAGCGAGGGAACAGACTCAGACGCAGACTCCGCCGGGGTGAGACGAACCTTGGACCAGAGTAGCTAAGACCATCCTGTGGATTTCTCGCTGCCGTGGCTGGAGGAAGTGGATCACGGAGCCAGAGAGACACTGGCTGACCTAGTGCTCTTCAAACTCTGAATCCAGTCTATGAAAGTCACATGAGGTGTTTCTAAAAATACAGGTTACTGAATCCCAATCTCTAGAGGTGCTTGTCCAAACCACTGGGCTGGAGGCTGGCCTCTGAATTTCCATGAGCGCAAAGGGGTTTCTAAATTGGTAGTCCTTGGACTACAGTTTTTACAAAGTGCTAAGTCAAGTCTCCGAAGTCTCTAGTAGTATGTACAGTAGTGTGACCCCAGACACCACCAAACCCTTTACCCATTACAAGTGGGCCTTTGTATATTTTCTGTGTTTTTACATCATTTAATCTCTGAGATGTAAAATATACGAAACAGACAAAGCCCCCAATGGAATACTTGCATATCAGGCCTTCCTCCACTGAGGACAAGAGTAGGGGAGGCCAGGAGCTTGAGAACAGGTGAAGATAATACATGTAGAATATTAGGCATCTTCCAAAGCATGGACATTCTTTTTATTTTTTATTGATTTCAAAGAGGAAAGGAGAGGGAGAGAAAGAGAGAAACATCAATGATGAGAGAATCATTGATCAGCTGCCTCCTGCACACCTCCTTCTGGGGATGGAGCCCACAACTTGAGCATGTGCCCTCACTGGAAATCAAACTGTGCCCTACTGGTTCATAGGTCGACGCTCAACCACTGAGCCACACAGGCTGGGCAGCATGAGCATTCTTTATAAATTTCACTGGAAGTTGATGATCAAAATAGCTTATCTGCATTGTGTGGAGGAATCGCCTTAGACCCCGAGAAGCCTGCTATGAATGAATCAGTGCTCCCGGTCCTTGGAAACAGAAGGAGATGAGAGAATATGTGGAGAGGGCTTCTTTCTATCCCACACTCTCCCCCAACCACATCCATCTCTGTACAGACTCCCCAAACTTAAATAGATCCTTCTTATGTTCTATTTTGGGTTTTCAATGAGAAAGGGAAAGAGGTAAAAAGCAAGAGAGCAAGAAATGAAAGAACATGGGGACCAGAACGCCCCTTTTCTCCAACTCCAGTCCAGTTGAGAACCCTGTAGCTCCGTGATGGAAAGGCCTTTTACAGTAAGAAAAAGGCAGAGGTGTTTCAACTGCTACTAGAAAGATAAATAGCCCAGGATATCCATTAGTGCCCCATAAATTCTGCTGCTCAGAATGCTGATGTATTTCTAGTGATTTGTGATGCTTTCCTTCCTGGTTTTTGATGGCCACTGAGGTTTAATACAATAGACCAGTTCGGCAATGGTGATGTGTCTAGCTAGGACAAACTTGAATCCTTGGACTCAAAACCCCCAGTAGGTGTGAAAGCAGCCAAGATAGATAGCATCCCCCTTCCCACACAATCCCCACTGGGAGTGTGACTTCCTAAATGGCATTTCCAGGGAATACTCCTTTGTTAAATGTGTTCTTGAAGAATCTCCCAAGAGGTTTGCCTAGAGAAATTTTACCTATTTTTCTTTCACACACGAGGTGTTAGTGGCTCAAACCCACCCTAATGATGACTTTTTTCTTTTTTTAAATATATTTTTAAAATTTATTTCAGAGAGGAACAGAAACATCAATGATGAGAATCATTGATCGGCTGCCTCCTGCATACCCCCTACTGGGGATCAAGCCCACAACCTGGGCATGTGCCCTGACCAGGAATCAAACCATGACTTCCTGGTTCATAGGTCGATGCTCAGCCACTGAGCCACACTGGCCGGGCTCATGATGGCATTGTAAAGGGAGAGCTTCATGGCCCCCTGTGCACTTTGGAAATGGGACAGAAGACAGGTACAGATAGAAGGTGACGGCTACACGTGTGAGTGACCACTTCGTTTTTACAAGGCTGAGCTACCATGGCTATTTACTCTCTGTCATCTACACACAACCCGAAGGCCAGTTCAGTGAGAATGGTTATCGGAGAGGAAAAGACAGATAGACACGAGACCAGGTACAGAACTGGCAAGAAAGGAGTTATCAAACCTTTTCGACTTCTCCCTCCATAAGCAAATATAAACCTGCTTTATGATGGCAATCCTAGCTTCCCAGAGAAGCACTTTAGCGATAATAGCACCATAGAATAGAAGCTTCAGCAACCAGGGGCATTTAGAAAAAGCAAGCCTTCCTCTTTCCAAATATATATATGGTCATTGCTCTGTTCCTCACACTTGCTGCCAGGAGCGCCCCTTATTCAGACAGACTCGAGGACTGAAGAGTCAGTACTGAAGGACACGGCCAGGGATCTCAATGCCGCTGCTTTGAGGATTAGCTTAGTATATGGGCAGACCCTTTGGCTATGTTCGTCGTAGCTATTGATATTGTTGGGATGGCAATTGTTACAGGTAACACAGTTAGCCACAACACATATGACATTCCAAATACTGTGTATAGCAAGTATGTGACGCGTTTGTATTTTCCACCTTTATTCTACATCCCGTTGGGAAAATCCCAATCATGAAATCAGCCATTTAAAAGAAGTCTGAAAATATTGAAGCAACTACTTCGTCTCTTACCTTTCAAACGCTGGAAGGGTGTAGAGCAAGGCTTGCTGACCTCGATGCTGTTGATGGTTCAGGTTGGACAAGTCTCTGCTGTGTGAGGGGCTGCCCTATGCGTCCTAGGATGTTCAGCAGCATCCCTGATCTCTACTTACCAGATGCCAGTAGCATCCAGTTGTCATAATGAAACATGTCTTTGAACTTTGCCCAATGTCCCCTGGGAGGCAAATTTGCTCTTAGCTGAGAAACAGTGATCTAGAGTTTGTGTGAAACAGGCAAATAAACTACCGGCACGGTTATTTAAAATACAGCTCCAACCTAAGGTGGTATGCCCCCGCCATCAAAGATCTCACTTATGCCGCCAACAGCATGTTGCTAGCAGTGAAGTGAGACCCAAAGCCTGCCGGGGCCAGTGAGGTGCTTAGACCTAACAAGCTATGGTGAGCAAAGTAGTCCAAACTTCCTCATATATGCAAACTCCACATTTAATTTTCTGCAAGATTACCCACAATAATTACAAAGTTCCTATAATACAGCCTTAAACGCTTGGCACCATGAGATCCATAAGAATTGATCATCTCTATCTTTTACCTTGGCTGTGTGCTGTGTCTGTGTGACATAGCAAATGAATGTAGTCCATATTTGCCTGTAATTTTTAGGATTCTAAAAGTGAGACTTTACTAAGGTAAGTTGATTATTAAATAATCGAACGGAGAGAAATACAGAGTACAGCTCTTGCATACATGTTCATTTTGATTGGAGCATGCATCCTTTAACTGAACATATTTGTTCTCTATCTGAGGACTAATAGTTTAATATTATAAAGATGATGTTGAAATATTAGCTGGTAGCTGCAACTGGTTAATGCTGGTTTGAGGGCAAAAAGCTGGCATCTATATGACACCAGTGAGTTCATTCTCCAAGGCACATACTGTACTTTGGAAGCATTCATAATAGCTTGAACAGACTTTCTTCTGGGAATCTGGTTACCTTAAAGCTTTCAGAGCCATTATCAAATACATAATTTCTCTATCAGAGTCTTAGAGCAGCGCTTTTCATCTCATGGCACTCATAAACTAATTACAAAAATTCTGAGGCACACCAAAAAAATATATTTTTTGGCTGATCTGACAGAAAAATAGGTATGATTTTGATTCATTCGCACTGGATGACTATTGTTGTGTCGGCTCTTGTCATTTTTTTATTTGACAGTCTAAGGGAAAAGAGGTCAGTGCCCCTGACTAAACAGTCAGCTATTGCATGTTTTAAAAATTCTTACGGCACACTGGTTGAAAATCACTGTCTTAGAATTAAGCCAAGCCAATAAATTCACCCTACCACACAGAGCTATGCTTGGACCTTATTTACCAGATATTAGTAACACAGAGCTCATATGAGAGAGAAAACACATTCATTTCACCTTCTAATATCCACAGGACTTACAAGGTTTCATTCCAAAGAAGGGGGGAAAATGCCATAGTTTAGCCAAGCTTCAGGCCAATGCAGTTTAGTCTGTGTTATGTGCATTGCTCTGATGAAGGAATGCTATATTGTCTATCTACACACTGGATCTCATTTAGTTATCCCTTCACTTTTTTAAAAAGATTTTTCATTGATTTATTTTTTTAGAGATAGAGGAAGGGAGAGGGAGAGAGAGAAAAACATGGATGTGAGAGCGAAACACTGATCCTCTGCCTCTCTGCATGCCCCCTAGCTGGGATCAAGAACACAACCCAGGCATGTGCCCTGACCAAGAATCTAACCACAACCTTTCAGTGCATGCCACCCAAACAACTGAGCCACACCGACCAGGGCATGCCCCTTCCCTTTTAAGATGATATACACTGAGTGGCCAGATTATGATGATCTCTGAACGCATAATAATCTGGCCACTCAGTGTGTGTGTGTGTGTGTGTGTGTGTGTGTGTGTGTGTATGAGGCGTGCATGAATTCATGCATGGGTGGGGTCCGGTCAGCCTGGCCAGGAGGAGGGGACATGGGTGGTTGGCCGGCCTGCCTGCTGGTCAAACTCCTGGTCGAGGGGACAATTTGCATATCATCCTTTTATTATAGAGGATATACACTGAGTGGCAAGATTATTATGTGTTCAGAGATCATAATAATCTGGCCACTGAGTGTATATGACTGACAGAGATTACTCCTCTATTACGTGGTAAAGTGGGGGGGACTACAGACAAACACGGAACTCGGCTTGCATGGACAAGGCCATTTCCCTTTTGCTTAGAGCTGCCTCAATTCCATCTTCTGAGAAGCAGAGATTGCATTTCCTGAACTCAGAAAGAGAGGGTAGCCTCAGGCCCAGATAGGGAGAGGTACTTCCCCTATTCCTACCTCTTTTCCATCCTTTTCTCAGCTGAATATAAATTCAGAATCTATGCACCATCTTGAATCACAGATACCACACCCAACACACACAAAAATGACATTCCAAGTTGTTTCTTCTAACACCTTTTCCCCCTCCTAACTTCCTTTACACTCAGTCTCTAGTCCTCCCTGCGCCAACCCTCTTCCAAGACTGGGATCTCTACCAGGCAGAACCAGTCCAGATCTAGATTCAAAAACCCCAATTTCCAGTCTTCTGCTCTCTTTCGAACAGGCTGCGTTACCATGAACAAGCCACTTAATCTTGCTGAGTGAACACAGCGGTAAAACGAAGATGATAATTTGTGACTTCATAAATTTTCACTACACAAATATCATGTATTATTAGAAGAAATATCTACATTTAGAGAAACAGTGGAAAGGAGTCATTCTGCATGCTATTTCAGTGGACGCGGTAAGAAAACCATTATTTTTCAACAAGCACAGTTATTCTCAGGCAGCGTTTTTTCAAAAGCTGGTCACATGGTTCCATGACCTTCTCTAAAGGAAAAAGTGGACACCCATCACTATTTTTCTCCTTTCAATCTCTCTTCTCTGCCTCCTTCATGTAAACGCTGGAAAATGGTAATTGGGCACCTACCGAGTATGTTTTCCAAGAAGGAACTTAGGGCCTTTTCCTGGTGGCCTAACTTTAGGGATTCTGCTTAAAGGGATTTAAGAAGGTGGTCTGACCTTGGCCTAACCTTGGAAATTTATGAGGATTTCCCAATCCCCTCTTTCCACTCTGTGTGGACTGCCTCACACTTCTCACACAACAGTTTGGCCCCTCCTCTTTTCCTGGTGCCCTGTACTTCCCCAAGCCCACATCTTTAAAGCAAACAGGAGGGCAGAAAGCACCTCTCAGAGGGGAACTCCATCTGCTGAACAGACAGAGAGCCAGTCGGACACATCGTGGGAGCAGCAGGAAACTAACTGTCTGGGGCAGCCCACAGCATCTGGTGGACCCCAGGGAGCTAGAGCACAGAGGGCACAAGATTCTCTCCAGTGCCCAGGCCGGATTCCTGGGGAAACAAGAATGTCCTAAACCTTAGCCCTTACATCATTCCTTACAGCTCAGATGCTGGCCCTGAAGACGAAGGCAAGTCTGGCCTGTGTGGCTCAGGGTTAAGCATCGACCTCTGAACCAGGAGGTCATGGTTCAATTCCTGATCAGGGCACATGCCCAGGTTGTGGGCTTGATCCCCAGTGGGGGTGTGCAGAAGGCAACTAGTCAATGGTTCTCTCTCATTGATGTGTCTATCTCTCTCTCCCTCTCCCTTCCTCTCTGAAATATATATATATATATATATATATATATATATATATATATATATATATAGAGAGAGAGAGATAGAGAGAGAGAGAGAGAGAGAGAGAGAGCGCGCAACACCTGCATAAGAAGATCATCCTCTATTTCTGTTTCCCAGAAAGGCCCCTGTTGTATACACAGGTGTGTGTGCACTCCATCGGGTATCCCCAACTTCTTAGAAGTTGGTTACATGATAACCACACCAGTTAGAAGACACCCTCACAGTACAGAGAAGAATCTTTCTCTGGAGGGTCAAAAACCAGAGGATGACTCTCGTAAATGCTATGAATGGCTATGATCACAAGGATATTATCTGTGCATTACTCAGTCTTCATCTACAAAATTGGAAAGAAAATGACTTATTTAGCTCAATATTTTTTTTTTGAAAATCAATTCAATAAGAGAAGTGAAAACTACTCTATAAAAAAAAAGCATTAAATATTAACCACCTATAGTCTCCTACATATAGATTAATCTAACTTGCGCTGAGAGTTGCAAAAGCTTGACAGGACTTCAGGAAATCTCCAGTGTTGACAAGTGAAAAAGCAAAAATGTGATTCTAAATTCATTTGTCCCCATGTCATAGTACTTGTTCTCTGTCCTCTCCATGTGTCTGTGTCTCTAGGTCAAAAAGGTAACCTAATGTAGTAGGACACTGTGCTGGATTTAAAGGGAGGGAAATTGGACCACTTTCTTACACCAAATAAAAAATAAACTCAAAATTGATTAAAGACTCAATGTAAGACCTGAAACCTTAAACTTGTAGAAGAAAATAGAGGCAGTAAACTCTTGGATATTACTCTTAGCAATATCTTTTAGGATACATCTCCTCGGGCAAGGGAAACAAACCAACAAAATAAACAAATGGAACTACATCAAACTAAAAAGTTTTTGCAATTAGAAGGAAACCATCAACAACGTGATTAGACAACCTACTGAATGGGAGAACCTATTTGCAAATGATATATTCCAAAAGAGGTTAATATCCAAATTACTATATATGGAACTCAAACAACACACACACACACACAGAGAGAGAGAGAGAGAGAGAGAGAGAGAGAGAGAGAGAGAGAGAGAGAGAGATTAAAACCAAACAATTCAATTTTAAAAAATGGGCAGAGGACCTGAATAATTGTTTCTCCCAAGAGGACACACAGATGATCAATAGACATATGAAAAGATGATCAACATCACTAATCATCAGAGAAATGCAAATCAAAACTACAATGAGATATTACCTCATACCTGTCAGAATGGCTATCATCAACAAACAAGTGCTGGCTAGGATGTGGAGGAAAGGGAACCCTCATGCCCTGGTGCTGGGATTGCAAATTGGTGCAGCCACTGTGGAGAATAACGTGGAGATTCCACAAAAAATTTAAAATAGAGCAGCCACATTACCCACAATTCCACTTATAAAGAAACAAGAACACTAATTCAAAGAAAGACATATGCACCCCTAAGTTCATTATACCATTACTTGCAATGGCCAAGATACGGAATCAAACCTAAGGGCCCATAGATAAAGAAATAAAACACAGACTATACAATGTAATATTACTGAGCCATAAAAAAGAATGAAATCTTGCCATTTGCAACAACATGGATGAACCTACAGGGTACTATGCTAAGTGAGATAAGTCAGGCAGAAAAAGACAAACACAGTATGATTCCACTTATACGTGGAATCTAAGAAAAGCAAAACCAGTGAGTAAACAAAACAAAATAGAAAAAGACCCATAGATATGGAGACAGTTTAGCTGATGGCTGTTAAAGGGGAAGGGAGTAGAAGGATGGGGAAAAAAAACTAATTAAAAAGAATACCATTGTTATTCACATGACATCAATTCCAATCACAGACTTTTTCTCTGCCCTTGGGAGAGAAGATTGTAAGGAAGAGCCCACCGCATTTGTGTGCTTGCTGGCCGGACCATCAGACAAGGGTGGTTAAGCAGATTGGCTGGGGAGTGTGAGAAAGTCATCCACCTAGCAGCTGTCCCCGCCTGAATGGTCCCAGGGATAAACAAGGGACCCTCTCCAGAGATATCTGCTGGCATCTCATCTTCATTCCTTTCTGGAAAAAAGATTCCTACCCTTGTGAAGAATGTGTTGCCTTCCACACACAACTGCCAAAAACCCAACTGTAGGCAAAAATCCATCTGACAAAACCCCTTAACTGCTTTGATTCAGTTCTTAAAGGAGATTAGTTGTTGGGAGGTCACAGAGAAGCCATCCCTACTGCTCAGCGTAGCTGGGGTTTCAAAGCTCTCACTACTAAGGGAGTCTCCATGGGCGAGGCCCCTTCCCTTCCTGCCAGTTAATCAATGAATCAACAAATAGTTAGTCAGCAGGGCTTCCCTGGGGTGTGCGGGTCTCTTCAGAGGTGCCTCTCCAGTTCAATAGCAGCAGAAAGAAAAACAGAGTTTTCTGACTCCTCTTAAAGTTGCCTTTTATAAAACCGGAGCAACATAAAAAGACCGTGGGTCTCAGGTCCCGCTTCCTCTCTTCTCTGAACTTTTTAGATTCACAAAGGATAAAGGAAATGCTATGTAGCTGAGAGAATGTATAAGAGGTAGAAGGACAAAAAGAAGAAAGAAAAGGGGGGAGGAAAGATAGGGAGGGACGGAAGGAAGAAGGGAAGTAAGAGGGGAAAGAAGGAAAGAGAATAAGAGGTCTTCGAGTCCAGGAAGGTCAAAGGTCACAGCACACGTGTGTGTGTGTGTGTGTGTGTGTGTGTGTGTGTGTGTGTGTGTGTGTGTGGACAATCCTCTCTAGACCTGTCTCCTTGGTAGCATACAACCTCCATGTTACTTGCCTGTTAATTAATACTGCTCTTTAGTGTATACCATTATCTTTGAGAGCAACTGGTAACCACTGTTTTTAAGCTTTTAGGATACATGTAATTATGAATTTCTCATACCTTTAAATGTCCTCCTGCTATCTACTCAGGCAACAGGGTCATGGATAAACTGTGCATGTTGCTTCAACACCCTCGACAGGGGTGGGAACCTTTTTTCTGCCAAAGGCCATTTGGATATTTATAACATCATTCGTGGGCCATACACAATGATCAACTTAAAAATCAGCCTGCTCTATTTGGTCAAACATTTAATGAACTCAGCCATAATGCCTTGGCAGGGCCAGACCAAATTATTTCACGAGCCTTATAAATCCAGCAGGCCAGACATTCCCCACCCCTGTGTAGGACAAATCTTAAATATAAAAAGAAGTAATTAATTTTCCTAAATATTTTTGTTTAGAAAAAAAATTTACATGAAAATACACTGTCATAAGATACTAATTTGGCTTTTAGTAAATGTGATAAAACACTGCAGTTGTCCCTAGAACAGGACCACGCTATGACGTGAACGGTCTTTGTCTGACCCAATACTTATGGCAGGACTCTACTTAACTACCTGTTTCCTCAGTCAAAACTAACAGTGAAAGTAACAACAGTTTATTAAGTACTTATGAAATGCCAGACATTATCTCATTTAACCCTTTCACCTGCCCACTGGGGTGCACTGTCTCCTCAATCTGCAGTTGAGGGTCTGGACGCTCAGAGAGGTGAAGTCACTTCGCTCACAATCCCACACACAGTGAGGTCCAGAGCAAAGACTCCAACCCATGTCTGACTCCAAAGAATGCACTCCTAACCATCCTGCGGCTGACACTATTCCTGTTCTTCACCTTGGAGAAGCAAAGCCAGGGAAAGTAAAAACAATACGTTTTAATATAATTTACCCAAATCCTCACTTAAACTTTGTATTCCCACATTGGCTTTGAAGTACTTCTCCCCCCGCTCACCCCAACATGAATTATTGGAGCTTCTTTTTCTGTTTCTTTTTGATAAGTGAAGATATTCTCTAAACAGCAAACAAACAAGGAGGCCCTAGTTAACCATAACATTGTGAAGCATTCTTCAGTCTAAGTATGCAGTCAGGCATGCCAACATCTAAAAAAGTTTAATTTAAAAAAAAAAAGTTTTACCATAAGTACTATGTTAACACTTACATGTCTAAACAAAAGTTTGCTAGAGTCTGGCCGGTGTGGCTCAGTGGTTGAGCATCAACCTATGAACCAGGAGGTCATAGTTCAATTCCTGGTCAGGGCACATGCCCAAGTTGCAGGCTCGATCCCCAGTATGAAGGTAGCTGATCAATGATTCTCTCTCATCATTGATGTTTCTACCTCTCACTCACTCTCCCTTCCTCTCTGAAATCAATAAAAATATATTTAAAACAAACAAACAAAAAATCCAACAGAGTTTGCTAGAAACAAGTCCTAAGTGTACATGGGGAAGTGGGTAGGGAGATACTCTTACAACTACTGAGCTTCACATGCTTTTTTCATGTGCTGATTGAATTTATCGTACTGGCGGTATTGATAGGAAAATAAATACCTGAGATCCTATTCTTCAGTATAGATGTACAATTATGCATCTTTTGAGAAATATCTAGACGTTTGAAAGGAGGTAAACATGAACGCGTCATTCCCTCTTGCTCCATGCTGACACGCTCACTGGCATCACGTGCTGTGCAGGAGGAGGTATGGCTCAGGAGAGCCGTTCAGGTCTGTTTCACCTTGAGACACCACCGTCAGCCAGACCTCTGCTCCCAGGGCCTGTGGCTGTCGGAGACTGCGATTCCGAGCCCCTTCGCTCCTGCACGCTGAGTACCAACCAGGCCCACCCTCCACAGCCGGCTTTTTAGGTCCCCTGCCTCCTCAGTTTGATGACTAGAGTTTCTTCCCTAGTTTCCTTTTACTAAACAAAGCTGGTGTCACTACCCAGCAAACCACAGGTGAGCACTTAACACAAATTGTTCAAGGGTCTCAGCTGAAGGCAAGTGTAAGAGCACAGTCATATCCACACGCAGACAGACACCATGTCTCCCAGGGAAAGGCGCATCGTGTTGGAAGGCCTGGTCCGTGCAGAAGTCAGCAGAGGTCTGCGTGGATGAAAACGGTGGGGTTGGGCGCTCATTACCATATTGCATTACCATACTGCAGAAGTTGCTTGGAAAGCGAATAACGGTTTTCAGAAAGACTGAGATTCAAGTCCCCAGAGATTTCAAAAGGGTGAGAAAAGGCAGTTGAATATGTAAAAGCTAAGGGACGAAATTACCTATTCCTCTTCCTTCAAAGCAAGAGGACCACTAGCCTACAGTTAGCAGGACCTTCCAGGAAGAAAGCCCTGGAGTCCCCGGATTCCCTTTCTGTTTCTAAAACAGAGGCACTTACTGTGAAAATCCACAAGTCCCCACACTTTGCCACCCTTCTGCATGGGAGCAGAGAGTGGGAACAGCCAAGTTTGCAGACCTAGTGACTTGGTTTGGTGGGAGATGGGTATGTGTTGGATGAGGGGGTGGGGGGAGACACATAGAAAAGCAAGACTTTCCCTTTAAAACTGAACAGAAGCTGCTACCACATCACATGACCTTTTACTGTAATTTCTATTAAAATCATTTCATGTCTGGTTGCCTCTGCTCTCTGGGCTCATTTGTATTGTTTACAACGAGTCGCTGCATGGGCGGTTAGTGGTGGCTGGATCCATGGTTACCCGTGTTCACACTCACTAGGTAAATGGAATGCAGCTCTGCTCCAGGTTACAGAGAGCAAGCTCTTAGGAAACCACAGTCCAGCTATCAATCAGGCTAATCTGAGAGAAATTAATCTTCTGGACGTAGGTATTGGCGCATATGAAAAATTGATAGAAAGGGGGCATGGGCTTTTCTGGGTTGGCGTTCCCAAAGTGGACAAGCTGAGACTGGACTGAGAGTCTCAGAATAGTCAGTCTGTGGTCAACATCTGACAGCCATTCACATTGTGCATCTAAAAAACCTTCAAGAGTATGAAGACCATCCTTTAAAACACACCCACCACTCCCACCCACATTTTGTGAGCGTTTATCACACCTGAGTGTTCTGAGGATCGAGAGAGAGCACCTACATACAGGTTTAAGCAGACTGCAATCGCAGCAAGGAACTCACACAGAGGCATGCAAGACAGCAAAACACCAAACAGACAGCTCTGGGTAGGGATCAATTAAAACAAAAATCTCAGTGGAATTTAATGTACTCTTTCTGAGTAAATTAAAACTGCAATCTAATATGTTTTATTCAGAGCAAGAGCAGTACAAATTCCTTCAATTGCCCGTGAATTTCTGTGGCTAATTCTTTACAAACATTCCCCCAAAGCAAACTTGTTTCTGGAGATGGACATGACTGACACTTATCATCCCTAGTAAACATGGAGAAGTTGTATAGTTTACTGCCCCCCCTCAGTAATCGTCCCCCAAGTCACATTGCAATGCCAAGTGAGAACAGCAAATAGTTAAAGCTAACACACCACAACCCCGTCTACTGCAAAGTCACTGTATCAGAAGCTACAATTGATTTGTTTCCTCAGAACGAATTGAAAATGAATGTAACGTAACGTCGGAGAAAGCCCTCCTGCTCTGCTAATCGGATATTGTATAAGGGTTGATTGCAGCTCAGCCCTGCACTATTGCCTAAATCGCACATACTCACACGTTCTGGGTTCTTCCAAGAGTTTGGTGCAGTTTCAAGGACAAATGTCTTAAGGAAGCCTCTCTCCCGTGCAGCCAGGAGCCTAGCTGGGATCTGATGACAGGAGCATGGTGCTACATCTGACAACCGAGAAGGAAAGTTCCTGCGTGCAGAGGAGGTCTCGGACAGTCTCGGGGTGCAGGAGGCTGCTGGGAATGTGCCGGTTGGTCTGCTCCCGGGTTGTGTGTACACGGGAGCAGCTGATCCGTGTTTGCAGCCCTGCAGAAAGGAACCTTTACTGAAAACCAATGGCATCACATTTCAGCGGGGCCGGTGCCAAGTGCTGGAGAGCAGAGCAACCTTTGACAACTTCACACAATTCACCCGGGCAGCCTCCACCACCGGGCGGGGGGAGGGGGAATGTGTCCCCACCAGGTCTCACCTCCAGAGCGCTCCATGGGAAACCAAACACAGCTACCCACCCACAAGCCTCTGATGATGCTGTGGTTATTCCCTGGACTTATCTTACACGCAGCCCTGACCTCTGCCGTCCTGACCTCCCACGGGCTATATCTTCATGGGATTTAAGAACTGAGTCCCCATTTCTAAAACATATTTCTCTCTCTTTCGTCTATAAACCCTCAAATCCACATGATACTAATCCTGTGTTGAGAATTTATGACTCCCCTGACATTCCTCACAAATACATGTGAGGAAAATATAATTAGGGATGGGTAACGTAGTACCCAGTTCTTTTTTTTTTTTTTAATATATTTTTATTGAGTAAGGGAGAGGGAGAAAGAGAGAGAAACACCAATGAGGGAGAATCATTGATTGGCTGCCTCCTGCACGCCTCACACTGGGGATCCAGCCTGCAACCCAGACATGTGCTCTGACAACAAATAGAAATGTGACTTCCTGGTTCATAGGTCAATGCTCAACCACTGAGTCACACCAGTCAGGCAATACCTGTATGCTGCTTCCAAATTTAGAGGCTGGACTTTTAACATGACTGTTTGGTTGGGGACCATTTTCTTATTATTCTTTATGAACTTTACTAGTAGAACCTACTAGGATCCCAAGACTATGGCAATACTAGGAATAGCAATACAATATAGGACATGGTATAGAATGCTCAGGAGTGGAGTCACCCTCTTTACCATCCTTAATATGAGGGAGAAGAAAAATTCTAGACCTTGCCAACCCATAAGAGACAGAGGGGGTGGGGGCTATTGGTTGCCATAGCAAACTCAATCCCTGTCATTGCTTAGTCACTTTACTCTCTGTGTTCCTCCCTGCCCTTCCTCTTCCTTCCATCCCAACGACAAGTCTAGGTGATGGTCTATTATATGATATTTTCTCACGATTGTGCATTTCACTTCAAAGGGCAGAAATCAGAACTGACAGTTTAACAAAAGGCCACGTTCAACGTGGCAAGCATCACAGGGCCATGTGCTTCCAATTCTCTGAACGCCAGCCCAGGAGCTGCCTGCACAGCCTGGGAATTATCCCAGGAAGGCCTTGGCACACCTTGGGGCCTATTGTTCAAAAGTAATCATAACCCCTGACATCCAAGAGCTCACAGAACGTGATGAGAAGACTGGGCTCTGGTGCCAAATGGGTTTAGCTTCCTAACCTGGCCCCACTACTTGCTACCTGCATGAGGTTGGCAGTTGCTTCAAAGCTCCAAACTTCTGTTTCCTCATCTATGAGATGGAGACACTGCAGCTACCATACAAGATTGCTGTGAAGATTTAAGGAATCATATACTCACATATGTCAGGGGCTGGCCACAGTGCCTGGCACCCATGCATTTAAAAACATTGACTGAGTCTCCTCTAGGAATCGGGCATGGTGCCAGACACAGGGGAGGGGGTACAAAGTCATGTGAGACACGGCCGCTCCTCTCAAGCACTTGGCCACATGCGAGGTCATTCCTCCTTGCCTCCCGGAACTTGTGTAGTCTCTTTCATGAAGCACTAAACGCTTTCAAATGCCTTGACTCATCTCATTCAAATACTTAACACATGGCCACTCTGAGGGAGGATCCAAGCAGATTTTTGGATTTGCCTTTTGAAGATATATTGTCTGTACACACAGCCCAAATGTCTTGAATAATTGTTGACCTACTGCTTCGTTTTATGCTTTGAAATGTAATCCATTTCCGATGGAAGAATTGGCTAGATATTTATCAGTGAATCAGACATTAAAAACAAGAAAATATTCTAGAAAGAGATCAGTCTAGAATCTAGAACTTGGAGTTCAGCTCATGTATTACATTAATTAGTGCTGTTATATCCTGGAAATCTTTTTTTAAATGGAATTTATATTATTAAATATGAGGATTTACTGCCAAATAATGATTCCTTCAGCCTTAACAAAAATGCAGGAAATTCAGATGAATATCAACGCCAATGCAGAAGTGCAAGGGACAGGCCATGTTTGAGACAAAGAAAACAATTATTCAATATATTGTTTTTGTTTTCAGTCATTCACAAGTTTATTTATACAAGCTGTGGCCATCTGTAAAGGAAACTGAACATGCTCCTCACATATTAGCATCACTTAGGTTAGAATTATCAGGCTTGCTGCATTTAAGTGGCCAGCTGCATACTATTTCCTGCTTCCTCCCTAAATAAAGTAATATGTAAAATATCTAGCACAGTTCTGGGGCCACAGTGGACAAGAAACAGGCCTATCAAAGACCACTCTGGAGTGAAAACAAATGGCCTAAAACTTGGTCAGCATGGAGAACTGGTTGACCCAATGACTTTCCTCACCACCTTCAACAACAAGTAGGTTTATAGTTTTGAAACAGAGTTTATTCTTGAGTTACTTACTATTGTATGACTAGAGGCCCGGTGCACAAAATTCATGCACGGGGGCTGTGTGTCCCTCAGCCCAGCCTGTACCCTCATCTAGGATCCTTCTCATAATCCAGGACTGCTGGCTCCCAACTGTTCGCCTGCCTGCCTTCCTGATTGCCCCTAACCACTTCTGCCTGACAGCCTGTTCACCCCCTAACCACTCCCCTGCCAGCCTGATTGATGCCTAACTACTCCCCTGCTAGCCTGGTTACCCCTAACTGCCCTCCCCTGCAGGCCTGGTCCTTCCCAACTGCCCTCTCCTGCAGGCCTGGCCCCCCCCCCAACTGCTCTCCCTGCAGGCCTGGGTCCCCCCCAACTGCCCTTCCCTGCAGGCCTGGCCACCCCCAACTTCCCTCCTCTGCTGGCCTGGTCACCCCTAACTGCCCTCCCCTGCAGGCTTGATTGCTCCCAACTGCCCTCCCTTGCAGATCTGGTCCCTCCCAACTGCCCTCCCCTGCTGGCCATCTTGTGGTGGCTGTCTTGTGTCCACATGGGGGCAGGATCTTTGACCACATAGGGGCAGCCATCTTGTGTGTTGGAGTGATGGTCAATTTGCATATTACTCTTTTATTAGATAGGATAGAGGCCTGGTGCACAGGCCAGCTGGTTTGCTCTGAAGGGTATCCTGGATCAGGGTGGGGGTTCCCTTGGGGCATGGGGTGACCTGGGCGAGGGGTCTGTGGTGGTTTGAAGGCTGGCCACACACTCCGGTGATCCAAGCAGAGGCCCTGGGATTTGGGATTTATTTATCTTCTATAACTGAAACTTTGTAGCCTTGAGTGGATCCCAGGGCCAGCCAGAAGGGGTGGAAAGCTTGGCTTCCTCCATCACCTGGGAAACCCAAGCCTCCTGCTTGCTCCATGGCTGCAACCATTTTTGTTGGGATTTATTTATCTTCTATAATTGAAACTTAGTAGCCTTGAGTGGGGAGCCCAGGGCCAGCCAGAATGGGCGGAAAGCTTGGCTTCCTCCATTGCCAGGGAAACCCAAGCCTTTTGCTCGCTCCGTGGCCGGCCGCCATCTTGATTGGGTTTATTTGCATACTCGCTCCTGATTGGCTGGTGGGCATGGCTTGTGGGTGTAGTGATGGTTAATTTGCATGTTACTCTTTTATTAGTGTAGATGTCTTTCCATATGAACAACTGTAAACCTACCTTTGCCCACCCCTATAAAAATAGTTTCCAAGCACTTTTATACCCATGGGTCTCACTCCACTCCTACAACTATCTTGGATATTATTATTCAACTTTTTACAGATAAGACTAATTCAGAGAATTTAATAACGTTACAAAAGCACACAGGCAATAAGTGGCCCAGCACAAATTTCAAAATGGATGCTCTAACTCCAATTCCCAAAGCTTTTCCATGTCACTAACACACGTGGAATGTGCAGCCATTTACTGCCCTCTTTTTCCTTGTGGTTTCTCTTTCACAGACCAGTTAAATGCAGACCAGACTATCTTATACACAAATACAGATATGCCTCTGTCCTCTACTTTCAACCACCTTCTACCTTTTCTTCTCTTCACATGTTAGACTATTACTTCAGAGAATAATTTTCCTCTCCATTCTCCCTCGCTCTCCTGCTCTTCAAGGCATTTGGGTGTCAAAAAAACCAATCTCATCACAGGTGACAATCTTAGAAAGAGTGCTAATGTTACACTATTGGGGGTGGGAGGGAGGAAGCCACCGACTTTGTAACCAACTGCTAAAAATCCCGAAAGTTTCTTAAAATCCCCCTCAGAGACTCTGCAATGGTTGTAGTCCATCTTTTTAACTTGAAGTTACATGCGCATTCTCTTAAACCTCAACCCTCTGGTTTCTAGATAAGTGATAAACTGACATTCAATTCTATTGCCTTTTTATTATGTTTATCACTTGTATCATAGCAGAACTGCTTTTCACATTTTTTCATCACTGATATATAATATTTAATTCTAATAAAAGTAACATAGATTTTTATGGCCTAACCTAGTAATCAGCATTTAAGATTATTTACTGTAGAAAACGTGTTTTTTTAATATCTAATCACTGACCTGCAAATGAAATATTTTAATGCAAATTTGAGTGTCAAAATTTCATAAAGCTTTCTTATCAAGGCACTAAACCTGAGCTCAATTCCTACTCCACACACTAGTATTTCTGGCCATGGCATAAGGTCATATTTTAGTCAGTAATTGTTTTACAGAATAGAAATAGACAGGAATATAATTCATTGGTTCATTCATTATTAATCAATTATTTAATTCAAGGGTGAAGTGCATTGGAGACCATCAAGTCAAACCCCTCCCTTTTAGAAATGAAGAGACAGAGGCAAAGCTTTGCTGCTCTCTGTTGAAGAGGGTAAAAGATCAGACTATCAACTCTACCTCGGACTGTTCTGACTGGTTCTTAACTGAAGACAGATGTTCAGTAGTTTACACATTAGCTAAAATGAGCAAGTTTCTAACTCTGAAGGTGATGGATCTAAAGGATCATCAGGCATTATGTCCCATTTTTGCAACACTTGGAAATAAATGTTCATATTAAATAGAAAATGAATTTCTGATAACTGAATTAAACGGTTCCTCTAAAGAGCCAACTTTGGATTTCTTTCCAAACATAATAACTTGGAAAAATATATAGCCTGTGTTTACTATAGCACTATAGTCACCGTCTCTAAGAAGAGCTATAACTCGCTAACAATTTTCCTGATTTATGTTTGAAAACATACAGGGCATGAAATGATTTCTGCAACCTTACATTTTCCTCAAGAGCACTGGTAGGCAGGATATATATTCCAAAACTCATGTTCGACTGCTTGTTACAGCTCCTTTTCTAATAGAAGTGTGTGATAGGCAATTACACATGTTCCACACACACACACAAACATCACTGGCTGTTTTCCCATTAAGAGAGAAAAAAAGGAAGGAAGGAAGGGAGAGAAGGAGAGACAGAGAGGAAGAGAGGAAGGAAACTAATAAAAGAATCTATTTTCATAAGATGTTTATAGTGTAAAAACGGAGTGCCTTCTTGAGTAAGAAAGTGCAATAAATATTCTTCTAAAGAACAGTTTATGGGTAATGTATGCTTATAAAGTGTAACACACTTTACGGATGTTAGTTATTCTTGCTCTTAGTATTTAACATATATGGAAATTTGCTTCCCAATCTCTACTTGTGCTAATAAAAATAGGTATTCGTGAATATAAATTATATTGGTCATAAAATCAGCCTTATTAATCTAATATATCTTCGAGCGAGATCGGATGTAAATGGGCCACCCTGGTAACACAGACATCTGTGAACACTGGTTATCCTACTACATAAGTAACTTTCAAAGTAGGAATACAAAAGTTTTGCCATGCTTCATGTCAAGTTAGCCTCCAGAAATTGAACCTTCAAAACAGTGAAAAATTACCATGTCAGATACGCATATTAGCTAACTTAAAAAAAAAATTCTTTTGTAGAAGGGAAGTAAAATAAGCACATTTATTCATCAGCATCCTGTATAGAGTTCTACCAGGTAGTTTATTTTAGCAGCTGCACCATCTGAAATAGCTATAAGTGTTCATAAGTGAATGAAATATCTTTGAATCTCAAGTATCTTACATTTTATCACAGGGATTCCACACGCATTCAACCCTCTTTTGTGGTAACTATGGCCATCCCCTTGTTTAAATGAACAAAGTAGTCTTCATAATAGAAATATAAACAGAGGCCTGATTTAAAACTACTGCTGATTCTTCTTCTGCGGGAATTATCAATCACAATGGCATAAATACACTATTAGCTATCTGTGCATGGTAGACATTCTTGGGGATGGGAGGTGGGATTTACACCCAACGCAATGGAGCTATATGGGTAGTGACCTTTCCCATTGGAAATCATTAGTGTTGAGTAAATTCATGGTATTTAATCTCCACGAAAAAGAAAAGAAAGCCCCACAGCTTCTGGCTCTCCCTTTTGGCCACCACCACCATTGGTTACAAAACAAAGTGCATAAATTCGGTTCCAAATCATCAAAAGATGATGATTCCAGAAAAAGATCCTTCAAGTTTCCTACAGTGCCCCACCCCACCCGCTAGCATGAGAGGGTGAGGGGCTTTTAGATCTTCTTCATAGTTTCCTGCCCTTATTCCTAGGGCCCTATTGGTCTGGCGATGCTAACCTACAAACAGACGCACAGTCCAGCCTGCATGGCTCAGTGGTTGAGCGCTGACCTATAACCAGAAGGTCACAGTTTGATTCCTGGTAAGGGCATATGCCTAGGTTGTGGGCTCGATCCCTGCAGGGGGCATGCAGGAGGCAGCACATCAATGATTCTCTCTCATCATTGATGTTTCTCTCTCTCTCTCTCCCTCTCCCTTCCTCTCTGAAATCCATAAAAAATAAATCAATTAACAAAGAAACAACTGACTCACAAAGCCAAATTAGTCCACAGCTTTAAAAAACGAATAGCAAAGTGACCAGAGAAAATGTCTTTGTTTGCCCAGAGGGCCCAGGACATTATTTTGACTTTATACAGAAATTTCAAGTTGAATAAACAGAAATCACAGTATTGCAAAACTAGGTCCATCATTACTTCAAAATGACAAATTCTAATGTTCCTACAGAAGTTTTTAGTTGGTTTTCTCAGAGCAGTGATTCCATGGACAGCGTCACCAACTGCTCCGTGGAGAAAACAAAAGACCTGCACTGAAATGGAGAGAGAGAATTTCCAAATGCACAGTTCCTAGAAGGCAGGTACTGCCGGGGTTTCTTAACGAGCGTAACTCAGACTGTGTTAGGTACTGTGGATGCGGGAGGGATCTCCACTTTATAGGGTTCCATCTGTTTCCATAACATTCTTTCCCCTTTGTGCCTTCTTTGTAACTGTTGTTGCGAGAAGTTAGAACTCAACCCAGATCCATTGCAAAGTCCCTACACTAACAACAAGCAATGACTACAATCCGTATTTCTGATGGGTACAGAAGACGACCACGGAAGATAAGTTAGCCAGAAATGTTAAATAATTGAAAACTATAAATGACTTAATAGAGCAGTCAGCTTAGTTTACAATGCAGCCTGTTTAAAGCCATAAAAGTTCTGTATAAAAATTTTATCTTGTGGTTGACCATCACATCGCCTATCTATTATTCAAAAGTATCTCACCAGTGTTTTTCTTCATTAACCTGGCTCTTGGCATTTTCCCTCTAACTCTCCTTCCGCAGTGTCCCAACCATGTTGAGACTAAGACAGAATTCCTCTGTCCTATCAAAAATCCCTCCGCTAGGATAATGAGATTTTCCATGTCTAATTGAAACCAATTTCATAGGTCAATCAGGAAGGCAAACTTGAACTTCCTCAAATATAACTTGTTTGCATTTAACACAGTCAAACACACAAGACATTAAAAAATAATAAAACAAGCCCGGCTGGCGTGGCTCAGTGGTTGAGCATCAACCTATGAACCAGGAGGTCACATTCGATTCCCAGTCAGGGCACATGCCTGGGTAGCAAGCTCGATCCCCAGTAGGGGGTGTGCAAGAGGCAGCAATGATTCTCTCTCATCACTGATGTTTCTATCTCTCTCTCCCTCTCCCTTCCTCTCTGAAATCAATTTTTAAAAAGCGTATTAAGAATAATAGTAATAAAACAAGACTAATCTACTTGTATCGATACATCTGTAAACAAAAGGAAAAGCTCATAAATTAACGCCCTTTCCTGTGACACACTGATCTGGGGATTTGTCTAGATGTGAAATGTCGTGAGGCATCGCAGAAGTTCTGCCCTGAGTGTTTAGCTAAGGTGCATGGCATGTCTGTGAGGGAAAAACAAGAGACACCTAAGGATCCTTTTCAAACATAAGCCCCTTACCTGTGACAGGCTCTTGCTAAAATTCTAGCTGCAACTGAAATGTCCCCATAAACAAGGCAACTGAGAACAGCCCAAAATGTTCTCAGCAGCATTTTCCCTCACAGCCCTTCCGCTGTCTGCATGGTTGCTGTCCCTGCCATTACCATTCGCACGCTGATTTAAGTTCAGAACTCAAAATGAAAAACTATCTTGACTATCACTTCATATTGAAATACTGGTGCAGTAAGTAATAAGTGGTGCTGGGTTGGAAAATAAGAACATAGCCCTCTCATGCTAACCTTTTAATTTCTGGAAAAAACTGTACAGAATACACTGAGTGGCCAGATTATTATGATCTCTGAACGCATAATAATCTGGCCACTCAGTGTGTGTGTGTGTGTGTGTGTGTGTGTGTGTGTGTGTGTGTGTGTATTAGAGGCCCAGTGCATGAACTTGTGCATGGGAGGGGTCCGGCCAGCCTGGCCAGGTGGAGGGAACATGGGTGGTTGGTTGGCCTGCCTGCTGGTCAAACTCCTGGTCGAGGGGACAATTTGCATATTAGCCTTTTATTATATAGGATATATGCTGAGTGGCCAGATTATTATGCATTCAGAGATCATCATAATCTGGCCACTCAGTATAAATTGAGGGGCACACACCTGGGGACCTAATCGATGGATGGGCACTATTTCATTAAAGCACAACCCCACCCATCAGAAAGTCCCTTTACTCCCCTGAAAGAAGGCTAGTAAGTTTCGGTATATACCACACGTGAAGGTTTCCGTGCTATTTGGATTTATTAAAGAACATAAATTATCTTTCTATCAATGTTCAGCACTCCAGTCCATGGACCATGTTATCTCTATGATACCGCGCTCAATACACACACTTCTCCTTCCACATAACAGGAGTTTCAAGACTTATGAGATATGTAAAAATAACCAAGTCATGTATAGCAGACAAGCATGTCTGTAAGTCATCTAGGCCAGCTCCATAATTTGCGTGATCCTTTCCTGATTTGAAGGAAGAGGCCCTATCAAAGGCACTTGGCCTCCATCAAGGTTCTATGTCCTTTCTTTCTATGGGCTACTCCTCAGCTCAGATTTGAGAACTCGAGAACTATTCGAATTTCCCTCCTTTTCCCACAATGACACCGGCTGGTGAACTCATGTTGATAACATCCAATCTACTGGACAGAAAAGAAGAAGAATCCTGACACCAAGTCCAACCCCATCCCCTGCCTCCCCTCCTGCCTGCTGCTTCTGAACTTGGGCATCTTCCAAACACACGCCCCCATTTGGTCTCTGGGCAGCAGGAGAAACAAAGGAGAGTTTCTCTTCACAACCAGCCCAAGTCTTCAGCTGCTCCAAGCACTTCCAAACCCCCACAGGTCTCTTGATCTTGACTTAAAGTGTTAAGCAGGAGTGTTACGAAAGCAGTGGGAGGTCATATGTGGACCTAACAGCAACTTCTCTGAACTCACAAGCTGAGAATTTCTCTCTCTCTCTCTCTTTTTCTTTTTTTTTTTTTATGAGACAGAGAGAGAAGGTGCTATTTTCAGCATTGCCCTCTGGTCTGTGTTAGCGGCATCATTTGCTTTCTGCGTGTGTCTGTGTCGGGTTGTACGGCCACTGGTTCTGGTAGTACAACACAAACACAGCAAACGTGCTTCCCCCGCTTAAGCAGACCCATGTGGCCATCCACAACACCACCGAAGCCAGCACAATAAACAAACACACACAGCCATTCCGCAGCACCCAGGCACCGTGGGGCTTTCTCCAGGCCCTTCCAGACGCTTCCAGAATTGCTCATTAAGATTGGGAAAGGGGGAGGGCAGGCGTGCAGAAGGGAGAGAAGAGAGGAGGGAAGCTTTGCCCTCTGTGTCTTTCTCTAAGAATCATCCATCACCAAACAGGGGGGCGATAGGAGGGGGCGGGTTCTATCCTGCAAATGCTTCTCAGGACTTGAGGGGTAGCAGAGGGGAGGTGGTTTGAAATACTTCAAATGGTGGTTGGTGACCTCCCAGCAACTTCTGAGCCCCCCAGGGGAAAAGAAAGGGAAAGGGGGTGGGGAGAGGGAGGGAGTGAGGCGCAGAGGACAGGAGGGAGACACCTAGGACGCAGCAGCAGCAATCACAGGACTTCCCAGCCCTCTCAACTCCTGCAGCCCCCCCTCTCCCTGGCTCCCCTCCTTGGCTGAGGAAGACCAGAGGGCTCCCCCGACCCCTTCCGGTCCTGCTGCCCTAACTCTGCCCTCACTTTGGTGCCCAGCACCAAAGTCTCTATCCAGGAGGGGGATGGGAGAGGTGTTGAAGGAACAAATCCTTGCTTTTAGGATTTGTGTGTGTCTGGAGCACACACTGGCAGGTTTGCAATCTTGGTGAGGCGCGTCTACAGAGACGGACAGTACTTAGGGCCATGTTATTGGGGGAGGGGGGTGCTGCTGTGTTTTTTTTCTTCTCCAAAACACTCTAAACAAGTGAAGGGGAGAGGGAGGTGGCAAAGGGCTTTCCACCAGGACTGCAAATCCAGAATGCCCCCCGCAGGGATGTCAGCCTGCAGATGTTGATGCTAAAAATCGGGACCAGTTACCTTGGCAGGGTCACAACTGCGGCGGGGGGACCAGGTGAGACGTCGGGGGTTTTAAAGGAGCCAGCCCCGCGGTGCCTTTGGCTGGGAAAGTCTACGAACCCCCATGCAGGGACACTGCGCGTCCTACACACGCCTCCTCCTCGCCGGGCTCCCGCGACCTCGGCGGGCGGCGAGGGGGTGCGGGCTAGCCCGCTGCAGGCAAGGGCACGGCCCCCCACCGGACCCCCTGCGCACGGGAGGCTCAGGCCTGGCCACGGGTCTGAGTCCCGAGCGGCTGTCACTCACCGAGCCGGGCTGCAGGGGCCGAGGGGCGCCCGCCGCTAGCCGGAGCGCCCGGGCGCCTCCCTCCGCTCTTGGTAGCGTCGGTCCGCACTCCCTGTGACCCGGGACGTCATGATGCCTGTCTGTTTTCTCAATGATAACTTGGCCAGAGAAGAGCCAGGCTGCCGGGGTCTCCTCGGGTGGGTACGTGGTATGTGCACGTTTCTGTTTGCATGCGTTTCTCTCGCTCTCTCCCTCCCTCCCTTTCTTTTAAAAAAAAAATCGATATCTTTTAGGAGCCCCCCAAATTCCCAGCACGGTCATGACTCGATGGCATTATTGCCTTTGCAGAAAGGGCACCTCTGGGTGTGTGTCTGGGCGGGAGGGTTTTTTGCCCCTTTAAATCCTGCTGCTCCAGCCGCCGCTGCCGCAGCCGCTGCAAACGGAAAGCAAGCATGCGTTCATCTTTTGTCTTTCACTTTACCTTCAGGGTGACATTCAGTGCCAACTGCTCCTTTTGACCGGCGCCAGTCCCCGCCTGGGCAAAATAACATTTAAAAACCTGGGGGGAGGGGAAGCCTGAGCCAGCGCTGCAGCCCCCAACACTGGGGTTCCCATCCTTCCATCAGATCTGATGGACTCCAGGACCCCAGAGCTGCCTGGCCCACCGCCCCGCAGAGAACCCAGCGGCCCTCCTACCCACCGGGCCCAGGCACAGGATCTGCACAAGGACTGCCAGGCACATCCACGCGGGGCCAGACCCTCATGTTCTCCGCTGCCACTTGCTGACTTGCATCTCTCAGTTGCCTTCCCACGGTGTAGGCCTCTCACAACTGGAGCTATTTTTGTCTCCCTGAGATGTTCTTTAAAGCCTTTTAAAAATGGGGAGGGGGCAGGGGAGGGAGGGAGGGAGGGAGAGAGAGAGAAAGAGAGAGAGAGAGCCAAGCCCCAGCCCCTAGATGAGGGGATGCACAGAGGCACTGGGAAATTGGGGGACTCCTGGCACCTGACCTACCCGGGGCAGTCGGAAAGGACAGAAAGGATAATAAGATTTTAATTGAATTCTTCGACACCAGCCAGAAAAGTTTTTTTTTTTAATACAACGATATGATTGCCGGCTAATCACTGGATTTGTCATTTTTGTGATACTGTTCCCTAGAATCAGTAGGAAAGGTCTCAAAGTATAACCTTTAATATTTACTTCTGCAAATGTGAAAATGTATCGGAGGCGGCGTGATGACGTCTTCTTTATAATATCAAGTTTGTGCTATTTGTACATTGTGTGGTGTGTTTCCTGTAGCTTCTATTCCTCATAATATTGTGTATATGAATCACCAGGTGGACAGTACAGAAAAATAAATATCTAGTGTCGGCTTTGGCAAGTATTTCTCCCTGCTTTATTACTAATCCCTCATCTGGAGTAGTAGGATGGGTTTTGGAATCCCCCCGACCCCGACCCCCGTCCCCTCCAAGTCTCTTGTTGACCTTGGTCATCATCATGCATTGGTAAAGCCGCTGTGCTACTGACTCCAAATTCCTGAAAGATGACAGCAAAAGCCAAGGTTGCAAAAAAAATAATAATAACAAATAACAAAGCATGGGGGAGCATGTCAGATCTGAAAAGCAAAGATTTTCAAATGCATCCAAGATCAACTACAGCTGCCAGCGGTTTAAAAATAGTTTACCTATTTCAGAGGTTGGCTAAGTTTAATGAAAGGAGCTTGTTGGATCTCTTCCCTTTCGAGTCACGGACCAAGAATCCCTAGCAAATTCTATAGGGAAGACATTGTGGTTATGCAAGGTCAAGAGATAAGAACTGGGGAAGAGCCTCTCTCATTCAAACTTCAGAGGGTCTCAGAACTATGGACCAGTAGACAGATTCCAAAACTGCAAAGTGCCTCTCCACCCTTAACAATCGGACATAACTCATGGGCCCCTGCTTATCTGTCGCCCTGGAATGCCAAGTTATCATTGAGAAAAAGACAGGCAAGAGGAAGACCTGGTGCAGTCTGGCCGGTGCTTGAAGGTTATCAGTGTCAAGGATAGTCCAGACCAGGCAAAGGCCTTTTCGGAACCAGAGTGGGCATCACCTCTCCACCTTACTGACATCTCAGTAACTACCCAAGAGGGGCTTGTTAATATTCAATCTACCAAACTTGGTTCTCCAGTTTTTTTACTTATTAACCTCAGAACTGGACCCTTAAAGGCCCACTGCAAAGAGGGAGAACAATAAAAATTGGACTCACTTTAATACCTTGAAAACCATTTTTTTTCCCCAAAATGCCTTCCATGCTGTTTGTCACTTATCCACTTGCATGTGGTCCCCTTCCCTGGGGCTGAGAGGTTTGAGTCGCCAGCAAAGGGCACTGGTGGAGTACCCCAGTTCCCCGGAGGTTTGAAGAGATCCTTCTAAGCGTAGATTTTCTCAATCTAATTCGGCTTAAGAACAGCTCTGTTATTCATTCAGTACAGACTCCCCAGACTACTTTCAAGTCTTTATTTAATGGCTTCATGCTAAATAGAATAGTTAATACTATTGTAGCCTATTTGTGTTAACTCCCCATCCAAATCCAGAGGGCATGGAAATGCTTACTAAGATGGACGAACACTTAGAAGGCACTGTTCTAACCTCTCCTAGTGCATAGAACATGTAACTCTAAATCAGTGGTTCTCAACCTTTCTAATGCCGCGACCCTTTAATACAATTACTCATGTTGTGGTGACCCCCAACCATAAAATTATTTTCGTTGCTATTTCATAACTGTAATTTTGCTACTGTTATGAATCGTAATGTAAATACCTGTGTTTTCCGATGGTCTTAGGCTCTACAGCAGCGGTTCTCAACCTGTGGGTCGTGACCCACAAGTTGAGAACCACTAGCAGGGTCACCTAAGATCATCGGGAAACACAGATATTTACATTACAAGCAAAATTACAATTATGAAGTAGCAACGAAAATAATTTTATGGTTGGGGGTCACCACAACATAAGGAACTGTATTAAAGGGTTGCGGCATTAGAAAGGTTGAGAACCATTGCTCTAAATCATCCCAACAACAATACGAGAGAGGGATGATTGCTATTCCCATTTTTCCCAAAGGAATGGAGGCACAGAGAAGTCAAGTAAGTTGCCCAAAGTTACACAGCTGGGATTCCTCACTACCAAGCTCTTGTCCAGCCTACCTACCTATTCAACTTTCTTCCCAATGACTGGCATCTTGCAGGTTTGCTTTGTGGGGCTAGTCACCCACTGCCTATCTCCTCCCCAGTGTTAGCTCCTACTCCAGTGCCATTGCCCCAGCACTCAACACCCTGATCTACCCCTTTGCTATTCAAAGTCTATGCATTGGTCAAGGCCAAGTTCCAATCCTACTTTGCCCACAAAGCCATTATTTACTATTCTTGGGTGTATTGATCATTCTCTTTATTCCACACTGTTCACGTCTACATATGACATCACTGCTCCTTCACTGTTTGTGGGATTTATTTTTTTAATATATTTTTATTGATTTCAAAGAGGAAGGGAGAAGAGAGAGATAAAACATCAATGATGAAAGAGAACCATTGATCGGCTACCTCCTGCACACCCCCTATTGGGGATAGAGCCCGCAACCCAAGCATGTGCCCTTGACTGGAATTGAACCTGGGACCCTTCAGTCCCCAGGCCGACACTCTATCCATTGAGCCAAACCAGCTAGGGCTATTTATTTTTTGTCTCTTCACAACTCTTATATCTTTTCTGACAGGATTACGCGTTTTCCCCTGACTCTTCCGGTAGGTCTAGCATGGAGCTAAGTACAACACTGGCTCTCCTTAAATAGATTCTGCTGCACTAATTGACAAAAAAAAAAAAAAAAAAAAGAATACCCTTTGGAGAGCTCAGTGCCAATTTTCAATTTGACAGAAATTAAAAGTTTTAGGTAGCGAAGTTTTATCCTTTAAACTGGAGAAATTGCAAGCGTATTTATCCATTATTTCGGACAGACCCTAGAAAACAACCAAGGAGATCAAAGGTGAAATTATTTAGTTGGGAGAAGCATATTTTGTGAGGTACAATTAATGAGAGTGTGTGGAGGCAAGAAAGGTGAACATACATATAATCATAGTATGTGGAAAGCAATTGTAAACTTATTACAATTTTTTAGCTGTTATGAGCCTTTTCCTGCTTATATTTTGAATTTTCTGAGTGTCAAAATTTTAATTTTCTGCATAAAAAGATAGGAAAATAAGTCAGGAGGTCTGTGAACGAACTTATCCTGAGTTTGTTACTGATTAGCTGTTGTGTCCTGTGGCATCTTACTTCATCATCCTGGGCTTCAGTTTCCTTCTTGCACAAGGGACTATTTAACTGATTTCTAAATTTCCTCTAGCTCTACGTTTCTACAAGTGTGAAAGAGGATGTTCTTTAGGAGAATCCAAAAATATGCTGGGGGAGGGGGGCTCAGGTAAAGTTAACAAAGATCATATTTCTAATTCCTAGCACAGTTAAGGGTAGCTCAGCAAAAAAATCTATATACAAAAATATCTCCAGATTTACCTTTGACATGATGGTCCCACTTATTTGAGATAATAGCCCACCATGTCAACCAAATGTTTCTAGTCATCATTCATACTTCCCTATAACTAACTTTCTAGCAGTCAGATTTCAATAGAGACTTCATTTGATATGAATGGATCCAACCATTTTTGCCTAGCTGCCTTAGGCTCATGTGTAGCTTGAATTAAATCATGAAGTTAGTTGAGGAGCACAGGTCTGTCTGGGAACTAGAATCAGAATGGGACCTCTCACATCTTTCCTGATGTAACTACCTTTGAGCAAGCCAACTACCATTTTCCTTTTCTTACTTATGTGTATGCATTGAATGCTTATAACTTATTGACCTTCTCACCAAGTCTTTGTTAGGATAAATGAAATAGCCAAAGTGAAGGCACTCTACCAATACAACCACATATTATGGCAGATGTGCCTCATTTTACCAGTACACCAGAGTTGTGTTTCTAAAAAATGTTAAAGTTGGTAGAGCATATGAACACAAGAACTCAGGTCCCCTGGCTGAGAATCTAAGTTGATTTCTGCTACATTTTGTTAGATATTTGACTTCACAACGTCCTGTAGGTAGTTAAGGGAGGAATTAGGATGGCTGTGCAGATCCATCACCCTGTCCTAGTCCAGACTCAAAAGACATGGTACAAACTGTGGGAAAGTATTACAGTTAATCAACTGACTAGGATCAAGTCCATTAGAACATTTAGTTAAAATAGAAATGTATACCATGCCTCTGGCATGAAAGAATGAAAACAATCTCATGTAAGGCAGGGATCCTCAACCAAGACTCCATGAAAGCTCCTGGAATTCGTGGATGAATTAAGAAAGTCCTGAAGTTGTAGGCAAAATGTGTGTGTGCGTGTGTGTGCGTGTGTGTACATGGGCATTGTTCTCAAGAGAAAACTCATAACTTTCATCACATTCTCAGAAGGGCTCATGACTCTGGAAAGGTCAAGAACCACTGACAGGAGAATAGTTTATTTCAAAACTGAATTTAAGAGACTAACACAATTATTTAGGCCAAATGCCATGCTGTCTACAACATGGATAGTGTACAATAACCACCAATATTTAGAATGATGGCCTTGAGACACAATAAAAGCTTCAATCATTAAATATATTTTTTTCAAGGTTTTCTAGAGTTCTTTCATCTTCAGGCTTTCTTTTTAATTTTATTTTTCAATTATTCAATATTATTTCACATTCAATATTATTTTATGTTAGTTTCAGGTGTACAGCATAAGTGGCTAGACATCAATTCTCTATTTTCCATGTGTGATAGCAGCATTCACGCCTGGGTTCAGAAGGGAGAAAGAGTTCTCATTGGCATCCAGGTTCAACTGGAAAAAATAATCAAGATGTCACCTGATGCCACAGTTAATGACTATGTTCTCAGTTATGTGGCCCTGCCAGTTGCTGAACCAGCAAAGGAAAGTCAGTGTCATGGAAAGAACATTAAATTTGGAGTCAGGACATTTGAGTGTGAGTCTAATTTCAACCTCTTCCTGCTTTTGTGACCTTGGGCAAGTCATTCAACTTCTTACCACCTGCATTTTCCCTTTAATATTTGCCCTACCATCCTCAAGGAATGGTCCCTGGAGCATCAGTGTTTAGGTGATCACCAGAGGGTGGCGTGAGTGAGCCCAACCTCAGGCTTCATAACTCACCTCCTTGATGAGCATTTTTGGGATGCCACCTCCCTCTCTCCTCCCTGTGACCAGAGCAAGCCAAGACATCAAAATTCAGCAGACCTTTGAAGTGCAATGTCAACAATCACCCGAGTTGAGGTTCTCCACATGTCAAACAATATTCTGAGAAATGTCCCATAGAATTCTAACGGAAGGCAGTTCACAGCACATGTTCGCTGGGTCCTCCCCCATTTCACAAGGGCTCCTCCATTCTTTCCTAACAATGCTTGGCACCGGTACAGAGCTGTTCCCTGTCAAGGTCAAAGTGCTGTGAATAATTCAAGGTAAGCCGGGGTGATGATGGCATGGCACTTGGAAGATGCCTCAGTCGACCGATTCCTCTCCAAACACAGAGAGTCACAGTGACGTCACAGCAAATGCATGCCAAGTGTGCTTTCCTTTCTTTTTTTAAAATATATTTTTATTGATTTCAGAAAGGAAAGGAGACGTAGAGACAGATAGAAACATCAATGATAAGAATCACTGATCAGCTGCCTCCTGCACACCCCCTAATGGGGATGGAGCCCACAATCCAGGCATGTGCCCTTGACCGGAATTAAACCTGGGACCCTTCAGTCCACAGGTCAACGTTCTATCCACTGAGCCAAACCGGCCAGGGCATGTGCTTTCCTTACATCCAGAAGAACCACATCTGTGAAGTGAGGCTCTTTCAGTCATGAAACTGGTATTTACTAAACACACCAGAAACCACACATCCAAATGAGCATGTCTTTACAAAACAGGCACCTGGGGAGGACACGGAACTACCTGTGATTGCTCTAGACATTTTGGGAATTCCTCTTTTAATATCCCCTCCGTAGCTGGTTTAGGACTCACACAAGAAAACCAATATCATTCCTTTATGGCCGCACTTCAAGTAACAAAAATAGCATCTTTCAATCAATCCCAGGCAACCTTGGTTGGTCAGTGAAGTAGGTAACAAAACGGCGGCCCATCAGACTCGCCCAGGCACTTACTGAGAACACAGCAGGCCATGCTGACCCCGATTCCCTGGGAAGAAGGTCAGAAACGGGAACTGAGGCTCACCCAGGTTTTCTCTGTGAACTCTATTTGGGGTGGGGGAGGGGGAGGGCTTGTCCCCAGAACAGGCTTGGCATGGGAAACCCGACCAGTTAACCTTCCGTCACTCTATAGACACGAAGCCTGAACCTCTAACATCCAATCATTCATTCACTCACCCAGTGTCTATGGAGCCATGATTTTTGTTATAGGAAGAGGAACCTGCTGGTAAAGAAAAGGCGGAGGGAAAGGGTATGAATGCTTAGGTCTAAAACATCGCAACTGGACACATCCAATTGAATGCATAAATATGAAGAACAATAAATCAATGTTTCTCTCATTCTCTCTCCTTCTCCTACCCTCTCCCTCCATTCCTCTCTCTCTCAAATCAATAAATAACAATTTAAAAAAAGATATAGTTGCCCATTACAATTTCAAACTGACAAGACACAAACTGAATTAAATATTAGCCCAATTTCTTATTTTTATTCTAGTTTCTCTGCTCGCAAGCTTGGTCCAAGGTATCAATTACTTGTAGGGTCATTAAGTCCCCATACCAAATTTAAGCCAAAAATAAACAAGTGGGACTACATCACACTAAAAAGGTCCTGCACAGCAAAAGACACATCCCACAAAGGCAACCTATGGAATAAGAGAACAGAGTTAAGGGGAGAGATAAGAATTAGATCAAAGGGGCAAAGCACTTTGTAAGTGATACTGGGCTACGTGAGAGTGAGATATTATTATCCTATCAGCAGACTGGTCCCAAGGCAAGGCTTTGAAGCCACAGAATGGGAGTGTCCTAAAGTGAAAAATGAGGAAGGCAAGGGTCTTGAGCAGCAAGTGTTGAGTGGCACAGAGCACTGGGCTTGGTAAGAATTGGAAGAAAACAGTGAGGTTCCCGTGTGATGAAAAGCAGTTTTCCCACTCATAATACAGATCAGATCTGACATTTTGCAACAACAACAACAAAAAAAAACACAATTTCATAAACCCTACAATTTGAAATTCATCATAAAACTCTTCTTTACCGATGACCCTTCTATAGTGAGTAACAAATCTTGGGGAAAGTTCACATGACATCTTAGTCTCTAGGAAAGAGCTTTGGAAGGATCGTGGGTGAAGCAAGGTTCCATGTGAATTCATTTGCCTAATTAAAAGTGCAATCCCATCTAACTGCTAGTCCTAGTGACCCTCTCATTTCTAAAGACCCCATCAGACCCACCTGCAAATTCAGGTTCCATTCCAAGAGCAATGTCTATCCTGACCCCTAGTCACAGGTGATCCAAGAAGGCTAAATATCATGTCATTATCCTCATTCTTCTGGTCTTGTGCTGACTGGGTATGGAAATCCAGTAACTGAATTCCTTCTTCCTATCATCAAATCCCCACTTTGCTCTATCCATAACCCTCATAACCAATTATTTTGTTATCATATGTTGCACTCCTACTGTGGTTCTGGCACGTGCTAAGTGCTTTCTTATTTTAGCAACATTATAACCCAAGAAGGTAGGCAGTATCTTATTTATTTTAGAATATATAGAAGTTGGAGCTTAGAGAGATTAAATAACTTGGTCCGAGCCAGGAGTTAGTAAGTAACGGGACCAAGATTTGGGTTGAGTTGTTCACCTCCTGAGCCTTAATTAGATGGAATCACTCCTGAATGCTGGTCCTCCCTAAAGCCATAGTCGCTGCTCATTGGTCCTCCATGGACTCTGTGGCTGGTTGGAATAGCAATCACCTACCAGTCTCTGGACTCCCCTGATGTACAGGAGCATCCACCAGTCTCCATGGTAACAGATTCAGTCTCCTGCTTAAACTTCCTGCTCATGGGTGATAAGCCCAGTATCTGCCCCAACCTAGTAATCTCAGTGTCTCTGGCCTATGATTTGTAAGCATGTGAAGTTGGGCTGTGTCTCCTAGAGGGAGTCTCCTTCACCTTATTTCACTTTCTAGATAAATAAAATAAACCTGAGGCCATATAATGATTATTTAAGAACTAAATCACAGCGACTGAATTAGATTGTAATGAATTAGGTTGTCTGTGTAGAAATTAAACATGAATGCCCCATCCCAGATTGGCAACCAAAATGGTAGACATCATTGCTAAGAATAAAAAACCATGCTTTCTTCCAAAGACAAAAAAGAAATCCTGGTATTTAGTAGAAGTTTTTAAATGCAATAGTCTCTGAACAACAGTCAAACAACTTTCAAGCAAGGAAACCAAGTTCTGAAAGTAATAGTACTTGGGGGCTAGATATGCAAGAGTCAAGGGGGAGGTTCTGAGGGTGAAGAGCAGTATGAAGGTCAGACCTCCTCTCTGTTGACCCTCCTTGCTCCATCACAGCTCCAAAGCCCTCCGTTTATAACACACACATCACCACTAGCACTACCACCCCCACCTGGCCTCCGTGTTTTATGTTGTTTTTGTGTGCTTTTTTAAGTGATTTTTATGACTAGTTCCTGAAAGTATTTAGTTAATTATGAAATGGTTTGACAGGACAGCAAAAGGCATAGGTTTTGCCTTAGGTACAGAATATAACGGAAGAAAAGTTCCCAGTTTTAGAAGAAACAGCCTCTCTTAGCAGGAGAGGGATTTTCTGAAACAAAAATTCCCTTAGCAATCTTCTTAGTAATATCAGCTATCCTGTTACACGTTGCTTGACTAGCCTGAAGTTTTGCTGACATGGGACATTGGCTTTCAATTTTGTTATCCTCCCCTTACAACCATGACCTGGTCTGCAGCCTTACTGCCTTAACCTTGACAACCTTCTTTGCTTGACTTTGAACTGCGCCAAACTCACATCTGTCACTCTGAAGTGGATTACACTGTAAAAATTACTGGCAAACAATAGATTTTGTCTAATGTTATGTTTTCACCATACTCTACATGCCTATCATGCTTTAAAAATTGGTCTCCTTCTCCCTCAGTTTACCACCTATGTGGAAAAGAGAAATTTAAGACAAAGACAGTTTAAACAGATCTGGATATATTGATTAGATTATTCATTGTCCTTATATGCATCTATTTTGCAAGCTAAGAAGAGATGTTACAGCAGAACTCAAACTTTCACTAATTTCTGTATCCTGTGGCCAATGTTAATGGTCTGGCTTAATCTTAGAATCCTAAAGGGAAGAGAAAAAAAAAGGAGAATTTTGCCATTCTGTTAGGTTATATCAGAAAATTTAGAGATAAGTAAATACAGTACAGTATGCAAGTCTCCTTTTTCCAAGAACACTTGATAAGGTACCCCTTGCTCATGTTCACTAGATTTTGCATAACTCCAACTTTTCTGCCTTGAATTAACAGCTTGGGCTGCAGTTTTTATTAGTAGTGACATCACCCAGCATTCAAACTACAACTCAACTATTCATGTCTGAATTCAATGCCAGCGATTCCTTGAGAGTGATTTCGAGTCATCTCCTTAGACTTGGGAGCTAAAACTTATGCATAGATATTGCACTTTTTCCTCCTTGGTCCTAGTTTGGAAAGTTTGTTGTATTAAGCAACAGACATAGGAAAAGGTTCAAGTTTTCTTAACAGTTGCATTTAAATGCATCTACAAATATTTCATTGTAGACAGTGGGACTGAAAGTTCACGGGGAAGTAACCTATCAGATATATGACTGTCTCTAGGCCCAAACTTAATGCTGAAATATATTTTTAAAACTCCCCTAAAATTCAGTATTAGCTACTTATGCACAAGGCCATCGTATTGCCTGCATACAATTATTTAAGATGTTATGCTTGGAAATAGTTAGATTTTATGACTGCTGGGCCAGAGCCAAAAATATATAATTTTATGCCATAAAATACAACCTTTTCCTTTGGCTGTGGAAATTTATATGTACATATTTATGTGCTCATATAGATAAAAATCTTCATAAACAGAGTGGCTCATTTGAGGTGAACTCTATTTAAAGCATGCCACTCCTGACTCTGATAATATTATTGCTGTGACTAAAAAAAAATAAGTTCAGTACCTCCCCATCACTTACCAAATCAAAAACGAATACCTCGAACCGGTATTCAACTCTTTCCACAGTTTTCAAAACATTTTCCTGGCTTTTTGTCTTATTCTTTACCATACAACAGCTTACCCTGTTCAGAAGAAACCAGGTAGAGTTACCGCCCCCACCCCATAACCTCTCTGTTGCATTTCCTGGGTTCGTCGTCCTGTTCTCTGTGCCCCAGCTTCACTGTCCCCCTTGCCCAAGCAGGCCAGGTGTGCTCCTTGCAGGGCACCTCTGACTTCGCTGTTCTTTCCACCTGGAGAGCTCTTCCCCCAGACTTCAGTGGGGTTGGCGACTCACTTCCTTCAGGTCTGAAGTCAAAAGTCACTTTCTTTCCTGGATGCCTTCCCTATCCACCTGTTCTGATTTTCACCCTCCCACACATTTTATAACCCCTTCCCTTTTCTTATTTTCATAGCACTTATCATAATCTTATATGCTATATATTTACCTCTTTATATTGTTCACTGTCTCTCCACTAGAATATAAGCTGCATTAGCCCACAGACCTTTGTACGTTTCATTCACTACTCAGCACAGTGTCTGATATTTAACAGCTGCTTGTTGTTAAATCTGATGAATGAATGAAAAAATGAATGAATGAACTAAAGAATTTATAGCAGGCTGATGTCCAATGCATGGACTATTTCTCAATGGTAATTTCTGGTATAAGTGGATACAGAGAGGAGGGAAGACTGAATGAGAGGTTTATTAATATGTGTATTTTTCCAAGATCCTGATCTCACATTCAGCCTGTTAAAGTGTCTGGATTCTGTGTAGGTGTTATAGATAAAATAGATTAAGGCAGGCACTTTTCCATTTTATGGATATAAATATCTTAATTATCTTAAGAGGAATGGGTGAAGCCAACAGCACGGATAATGGCAATCACTGGCAGGTCCTAACTCTGCTTGTCGTCTCATTGGCAAGTTTCCAAGTCGAGTATAATGATTTGCTACTAATTCAAACCAAACTAATAACAACCCATGACTTGCCTTATGTATTTAAAGAAGTGAGCTAACTCCCAGAGTATCTATTGGACTAATTTTATCCAAAAGCTGAGTGTTTTGACCTGATGACACTTACAGTATGACACGGTAACAGGTGGAATGAATACCGTATTTTACAAACTTATGGGAAAAGCAATTCCTCACAACCCTTTAGTGTTTGAACACCCATACTGTCAGAATATTCTTATAATAAAATTATAACACAGATGTTCTGTTATAATTTTGACATCATTAATTAAAAAAAACACAGAAAATAAAAGGAGACAGTCATCATGTCACTGAGAAGGTGGAAACCAAGTTAGACATTTTCTAACACAGAGTTACAGGTCTGATTTCTCCCCACATCCTCGCCATTTGCCCCCTCTTGGAGTCTCCTTCCCATTGGTGTTTCTGCTGACTCTCCCCCTCTGTCGGCCCCCTGGGTCAGTGGTAAGTATGGAATTGACAAGAACATCTTGTTCTAGATGGTTACAAACAAATTAGAAAATTGGGTACCTTACAGATGGGATACTCCATAACCAAATAATTCTGGGCAAATCAATCAACTTCATTAAGCTTCCATTTTCTTACCTGTACAATTTGGACTTAAAATTTTTTAACTTACAGGGGATGTAAAGTGTTTTAAATGTCATACTGATGATCGTTTTTACTATGCACAATAGAGAGAGAAACATGTCATAGAGATAAAAACACTGGCTCTGCGCTTTGTCATTACTGGGTTCAAATCCCAATTCTGTGCTACACAGCTTTGGCTCCTTGAAAGGCTGCACTGCCATTCTCAACCTTAGTTTAGTTGCAGAAAAGAAACAGATAACAATGCTCATTGGGATTGTGTGAGGATTAAATAAAATTAAATGATTCAAGAGTTAAATGAAATTAAAGAATTAAGTAAATATTTAAAAAGTGTCCTCAATAAACAGTTGATATTATTTTTTTTTTAGAGAGGGAGAGGAAAGTAGAGGGGGAGGAGAGAGGGACGGGGAGAGGTAGAAAGATCAATGATCACCTGCCTCCTGCACACCCCTGACTGGGCAATATTATTTTAATTGTTAATAAACCCATTTGCATGTCCAGACTAGTAAATTTTCTTTGGCTTTCTTTTTCCAAAACTAAATTATCTTCAGGTTTTTAACCTTCATTAAATGACACTGATATCTGCAACTTCTCTAGATAATGTTTGATACTTGTGATGCTTTTAATATTTATAGAAAGCAGTCTCTAAAATAAGTCGGTTTAAAAAGCCAAGTAGGTGACTGATATTTAATGCTTTACCAAAAAGTTCAAAATTCTTTACATTTGACCAAAAGTAGCACTGACCTTGCTTTCACAAATCTATCTTTGTCTCTGTAAAGCCCACATCTTAGGCATTTCCTAGGCAATAATAGTAGCTAGAAATGATTTAGTGCTTACTATGCATCAGGCCCTATTCAAAGCATTTTCCCAATATCAGTGCTTGTAATTCCAACAACCATATGCAGTAAGTATATGATTATCCTCATCTTAAATGTGGGGAAACTGAGAAACAGAACCAAGGTTATACCACTGGTAAGTGTCCACGGGAAGAAATGAACCCAGGCAGTCTTGATCCTGCATCCTAGGCTCCTAACCACTCTACTAAAACTTCCTCAGAAAACACAGACAACTTGAAGGCCTACATTCAGCTTGGCCATCTTTGTGGCCTGAAGTTACTGGACAACAGCCAGGTCCTCCCTTTGCACCGTGTAGACTCGGCCTCGGAGTCTGTAGCTATATTTAGTCCTGCTTGCCAAAGGGAGTCACGAAAATCAATCTGATTGGGCCATCAGTCACATGATGCTCACTTCTAATTCTCATCTTTAAGATCTACAAGAAGAACTATGGGTTTATTCAGGCCAACCACTATCCCCTCTGCTCACATTAGATAGGGATTATACAATCTTCCAAAGGAAGAGAATGAAGTTCTCCCCCCCCCCCCTCTCCTCCTCTCTCTCTCTCTCTCTCACACACACACACACACGCACATGAAGGTGGACAAAATACACATTCTGGCCTTGATTATCTGCATACTTCAAGTGGGGGTAAGAGAGGTATGGGGCCTTATAAATATCTATTTCAAAGAAACCAATAAGGGGTGAAACTAAAGCAGCAGCATTCATTACTATGCACAAACTAAATTCAAAACAGGTCTTGCACAAGCCAAAGTTAGGCACCTTCTATCCCAAACAGGGCAGTTATAGTGTTAGCTGTTAGTATGGTTAAAACTAAATTCAACAGATTCAAAATACTGTTCTATCATACTGACCCCAAGAAAGAGTGGTAAGCCCTTTAACATGAATTCCTTCACATCCATGCTGTGAACATAACCCAGCAATGGACCAGGCAAATAGCTGAATCCCTCCCTAGATCTGCCCTAATGACTGAATGCTCACCTGCAATATGAGATAAAAAGAAAGAGAAGGATGCCCTGGCCAGGTGGTTGAGCATTGCCCTATGCACCGAGGAATTGCCAGTTCAATTCCTGGTCAAGGCACATGCCTGTTATAGGCTCAATCCCCATTAGTGGGCATGCAGGAGACAGCCAATCAATGTTTCTCACATCTATGTTATTTCTCTCTCCCCCTTACTCTACAATCAATAAAAACATATACACAAAAAAAATAAATAAATAAAAGAGAGGGGGAAAATAAATAGGCAAGGTTACATTACTTTAGAATCTGCCAACCCTTTTCTTGTAGATTCGTCCTAACTTTATTGAATCCTGAAACATGAGGGCCCAGTTCTTCTTTACTGTATGATCTCTGCTTTTCCTGTAGCTTCGTTGGACTTGATTTACTTAGGAGAGAGTGTCCCTTGAGTAAACATTCAATGGTTTTTAAAATAACGGAAGCATTATTTGAAACAAAGGTTGGATTGGAAAGTAAATGTAAACTCAAGGTTTAATTACACGGTGTGTCATAATGTAACTCCTTAGCCAGGGATTTAAAACACTCCACAGTTGTGCCCCAACTTGCCTTTCCAGTGTTTTCTTGTACTTCCTACTGGTGAGGGAGAAATTGTGTGAGCTTTTGGGGTCAGTTAGATCATTTATTCACAAACACTAGACAAATAGTATGTGCAAATTATAGCCATAGGTCCTGAGGATACAAAAATGAATAAGATTAATAAAAATAATAAAAATAATAAATGCTGCTCCATTTCTTTGAGAAGCTCACATTCTAATAAAGGGGAACAGACACAGACACAAAAGTAATTATAATCTGGTCTATGTGAATAGAAATATGCTGAATATACAGTGAAATGCCTGCTCCTAAATACCCTCAAGGTACCTTAACATTTACTCTTCCAACTCATCTTCTTCTAGTGTTTCTTATCTTGTCCATCCAGGAACACGGGGACCATCCTTGAGGCCTCGTTCACCCTCATCTACCATATGTAATTCTAAATATGAATCATTTCATCTCCATGGTCACAACTCTAATTCAATATATCAGTATCTCTTACCTGAACTAACAAGTTTAGCATTATCCACTAGGCTGACCCTCAAACTTTTTCACACAGAAGGTAACATGAAATCTTAAAAAAATAAAATGCTTGTCATATATTGTCTATTTTACTATATTGGCTTTCCATTCCTCTTAGAATAAAGAGAAACCTCCTTAATGTGGCTTATGAGGTTCTTCAGAGTCTAGGCCTCACTTATTTCTCCTTCCTCGCCCTGTACCTCATTGCCTACCCCACACTCCCACCAAACCTGGTCTTTATTTAATCCCTTCATATATCCTAATACCGTGGTCGGCAAACTACAGCTCTTGAGCCACCTGCGGCTCTTTGGCCCCTTGAGTGTGGCTCTTCCACAAAATACCACGGCCTGGGCGAGTCTATTTTGAAGAAGTGGCATTAGAAGAAGTTTAAGTTCAGAAAATTTGGCTCTCAAAAGAAATTTCAATCGTTGTACTGTTGATATTTGGCTCTGTTGACTAATGAGTTTGCCGACCACTGTCCTAATAGGACTCAGGACATGCTACCCCAAAATCTGTCCCTGGCCATACTAGTATTTTAAGCTGGAGGAGTTTGTGAAAGTGGAAGAAGCAGGAAGGACTCTCTGACCCTCCCACCCTTCTCTGCTGTAGCAGTCAGGAGACCCTCATGGGAGAGGTGCCCTCTCTGTACCCAGAGGAAGGACCACTCTTGTCTCCAAGACAGAAGGACACCTAGAAGAGTCCAAATGGACAGGCCTTTCTCAGCTGAAAGTGAAGGAGGACTTTGGGGGACAGCCATCATTCTGGCACAGAGGCTCTCAGATATTAGACCTCATTGCTTTAGGAAACCGCCTCCCCCCTCCCCGCCAGCCATCTTCCCACACTCGTGTGCTCCCTAACTGGGTTCATGACCACACCATTCCCTCCCCCAACCCCCACCCCCTGCCCCGCCCCCCTGGTGCCCAGAGACTAGGATGGTCCACTTTGGTTTTTACTTTTACCTTATGTTCCGTGGCTAGTCATTTTTTATCTCTTAACTATCCTTTGAGACTGCCCACTGCACTAAATCCCCTCAAATGCCCTGGCTTGTGCCTCATCGCCTCCCATGCAGACTTGTAGGATGGCTAACTGGTCACCCTGTCTCCGATATGAACCTAGCAAGGACATCCTTCACACTACCAGGAGAGTGATTTTCCTAAAATGCAAATCTGATGATCATTTCACTCCCTTTTTACAACCCTTCAGTGATTTCCCATGGCAAAGGTCCAAATTGCTTTGCAGAGCACAAAAGGCCCTCTGTGGTTCTGTCCCTGAGTCTCTCCAGCCTCATTTCTGACACTTGACTGTTCCCCTCCCCCCAAGCAGATCACACAGGCAGCTTCGGTTACACTGAGCTATGTCATACTGTTCTGTTCCTTTGTGTCTCTGCTCATGTGTTCCTTCTGCCTACCAAATGATGACATGTTTTTAAAGACTCAATCCTGCTGACGACTCTTCTTCTATGACATTATCCCAACTCTGCTCCAAACAAAGTTCATTGCTCTTTCCTTGTTATGTTTCCTTTTTCCATGAATTCTGTGGAGTATCTGTCCCTTTTAGGCATTGTGTTTAAGCACTGGGTGTGACGAGCAGAGAAAGATATGTTCCCTACCCGTGTGGAGCTGAATGTCTAATGGTTAGGTCCTAACTCCTTTCCTGTTCGTTCCCCCTTTTTCTCCATCCTAAATATACTTCTACTGTGTCCCAAAAAGGCTTTCTCTCTTCCCACTTCTGTGTCTTTACTCACATTCTTGCCTTTATATACAACACCCTAAGCTCATTTCTTTTTTTTCTGCTCTGATTCTACTTCTACCCATTTAAAAAATATATATGTTTTATTGATTTTAGAGATAGAGGAATGGAGATAGAAACACTGATGACAGAGGATCATCATTTGGCTGCCTCCTGCACGCCTCCTACTGGGGATCAAGCCTGAAACCCGGGCATGTGCCCTGAGTAGGAATTGAATTGGTGACCTTTTGGTTCATAGGTTGACTCTCAACCACTGAGCCACACTGACTGGGCCACCTTTACCCATTTTTAAAGACCAATCTCACAGCAATCTCCTGTACTCAGCGTTTTCTAATTCCTCATGGCCAGATTCAAGAACCCCATGGAACCACCACCTACGCGCTTTTTACTTATTTAGCACTTACCAGATATTTCTTTGGTGTTGTAACAATATATGTCCTTACCCTTCCTGACTACCTTTGAGCCTAAGTTGTAAGCTCCCTGAAGACAGTAACTGCATTTAACTCCTATTGTCCAGAGATGAGCAGAAGTAGCTGAATTTAGACTTTGAATGGAAGAGACCAACACCTCCTAACAAAGAATGAAAAGGGGAAGACTCTTGTGGGCAACTCTGGCCAAAGGCACAATAGTCAGTTTGACCCAAGTATTTCTGTGCTCAGGTGGTGGCTACCTGAAGTGTGAGGATACTGTGACATTTCTTTATTTTACTTTGTATATCCCTGAGCAAGCATGGGCAGTAAGACCTGCTTATGAATAAAGCGTGTACTTAACAAACAATAAAGTATCTTTAAACATTATGATAACCAAGAAAAACAAACAGTTCTGAAGAGGCTTCTTCAAGAACTTGCAGGGCAGGGCGGGAATCGAGGTGGTGATGTGGCTGCTCTCTGGGTAATTTGATAACTGTCAACAACCCAACTATTTGAATCCATCCATCAGGGAAACACACTCCTCTGGGTTATCTGTGTGGTTGCCAAGTCACTTTGTTCTGGTTAGAGAAAGCCACTGAAGAACAAAGGAAGAACCTAGGAGCAGTTGGACTTAGCCAGCCCACTAAAAACGCCTATTATCCTTTTCCCCACAACCTTCTTCAGAAAAGTAGGCAATGCATAGACAGGAAGTATGTTCCAGCAAATAATCATATTACAAAAACCTAGACAAAGGCTGGTGTCCCTCAGATAATGCATAGCCTATTGTGTGGGGGAACTGACATGGGTCTCCCACTAATGCGTTCATCCCACACCAAATGAGCCCCGATGGCCTCATATGCCTGGAGGATCCTGAAACAATTATTCCTCCTTAACAACTCCCTAGCTGAGAGACCGGAGACACACCCAGGATCCCCTCCATGTTCAAGTTCACACCCAGTCCAACCTCTGAAGACAGCCAGACACTAGTTATTTAATTAAAGTCTGCCCACTGCATATCTCAGCGCTATTATGTCAGAGCAAACCTACCCTGGGGATAGGGATGCAGTGGGATTCTGTTTTTATAATACACCCCATATGTATACCATGGCTGCACATGCAGGCTATCCATAGACGTAGAGCCCCATAGAATACGCTTGATAAAGCTATGTGATAAAAACATCTTACTTCCACAGAATACTTCAAATAAGATAACTTCCCCAAATATGATGACCCCTATGAATCTCTTACTGAAACCCCAATTTGTAAGAGAACTATTAAGAATGCACTGGCATTTAATGTTTTCTCTCTGCTTCTCAAACTATCTTTTCTTCATGTCAAAGTAACCTAACCAAATATTTTCAGATATTTTTTTTTAGTACTGAGACCAACTATGCTTAAAATTTAGTGTGTATAAAAAGCTTTTAAGAAAACTATTAACATGATGAGTCCTAGGAATTCAGTATTTCTAGAGCAGGGCCAAGGACTCTGCCTTTTACACAAATATCCCAGGTCATTCTGATGTAGGTGTTCAGGTGGAACCCACTCTCTGAAATGCTGATCAAGAGACGTCGTAGCAGAGGAGCCCTCGACGTGGTATCAGAAGCTTGGGCTCAAGGCAGGGATCTGCACCCTCACTACTTGTGAGGTCAAGAGCAATAATCTCTAAACCTCGCTTTCCATCCCTGGGGGGTTCATAAATGGTCTCTTAACCTACCCACTACCTAGCTCCTTATCTATCCACATCGTAGGTTTGTGTAATGAGAAAGCATTTGTAAAACTCTGCCCCAAACCCTAGCAGGTACTCGATACACACTGTGCAATGAATCATTAAACTCACAGTTGTTTTAACATTCTCTACTTCTGAACTATACCCCAGCAAGTGTTGGACACAGAAAGGGTTTCTGCTGATTATTTAAAAACATAGAAACCAGGGCTGGACCCATTGTGCTGTGCTCATCCATGCCTATCAGTCCAGTGATCTGTTCCACAGAACATCTGGCTCAAACTCATGACACAGTATTGGCCAAATCAAAGAGAGGGCCAAGCTATGTGATATTGGCCGTGACACATCGAGTGTTACAGTATTTCCTCTGCTTGGTACCAGGCCTTCAAAAAATGGACTCTTCCCTCTGCAGTGGGCAAATTTCTGGAGTAAATGCTTTGGTTGCCATCCATATCTTTACAAAAGTAAGGTTCTTGTGTATCAAGCATCCTCGTTAATAATAATTAACCTTTGTTCAAAAACTGGGATGACAGCTGTGCATGTGGCTTGTGCAGGAGGTCTGCACATGGACACTTAGAACGTGTTGAAGGGGGTTGCCCAATAGTACACCCCATAAAATGACAGATGCAGAATCTGCCCAAGACTTCTGATGGATGGAATGAGAGATGTCTAAACCAGTGTTCACCATAAGCCTTCTTACTCAATAGCTAAATAATTAAATAAGATGAAGACCAGATTCAACCACTGTTTATTTTTTAATTCATAAACCAATTGCCCCAAAATAGCCAATTTGAGAGAACAGGCAAAGCCTTTACCTCCAATACTGTCCATTTATAGTCTTACTGTTTTCCTAATTTTTGTTTTGTAACTTATTTTGCAATGATTTCGTTTCTCTTGTGTCTGACTCCATGATCTTTCTCCCAGGAACCTTACAAGTGTATCAACTGATGCACAGGCCTGTGTGTGGCTGGGTTAGACATGGCTAAGTGAGGGACACCCTGTTAACCTTTCCATCTTCCTGGTTGTTGTTGGTTTAAAGCAGATCCTTAATGTTATTTAAACATGGGAGGCTATTTGAAATTTCTTGGTAGATGAATTTGATAGTGATAATTTAAAAACACACACTCAACTATTGTCATCTCAAGATAAAAGATCTCATTCACCTGGGTTGACAACTTATCTGAATAACCCAGGACTTCTTGGAGATCAAGGTTAACGTAGCACTAGCTGTTTCCTTTTCTTGAACAACAGCAGAACCCTTAGGTCAGGCGTCCTCAAACTACGGCCCGCAGGTGACATGAGGGTGTTTTTGCCGTTTTGGTTTTTTACTTCAAAATAAGATATGTGCAGTGTGCATAGGAATTTGTTCATAGTTTTTTTTTAAACTATAGTCCGGCCCTCCAACGGTCTGAGGGACAGTGAACTGGCCCCCTGTTTAAAAAGTTTGAGGACCCCTGCCTTAGGTAGTCCCTGATAATATGTATTTGATAAAGTTGTCATCTGGACATTACGAAAGAGTCTTTTCTCTTTTTAAAGTTTGGCACTTTAATGTTTTGTTTTGTGTTTAATCTGAGGAATGATTAAAACAACTACTGTTAAACTGGACTTTATCACAAACCAAAAATTTTTATGAATTGCAGGGCATTATCAAGACAGTGAGCCCTAACCGATTTGACTCAGTGGATAGAGTCGGCCTGCGGACTCAAGGGTCCCAGGTTCGATTCCGGTCAAGAGCATGTACCTTGGTAGTGGGCACATACCCAGTGGGGAGTGTGCAGGAGGCAGCTGATTGATGTTTCTCTCTCATCGATGTTTCTAGATCTCTATCCCTCTCCCTTCCTCTCTATAAAAACTCAATAAAATATATATTTTTTAAAAAGACAGTGAAAAACCTGGAGACTGGAAGAAAATATAAATATGTGCAATCACACATCTTATAAGGGCCTAATCTTCAATTCAACAATGAAAAGATAAACAACACAATTTAACAATGGGCAAAGACCAGGAATGGACATTTCTCCAAAGGAGAAATTCAAATGCCCAATAAGCACACAAAAAGATGCATCGCATCATTAGTCAATCAGAATATACAAATAAGACCACAGTGCAGTACCTCTTACATCCACTAGTATGGCTATAATTCTTTTTAATAGAAAATAAAATAAATGCTGGCAAAGATGTGGAGAAATCAAAACCCTCACACAGATGGTAGGGCTGTAAAATTGTACAGCCACTGTGGAAAGCAGTATGGTAATTCCTCAAAAAGTTAAGCGTAGAGTTATGATTTTACCCAGCAATTCCACTCCTAGGAAGATAACCAATAGGTCTGAAAATGTATGCTCAAACAAGACGTATACATGGATGTTCCTAGCAGCCTTATTCATAATAGCCCAAAAAGTAGAAAAAGAAAAACCCCCACAAATGTCTATCAACTGAGGAGTATATAAACAAAATGTGATATATCCATAAAATTGCATATTACTCAGCCATAAATATGAGAAATGAAGTCATGACATATGTTACAACAGGAATGACCCTTGATAATGTTATGCTGAGTGAAAGACACCAGACACAAAAGGTAAAATGTTAAATTATTTAAGTTATCAAGTGTCCAGAACAGGCAAACCCATGGGGAATGACTGCTTAATGGTACAGGATTTCCTTTGGGGATGATGACAACATTATGGATTTAAGTGGTGGTGATGGTTACACATCATTGTGAATGTAGTAAAAAGCCATTCACACCGTAGGCCTTCAAATGGTTTAAATGTCAAATTTTGTGGTATCTGAAATTATACCTCACTTAAAAAAATTATGGGCTTGAACCCCAAGTAGGAAAAGCAAGAAGCTTCTTCTTCCCATACTAAGTAACATCACACAGTGTATCTCCCAGCTGATCGTAAGCAGTGAAATGCTGCCTTTGGGAGGGGCATGGCTGGCTGACAAGTTCTCCCTATTCCCTTTATTTCATGGGGTCATTTATCATTAGGCCTTTGCTCTTCAATGCATTTTCAGCTTGTCACATTGCCAGCCAAAAGTTCAACTTTTCTGATGTTACATCTCCTCTCCACTTCCAAATATTTCTTGTCAATAATCTAGCCAATTTGACCATCACTGATGAATGACTATCTTGAGAACCTTCTCCCTTCCAAAGGATATTACATGTTTATTTTAAAATAATAGATTATTGATAACTCTGTGTGAGGAAGGATAGGATTTGTCATAAATCAATCATTTGAATCTTCCCTTCATTTACATAAGTAAATAGGAAACTATGATATATCTGATAGAATAAGCCAGTCAGAGGAAGACAAGTACCATGTGATCTCACTTACATGTGGAATCTGATGAACAAAATAAACTGATGAACAAAAATGAAACAGAGGCATGGAGACATGGAACAGACTGACAGCTGTCAGAGGGGAGGGGAATGGAAGGATGAAAAAAGGCAAAAAGATTAGCCAAAAAACATATACATAACACATAGTCACAGACTACAGTGTGATGATGGCCAGAGGAAAAGGGTGTGGGGGCTGGGTGAAGGTAGGTAAAGAGGGGGAGATGGGGACTGAATGAGGCTTTGCTTGGGGCCGTGGGCACAGGATGTAGTGGGCAGATGGTGTTTTATTGAGTTGTACACTCACTTGAAACCTATATGGTTTTGTGAACCAATATCACTCCAATAAATTCAATTTTTAAAAAAAGAAAAAGAAAGAACACTGGAGGAAAACTAATTATTCAATAAGCTTCCCCCCAAACAAAGACACATTTTCTCCTGAAAACAAATGTCTTTTTAATTACAATAATCTTAACAGAAGTTATATACATGGGTCACTACTAAAATGTTAACAATAAAACAGAGGTTATATAAATGGGTCCGTAGAATATACTCTATGCTTCAAACTTAGTTTTTCAGGGCTGCAAAATTGCCTGCCAACCCGGTTATACAAAGGCAAATGTTGAAAAAAGTTTACATTTGGAAAACATCTCATTTGAACATGTTCTTGTTAAGCGGTTGATGGCAGATCTGGTTACATCAGAGGGACCTAATTGTAAACAAGCCAAAGGTAATGGAAAGTTCTGATCATAAATCTAGTTGACGATGAATTTCAAAGATACAATGTCCTGAAATTATATTACATACCTGAGCTCTTTTCTTAAATCTCAAAGACAATTTCTATATAAAAAGTCATGTTTATTTTTTATGTTCATATGACTAAGTTTATCCCAAACAGGCCGAAAGAAAAAAAATCACATATTTCAATAATTCCGGTTTTAAAAGATGACACTCACTTTCATCTCAAGTATGTGTCTCGTTTAGGCGAAAGCAGGGGTGGTTTGAGCTAGAACTACCTGGAGAATTGCAGTGCAAATAATCCTGTCCCATGAGGCTGCACCTATCTGGTTCGTGTCCTGTTATTGTAAGGAAACTTGAGAAATGCTGAAACCAACCTGTTGAAGGTGAACAAGAACTTGATGAAAATAAACGCGTGTGCAGTGTTTCATGTCAGAGTCAAGTCAGGTAGAAGCATGCATAGGACTTAGCAGGTAGCACATGTATTCAATGACCAGGGTCAAAAGATGCTCGGCCCAGTGCATACATCTGGACATGCGTGAAAATAGTCATGGTGTTTAGTGGAAAATGGAGTTTCATTGGTGAGACATAAGGAGACCGTGGGCATTCCTTGTCTAACAGAGTCACTGTTCTTTTCTGGGCTCTCCCTCATTCCCTCTCTTTCAGGCCTCAGCTCTTTGCCCAGCTATGCTGTAAACTTATCATCAAATGAAATCCTGGAGGGAAACCATACTCAGCTCCTCTAAGCTCTCACTTCTCAGGAAGGGAAGTCTCTATAAGGACACGTAACTTAGGAGTCACCCCCCAGCTGGAAGATGGGGGCGGGGTATGGAAGGCAATTGCTCCAGCTTTCAGAAAAGTGGCCATTGCCTTCTCCCTCCATACACACCCAGCAGAGCAATTCTTTTCCAAGCCAGAGGTCTAGCTGGAGAAAGGGCGAGGGGTGACGGAGTGGCTTCTCATGCCATCTTAGTCCCCCGATGGCCCAGCCACACTGCAGAGAGGACAGCGTGGAGGCCAAGGGGGTGGAGGTGAGGCTGGAGAAGACAGGGACTTGCTCATGCACCTCTCTTGGTCTGGGATGGTTCAAGCTGATCACCCCACCCCTGGTGACACAGCAGCTCAAAACGAAAAGCACAACTTAGGGGTGGTCAGGTGTTTGTGCTCTGATGATTCCTAAAACGGTGACCCCTGTTTACAGCCATAACCTCAGTAAGTTGACAGCATCAAAGAAGAGCAGGGCCCGCTCACAGGTGGCACAGGTGGCCGCTTCTGCCCAACCCTCCTGCACGGTTTACCTCTCATCCCCTCTTCTCGGGGCTTATAGTCACAGACCTGAAGAATTTGTAAAAGGACAGCCCCTTGTCTTGCCACTTGCCCGAGTTCCTTGAAAACAGGAGCTATTTTGGAGAGAGCGGGGAGTTTCTCTTCCTTGCACTAGTTCATTTGGAAACAAAGAGGCCCCCCCTTTCTCCGCCCTCATCTCCTTCCATGCACACCAAGTGAACTCCCTCGTTTTGTCTGGAGGGTGGGATGTCATCTTTACTCACACAGAGGAAGGGACTGTAAGGTCCTCCCACCTAGAGTCCCACCTGCAGGTAAAGCCCCAGAGCGTCTGGAGGCCACGCAGTAGGGCACTAAGGACAGAACAGAAAAGAACCTGCGGGCAGGATGGAGGACTGGAAGGGTGGGGCGAGGCACAGCAGGATGGAGAGCAGCAGAGGTGTGGAGAGCTACCCAGAGCTCAAGGCAAGTGCATTTTCCTTCACTGAGCCCAGCAAGCTCCCAAGTTCTAAGATCTCACCAGAGACTAGGAGATTCCTAAAAGCAGAGTGACCTACGGGAGCACTAAGTGCCAAGCCTGGCTCACTGCGCCCACCTCCCAGCCCCAGATCCTGTGCTGAACAGGATCTCTTGCAGGGGTTGCAGAGGGGGCCAGCTCCTGAGTGAAGCCTGGGGGAGAACCTGGGGACAGGTATTTGCATGTGGCTGGGGGTCTGGAACTGGGGATCTGAGAAGCAAGTCAGTTCATGTGTCCAGGACAGGCATCCACTACCCGCCATGTCCAGAGAACTTGGGGAAGGCTTTGTTCTTGGGCGAACTCCATGGCTCAGAAAACACCATTTTCTTCTCAAGGGGGACAAGGAGGAAAAACAGTTAGCTAGAGGTCATGCCTTTTTTTTTTTTTTTTTACCAACCTTGCCTTTTACCACATCTTTTCTCTCATTTCCTCTTAACTTACATCTTTTTTTACTCCTTCTCTCCTTCCTTCCTTTTCTTCCCCTTGAGCTTTGCTAAAAGACTACATGCTCAGACTAACATGTGACAGGAGAGCTGAGTGGCATTTACTGTCAGGGAACAGGGGTCGGGGAGGGAGTTCTGACATTCCGGATCCCTGCCTCCTGTTTGGGGCTATAAAGTTTACTAAGACCAACATCTGCTCATAACCCCGCATGCAGCCCAGGGATGGGGGCAGAAACTTGCTTCTGCTTTGAACTTGGCAGCTGAATGTTTGAAAGCCCTTTGGGGCCATGGGGATGAGAATCTGGACAGCTCTGGGCCAGGTAGGAGCGGCCCCATCCCGTCAGAACCAGACTCTCCCAGTAGTGTGAGCTGGGGAGTGAAGCAGACCCCACCCCGGATGCAGTGACCAGGAACGAGGTGCTCACACCCGGGAAAGGAAGGCCCCCCTCTCTGGGGCACTGAGACCAGTGCTGGGTCTTCCCTCCCCACCAGTCTCCCCACAGCGGCAGACTGAGCGCTTGGGGAATGGGGTTATAGGGGGATTCCAACTGCGACATCCACTATGAGAAGAGACACTGGTGGCGGGTAAGAAGTTAATCTGGGGATGGTACAGGGCCCCTCGCCCGCGCCAGAGGTCGCAGTTCTCTACCTCCACCTTGGGGCTCTGATCTGCCAAAACGCTTCCAAGTTCCGGGTTAATTGCAATCTTCTCTGATCCCTTCCCAAATGTCCTGCCTGGACTCTGGGGGAAAGGGTGGATTGAACCACCTTGCTCGCCTCTCTCAGGTCGGGGGAGGGAGCCTGCCTGGCCGCCCGCAGAAGGGCGCGCACAGCCCTTAGGCATGCACTCCATAGACGCGCGCGCACCAGAGCGCACCCCTCGCCCGGTTTCGGAACCTGCCTATAGCCTGCCCTGCTGCCCGCCAGCCGCCTTGAGGTCTCAGTGCCAAAACACAGCCGTGTCATCTAAGGCTCTGCCACTTAGAAAAGGAGGCCAAGGTCAAGGCCCACGGACCGCCGCGATTCGCTCGCGCCTTTGCCATCTCTGCAAGCCGCTCCAGGAAAAGGCGCCGCAGCGCCCGGTTCTACCTGGAATTTAGGAACCTGACCCTCTTTCCCGGCCAGCTTCAGCCCACGCCTGCGTCTTCCTCTCCTCTCCACCCAGGGCGGAGCTGAGCTTCTGATGAAGACATCTGTCCCTGCGCTGCAGAGGGCTGGCCCCAGATGGCGAGGCTTCGAGCCCTGCCTTCCCAACCCGTAGATGGTGCCAGGGCGGAAGGAAAGATCTCTGTTCAAATGCGCCCGCCCCCTCCCCCAGCTCAGGGCCAGGATCCAGGCCCCCTCCACCCCGCCTCCAGCCCCCAGCCCCGCACAGTTTTCTTTCCGAAATACACAAGCCCAGCGACCCCGCCTCCTACGTAAAGGCCAGTCTAGTCTCTTTCTGTGACCAGATGCAAACTCCACTGGAAGTTGAGAGCAGGAGAGGTTCAGGCGCACGGAAATAGGAGAAAGCGAGGGGAGAGATCAAAGAGGGAGGGAAAGGAAAGGAGCTGGGGGTCAGTGGGTTAGAGGGAGAGGTCGAGGCCAACCTCTAGGGGGTTGGGGGGGCGTGGACGGCCGTGGGCTGGCTGCGCCTCCTCAGAGTCCACCAGCCCGTATGGGCGGAGCGGAGGGGAGAGGGGTCAAGTGCGGACTCACATGGTCGGACTGGTGGGTCCTTTGGGGGCTCCCCGCGATCTTCTCCCCGGCTGCCCGCGGTGTGGGGGCAGAAACAAAACCAAATAAATCGGAGGACACGGTCCAGACGCACCGAGGGTCCCGCGGGGACCTCTCACTTCTCACCGGGAAGCGGGCGTGAGACTCTGGCGGCCTCGCGGACTCTGGCGGCTGCGTATAGCCTATAAATAGCCAACTTTTAGACGGAATCAACTAACAAATGAGAGGAGAGGGCGTGCATTTGCGCTGGATCCCCCTTTTCTGGTCCACCCTCCCACCACCCGTCCTGCAGCTCTCCCAGCAGGATTTGGGGAGGGACCAACCGGGAATGGGGTGGAATGTAATTGTATTAGGGTTTACAGTAGTTTAGTTACGTTTTGCAGGGGGTGGCACTCTGCACCTGGACCCTCCCCATCACCCACCTGGGCTCCTCTCGGCCCCACTGCCACCCCCATGTGGGCACTGCCAGCGGCAGGCTGTAGGGGCGACGGCCCAGGAGAGCTGCGGGCTCCTAGGCTGGGCTGCAGGCGCGAGGAGGCGGAGGGGGGCACACTCAGCCGGCTTTCCCCTGTGATTCCAGGAGTGAGCAACCAAGGGCAAGTGGGAAACTGCCAGGATTTGGGGTTTTCTTCAACATCCAGGACGGGAATCCAGGTAGCCCTGAGTTAATGGGGAGGACAGATGGCTCGAGGGAGTTCCTGAGTGTGGGGGTCCTTTCCCAGGGGCAACAGCAACCCTCAAGGGCCAGCAAACGCCCCTCTCAACAACTGGACTTGGACTCTGGGCTCTAACCTGGCCTGGAGAGCGAGGGCGCACACCAGGGTGGTCCCCGCTAGCCAAGGGGCCACCAGCTCTCCCTCTGCCCGGGAAGCGTATCCTGCCAGACGGTGCCCTGGGTCCTCCTCACCAGCCCCCCAGGGCCAGCCGCTCCCCCCCTCCACACACACACACACACACCTGCTGACCTCCAGGTAGGGTCTATATGACCCGGAGTCCTGAACACCACTGTTCACCCTCCCTCTCGCCTTGAACCAGGGCCAGGGTGAGAACTGGGTTAGCTCAGCTTTCATGTCCATTCTAGGCGCTTTCTCAAAACCACCCCACCCCACCCCCACCACACAGACACTGCTGCCCACTCCCAGCTCCCCACCTTCGGAATTTGCTTCCCTGGATTGATCCTGCGGCCTCACTGGAACCAAGGGCAACAGAATTAACAATCGGGTGGGTGCGGGGCACGGGGGGGGGGGGGGGGGGGGGGGGGGTTGGAGAGATTTAGGGCTGGGCAGGTGAGGGGCTGCAGGTGGGAGGAGGCTGTGGGTGAGGGTCAGCAGGTGAGGGTCAGCAGTTGAGGGGCTGCGGGTAAGGGTAGCAGGTGAGGATCAGCAGGTGGGAGGAGGCTGCGGGTGAGGGTCAGCAGGTGAGGGGCTGTGGGTGAGGGGCTGCACTGCTCTCCTGAAAGGCTCCATCCTCCACGCCAGGCCTGGGAGGGGGGCTCAGGGGCCTAAAGGCAGCCCTAGTTGAGGAGGAAGGGGGAGCCCGAGAACCACTGCTTACCCTGGCCCAACACCACCCGGCTCCTCCATAAACGGAAATATCAAATAGCTCGCCTCCCCACACCCGGAGAACATCAGAGAGACTCCCCTGTGAAGTTGGGGTGCCGGGCATTACTCTGCACAGGCGCTTCCTCTAACACTACTTCCTATCAGTTACCCCGGAGACGGAGACGGAAAAGTTATTTGTTGTCCCCAGAATCCAGCCAGGTTTGGAAGGAGAGAAAAAGGCGGAGGTGCCGGCGGGGCGGGGGGACAGCAGTGGCGAGGACTCCCTGTGGGCTGCGCCCACCGCCCCGGGCACCACTGGCTCCAGCTGGCAGGCGCGCATCCTTGGCAGCCCCCATCCCCCCAGCACTCAGGCTGGCAAAAAGGGGGGCTTCCCTGGCTTCCCAGGGGCCTACACCCCGCGGGGTGCCCCCTACACCGGCCCAGAGCAGCTCCAGGGCGCTCCCAGGTGGAGTGGGAAGGGGCCTGGGCATCAGGGGCTCTCCTCCTGGCTGGCGCTCCCCTTGCTACATACCTGTCTGGCGTCCCCTCTTCGCTGCTGTCCCTGCTGGGGAGCCCTGAGCCGATGCCTCCAGCCCAGCCCGCCCCTCCCCCCCTCTCCCAGACGCTGGGCCAGCTGTGGGGCGGTCTCTCCCCGCCATTGGCTTGGGGCCACTGTTTCCACTGGTTCTGAGGATTTACCCTGGCTTCGCGGCCCCTTTGTGGGCTGGAAGAGTGGGTCCAGGACAGCGCCTCACCTTTCACCCCACCTAAACCTCTCCCCCATCTCTCAGGTGTCCCTCTTCCCACCCTGGAGCTCAGGCTTTGCAATGATAGTCACCCCCAAGAAAGAGGGTGTGACCCTGCTTGCGGGAGGGCAGCGTGTGAGGGTCAAATCGGTGCTTGCAGCATTTCTCAAAGGTTCTGGGTGTTTGTACGGGGGAACAGGGCCTACAGGGACAAAATGACAAAGCACAGCATCCCCTTGGCTGTCTTCAGAGTGAAGTTCAAGTCTATTGTTTGCTGCCTGAGGGAGAGAGGCCCAGTGTGATAGATCTTTTTAGATCCCAATCACCGGGAGAAAAATCCTGGTGATAACGATTATCCCCAGAGCACGCTATCTCGCCATCGCCCCAATTCATCTCCCTTGTGCTCCAGCCCCTGGAGCTGGGTGAGAGGCTGGGGGGATAAGGGGCCACCTGCTGCCCTGGGACACAGCGGAGAGGCACCAGGCAATCTCATCCCTCCCATTCCGCTCTGGGCTGGGGAGAGAGGACACATCGGCTTTCTCCGCCAAGCCTCACGCTTCTTTCCAATGATTTTAGTCTGGTGCTCTGTCCTATCCATATACATTTCCAATCTCATGGCTCATAAACTATTAGCAGAATGGTTTCATTATTCACCTTCTGTATCCTACAAAGGGAGAAAAGAAGGGAGCGGCAGGAAGGCAGAGGGGGTGGGGGGAGTCAGTGGACACTAGTTAACAATGACGCTGCCCGCATTTAAATCACGGCTCAGACTGCCGTCTTCAAGCTGACGCTCAACAAATCTGATGCATTTCTAAGGATCTGCAGCCGACTCCTTCTCTATGCGCCGCCCCCCCCCATGCCTCTCTTTCTCTCTGTTTTTCTCCCCATCCATCACTATCCACCGCTCCCTCACACGCAGGATTCCAGAAGGAGCAGATGAATAGCCAAGATACTGCCAATCCATTATTTGCTTCATTGGGTGTCATCAATAAGGCACGCCCTTTCCATAGGACACGTTCAATTAGTTGGTTAGAAAGGTGGTGTTGGGGATGGAATCACCTGTCATCCCTGAAACTAAACCATCCAAAGACACAAGTCTAGGACGATCACCCAAAAGTTGATTCTGGGGCCCCGTGTTGGTGTCCAAGTCCCCAACTGGGCACCAAGTCCTGTCTGGCTTCTGCAAGCCTGGCAAGTGAGGAAGTTGCAGAATGGAGTGTGTGAGTGTGTGTGTGTGTGTGTGTGTGTGTGTGTGTGTAAAGAGAACACAATGCAGGCATTAACAGATGGGGGTCTTTGTTTGGCTCTGAGAAGTGGCCAATTAAATGAATCAACCCAAATTAAAATACTAGTACAGTTAGAAACAAACTGACTCGTGGAGGCTGGAGGACCTAGTGCAAGGGGCTGACTCAGGTAGAAACTGCGGGCAAGTGGAATCGGACCAGCTCCTCCGCTGGCAATGAAGACACTGCTTTTACTCTTCATATGAGCATATTTTATCTAGAATGGCGCTGTCACCACACACACACACACTCTTCCCCTGCACTTCTAAAAATATACAGGACGCCAGGCCCGTAATTATCCCTGGATGCAAAACCAATCTGGCTGCCGGAGCCCCGACCCCTGCCCCCCCACTCCCCACCTCCTGCTCTCAGCCATTGCAGGCAGCGCGTGAAGGCGCGGGGACTCCGGGCGCTCCTGGTCACCACACCGCGTGGCGAGCGCTCACCGGCTGTTTAATATACATGGGGTGGGAACGCGGGGACACGGATCTAGTGCCTGCACTTCCTCCTAAAAAATCAATTTGCTATTTATTTTTTAAATCTATAGATTTCGGGGATTTCTTTTTTTTTTTTTTTTTTTTTTGCCAGCCCGACCACCTTCCAGATCGGCGGCCCACATTTAATTATGTCTCGATGACTTTTCCCTTCTTTGCAGTGACTATTTCATGCTAAGGGCGGGGGCGGGGAGGTGGTTTCCATTCTGGTCTCTTCAAAAAGATGTGCCTTACGTGTTAATTGCATGCTGTTCGGCACATCTGGGAATGCGCGCTGACCAACTCGGACCAACTTTTAATTAACACATTGACCTGGCGAAGAAGCAGCCGCCAGGCCTCCCCCTCGAAATATGTATATGAGCCGCGAAGCGCCGAGCAGCCGCCAGATGCGTGAGGAATCGCCTGTGTCCTGGGGCGCGAGGGGGTGCCGGGGCCACCGCGCGCTCTTTCTGTGGACAGGTTTTCTCGCCTCACTTGCAGGAAAACAACGAAGGAAAAGAGTCAGTGAGCAGCTCCTGTACGGAACAGGCTCCTTACAGTTTTTCACGCGGCTCGACCCTGGGCGGGGGAGCTGGCGGAATGGGAGGGGAGACATCCAAAGCCCCTTCTAGCCAGAGGGACTTGGGCCTGAGCTGAAGTCTGCAGCCCGGGCTCTTTGAATGGACTGCGTTCTCTGTGAATGAACAGAAGCTGTGGCCAAGAATCCCAGCGGAAAGAGAGAAGGAGCCACCGGCTGCCTTGTCTGGGTTTGGCCTTCCTCCTTGGGGCTCTCCGAGGCTCGGCCACACACCCCTGGGCCCCAGGTCTGGCAGAAGGCATCTCCTGCTTGGAGCGCACAGCTGTCGGGCGAGGGAAACCGGGGACTATTTAGCTCGCTAGGCGGCTGCACAGGAGTCTGGGCGACTCAGGAGCGATCTTCCAGGGCGGCCAGGCAAGTCCCGGCTGCAGGGAGGAAGATAATCCGAGCCCAGCGTGGAGAGGGGCGGCACCTGCAGACGCTGTTTCAGCCTAAGTAATGCATTCAGAATGGATGGCGCTTCGCGGGAGTGGCGCTTCTAAAGAGAGTGCCTAGTTTGCTTCTCCCCGTAGAGCACACAGGCGGGTGAATCCCCAGACACGCACTCATTTCTCTTTCCGCATCTAATCTCAACCGCCTGGCTCTCCCAAGTGCTTAGCCTCAGCAGCACTCCCCATAAAAAATGTCAGAGTGGGGCTCCTTCCCCCAGCCATAAAAAAGTTGGAGCGAATCACTCCCAAGTTACCGGTTAACGTCCCCTCCAGGTAACAGGGGAAGTTTCTTGTTTGACATTTTTCATTCCTGGATACAGAACTTTTCAATAAGTATGCAGCACCCGTGCGAGCAGAAGCCTACGTCGCAGTAAATTCACAGCTACATGCTCTAACTATGCCAATGCTTTGGGAAATTTAATGTGACAAGATTGCTCCCCAAATTCCTTCCTTTTTTTTTTCCTGATTCTTAATCTCTTTTTGTCCTTCACTTCAATCTACTTTTCCTATTAACTTATTGTGGAATCTGCCAAATTTAAAACTGTAAGAATAGAAAAGATTAAGAGAACAATGTTCTATTGCTCACCATTCCTCTGAGACTTCTCCCAGCTCATTTTTATAGTCTGATAAAGGTATAATCAACACACATTTAGTCAGGAAAAAATAAAAACCACCACACACAATCATTTGGTAATACACAATATCTCTTTTGCAAAGATAAGGCCTTTTGAAGTTAGCACAAGCATTACCAAAAGGTCTTATTCCCCCCTTTTTATTGGGGTGACACTGGTTAACAAAATTATGCAGGTTTCAGGTATACAATTCCCCAACACATCACCTGTACACTGGATTGTATGTGCACCTCCCCAAGTCACGTCTCCGTCCATGTGTCCTTATTTGAATTTTAGTGGACGACTGCCACTTACTCCAGCTCACAAACTGATCTGCAAAATTGCAGCCCACACCTGATATCCAGGGAGAAGCAAGACGTGGGGAACTCCAGGTGGCTCTTTTGATTTACTTTGCCTGGTAAGACGTATGTTGAGGTGTTTTGATAAGAAAGGGGAAAGAAAGGTGTCAGCAGTTTGATTTGGAAACTCTTTTGTGGCTGAATCTGGTTGCAGGTTTACCCTGAAGAATGTGCTTCTGCTGGGGACATTTGCATGACACATGCATATGCATTAGCAGCTGCACCGTGTTATATCATCAGTTCCTGTGAGCATTCCTCTTTGCTTCCCCTTCTGTCTTAAAGGAGAGAGGTAAGTGGCTTATAGGAGAACCATATAGACTTTAAAGATACATGAATCTTCCTGTGTCCTTTAGGCCCTCAGCACCTAATTGGCCTGTAGCCACCTGTTTCTCTTGAGGATTTTGGAATGTTTGAAGTAGCCAGCCTCGCTGGTTACATCTTTTAATTATAAGAACAGATTAATAGTGTATAAAATATAATAAAAGAATTATTCTGAGAAAGGAGCCTTGGTGATTCAACTCTATATTTTGGGAAGAGGTGTTGTCATCAATGTTTTGTTAATCTGTTTAGCGACTTAACAGGTAAACGTTTTTATTACATAAATTCCTCTTCATGTTTTCAGGCTTCACTTCTTAATATTTGACAGACACAGTATTTTTGAAATAAGAGAGCTTAAGACATGGCCACCCTGCATGTGGTGGGTGTCAGAGACTTCAGGAGAATTTCTAGAAGATGTTTGCTTCTCCAGACACCACTGTATGAGCTGCTCAGAGGCCAATGACTAATATCACAAGTGATTCTGTGCCACCAGTCCTCCCTAACTTCCATTTCATGTGTCTGATTCTCCCTGAATTCCAGTGGTCTGTAAACTGCAGGAACCACAATGTCAAATTGAAATAAAAAAGAAGCTGGGTTCTCATTTGGTTTGGTTCCGATCAGTCACCCAGGCTATTTTTTAATATATATTTTTATTGGTTTTTAGAGAGGAAGGGAGAGGAGAGAGAGATAGAAACATCAATGATGAGAGAGAATCATTGATCAACTGCCTCCAGCATGCCCCCTACTGGGGATTGAGCGCACAACTCAGATATGTGACCTGATCAGGAATCTAACCATGACCTCCTGGCTGGGTTGATGCTCAACTACTGAGCCATGCTGGCTGGGCTGGCTTTTTTTTTTTTTTTTTTTTTTTTAAGAAAACTACATTTAAATTGTGGTCATCAAACCAGGATGACTAGGAAGCATAAGTCTCTAGAAACCAAGAGACTTATCATCAGTATATATATCCTCACCCGAGGACATTTTCATTGATTTTTAGAGAGAAGGTAAAGGGAGGGGAGAGAGAAAAAACATTGAATGGTTGCCTCCCACATGTGCCCCAAACAGGGATCAGACCGGAACCTAGGTTTGTGCCCTGACCAGGAATTGAATCCACAACCTTTTGGTATATGGGATGACTCTCCTACCAACTGAGCCACGCTAGCCAGGGCCCATCAGCACATTTTACAACATCACCTCTTATTTCTGCTCACACTCAGGTTTTTTGTGGAATTATCTGAGAATAATCAGATTTCCAAAGTGCAGGTATGTTACAGGCATACTACAAACTGAAATAAAAATCTTACACACACACACAGAAAAAGAGAATAATTCTTATCAGAAATCATGATAACCAAAAAAGACATCTTACTAGAGATATTATGGATTGTTGTTTTTTGCAATTTTTGGTAGTTCTATTTTAATGACCAGAGAAGGTATTTAGAAGAAAAAATGAAGTGACAATAATTAGGGCCATCTATTTTTTTCTAAAATACCAGAAACTAATATGCACTGTTGTACAAATGTGCATGCACAATGACACATAAATATGCATGAGCCTAAATAATAATCTATTTTTATGTCTTCTTTCCAGATGTTTGCAAATACCACCAGTGCGCTGGTCTAACCTCACCAAAGTTTCACTCTGCCATCCAGTAGAATTCTAGATGATTTAGATATCACAGAACGAACTCCCCCTGCCCTCCACTGCCCCAAAGTGTTTTTTTTTTAACTATTCAGGTTTAAAACAGTAATTCAGTACAATGGGGAGAGAAGTAAAAACACTTGCTTGGTATGATATGATGGAAAAAATTAATCAGCCGCATTATTTCACTCAATTAATTATTTCAGGGATAATTAGGACAGCCAATTGTTAAGGCTGGTTTAGTTGTTTAGTGTAAGACAATGAGCAGAATTGATCTTGTGGTTCATTGTGCTCATGCTCAAGGGTTACAAAGGACATCCCCCAACCCTGCCCAGCCCTGGACAACTACATGCCAGACAAGAGGAACAAACAAGAATGGTGATGAATTTGTGCAAACTAAAAAAAAATAAATTATTTTTTAAAAGTGCATATCTTGACTGGCCGGCATGGCTCAGTGACTGAGTGTCAACATATGCATTAGGAGGTAAAGGTTTCATTCCTGGTCCTGGCACATGTCTGGGTTGTGAGCTCGATCCCCAGTAGGGGAAGTGCAGGAGGCAGCCAATCAATGATTCTCTCTCATCATTGATGTTTCTGTCTCTCTCTCCCCCTCTCTCTTCCTCTCTGAAGTCAATAAAAATATGTTTTTTAAAAGTGCATGTCTTACTTGCAGCATTATGTAGGTGCAGAAGAGATGGCGTATAGGTCTGCAATCCAAATGAATTCTCTCTGGCAAGATGTATTAGAGAGCAGGAATAGGAAGCAAAAATATCTCGTGGAGGCTTCAGCAGAGCTTAGAAAAGCTGGAGAAAACTACTGCCCCTGCCTGGATATTGGTATATCTTTTAACATTTTACAAATCAGAAGCTACTGCTTACTATGGGCTACTTTATCTTTAAGATAAAAAAAGAATTTGTTTGTTAACTTGCTTCAGATTGGATTTTCAACATATATATTTATTAAATTGGTTGGGGTGACATTGGTCAACATGAACGTATAGGTTTCAGGTGTCGGTTTCTATATTACAAGATCTGTGTGCCCACCGTGTGCCCACCACCCCACATTGGCTTTTGATACTGAACATTTCCAGATGTATTAATGGTGTCAGTAGACTTCAGGATATTTGGGTGTGGGGGGGGGGAGGGGAATCTGAGGGAATTCTCTATTTGCTCATCTCTTAATTATGTTTACAGAATAATTCTAGGTGTGTTTTTTTTTTTTTTTCCTCAAAGACCTCTTCTTTGTTACAGGTCATAACATCATTGAAATATAAAATATAAAGGCCAACAAAGATAAAACAGACTATCACTATGGGTCACCCTTGATTCAGCAGATTCCCTGTAAAAAAGCTGGCAGAAGTTTTGTTAACTCAGTACTTAATTCTGTGGACTTGTATTTATACTCATTTCTAAGAAGCATGAGCTAGTTTTTATGAGTGGTCCAAGCCAATGATCGCTGTCCAGAATGTAAGAAGCTCAGAAATCACCACTGGGTCTGACCAATGAGTAAAAAGCTGGAAAAACTGAACCATCAACTCTGGTTGGATCTGTCGGAGAAGTAGGGTCACAGGACAAGCTGCTGCTCTCTCCCCGATTAGAAAAACAGACAACTGAATACAGATAATTACAATTTACAGGAACAGAAACCAAAGGGCTAAAACCTTACGAACCAGTACTGGGGCAGGAAAACCTGAACTTGCTGGAAACTCGATGTAGACAAATCTGAGGGTGCAAAACTCCAGAGGGAGCCAATCAGAGCCTGGCCCCAGGCTTTGTGCGTTTCACACCCAGGAGTTCTCCCAGGTCTTCACACTGAATCTCAGAGAGGCCTCTCTCAGGCGGAAAGGAAAGTAACCCTTTTGAAATATGCCATAGCATTGTTTTTCTTTTTCTTTTCTTTTTTGTTAATCCTCACCCAAGGATATTTTTCCATTGATTTTTAGAGAGAGTGGAAAGGAGAGGGGAGGGGAGAGACACATCAATTGGTTGCCTCCTGCAGGCGCCCTGACCAGGGCCAAGGATAGAGCCTGCAACCAAGGTACATGCCCTTGACCGGAATCAAACCGGGGTCTCTTCAGTCTGTGGCCAATGCTCTATCCACTGAGCCAATCAGGGTAGGGCCATAGCACTGCTATTCTTAACAAGGTCTGCTCAGGCAGGAGAAACTCGTTTGCCAGGGCCTAACCTACTGGGGTTTGTCAGAGTCTAACCAACCTGGGGGATGGGAAATATCCAACTCCAGCCCCTTCTAGCCATCCTTTGCCCCCTAAGGGGGAAAACTGAGGTTCATTCGGGGACACAGGCCAGGGACACAAATGTGTAGAGTACAAGCTACCAAGACCTTTGCCAGAACAACTCAGGGCTCATTCTTGTTGACTACCTATCTTCAAATGAGAAAGGTAAAACATACTTGGTTTTCTACACTGTATTTCAGTTTGCAGATTTCCATACTCGCCAGTAAGTGGGGCCCCTGGTGGGCAAGGATTTTTCTGGGTAAGAGCCTACTGTGGGTACAGATCCAGGGAGCTCACAACCAATGTTTCTTCAATGAATTCAAGTTATAAAAGTAAGCTCAGATATAAAATAAAAGATAACCAGCACCACTGGTGGACTTTAAATTGAAAAAGAAAAGGCTGTATTGTGACTTTTAAACAGACTATTGACCTTTGCTGGGTGCACATAATTGTTCTTGTCACCCACACGCTTGGTTCCAGTCGATATCTTTATCATATACATTTTTAATCGTGTATTAATAAACAAGAAGTTTGTGTCTTATTGATGACTGGATTATATTATTGACTGAGTCCACAGTTCTGCACATGGCATCTGAAAATATATAAACAAGGTCAGAATGTAAAAATCGCCTAAAGCACATCAAAGCCAAAAATGCCACTTTTCTCCAGCTCTTTGTGGGGCTCCTGCAGAGAATGATTCTAAGGAGAACGGAGGAATTTGGAAATCATTTATCAATTGAATCGATGGTTCCGTCTAAAGAAAGGGATAGAAGTGAAGATAAAGTTCAGGTTCTTGTGTCATCCTGGAATGCGGAGTGTGTTTTTGCTTTTCGTACAAGTTGGTTGTGACTGGTTGGCTGCAGTAACATTCGACCTGGGCTGCCTTAAGAACCCTCTTTGAGGTTAGAAGGAAGGATGGCCGCTGGCTGTTGGCACACAGAACATGTTCCGTCTGGGAAAATGGGTTTTGCTTCACCGCCTGCCAAAAGGATTAGGCTTTCCTCCTCTCGGGGCTGAGCTCTTCACATTGTTCCCACCTTTGCCTCTCCCCATACTTCCCTACTGTGCAGCACCACTGTCTCCACCCATGGTGTTTGGTCCTGGGGCAGGTGGCCCCCACACCTCACACAGATGGCCAGCCACCACCGGGAGCACCACCACAGGAAACAGACAAGCAACGAGGAGAAAATCTGAGTGAGAGTCCATTCAATTTGAGAGAGCACACATTGGAACCATTCCTCTTTCTCTTTTCAGTACCGCCCGTGTAAATCTAATGACGGCTCTTACATCCTTTTAGGTCACTGAGAAACTGAAGAAACTTGTCTTTCTGGGCCCACCAGCCTTGAATACCTTCGTTCCACATTGGGCCTGTGAACTGTCTTCTCTCTTCTAACAAACAGATGCCTACTCCTTCCCCTCAATCAGGGCTCTGGGAAGACCACTGACTCTTGGTTTTTATCTTTCTTTCTAAAAGTTCCCTTTAATTCCTCATTACTCCTCATACGTGGGTCTTTAGTTTTCCTTCTGGAGTCTGGTTAACTGTTCCCATATAAATTTCTTTGGTTTTCATCATAGGCTGTTATATAAGGTGTCACCATGGTGGGAATCTAGATGATGGGTAGGTGAGACCTCTCTGTAATGTTCTACAACTTTGTTTGTATCTATCTATCTATCTATCTATCTATCATCTATCTATCACCTATCTATATTTTTATCAGACTTTAAATAATCAAACTGAAATATTATCTTATATTTACAAGTTAATATAAATATTTCTGCACTCTCTGGACATAATTCTGCAACTCACAATTATATTTTTGGTGGGGAGGGGTGTTGAGGAGAGAGATCATCTTCTTTATTACAGAAGTTATCTTTTATTTGGGAGCTTTAACCACTTTTGGAAGGGTATTTGGGGACAGGAGGAGAAAGAAACCAAATAAGAAAATGATTGCTTGGGGCCTACACGGGAAGGAGAGCATCAAAAGCACAAATATCTTCAATGTTCATGTACAATAATGTCTTGTCTTTTCACAGTGAAATGTATTCAAATAGCAATAATATTCCTTTGCAGTTCCTCATTTATGTTGTTTAAATATGATAATAATGCCTTATGTATATAGTGACTTATACTTGTCAAAATTCATGTTCATTATCTCTTTGATCTTCACAGAAATTCCATGACAAAAGCAAAGCACAGATTACTATTCTCACTGAGATACGACTGCAGATCAGGGCAGTGAGTGTACGTTCTTAGGAGACGCTAAGACTGAACCCATATTTTCCACTTCCTAGTCAGGTGCTCTTTCTGATTCACTCTATATTCCTAGAATATCCACTTTGTTACAGATGAGACACCTGCTGTCACAGAATACGGCTGGAATGCTTAAACTGACTCAATCACCTTGCAAGCCAAGGGAAGTGAGGGGGAAATCCAGGAGATGGTGAGGGACCCGCAGTGGCAGGTGTTGGGAAGGAGAGAGAAAGTCCACATACCCCGCCCATAGTTAGGTAACTAGGACAGACTTCAGAGATCGGCATTGCCTCCAACCTGAGAGAAAGCCAATGCACCCATTCCTTAAGACTGAGGTAAAGTGGTTACAGAGGGCTATGTGGTGACATCAGTCTTTGGAACGGGAGCGCCCCCAGTGGCAATACTGGATTCCAAGATGTTGGGCGAAGCTCTTGTTTAAAGTCAAGTTTGACCCTCAAATAGTGAAGCAGGACTCAGTGATAGGCTGGGGAAGTGACCTCTGCTGTGAGGAGAGGAGAGATGGAAAGGCTATGACTCTCACAGATCTTTTAAAAACATTTTTTATTTTCTTTTTAAATATATTTTTATTGATTTCAGAGAGGAAGAGAGGAGAGAGAGAGATGGAAACAATGATGAGAGAGAATTATTTATCTCCTGCATACCCCTCCTGGAATGGAGCTTGCAACCTGGGTATGAGCCCTGACTGGGAATCCAACCGTGACCTCCTGGTTCATAGGTCTCTGCTCAACCCCTGAGTCAAGCCAGTTGGGCACACTGCTTTTGAGTGAGAGAAACATGAGTGAAAGTTTCAGGCATCTCCACGTTTTTCCCACGTGATTGTGCAAAGGAGTCATTTCCTTCTTATTTCAAAATTGATATTTAAATGAGAGATGTTTATTATTTAAAATAGCTGTATTCATTTTCCATATGTAGACTAATGGAACTAGCTCTATGGATTGAGCAGAGTAAGAATTTTAGGACTAAGTAGCTTCAACACCGTTGCCTCCAGACACGGGGTGACTTTCATTATTAACGTTTCTGCAAATACCTTTTTCTTGAGGAAGGAAACTGTCTAATCACCCAGTAGGAATTTTGGAACCACAGAGAGAGCTAAACTCTGATAAAAGACCAGGTATTTCATTTACCTGATTTCATTATTAGCTGCAGCCAAGGAATCATTTTGGACAGATTCTTGGACAGAATTCCCCAACAGGAGCTCTGAGATCATGAAGAAACAATTTATTTCTCTCACATATCACTTCACATTAGGTCATGACTCAGTCCTAATTATGCTCTCATTTTAGGTAGAGATGCAGACCTGCCAGGATCGGAAGAAACGTGATAAAATGACTGAACAGACAGACCATTCTGGTGGCTCTGTAATCCTCAGGCTTCCTTTCGCTGCATCACTCATCAGGGGTGTGGTATTGCAACCCCCGACCAAGTACTACAGAGTAGCTCTTTATGTGTTTCCAAAATACCTACTGGGTGATGAAACACTTCCCTTCCTCGAGAAAAAGGTATTTGCAGAAATGCTAAAAATATGTCAAAATCCCTTTCTGTTTTAAGTCACTCCTAAAACCGGTTCGGCGCTGACAGCCTCCTAAAGGTCACCCGTGTGGTTATTTGCATTCATAGTGCCATCAACAAATATAAATTAAGCCAACAGCAAGAAAAGGAACTTTAAATTTAGGCAACGGGCATAGACTAGGCCCAAAGGATCCATTTCCACTAAATGAGGCTATAAAAACTAAGCATGACCTAAGCATTCTTCTGCCCTCCAAAACAGGGCTCTAGATGACAGTAAAGCCGAAAAAACACATCACTTAGAAGAAAGCAAAGGGCAGGACAGACACTCACCCGGCCCATCATTTCTTGGTACAATAGCACAGATGCAATACAGGTCTGGAAAGAACCCCTGGTCCAACGCATCAGCTTTTCTTATATAGCAATGCTATTACTACCCGAGATGTACACGCACACACACATCATTTTCACAGGAAAATACAGCCTCTGAGATGTACTGGCAGTAAGCACAGCCCCAAAAGACAGAAACGAGCAGTGTCGGGAGGGTCATTATTTAGATGTACTACAGCACACGTCTCTCTTCAGTGGGGAGTCTTGGTGTGTAAATGTGCACAGTGGAACCTCCCCACTACTTGACTCTAGTAAATTCTTACCAAATAGCCTTTATTCTTTTGAGGAATAGTGTAGGCTCTTTGTCATAACTGCTTTCTCTTGGAATTTCTGAAGAGCTTTGAGGTTCCTCGTATGTTAATCAACAATGACAAAGAAGGGCCCTGGATATAGGTCTATGCTTAAAAACTTAGATCAGGCCCGGCCAGTGTGTCTCAGTGATTGAGCATCAACCTGTGAACCAGGAGGTCATGGTTCAATTCCCAGTTGGGGCACATTCCTGGGTTGCAGGCTGGATTCCCAGTAGGGGGCATGCAGGAGGCAGCCGATCAATGATTCTCATCACTGATGTTTCTATCTTTCTCTCTCTCCCCCTTCCTCTCTGAAATCAATAAAATTATACTTTTTTAAAAAAAGGAAAGAAAAGTTAGATCAGTTGCTTTAGTCTAAAGACCAAACTAAAATTTGTTCACCAACATTTCCCAAAGGAATGTTACAAGACAGGATGCCATACTTACCTATGTTTAGGAGATACTGTTTTAGACAAAATTAAGTAGGTTGCTTCATTCTATGGCTTTGCAGTGTCTGCAATAGGCGAAGGTGCATGAAGAATGTTCTAGAGGGAGACACACTAGTCGGTGTTTCCTAAACTTGCCTGACCATGAAATCCTTTTCTTGTGGAGCATCTCTCTTCACCACTGTTTCCCAGAGCAGCTTATAGAAAACGCTGCTTCAAATGGTTTCAACAGGAGCATCATCACAGCCGGGAGATCTTGTTGCTCCCTCCTGCTAGCTGGCCCTGGTGCGTGGTGACGGCACCGCCCTGTATATGATGGGTTCCTTCTGCATTCTACACAATGGAAGAACCTGGTGTATCAGCTGCTCTGTTTGGTTTGATTGTACAGAGGGTGGTAAGTCACCCTGACCAACTCTACGCATCTATCAGGGGACCAATTCTGGGGATTCAAAATAGGAAGCAGCCATTCCTCAGTTGATTGTAAAAAAAAAAAAAATTGCAGTGGTAATTGTTCCTAATATGAAATTTTGATGTGAGAAAGTCCTAAACACTTGTTGTTTACTATCAGTGGATTTATATGTGAAGTTTTACTCTGGGTGTGTATGCATGTATGAGTAAAAGGCTTAGTGGAGAGTTGAAGCAAGGATTGAATATATATTTATATACATACACATACACACATACATATGTGTATGTATGTTAATTAACAATGACCAGGAAGGGCCCTGGATATAGGTCTATGCTTAAAAAGTTAGATCAGGCCTGGCCAGTGTGTCTCAGTGATTGAGCATCGACCTATGAACCAGGAGGTCATGGTTTAACTTCCAGTTGGGGCACATGCCTGGGTTATTTTTATGTATCAGTATATATTTTTTCACTAGAGAAGGCATTTAAAGGGGCGTAAGAAACCACGAAAACCAGGCTGAATCTTAGAATAAGTTCCGTTTACAATTTCCAACAATAGCTCTGTGTGTAGGGAGTAGGGAATTCGGTTAACCTCTCGATTCCTTGGTATTTTAATTTTTCCTGAAGTGATAATCATCATATTAGTGACCTCGCGGGTGCCCTGAGCATTAATGAGACAATGTGAGAAAAGTACCAAGTGCTATGGTAATGTTAGTTCTAGTGCTACTTATTTTAAGCTTCTCATTTCTCTTGAAGGAGAAATTTGTTAAGTGGAAAAACCTAGTACCACAGAGGATGCGGGGAGGGGAAGTTATCGAAATAACTTTAGCAAAGGAAATAGAAAATTTATGTAGGCACCGAGGGGACTCCATTGTGCCCCCTCTAGGTCCGATCTTTGCTTTGTCATTTCACCCAGCCCTTTTTGGGGGAGCACAAATATAGCTTCATTTTGGAACTGTATACCCTTCCAAATTCCCCTCTCTGAATGCTTATAGTTAATGGAACAGATCTAAAATGGCTATGGCTATTTACATCGAGCAGGTGCTAAGAGAGATGATGGATGGAAGGAGGGAAGGAAAATTTTCATTCATTTTGGTTTTAGAATACTATGATAGAGGGGAAGAGGTCATAAACAACGGGAGAGGATTAGGAATGTGCCCTTCAGTGCTAGGACACTCAAAATCATTTTTCTCCATTTATCAACGAACAAGTGTTATTTAACTGTCATTGTGCCCAATACAAAGAGAGTCAAAGCTGTGTAAGATACGGCTATTTAGAACAGTTTAAAATTGAGCTGGAGAATCAGCAAACAAACATACATATGCATACACAAAATAATTATAACCAATGAGCATATACTCTGGGTTGTAACTCTATGCAAAACAGACAATAAGGGAGGGAGAAGTCGCGTGGGATTGACATGGTCAGAGAAGTCTTCTGCAAAGGTGGACTGGAATTAGGGATTCAGGTGAACTGGCTCTACCCCCATCTGTTCCTCACATTAACCCCAGGAGGTTAATCTCTGTTCATAAATGAGGATGGAACTCAGGCCGACTAAGTCACTTACCAACATCATGCAATTGCAGGCTAGCTACCTGCAGAGTTCTTTTCTCCACACAAGTGTCTTTTCCGTAATGTCTGGATCATAACAGTAAATATCAGGACAAGAGCCAACGCTGTCCTTTTCTGGTCCAGCCCCCACCCCGTGGAAGCCTCATCGCCCACCATTCCCCCACACGCCCCCTGCTTCAGCCACACCCGGTGGTTTAGGAAGGGTCCTAGGCGGAAACGCATGGCACACTTACATGAATTAAACTGGAAATGATTAAATGAGGAATTATTAATTCAGGGTAATTAGGGGAACCAAAAGGCTGGTGAGGGACAGCAGCAGGAAGACATCACTACTGCAGGACTGAAGAAACAGGAGGAATAATAAGTAGGGATCCTGAAAGCTGGGGGACTTTGGAACTACAGAGTGGGCTAGGTAACAGGAGCAGCTTTCCTTAGGCACCATCAAAACCCCCGTCACTTACGAAGGTCGCGCAATGCCATTGGTCAAACCGCTGGAAGACAAAGGGCAAGGGAGCCCAAGTGATGCAGTCCATCGAGGCTGGCCTCCCACACACAGAGAAGGGAAGAGCAGACAACAGATCTTAGGGGCAAAAGAGACACAAGATCTCCCGCCTTTGCAAAAACTGCCACCACCGATGGCCCTCCATTTCCTGGCTAATCCCTTCATCCTTTGAGGCAGTTTAAGGCTCACCAACCATGGGAAGCCTGAGTTAGGAGCCTCTCCCTGCACTTTCACAGTCTCTGTGTAGACTTTTATCATTGCCCCTGTTGTACTGCTGGCATGGACCCCAAGCCAGCCAGAGGCAGAGAAAAATCACTACCCTAATCGCACACAGCCCACACAAGGGCGCTGATCAAATTCAGTGCTCAACAATAAGCACATATTTCCTAAATGTTTAATTTTCATTGAATTTTAAATGTAGAGAAATGTTGCCAAAATACAATGAACTCTTAGGTTTTCTTTTTCCCCCAGAGTCACCAATGAACATTTTGCCACATTTGCATACCATTTACATACCTATAAATTTATATATGTAACATTTGACATATATATAAATTTTATACATGTAAATTTTGTAAGTGTAAATTTTTACAAATATGTGAATTTTCCCCTTCATTATTTAAACATTAGAATGATTGCATCGCTCTGCCCCTAAATACTTCAATATGTATTTACTAGGAATAAGGACATTCTCTCATATACTTAGAATATAATCATCAAAATCAGGAAGTTTAACACTGATACAATACTGTTATCTAGTTCACAGTCCATTTTCAAATTTTGTCAGTTGTGCCAATAATATCCTTCATAGCTATCCCCTCTCCCCTCCCCCAGTCCAGAATCCAATACAGGGCTGTGGATTGCAACTAGTTGTCATATAGCTTTAGTCTCCTGTAATCTAAAACACATCCCCTGCCTCTCTGCACCTTAACCTTGACATTTCTGAAGAGTACGGACACTAATTGTGTAGAACGCCCTGTAATATGGCTTTATCGGATATTTCCATATGATTAGATTTGGCGTCTTTCTTTTTGGCAGGAGTACTGCAGAAGGGATGCCGTGTCCTTCCCAGTGCCTCACTGAGTGATGGCAGTCTTTCCTAATATCGGTGATGCTAACCCTGGTTCACGTATGTCTGCTAGGTGCCCCTATTATGAAAAGTTACTGTTTTAAATGTATAAATAATCTATGGAAGATATTCTGAGATTATGTAAATAACCTGTTTCTCATCAAACTCCAACCATTTTTTAAAAAAGAGAACAATTCACTGGGTATAGTGGGCAAAAAGGAAGGAGCACTAACCTCCTGTCCTCCTCTGGTGCCGAGGCAAGTCATTCTCACAGTCCGGGCGGGGCTCTCTGTTTTGAATTGTAGCTCATGTCTGCAGCATCCTTGCTCAGGCTTCTGTTAGGAGAAAATTAAAGAAGGGATTTATTTGAGTCTCAATAAAAATAAATAAATAGACCAACCCCAATAGCACCTCCTTGGGATCAGGGATCAGTCCTTTTATAATTTTCCCATCTCATTCTGTCATCAGAAGCAGGGATGCCTTCCTGCTTGTGGACATCAAAACTGGGCAGGGTTTGTACTGGCTTATTTACTTCTAAGGTCTGAGCAACAGACAGGTAGCCTAATGATTATTGACCCAAGTTGTTTTTCTTGCTTAGAAAACGATTTAATAGTTTTAAGAGCTGAAGTCTGGCAAACTTGGAAACCAAAATAATCTTGTCCTCAGACCTTGAAGACTCATATAAGATTAATGTCTCTGCCTTTAAAAAAAAAAAAAAGTATTTATAGGGTTTTCAACTGGTACTTGCTTTCCTCTCCAGGTCTCCCGTAGTAAGATCATCACAATGAAAGACTTTGAATCACCCGTAATAAGATGGCATTGTGGCTGTTAGCTTAGTCACCTGTCCCACACTAGAATGGAGTCTCCCCGAGGCCAGGGCTGTGCACCATGGATTTACACATGCATCGCCCTTTGTCTAGCAGATTGCACAGTAAGAACATTATGGGTATTCAGGTTTAGTTGAGTAAGTACATGAATTAAATGGCCCCAGTATTATAAATTATTTTTCTCTCTCCCAGTAATATTTTTTGTAGAGCTTTGTTTTTGTTTAATGAATGAAGGACTGTCCCCTGGCCAATATGTTCTAAACAGTCCCAACATCCCCAGCCCTCCATAGAGTGGCTAGGTCACCACTCAGGTTACCACAGAGGGACCCATTTTTGTTTCTCTTCTTGGAAAGTCTCAGCTGTGAGCTGATGCAGAATTAGGTCATGAAGGACTAGTTGTCTGCAAAGTCCTATAAGCACAGACATGAGTAGGTGGCTGGTTGGGGCATGGAAACAAATGAGAGAAGGAAAGTGGGGGAGAGAGAGAGAAAGAAAAGAGAGAGAGAGGGAGAAGGCCACAGGGCTAGACTTGATTTGCTTCCCTGCCAGCTAAGTTGCTGCCTGACCCCAGAATCTAATGTTCTGAATTACTATTTAATGCATAACTGTGCCCAGTGCTCCTGGTTCCTGGGATGCTAAGACTCGCTCATCCCTTGCCTATAGAAAGGATTCTCCCACCATGCTATACCTGCCTCCCCACGTACTTTAGATATCATCTGAAAGACAGCACACAGATGCACCAAGAACCCCTCCCTAAGACCTTCAACCAAGCCCGGCTGGTGTGGCTCAGTGGTTGAATGTTGACCTATGAACCAGGAGGTCACAGTTTGATTCCCAGTCAGGACACATACCCAGACTGTGGGCTCGATCCCCAGTAGCAGGTGTGCAGGAGGCAACCGATCAATGATTCTCTCTCATCAATGATATTTCTATCTCTCTCTCCCTCTCCCTTCCTCTCTGAAATCAATAAAAATATATTTTTTTAAAAATAAGACCTTCAACCACACAGCAAAAGCCAGCGAGAGGATAGTACCTTTAAAGTCTCCTCTAATCCATGCTTCTTATTTGAGAGACAAAAACAAACGACTGCTTCAAATAAAAATATCCGAGACGTTATAGAGAGACAGACCAAAGTTTGGTTTAAAGAACTATTAAACATGACAAAGGGATTGAGAAGGTTCCCCCCTTTCCTGAAAGTCCTTCATGTGACATCCACCTTAAGGCTGTACCTGATTTTAAAGCCAGCAGATGTCTGACATATAATACAACATTTATAAATGAAGGAGGCCCTCCTCTTTTAAGTAATATTCTTTTAAATCTCCTTTTCTGACAGCGCTACTATTTGCACAGTAACTGTAATAGGCGTATTTTGGGGAAAATGGTGAATAAAACCTGACAAGCTATCGGGGGAATCTGAATGTATAATTGATGGGGGCATACATTAATATGATTAGGCCTTTATTGGGTGCGGTGGCTGCCAAGCCGACAAAAAGGGGCCTGGAACGAGGCTCAGCAGTGGTCTCGGCACTGATAGGCATCAGTGTGTAACGTGGGTTATCTCGAGCCCTCTCATGTGCTCTGCCCACAACAGCACTGGGCCTAATTGAAATTTTTATCTTTTTGTTGCATACAGACAGTTTGGGCTGATCACTTCTTTGGGAAAGAGAAGCAGACCAGGCGATAAAATAAAATCAAGGTTTTCAGTGAAGGTCTTAATAAAATCATTTTCATAAAGGCGTTAGAAATCAGTGCTTTGTAAAGCCACTCTGGAGAGCCCGACTTTGGGAAATTCCTCCGCACTAGGATTTTTTGCATATTAAGCAGGCGCGTCCAACCCCACATAACAAAGACACAGGCAATTCAGTCACTTCTGTGGAAATTGATGGGTTTTTCATAAAATCATGGCTGCTAGTTTAGCCCTTTTTGACACTTGTATAAAGTCATTTTATAGAAACATCAATTATGAGAATCATGGATCGGCTGCCTCCTGCACACCCTCTACTGGGGATCGAGCCTGCAACCCAGGCCTGTGCCCTAACCAGGAATCGAACTGTGACCTCCTGGTTCATAGGTTGACACTCAACCACTGAGCCATGCTGGCTAGGTGTAAAGCCATTTTTTGAAAGGTGTAAAGCCATTTTTTAATGACTATAATAAAGTGTATCTTTGTAGAATAACATCTTTAAGTAAAGCAACAAAATTAAAATATTTCCTTCCATTCTAAACAATAAACTCACATGCTTTATCTAAATATTATCATCCCTGCTCACCAGCATTTTTTCTTAGATACAGTTTCCCAATGTATGTCTTTGGTTGTGGGTCTATGATCAAACATAGGGGGCTGTGACAGTCACAGAATAACACATTAAGTTTCAGAGATCGAGGCACATCTGTAATTTTCCAGAACTTCCTCATTTTATAGAAATAGAGTATCAGCCCTATTTTACATCTGCCCTTAGCAGTAATAAGCATAAGATGGGAAGCAAGCTGGATATGATTTGGGGGAACATTTGTGTACTGCCACCAGAAAGGTCATATGTTTTATGAACTTTGTGATAAAAATGAGTGTTGATATCTAGGGACTGGACAATGAAAACTAATGGGGCATTGGAACTTCCTTGGTGACCTCATGAAGCAATTTACGATCCTTTTATCACCCCTAATACGATGTTGTCATAAAAATGATCTTTTAATTAAGTGTAACAGGAAAACTCTGCACCCACCAGTGACACCCTAGAGTTCTGCTTGCTCTACATCTTTGCCAACATGTGGTCTTTTCCGACTTTTTAATTTCAGTCATCCTAGTGGGTATATGTTGACATTTCATTGTGGTTTTCATTTTAATTTCCTTCGTTAGTCCTAAGTAAATTAGTCCTCATGACTAAAGACATTTTAGCAGCATATTGGCTATATATCTTTCTTGGTGAATTGTATGTTCAAATCTTTCATCCCTTCTTAAACCAAGTGACTTCCCTTCCTATTATTGAGTTGAAATAGTTCTTTAAATTTTTCAATCGGTAGTGGTGGTGGTGGGGATATTTATGCCATCAAAGGTCAAAGGACATATGCATATGTAGGTCAAGGTAAACTGTGGGGTCCAAGGCTGAGACACAGGTAAGTTAGAGGTCATATTTGAAAAACTTATATGCATGAAAATGTTACTCAAGCTACTGACATAAAAAATCAGGTAAAGATTCAGGGACCAAGAATGTAGAGATATGGAAATCTGCTAAAGCATTCTTTTGTCCAAGTGTAACTGATCATTCCCTTCCCACTCAGGTGGAAGACTGCTCCTGACTGTTGACTGTCAGGGGACCAAATCCGTGCTGGGGAAGATGAGTGAAGACGGAAGCATGGTTTGAAGTGTAGGGTCAGGGATCAGACATCGTTTTCTACCAGAGAGGGTGTGTCTGTGAATAATTCTATGTATTTAATATACTTTTAACAAATGTTTGAGGGCCCATTATGTTCCAGACAGTGAATTAAATGTTGGATGTAAAATTGGGACAAAAAGAAAAAAAACGACAATAGTGGCAACAAAAGGTAAGATTGATGCTCTAAGGAGCTTATTGCCTCATCCTTTAATTTCTTTCATTTTTTATTCATTTCAAATATTACTATGTTAATTATAAGTATCATTGATAATTAATGATAGGTAAGTAAATAGTTAATTATCTTAATTAAACCGTTATGATTTACATGTCCACTCAATTATGTAGCTAACAATTTTTTGAGCAAAAGATATGTTTTGGTCACTGTCTTTGGTGCTGAAGCCAATGTTGGAGTCTCTCTCTTGTGAACTAATGTTCTAAAATAGTCTTGGAAGCTCATTCTAAATGTAAGCACAATGTTATATTATTTGGTGAAAACGTTCATTTTCAAGAGTTCTTTATTCCAAAAAGCTCCAGACAATTCCACATTCATCGCTTTCCTTAAGTGCTATCGGTTACATAGCCTACACGTAGTATTTCAACATGAGGTTAATTGCAGCTAAAGAAAAGTTTATGATTAGTCCAGACAGGTATTTTTCTTCATTGTCTAATACCATAAATCCATTAAATTCCTATCCATCTTGTCATCCTCTCCTTGAAGACTTGGTTATATGACCTGCAATAGTTCAGGTTCGTGATTATAATGGTGATTGGCAGAGAGCTTTCAGAGTTGCAATAAATTTTGCCACAGGCAGAGAGGGATTTTATACCAACCCAATTCCGTGGTGAAATTGGAATTTTTAACTATCTTATTCCTGGTGAGCAGTATCATTTGGAAGAAAAAAAACAAACATTCTTCTGGCTTTAATAATTGTAGTAATTTGCTTGGAGGATAAAGTTTAAAGTAGCTTTGTAGCATACCACTATCTTGAACCCCATATTCTGGATTATTCCCCATCCTTAGATACAGAATATCTGTACTAGTTATGTGTTTTCTGAATTATTTTCATAGCCCGATAAGTCTGGGATATGAGAGAAGTGGTAGGGATCTTGTCAGGGGAAGTGGACATTTTCCTCTGCTCTATTTCTTTCTTTCTAGAAAAGAAGCAAATTTCAGGAACTCTCTAGTGTATGACTATACTTGAGTACACATGTGTGTATATAAACAAGCAGTCCATATGCCCATGATACATGTGCTCCTCCTTGAAATTTCAGTTGTTGACATGCTGGAAAAATTGGGTACGTAAATTATTTCTGCCTCCGGGCACTTTAACTTGAACGGCCAGCACTCATTCAGCGGGCCACCATAGGTCTCCCTGTCCTTGCAGCCTTACAGGGGTAATAATTTTTACCATGGTTGAAGAGCTCTTGAAAATTTCTCCAATGTATTCAACATGAACCAGCCTTTCTTCAACATCGGGCCTGCATGTCTCCCCTCCACATTTATGTCGCTACAACAAACATATTTATTGGGGCCATTATGGGAAAAATCTCCCTCTCCATAAATATTTGTCTTCCCCTTTGTCCCTTTTATAGGATCGTGAAGAAATGATGGCGGGTCTTGGTGGGTGGTTGTGCGTATGTGGGTATGTGTGTGTATGACTTGGAAGGGAATCTCCCTTTTCCTCTTTCACTGAACTATCTCCATAACACCTTCTTTAAAGAGTCAGACACTTTTGGTGTGCTTTGAAGAGAGGAATGGACTAAGGAGCACAACAGGTGATAAACAGGACTCAGTGATGTAAATAAACAATGAGGCATTCCCTGTGCTGGTATTTGCAGATGATTTCTTCATTGACCTGACACCTGGGTGTCACTAAACTGTATCAGGGATCGAGCACTTTAACTGATTATCTTCTGGCCAAACAGCTATCTAGAACTGGCTTAAATGATGGAATCTGGATAAATAAATGCTCAGCTATTGGTTAGTTTTTTGACATTTTCATGATCCACAGTGCTTGACCTGCTGGTTTAAGAAATTTTACTAGTCAGAGTGACATACTGTGCCCAGAAGATACCCTTCTCCAAGACAAATTAGGTCTTGGAATGAAATATTTCCTTTCCTTTTGCTAGCTATTTTCCTCCTCTTTCTGCTGAGTGGTCCTATCAGGAACTAGCTTGGTGGGGTGTTTTGTCTGTCTGTTTGTTTGTTTGTTTGTTTTGTTTTGTTTTACAGTGTATGGCAGAGGCATGCTCTCTTTATGTAAGGATAGGTTATCATCGCAGAATGATAACCACAACACAAATTGTTAATAATTTTCCTTTGATAAGGGATTAGGTAGAAAACAAAGAATTGGGGGCAGAGGAGGTAGGGAACATTTCAGATGATCTTCTTTTCATCCAGCTATAATGAAAAAGGTTTTCTTTATTCCCCTGATATGAGGACAAAGGTTCAAATTAATGCGCTGTGAATAACATGACAGCCCTTTCAGGTATGGCTTCACATTCCACTGGTGAAGCAAGGAAATCCAAAGTGAATTCTGTTGCTTTTTCAAAAGGTAGCTGACATGTCTTTAATGTTCGAGAGAAAACACACACACACAAACTGTTTCCAAATATGCCAGCCAGGATGAACAGGTGACTTATTGGGAATGCTAGTTGAATAGTTTGGAATGTCACCATTTCTGTGGCTTTCCTTTCAGTTTCCATTTTTTTATAGTACATTTTCATGGCTCAATTACCAGACCAATTATAGTTTTCTCTTTTTATTTGTTCTCTTTTATTGCCACTCGGGACAGGAAAAAAAAAAAAAGGAACATTGGTGACAGTTAGCTCGTTTATGGAAGGCTTTCAACACTGCTGATTAGAATGCTCTTCAGCTAGTCAACTTGCCAATGACATCCTATAAAAACAGCCTTCGGATGAGGCTCTGCATGGCCGTGAGGATATTTCTCACTAATGGAAATATACAAATGTGAGCTGCCTCTCGAGTGAGGAAGAAGAGGTCTCCTTTAGGAGGGCGTCTTAGACTCATTATATCTTTTGTAAGATTTTCATCACTGACTTGGGGAATGGAGCTTGTTCCTGAATGTCATCCCTCACCCCACCCTACCCCACTGCACCCACACAGTTGTCATTACATACCCATCAGAACCGTCAGCAACTGTTGTGTTACAGCAAACCAAGCTAAGCCACAGCATTTCATTACGGATTTTCATCGTTGCTTTCATTAGGGCTCTTGAAAACCTGGAAGGCAAAGAGATTAAGAAAGATGAATTTTAAGATGGTAGACTGAACATCAAAACCAATTACAAGAGGGGAAGTAAAAGAGTTTAGGTACACTTGCAGATAACAAATATTTTGAACAGCCTCACATGGAGAATTTAGAAATGAATTTTATGGGTGCTGGGTATTTTTTTAAATATGATTTTAAAGAGAGAGGTAGAGAGATAGAAACATCAATGACAGAGAGACATTGATCAACTACCTCCTGCACAGCCTCTCCTAGGGATGGAGACCGAAACCTAGGCATGTGCCCCAACCAGGAATTGAACTGGGGACCTCCTGATTCATGGGTTGATGCTCAATCACTGAGCCACACTAGCCAGGTGGGTGCTGTGATTTTATATAACTACCTATTTCTAATGACTATCCTATATAATAAAAGCCTAATATGCTAAGTGTCTGATCATCAGGTCGTCCGTTAACCAATCAAAGTATAATATGCTAATGATATGCTAAGGCCGCACTGACCACCAGGGGGCAGACAGTCGACAGGTCAACCAGTCACTATGATATGCACTGACCACCAGGGGACAAATGACTATCCTATATAATAAAAGCCTAATATGCTAAGTGTCTGATCATTAGGTCGTCCGTTAACCAATCAAAGTGTAATATGCTAATGATATGCTAAGGCCGCACTGACCACCAGGGGGCAGACAGTCGACTGGTCAACCAGTCACTATGATATGCACTGACCACCAGGGGGCAGATGCTCCAACTAGTAGGTTAGCTTGCTGCTGGGGTCCAGCAGATGGGGACTGAGCGAGATGGGCTGAACACGCCCTGGAGCCCTCCCACAGTCCCTCCCTGGCTGGCCAACATCCCGTGTCCCTCCCCGGTCCCGATCGTGCACCACTGGGGTCCCTCAGCCTGGTCTGTACCCTCTCACAATCTGGGACCCCTCGGGGGATGTTGGAGAGCTGGTTCCGGCCCGATCCTGCAGGCTAGGCTGAGGGACCCCCCTGGTGCACGAATTCGTGCACTGGGCCTCTAGTAATCCTATAAGAATGAAAAAACTTTTGGTGCTCTAAATGTATCCTATTTTCTCTCATCTTTGTTAATTTGCATAGTTTACTTTCTATAGCTTCCTTTCCCCTAACACTGCAGCTTGTCTATTTCTTCTACGTTACTCAGCAATTGCCTTTCTCCTTATGTCAAAGTGTAATGGTCATTTCTAATGAAGGTTCTTCCTTGAATTTCTAAGACTGGGTTAGGAATCCCTCAGTTGTCCCATAACACCCTCTTCTTGCACCAGGTGGCATGTACACCTTATACCATTACTACCTTTGTACTTGCCCAACTCTCCAATCAGACCATAAATATTTTTTGTGGCTATTTCTTCTGTCTGTTTTACCACAAGATGCCTTTTGCTTAGTACCACCTTCGCCACATAGGACCTTAGAAATATTTGAACCACCTCTGCCATGACCGACATCTATGACCACATTTCTGTTCATTCTTATTTTCTTAGAAGTAAAGGGAGCAGTAGTTATAAACATTTCCTTCAATGTCAGCAGAGATGTTTATCAAAACTTTCAGTCTTCATTCCAAGGGTATCCAGGAACTTAAAGCAAGTCAACAGAAAGAGCCCATTCTTACGGGAATCATGAGCTTGGGGACTCTGACATGGGGAGGTGGCCAGCACTGCCACTGTCACCCACAAAGCAGTATAGACAAGACAGGTCGTTCAATGGGTCTCATCCAACAGTCCAATCTGGTGGAAGCGTTAGCATCAGGAGTCTGAAGAATGCAGCCCCATATTATGGTTCTAGAATGCTTTATTAGATTGGAGTAGATCTCAAAGAAGTAGTAAGTTCCACTTTCTGAGTAAGAAGAATGAAGCAGGAACAAGGCAGGGGACCAGGTCTCCAGACAGATGTGCTGAGGAGTATTAAGAAACTGGAACACAACCCAAACTCTGGTCTAGAAACTCCATGAAGTGGGCTAGACCCACAGGAATGGGGTTGGGAATGGAAGCTGCAGATTTGCTGGCATGTGGACGCCCAAGGCTCACCCTGGCACATCAAACACCATTCAAAAGGCAAGAGTCAAGTGCTGGCCTCAACAGTACACTGAAGAAAGGACCAGTGGGTGCTTATTTTGCAAGAACTATTGCAACAGGGCCTTTGGCAAGAACCTTTTCCTCATACACTCTAAGATGGCACCAGAATGGAATCTAAATTCAAAATTAATTTGTAGCAAGTGATTCTGCTATCAGTGTGTATACCAAGGACAGTGGGGGACAGTTTTTCAGTAGCACATGATAGTGAACTGAAACAAAACCATTTTCTTGCCATCTAAAAATCAGGTCAGTTCTAAAGCATCAATTCTTCTTGGGTTGTCCGCAATCCAACACGCTCCATAGATACACAAAACTACACACTAAAGTTGCCATCAAAACCTTGGCCAAGATAATTGAGCCAAACTCATAAAATTACTGAACCTGTTTGGTTTATAAACTGCTTTTAAAAATCACAATTTAAATTCTTTCCACACTGAATAGCAACAGAAGGCCCAGGGCACTATGGGTTATCAAAGCACATCTCCGCCATTGCACCTTTTTGTTTTCTTATAATTGTGTTTTTGTGTCTGTTTCCCTAATAGATTATGAATTCCTTCAGAATTTTCAGTTCTTGGAAGAGATATCTGTGAAAAATTTGGTAGCAGTCTAAGCCATGTTTGAATATACCTTAACTTAGTTCTTTGGTCTCAAAACAGGAAAACCGAGTCTCATCTATTGTATTGTAAACAAATGACATAACAAATTCTCAATGACTTGGATCAATATGGTGTCCCTATTAAACCAGGCCAGCCTCAATCACATTATGAATACATGTTGACATACAGATTCTCAGCCACTTAGCTTTCTGAGCTTATTTTCCTGATAGAAAATGATATCTTTAAAAGGTTTCTAATGTAAAATATAGGGACTTTTACAACAGACACTTATGATAAAAATGTGCTTTTGCTCTAATGAAAGATTATAGTAGTAGGTTGTGTTACCTCCAGGCAAACATATTTTTGGTTCTTCCCCCCTTTTTTGTTCCTATTCCTGTTTTTTTACATACATTATTTCTCCTCCAGAAATACATACTAGTTCATATTCTTTCTCTCCAAAATTCTACTCAATATTCCATTCTGATAGTAAGAGTATTCTAGTGTAAGAAGTACATATTTGTCAGCATAAATCACATTTGATCTTTCCATTTATTCTGAGAGTCTTCTAGACCTTGAGTATATATAACGGTCCTTGTAATAAAATCAGCTTGTTGGGAAATTGGACAAGTAATTTGCAAACCAGCAGAAAACTTTTCAGGTATGGAAGAAAATCTGATCCAGGGATTGAAACAAATGATGACATTAATGTAAAAGTCTATTTTTCCACAGCCAAAACAATTAACTTAATTAACAAACACTGATTGAGTTGACATATTGAGTTCAAAATAATGACAATAATAAAAAAGGGTTTTTTTTTGTTTCAAATCAATGATATTAATTTAATTGGTTTTAAACCCATTATTTCTAAACTCAATACTTAAACATAATTAACTTCATAATTTTTAAGTCATAAATAAATCTGCTGTGTTTTTAAGCAATAAATAAAACTTCTGTACTTAAGAGTTATAGGTCATGTCTCTTAATTTGCAAATGAGCCATGTTGTGACTTTGCTCATTCCCAGGTTATGTTACATTGCAACAAATTGTATTGCATTGAAATCTCCTTTTAGAGCCAGAAATTTTTTGTTTTCTATCAAAGGAGATGGCTTTACAAAAAGAATGCATGGCCTGAGGTGTTGCGTAGGCCTGCATTTTTAGATATAAATATATTTTGAAGAGCCAGAGGTTGCCAACTCTTATTTTCTTATTTTTCTCTATTTCAAATAACATTTGATTCAACAAAATCCTAACACAAGGAAAGTTCGAATGATCCATAGAGAACTTTGAAAAAGTGGCTTACCTGCATTTATATATAGTTTTCCTGAAAGCTATGATGAAAATGGCTCTTGAGCTAAAGGCACGTATATGAAAAGGAGTAAATTAACCTTTTGCACTCGGATGTCGAGTGTGACTCGACACGGTTAGCATCGAATAAAGGAATCGAGAAAAAAAGCAAGCGAGTGCAAAGGGTTAAAGCCAAATATCTGGAAACTATAAAATAACTGCTCTTGTGATTTACATAGATTAAGTATAGATAAAACATCAAACACATGCTTACTCTTTTCATTTTAAATTGGATTTTGTTTTGCCAATACATAGGCATGCTAGAGCGTTTAGATGGCTTACTGCTTCTAAGACCTATAGTCGTCTTTAACTACTAAACAGTGTTCCTAGGACCTGACCCTAATAAAAAATGCCCTAGTTCTATGGGAAGAGTGTTGAATGATTAAAAATCTCTGCATGTCTTCTCTTATAGGTTAAGACTCACCTGTTAACAGATACTAATCTCCGCATCTTGAAATCACCCAAATTTTCCCATAGTGGGTCATGTGATCAGACATACATATGTGCAAATGGATGATTTATTGGTAAGTGTATTGAAATAAAGCTTATTAGTTATTATAAGATGATTTAATAAGACCAATAATTATTAACAATAATGCCAAAGAATGTTTTCCATAGACCTAGTTTTATTACCTGCGATTGTTTGAAAGCACAGAGTTAAAGTCCTCATGTTAGTAAGCAAGTGGATGAAAATACTGGTATTTAGCAGAGTGCATTTTTCTCATGAGTCTGAGGTGAACTCACCATTTATGTAGATGTACAGGCAGCACATCACTGTGAAGGAGGGTGAGGAAGATACACACTCCACGGTCCCATTGTATTGGGGAAGGGGACATCAGGGTGTCAGCTGGAGATGGGTTTAAAAGCTTGAGGAGACAGAGAGCTTTGAAATAATCTCTGGAAGGAAGGAAGGAAGGAAGGAAGGAAGGAAGGAAGGAAGGAAGGAAGGAAGGGAGGAAGGAAGGAAGGGAGGGAGGGAGGGAGGGAGGGAGGGAGGGAGGGAGGGAGGGAGGGAGGGAACACGGAGGGAAGGAAGGAGGGAGGGAGGAGAGAGGAAGAGAAGGAAGGAAGGAAGAAAGGAAGGAAGGAAGGAAGGAAGGAAGGAAGGAAGGAAGGAAGGAAGGAAGGAAGGAAGGAAGGAAGGAAGGAAGGAAGGGAGGGAACACGGAGGGAAGGAGGGAGGGAGGGAGGGAGGGAGGGAGGGAGGGAGGGAGGAAGGAAGGAAGGAAGGAAGGAAGGAAGGAAGGAAGGAAGGAAGGAAGGAAGGAAGGGAGACCTGATCAAGTACAAGAAAAAAAACCTCAGTATTTGTGAGCCCATCTAATACTGGGAAATCTTAAATTTAGATTCAATACCAAATTCCGTAAATATTTTAACACCTAATAGATGCTTGGTCGTCCTAGTCCTCTTACTATTTATTAATAGAATTTTAGAAGAATCCTCCCATTTTGGTTGGCGGCTGCTGGGGTGGGTTTAAATGTGATGTACTTCTCGGCTGTTTATCCCACGGGGACTGTGCTGAGACGGACTTACCCAGGCTTCCTTTGAACACAGAAATGAAAATCAATAAACAATTTGAACCTCTTCGAAGAGAATTTTTCTTCTCTAATGAATATACAAGCTTGGTTACAGCTTAATTCAAAGGCTGAATTTAGGGAGTGTTTTCGAATGCACCATAAGCATGACAAACACAAGCCTCACAGGACAAGCCCCACAGGGAGACTTAATTTAAAAAAAAAGAAATCACCATACTCTTTCATTCCAAGCCCACATAAAGATGAGACAACTCCACGTGAATATTTACTTGAACGCGAGTCTTGAGAAATGGCCCAGTGAGCACCTGATGATGTAATTTGTGCTGTCTACAGACAGAGTTTTGTTTTGTTTTTGTTCATTCTCAGCCAAGGATACTTTTCCATTGATTTTTAGAGAGACAGAGAGAGACACATCAATTGGTTGCCTCTTGCACAGGCCAGACCAGGACCAGGATCGAGCCTGCAACTGAGGTATGTGCCCTTGACCAGAATTGAACTGGAGACCCTTCAGTCCATGGGCTGACGCTCTATCCACTGAACCAAACCAGCTAGGGCTTAGACACAGAGTTTTGAAAGCCAACAAATATATGGGGGGGGAGAGGGGGGAAGGTCAATTAAATCAAACACAAAATATTTGATCAGTTAGGATATTTTACATTTCAAGTGACAGAAAACTCAACTCTGGTTTTGGTTCTTTGGATGTAGGAGCCCAGGAAGTGTTACTGGCTCCTGTGCCTCCTTCTGTTCATTCCTTCTGTGATGCTGACTTCCATATGTTCCACACTTGGAAGCAAGGCCTCCCACGTGATGGCAAAATGGCTCCCAAGGAAAGAAGTTCAGCTGCCTTTTCACACAATAGTGGATCAAGAGCCCTGAGCAGTCTCTCCCTGACCTGTCTAGGGTCACGTGCTCTTTCCTACCTCTGTGCCCCAGGGCTAGGATGTACTGATTGAGTTAGGCCATCAGAGCTCACCCTTGACATTAAGAATAGCATCAATCCCAGGGAGGTCTTGACGTGTTTGTTAAAGGTTGTTTCTCAGAAGAAATCTGAGGTCATATTTTACCAAAAGAATGGCAAGAGAGGACAATCTGACCCAAACCACAGATAAAAGCAGGTAAAACAGATTTGAGCAGCAGTTGAATTAATTAATTAATTAATGGTACTATTAGAATCATGTTTGAAAATGTGGTAATAAGTTGAACTGTACCCACAATTCATCACCAATATATTAAGCTCGTTTGTTGATGGATGATGGCATTTTTTAAAGATGTATGAATAAAGATACAACTGTAAAACTAAAACTACCAAGCCAATACCATAAATCTCAAGTAGGTACTTTACTTTCCAATAAAGTCTCTTATTAAATACCTGTGAAAATTAAATTTAATACTTCTTATTAAATGACTCTAGGGACTTCGTTTCCTTTTGCTTTATAGCATTTTATCATTAGCTTCTGATTTTTCTGCAGGGCTTAACAATAGGCACACTAGAGTCATGAAAGGGGATAAATGTTATGTTTCATACCCTCACCCAATCGTTTTCTCTGGTAAAAGAAAATGGGAATGTAGAGAGAGGAGCCTGTAGGACTGACTAGGACTGACCTCCCTTTATCTTGTGTAAATCAAGAGAACACATCATTCTGCTGGCTTATGACAAGGCCAGTTGAAAAATCCACCAGTGAGATAATTCAACTGATTAATGATGGTTGATATTTATGGGGTTTAGAGCTGCATAAAAACCACATGTCTTCCTGAGTCTGATGAGAAGAATGTGCATTTAGACCCAAATTCTTGTTTTGTTAGTATCTGTGGTGGTTTTATAATATGTCCACAAATTCTTCAACACTCCTTCCTCTAAATGTTGGAGCCTAATTCTCATCCTCTGCATCGGGGTTGGCCTTGCTGACTCACTTCTAACAAACAGAATATGCAAAAGTGATCTCATAATTGTGCGCTTCCTTTCTGAGCTCTCTTTCTCCTTTGGACCACTCACTGTGCAGGAAGCAGTGGCCACATGGTGAGGACACCTTGAAGCCCTGCAAAGAGGTCCATGTGTTGAGGAATGAAGGTCCCTGCCTACAGCCAGCAAGAGACTGAGACTTGCAGCCGATGGGCATGTGGGTGAGCCATCCTGGAAATGGGTCCTCTAGCCCCAGGCAAGCTTTCATTTAACTGTGACCTCAGCCTGTGTCTTGCCCTGGATCCCAGGAGAGACCCTGAACCAGAATCACTTGGCTAAAACCTTCCCAGTTTCATTACTTTCCGAAAAATGTGTGAGATAAACATTTGTTGTTTTAAGTCACTAAGTTTGGGAGTATCTGGTTATGCAGCAATAGATACGTAATTCAGCACCCAACCTTAGTTCCCATTGCCCTTCAATGTGCAAACTCCTGACATGTACCAATTGATAAATTAGTCAGTCAAGCAGTCAACCAATTGAGTATGTGTTTACTACTCACTTCTTCCATGCCCAGCATAATCTCATATTTAACATCAGTGCCTTCTTGATTTCAGCTTGCCTTCTGTTCATTTTCTAGTCAGTAGCATATAGTTTAGCACAGGGGTCCTCAAACATTTCAAACAGGGGGCCAGTTCACTGTCCCTCAGACAGTTGGAGGGCCGGACTATAGTTTTAAAAAAACTATGAACAAATTCCTATGCACACTGCACATATCTTATTTTGAAGTAAAAAAAAAAAACAAAACGGCAAAAACACCCACATGTGGCCCGCAGGCCGTAGTTTGAGGACGCCCGGTTTAGCACTTAAATTTTTTATTTAACTGACTTATGTATGTTATCTTTGGCCAAGTTCCCAAAAGTCAGAGGTCTTCATATTTTAAAATATTTCTGAATGCATTTCTGGACTCAAGTCGTCTCAATTAATTGAAGTGGAAAATTAGTTCCTTCCAATTGCTTGATTTCCAGAAATTAAATAAACGGCCCTGTTTGTCTTGGACCAAGTGCTGTGTTGCATTTGTAGGCAGAGAGTACTCCATTTTGCCCATATCTAGCACTTTCCACTTTGAGTGGTAAGGCACGTGCACACACAACATCTGAACAAACACACCATGCTTTAATATGTGATATATGTCACAGCAATGACGAGTATTACCTCTGACAAGTGTTGTATGAGTCCAGAGGAGAGAGACACAGTACACTGGAGCTGTCAGACGTCTTTGGAAGAAGCAGAGTTTAATGGCAGCCCTGAGTATTAGATTGCTATAGGGGGTAAAGGACAGAAAGAACATTGCTTTGGTGCCCCTCTCATAACCTTATCAGGACTGAATTTGTTGGTGTTCAAGCAAGAAAAGCATGAAAACCCCCAAATAGCTATTTGCCCACTTATGATACATGCACACACGAATACACCATCTAGGAGCGAGGATGAGTTCAAGTTCACACACAAGTAGATCTCTGATATTGAGAACTCTGTTGCAATGAGATGACTAAATGTTGATTGGTTTAGGTGAAATAAGGAACACTCAACACAAGTGCTGAACTATGTCTACTGCTTTCGGCAGGGAAAACAGGCTGGATTCTGTTTGTCGGGGACTGACCCCTGTCCAGCCCCACATCCGATAAAAATGAAGCCAATTGATTTGAGTACTTTTTCACTGTGACTATTGGTCAAAAACCCATTTAAGTGGCTCTAATCAATTGTCCTCTTTTATCCTGTTTTCGGCTATTTGTGCTGTTTTTTCTTACCAACACTGGTATAATTTTTCCTTGCTTTAACTACTTACTTTGAATCTAAGAAATGTATGCATTCTAAGATTATGTATATATCTTTCTTTTAAACACTAATAGGTAAAAAACAACAAATCAAATCCTCCTACCCCCAAAACTTTGGCCCTCTGCTCCTGAGGGTTTAAGAAGGATGCGGGACATAAAATGCATCCTACATACAATCCTTTCTGTCCCTTGAGCTGATTCACTGATTTGTTTAAGGCCAGGAATTTTTCCACCTTGCAGAGTCAGGCCTCATCAGAAGCTCCTGAAGGAACATTGCTATTCTTAATGACATTAGGAGAGAAGAAGCTAGGCAGGTCCTTTCTTTGTAAAACTATTTTTCTGAGCCTGTAAACACCCGCCGAATTACTAACCCTGAACAGGAGACTAGAGCACATCCACTCAGACATTAAAGGACTTGTGTCTGTTTACCTCTCTTACAGAAAACGAAGAGGATTCAGCTCCTACTAACATTTACTGAGGTCACTCTGGAAATTACTTAGTGGTGAGGCATTCTGGGAGAAAAATGCCAATGTCCCTTTTTGGTTTGGAACAACCAGTTAAGAATAGTTTCAAGAGAAATAGAGAGCCTCATAAGACTAGGAAGGCAAATCATGGTCAACTCAAGTTACTTGTGGAAAAAAAGCCAGTTGGGTTATTGCTGTTAAAGATTTCAAGGAACTTGCACTCAGAACTAAGGAAAGGAGAATAAACACTCAGAATAGATGTGTATTGAGTGTTGACTTTTAAAAAAATCTGAATGAATGAATGAATTACCAAATCTTAGAGAATTTTGTTATCCATTCTATAAGGATAGAAAATTATGAAAACCTAGATGCATGGCAGCGAAATGTGTAAATCTTATCCTGAAATGATGTAATCCCACAGCTATATTCACTGAAAAAGTATTGTTACTCATCGGATAAAGCACAAAAATTTATAAAAACCTAGATTTATGGCAGTGAGATGTGTAAATCTATATCCCCGAATGATGTAATCCCACAGCTATATTTGCTGAAAAAGTATTTCTACTTGAGGCCATAAGGATTAATGTTGCTTTCTTGGTAATACACCAAGAAACACTTGACGTCTTTTAAAACAAAGCAATATAACACTCTAATGTACAAGCAACATTACTCCGGAAACACATTTGTCTGTCAGGGCCAAATAGTAATCCTAACCTAATGAACATGCCCAGTTTGTTGAGCCTGGGAATGGAAGGCGTCTTCTGGGGAAGGCTGCAAATGAGCTGTGCCAATTGACTAAGCAGCTTCTTACTCAGGGTGAAATGTAAGTGCCTGGACTGCTTGACCGAAAGATTCAAGAGTTCTTCCAGAATTGAATCTATTATCCAAGACTATCCCTTCAATGTGGAGGTTAGGGGAAATAGCCATCTACATATGAGATACTGCCTGGCTCCCAGACAAGCATATCTTTGTATCTTCAGGTCATCTCAAGATATAGTCACTACAAGGAACAAAACTCCTATGCTTTAAAGGAATTCAACAAGCAGTTAAGAATAGTTCCAAGAGAAATAAAGAGCCTCCTAAGACTAGGAAGGAGAATCACGGTCACTCGAGTTACTTAGGGGGAAAAAGTCAATGGGGTTATTGCTATTAAACGTTTGCAATCCAAAAAGAAACACTATTAGATTCATTTATTAATAAATATAGTCATTCATCTATTCATTTCTTATTTTTATTGAATTTATTGGGATGGCATTGGTAAATAAAATTATATAGGTTCCAGGTGCGCAATTCAATAACACATTGTCTATATATTGTATTGTCTTCACCACCCCAAAGTCTCCTTCCATCACCATTTATTCCACTTTTACCCTCTTCTACTTTCCCCACTTCTCTTGTAAATCACCATACTGTTGTCTGTGTCTTTGAGCTTTGTTTTATTTTTTGCTTAATCCCTTCACCTTTTTCATACAGCCCCCCAATAACCCTCCCCTCTGACAGCTGTCTGTCTGTTACCTGTATCTTTGAGCTATCAGAAATACTTAATAGATAGTCCCTTTTGACTTAGAGCTTCTATAAAAGAGTAGTTTTTCTTCCCCCCTTACTTGGCACTTAGGATTTCTGTATTTGTCTTATCTATTGCGGAGGCTAGGCCTCCTGGGAAGGACACATATGTGACTTTTTCAGTGTTTGGGAGCTGGTAGGTACATAGTCACATGATACCAAGTCTTCCTAAGCAGCAGCTAAGACTGGGATCTGGATTCATAATCTTCTCTGAATTGGAAGCTAGGATCACAATGGCAGACTTATTTCTTCTATCATCTGCAGCATATTTTGGGATGAGGATTGTTATGGTAACTGGGGAGTGGGATGAATTGGGGAAAATTATTTAATGTGAACAGGACAGAAATGGTATAAATTGCTATGAAAATTTCTTCCTGAAAAGTGGACTTGTGATATTTTATTGCCTGTTCCCAAGATTCCAGTAGGCATCATGAGATCAATAAAAGTTCCTGAAATCCAATGAGCCACAGTAGTCTCCCTGAATCCCAGGGAGTCCCTGGTGCTGGGGGGGGGGGGGGGGTGCAGGGGGTATGTCCTGGTAGTTCTAACTGACATTTACTTAAAATAACAAATGATCTGCCTTGGCCAGTGTGGCTCAGTTGGTTGCTTCTGGCAACATAGACCCAGGGCAATGTTCCCCATCTTGAACTGTATTTCTATAGCAGCAAAACTACATTTATAAAATTTTCTTTCTATGATGACCAGCACATCTCAGGAAATAATATCATGATAATGATGACAATTGCTAACTTCCAAAGAAAGGAATTGAAGTAATGCAGAAGGAGAATACAGAGCTCTAACTTTAGCAGATTTAAAAGAATTTTACTCAATTCTGCTTATGTACTGATCACCCCCAATTTTTTAGGTGCTGCACTGGGTGTCGTTAGCACTATAGATGCATCTAAGACCCTGTCCTTTCTCTTACACCTTCTAATGGAGGCCAAAATATTATGCTTGTGCCCAAGTATTGGCACTCGAGTAGATGAAGCTGAAGAAAGTTCTCATGAAAAAAACAACAATATTTAACAAACTGAATCACTGGCAAAACTGTGAGAAGAAGAAAGATGCAGAGTCAAAGCTTGTTGGCCTCATTGCTAAATCATGAGAAAGTGGATGCCAATTGCGCCACCACTGAAACCCCAGAGGGTACAGCGACTCACTCGTGACCATCAAGGGATTAATGGTGCATTTCAATTGTTCTCACCAGAGGTTATAGATGCACTGAGCCACAGTGCAGGCCAGAGCTGAGTGGCTCCTAATGGCACACTCCAAAAGGCACCAGCCTTTTTCTGAAAGGAGGATTGATAACATCCAAAAATGTTGTGGCAAACTCTTCAGAGATCTGAACCTCAAGAAGGCCCCTGGTTCCAGAGACCAACCATCTGGGCTCTAGAAATGTTTCCAGGGAAAATCTGTCTCCTGGGCACACGTACGCCATGAGCATGCACTCTGGTTCAGTGACCTCTATCCTGCAAGGAAGGAATTAATCAGCGTGTTAACTCAAGTGGGAGGGAGCGGGGCTAAGTGCACAGAATGTTTCCACTAAATGTCAGGGTGAGCTGTGAACTTGGCAAGCTCCTACTCAGCCCCTGAACATTTTTCTCAAGTTCCCCAGCAGACTATTTGGCCTGGTTGGCAGCTTGCTGGTAAGAGACCCAGAAATACATCCTGGGTTCAGCTAAGCAGGCCCTAGAAAAGAGATTGGCCATAGAAGTTATTCCCGTGTTCAGCCTTAAGTAGACTGATAACATTTTCTTGTCTGGAAATGGAAGCAGCATTGTCAGCGGAAGCAGCCCATGTGGTGGAGAGCCGGTAAGGCTCAAGTCCATGTACAGTGACTACAATCAGCTGGGCAGCCTGAGAAATAGACTGTCTGAGGCAAAGCTCAGCGGGCAGAGAGGCACTCACAGCAGCTCAGGCACATGGCAACGCACAGAGCCGTAGGTTCCTAATAAGAGAAAGCCACAGTCACGCTGGGTGCCAACCTCAAAAAGTGTCAGGAAATGTCAAGGCATGAAATAGCCTAATTATTTGAAATAATGGCTTTCAGGTGATATATGTGTTCAGGGACTGGGCCTATGTCAAAACTTTTCACAGTTCCTTGCCCATAATGTCATGTTTTTCTCCAATTAAGTGCTAAAGGCTGGGAAATAGAAACTATTAATAATAATAGTTTTAGTCAACATGGGCTGCTATCACAAAATACCACAGATAACAGACATTTATTTTTCTCCATTATGAAAACTGAGAAGTCCATAATTAGAGTGCAGAGAGATGCACTTCTTGGTGAGGGCTCTGTTCCTGGTTTGAAGGCAGCTACCTTCCTGCTGTGTCCTCACAGGACAGGGGAAGAGAGAGTTCTGGTCTCTTCCTCTTTGTATAAGGACACTAGTCCCATCATTGGGCTCCACCTTTAGAGTCTCACCTAAACCTAGTTACCTCTCAAAGGCTCTACCTCCAAATACTATCACACTGGGGATTAGAGCTTTGACATACAAATTTGAGGACGGGGGTGGGGGAGGTGATAAATAGTAGACCATAGTAACCATCATCATCATCACCATCCTCATCAGATACTATTTCTATCCTGATGAAGCTCACAGTTTAGTGGAGCTACAGGTATTAAATTGTCATACACAAATATGTGAAATTACAATTGTGCTAAGTTTTAAAAAGAAGAGATGCATAAGACAATGAGAGGGCATAATAGGGGGATTTGACTAATGCGAGGCCACAGGTACCCCAGGAAGAAGGTGACAACTGGCCAAAATATACAATTAAGACTTTGAAATATACATACTTTTAAAAATGGCTCCATAAATCAAAAACTAATCTTGTCAATTGAACTCAGATTTCCACTAGATAGGTGGTCACATATACTGCTCCTTTAGAAAGGGTTTTCTGAATGGTTACCAGCATGCTACGCATTGAGCGAGGTAAAGAAGATCGGTATCAAAGAGCATAAGACAGAACCTGATTCATCTAAGGGCTTATCCAGTGGTCGGCAAACTCATTAGTCAACAGAGCCAAATATCAACAGTACAACGATTGAAATTTCCTTTGAGAGCCAAATTTTTTAAACTTAAACTTCTTCTAATGTCACTTCTTCAAAATAGACTCGCCCAAGCCGTAGTATTTTGTGAAAGAGCCACACTCAAGGCGCCAAAGAGCCGCATGTGGCTCGTGAGCCGCAGTTTGCCGACCACGGGTCTAGAAAAAGAAGAAAAATCAGGATTCAGTTACTCATCAATATTGGTAAGCACCTAGTATGTGCCAGTAAGGAACTAGAAAAGTATCATTCCTATGTCTGCAGATATTACAGTCTAGACCACTGGTCTAGCCAAAGCTACACACTCAGAAAAAGGAAAAGACAAAAGCTCTTAGCCATGACTTTCAGCCATCTTGAATACTTGTTAGCAGAGAAACAAAAATAGGAGTATTCTAACTTTGCTTCTGTGTAGACAAATTCTCAACTTAATCTATTTAAAATCAAATTTTTTGCAAGGTACCGATGTCAAGCATTTGGACATAGTTAGAGAGCCAGGATATGATTTTGAAAACATCCAACCAAGAGAAATCAACAAGTACATATCAGTGTTGAGGAAATTCATGGTCTGTATTACTAGGGCTCTCGCAAGTTATTAATATGTCCCAATTAGGACTAGTCACAGTAGAGAAGACCTCACTTTCCAAAAAGAAGTCAGAGAGAATAAATGCTAAGCAGCCAATAAAAAAAAACAAGTATCCATTGCTTTGCATACAGGAAAGATGAAGGGAAGAGGAAAAAAGACATAGACACAAAAATTGAGGAAGTAAGGAAAATAGTAGATTCAAGCTTCACATAAACAGCTACGTAGATATTTTATTCTGTTTTGCTTTGTTTTCATCACTTTACAAATTAATAGAAAGAAAATCTCCTAAGAACTTGATCACAATACCTCTGGTGATAATAATCCTGGAAATTTCTATTTCGATCCATTGAATGTGTTACTGAAATCAAACATAATGCATGAACAAAAATTTTAAGAAAGGTTTTTTTGGGTTTGCTTTTTCAATAAAGTATACTACAAGGGGAATAAAGAAATTCTTTCCTCAAATTAATGGTGAATTCTTTTGTCATGAGAATAGGCGTTTGTATTCATTTCAGTGAAAGCACATAAATTGTTCTAGACAAGAAAAACAAAACTAGCCCAAGGCAGTATTTTCATTATAGAAAAAGGCACATGTCCATGAATATCTAGTTTAATATTAACAAAAGTCATTCAATTAGCTATGCATGTGCCATTGTTATGAATATTTATTCACGTCTCAGCTAAGTAACACTGATATCTTTTATGTGCTGGTTCAGAGATTCAGATGTTATAAACATTACCCTTCTTGCCCTGGTGTGACATAGGGGATTTGAGTCCAAAAAAATAACCTGACACTTCCCAACACTGGAAATGCAAATTTCTTTAGAACTCTCCACTTTATGTGTTAAAAAATTGCCTTTGTTGTTTGCTGATTTCATTTCTTCTCTGAAATCATTAAAAGGGAAAAAAATACCAGTGTGCTAATATTGCTCTGTAATAATAATTTTAAAGATCTAAACAATGGTTTCCTTTTCTTTGTCTCTTATAATAGCTCTCGGTGGCCAAAGGAAAGAGGAAAACGTGTAAAAGGCAGGTGAATGAGGCTCTGTAGAGCTTGGATAGCAAAAGGCAATAGGATGTCTAAGACAGCTGCTTTGAATTCCAGCTCCACCTCTGTGAATGTGAACTCTCCTCTTCCTCTGAAGGGCCCCTCAAAGGCCTCAGCAGATTGGTGGGTTATAGGTAGACGATGACTTAAGCAGTGGGATAGTTACACTCTCCTGGCCTAAGGCTCACAGTGACCTGGATAACACGAGATCCTTGGTACAATCAAGCTTTCCCCCCTTTCTGCATACCTTTGGGTCAACATTTTTAAAGTGACTGAAATTGCTATCCTCTGTTGGTATGGAATTAAGGGGAGACTTTGGTCCTTAAAACCATTAAAGTCTTATTTGGTCCTTATAACCAAAAAATGAGAACTCATTACCTCCTGTTCAGCTTGTGATTTGGCCTCCAAATTATATCACTGCCGTACGCCTGGGCCTGCAGGACTCACTTCTCACCAGAGGGTGCTGTGCCCTCCAATGTGATCACGGAACAATCTTGTGTCTTCACAAAGCTCTTGTCAACTCCTCACTGACGATGCTTCCCCTCTGATGGTCTCGAGATGGACTATCCTCCTTGGTTCCTGCTAGGTTCATAGTCTGTTGCAGGTTCTATGAAAGCCCCTGAATAAGAAAAAGAAAACCCCTGTTGACTTACTTGCTTCAACGTAACATCAGGTGAAGACATTCTGCTTGTGAGGGAAACCTTGTTTTCTGAGCTGAACGCTCAAACACCTTAGAGCATGGAAGCCGAGTGGGAAAATGCAGTGATAGGAAAAAAAAAATCATCACAGATTAAAAGCCCATTTCATTTTAGTTCTTTGGAATCCACTTTCGCTCATTAGTCTTTTATTTTATATCCTTCTCCCAAATTGCCTGATGTTTGATGATTCTGAGGCAGAAACAAAAAAGATTCTTGGCATCTTAGCAGAAGCCAAATTATGGAGTAGATTTACGTCCTACCATAATGTTGGCTGAGAGATTGTGTGTCTCCCATCAAGCTCATATAACCTTCCCTCTGACTTAAACTACAGGTAATCAATTCCACCGCAATAGAGAGACAGACCTACCTATGTCTTGGAAAGGAATAGCACAAACAAATGTTTGGACAACCGCCACTGAATTAATACACATGAGAAGGCAGCAGCTAGTGTTATTCTACAGAAATGAATGAATGAATAAATAAGTAGACTCTAAGCACTTTATTCTTCTCACATAACTTCTTCCCAGTGACATTATTGAACAGGCTGTTGAAAACAAACATCATTAAATGAGAAGAGAGGAGCAGCCGCTCCCCACCCCCGCACCCACCCCCCCTACCCCCGTATTCCCTGCTGCAACATTTTCCAATGACAAATGCTCCCTAAATGGGTTGAGCCTTTTGAAAAGGAGTCAGAGAGAAATTTGATGTGGCCCCCTGACCCCTGGTGAACACATGTATCTTCACCTGTCAGGCAACACACTGGCACAGGCTTACTTTTTCAGCAAAGACTATTGATTTTGCTGATTGGCTGCAGGCGAGTCCATAAAGAACAAATTACAAAGTCAGAGGTCCAGAGTTAGCAATGGCTTGCATGATAACAGGGACCTCCCGCCACCCCCACCTTTCGGCATTAGCATCCTCAGAGCTCCAGGTCAAAGGAGAAAGCTGGATAAGAAACCCTGGATGTGTTTTCAACTGGCGAGAAGTCAGAGTTATACACAAGGGTTTCTGTACAGGATGAAAGTGCAGGAAATGGGCTACAACTGTGGACTGTGGAGTGAAGTAAGTATGTGTGTAAGTACTGATGGGAAGCAGAATCCTCAGAGAATTCACATCATTCTGGATGTAGGAAAGGAAACAGAATTCACACTGGGGGCAGCTGAGAAAACTGTCCTTTCTTGAGGCTTAAAATAAAAGCATGTAGATTGATGGAGATATGTCCCAGCTTGAAGGAAGCTCTAGGCAGTTTCTCAAGACAACTTTCAGGATAAAAACTCTATGGTTTTCGCCCTAGCTGGTTTGGCTCAGTGGATAGAGTGTCGGCCTGCAAACTGAAGGGTCCCAGGTTTGATTCCAGTCAAGGGCACATGCCCAGGTTGCAGGCTTGATCCCCAGTAGGGGGTGTGCAAGGAGACAGTTGATCAATGATTCTCTCTCATCACTGACGTTTCTCTCTCTCTCCCCCTTCTCCCTTCCTCTCTGAAATCAATAAAAAAAATAAAATAAAATACTCTTTAGGTTTTTTAGAGATTTAAGGATGGCAGAACATGTTCCCCTGAAATTAAACAAAGCCCATGAATCAAACGTGTAAATAAATAGCCAAAATAAGATAAGAAGTGATGTGACTCAAATCAACTTGACGCCACTAAAGCTGTCAATTCATTTCTGTCAGCACCTTAAATAATTTCATCAACTGGATCAAGCATGCATCGAGCTGAATTTGTTGTTAAACTCCTCAAAACTGTTGTTTCAGGGTACAATTTTCATCAGGGTTATAGTCCAAGGCTTGATGATCTCTATAGTCAATAGCCTAAAAAATTGGGGCAGGCGGAGGTGGGGGGTTGAATTAGTGGATTCTACTTATAATAACTGGATAATCTGAATTTTTTTGGCCAAAAGTCTAAACACCAAAAATACTCATAAAATGAAGAGACATAGAATTTTTTACATGCATGTTATAAAATTAATATATTATTCACATAAACGAATCTAGCACCTCTACTTCTTCAGAGGGCAGATACTAGAAAGACATGTCATGTACAGAAGGTATAAAATTATTGATGGCTTATGAGGATAGAACGTGGTTCTACCGGGTGTTTTCAGAGAGTTTTATCAGGAAAATAAATAGGTGAGAAATATCTGAAAGTTGTCACCACGTTATGGTGGCCACGTAGCTAACCAATAATTAATAAAAACTACCACAGAGTCTTGAAGTTCAGCACTGGGCTTCGTTGCCATCTTGTAGCATAAAAACGGAAATTTAGTTTGACTTTGGACTTATTTGCTGATTGTCACCTACTGTATTGGAGGGAATGCCATGCTAACGAGACTGACCCATGTGCCTTAAAGAGCTGCACAGAAAGAAAAACTTCTAAATATACCTCCCCACAAGGCAGGGGCTCTCATGAATATTATTGAGCATTAACTTCCCTCGGGTGAAACTGCTAAGCTAGGTTGCAGCTTTCAATGAAAACTAAAACCCTGGTCACTTGATTTCAGGGGACACCATAGAGATGCCCAGGTAAGCTCACCCCAGGGAGCGTTTTCAAGAAATGGCTATGCAAATTACCTGCTAACAGGGTTTGGATGCAAAGACTTAAGGAAGGGCTATCTGAGCTTATAAGAAAAAGGCCAAATCCAGCTTGGGGCTCAGGGTAGGAGAGGAGGCATGGTTGAGGGTTACTGGCTGCCTCTATGCTCTTTGACACATACCAAAAAGCAAATGAAGAAAAGTCTCAGACCTCAAAGCCAAACTTTCTGCACTCTCATGATGCTCCCTGAAACCTCCCTGCTCCCCCGCTTGGAGCTCCTCAGCCCCCAAACACATGCTTTTCTGCACTGTCAGGTGGACGGAATAAGTTTGTCATCATCTTCAGCGAGGAGGAGCTGGGAACTGGTCTGGGAGTTGGGAGCGGAGACGGGACATTTACAATCTTCCACGTCGATTGCTGTTACTAATTCTGCTGTGAAATATGTAGAGCATCTGGAGAGGGAATTCAATAAAGTGTGGCCAAAATAGCACGCACTTTATGCCCCTGCTCCTGGCTCCGCTTAAGACAGCACTGAGACGGATCATATGACCCCAGCCCTTGCAAGACCTCATCACTTTTCATGGGAGAACGGAAAAGTGCTGATCCCGGAGCGTTTATGCTGATGGAACACAGATAAAAATCTGCAGGTGTAACTTTTTAAAAATTTAGTACATGAAGCATAAAAAATATATCAGTACCGCTATAGATCATCCGGACCCAACTTCAACACCGTGTTGTAGCTATAAAAACACCCAGCAGACTCCTTTGATGTGCCAGAATTCCAATGTGGAGCCATGCGAGGATAAAGAAAAGGTTAAAAATGCTCCTTTTGAGGTTTTTAAAGGATATCAAGTAAGGCTTTTACTTATTATAGCCCTACGATGACATGTCTTTTCAATGTAAAGATGTCAAATATTATCGACACATTGTGTAATGCTCTAATTTTTCACTGAGAGTTTGTTCTATAGAATGTCTCAGGGAGTACTGAGGCAGAGGTAAAGAACAGGAAAGAGAAGATGGACAATTTAGTAAGAAGTAGAGTTGGGACTAGCTAAGCTCTGGTGAATGGAGAAAGAAAAATATGAGTTCCTAGCTGGAGGATGACCTTCTGGAGGGGCACTGAGGTATGGTCCCAATTTCTTCACCTGGGAAGTGGTGACGTGAATTAGACTTTGAATCCAATTCGAAACTCATCCCTAAGAATTCAATCACAAAAAATGAAGGCTGGACATGCAAAGGTAGTTTGGATGCTCAGAAGGTAGACATACCCGTTCTTTCATTACATTGGAAGGCTTACAGAGAATCACAGACATATCATGAAATAGTTTTGGAAAATAATGGGCATAGTTATCTCCCTCTGGTAGCTTAAAGAAATTGAAAGCACTTTTCCAAATGTGTGCCATTGCTTAGTGGGTGAAATTATTAAGGTAATTTCTCATCTAGAAAAAGAGACAGAAACAATACCAACTCAGAATAGGGAAGGGTATGCAGGTAACAATCTCACCCAGGCATTTGACTTCATCTGGCACCAAATTTAGATTCTCAAACCTAAATCCTCAGGTCCTTCCAACTGCCTCCTCAGACTTAAAATGTCCAAAATTCATACCATCGTCATCCCCTCCCTACTATGCCAACTTCTTTTTTTGCCCTTGGTTCCATTGCTCCATGAATGAGACAACCAGTACTTCAGATGAAAACATGGGGGTCATCCATGAACCTCCTTTATTTTTCTTTCTCCTACATTTAGGCCCCCTTTTATGCAATCCCTGGATTATTGTACTTCCTAACACTAGAACTCAAATAGCACCCACCTCTCTTAACAAATGATCCTTACTGCTGGCAGAGAAATCTTGCTAAGAGAAAGCTTGCTATATTACTCTCCAGCAGTAAATCCTTCAATGGATCTTTGTTACCCTTTCAAATCAAATCCAAATCCTTAGGATGGCATGAAGGGTACATCATCCTCTGACCTCTGACCATTCAGCCTCATCTTCTTCTAAAACCCTGCATCCAACCATATTAATGGTCCACTGCTTTTAGCTAAAGGAAACCTCTGCCTCTCTTCACCTGCTCCCCTTGGCCCATTCAGTGCACTGGGCTTCAACAATGAGCACAGAAAAAAACAAAGAACCCTAACACCAAAGAGTCCCAGCCTTGGTTCTAAGATACACCCAGGCCAACCATGGGTTTAGATTGGCCCCCAAACAATTCTCTCTCATAAGGTGAAGCCTTGCAAACCAAAAGGCCTTCGAGTTTCAGACCAGTATCTCTCTTACAAGCTCTGAAAAATATCATTTAGAAACCCAGAGCCGAGTTTCTTTGTGAGCCTGGCTCTGCCTTTTCTCTGAAGCTACGAATGATATTAATTCTATCCATGGACAGCTACATAGGGGCCAACGAGGTAACTCTAGAAGTACTGGAAATTAAAGAGAAGTCAGGTAGTACATTAGGATTATGTTTTTCTACTAGAGGATTTTATCAGGAAAACAATAGGCTCTGGTGGAGGGGATCTGACTCCCCAGGAAACCATGAAATCCTTTCAAAACAATCTCTAAAAATCCCAGTGACTGGGAAGAAACTCCTCCAGTAAACACCAATGTGGATTCCAGGAAGACATAATATTTATGATGGATTGAGAATTGTAAAAGATACTGTTCCCGCCTAACTCAGGATTAATAGCCCACATCCACTTGTCTGTTGACACCTTAAGGATGAAGAATGTGTCTCTCCACGGACACCTGGGGGAGCCTAGAGCATGGGTGGTCCCTGAAGGGAAGCATGAGAATGGAGTGTTCAGAGGAGAAAGGGTCACTTCTCTCTGCAAGGGCAGTGGTGAGGATGGCTTTGCTTCTGACTCGGGAAACTTAATATTACGTCTAAGAAGAGCCAGAAAGGGAGAATCAGATGATGGTCTTGAAGTAGTTAAAGACAAAGAAGTCAAAGCAGTGAAGTGTCTGTGGATGCCTTTACTAATCTCTAGTAGATGCCTCATTTCAAAAGTGAGAGACCACAGAAATTTACAACAAAAGTAGGACCTAAGGGAGCCATGGCATTTATTTTTAAAAAGTCACTTCGAGAAACAAACTCTCTTCTCTTCAAGTCCAGTTTGATTTCATTCAAATTCAGTTATGTCTTCACTCATGACCTTGTCTGTATACTCAACTGAGATTTTGGTAATGCTTTTCTGCTGCTTAATCCCAGTTTCAAACTGTGAATAACAATTTTCTCCCTCTGATTACCAAATGACAAGAAATGTCTTAAGTAGCTGTTAAAGAAGCAAGCATTCTACAACAGGTTTTTACAACTCTCAAGATGGATGTAAACCAGCGTTTTATTCTTCAGCTTGAAAATTCCCTAATGGATTATTAGGTGCTCTATCTCCTTGGTTGAATATCTAACCAACAAACCCTAATATGGTTGAAGATTTACCAATACCTTACTTAGACTTGGGAATATGAGATCTTTGGGGAATGTGGATTTCCTCAAAGTTTCCAAGAACTCCTGGTAGTTGATTATCATTACTACTAATAATAGCTTACACTTCTGAAATACTATGTGCAAAGCTATACCTTATTTAATCCTTACAGCAATCCCATCAAGTAGATACCCTTACTATCCCTCATTTTACAGATAAAAGTAGGCTTCCAGGGTGCTGCTAAGTACATTATTACCAAGGCTGTAGCTACCCATTAGCAAGGTGTCCAGAATGCTGACTCTGTAATAAGTCCTCCCTTTAGAGTTTCAGGGTTCTTCTACCACCCACACGCCTTTTTAATAGTACAGCAGTTCCCCTCACAGTTCCCAACCCTGCATAGATCTCATGTTTCAGAAAACACGATCCCTCTGAAAGATACTGTCTTCATCTGGGGGATGCCCATACTCACTCCCCTATAAAATGCTTTCCCTTGAAGAATAACCATTGTGTTTGGTTAACAGGTCAGTCATAAAATATGCTCAAAATGAACACTGCTGATGCTTCTCAAACAACCCTGATTGCTGACTTTCATGATAAAAGAAGAGACCTTAACCTTTTGCACTCGGATGTCAAGTGTGACTCGACACGGTTAGCATTAGAATAAAGGAATCGAGAAAAAAGCAAGCGAGTGCAAAGGGTTAAGGCTAACTAGCGTTACCCTAAGACAGTGGTCGGCAAACTCATTAGTCAACAGAGCCAAATATCAACAGTACAACGATTGACATTTCTTTGGAGAGCCAAATTTTTTAAACTTAAACGTCTTCTAATGCCACTTCTTCAAAATAGACTCGCCCAGGTCGTGGTATTTTGTGGAAGAGCCACACTCAAGGGGCCAAAGAGCCGCATGTGGCTCGCAAGCCGCAGTTTGCCGACCACTGCCCTAAGACTAACAATGGTTAGTCTTAATTTTTAGCATTTCATGTCATTTATGGCCAGCTTTTGGTATAGATGTCAATTAGCCATCATCTCAGATAACTTTAATTTCTGTACAAAAGAACTTAGCTTTCTTTCCAACATGCCTATAAGGTTTCCCATGCTGATAGGAAGTCACCATCAAATCTGGCACTATTTTCTGTCTTTGACCATTCACGTACATCCTTACTGTGTTCCCCAGCCAGTGTGCTATCTGGTCAGTCTTCTCTATGGGAATCTTTGGTCAATTAGGTTTGTTCCACACACTGGACATTAACTGGCTTCTATCCGTATTAAAGGAGTAACCAGGGACCCAGCCTTTCCTCGATCTGGCATTACCTCTCTCAAAAGTTCAAATCATAAAATTACAGCAAGTCAGAGCTGGAAGGACCTTCGGGATGATCCCCAATTCCTACACATTACCGAGAAAAGGAAGTTCTAGACAGATCAAACAGGCATGCCGGGTGAGTGGTTCTGACTCCTAGTTTTGGTGCTATGCCATATTTTCACACAAATTCATGATTGGTACTCTACAAAGAGACATGAAATGTTGACTGGGTTGAATAAATACAACACATGGAGAGAGGCATCCTGCTTCTAGATCTATGAGAGGCAGGGTAACAAGAAGCAAGCATCAAAGTCCCTCCCACTTATTCTCTGACTCCACAGACATTGTATTAGGCATCTTCCATCTGCTATCTCTCTCTCTCTCCTTTTTTTTTTTAAAATCCTCACCTGAGGATGTTTTTCTCATTGATTTCTACAGAGTGTGGAAGGGAGGAAGGGGACGAGAGAGTGAGAAACATCAATGTTGAGAGACACACATGGATTGGATGCCTCCTACATGCATCCCTACCAGGGCTAGGGAACCTGCAACTGAGGTACATGTCCTTGACGGGGAATCAAATCTGAGACCCTTTGGTCCATGAGCCAACACTCTAACCACTGGGAAAACTGGCCAGGGTAACCATCTGTTATTTCTTTCAAAACACAGTAACTCTACTAAGTTCTACATATAAGGAGACAGAAGCCAGGAGAACAGCTAGCTTGGCTGAAGTCAGAACTGGTAAATTGCCTGTCTGGATTTCGAACCCAAATGTTTCAGACTCCAAGCTGGGTTCTTTTCAGTATGACATGTGTTTGACGTTTGGGAAGAAGAAAGTGATTTATTGTTTTGAAACAGAGTGATACATTGGCAGAGTGTTAGAAAGGAACAACCGGCTTTACAGTCCTTAAAGGGACTGCAGAGTGAATGGGACTTCATCCTGCATGGGACTTCTTTGCTCCATTGCACTGTGAACATTCTGTACCTTCCATGGCAGCTGCTTGATATTTTAGGCCTATTGATCAGGTGATTTTTCTAACCAGGTACTTTATCATGTGCCTTGCTTTAGTGTCCGGCTGTAACTCATTTCAGCAAAATGACATGCCTCTTCCCTGCCAAAGACGATATAATGAAACATGACTCATCAGAAAAGTAACATGACACATCAAAAATAAAAGCTCATGTCTAGTGATTTGGGGAGCTAATAAAGGCAAGGGCATTATACTATTCATGTCTAGAAAATGTCCATGGATAATTCAGTACGCCCAGACCCCTGGAGACGAGGCTTCGAAGGCAAATACACTGTTTCTGTGGACTCTGCTAAATCAGACCAAGATACATTTTTTTATCAAAAGCTTTACTTTATAAATAGGCCCACCAGCCAGACTCATTTTCAGGTCTGAAAGCAGAACTCTGAGTGCATCCTGGCCCGTCTTGGGTATTATAAGAAGCAATCTGTTTCAAAGAACTGAAGTTTCCCGGCAGACTTCTCACACAGAACCAGCATTTTTTGAAGCTCTCGCCCTCCCTGCCCTGCCCAAACCCAGGGGAGAAAGACATTGCTCATAAGGAGAGTGGAACCACTGGTCCAACTCCTGCTTTACTGGGCTGGAGACTAATGTGTATTTCAATAAAACAACCATCGGTTACTACAAAGATGCAGATGAGTGGAGACCCTTACTTGTATTTTTTTAGCGTTCTTTGTGATTTAAATAGCTTCCAACTCACTAAATTACCAACAGAACCTGTGCCCTTCATTCCTTTGATTTGGATGTTTCCACACACGCATGTGGCTCTACCTCACGGAATGGAAACCCAATGAAACATAAAGCACAATCAGAGACATCCATATACTAAGTCATGTTAGTTTCTATGGGAAATAAAGTGGGAATTAATTTTTTTTCATTTACTACTTTAACCCCCAAATTGCCAATCTATGGACGTTCCTTTTCACCAGCCCTCTTGGCAGTCTCAGGAAAGGGTCTCTACCCAGAAATTCTTTAAATAAACAATAAGGAGCACGACAGTAGCTATAGGTTGGATAGAACAGAAAAGATAGTCCCTACACAGATAAATGTATTTTCAGAGGGCCAGTAAGTCAAACTGACTTAAAAGTAACTAGTTACCTGATTGACACCAAAGGGAACATGCATTTGTTTCTGGTCTAGCACCATCTACCGCACATAATAAGCACTCAAGGAATGTTTGTTGCACTGAACTGTTGAACACATAGATACGGTCAAGGTGACTCAGCATGAGCATCGGCAACAGGATGGCCATTGAGTCATTTGATCCTACAAAACAGAGTAAATTTTACAGTAATCCCATTCAGAACTTGATATTTAAAAATCAACTAGTTGAATCAAAATCCTAAGTAAAGCATCCATTAGAACCCATCTATGATAATTAACAAACCAAAGGAGGTTTTTCTGCCACAGTCAACAGAAATGCTGGATTGTGTTGGGGCAATTCAAGGAAGGAAGTGGAGAGCAAAACAGACCGAAAAGTGATATCAACTTCTATACATGGAAATAGATTCACAATATCGATTTGAGGAGCATCCACAATGGCATTCAGAATAAATTCAAAATGTTTAGCCACAGGATACAATAAAATAAGTCTATCATTGCCAAGGAGATCTTTGCTGTCACAAAACAGGATAAGCTATCCTGAGTAGAGAACTCAATGTTCTCACGATGTGGTCATCTATATGTTCTCCTCCATTTGTTGCATTTTTATTTTTTTTGGCTCTGCTCTTCTCTATACCCTGTCTGGAGAGATAAATAAATGTAGCAAACTACCTGAAATTATGATAACAGAAATGATAGATGAAGCTTCTCTCTAAACATTCTGGCAATCTCGGCAGCTAGAAATGCAATAAGAAGAGCTCCTGCTGCAAAGTGAATTTGGAAGACAAACTTAAAATATGTCCCGGAGAGGTGGAAATGCACCAGACAGGACACAGTAAAGCAACTGCGTGGAAACAGCTGGAGAAATGCATAGCAGACGAGCTGAATTAAGAAGGAAGGATATATTATCCTGCACACAGTGGCACCTGTGGGAACTGCAGATGTGAGGCAGGAGCACGTTTTTTAATATAATACATGTCTCTGTGTGTTTTACAAGTGGTAGTTGGGTTTGTGATCCCACAAGAGAAGGACAACAAGCAAAACACAAAAAAAGAATGGCTGAGTGACGCTGCTAGTGATGAAAAAGAAAATAATAAATAGCTTTCCTCTTGCCCCCATGAATTCTGAACCAACTGAGAGAGAAGACAAGAGTCAGCAGATAAAAGCAAAATGTCCCTTTTATGACTGATAGAGGGTAAGTTGGGCAATATATCATAGACAGTATTGTCGGTCACATCGACCTGCTGACTGAACGAGAGAATCAGGCAGACTTGCCTGCCCCCTCCCAGGCAGGACTGGGGGATGATGAGGAAAGAAACTGCAATGACCTGTGAGCAGCTTGTTCCCAAGATGGAACTAAGTTGCTCACCCCCTCCCCCGCCTTTAACTTTCCAATTTTGCCAGTTACTCCACCTCCCTAGAGTAAGTGAAGGGTAAAGGTATGGAGAAGAGGCAGGAGTTACATGATTGTGAATACAATAGGGGTGGAAAGAAGCGTTTCCTTCTTAACAGTATAAATCGGTATGAAATTACTGGTAATTTCTTGTCAATCCGGCTCATTTAAGATTTGCAATGCCTAAATTTTGCTTTTGATTCCCAAGATGAATATTATTCCTGTCTACTCCCCCACATACATACACTATTAAGTAACCTAGAGGTGACATAAATACCTTATTCTGGAATGGATTAATATTTTTATTCTGCCCCCTGTAATTCTTTCACATACTTCATATAGTCTGATTTATACTGCCTACTTCTAGTTTCCAAGAGCATGTCGGTGTAATTATGAGGAACAGTATTCTGCAGAGTACTACATGCAGTGAGATGTTGTACATGGGCTCTGACCAAACTCAGTTCCCGTGTACGCATTTTCCTTCCCCAGTAGCTATAGTTTCTCCATCCATGTGTACATTAAATATTTAAAAATCTAGTTGGAGGCCATGGACAGTAAAGAGGTTTGTGGCTAAAGGGAAGCTATGACAGAGCAAGAAACATGACCTTTACTATCAGCACAAAGGGTTAGAACAATGGCCATCATATTCATTTTAGCCATTGAGTTATGTGTTAGTCTACAGTATATCCACGGCCTTGCTGCTTATTTGGGAGTTATTTACCCTAATACAAGTGTAAGAAGTGTGAGAGTGTTGAGAGGGTTGGAAGAAGTAAACAATTATGATAGAAATAGAAGGGAAACAATAAGTTACCAAGATGCTATGCCCTAATTCATTGAACGTGTCACATCAGATTTGCTAACAAATGGGATCAGGAAAAGCCTTTCAAAATATAAACTATGTGTAAGTCAAAGGGCCTCTTTATCACATCAAGTAAGTTTCACGGTATAATTTAGGCAGAGTCAAATTACTTGCTCCTGCATTTCAAAATGAGTCGCATCAGGTTGAACTGGATCTTATTTGCATTTCACATATAACAACTGGAATTTTTATTCTCCTTTTTAGGTTCAATGCGTATAATTTCCCTGCTAAAATGGAAACAAAGATTTTTCACTTTTGGAAGTCTGTCACAACAAATCCTCTGGGGACCGACCTGCTGCAAAACATGCTTGTGCTGCTGGGCTTAGAGCAGGGGTGGGGAAGGCGGTCCACGGGCGGGCCATATAAGGTGGAGAAATCATTTGGTCTGGCCCTGCCAAGGCAATAGGGGTGAATTAATTAAATGTTTGACCAAATACAGCAGGCTAATTGTTCAGCTGATAATTTTGTATGTCCTGTGAATGATATAAATATCCAAATGGCCCTGGGCAGAACAAAGGTTCTCCACCCGTGACTTAGAGCAAGATGGAAAAATCTCCAAGCTTCTCCCCACCCCCACTTCTGAAGAGGGGGAACATACCACAGAGACTCACTGCTGGGGACCTGAGTGCTATTCTGACAGCAAGACAGACAATCCTACAACCTACAAACAAGACGTAATGCTTTGGGTCAATGGTGAAGAGTAAGGGGTGGAACTGGACACCTCCTCATTAAGACAGAATCTTAGCCCCCGCTGGTGTGACTCAGTGGTTGAGTGTCGACCTATGAACCAGGAGGTCACAGTTCAATTCTTGGTCAGGGCACATGCCCAGGTTGTGGGCTTGATCCCCAGTGTGGGGCGTGCAGGAGGCAGACAATCAATGATTCTCATCATTGATGTTTCTAACTCTCCCTTCCTCTCTGAAGTTATGTGTATATATATAGATAGATATAGATATAGATATAGATATAGATATAGATATAGATATAGATATAGATATAGATATAGATATAGATATAGATATAGATATAGATGATATAGATATAGATATAGATATACAAAGAGAGGAGAGGGAAGCCATCATTAGCCATCATTACTGCACAACTGACCACATCCACCCAGAGCTCCTGCCTCACTCCTTGTCTCTCTCAATTAGTCCTAAATCAGCTGGAGGTGAGAGGAGCTATTGGGGAACCCCCTACATTTCCAACAGATATGCCTTCCATACTTAATTCCTTGGATAACAAGAGAACAGCAAATAGTTACTGATCGTGTCATGTTAACATTTAGACATGCATCGAAAAATCAACAAATAATAAGATATGCTCCTTACCCTTGAGAAGTTCATATATTTTGCTAGTTTTTATACTTTGGTAGTGTACTTATTTTGACAGTTTTGTGGACCCCCCTAATCAAATGTTAGTGCCTCATGAAATGAAATAGATATAGGTGAATTAGGAATTTGGATCAAATACAGACAAGCACTAAAATGTATACTATAATTTAATTTACATTATGGAAGCAGTCTTTCTCTTTCAGCCATCCAGTGACTCACTTTGTGAAATTGATGCATTAGTAATTAAATTAAGACATGTATGTAAAAGTGTTTTATATATTTCAAAGCATTATATGCAGGTGAATTGTAGGCTATTATTTTGGTTATTATTATTCCAAACTTAGCACCTTTTCTCTATACCCACTTGAGTATTTGTTATATCAGGTATAAGCTGGTTATATCGAATATGGGAATAACCACCTCCTTCTCCTATTCTAGAATAATTCATATCAAGTAAATTTTATCAAGTAGAAGTTAACATATTATTCTTGCATTCCAAGTAGCAGTCTTTAACCGACAGAAAAATCAATGCCATTTCCTCAACAGCAAATTATATTCCACTTCTGGACATTATAGCTCTTTCCTTAGAGTTGATAAATAAGGAGAAAATACTCATAGCCATTTAACTTAGTAGGATTTACTTAAATGAACTACTAGGAATAACGTACCTCTTAAAATAATTGATTTTTCTATACGTCAGGTGAAAAAATATACAATGGAGTAAATGAAAATCTTTTAAACAAAAATAATTTGCTGCTCATTAAAGGAAGCATAAAACACATGATAAGATGGAATTATCCAAATGTCTGAAAAACATTTCTTGCAGGTTATTAACCAATTTTTACAGCAAGAATCTTTCAATGGTGCTGAAAGCATTTCACAACCTGGCATGCATAGAGATGAAGAAATTTTAACACAAATAATTATTATAACCGCATTGCTCTTCTTAAACATACAGATGCAGTAAAATAGCTAAATGTATGTAAGTGATTTGAAATTGACAACTCTCATGACAGGGAAAGGCAGCAGAGAGACCTGGGGAAAAAATCCATACTGACCTCACCACCGTTCAACTCCTATCGACATCTGTCACTCAAAAGGCCATATCACATAAAAGCTTTCTGATCTGTAGCTTAAGTTTTCCATAGTAGGGCAAAATCCTATTACCTTCTAACCCACCTCTCAGACACCTATTCTCTTCCCTTCATGTTTGCAAACCACTGACAGTTTCTCCTAGGTACAATGTCTTTTAATCAGGCTGGTTCTTGTTATCATGCCAGACTCAAATCTTCTTAAAAATAATCAGTTGTATGGAATGGTATGCAAGTTAATTATTTTTTGAAGTTAAATTGTGTAGTACCTAACAGCATTTAATTGCCATCTACTACATTCTTGGGTTCAACTAAATTTTTCCGTAGATGAAAACTTACTAGTATTCAAAATGCGACGGTTTGGCGGTGGTTGTTTTTGTTGTTGCGTTTTGCGTTTATTTTAACATATTTTGCACATTTAGCTTGTTTAAAAGTTGTTGAAATCTAGGAATAGTAGCCTCTTCTGTGGATTCTGTAAACATTACACATAATTTAGAAAATGTATAGAGTTTATAGACATAAGTCTACAGTGTAGACATGGACTAAGGTAAAAAGAATAGCAGGGCTCCATTCTAAGAACTCATCAGAAATTGGTCCAGTCAGATGGACAGAGAAATGTACACGAGTTTTATGTCCGAGGAAACTAACAAGACAATAATTTTGTCATTGTGGGACAGTGGTTCCCAACCCTATTTGGTCACATTTCTTAGTCATGTCCCCAATTATCTTAGGACCTGGAGAGGGAGTGCTCATGACATATTCAAAGAATATAATTCTCCAAATATATTCATTCAAAAATATTTATTTCATGCCTACTGTTAATGCTTGTATCACTCCCTTTACCTAGATGTTCTTTCCTGCTCCCTTCAATGAACTTGACTCCTCCTCATTCTTGAATATTTAAAGCAGATATTAGTATCTTCATGAAACCCTTCCCCATCTTGTTTTAAATCACAATTGACCTTGTTTTAAACCTACTCTACTGGTGAATTATATTTTCCTGGGAGTTTCTTTTTTATGAAGATTTTTATTGAGATATAATTCCCCTATCATAAATTTCATCCTTTTAAAGAGCACAATTCAATGGTGTTTCATGTAATCATGAGGTTGTACACTGATAACCACCATCTGCTAGTAATTGCAGGCTATTTTTATCACCTGCAAAACTAACCCCACACCATTATCACTTCCTATCCCCCCAATCCCAATAATTTACTTTCTCTCTGTGGATTTGCTCATTCTGTACATCTATAATAATAAAAGAATATGCTAATTAGACCAGACAGCCTAACGACCTTCTGGACGTCATTCTGGACATCCTTCCGGGCAAAGCCACGGCAGCGGGTGCCAAGGCAGAGGCAGTTAGGGGCAATCAGGCAGGCAGAGTGGTTAGGGGCGATCAGGCAAGCAGGCAGAGGTAGCTAGGGGCAATCAGGCAGGCAAGCGAGCAGTTAGGGGTAATTAGGCAGGCAGGTGAGCAGTTAGGGGTGATGAGGCAGGCAGGCAGGCAGGCAAGCGGTTAGGAGCCAGCGATCCAAGATTGTGAGAGGGATGTCCAACTGCCGGTTTAGGCCCAGACCGGGTCTAAACTGGCAGTGGGACATCCCCCAAGGGGTCCCGGATTGTGAGAAGGTGCAGGCTGGGCTGAGGGACACCCCCTCCCATGCACGAATTTCATGCACCAGGCCTCTAGTTTCATATAATAGAATCACAATAGGTGGACTTTTGTGCATGGCTTCTTTCACTTAGCATATTTTTTAAAGGGCATCATGTTATAGCATGTCATTGCTTTTGGTTGCCAATTAATATTCTATGTATGGGGTATAACATTTTGTTTACTAATTCATCAGTTAATGATAATTTGGATTGTTTCTCCTTTGGGACTCCTATGTATAATGCCGCCATGTGCATTCATGTACTGATTTTGTGTGGACGTATATTTTTAGTTCTCCTGGGTATATACCTACAAGTGAAATCTTTAGGTCACATGGTCACTCTATATTTAACAAACTGTGGTCCAAAGTGGTTGTACCACCTCACAATTGACCATGAAGTTTCTCATTCCTATACAGCCTTGGCAGCACTTATTATTGTCCATCTTTTTTATTGTAGTCATCCTAATGAGTTTAAAGGTTATCTCATTGTGGTTTCTATTTGATTTCTCTGCCTAAGGAAGAGGCCATCCACATGAGTAATGACATTAAGCATTTTTTTCACACATACTGGAAGATTCTTAACTTTGAGATTCAAATAGTATTTACTTTACTACTTCTCGTACCAAATACAAGCTGGCACATAATAGGAAATCAATCCTATATCATAAAAGCCTAATATGCTAAGTGTCTCGCTGACTGGTCGGTTGTTCAACCAATCAAAGCATCATATGCTAATTATATGCTAAGGCTGCTCAACCGCTCACTATGATGTGCACTGAACACCAGGGGCAGATGCTCTGACCAGTAGGTTAGCTTGCTACTGGGGTATGTTAGATTGCTGGTAGGGTCCCTCAGCCTGGCCTGCACCCTCTCGCAATCCGGGACCCTTGGGGGATGTCGGAGAGCTGGTTTCGGCCCAATACCGCAAGCCAGGCAAAGGGACCCCACTGATGCACAAATTCGTGCACTGCCTCTAGTCTATAATAAAAGCGTAATATGCTAATTAGACCAGACGTCCTTTCAGACATCCTTTCAGACGAAGCCAGGGCTGTGAGGGAAGCCGGTGCTGGTAGCCGGGGGAAGGAAGGCCTACTCTTGCATGAATTTCATGCATCGGGCCTCTAGTAATGTCTATAAAAGAAATGAACACATATGTAATTTTTAATAGTACTTTACTTTTTTGAATTACTCATAAGAAAGGTCCTAAGAACCTAAATGTCTATTATAATATTCTTCTCAAATAGCCCAAACACATTGATGGAGATTTTATATATACATATAATACATATATATTTTGTTAGATGATAACTATAATATATATATAATTGCAAAATAGATTTTTTTAAATCCACTTTTAAAAACCAGCGAAAATATGTGTTTTTAAAATGATGGCTTAAGTACTGACATTTTTCTCCTTAGAAATCAGTTTTAAACGAGCGGTATGTCAGGCTCTTTAAGGGAACAAAGTTTCACTCAGGCTGGGCTGTAGCTGGGCTTCAGCCGAGCTGATTACAGGGCCAGAGAACTAAGGCTTGGTGTTTGTGGGAGGCACAGGCAGATATGGATCTTGCACAAGAGCCTGTCCCCTGAAATTAGAGATGGATCAGAGATATGGATTTATTTTTCAGGATGTGTTCCTTCCTGGATGTCAGATGCCATTTGTCACACCACCGACTTTGCTGTCTATCAGGATCTGGGCAAAAGGTATTTCAGAGCTTAAGGAGTTTCTCTCCATACGGCATTTAGCCAAAGAAGCAGTCCCAGCTCCTCCAGGGAGTTTAGGAAGTTGGAGAAAAATACCGCCAGCACCATGCTGTCTGGCAGGTCAGCTCTGTATCTCAGCGGCTGCCTAACACTGACTCTACTTTGACTCCATTGTTTTCCCAGGATGATTTCAATAAATCCTGTGTGCGTGGTCTAAGCACGACCAAATGGCTGTAAAAAATTTGAAAAGTGGCAAATCTAGTTGCAGTGAGTAACTGAGAAACTAGGAGAATTAATTCATTAATAGTTGTAAGTGAGAACATAGATTGACAAAATGTTCTTTCAAAAGATTACACAATGGGCCTACCTACGGATGCAGAGAGTTTATTTTAGGGTTGTAACTTGAGGAAATAAGTAGACAATTGTGAAAAGATTTATGAAGACAGATGTTTATTACAGGGTTGTCTAACTTGAAGCAAAACATACAAACAGCCCAAGAGTCAAGCAATAGGAGGTGGGCTTAATAAATTATGGTGTGTATATATACACACATACATATAAAATGGAACACTACTCAGGCATTAACAGTATCTTGTAAGATGATTTAATGATATAGAAAGTTTCCAGATATATGGAGTTCAAAAGCAGATTATAAAAAATATGTATGTTATAATCAATCCTCTTTTCAAATATATATGTACACATTATATATATAGTATGTACTAGTGTGTGTGTGAACTCTGGTGATGACATAATAAGTACCTTTCAAATTCTTATTTGTGATTTTTTTGGTCCATATTAAGTGATTAATAATTTATTAGTAAATGGCACTTTAAGAAAAAGCAGAATTCCTGGTGAAACACTATGTATCTAAGAGTCCCAGACCTTAGGAGACAATATAATATCTTAAACAGAATTGATTTCATGAAAGGTTGATATACATGATATAAGGGATCTATAAACACACACACACACAGCAAATTACATTTTGAGGCCACCTTTAGCTTTTGTTTTCTGTCTTGGTTTTTTTAATATATGTTTTCAAACTGGAGGGGCTAGTGTGGAATTTTGGAGAAAATTTCTATTCTGCAGTCTCCTGCTTCTCTGACAGGCGGCTTCTGCTTGGATTGTTTCCTTGACTCTCCCTGCTCCTGACCTTTGCGTCTCTCAGGCCCTAGAAAAGAGGCAACTTAATCTGATGGGGAGGCTGGCTCTGCTTCTCTTGCCTTCTCTCTCTCTCTCTCTTTGTAGCAGGGCCTGTCCTCAGAACATATGCTCAGCTTCTCTCTGTGGTGATGTTTCTGGGGGAAGTTTGGTAGTTAACTGCGGCTGCATAGCCATGCCAACGTGGGTAGGCAAGACGGTCTAATGCAGTGGTCGGCAAACTCATTAGTCAACAGAGCCAAATATCAACAGTACAACGACTGAAATTTCTTTTGAGAGCCAAATTTCTTAAACTTCTTCTAACGCCACTTCTTCAAAATAGACTCCCCCAGGCCGTGGTATTTTGTGGAAGAGCCACACTCAAGGGGCCAAAGAGCCGCATGTGGCTCGCGAGCCGCAGTTTGCCAACCATGGGTCAAATCCACTATAAAGCATGAGAAACCCACAGTCATAGCCATAGCCTCAAATCCAGCTGTACTCCGTAATACATATGATCTTCAACATCTATATCTGATGTACAGAAGTAACTTCCTTATGAGATACCGCAATGAATTAGAATTTGAAATTAAAAGCACAATACTATTTGCATTAGTACCAAAAAAACAAAAAGAAATACTTAGGTGTAAATCTTTAAAAAATTATGTGAAGATCTGTATGAAGAAAACTATAAAATTCTGATAAGAAACCACAAGACCATCTAAATAAGTGGGCAGATGTGCCATGTATGTGAAGAAGATGCAACATTGTCCAGATGTCACTTCTTCCCAACTTGATCTATAGATTCGCCACAATCCTCATCAAAACCTCAGCAAGTTATTTTGTGGATATTGACAAACTGATTTTAACATCTATATGGAAAGGCAAAAGGCCCAGAATAGCCAACACAGTATTGAAGGAGAAGAACAAAGTCAGATAACTGACGCTACCTGACTTGAAGACTTAGAATAAAGCTACAGTAATCAAGACAATGGGGTATTGGAGAAAGAATAGACAATTTGATCAATGGAACAGAATAGAGAGCCCAGAAATAGACCCACATAAACATAGTCAACTGATCTTTGACAAAGGACCAAAGGCAAAACAATGGAGCAAAGACAGTCTTTCCAACCAATGGTGCTGGAACAACTGAAAATCCACAGGCAAAAAAAAAAAAAAAAAAAAAAGAATATAGTCTCACAAAAATTAACTTAAAATGGATCATATACCTAAATGTAAAATACCAAACTATAACACTCCGAGAAGCTAAAATAGGAGAAAATCTAGGTGACCTTGGTCTGAGCAATGCCTTTTTAGACACATCAAAAGCATAATCCATAAAAAAATTGATAAATCAGACTTCATGAAAATGAAAAACTTCTGCCCTGACACTGCTGAGAAAGTGAGAAGCCACAGACGGGGAGAAAATATTTATAAACACATATCTGCTAACTGACTTGGATCCAGAATTATAAAGTTCCCTTAAAACTCAACAATGAAAAAACAAACCATCTAATTACAACCTATATTTATATCCTGTATCCATATGACAATCGGTTATTAACTTGGAAAAGTAAGAAATGTGTGTTGTTTATACAATCCTCCCTGACAAAGAACCCTGATGGAATAATTTTAGGAAGGTGTTTGCAGAAGGGGAAGCTCTCAGGAATTCCTGGGCAACCTACAGTGAGTTCACCTAACTGAGCTGCTGATTGGAGAGAGGTGGGTCAGATTGGCAGGAACCTATTAATTCGGGTTCACTGAAGAGACGGAAGGAATCCCAAATGAGGAAATAAAACAAGGGGGTTGGAGTGTTTGATTTTGTTACAGAAGGAAGCAAGACAGGCCAAAGCTCACAAAGTCCAGCTCAAGAGGCAACGTGCCCTGTGTGAGTCTTGGCTCTGTCCCTCACAAGCTGTGTGAGCTGCACAAGACATTCAACCCGGGGGGCCTCAGTTTCTTCATCTGTAAAATGGGAATCATAATATCAGCAAGCACTGGATAAGCATTACTTATTAAAACAAAGAGAAGATCCAGGAAAGCAGATTGTTCTTTTACGCTCCCTACTTTTTTAAAGTTTAAACTCCAGACTAAGGCATGTCTGTCTAATTCCTGGGGTCATGGCAGTTTATCTTAAAGATCTTCAAAGGCGGAGCAAATGCAACCACCACCTCCACCATATGAAAGTGGAGTACTAAGGACATAAAAAGAAAGACATTATAGAGATACTAGAGGCCTGGTGCACGAAATTCATGCACTGGGGTGGTGGGGGTGGTCCCCTCAGCCTGGCCTGTGCCCTCTTGCAGTGAGGGAGCCCTCGGGGGATGTCTGACTGACAGGGAGGGGGCCTAAGCCTGCAGTCATCCTTAGTGCTGCCGCCACCGCCACTGCGCTCGCCAGCAATGAGCCCGGCTTCTGGCTGAGCAGCGCTCCCCCTGTGGGAGCACACTGACCACCAGGCAGCTCCCGCATTGAGCGTCTGCCCCCTGATGATCAGTGCGCATCATAGCGACTGTTCATTCCACTGTTCGGTTGATTTACATATTACCCTTTTATTATATAGGAAGGGCTCCTAAATCACAGGCTGCATATTTCCAGGTGAAACGCTGATAAGATTCAACTGCAGGAAGATAAGATGCTTCTTGAAAAGCAATGACGACGACATCCCTATTTAAAGCAACAAAGCACTGGCCTTGGACCACCAGGGACACCTGATCTTCTATTAAACTCACCACGCTTTGCACCTGGTCTCCAGGAGGTGGGAGAACCTGCTGCAACAGGCGGCTGTGACATTATGAGGCTTTGCACAGAGCTAAGGCCCAGGGCCAGGACCCCCTGACACGTTTTATGCATGAACTTGCCCCCCATCAGAAATGACTGGCAGATATCCCATTGAAAGTTACTAAAACATAGCTATAGCTCAGTAAGTACAGTTGTTATTTCCTGGTATTACGCTAAGTAATAGTATTAAAGAGATTGAATGTTTGTTCCATAGGTTACACAGCAAGGAAAGACAGAGCTAATATCCGAATGGGGCCTGTTTGCCATCCAGACCTAGATGCTTTGAACTGCATATGCTATAGAGCAACCTGAGATCACTATTGTGGGGTTGAAGCCAAAAGCTCTAGCTAGGTGAAGGACTAATTTAAAATATTATAGAATCAGCACAGGAAAATGCTTTTAAAAAATAAATCAGGCTTACCCTGGCCTGGTGACTCAGTTGGTTGGAGTGTCGTTCAGTACACCAAAAAGTTTTGGGTTCCATCCCCGGTCAGGGCATGTATAGGAGGCAACTGATAGATGTTTTTCTCTCACATTGATGTGTTTCTCTCTCTCTCTCTCTCTCTCTCTCTCAAATCAATAAAAATAACATATCTTCAGGTGATAATTAAATCAATCAATCAATCAATCAAGCTCATGTTTTTGGAGTTTATGTTACTCAGAGTTAGCCAACATTATTTCCAAATGAGCTCTGTTGATTGCATTTTTGAACAGATAACAATCACTTTCGATTAGCACATGAACAGTTGGTATGTGGCTAGACACTGCTGAAATATTAAAACATAATTTGTTCTCATTGACAGGCCGATCGATCCCATGATATTGAGTTTATCATATCTGCTAGCCCAGCAAACTTTGCCTATGAGGCCCTGCAAAGTTAAATCAGTCTGGCTTACGTTTTTAATTTAATTAAAGTCTATATTTTAAGGCACTTGAAAAGGAGTATAAATACAGGTGAGCTAAATAATTCCAAAAGTTTCTTTGAAAAACTCTAGATCCCTGGAGGACAAAGTATAAATAACCTCATTGTCCACGATCCACGGCTGGCCAAGTCCTGGAACTTCAGCTGGGTGCAGAATGCTTTAATTTGGAGAAGAAGAAGGATTTTTTTTTTTTTTTTTTGCTGTGTGTGTTTCTTTTTCCCCCCAAGTAGGAAGCATACCATTGAGAATATGAATCACTAAAGGGTGAGATTAAATCTTGCAAAGAGGTAATATATGTTTCTGGGGTGGCTCAAGAGACTGACAATAAATATAAAATATTAATAAGATTGTGGAAATCCTCATGGATATGCTCATAAAGTAGCACCAGAAAAGGGGGAAAAGACAGAAAATCAGAAGCAGTGTGGTGTGTATTTTATATTTGGAAGAAAAGTAAAGTAAAGAGAGGCGAAATGTTTCTACCACAGTGAAAAGATAGGTTTTGGAGTACATAACATGTTCAAAACTAGATAATATTCTTCAGAGACAAACAGGCAGGGCTGCCCCAAAGGGAAATGAGCCACATTTGGGGGGAGAATCCACTTACAGAACCTTGAGAGGGAACTCGTTTGTTTTTGAGTTCATGGTGGCGTGTTTTTTGTTGTTGTTTGCTTTGTTTTTAGTGTTTGTGCTGCTTTGGTTTCCAGGGGTGACAGAAACAATAACACTGACAGAGGACAATAGTATCAACCCATCACTCAGAGAGGGAGGGTGGGCGAGGCCAGGACAGAGCTCTATCTCCTGGCTCCTCTTTAAAGCTGAGGCCTTCCCAGTCTCTGAGTCCATCTGCAGACCAATGAGGAGGGAGTGTACCATATGTATGTCAACAGCCTGGCCTGCCCTGCACTTCACTCAAGACTTTTAAACTCCCATCCATCAGAAATGACTAGCAGATATCCCACTGTAAGGCATCACAACAGTTATAGCTCAATGAGTGCAGTTAGTCCTGGTATTATGCTAATTTGTTTTTTAAAAATATTTTTTATTGATTTTAGAGAGAGGGAGAGGTAGAGAGATAGAAACATCGATGAGAAATAATCATCTATCGGCTGCCTCCTGCACGCCCCCTACTGGGGATGGAGCCTGCAACCCGGGTATGTGCCCTGACTGGGAATCCAACCTTGACCTCCTGGTTCATTGGTCAATGCTCAACCACTGAGCCACACCAGCCGGGTCTGAGATGAAGTGTTTTGAGTAAAAATAAAGCACACAAAACGTCAATCATATACTAATGTCTAAAAGCAACAACATAGAGTTCTTGGGGTCACTCCCCACGTACATAGCGGTCAGGTTTAAACCGCATTGCAAGAAACTGCAAATGCATCCGACCCACCCTCACTTCTATACCAGCTGGCCTGAGCCCCAGGGACACCCTGAAATCAGAAACCCTGAGGGAGGGAGTGGAGAAGTGTGAGAAGAGATTTTTCCTAAGATATTCTGTTAATCGCTAAAATGAGAAGCTGACATTTTTAAACCACAGATACGGGGGGCCCGCCTACCCTGAGGACAGCGGCGGAGATGAACCTATGATTTCAACTGAGATATGCAACTTGCCAAGACAGCTGCGTCCGAGATGTCTGGGGAGGAAAACAACACCCTGGATTGATGGTCTAGACGCGGGGAGTTTGTGGATGTAAAAGCAGTCCGCCCAGCTAGTCTGCCCCAGACCCCAGTAAGAGCCACTCAGACGGGAGCTAAAAGAGGCCCAGGCCGGAGCCAACAGGTTCCAATTTGGAAGCGGGAGGCTGCCCGCGTTCTTACTCAGCATGTCTGCTCCTTGCCCATGTCTAACTTCGAACCCAAATGTGATTTCTTTCGCTACCGTTTGTTGTCTGTAAATGGCTCGGAAGACAGAACCCAGGGCTTGCCTATTACTAAATCCCCCGCCTATAACTAAATCCCCTGCTATGGCTGGCACAGAGCTTTGAACGTAGCACCATTCCCATGGAAGGGTCCTTAAACTGGTCAGTAAACACAGCAGTGTTTAGGGATTTGAGACTCGGGGACTCAGGACGGCAGGGGTGATGGAATTATTCTCTACTATATGTATGGGGAGCCACAAAGGTGTGCAGGGGTTTGAGCCCTGGCCCAGCCAGGCACTGTGTGGTGTGACCTGGCTGAGATGCTTTTGCTTCGTGTGTGCACCTCCAGGCTCGTCCCTGAGCTGCTTTGTCTGCAAGCCTCAGTTTTCCCATCTCTAAAATGGGGGTGATAATAGTACCGACCACAGAGAATACAGTAACCCCCCCCCCCCCGTGACCCCCAGTGGATGCCTGAAACTGCAGACTGTACCAAACGCCATACTGCTTTTCCTATGCAGATGTATCTTGATAAAGTTTAATTGATAAATTAGGCACAGTAAGAGAGTAACAACAATCACTAATAACGAGAGAGAACAATTTATGACACTAGGCTGTAATAAAAGCTATGCGAATGCGGCCTCTCTCTCCATCTCGTAGTGTCCGGTACTCACCCTTCTCGTTGGGATGACGTGAGGTGACAAAACGCCTTATTAAGTTGAGAACTTTCACCTTCTCACTTAAAAGAAGCGCTTTACGGCTCCTCTCCGGCACAGCCGAAGGGCCAGCACCGCCATCCTTGCGCTTCGGGGCCCTGAGTAAGTCAAACAGGGGCGACTTGGAACACAAGCACCGCGGCCCCGCACACGCCCAGCTGATCACGGCGTGGGCGGCTGCGACGTAACTGACGTGACCTGCGTGGGGGAGCGTGGACAGCGTGTCCAGCGTGGAGACGCAGGACACAGCGAGGAGTCACGTTTCGGGTGGGACCGAGCAAGACATCGCGAGAGTTCATCAGGCTCTTCAGCCCCGGGTGGGACGGAGATCGCGAGATTTCATCACCCTCCTCAGAACGGCCCCGGCAATGTAAAACTTACGAGTTGTTTATGCCTGGAGTTTTCCTCTATGAATTTGGTTGTTTCTGGAAGTTTTCTGTCCGTCTTTTCGGACTACCCTTGAACGTGGGTATCAGAAAGCGGGAAAGCAAAACTGCGGATATGGGGTGGACGGGATCAGCACCTGCTTCAAAGAAGCTGTGGCAGCAGGAGGGTAAGTCCCCCCTGGTCCCTGGGAGGAGGAAGTGCACTTCCTGCAGCTCTTAGCTCGGCCTCGGGTCCATAGTAGCTGCTCCGTCATGAGAGCTCGTGATCATAAATAACAATAACTGCTGTTTCCAGTTGCCACGTCAACTGTGGGTTTATTCCGAATGACAGTTTTCACTCCCCTAATGAAAATAAAATAACAGCATCCTAATAAGTGTTCTAGATTCTAGGTTCTAGAATCTAGAATGTTCCTCATCAGCGAGTGTCATGTTCCTGCCATGGGGAAGGTCGAAGTGTTTGGATCATTTGCTCGAGGTCTTTCTAAATTTTTTATTAAAAATAGTAAGATATGCCCTAGCTGGTTTAGCCCGGGAGATAGAGCGTCGGCCTGTGGACCAAAGGGTCCTGGGTTCCATTCCGCTCAAGGGCAGGTACCTTGGTTGCAGGCTCCTCCCCTGTCGGGGGTGGGGGGGTGGCGGGGAGGCCCTGGTTGGGGCTCCTGCAGGAAGCAATGGATGTGTTTCTCTCTGTCTTTCCCTGTCTCTTCCACTCCCTCTAAAAATCAATGGGAAAATAATATCCTCAGGTGAGGATTAAAAAAATAAGTAAATAAATAAATTAAATAATAAAAATAGTAAGATAATCCCTTTCATATATATGTTTTAAAAATCTCTGCGATTTTACAGAATATCATGGAGTTGCTTGTGGCATAATAATAGCTACTTATTCTTTATCTATCGCACGCGTTGTCCTGTGCTGGGTGCTTTGCACCCACGACCTCACCTAATCCTCAGAGTGACCAGGATTTTAGCTGCACTTTACTGATGAGGCCAAGTAAGTGACGTCTCCTAGTCCGAAAGCTACAGAGCCGCGATGTCCAGTAGGCCCTGACTTCAAAGGCTGTGCCCCTGCCGGGAGTCGGGACACCTAACATATTCACAGCCAGGACCTGCACCAGGCGACTTGCCCCCAGGTTTCACAGTGGCAGTGCCCTCCCCAAACCCGTTTCACAGGGCTGGGCGGGGTTCCTCAGCCTCATTTCCAGGATTCTGCTGCTGCATCCCTAAGCCTGGGCAAAACTAAATTATTCGTTTTGCAAGTTGAATAACGGTGCACGATGCGTTCGGCGCTCACTGTGAACACCATTTGGAGAGCGGGTGCTCCCCGCCAACAAAGAGTCTCATTTATCTCAATCCTCCTCCGCACACAGGTCTCCTGGTCTTGGGTATTTTCACCCACGGTCCCGTCCCTCATTGAACACACGTGATTGTGGGTAGGGCCTAATGAATGGTACGTGTGCTCTCGCAAACATTCCCCACCATCTTAATTATCCTTAACTGTTCTCTGGTGTCTGCTGAGTTGGGGAGACCGGGGTGTGGAAAGAAAACCACCTTTGGCACACCTGTTGGCAGGAGTGTGGGCAGTGCCTGTTCACAATTGCCTTCGGTTCTCTCGCCCATACACGTGTATGAAGCTCTTGTCACGTGCCAGGCACTGTGATAGGCTGACAGTGAACTTAGGAGGAGTAGGACACTTTTCCTTAGGAGTAGGCAGTTGTATGGTGGCTGCAGAACAAGTTTTATTCTAATACTAGTAGCCCTTCCCATGAATCCGTGCGCCAGTAGGTCGTTGCTGCCCTCCTGTAGCTCTACCACCACCCCTGCCCTCCTGTAGCTCCTCCTCCCCTCATAGCTTGCTGCCCTGACCCATCCTGTAGCTCTCCACTGCCTGCTTATAGTTCGCTGCCCCACCCTCCTGCAGATCCGTGATCAGGTCTTTATGCGGTTGGTCATTATGCCTCAGAGCGTAACGGATAATTAGCATATTCCTCTCTTATTATATAGGATATATAGGATAGTAAATACTGCCCGGCAGGCATGGCTCAGTGGTTGAGCGTCAACCTATGAACCAGGAGGTCACAGTTCGATTCCCTGGTCAGGGCACATGCCCAGGTTGCGTGCAGGTTTATCCCCTCTCATTCCTCATTGATGTTTCTATTTCACTCCCTCTCCCTTCCTCTCTGAAATCAATACATATATATATTTTTTTTAAAAAAAGGTATTTAATATGGTAAGTACTGTAGCAGATGTGGGTACACTGAGGAGCATTGAGGCATGGAGGGTGTCAGCAAAGCAAGCCACAGATGTTTTGGTTTAAGTATCTGATGTCGCAGCTAAGTGCCAGCGGGATGGTGCTGTGAACCAGTGCATCTCCAGTTGTGCTCCCTGGAACTATATCTTGGCACCTACCATGTACCAGGAACCTCTTGAACTCTGGGGACACAGAGAGAAAGCAATAGAATTGATATGAATGAACTTCTGGAAGTTCATGCTGCTTCTAATATATGTAACCTTAGGTCAGTCATGTCACTCTCGGACTCAATTCCTTGACCTGTAAGAAAGGGAAATTGAAGAAAGGAGTCAGTGGAGTTCTTCAGTCAGCTTTAACAACTTAGACATCTAGGAAATAAAGATTTCCGAAGAGGTTGGTGGTTTTCAGCAAATGCCATGATCCTGGTGAGTAAGTACAGCCAGGAGCCTGGGCCCTGGGGTTCAGTGAGGACAAAACATTCATGGCTGCTGCTCTCGTGGAATTCACCCACATGTGGGAAATCATTTTAAACAAACAAACAAAACGCGTAACTACGTATTACCCGTGCTAAGTGCTTCGATGGAAACGTTTTTCAAGACACATGTCCTTAAGTAGCTTGAACTGGTCTCTGGCTCTTTTGATCGTGTAAGTGTGTGGCTAACACGACCGTCTTGCCGGTTGAGCACAGTCTGGGTGACATCTGTCTGGGTGTCAGCAACAACCACAGGCAGGGACAGGCACAGCAGACAAAGGAGGCCTGGCTGAGCCCCTGAGCGCTTTGTCACCATGCTCCTTAGATGCCCCTCAGGGCCTTCTGAGAGCTAAACAAGTGACTCATTAGGAAGGAGCAGTGAAGGGAAACAAAGCCAGGACTGAACAGGAATCACAGCTCCGTGGCAGCCAGATCTGATTTGGACCATGACACCTGGAGATAACTGTGAACCGGCAGTGTTTGCTGCTCAGGCTGCAAGCAGCCAGCAGTGAGGGGACCAGGGCTCCTCGGAGCATAGATAGTGGTCCCCAGAGCGCTTCATCCTGGCCAATGGGCTCTGGCAATTGAATGGCTCACGAGGGAGAGCCAGGTTGCTCTGTGAGCAATTGTTTAAATCCAGGCTTAAAGCAGCTAAGTGCTTCGTCCTCCATCAGATGGCACTTTGATGACTGCTCCGGGGTAAAAGAGAGGAGAGGGAAAGTGCGTTTGAGATTTCAGCTCCCTGCATATTTATGGTTGTGAATTCCCAGAGTTCCCAGAGTTGTAGGTTACTGATCAGCTTCGGAACGGTGAATAGTGCCAGCCAGGTTTTACACTCTGCATTTTCCCAGCGTTCTCTAGAAAGATTGTCACGTGTGTTTTTTTGTGTTTTTTTCCTCACCAGGATGAAAGGTGTTTTTTTTTAAATTGTAGTAACATGCATAACAAAATTTAGCATGTAAACCATTGTTAAGTGTACAATGAGTGGCATTAATTAAACCACATTGCTGTGCAACCATCACCACTATCCACTAGTGACACTCTGAACCCACTGAGCAATCACTTCCCCAATCCCTCCCCGACCTTGGTAACCTGCTCTTTGTTTTTATTTTATTTTTTAAATATATTTTTATCGATTTCAGAGAGGGAGAGGAAGTGAGAGAAACATCAATGATAAGAGAGAATCATTGATTAGCAGTTTCCTGCACGCCCCCCACTGGGGACTGAGCGCAAAACCAAGGCATGCACACTGACCGGGAATCAAACTGTGACCTCCTAGTTCAGTGGTCGGCAAACTGCGGCTCGCAAGCCACATGCAGCTCTTTGGCCCCTTGAGTGTGGCTCTTCCACAAAATACCACGACCTGGGCGAGTCTATTTTGAAGAAGTGGCGTTAGAAGAAGTTTAACTTTAAAAAATGTGGCTCTCAAAAGAAATTCCAATCGTTGTGCTGTTGGTATTTGGCTCTGTTGACTAATGAGTTTGCCGACCACTGTCCTAGTTCATAGGTCGACCTTCAACCACTGAGCCACACTGGCCTGTGTTTTTAATCATTGAACTCTTTTGCCTTTCATAAGAAGTCCTAGGCTGCCTTGCCACAGCACGAGATAAATAGAACTAACCAAGAGAACAGGCAGCTCCTGACAGAGAAACAGCCATGGACATTTTGGTTCTTGCCACGAGGCTCATTAACTGTGCATTTTGAAGCAACATCAAGAGTTTCTCCTACCAACCTAGAGCATAGAACCCACCAGGGTAGCTTGAGCTCCCCCTAGGGGTCAGTGTCCCCATTGCAACAGTCCAGACAAAAAGAGCAGGCCCAAAACTTGAACAGTTGGTAGATGTGGGGAGAGAAGGAAGGGACAAGATTTGAGAGCCACTAGGGAGTTTCTAAGTACAACCTGTCTGGGTTCCTAAAATAGCACTCCCTCCTCTCCTCCCTCCCTCCCTCTCTCCCTCACACACACCGGACTGCGTTTCATAATCCTGCCAACACTTAAATCCCTTTTGCTTCCTAGGCTGTCCAGAGTAATTGATAATGCCGATGCTTTCATAAGCAATGCTGTTCTTCAACTCAGTTTGGAACTGACGTTTCGGCAAGGGGCCACTCTGTTCCCAGGGATGGCAGGAATCGAGTGAAACATAACAGGCAGACCCTGGCCACCTGGGTCCTGAAGGCTTGCTCTGAACTCCTCCCGGATGCAAGCCTTCCTGTTTGCGCATTAATCCTTGTTTGCTGGCCACCGTCCAGCTCAGGTCATTACATTCTTCCTCGCCCCAAATGCCCCCGGCAGGTTTAGTCCTTTTGTATCTTCTTGCGATTTTTTATTTTTTCGTTTTTGTGGCATATTTGCTCTTGGCGCATCATTTTTCCGGAGAGATTTTGCCTCTCAGTGAGAGGGCAGAGCCAGGCAGGCCGATGGGCACTGTGGATTGTCTACAGAAGAATGGGAGGTCCAAGCAGAGGTGTCAGAGCAGAGCCCTAGGGAATGAGAGGCCTCAGGAGGCCCCCTGATCCAGCCCCCTCCCTCAGGTGGGTGGATAATTTAACCACCGGCAGCCAGAGCCAAGTCCATCACTCCTTGGCAAGGGATTCTAAGTTATCCCCCAGTGAAACCCCTCCTGCTTGGGTGTTGCTCATGCACCCTGTGTTTCTCGTGCTCGATGGACAAATGGTTGCTCGCTCAGTTCCCCAAGTTAATATCTAGATTTTCCTTTGGAATAAAGGAGGTTCTAGACATTTTTGGTTACTGGGATTTTTTTTTTTTATAAAACATGCCAGCGATTTCTCAGGAATTAAATTTTAAATATCACCTACCCCTCAAGATGTGATCCATCATAGGACACCCTTCAGCTCATGAAGCATTTATTGAATACCTGTGCCACCTTCCACCCAGGTGACCTTGAGGAAGTTCATTCATAGTTCGGTGCTTCGGTTTTCTCATTTGTAAATGGAGGGTGGCAAGAATAACTACTTCATAAGATTGTTGATTGCTGTGATGATTAAATAAGAGTGCATGAAAAGCCATTATTATAAAACATTACATTAAGCTAACGTATTATGGAATTAAACTAAAAGATAGTGAAATACTAAAAAAATCTTTTAAACCAGATGAGGCTATCAAGATAACTTAGCAAGGTCCCTGCCCTCCATATACTGTGGTCTGATGAAGGAGTCACATATTCTTTATTGCTGTAACTATAACACCTACCTCCACACCTGGCATTGGTAGTGGGAGGCTAATAAATATCTCCTGACCCAATGAATGTGTAAAGGGACATGAATATGCAGAAGGGAAATTACCGATGGGGAGGAATTTAGGACAGCTCCACAAAGAAGCTCGTGTTTGATCTGAATCTTGAAGGATGAATATGACTTGGATAGACAGGGGAGGAAGTGGAAGGCGTTTAAGTCAATTGCTGGAACAGGGCTTCCCAATCTTTTCTGGACCGCAGCACACAAAGGAAATGCTAACGTTTAGAAAAGACTCTAGCCACAGCTTCTATACTAGAACATCACCCCCTAGAGGACAGAGGCCATGTCCATCTTGATCCACTTTGTATTTTCAACACCTAATGCAGTACTTAGCACATTTTGGTTGAATGGGATCAGAGGGAGAAACACGGGCAAACACAGAGCTGGCCTGTAAAAGGCATGATTGGGGCCATTGGCACATGGGAGTCATAAGAAAACGTAGGAAGAGTCTAGAGAGAGAGGTTTGTGGTAGATCCAGGAGACTTTTGAATGCTGAACCCAACCGGCCTTTCTTCGTTAGAGCATTGGCTTCAGCACAGATTTTGGAATAGGGAGCTCTGAATAAGGAAAAGAATTCTGTATGGGGCTGTGCAATGGATGGAGTGAAAAAATATCAGGAGAAGAAAATCTGGAGGGTGGCTGTTTATATTGTCTGAGTGCCGGACAATGCCTGAAGTAGGCAAAGGGAACGTGAAAGAAGGAGATGAATTTTGACACGAGTTCAGAAATATCTGTAGGACATCACTGGATTGAGTAGTAAACGGCAAAGCAAGAGTCATATTATCACTAATTGGCTATTTTACCTTAGACAGTGCACTTAACCTCTCTCTGCCTACTTTGTCATCTATGGAATGAGAAACTTAAGCTATCCCTTCAGTGCCATTCATCTCTAGTATTCTAGAATTCTCTAATCGTATCAAACTCCTAATAAATTAGCAAGGTCTCCCCTCCTCCACCTCACCACCCCCTCTTCCACCTCAGTTGGTGGGGGCATTTCAGCTTCTTACTTTGGACTCCCTTAGTCCTTTGAAAAAATTCAGGTGAACATTTCATTAAAATATAACTTATGCCTTAGGGCACTGGGTAGAGGAGTCTCGTCTTACTGCATAATAGTTAACCAGTCATTTCCTCTCTGCATATTTCCCTTAATCATTTGGTCTTCTAGGGAGACACCTGACATAGACTTGTTTCTTTTGAGTAAGAATCGTGTCTTATTCCTCTTTGTCAGTATAAGCCTGGCATATGAAAATATGAGGAATGAATGAATGAGTAAATGAGGAGATGAGGAGACATCCATCCCTTGGCTTACATCTAACCGCCCGCCAGGAAGTAGTCTGATGCATTATGGCTACTGGCAGCACATATTTTGGTTTTTCTTTCCTGAGAATTCTTAAGAATCTGAATGGTGTTCTGAACCTTCGTTCTCCTACAGCTAGGGCTGGTATTTGCTGCTCAGCCTTTCCCATCACAAGTAGTCACCTGCCCACACTCATTTGAAAGCTGGAGAATCAGCGGTGCCATCCTTTCGTCTTAGGATTAGACCACCTACAGTGATGATCGCAGAAATTCCATCCAAGGCCTCAACACAGGTTTTCTGGGACAGGGACCTGGAATGAGTTAACAAGCACCAACACATTTCCCAGGCTTAAAAGAACACTCTATTATTGTGTGGCAATTGGTAAAGAACTTATTAATTAAGGATATAAGATAGAGAGAAATCCCCCAGGAGGCAAAAAGCCATTACAAAGACATTGTGGAACCAATCTAGCAGTTAATGGAATACTCAGATGTTCTTTAAAAAAGAAAAAAAAAAGAGGGAGTCACTTTTCAAAAGAATAGGTATCACTAAATTTGTGATCTTGCAGGTTAAGGGGGAAAGCTTACCACAAGGCAGGTGAACTCTAAAAATAAAACAAAACAAAAAATCCCATAAACATTTTGTTTTAAGAAAATCCAATCTTTCCATTGTAACATCCATAGATCCTAAACACATATCCACACCACCACCAAGTAAATTGAGATGGAAATGAAACTAGTGTTGCAAATGAGAATTAATAGTACATTTGCTTTTGTTCTGAGATGGGGGCACCAGAGGCAAAAATAAATAACTCATTTTCTACGCCTGTGAGTTGTTTGTTTAAGAAATAACTATCAAAATAATAAGAAATGCCCTCCTCTTCTCCATTTCCCATCTGCAATGGAACGTTTTTCCCCTTACAGACTTATCTCACTGTCTGGGGATAGTGTTATGTTTTAGAGAGGGATTTGGGGAGATGAGCCAAACATTTCGGATTACCCAGGAGTGTTTTCCTGTGGCGAGATAGTGGAGATCTGACATGCCTATTCTATTAAGATGTTTATCTTCAGGGGGTCCTGATAGCTCCAGCCCTGTGAGCAGGTGCTCCTGGGGACGGGCTGAGCCAACCCTCGCAGTCATACACTGTCACCAACTTCAGGATCACAGGACCCTCATAACTCAGCGTGTTGTCCCCACTAAGCCCATCAACCTTGAGGCAAAACCAGACCTGAGAAATACCTTTTCAAGGGAACAGGATATAGTATCAGCAATTCCCCACTTTTTTTTTAAAAGAAAACTCATGGCTAATTACACATAAACTAATGACTAAAATTTTGTGCCACATCAGAAAACATATTTTTGCCAGTCTGATGCAGGTCATGAGATCACAGCCAAGGGTTCCTGCAGGGACCGATCCTCAGCGAGAAAGCAGTCCCCATCGTGTATCAAAGCGTGAGGACTTCACGTTCAAACAGCTCAAGTCTCTTATCCTCGGCATCCCCTGGAACAGCCTCCTGTTTGTCTACGGCACTAACTTTTCATCCCAGGATCTAAGGAGGTGAAGGGGAATCCATTAAGTCATGAGCTAGACGCATTTCTTCCTAACTCAGAGCCAAATCAAGTAGCTATGCCTTCCCAAGCTCCTGAGTTAAGTTCCTAAAACCTCCTCAATATTTTAAAAGGTAAAAGCGGTCCACCTTGGAAGCAGCGAGCAGACTGGATAGATCTGTTGTGTGTGTGCCCAATAAAAAGCCACACACAGCCCACTGAGCTCCATTTGTGACATTCCATACATCTGAACATGGCAAGCACAGGCACTTTGCTTTTAATTAATGTAATTTAATTGATAATCTCTTACCTGTGAGTAACATTATAGAGTCTCCCTTTCCCTTCATTACAGGTTTATAAAAGTGTACAACTTTGTCAAAGCAAATAGGTATTCTTTTATGTCTGCTGCATATCCAGATGCCCTTATAATTTTGTGACTTCAGAGTCTCACCCTGTGGACCCTACCTCTCAGGTCCTCACATTTACTCTTATGTTTAGATATGTTTGCATGTTCTCCATGACATGGGGCACCTGACCTTCATCCTCTTTGTAGTCCAGTGCCTAGGACAGTTCCTGATACACACAGTGCTTAGTGTTTGTCACATTGAACTACACTTTCTCTATCCCTACTCTACAAACACCCCTTCCTTTCACATAGAAGGAATCCTATCTAATAAAAGAGTAATATGCAAATTGACCATCATTCCAACACACAAGATGGCCGCCCCCATGTGGTCAAAGATGGCCACCCCCATGTGGACACAAGATGGCCACCACAAGATGGCCAGCAGGGGAGGGCAGTTGTGGGCGATCAGGCCAGCAGGGGAGGGCAGTTGGGAGGGACCAGGTCTGCAGGGGAGGGCAGTTGGAGGGGACCAGGCCTGCAGGGGAGGGCAGTTGGAGGGGACCAGGCCTGCAGGGGAGGGCAGTTGGGGAGGACCAGGCCTGCAGGGGAGGGCAGTTGGGGGGGACCAGGCCTGCAGGGGAGAGCAGTTGGGGGGGACCAGGCCTGCAGGGGAGGGCAGTTGGGGGGACCAGGCCTGCAGGGGAGGGCAGTTGGGGGGGGGGAACCAGGCCTGCAGGGGAGGGCAGTTGGGGAGGGACCAGGTCGGCAGGGGAGGGTAGTTGGGGGGAAACCAGGCCATCAGGGGAGAGCAGTTAGGGGCAACCAGGCCAGCAGGGGAAGGCAGTTAGGGGTGACCGGGCTGGCAGGGGTGGGCTGTTGGGGAGAACCAGGCCTGCAGGGGAGGACAGTTGGGAGTGACCAAGCTGGCAGGGGAGGGCAGTTGGGGGCGACCAGGCCTGCAGGGGAGGACAGTTAGGGGCAACCAGGCTGGCAGGGGAGGGCAGTTGGGAGTGACCAGGCTGGCAGGAGAGGGCAGTTAGGGGCAATTGGGCCAGCAAGGGAGCAGTTAGGTGTCAATCAGGCTGGCAGGGGTGTGGTTAGGGGGTGATCAGGCTGGCAGAAGCAGTTAGGGGCAATCAGGGGCAATCAGGCAGGCAGGCAGGTGAGTGGTTGGAAGCCAGCAGTCCTGGATTGTGAGAGGGATGTCTGACTGCCCGCCTAAACGGGCAGTCGGACATCCCTCGAAGGGTCCCAGATTGGAGAGGGTGAAGGCTGGACTGAGGGACACACCCGCCCCCTCCGTGCACGAATTTCTTGCACTGGGCCTCTAGTTCTCTACATATTTGTGAATTACTCAGTTAATACAGGAACCATGGGCATGATCAGACAAAGGGAAGTTAGTCGTGATTGTAGACAGATCTTAGGGGCAGGATATCAATGACAATTTCCCCCTCTGCTTATATTTGTAGACACAGGGTTCCTGTCCTTTATCAATTCCTTTCCACCAATACTCCCAATTAGATAGGTAACCCTGTTAGAATGAGCCGTTTCTTTTCCCTGCAATGCCAATTTCTTAAATATAATTCTGCTAACTTATGTACCAGCTATTTTAAGAATTACAGTGACTGCTGGCATGGCTCAGTGTTTGAGCATTGACCTATGAACCAGGAGGTCATGGTTCGATTCCCGGTCAGGACACATGCCCAGGTTGCAGGCTCAATCCCCCGTGTGGGGCATGCAGGAGGCAGCCGATCAATGATTCTCTCTCATCATTGATGTTTCTATCTTTCTCCCCCTCTCCCTTCCTCTCTGAAATCAACAAAAATATATTTTAAAAAAGAATTACATCAACCTAACTACCTCAAACATTGTGAGAATTAAGTTACCAAAGACACTTAAAAAGCCCAACTGAGCGTTCTCTGCGTCCCCCTGAAAACAGCAGCATTCTAAAGAAGTCAAATTGTAAACCCACTTCAGGATGTAAATTACCACACAGAAAAAGGAAGTAGTGGCAGGAATTCTCTCTTGGAAGGAAGGTTATTCTACCTACTAAGGTAAATACGTGCATCTGGGAAATAATGTCATATTTTTGAAACCCGATTTCCCTTCAGGTAGGACCTCTTCTGGCTTGGTTCCTCTTGCATCTGCTTGGACCCCTCTCTCGTTGAAACGAAGTTATCTACACGTCTGCGCTGGGTGGTCAGGCAGCGCCAGGATGGCACCCAAGGGAGGAGAAAAGAGCAAGAGGAAGGGAGTATGTCACAGCCTGACTACAGGGAAACAGCGCAAAACATCTAATCACAGCAGTGCCAGGGAACTTGAACCTGTCCAAAGAGATCCCCCGCTCTCCATGTTTAATTGCCGTTGATGGCTGCTGGCCGGTCATGCATGACAATGCGTGCGTGTCCGCTGCTCATTCCTGTCGGCTTTCACTCCAGGTGATGAACATGGTCCCGGGGAGGGGGTCAGAGCCAGAGTGGGGGTGGGGTGGGCTAAAGCAAGCCTCATGGACACACAGCAGCTTGTGCTCGAATCACCCACAGCCGGACAGAGGTCTTAAGTAGAAACATAACCAGCGTGAATCCCTGACTTCCTTTCCCCGAGTGTGCGGCATATTTGTTTTTCCTTGGGAGGCAAACAAAAGTAGGACACACCAGGCACACGGGTAGGACATCTGTGTCCTAAGGTCTGGAAGCTGGCAGCAGGCAAGTGTCCTGTTTGGTAGATTGTGTTTGAGCACATGCTTGAGGCTGAGTAGGGAAACTGAAACTAGACTTGAAGCATAAAGGACATTATTCAACAAATATGAACAGATCTAAAGAGAGAAATACACAACAAGACATTGATAGTAAGGGACTCCCATACTCCACTTTCAACAATGGATAGATCACTCAGAGGGACAGTGGGGGAGGGTGGGAAGAAATCAACCAAAGGACTTGTATGCATCTATGTATAACCCACAGACAACAGAGTGGTGAAGGCCTGGGGCAGGGGTGGGGGCGGGCTATATAGGGTCAATGGGGGGAAAAAGGGAGTATATCTAATACTTGCAACAATAAAGATTTATAAGAAAGAAAATGGATAGATCATCCAGACAGAAAATCAGTGAGGAAACACTGGACTCCTGGACTTGAACTACCATGTTCAACCAAATGAACCTAGAAGACAGGAACAGGACATGGCATCCCACAGCAGCAGGAGACTCATTCTGCTCAAGGGCACACAGAACAGTCTCCAGTGCAAATAATATGTCACAAAACAAGATGTAGCAAATTCAAGACGATTGAAGTCATCCCAAGTATCTTTTTTACCACAGCGCTATGAAACTAGAAATCATTGACAAGAAGACTGGAAAATCCACAGGTATTTGGAGGTTAAACAAGATGCTCCTGAACAACCTACGGGGGAGGGAGTGGGGAGGGAAGCCCTCAAAAGGGAAATTTAAAAAACTCAACTTGAAACAAATGAAAATGAAAATGCAACATACCAAAACTTATGGGATGTGGCAAGAGGGAAATTTATAGTGATAAATGCCTACATTAAAAAAAAAGGAAGATCTCAAATGGACAATATAACTTCACACATCAATGAAGTAGAAAAAGAAGAACAAACTAAGCCCAAAGTTAGCAGAAAAAAGAGGAAATGAAGATCAGAGCAGAAATAAATGGAATAAAGACCAAAAAAATCAATATAAGAGCTATTTTTTTTAAAAAAGATAAAATTGACAAACCTTTAGTCTGAAGAAGGAAGAAAAAGGTTAAAAAAATAAAAATGAAGGAGGGAACATTACAGTTGATACCACGCAAATACACAGGATCATAAGAAATAACCGGACTGCTATGTGCTATATGGGAAAGTTGTTAAGAGAGTAAATCCTAAGAATTTTCATCACACAGAGCATTTTTTCCTTTTTTTAAAAATTGTATCCATATGAGATGATGGATGTTAACATTATGGTAATCATTTTACAATATATATAAGTCAAACCATCATGCTGTACCCCTTTAACTTATACAGTGATGTATGTCCATTGTTACTCAAAACTGGGGGGGTGTTACTTTTGGGGAGGGAAAGAATGTTTGGTTTGAAGATGACTGGGAAGGGTGGATGTATGAAGGATACTCTCTATTCCAAGAATTACTCCCTTAAAATTTTTCTTAATTCAAATTAGATTTCCCTGGTATTATTTACCCTGTAGCTATTAGTAATAAAAACCAGGACAAGTGATGTTTTCTGCGACATTTTAAAAGTGGGAAGCCCTGAGCTGAGCCTGGCTCCACTTGGGAATCACTTTCCTCCACCTCTTGACCCCTTACCTTTGTGCACCTTTTACTATTTATTATTTTCAACTCATCTTGTCTCATTTAGGGCATCTATTGACATTATAAGTGATTAATCACTAACCTAATAAAATGACTAATCTCTTCTTACTTGGTCTTTTACAAAGCTGGTCCCTGCAAGTCTCAGAGGGTGTTTCTTTAGCAAATTTACTAATCTAGCTGCTTCATTCATTGTAGAAACACAGACTCAGATGCTTAAATGTTGTTTATTAAGGGTTTACACATGTACATGGTCTGGCTTCCAACCTCTTTTTACCACCTCCATGGCCCCCTCTAGGGAATCACGCTGTGTGTGTGTGTGTGTGTGTGTGTGTGTGTGTGTGCATGCATGAGTGTGACAACACCTTTGCTAGGAGTGTGATGAACCTCGGATTAAGAGGCACCCTCTCTTTTAGCTTATGCTGGTGCAGAGCCACTAACGTGAACTGTTTCTGAGAGTTGATGCAAGCACTGCCCTCCAGTCTGGAAGGAGGAAAATCAGTCTGTGTGCTCATTTGGTTTGGGGACAAAAATCTGACAGCTCTGTCAAAGGTGTAAATCTATTGCTAGCAAGTAACAACTCCTGACAAGTTGGACTTCATCGTCCTCTACGCCTTGGGTGAGAGTGGGGCCTTTGGTGGGATGGAGATGAGTCACAATTGGACATGGAATTTTCTGGAAGGCAGGGTCATCTGGGCATAACTACAGCATAGATGCACGCGCGCGCGCACACACACACACACACACACACACACACACACAACTCTTTGAAGCTGTATATAACTCAGAAAGTTGGATTTTGGTTCTCTTTGTGTAGAAATTATCAAAGAAATTCTAATGTCAGGTGCTTTTTCAGTATAACCAGATTGAAGCACTTAGTCTTACATGAAATCCACAAGTATGTGTTTTCTGTGTGCAATCCAGGTCAAAACACCAGAGAATACCAAGCAATGTAACATACACCATATTCTCAGAGGCTAGCACTGTTTGACGACATTTAGTGGGATTAGAATATAAATATTGCAGGAGTTCAGAGAAAAAATTAGCAAATTCTGGAGTTTTCCAGAAAAATTCCATGAGGAAAGATTCATTGAGTTGAATCTTAAAAATTGGGTGGGATTTGTATTTGTGGGGAAAAAGGGAGAATTTTTAACAAATCAGAGAAGGGAAAATAAACATGGTGAGGAAATCTTTTTGGTTCTGAGCTGACAGAAAAATGACTAAAGAATCTGATCATTTCTTTTGGTTAGGATCAGAGTCTAAAGGTTAAAAAAAAAATTAAAGCCCGGCCAGTGTGGCTCAGTGGTTGAACATCGACCTATGAACCAGGAGGTCATGGGTCAATTCCTGGTCAGGGCACATGCCTGGGTTGCAGATTCCATCCCCAGTAGGGAGCATGCAGGAGGCAGCCAATCAGTGATTCTCTCTCATCATTGATGTTTCTATCTCTCTCCCTCTCCCTTCCTCTCTGAAATCAATAAAAATATATTTTTAAAAAATTTATACAACCATTTTCTGAAGATGGAGGAGGAGGAGAAGGTGGAGTGAAGCCAAGATGGTCCTTGAAATTTTTGAGAACAACATACATTTCCACCCACAAGCCTTACATTAAACACATGAGTGCCAGATCTCTGTTTCTCATCAAGCCATTCTCACATATGCACTCACATGTAGAAGCTGTAAGAAAGCGAGTCTAATGAGAGTTCCATGGGCAGGCAGTTGCAGGAAAGATAAAAAAAACTTCTTCAAGTATCTGCACACAAATTAGCATGGCGCACACTTTATAATAAGGGCAAGGATCATCAGGAAGATTTAGAGCCACTTTAATCAAAGGCTATATTAGAACATGGATCCCAGAGGTGAGGAGGCAGTCATTAGCTCACTGAACCACCCCGATCCCTAGGCATTCATAGCTCAACTCACACTGAAGGATTTTAGTGTCTTTGTAAAAGAAAATCCCCTCCTGAAATTATTTGGCTTGTGGGGAGTGGGAATCGTCTAGTAAAGCTAAGAGGAGAGGAGAAAATAATTTGAATTTGAAATGGGAAAAAAATGGGTGGGGATTTGAATGGGAAATAAATCGATTTACTTCCATGTTGGTGTGGGCCAAGGAGAATCTAGGTGCCTACAAATGGTTCACAATGTTTTTGGTCACATTTAAGTTTGATTAAGGCACATAAGCAAAATAGGTAAGCAGTTAATGTATTTTTGAAAATATTATGAGTGGTTTGTAAAGAATTCAGAAATCACTTATTTGTATGCTGGTGAATTCCAGATTTATATCTCTATGCTTGATATCTTTCATGAGCTCCAGGCTTAATTTTTTTAAGGAGACGCTTTTATTGACACTTTCAAATGTACACACACAAAAAAGAAAGAAAGAAAAATAACCCCCCATTGATTTTTAAACTCTCCACTTGACAGTCCCATATGGATGTGGAAAAGGAAAATCAAACTTACTGTCTTAAACAGAGCTCTTGATTTCTGTTCCAACTCCAGAATCATCCTGCTCTCAAGTCTTCTTTATTTTTTTTTATTTTTTATTTTTTTTTTTTAAATAAACGTTTTAATTATAGAGTAGATTTACATAAAAATTGCAACGACAGTACAAAAAGCTCCCACATATCCCACACACCTTTTAGCATATTACTAAAAACTTACATTAGTATGGTACATTTGTAACAACTAGTCATTGTTGATACATTATTACGAACTGAAATCCATACTTTATTCACATTTCCTTAGTTTTACCTAATGTGCTTTTTCTGTTCCCAGATCCCATCCAAAATACTACAGTACATGTAGTCATCATGCCTCTTTTGGCTCTTCTTGGTTGTCACAGTTTCTCAGGCATTGTTTTTGTTTTTGGTGACTTTGTTTTGAGGAGTACTGGTCAGGTATTTTGAGTAATGCTCCTTAATTTGGATTTGTCTGATGTTTTCTGATGATTAGAATGGAGTTATGGGTCCTGGGGGCAAGACTACAGAGATAAAGGGCCATTCTCCTCCCATTTTATCAAGAGTACATACCATCAACATGACTTACCATGTTGATGTTAATCTTGATCACCTGGCTGAAGTATTGTTTGTCAAATTTCTCCATAGTAGTCATTCCTTTTCCTCCTTCTCATTCTGTACTCTTTTGTTTTTTTTTTTTGTTTTTTTTTTTTTTTTTAATTTCTTTATTGATTAAGGTGTCACATATTTGTCCTCATCCCCCCATTCCCATCCCACCCCTCTCCCCACGCATGCCCCAATCCCCTGTTGAGCTTAACCGTTGGATAGGCTTATATGCATGCATACAGGTCCTTTGGTTGAACTCTCCCCCTCCCCCCACCCTCCCCCTCCCCTCCCCTATCTTCCCTCTGAGGCCCGATAGTCCGATCGATGCCTCCTTGCTTCTGGTTCTGTTCTTGTTCCTCAGTCTATGTTGTTCATCATTTCCCCTAGATGAGCGAGATCATATGTCACTAGATATATACTAATAAGAACTGAATGTGAGACGAGCAATAATAGTTATGCTGACAGGCAAATGAATCAATCTGTAGCGAGCTTCCCCCTGGACCAACAGTTCTTTTGAGACTCAATTTCAATGTCCAGTAGTTCCTTATGTGTACATGTCAGCACTGACCCCTCAGCTCTGGATGGTGGACAAATGGTGGTAATGGAGGTCCGACTCCCTCTGGTTTGGTCTCGGCCGAACCCAGGGGCACGGCGTCACCCGGACTAAGGGGCACGTGGCCTCACCCCTACCCAAGGGGCGCGTGGTCTCACCCGGGCCTGGGACCCAGCCTCACCCGGATGGATCCAGGGGCACACGGCCTCACCCGGACCCAGGATCTGGCTTCACCCGTACCCAGGGACGCTTGGCCTCTCCCAGACCCAGGGGCACGTGGCCTCACCCGGGCTTAGTTGCACAAGGCCTCACCTGGTTCCAGGGACACATGGTCTCTCCCGGACCCAGGGATGCTTGCCCTCTCCCAGACCCAGGGCCACTTGGGCTCACCCGGGCCTAGGTGCACGAGGCCTCATCCGGATCCAGGGACGCATGGTCTCGCCCGGACCCAGGGACGCTTGGCCTCTCCCAGACCCAGGGCCACTTGGGCTCACCCGGGCCTAGGTGCACGAGGCCTCATCCGGATCCAGAGACGCATGGTCTCCCCCGGACCCAGGGACGCTTAGCCTCTCCCAGACCCAGGGGCACGTGGCCTCGCCCGGGCCTAGGTGCACGAGGCCTCATCCGGCTCCAGGGACACATGGTCACACCCGGACCCAGGGACGCTTGGCCTCTCCCAGACCCAGGGCCACTTGGGCTCACCCGGGCCTAGGTGCACGAGGCCTCAACCGGATCCAGGGACGCATGGTCTCACCCGGGCCCAGGGACGCTTGGCCTCTCCCAGACCCAGGGGCACGTGGCCTCACCCGGGCCTAGGTGCACGTGGCCTCACCCGGATCCAGGGACACATGGTCTCACCCGGACCCAGGGACGCTTGGCCTCTCCCAGACCCAGGGCCACTTGGGCTCACCCGGGCCTAGGTGCACGAGGCCTCATCCGGATCCAGGGACGCATGGTCTCACCCGGACCCTGGGACGCTTGGCCTCTCCCAGACCCAGGGCCACTTGGGCTCACCCGGGCCTAGGTGCACGAGGCCTCACCCGGATCCAGGGACACATGGTCTCACCCGGACCGAGGGACGCTTGGCCTCTCCCAGACCCAGGGCCACTTGGGCTCACCCGGGCCTAGGTGCACGAGGCCTCACCCGGATCCAGGGACACATGGTCTCACCCGGACCGAGGGACGCTTGGCCTCTCCCAGACCCAGGGCCACTTGGGCTCACCCGGGCCTAGGTGCACAAGGCCTCACCCGGATCCAGGGACGCATGGTCTCACCCGGACCCAGGGACGCTTGGCCTCTCCCAGACCCAGGGGCACGTGGCCTCGCCCGGGCCTAGGTGCACGAGGCCTCATCCGGCTCCAGGGACACATGGTCGCACCCGGACCCAGGGACGCTTGGCCTCTCCCAGACCCAGGGCCACTTGGGCTCACCCGGGTCTAGGTGCACGCGGCCTCACCCGGATCCAGGGACACATGGTCTCACCCGGACCGAGGGACGCTTGGCCTCTCAGACCCTGGGGCACGTGACCTCACCCATGCCTAGGTGCACGAGGTCTCACCCAGATCCAGGGACACACGGTCTCACCCGGACCCAGGGACACCTGGCCTCCCCCAGACCCAGGGGCACGTGGCCTCACCCGGGCCTAGGCGCACGAGGCCTCACCCAGATCCAGGGACACACGGTCTCACCCGGACCCAGGGACGCCTGGCCTCCCCCAGACCCAGGGGCACGCGGCCCCACCCGGGCCTAGGCGCACGAGGCCTCACCCGGATCCAGGGACACAGGGTCTCACCCGGACCGAGGGACGCTTGGCCTCTCCCAGACCCAGGGCCACTTGGGCTCACCCGGGCCTAGGTGCACGAGGCCTCACCCGGATCCAGGGACACATGGTCTCACCCGGACCGAGGGACGCTTGGCCTCTCCCAGACCCAGGGCCACTTGGGCTCACCCGGGCCTAGGTGCACAAGGCCTCACCCGGATCCAGGGACGCATGGTCTCACCCGGACCCAGGGACGCTTGGCCTCTCCCAGACCCAGGGGCACGTGGCCTCGCCCGGGCCTAGGTGCACGAGGCCTCATCCGGCTCCAGGGACACATGGTCGCACCCGGACCCAGGGACGCTTGGCCTCTCCCAGACCCAGGGCCACTTGGGCTCACCCGGGTCTAGGTGCACGCGGCCTCACCCGGATCCAGGGACACATGGTCTCACCCGGACCGAGGGACGCTTGGCCTCTCAGACCCTGGGGCACGTGACCTCACCCATGCCTAGGTGCACGAGGTCTCACCCAGATCCAGGGACACACGGTCTCACCCGGACCCAGGGACACCTGGCCTCCCCCAGACCCAGGGGCACGTGGCCTCACCCGGGCCTAGGCGCACGAGGCCTCACCCAGATCCAGGGACACACGGTCTCACCCGGACCCAGGGACGCCTGGCCTCCCCCAGACCCAGGGGCACGCGGCCCCACCCGGGCCTAGGTGCACGAGGCCCCACCCGGATCCAGGGACACATGGTCTCGCCCGAACCTAGGGGTGCGTGGCCTCTCTCAGACCCAGGGGCACGTGGCCTCACCTGGACCTAGGTGCACGAAGCCACCCGGACCCAGGGGCGCGTTACCTCTCTCAGACCCCTGGTCGCGTGGTCTCACCCGGATCCAGGGGCCCACGGCCTCACCCGGACCCAGGGTTCAGATTCGCCCGGACCCAGGGGCACATGGCCTCACCCGAACCCGGAATCCAGCTTCACCTGGACCCAGGGGCGCGTGGCCTCACCCAAACCCAGGGGCGTGAGGCCTCACCTAGACCCAGAGGCGTGTGACCACATCTGAGCCCAGAGGCTCGCAGGCTCGCCTGGATTCGGGTCTCAGCGGGGTTTCGTCTTCTTGATCCCAATTCCTGTTGGTCAATTCCCTCTCAGCAATTCCTTCGGTCATTTTCTCAGAGCTCCAGGGCGGCTGCCGCAGAACTCGTTGGGCGGCGGGCTCTGCAAGGCTCCGGTGTGCCCGGTGCCCGGCGGTGGGCTGGTCCGGTGTCGCTGCGTCGGCCCTTGGGTCTGCAACGGTGGCCAGTCGCTGAGCGTGCGCACCTGGCCACTTCGGGGCATTGAGATTCTTGAAGGACTCGGAGGTCAGCAAGCACGGAGTCTCCCACCCCATGTCTCCCAGGGGCTCGTCTGTCCGTGCTCGGCAGCGAGTGGAGCCGTCCCCTCAGCCGGAGACCGCCGGGGGAACTGCGCCGAGCACGTTCCAGGCCACCATTGTGTCGCCTGAGCCATAGTTCTTAAAGTGTGGACTTTGGGTCACCGGCATCCGCATCATCCTGCGTACCCCTCTCTTTTATTCTAGTTGTAGAGCATCTGCTCAGCCAGCCCCCCGGTCTTTCTGGCTGGTGTCTGCTCTGCTCTCCCGTCGTAGTCTCAATATTGTTGTGGTAGGCAACGATCAGGCTGCCGCCCTATGTCTCCATCTTGGTCCTCCTTTGTACAGTTAAGTCTTGATTGTTGTTGGTGTCACTGGGAGGAATTGTCCTCCAGGCCAATTGGCCGTGAGGACCCTCTTTGTCTATATAGGAAGAGTTGCTGTGCAGGAGACATGTTTGTGGGCCGGGTCTTGATGCAGCAATGCCTTGGCGCTCACTGAGTCTGCCTCTAGAATGCCTCCCTTATGCAAGTGATTGAAATCTGGTGTCATCTCCCACCAACCACTAGATGCCCTCGTTTCTGGGTCTCCAATGCAGTGTGGGTCAGCCACTACCTGAGGCACTCAGCAGGAAAAAGCTTCTGCTCAGCTTGGCTGGGGCGGAGCTACAGGGTGGAGCCTACAACCTTGGCTTCCTGTCAGCCCCGCCCTATGAGGCTCCTGTGTCTGTGTCCCTCTGTATTCCTTGCAAACACCTCTGAAAGAAACGTGCCCTGGAGTTTCGCCCACTGCCAAACAGTCCAGTCCCTCCCCTAATGAATCTGGACTCCCAGATTCTCGCCTGGAACTGGGTTTCAGTGTAGTTGGAACTGGGTCTCAGCGCAGTCTGGCGTCCCTGTCTCCTTCCCAGCAGGGCCACTCAGTGGCGCAGGCAAAAGTCCGTCCTCTGCGCACCTTCCAGTGCGCGCGTCTGGAGCCGCTGCTTCTCTGTGCCTCCGCCACCACAGCCCAAACTCATTCCCCCAGCGTGCGCCTGGCTTCCCAGGGTTTCGTCCAGAACTGGGGTTCAGTGCAGTCGGAACTGGGGTTCAGCACGGTCCTGAGCTTATGTCTCCTTCCCGCTAGGGCAGTTCAGTGGCGCAGGCAACAGTCCGTCCTTTGCGCCCCTTCCCGTGCGCGCCTCTGGAGCTCTGCCTTCCCCCGCTCCTCTGTGCCTGCGCCCCACAGCCCAGATTCATTCCCCCAGCCTGCGCCTGGCTTCCCAGGGTTTCGCCCGGAACTGGCGCTCAGTGCAATCGGAGCCGGTGCTCAGCGCACTCCGGAGCCTTTATCTCCTTCCTGCCAGTGAACGCCGGCCAGGCCGTCAGCCGCCCCTTCCTCTCCGGCTCCATCCTCCCCGCAGGCGCGCGTGCTCGTGTCTCCGCCAGTTTCTCCATACCTCAGGCTTTTACGGCTCCCCCGATTGTCCCCGTGTCCTTCTCCTTCCCCCCAGCTGTGGGCATTTCAGTCTGCCAGCTCTCCTGTGGTTCTGGACGATGTCCGTTCTGACCTCTAGTTGTGCCTTTGAAATTGTTGTGCCCGGCTGCAGGTTAGGTGTTTCACCTATGCCGCCATCTTGGTTTCTCTCAAGTCTTCTTTATTTTTTAACCTCTATGAATGGTATTATCCAATTTTTCTGGCATGAAATCTGGGAATCATTCATGACCCCTCATTTTCCCTCTTGCTCCAAGTCCAATCTATCAACAAGTCCCATATCTTTTGTCCTTCCTCCCCAGCTCACTCCGCAGCCTAAGCCAATGGCCTCTTTCTTACAGAAGACTACATATGGCTCTTGACTAGTCCCCAATCTTCTATACTTGTTCCTTCCACATCACTTTCCACATATGGACAGGGTGACCTTTTAAAAATATAAGTATGTTCACATCACTCTAATGCTCAGTATAGTCCAAGGGCCTTTCTATACACTCAGAACAAATTCCAAACTCCTCCCCATGATCTGCAAGGCCTCACACCATCTGGTGCCTGACCACCTCTACAACCTCACCTGCTCCACCTCACAAAGGCACTCCAGCCCTGAGCTCCTGGTTCTTCAAAGTGAGCGGGCCTTGCCCCATCTCCAGGCCTTTGCACTTGAAGTTTCTTCTGCCTGAAACAGTTTCAGATATCAGCAAGACTTGCTCCCTCACTTCAGTCAAGGTTCTGCTCAAATGTCATCTCCAGAGAAGTGACATCCTCTTTAAAATAACATTCTCTCCAACAACCCCGACTCTTGTTCCTGCTTTTAGCATTCTTCATAGCATTAGCATTATCTGGCATTATATCATAATGATAGATAGATAGATGATAGATAGATAGATAGATAGATAGATAGATAGATAGACTCACAGTAAGATAGATAGGATACATAGAGATAGATAATAGGGATAGAGATAGTATATGATAAGGTGTGTAGAGGGATGAATGGGTGAGTGGATGGATGAATAGATAGATAGAGATTTAGAATAGATAGAGATAATGGGAGGGAGAGAGAGAGAGAGAGAGAAATATGGCATCAGGATTCTATATCATTCTCGAGGTAATTGCAGTGTGCAGCCAAGATTGAGACTCACAGGACTAGAAGGTGAGAGCTAAATACACAGACTGTCAGCTGCTGGAATGATATTGGAATATTTACTCTACCGATGATCAATTTGGTTTTGTGATGCTGAAGAGATAGCTCAGACTCCCTCTAACTCCAATACAGTTTGGATAAATGTTCAAAAGCAAAGAAGGTTAAGTTCAAAAGTTGTGTTTCTCTTCCACAATGTACCTTTTCTAGAGGAGGGAGGGCATGGTTGTAAGAGCCGGGCACCTTCGCTTTGAATCCTGGCTCTACCATCGGGCCAAGTGACATCTCTCCGTAACTCAGTATTCTCATCTGTAAAATTACAAGAATGACAATAATTTTCCTCATGGAGTTGCTGAGGGAATAAATGAATTCTGCATAAAGGGCCCAGAGAAGTGCCTGACTCAAGCTAAATGTTCTGAAAGTGTTTGCTGCTATCTTCGAGGGAACGACTCTCAAGCAGAAAATGCCCATGGAAAATTCCTTTGGCCAATGGGTTTAGAAAGTAGCTAGGAGGATTGAGACAGGCCGTTTTCTCTGATACTCGTAACTCCACTCAAGAACAGAGTTGGTTAATGATTAGACCCTATAAAATTTTCCATGTCATGTGCCTTTTCCCCACCAGGCAAGAGAAAGTAATTAAGAATTATGGGAAGCAGATTCAGAGAGAGGAAAGCATGCCTTTCTAGGGACAAGCTCCAAACCCGAACGAGGTTATTGGCACAGGTGTCTCCTGCAAATAAATTAATGGGGAAGCAGATCCAATCATTAATCTGTCATCCAAACTTGGTGTTTAGAGTCATTTGGGGAGATGGGGCTTCCTTTGCCCAGCCTTGGTGGTGTCTGGAGCAAAGAGTAGGAAGCTGAGTGATTTCATTAGGATAACAAGGCTGTTAAAGAACAATCTAGCTCTTTTGATGGTATTTATAAAGCATTTCAAAGAAACTGTGTTCTGACAGCTGCTGTCAGTCTCTTACGCAAGAACTGTGGTGTTTTATGAATAACATGGGGGAGCTGTTATTGTCTTTATTTGTAAAAGTTTTACACATACTAGGAACTTATCTTGAACTAGAGGCCCGGTGCACAAAATTATGCACAGGTAGGGTCCTTAGGCCTGGCCAGCGATCAGGGCCGATCCGTGGGGCAACTGGCAGAGCAATTGTGTGTGTGTGTGGGGGGGCCTGCTGGCACCTGCCTTGGCCAGCCTGATGATGCCTGATTGCCAGCCCCGCCCCCTGCCGCCAGTTGTCTTCCTCTGACGGGGCTGGCCTGGGGCCTGCGGGCTGGGGACAGCTCCTACATTGAGCGTCTGCCCCCTGGTGATCAGTGCGCATCATAGCAATCAGTCACTCAGCCGTTCAGTTTATTTGCATATTAGGCTTTTATTATATAGGATAGCCACAAACTTTCCAAAAACAAATACCCCTAACTAAATGTGTGAGCTACCCTGGCATGAGGCTTTGATGGAACAAATATGATAAATGCTAAATTACATGGTGTCATATGTACTTTTGTAAATGGCTGCAAGTCCTTTTTGATGAAAGATGGTAGACAGCGTGGCTCGTGTGGCTCAGTAGTTGAGCATGGACCCATGCACCAAGAGGTCAATGGTTGGATTCCCAGTCAGGGCACATGCATGCTCGATCCCCAGCAGGGAGCATGCAGGAGGCAGCCGTTTGATGTTCCTATCTCTCTCCCATCCTCTCTCTCTCAAATCAATTTTTAAAAATCTATAAAAAAGGTGGTAGACAAAATGACATTCTCAATTATCTGCATGTGGGTTACCCACCACCATTTCTATGTTGGTTTCTTTAGATTGAGCTTTTTTTTTTTTCCAGATGGAATATGAATCATCAGAATATACAGATGTGTCATTTTTTAACAGAAAAATATACAATTATGCAGAAATCATTGTTGCACAAAATGTGCAATAGTGTCAAAACTAAATATGAGAGGTTTTTAATTAATGTAATCTGTGGTTGTCCATGCCCTTATACCTCCCTGGTTTAGCTAATCGAGAATTGATTGTATGTAAGTCAAATCATGGAGTAATTTCTTCCCACTCTTGAGTAGTATAGAGAATGTAGTGCCTTTGGGCTCTACTTTGATTTTACAGGGCAGAGAATTTATCCACTTGACTTACCATTTGGGGATTATCCTTTATCATAGATGAACCTCATTCTACCTGATACAGTTTAATTTTGCTTCTTCCTAGTGGAACTCAGGAAATATTAGATTGAATTTATTTTATTTTATTTTTTTTAGAAAAAGTTTGAAAATACAGGCTAGAATTCAGAACAAGGATTCACTGCAGACCTCAGGTATGCACACATGTCCTGTCCCCTATTACCTTAGTTAGTCAAGAGTTGCCTGTGTTTTCTTTTTCTCAGCCATGACCAGTTTCAATGCTAGAGAGCACCTCATCCTCAAATGCTAATCTTGTGGTTCTAATGGCAGGCAATTTGGGTAAGGAAATTGGCAGAGTATTTTAAATTTAACCAGTTAACTGCCATGATATTTTGAATGTAATTTTAAAAGGCCCGCCCCGCCACCTGCGTTTATAGAAGCTTATGGTATACAAGTGGTTAAAATAGAAGTTCCTGTTGCTCTCCTGCAGAACAGTAAAACCCTTGAAAGTACTTCCTTGGAATATGAATGAAGAACCAATGTCATCAGAACTATAATTATCCTATGTAATTAATGGCAGACATTAAAACATGTGGCCACACTTTCTATCCATGTTTGACATAGAACCAAAAGAGCTTTTTACTTGGAGTGAGAAGATGTGAGTGCTAATCTTGGCTCTTTGAATTACTATCTATATAACCTTGGGGAAATCACTTAGCCTTCTTAAGTTTATCCACTGAATTTAGCAAATGATAATGATTAATAATGATTTGTAGTGGTGATGTGAGTATTAAATAATAGAGATGGAAATATTTACCTAAATTCTTGTACATAGTGGTTGCTTTATAAAGTTCAGACAATCTAATCTAATTAGCATTATATTCATGAGAGTTTAAAGACAGGAGTTAGTACTCAAGTTCTATTCAATCACGCACAGGGTGTCTTTTGTCCATACGTCTGTGGGAGCAATGGAGCCTGCCACCGTTCCTCTTAAAAAACCAGCTTAAGGGGAAAAAAATCAATGATCATAATCTGCCCAAGGATACATAGCAGCTAATCTCTTAACCCTTGAGTGTGTGAAACCATCCAATACCAACAACGTTCACATTTTTAGATAAGCTGCGGAACAAAACACATTTTATCAAAAGTTTGGCTGAGATTTTTCTGTAACAGACTACCTCCAAGAAATGTCTGTGCTTACAAAAACGTTCTACAAAGAGGACACAGAAATTGTCCTCTGCATCCATTCACTTCCACCCCTTTTGGTGTCTTGTGAGTCTGGCCTCTGGCGTGAGTTATGACATTGGGGACAGCAAAATTGCACCTCAAAGAACTGGGTTTTATGGGTTCAGTAAGGACCAGAAGTGAATTCAAGATAATAGGAGTCTGGGGAAGACATGAGGAAAGTATGGTGGGATAGGACGTGTTTTTGTCTTAATTACAGTAGTGTTCAAGCCATGCTATTCAATTCAGAGGTGTAAATAGAAGAGAGGCAGACAGAAAAAATCTGATATTAAAATTAATTTCCCATCCAAAGCACCTTTATCATCCTCAGGTACCAACCCTTATATATGGCCCAACTGATCCTACCATAGTCTTCCACTCTCTCCTCAGCTGGTGCCCTAGCTTATGTCTCTATGAGTGAAGGTTTGGGGTAAATATATATACCCCAACCCCCATATATACTCTATATGTATGTATGTGTGTGTGTGTGTGTGTGTGTGTGTGTGTGTGTGTATACACACACACACATACATATATATATACTAGAGGCCCGGTGCATGAAAATTCATGTACTGAAGGGGTGTCCCTCAGCCTGGCCTGCCCTCTCTCACAGTCTGGGAGCCCTCAGGGGCAGGAGGCCACCTGGCGATCAGGGGAAGGCAACGCCCCCATCACACCTCTGCTGCTGCCACTGCTGGCAGCGCAAACCTCGGCTGGCCCTGGTTACCTGAGCCTCAGGTGGTCCTGGGCGGCTGGGCAGCCGCCATCTGAGGCTTGCCTGAGCCTTGGGCCAGCCCTGGGCGGCTGGGGAGCTGAGGGGACTTCAGGACTTCAGAGGCATGTGTGCGGAGCGGCTAGACCTGCCTGGGGACAGGCCCAGCTGTGCTGCGCCTGCTGCCCCAGCAGGGCTGAGGGGACTGGGCACCGCCATCTTTTTGAGGGCGTGACAGTTAATTAGCATATTCCCTCTTTATTGGCTGTGGGTGTCACCATCTTTGTGAGGGCATAACAGTCAATTAGCATATTTCCTCTTTATTAGATAGGATATACACATACATATATACACTGAGTAGCCAGATTATTATGATCTCTGAACGCATAATAATCTGGCCACTCAGAGAGTGTGTGTGTGTGTGTGTGTGTGTGTGTGTGTGTGTGTGTATGTATTAGAGGCCCAGTGCATGAATTCGTGCATGGGTGGGGTCTGGCCAGTCTGGCCAGGGGGAGGGGACATGGGCTGTTGGCCAGCCTGCCTGCTAGTCGAACTCCTGGTCGAGGGGACAATTTGCATATTAGCATTTTATTATATAGGATATACACTGAGTGGCCAGATTATTATGCATTCAGAGATCATAATAATTTGCCCACTCAGTGTGATATATCACATACTATATACATAGTATGTATATTAGGTGATATAGGTTACGTATATTATACTTATTTTCTCTTTCGATCATAATGAGTTCTATGAAATAGGTGATATGAAATAGGTGATTTTATTCCAGTTTGATAAATTAGAAAAGTTCAATGATATTAACAATTATGAATAAATTCACAGAAATAATTAACAATAAAGCCAGTAGTTGAGCAAAACCAGCTATGTCAGACCCTAAAGGGTTTATTTATAAACTTCAGTGCTTTAGTCCTGGGAGTAAGTCTTAGCAGCCAGAATGTGTTTATTTTACCTCAGATGAGTTCTGAGCTGACCAAGTACATATTCAGGTACAGGTTCATACCTGAGACAGTAAAACTTGACTTCTGGCACATCTGAGGCTACGTAATACGCCCCTAATCTGGAGAGGCAGTATTATGTATTGGTTAACGGCATGGGGAGCAGCAGAATGATATGATTCAGATGTCTGCCCTACCATAGTAGCAATGTGTTCTTATACAAGTAACTCTGTACATCTCAGTTGCCTTGTCTCCAAAACAGATAAGGAATAGGAAACGTACCCTCTCTATTTGCCCTGGGGTAGCCGGCAGCCTTTCAGATGGCCCAGAATGATCTTTGCCTCATGGTATTCAATTTGGGTGTAATCCCCTTCCCTTCAGTGTGGGCTGGACCTAGTGATTTACTTTTAGCAAAGTTATGAGATGTCACTCTGAGATCAGGGCACAAAGACCATTGCTTCCATCTCAAGAGCTCTCTCTTCATTCTCTTGCTAGCTCACTATTTTAAGGGAAACCAAGGGTCAAGCTGTGAGCTGCACTGTGGAGAGGCCCATGGACAGAGGAACCGAAGTCTCCAGCCAACAGCCAGTAGGGATCTGAGACCAGCCAACATCCATGTGAGTTTTCTTGGGAGCAAATCTGCCCCAAGTTGTTTCCCTGAGTATAGCCTTGGGAGAGACCCTGGGCTGACATCTTGACTGCAACCTTTTGAGAAATCCTGGGAAGTCAGTTGTATCAAGATTTCTGACCCCAGATGCTGATTAATAATGAAGGTGTGTTTGTTAAAGCCATTTCATTGGGTATCATTTGTTACACAGCAATAGATGACAAATACACCTGGGCATAAAAAGGAATAAAGTATATGAAGCATCTGGTCCAGTGTGACCAACACCTCCAAAAATATAAGTTTAGTCATTTTAAAAATTAGGTTAAGGAGTAAATAGTAGAGAATGAGGCAAATATGGATGCTTTTAGGCAACCTTTTTCTACATCAAAATATTTTCTACAGCTCGCCATGACATTAGGCAGCCATATCTTTCCTTTTGACAGCTCACTATCCTAACGTCGCCCCCATAATTGGGAAAAGGAAAATTGACTCAACAATAATTATAATAATAAATGGCAAATTCACTTGCGCTTTTGCCTATCATTCAGATGTCACATTTGTCACTGGGCTTCTAGATATTGATGTGACCAGTGTCTTAGATCAATGGGCAGATGACGAGAATATGAATGATCATAACCACAAATGTCAACTTGATCCCTCTAAATGCACTCCGTGTCCTGGAGATAACCTGAAAGGGCACATCGATAGTTGCCACCTGCTATGTCTCTGGTTGCAAACACTATCAGAAAATGTGGCATTTCTAGAGCAGGGAAAGAAGCTGAGTGCAATGGCAGCCTGACATTCCATAACAGATCAGGACACGTCATCGTCCTGTTAAGTAATGGCAATTCTTCTCTGTCTTTGAAAGACAGACCGGTGCAGTCTCCCTGTGTCCATGGGTCAGAAGGCTACAGTGCTCTTCCTCCCAGGTGAGGTCTGAGCTGACCACGTACATGTTCAGGTTCAGATATGAGCTGACCAAGTATATATAGTCCCTGAGGTCAAAGAACCAGTGGTACTTTTTGTGAGTGGTTCCCAGCCACACAACCTGCCCCCAACTACCGAGGGCAAAAGTGGAAAGTCGTGACCTCATACTACAGAATGGGGGAAAGCCTGAATTGGTGAAAAGTCTAGGTTTATACTGGTAGCACACTTGACAAGAAATGCAGTTTAGTGCATTTTAATACACAGAGTCACTCCAACTAATTGCCAAAATAAAGTTTGCTCCCTCTCGCTTTAATGAACGGATTAGCAGCACAAGCATCAGCATCACCATTTGCATAAGATTAATTTGCTAAAACCCCTTTAAAAAGGTGTTCAAAGGAGCTTAAAGTTACTCACTGCCTATTTACATCATAAATTTGCTAAGTAAACCTTTATTTCTAAGGAAGGAAGGCAAAAGTGAATCATTAGTCCAGCATCACAAAATCCTAAGAGAGTGAAGTCTAGGTGAATATGTTTTGCCCATACAGGCTGGTAAACATATGTCTATGAAGTTAGCACCCAGTAAGCTGAGAGTACAGATAGTTTGTTAAGCATTGGGCCAACAACAGAATGTAGATGAGTTTTGAAGCTGATTTGGCATTCCCTGAATTAGTAAAGTTTCATTATAATTGACTAGAGGCCCAATGCATGAAGATTCGTGCAAGAATGGGCCTTCCTTCCCCTGGCTGCCAGCACCGCCTTCGCTCAGGCCCAGAGCTGCCTTTCCACCTTCCCACATTGCCCAGAGGCCCAGAGCAGCTGGGGCGGTGTGGAACGCCTGCGTCATCACCATGGCGATGACGCAAGTGTCCTGTCCCGCCCCCAGCCGCTCAGTGCCTGTGTTTGCAAACTAACCCACCATCTTTGTTGGGTTAATTTGCATGCTCACTCCTGATTGGCTGGTGGGCATCACGAAGGTATGGTCAATTTTCATCTTACTCTTTTATTAGTGTAGATTTTATGGGTGATAAAGCTGGTAGAACTGTGTTGAAAAATGTACCGAAAGGTGGAGTACATAGTAGAAGAATACAAATATAAACCTGATCATAAGTACTGGTAGTCTTTAATATGAAAATTGTTTACCTATACTCTTAAAAATTATGATTACATGGAATAATTTGCTGTTTAAATGCTGACAGTACTCTCCAAATTTTCCTTAAATTCAAGGCAACACTAATTAATATGTTAATAGGGTTTGTAAAATGATATTCAATAAGCTAACTCTATAATTCATCTGAAAGAAAGAAGATGTAAAAGAAAAACCAATATATTTATTTTAAGTAGAAGACTTTGGGAGTAAGGACAGCAGCTTCTGCTACCAGATGTCAGAATGTTTTTTAAAATCTTAGTAATTAAAACACCATGGGATTGTTTCAGGAAAGAATGGATTAGTGAAACAGTGGAGAGAATTGAGAAACAGACTAGTGTATGCATGGAAATTACTTACAAAATAACTGTGGAAATTTAGATCATGTGGAAAGAATGGATCAACAAATTGTGTTGGGAGATTAACTATCCATTGTAAACATAAAAAGTTAGATGACCGACTCACACAATTCACAAAAATAAATTACAGATAAATTAAAGCACTGACAGTTAAAAATACAAGTGTTGGAAGTATTTAAGGAGCAGAATATACAGATAACTTTCTTAAGCAAGACATAAAACGGAACTGGATAAATTTGACCAAATCAAAATGTATAACCACTGGGTCAAAAGAAATCATAGCAAAAGCCCAAACCTGGGGAAACATTATTTACAACATTACAGAGTAAAGAGCAATAATATCCAAAATACGTAAAGAATTCTTATGAAGCAATAAACAAAGAACTCAATAAAACTTAGTCTAACAACAGGCATGGGCAACTTACAGAAAATTCAATGTAAAATGTTCTCAGAGGCAGCTGGATTAGATGTTGCTCAGTCATAGGAGTGAGCAGATGAAGGGACTTGAGCTGGGTCTTGTGTGTCACGGGAATGCTAACTAAACAGCGCATGAGTCTTCCCCATCTTTATGTCCCTAGCATCTAGCAAGGGGGCTAAACATTCGATGAGCACACCGCCACTTCAGTGGCCAAAGTAATTTGTGCTCTTCATTTCCCTGTAAACACGCTGAATGTTGCCCACTACACGTGATCTCCTAAAGGCGTGGGCTACTTATGCCTGAGGGTCCTTGACCCACCCAGCTGAGTCCAAGGCATATCCACAGTTAGCTGTGTCTGCTCCCAAACCATAGTTTAAAATAAGTTCCTTAAATATTATGAAAACTAACTAAATATTTGTGAGGCAAAGAGCTCTTTCTAAGAAAAATCTATTTATTCTTTGGAAAACTTAATGAAGACGAGTGACTCAACATGTTGTAAAATAAAAGGGAGGGAAGATAACATAAAAAGACTGGGTGAAATGACAAACATGGAGAAGTTTCCTGCACTCAGATTGTGTCACTCATGTCTCTATGTTTTTGTAGCATTTTAATGAGACATAGTCTTGGGAGGACATTCTGGATGTGATTTATGCAGGAAAAAACACTGCTAAATAGTGGACTGACATCCAAAGAAAGGTTTAAAAATGGTCAAGTTCACTTGTTAGTACCCAGTTATACATGTTAACTGTGTTTGAGATAGAATATTAGAAAAATAAAAGTAGTAAGAGTAAATGTTCATTGAATGACTTACCATCAAAAAGGTTAAACCATAGTTAGCATTTTAGAGCATTTGTTATTATAGTTATGAATATTTATACCTTATGCACAATATCATACAGTAATTGTTTACTTAACATTAATATATATTGTTCATATTGTTAAAAGTTCACAAAATTGTAATTTTAATGGCTTCCTAAATATTTTATTATGTATTATAATTTCCTTACTCAATCTAGTGTCAGACATTTAGCAAGTTTCTATTTTTTCACATTAGCCATTGTGAATATTTTTAAATATATTTTGGACTATATCTTTAAGATAGATTCTCTGAAGTGAAATTAAGAGGTCAATGGAAAACATCTAAAATAAGAGTTTTTTTCTGATTACTATAAAAATAATTCAGGTGCTTTTAGAAAATGTGGAAAAATATAGAAAAATATGCAAAAAGACACCAAGGCATATTTTAATTGGTATATTTCCTAATATTTATTTCAAATATTCAATATAGTATTATTAACTGTAATCACCATACTTTCTATTACCCCCCATGAATTACTTATTTTATAACTGAAAGTTTGCATCTTTTGATTTAGTAGTTCTTAAATTTATTTAAACCATAATCCTAATCAGACTGTATATATAAATATAGTTTTGTAGCCTATTTTTAAATCTGTATTACAAATATTTTTTTTGCATATCATTACTTACATTTATCAATATATCTTTCCTATATGCATATTAACATTTCTTATGACCATGAACTAATTCCTTGGGGAATCTTCCCTGGTGTATGGCTTTGCAATGGAACCTCCATAGGAAACTGTTCTTTAGTATTTAAAGTCAGTTTCCGTTGCCATTGTGCAAAGGCTGGTGGGGAGAAAAATGCAAACAATGCCAGCATCCCCCACAGAGATATTCATCATTTCTGCTCATCTGTCATTGTAGACGATCCTGGCTACACCTCCTGGCTGAGTTTTAAAGGCCCCGATGGGTCATTGTCACATACCTGTAGGATTCTGGGACTGCTTGAGTATTGATTTATCCATTTTGGAATTCCTTCCCATTGATTTATTAGGCCCATACATCTTCTGGAGGCCAGCTTCTGTCTATGAGAGGTGGCTGAAATAGCGTTTCTCCATCATGCATTTTATCGCTCCCTGACATTCATTTACTGACTCCTCTATTGGCCCAGTGTTAGTATTAATGCTAATGGGTGTTACAGTCTGGCCTCCGTCTTTGTGTGTTTTTGGCGTTGCCAAGTACAACACAGAAATGAAAATAAAATATCAATATCAAACTCGTACCGGAATAGAGAGCATTGTGAGCAATCCAGTTTGCATGCCCCTTAAAAGAAAGGAAGAACAGGAATAGAAATGGGTCCATACAAGAAATAGAATACATTGCTCAAAAGCATTTATTATAGAAAACATTCCAAGTTGTGTTTACTAAAAAATTGGGAAATTTGGGGGAGGGGTTGGGGGCCGAGGAGGAAGTTAAGACAGAATGACCTCATTCATAGTCATGGCAGAGATTTGCAGGAAAATCTAGCCAGTGACAGGATTCTGGTCCTGCTTAGCTCAGGTACAGAAATCAGAGCTTCTGCCTCAAAGAGAAAACAGGAAATCTAAGGGTACAGCATTTATTTATATTTACTGCTCTTCAGTCTATACCCAATAGGGACCTTCTTAGTTGGTTCCCAGTGTGAGGCAATGGAGCCCTCGCAAACTGAATTAAAGTCAGCTTTTAGACACCAAAGGACGCTGGGCAACTAATTCATCCTCCCTGTCCCCCCAGTTTCCAAATTTCTTAAACGAGGGAGAAAAAATAACAATTTTGGACCAGGGAACTAAAGCACCTTGAATCATGTACCCAAGTTGCTTCCATCAAAGACCCCAACCTCTTGCTGCTTGGCCTTGGAGTGAGTGGGCACTCAGTCATGAGGACATAGTGGGTCCAGAACGGTGGCCATGTCCCCGCTGCCCTGTCTCCTCGTTGCGCCGAGTAGGTGTTTTATGGTTGCCGGTTGGAGACTTTCCCCTCTGTGAGCTGAGTTGGACAACAACCAAAGGCCCTTCTTTCCCCCTGGGCTCTGTTAGCACCCAGATGGACAACAAAGGAGCTAGAGCCCCAGGGACAGTCCAGTGGCCATTGCCCAAGTGGCCTCCAGGCCACCACCGGGCAAAAATGTGTCTGTTCTAACTCAGAGGCCCTGTAGTCCTTCAGGGGGATTCCCTGGCCTAAGCAGACGCTTCTAATCCTCTTGCACCTCAGGAGGCCAGCCTCGCTTAACACGGAAATTCATATGCTGCAGAAATGTAAATACCCTGAATGAGGTCTGAAACAGCTTCTGAGTTCTCAAAAGATAAACAAATTCAGATTGTATCTTCTTTTTACTGCATCCAATTAAACGCTTAGTACTAGGACCCACTGCACCAGGCGGGAGGGTTTAGGTAACAGGCTCCTGCTTGGCCACACCCACCTGGGTGAGGAGCCTAGGAAGTCCCCAGAGACCATGCTCCTCCCTCTAGACCAGTGGTCGGCAAACTGTGGCTCGCGAGCCACATGTGGCTCTTTGGCCCCTTGAGTGTGGCTCTTCCACAAAATACCACGTGCGGGCGCGCACGTACAGTGCGATTGAAACTTCGTGGCCCATGCGCAGAAGTCGGTTTTCGGCTCTCAAAAGAAATTTCAATCGTTGTACTGTTGATATTTGGCTCTGTTGACTAATGAGTTTGCCGACCACTGCTCTAGACGGTTTCAAATGGAAGAATCTAGCATTGTCCACCCACATGGTCCTGAGTCGACTTTCCGGACCTGCCTGGATCTGTCCGGGCTTCTCCCTAGGGTCCCGCCTCCTGAGGGGACTGGAACATGATGTGCTCACCCCTGGGCCCAGGGATGCTGCTTGTGAACGAGCTGCACCCAGACCTCGGGTGGAGGGCTGTCCCTGCAGGTGTTCCTGGGCTGCTCCCAGCGAGACTCGGAGCTGGGGTGGGAGGAGAAGGGGGCAGGCCCCAGGCTGGGGGGCCGGGCTGGGGCAGGCTCTCTTCCTGTGTCTGTGTTTTACCTGGAACTTCAGGAAGCCCGGGAATGCTACACTTGATATTGTTCTTCCACTTTGTTACGAAGGGATACCCGTGAAAGTAAGAGAATGCAATGTATTATTTTAAACAATTTCTAGATTGATTTGTAAGCTTTTATTGATTGGTTTTTAGGGATTGTGAGCTTCCATTTGTATCCCTACTCCTGGCACAACCAGTGTACAGGGGAGACACGTGAAGACAAATCACATAGAAAGCCAAAGCGGTGCTCCTCAGACTGCGCATAAAAGTCACCCGTCTGCTTGTTAAAAATCTAATTCCACGCCCAAACCCTCCAGATATTCAGGTTCATTTGGCCTGATTTGGGGCTCAAGAAAGTGCCTTTTTTACTCAAGTCCCAAAGGTCTTTCTGGATGGAGTGGTTCAATGGCCACCTCTCAGGTGACAATGACCCGGAGCTCCTTGGTGGAGTCGATGATTTCACTGACAACATGCACCAAAGAGCAATTTTCAGTCATTATCTGAGCGAAGTGAAAAATGGACTTTTATACAAAACCAGAATTAAAAAATCGAGAGGAGTGTTGTCCCTGATGAAGGAAGCGCCCCTTGGAGGTGAGCCACTTATCTTAAGCAGGCAGCTGTTGCCCACAACATTCTGACACTGATCGTTTCAAATTGCCTTTGGAGGTGGATTATGAGCCACATCAGAAAGCCAATCTCATTATTTCACATCACAGTTTGCATTTGACAAAACACAGCATTACCCAGAAGGATGATGCATATTACTTCGCAGATTTAGTTCCTATGTTTTCCAAGTCAAATACGTAATAAAAGAAGATCTATTACATAAACACACCTGTCTATGTCAGCCTCCTTCGGAAGCGGCACTGCAGTGACAATGAAGACAGGAAACTGGCATAAATCTGCCAAAAGAAGAAAGTGGGAGAGGAGGTGCAGGACCCAAACAGGAATCAATCCTTTGCAAACTGGAAAGTGGGTGGAGAAGTGGCCTTGGACTTGGCAGACCCGAGAAAGCTGAAACCTGGGCCTGTCTTGAGGGAAGCGAGGAGAGAGGCTAGTTTTACCTGAGAGCCTGGTCTCAGGAAGGAGGGGCAACAAGCACCGAGGAGTCAGGGGTGTTGGGTGGAGGTGAGAGAAAGAGGATTTTTTGAAAATGTCTTTAAGGAGCAATTAAACCTCCCAGACCCCTCTGCCCCGCCAGGCAACAGCTCTTCCCTAACCCAGAAGAAGACGTGAGGATCACTCTCTGAGATCCCCGTCCAGACAGACTCTGCATTCTAGACTACAGGTCTGCAAGGCAAGGATGGAAATCCTTACTAAATGGCTCATTAAGGCCTGGCCAGCATGGCTCAGTGGTTGAGCGTTAACCTATGAACCAGGAGGTCACCGTTGGATTCCCGGTTAAGGCACATGCCCAGGTTGCGGGCTGGATCCCCAGTGTGGGGCGTGCAGGAGGCAGCCAATCAATGATTCTCTCTCATCATTGATGTTCTTATCTCTCTCTCCCTCTCCCTTCCTCTCTGAAATCAATAAAAAAATATTTTTTAATAAAAATAAATAAATAAATAGGCCATTAAGTGAAAGGATGCTGACCGCTGAGACCCCCAGCTCCTTTTCACTTAATGACAAAAATGCAGACTTAGGTCTGCCAGGCGGGAGACTGTGGAATGTGAGTAATCCAAGGGAAAAGACAAGGATAAAATAAGATTCTGACATGGGGGATCCCCAGAGAAATGGGCTAGTCCCCACTTCACCTTATGGTAAAGCTGTCAGTCAACAAGCCCACAAGGCTTCCAGTGAGCTTCCTAGTGACTCATTCTGACATACACTGAGTGGCCAGATTATTATGATCTCTGAATGCATAATAATCTGGCCACTCAGTGTATATTCTATATAATAAAAGGCTTAATATGCAAATTGTCCCCTCGACCAGGAGTTTGACCAGCAGGCAGGCCAGCCAACTGCCCATGTCCCCTCCCCCTGGCCAGGCTGGCCAGACCCCACCCATGCACGAATTCATGCACCGGTCCTCATACACACACACACACACACACACACACACACACACACTCACACACTAACACACTGAGTGGCCAGATTATTATGCGTTCAGAGATCATAATAATCTGGCCACTCAGTGTATAAACAGGTAGCTAGCTAAGAGAACACCTGGCACATGAAGAACGTTTACCAGGAAAGACAGAGATTAACAGCAAGGAAAGCGGGGAGGAGAGAGGCAGCGCAGAGAACTGATAAAACACTGTAAAACATATGACAATATGTCTTGAAAATTCTGTGGTTAATATCCAGTGATTTGCAGGCGCAAGGATGACATTGGCGATGGATGCCAGGCCTGGAGTAATTAAACAATGTCAATGGTCAAGGAGGCGGGAATCAGTTCAAGCCCAGCTGGAGCATTTAGCTGTTTTACTGCTGCATCCTTCCAGGCCTCTTCCAGCTTATAAATATTAATTTAGGTACTACCAACAAGGACAGTAAACGGACTTAGGCATAAAACTTCCTGTCAGGGGTGATTTACATCCGATAAAAGGGGAGCAGGAGAGGGAAAGCCTGCATGGCTAAGTTTATGATAGACAGTGAAATAGGACTATCAACCTAGAAAGGCTTTCCTCGTCGCGTGGGCTGCGTGGGCTGTGTGGGCGTCTCCCCTCTCCATAAGCAGCGCGCCAGCGTGGCATTGTTTGCTTTATCAGTGCCTCACACTGTTGAGAAAGAGTTCCTACCACGTTGCTAAATGAACTTGTACTGATTTATAGGCACAAGGCCTGTGCACACAAGAGATCATTAGGACTTAAAAGATAATAGTGCCAGCGAGACAATGAAAACTGCTCTCACCACTTATATTTCAAGAGTGCATAACTTCTATCCTTGACACATCCTGTGATGGAGGAAGAATTTGTTTGAAAGAACATCTGGACTAAGAGTCTACACAGGAGTGACTAGATGCAGGGAACTCTGGTGCCATCTTACCTCGCATGCAGCCCAGAACTATTTGTTAAACTCTTATAACTTCCAACATGAAAACGGTTGCTGACTTGGTTGTATTATAAAAGTACTAGAGGCCCAGTGCACGAATTCGTGCACCAGTGGGGTCCCTCGGCCTGGCCTGCGAGATGGGGCTGAAACTGGCTCTCCGACATTCCCCGAGGGGTCCCGGATTGTGAGAGGGTGCAGGCCAGGCCGAGGGACCTCACTGGTGCACAATTGGGGCTGGGGAGGGACGTGGGAGGTTGGCCAGCTGAGGAGGGACCGCAATCGGGCTCCAGGGCATGTCTGGTCTGTATTTCTCAGTCCCGATCGGCCAGACCCCAGCAGCAAGCTAACCTACCAGTCGGAGTGTCTGCCCCCTGGTGGTCAGTGCACATCATAGCGAGCGGTTGAGTGGCCTTAGCATATCATTAGCATATTACGCTTTGATTGGTTAAACCAGTGGTCGGCAAACTGTGGCTCATGAGCCGTGGTTTGCTGCTCTGTTGAGTAATGAGTTTGCCGACCACTGGGTTAAATGGATGACCAGACACTTAGCATATTAGGCTTTTATTATATAGGATAACTTCACTCTTGCCTCTCACATTCTAACTTTGTCCTGAGGTCCAATGAGGTTATTGTCTAGGCTCACTTAAAAAGCTGGAGGTCACACCAAGGCATATATGAACCACTATGCCCATTCCGCATTGGTTCCCCATAAGTGGAGCAGACCTTCCCATAAGGGAAGATGATGCCCTTAACCAAATTTTCTCCCATCGCCTTGTTCCTGTTAAATCATGAAGGAGAGAAATAAGCTGAACACGATCTTTTTTAAATAGACAAGGATGGAGTTTCTGTAAGGAGTGGAAGATGGATAGAGCCCATGATTAAAAATAAATAAATGGTGAGGTTGCCTGAAGGTCCACATGGAGAGCACGCCAAGATTTTAAAATAATGGGGCTGCGTATGAGGCAGAAAACCCCGGGTGAGGATATATACTCCTAAAGAGGATAGTGTGGTCGAACAAAGCTTTGATGGTAGAATTAACATGAAACAAAGGCCCTCTGAGAAAGATCAGTCTGCAAAGAAATGAAGAATACATAAAACTTTGTTTAATTTATGGAATTTATATGCTGCTGACCAGTAAGTATGAAGTTCCATTCCCTGGGCCCCCACTATCACTCATGTATTCCTTGTCAGTAAATGTGATGCACTCAGAACATAACAGCCACGGCAATATTTCCGTTCCCACTGCAGCTTTATTGCACCCATGGACCTCCGTAATCTTCCAATTCCCTCACTGTTAACATCTGCTGGAACATTATGGGTCCCAGCATAGCCAAGCTGCTCTGAATTACAGTTAGCAGAGTAGTTAATGCGAACACTATGATCCTTGATGCACCCGTGTTTGAAAAGAGCTTTATAAAGGGCACGGAGACTGCTTCCTTCAGGTTTTATGCCTCTCATACCTGTTCTGTGTCACCATCTCCTCGGCTTGGAGCGTGCCATTTGAAAAAGCACATAGTTTATTTTTATTGCTCAGTAAACACCATATTACATTCTGATATTTTCTTTTTTATTCCATAGCCTAAAATCACTTTTTTCCTAGCACTTCTTTAATGAGATGAAATTCTGTTGCAAGATAGGATTATAAGCATGTAGAGCAGGGGTCCTCAAACTTTTTAAATAGGGGGCCAGTTCACTGTCCCTCAGACCATTGGAGGGCCGGACTATAGTTTAAAAAAAAACTATGAACAAATTCCTATGCACACTGCACATACCTTATTTTGAAGTAAAAAACCAAAACGGCAAAAACACCCGTATGTGGCCCATGGGCCGTAGTTTGAGGATGCCTGATGTAGAGGTTTGAGGTAGGAAATTAATTACATTTCTGTAAAACAAAGATATTTCATCACCCAGTTAAGGTGCTTTGAATATTTTAAATCCAAATGGTCCTATACATAAGCAAAATAAAGACTTTGTTTACGGCTCTTGTTAATGAGGATGTATTCATTCTATAATGATGTAGTTAACATTATAAAAAAAAAAAACTTGGTCCTGAAGAACTATCTTTGTTATGGCCCAAAGAACATAAACATTGAGCATTACTGTAAAATAAACATATCATATATTGATTATCAATGTATTTTATATTAATGTAATTATTCATATCAATATTATAGGACATGCCATTTAACATGTTTAAATGTGGGCATTTATCTGATCTAGTTAATGCTATATAGTAAATGACTTGGTAAATATTAAGGATTATTCTTCCCCAGAGAATGTTGTCCCCAAAATTAAAATACTAAATTTGTCTTGACTTTCACAATTAAGTAAAACTGTATGTTAATCATTAAATATTAAGCAAAATCAGATGAGTTTATCAAGTTGTAATCTTTTTTGAGAGCATGAAATATGTCTTACTAGCAGAGTGTGGAGAGAGGTATTTTTAAACAAGTTAGTCAAATATCTGAGTGAATAAAGTATGTCCACATGTTAACTTTAACAAGCTTTCACATAACTTCCCTCCAAAGAGCAAGATGTTTGCCAAAGTGGGTGCCATAAGACAGATAATAGTCAGAGATAATAATTATATCTCATTTATTGCTCTATATGTTGTCTTTTGAATATTTCAATCGTTGTGTCATGTGGAACAGTCTGTGGATCTTAGAGGGCAGGTTATTATATGCTTAGCTTTTCCTGCAAGATTTCTGCCAGGATCTAAGCAAGATTAAGTCTTTCCTAATAGAAAGGTGTTGGGTTTCTCTCTCCCCCTCCCCACCCCCACCTCAGGAATTCTTATGTTCCTCCTTCCCCAGCAGAGAGCAGTGATAACCATGATTCCGAAAGTCTTTGGCCAGAAAATCTTTGCTTTGCACCTAGTGCCCTCTACTTGCTGGCCAGACTCTTTGCTGAGTCCCCTCGTCGCCCTTTAGTCAGTATCTCTTTGGCTAGATCTCTGGGTGTCTGCTACACATCTCCCTGTAGTGCGGGCCTATGGTTTGCAGGTGATCTGGGAAGGTATTGCCAAGTCCTACAGACGCCATGCCTGTAGGCCATCCATATTCTCATCTCTGTCATCGTCAGTGTTGTTGCCTTAGTTCTGAATCTCGTCCTCTGTCCCTTGGTTACTATACTAGTCTTCTCTATGTGCTTTTCTCCAAGTTTGTAATATTAAGAAATTTAAAATAATTCTATTAAAATGAGACTCCCGATTGGTTTTTCTTAGCTGGAGCCTTCTACTCTCCTAGTCCCATCTCTGCTGTTGCCCAGGGGTCTAAGATTCAAATAAGATGGGTGGGGGTTTTTTTCTTTCTTAAAATTTTCAGTGATTCTCTATTGCCTACAAATTATACTGAGAGGGAAATTCCTCAGAATGTTTACATGACTCCTACCCTTGACCCTCACAGCTCATTGTACCTTCACCCCCAAGGTCTTCACTCCCTGTATATTGTCCTGGTGCCCCTTTCTCCCAGGTACTGTTGACAATTATCTCCTCATGCTACTACTCCATCCAGTACACACACCTGTGATGGAATCCAGAAGACTTTATCATACTTATTGACTTAAAATCTGTCTCCCTGGCTACACTTAAAACCTCACTGAGGGCCAGGATGAGGCATAACATGGATCTACATTCTGGCAGTGGGTCCTGGGAAAAAGTAAATCTCAGAATTCTTAGAGATGGCACTCCAGTTCCACTCACTCAGTGGTTTAGCTCTTGTGTCACATCCTACAAGGATATGGCATATACTGGTTTATAGATCACACTTGGAACTGGATCATGGGGGGAATACAACATTTACATAAGAGGGGTTTTCCAGCCCAATTATACCAATCAAATATGGCCAGGCAGTTATTTTAATCGGATAGCAATTTGGGGGTCACGTGCAGATTTGAGTTACTCACATTATCTCCAGGTGTGAGTTATCTTTACCCATTTGAAGTTTTCTGCATTTGTTCGTGTCTGTTTCACTTTTTAAATTAGTCATTTCGTGACATTGCCTTGGTACAAGATACAGAATCCAAACATTCATTAATAAGCAAATAGAAATATAGTCGAGACAAAAACTAGCCTAGGAATAAAATACTGTGCGAAATAACAAGTGCTGTCACTGAAGATGACATTTAATAAAGAGGGGAGGTCCTGATAGAGTATGATAACCTTGGTCAGAAGTAAGTAGAGCTTGTGTGTGCACGTCGTCTCTCTCAGCAGACACTTGATGTGAGCTTCTCAGTGTATTTTCCATTCAAGATTTTGAGTGAGATGAACAAGAGTATCCAATGACGTTAAGGATGTTGATTCTTTACTCATCACTGATTAACTATAAGTTCCCCAGGAGAAGGAAAGTTGACAATTATCACTCTCCCGTCTATTCTGTTATTCCATTATTTTGTTATTCTCATGATTGACAGACCCTCAATTGCGTATTTTTTCATTTAAAAGATATTTGAGTACCTACTCAAGGAAGGAAGGAAAGAAGGAAGGGAGGGAGGGAGGAAGAGAAAGAAAGAGGGAGAGATAAAGGGAGGAAGGGAGGGAGGGAGAGAAGGGAGGGAGGGAAAGAAAGGGCAGGGATGGGATGAAGAGAACATTTTCCTTGCCTTTAGGAATACCAGTCTAGTTGGTCAATGATCAAGTCTTCCTTCAGTAGTTAAAATCTGCTTAACCCCTTGTCCCTGTATTGCTATAACCTTCACAGTTAGGGAAATCAGTGGCTCTTCTTGAGAATTTTGGGATAGCTCTGCCCTTAGTCAGAAAAAATTTGGAAAGACCCACCAGGTGTTCAAGGGTAGCTCCTCCACCTGTGGCCTGACTTGCTGCTCTGCAATCCCTCCTAGTGTTGGAGCCCCGCCCAGCCCCAGCCCTGACTATGGGGATCACCAGCTCCCCTTGCCAGCCCCCCTCCAGGCTGTCTGCATCTGTTGGTTACCTGCTCTTGTGTCTACTGGTTCTGGCTTCAGCATAGCCGGGCCGCCTAATGAACCAACCCCCCCTTTCCCTGACTGTCTGTCTCTGGAATTTTCCAGATCAGCATCCTGTCCTGAGTCTCTCTGGTCCGGGGTACGTAGGCCCAGGCCTTTCTTTAATTAAGAAGAATGCAAATGGTCCTACAAATCGAGGGCTGCTCACCAGTTGAGCTGACTGTGCATCACGTATTAGGGAGAGATGGCCGATTCCCTACAAGAGCAGGAATTTGAGGCATCCAATCCCGCCATCTTTGCCTGCCCCGAATCCCACAGTTCTCATCCAGAGATCTCGCCGCTCCTGTGTGTGTGTGGAAAGGCGACCGGGAGGATAAAGGATGACAGTCAGAAAGAAAGCATCTGACGACGCTGAAGACCACTCGCTTCTCCAGAGCAGCTTGCATCTCCCTGCCTGGGCTGCCAAGTGAAGGGTGTGATTAATGAAGAGATGTCAGGGAGATAATTCTTCCCAGCCAGGAAGAGTGGCAAACGTTTTTTTGTTTGTTTGGTTTTAGATTATTAGAGGTTGAGTGGAAAGAAAAGGAGAAAAGGGAGCTTGTCCTGATTGTAAAGGGGCCAAGAAGAAAAAGCGGTGCCACCACCGGCCCAAATGGGGACCCCACGCCCCCACCTGCACCTTCAGGACCTACCCCTTCCCGCTCGCCCCAGTTGCTGCGAGCTACCTCCCTTGTTATAAATAGCAGCACAGATGTTGACAGAAAAATGCTCCCTTAATTACCATACAAACGGCTTTACTTGAGTGAACCGTTTAAAGCAGCCTCCAAAGGAAGTTCACTCAAGCAATTCCGCAGATTATGGCTAATGAACAATATTTCCTCGCACCTATTTAGTGCTCATTAAAATGTAAAAGCCTTTCATTTTAAACAGACGCACAATAAATAATTCCCCTCTCCCTCTCAGTCTCTGGATAAAGGCAGGGAGGAGAGGGAGCTGAAGTAGCCCGCTGGCTGGGGGTGGGGGCGGGAGGGGATTCAAGGAGCAGAGCAGGGGGATGGGCAGAGGGAGACCCAATAAATAGCCCAGGGCTCATTAGTATCCCAGGAAGCCACAGCTTGTCTGGTGGGAGGATGTCTGTGTTTGGAGCTCAACAGACAGATCCCGGGACCCAGTCATCCAGGAGGGAGAGGCAGCCAGCCATGAACAAGGACAGCAGACAAAAGCTACCGTGGGGAATGCCGGGAGGCAGCCAGCGAGAGGCCAAGTCAGATAGAGCTGGGTGGCTAGAGCCCTGCCGAAGTCCTACCTTGCTGGTGCGGTGTGTCTTTAGACGGCCCCGTGTTTATTTTTGTCTTCGCTTATTTTTAGGGCTGAGGTTAGAAGATGAATGTCAGATAAACCTTGAGAGGCTACTTGTTGCGGTAGGACACAGAGAGGCTCTAGAAAATGCGTTCTTGTTCCCGATGACCTCAGGACTTGGATCAGATGACACGCATAACACGAGTGAGCGGGAAGGGGAGGGTGGTGGCAAACAGGTAGATATCCTGAGAACCATCCTTTGGAGGCAAACGGCAAAGGAAAGTGGACCAGGGACTTGGCCAAATATATGCCTTGAATGGATTTAAGGAACCTCTGCTGTGTATGGAAAAGCTTTTCCCCTTTAACAGAGCTCTTAACCCCAGAGATTGGTGGGATTTCAAAGTGATGAAAGAACGTTGGGGGTGATGCATATATAGGTAAGGAAAATCCCAAGAGCAGACTATGTCACCAAATTGACAGATGAAATGGACAGGACTAGTGTGTAATGAACTGTCTCAAACAGCCAATTTGTTGGATCCTGTGGGTTGCGTTAAGTTGGTTTAATGGTCAGGACGATGATCAAGATACTTTTTCTTCTTTTTTTTCCTCTTCTTTCTTTTTTTTTTTTTTTAACAGTGGACAAGGGATCTGGATTCTGTGAAGGAACATTGTCTTTCCAGCCAAAATTGACAGTATACCTTTTGACTTGAAATCATCATTTCAAGTGGAAAAGATGACTGAAAACCACTGTCTTTTGTTCTAGACGGTACCCATTTATTACGCACGTCTTGAGTGACAGCTATTATGCCACGTGTGGAGGACACAGACATGAATAAAAGATGTCCCTGTAAGGAACCCACAGACATATAACAAGCCATGATGCTGTTGTAGTCATATGGACAATGAGAGTGGGAGAAGCTGAGACAGGTGGGAGGATTAGGAGGAAACAAGAGAAGTTGACATTCTGAATTGCCACTGGCAACTCTGTTGTGTTCTTTTTAAAAAAATATATTTTTATTGATTTCAGAGAGGAAGGGAGAGAGAGAGAGAGAAACATCAATGATGAGAGAGAATCATTCATTGGCTGCCTCCTGCATGGCTCCTGCTAGGGATCGGGCCCATAACCCGGGCACGTGCCTTGACTGGGAATCAAACTGTGACCTGGTTCATAAGTTGATGTCCAACCACTGAGCAACACTGGCCAGGCATCACTGTTGTGTTCTTATCCCAGAGCTCCACAAAGAATGGTGGACTCTTGGTCCGGTTTTATTCACAAAAGCTAAATGTTAGTTAGGGAGTGGCAGGCGGGCATGGGGATGGGGGAATTCGAGGGCCAGGTGAGGCATGTGTACATAAGAACCAGTCCTGTGACAGAAGAAGGCAAGAGGAATGACCTCTGTGCCTGGCTTTGCACAAAGGTCATGCGAAAATGGTCTTCCACGCCCATTGCGTTGGCTTTCAGTATGCCTGCCCATTTAGTATTGTATTCAGAGAGTCATTCATTTGCAGTGAAGATTTATTAGGTAGTCTTTCTGTGATTCAAAAATCACCAGTCTCCGGGCAGAATGGAGAGCACCCAGAAATTTTATAATGGAGCGGGGGCAGAATTTACACCATTATATATAAACATAGGCACAGTCTTAAAATGGGAGAGTATAGAAAGGAGTTAATGTGGATATTAATAAAGTCGACAAGAGTTCTTTAGCCCTCTTGAATATTTATGGTTTATTTTCTATTAGGACAACTTCATTTCCAAAGGATGAATCAATTTTTTCCTATTTTTCTGCGCTACTGATTTAAACATAGAACATTTTCACTTTCCTTCTCATCCAGAGCTATAAAAATGTGGGAAACATATTGTAATAAAGTAAAATACTTGCTTAAAGCTGTGTTATAGCTTAAAGCAATGTAAAATGAGGGGATAATAATATTTCAAGGAATCAAAGATGTTTCCTCAGTTAAGAGTACATTCACATTTTGCTACTTTTAAAAAAGACCCATAAAATGAATTTCCTAAATGTCAGACCATTATATATATATATATATATATATATATATATATATATATATAATTTTTACACACACACATACACATACATATATATATAATTTAATTAACTAAAAGATTTATTATGATATTGCTTGGGGTTGCAGGCTCAGTGCCCAGTGGGGGCATGCAGGAGGCAGCTGATCAATGATTCTCTCATCATAGATGTTTCTATCTCTCCCTCTCCCTTACTCTCTGAAATCAATAAAAAATACATTAAAAAAAAAACACCACTAAATACTCTACACTGTAGTCTTCATTCTGATGAGTTTAGTCTCTTCCCCCCCCCCCCCCCCCCCTAAAGCAATAAAGTGAGCTGTGGATAGAAAAGGAAAAAGACAAGATTTTATATATATATATATATATATATATATATATATATATACACACACACACACACACATACACACACATATATATATATATATATATACACACACACACATATATATATATATATATATATATATATATATATTAGTTTAACTGATGCAACTCATGAATCTATAGCCAGAATTTTGTTTTAAGATTTTCTAGGTAAGGACCAACAAACGGTAAATGGTATCCTATCAGAAATGCTGGCATATAGCCTCAATCACCTGTAGATTCCTCCAAATACCTACATTTAGAAAGAAAATATGTTTCATTGATTTACAAAGGCCCACCTAAATATAGATATGGTTGGGGTGGGCAATTGTAAATTTAGTCTAAGACGGCTTTCACATTCAGCCCGAAATGGATCTACAGAGAGTGAGAATCTGTCCCAAATTCAATGGCTCTGGGGGAACTCTGCTAGAGATCATCTGAAAGTCGGCCTTGCCTGAAAAATAAAAGACACCCCCCCCAAAAAAAAAACACCAAAAAACTAACAACACACAAAACAAAAACACAAAAACCTCACTCCACATTTTATTCAAATTTTTCTCCTTCAAACACCACTTTACTGTCTCACATTCACCCTTCCTTATGCCTTGTGGATTTTCCAACGAGCCCTATGGAGCCATTTAGAGTTCTGATTTTATGCAGGTGACACTACATGACAATGCCATAGGCCGTCGCGGTGTGTTGCAGGAAGAAAGAGAAATAAACAGGAGGCTGGCCATCTTACTTGTCTCGTTTGCCAGGCCCCATCACAAAAAAGCAAATGAGCCCCTTCCAAAGGATGTGATGATAACGCGGGGTCCACGGGCGCACGGGGGAGCGGCCCCTGCGCACGGCCCGCGGAGATGGATGGTGCGGCTGGCGCGCGAGCGCACACGTCCCGCCTGCATATGAACAACAGATTTGTCAGCGCGTGACAGGCTGACAGCCCCGCTCCCAGCTGCTTGTCCACTGTCGTTAGATCAGTACCTCGTCTAAGTGCTCGGCAAAGAGGCAATCTGCTGCCTCTGTCCGGGGGAGGCAGGCTGCCAGTTAAAAACAAGTTATTGGCTGCAGGCGGCAATGCCAGGATGCATTGAAAAGACGCAGTGTAAACCCTCGTGGGCTCCTGCGGCCACGAAGCCCGGGCCTCGGAAGTTCAGTCCTCCAGATTAGGTTTGCAAACCAAAGGAGATGACTCAGAATGAGATCTGCGCTGGCCAAACACGGTGGCTTCGCCTCCCTCAGCGTCTCAGCGGACCTCGGTTATGAAAGGAAAAACATGCCTGACATGAGCACGGGAGTGAGTGGGACACCCGGGAAAGTTTGCTCAGCGTTCCTGCCGTTGCAATGTTATTTCAAAGGCAGCTGAAAATGTGTCCGTGAAATATACCATAGCTCATAAAGCCTCCAGAGTTAGCCACGAGGACTAAAAAAGTTCCCATTTTTTCTAGTTGGGCTCTGTGGATATGGCTGGCAATCGACAATGAAATATTTAACAATGTAAAAAATTGTAGGAATATATTTTTCAGACTTTATTGTTGTCATTGTAAAGACTACTACATAGCCAATTCATTTAACTATAGTTCTAGAATCTATAGACATAGATTACAAAAAGTAGAGATAAAGCTACTAAGAAACTGTACACATTATCTTGAAATGTCTAAGAGAATGAATTACATGCATGATGTTAAAGAGAGAAAAGCAGCCAAGCTGGTGTGGTTGAGTGGTTGATCACTGACCCAGGAACCAAGAGGTCACCAGTTTGATTCCCCGTCAGGGCACATGGCACCGGTTGTGGGCTCGATCGCCAGTGTGGGGCATGTAGGAGACAGCCAATCCATGATTTTCTCTCATCATTGATGTTTCTATTTCTCTCTCCCTCTCCCTTTCTCTTTTTCTCTAAAAAATCAATAAAAACATATATTTTTAAATAAAAGAGAGAAAAGCAGGAGAAGCAACGAATTTCAGAAAAACATTGCCCATTGGCCCTGGATGGTATGGCCGCGTTGTTCTGAAGTGCGAGCACCGTTGCATGCTTTGCACTGTCTGATTCAGTCTCCTGTGGCCATCTCTGACGGGTGGGGCCTGGAAAGTGAGAACCCAGAAAGATTTACACCGTGGTCTCTAATCGCTCCTCTGGAGCTGTTAGGCTGTCAAACATTAATAAGCAGTATTTAAGGGTCCCTAAGTACACATTGGCACAATAGTCCCCAAGGACTTAGGCAAAGCTATTATCGTTTGTTGGATCAATAATTATCATTTCATTCAAGTCCACTGCAAAATAGAGTACTGTCTATGGGGTCTCCTGGCATTCTTGTCCAGGTCCCAAGGCGGCAGGGGGGTGGGGGGGTAGGTCTGGGAAGGTCCCAAGGACTTGGCCCTCTGTCATCCCTGGGGACCCAGGTCCCGCACACCATCTATATGCATCTGTTCTGCCAGGTGTAAAACTCAAGAGATGCCGGCACCCTTGTACGTTTGAGACACCTTACCAAGCAAAGTCTTTCATCGACTGAGAAAATTTGTTCACCTAAAAAAGAAAAGAAAAAGTGAAAAAGTAGTAACAACGCTGTTAGAAAGCAGTGGTAAACATTTGCATAGGAGTGCTGTGTGTACTTTTTTTGCTGCTGAAACTTACTAGCTCAAATATCTCTATTTTAAATATTTTTTTTAAATTGGTTTCAGAGAGGCTGGGGGTTGCGGGAGAGAGGGAGAGAGAAACTGAGAGAGAAACATCTATCAGTTGCCTCTGCACCCTCCCTGATGCGGGATCGAACACACAACCTGGGCATGTGCCCTGATGCTCACGGTTGCATTGAAAAGACGCAGTGTAAACCCTCGTGGGCTCCTTGTGGTTGTGTGTGTGTTACTTCAACCAACTGAGCCACACCAACCGGGGCATTAAAAAGTTTATTTTAAAATAGCAACCTCACCCTTTCCTGCCTGTATTTTCATGATTCAATGATTAAGAAGAAATTTTTTTTTTAAATTAAGAGCAGTGGGTAAATTATAAAGCTCTCTATAAATATAACAAAATACTATGAAAAGAAAGAGAAATATTTTAATGATACAAGATTAGCTAGGATTTCAGGGAGAGATATGTTCTTCAATGTTACGCTGGTACCTTTGTGTGTGTGTTACTTCAACCAGGAAAGACAAGCATTAGAAACTTGACTGTTTTTGACATCCTAGCTTTTATGAGGATGCTCTGTAAGCGGAGTGAAGCTTCGCTGAGTGTATTTAAGATCTCTCACTTAGAATTAAGTGGAGGAAGGAAAGGGAGAGTTGTCTCGCAGATGTTGAGAGGGATTCATTGCAGGCGATCATTGTCTCAGATCCAGTGCCGACGTTTTGAAGAAGCGCTTTCTCTCGATAAATCAAACGAGTTGGCACTCACAACAATCTCTTAGAATGCACACGAGGAGAGCAGGAATATTAAAACAATAGAGATGCTAATATAAAAAATCAGCCACGATAGCAAAGAACAGCAAAGGAAATTGGGAAACTATTTTTAATTTCTTATGGTTAATGTTAATACTATCTACAGCGGGGACTATTGTGTAAACAAACAAACAAAAAAAAGATAAAACACAGCTTGAGCTGTGAATATTTACCCATTTGGATATGACATGTGGCATATGAGTTGTTGATATTGCTGTAACTTCCATTTGAAATGAATGAAAAATGTTGCCAATTGAAATATCGACAATTTTCTCAATACTAGATGCCCCATGCGCTCAACAAATGAGACTACCTTCTAGATTTTGGACAGACCATGTATACATTTTTTACACTCTGTCCCCTCTGACTACAAGGTCTGCCTCCACCTGTGGGTCTGGAAGGCTTGCTTTTCTTTAAAGATCAGAAGAAACACTTGCCTGATTTAATCAACTCTGTAAGCAGGTATCTTTAATATTTGAACATCAATAGCTTCAGATAAAAATTATTTGGGTCCTTGGCATAAACTCTTCTGTACAGTTCCTTAACATTTCAATTTTTAAAATGTTTTTATGGCCCAGCTGTCTTGGTTCAGTGGTTGAGCATTGACGCATGCACCAGGAAGTCGCGGTTCAATTCCCGATCAGGGCACATGCCTGGGTTGCGGGCTTGATCCCTAGACAGCATGGGGCATGCATGAGGCAGCTGATTAATGACTCTCTCTCATCATTGATGTTTCTCTCTCTCTCTCTCCCCCTCTTCCTTTCTCTCTAAAATCAATAAAAATATATATATTTTAAATGTTTTCATGTGATGTTATTTCATTTGATCTTCATTATAACCCATTGGGAAAGAGAGAACGGAGGCTTTAAAAGTTTCAGGCTGCCCACAACACAGTGTGTGCCGGAGGCCGGGACTCCAACCCTGAACCGCTGCGTTTCCTAGCAGACCACGCGGCCTCTGAGGGTCTCCTTTCCTCCCTCTGTAGGAGGATGAATGTCCCACGAGGGCAGGAAGGAACCAAAGTTAACAGGCTGCGCTCCAAATTCCCAGAGACGGGCAGGTTTGACATTGACATAGAGCCCCACATGCTGCCCACACAGCGTTATAAACACCCTAAATTTTAGCCATCATTGTTTACATGACACATGCATTCAAATCCTGTCATGATTCATCAATATTCTGTCAAAGGGACCCGGGCCTACTTCCATAGACAGGTTGCTACATCACAAAGGCTCATGGGAATGTCATGGGAATGTAGTTAACGGCAAAGCACGCTGGTTGACAAAACTCAATGAGGACTCAGCGGCCAAGCATGGGGTCCGCAGGGATGCCCCTGTACGAAGAACCCTGTTCATCAATATTTTTGCAAATATAGAGATTCTTCCACTGCAGGAGGAACTTGAAACTCAAAACCTGGTCTGGGAGAGTGTGTTCATGCAGTGGGCTGCTCTCGGGAGAGCGTCAGGATGGTTTCTGACTTTGAAATCTCTTCTCTCCTGCCTTCCTCCGCTGCAGGCTGGCACGATTCTAGCGTGGCTTTGATCCCTTTCTGTACACTAATTCTTTTTTTTTTTTTTTCTTAACAGCTATAAGCCTTTTGTGCCAGCTTTGGTTTTATTTTTATTCCTATTATCAACGTGGTCGTTTGGTGACCAGCTGCTTTCTTGCTGCATTTATGAGGATTTGGCTGTTTGTTTTCATTTACTTGTTTTATTTCCGTGGCGGGGAGTCCAGAGTTCAACTCTTGCAAGGGGTCCACCGGCCAGTATTTTGCGGGTTGATTATGCATGCGGCCGACCCACACCCTGGCTGTGATTTCGGCTTTCCAGGCCCCCTCTCGTCTCCGGGCCTGCAGAGAGCCACAGCCCCGTCACCTCCCAGAGTGGGTGTACCTTGCGAGAGAGACTACGGCTGGAGGCTAAATGGCCAAATCCTATATTTGCACGCCAGCAGGCAATAAGTGAGGAGGCTTAAGCGTCGCGTCCCTACTGTCTGGAGCCTGCAGACCCTGCAATCAGACACCGAGACCGTATTCCAGAACAATTGCCTCCGATGAGAGCTTATTACCGAGAGTCCGGGTCTCTGAGGATGCTCGCCAATAGCACAAAGCAAAACACGGGATCTCGTCCTAATTCCTGCACAACGAGCCACAATTTTGTAGACGCTAGCTGAGCGCTTATTCAGATTTCAAAAACCACTTTGGGGACTTAGGGCCTGGGATGGGGGCATCCCGGCGGGCAGCCAGCAGTATAGCCTTGTTCCTTAAGCCCATCCTGAGCCTGCAGAGACCTCCCCCGGCCACTCTGACAACCTGGAGATGGAGTTAAACACGAGACCAAGCAGTAGCCGGAGCTCATGGTTCACTGCTTATTGTGGTGTTAAAGTTGGGATTTATCATCCTGCCGGTGACCGGAGCGACACCTCCGAGTCGATCCTTTATTTCTGAGTCGGGACAACACAGCCGCCAGCGGGTGTGACACCAGGTACACACGTGAAATGCCAGCTGGCCTGGCGAAGAAATTGCGCCCGCCGGAGGGAGTGTGATCCCCTGCTCTCCTGGCACCTCCCGCAGACAATTTGGTCACAGGTCTCTGCAAACTCACCCTCTTAGTTAAGAAAATCGGCCAGAGGCAGCCCTATGTGAAACCTTTCCCCTGCATTTTAGTATTTTCCCTTAAATTAAGTGGTCAGGCAGCTATTCTGATTGGGGCATTCTTAAACAGTTGAGGCAAGTTTAAACATTCCTAATTTGGGGGTTTATAGCCTTTGGGCCTGTAGAATTTCTTTTTTTTTTATTTATTTTATTCACTCATATCTTCAGTCAGTCAAATTTGAATTGCGGGTCAGTGATCGCTGTGCAGGGTGTAACTAAAAGTGGATACATTGCTTTTGTGCTGGTTTAATATTATTATTAGTCTGCTAATCAGTGCTTAGAAAGGTACGAACAAGTTATAAGCTTGGTAGAAGGAGGTGAGATTTAACCTGATTCTAAATGGGCACCGGTTACTGGGGAATCTTTGTAGCCAGGCGAGAGGAAGGCCATAGACAAAGGAATGGAAACAGGGAAACCAGTATGTGCAGAAAGAAGGGATTAAGGGATAAGCAACAAGAGATCCATGAAAAAATATGCTATTTGATATCTACCTGCTCAGCTAAACTCCTCAGACAGCATTCATTTACAATAATGGGAACTAGGGGAAGGGCGAGTGGGGAGGAATCATCTTCTAAAGAAGAGCAAAGGCAAGAAAAAGCATTTGATTTCTAGCATCCAAAGGTTTGGCGAGGTTGGGGAAGTAACCTGGGACATAAACTTCAAAACACAGAGCTATTCCACCACGTGGGAAATCCTTCGCCCACCGCAAGCCCACTTGCTTTTTGAGGAACATGTAAGACGGACGGGACTCCAAAACCAGACAGCTCTCTGGCTTCCCTCAAAGTTCTGCTCCTTTTCAGAATGCGATTCTGAAATCGCTTTTTGTCTTGTCTCAAGGAAAATCCTGTTTGTGAAAATGCCTTATGGAACAAACCTCCCTGAATTTCCGGGATCTGAAAAAAAGTGGAGAGAAAGACTGTTTGCTTTTGTGTAATCAGATTCTCTGAAATTTAATCCTCTATCCTATTTATGGCTGAGCTGGCCATTCAAAATTAAAATGAACCTTTCATCCGTGTGTATCATAAATGGGCATTTATCAGGATATGATTTTGCAATCCGCCGGAATACGTAACCAGAATTTGTTTTCTTTCCGTTTCACTATGTAATTACCAGGCAACAATAACAAAAGTGACATGTTTGAAGCACAGATAAAATGCTGTAAATTGGCCAGTAATGGTGATATTTCCTCATCTCCTGAAAAACCCATTTATTCTCTCTCTCAACAAATCAAGGCATTGTCAGCCCACACTCATCTCCTGGCCGGAGGGGCTCCACCAATTTCTCCAGGGGAGCCAGCCCCGGAATGCAGATGAGGGCCCCGAACCAAGGCTTTCAGCGTGGGCAGCGGGGCCTGGCTTGCCTCAATTTCTAAATCACCCATAATGGGGCCAAGACCTCCCAGCACTAAAAAGAGCGAGCTGACACACTGCACAAACTGTTAATTTCTTCCTGAAGAAGCTGCTCTATTGCACATCTGTCACTGAGGCGCGACAATTACTCCCCAAGTGGGGAAATCTGCTGCTAGCTGCCTGGGTAGGGGGGCGCATGCAGAGCCCGGTGGCAGGGCAGTCAGCAAAGGCTGGTGTCCCCAGGCTCAGCGATGCTCTCCTCATTGGGAAAGACTGTCGCGTGATATTAAAAATACTAGTGGCCCGGTGCACGAAATCCGTGCACATTAAAAGGGAATTAATTAGAGAAAATATTTTAATATTGCTATTTGCCCTTTATCTATAATAGAAGTGTCAGAGAAAAAAGAAAATTAGTAAAATGTATATGAAAATCTCCCTCCTGTCAGAGTCTGGGGTGCACCACGGGACCTAGAGTCAAGTCCCCGCCCATTACCCGCACGCGATTTGAAAATGCAGGAGACCCAGACCCGGCCGGCCCTACCCCCATCAAGCCCCTCCAGCCAGGGGGCCCCAGCCTCAGGTCCCCCAGCCTGGTGCCGGGCAGGGGGGCGCAGCCTGAGGTCCCCCATCAAGCCCCACAGGGCGAGGGGCATGGCCTGAGGTCCCTGTCAAGCCCCGCCTGGTGAGGGGCGTGACCTGAGATCTCCCAGCCCAGCGCCAGGGCAGGGGGCAGGGCCTGAGGTTCCCATCAAGCCCTGCAGGGTGGGGGGAACAGCCTGAGGTCCCTTGCCCCGGCCAGGTGCCATGCAGCCTCAGGTCCCTGCTGTTCGGTCATGATGTTACAGCGTCCCAGCTAATTTGCATATTCCTCTATTATTGTAGATAGATGTGATGTAGCCCAGCTGGTGTGGCTCAGTGGTTGAGCATTGACTTATGACCCAGGAGGTCACAGCTCAATTCCTGGTCAGGGCACATGCCCAGGTTGCAGGCTCTATCCCCAGTAGGGGGCGTGCAGGAGGCAGTGAATCAATGATTCTCTCATCATTGATGTTTCTATCAGAGTCTCTCTCCCTTTTGCTTCCTCTCTGAAATCAATATATATATATATATATATATATATATGTATATATACATACACATATATATACATACATATATACACATATATATGTGTATATATATGTATATACATATATATATATATACACATATATATAAATATTTATATTTTTTAAACATGTGATGCAGATGAAGATGTGTGGGGAGGAAGTCGAAGTTGTCCAGGAAAAGAAGAGGTGTATAAAGATGCAGGAGGGTCAACAGCCAAGCTTTACAGGATGCGGAACACTGTACTTCCTGCCAGGAACCTGTAGACACCACAGCCACTGTGTTAGGAATATTCAGGTTTCACACCTTGACTGTGTGCTCCCCAAGGCTTCACAATCATTCAGAATATTATTTTGTGAATTCCATGCCTCGTACATACAGCATGGGTTATCCACCGTTTCCATAGTGAATGATAGCCATCAACAAAGAACCACAGGTTAGCCAGGCAGCCTCCTAACAGAACCTTATATCATTTTCCCCCTAAACTTACCAGCTCATCTAACTATGGCATTTGAAAAAATTCACCTCAATAAGGGACGTACGTATTTGTGTTTGGAAAGCATATTTTTAAGTATATACAGAGTCAGTATACTATTTCTCATCCTTTCTGCTTTTATTAAAGAACTGGAGACCCAGTGCATGAATTTGTGCACAGGTGGGATCTGGTCGGCCCCACCCCTGATTGAACTCCCAGTCGAGGGGACAATTTGCATATTAGTCTTTTATTATATAGGATGGAATGCTGTCCTCAGAAAGAAATGATCATTTCTTTGAAAGGTAGTAGGAAGGTGAAAACAGGTGGAAAATAGTTTTGGGTGTTCTTTTTACTTAGGATGCTGTCCTGACTCCATCATCATATAGCTGAAAAATCAAGTTTTATACACACATTTACAATGCCAGCAACTTATTCTGAAAATCCAAACTAAAACCAAAACAAAACAAAAACCCTAAAGACTAAATGAGCCTTCGCTTGCTCCCTAACTCCATCCTTGAGAGACTAAGGACTAAGGAGGAAGCACAGGACATGTGGGTGATGCTCCAGGAGTGGGGTCTGTGAATGTGAGAAAGATTTAAACTGTCTGACAATTCAGAGATGGAAGACAGCCCTAATGTACAGATAAAACCCAAAGTGAAAATAGTCCATCATGCTGCTGGCAGTCAGTGGCACTGACTCGCTGGAGACAAATCTGGATCTACTTAAAGTGTCAGGTGAGCCAAGTAATGAGTCTTCGCTAAGTAGGCCCCAGCAGAAGGAGCCTTCATGGTCCGCTTGGCAGTTGAGTATATATTACTGCAAGCCTGTTAAATAAATGAGTATTTAATACCTATTGGATTACAAAGAAACCCACTTACTCTAACAAGATCTACTTCGTTTTTTTAGGGAGAAAAGATAAAATGTTATCATCACAAATGAGATGCTTCTTACAGCAAACAGAACTCAACACTGTGGTGAGTGTTATGAAATATTTAAAATATCCAAGCATGTTGATGAGAAACATAATTTTCCAGAAGGAAATGGAGTGGCTTGTGATGTTTCAAGTGGCCAGAGAGAGAACCTTTGCTTGCTATTTGAAATCCTAGAATCTCTGAGTGGGTGGAGAACTAAGCCAGCTAGTCAGTCTAGCCCAGCTTCAGAGAAAACAAACAAAAACAGGAAAAATATGTGGTAGAACAGGTCCCAAAATGCTGAGAAGAAATGGAAGTGAAACATTTGTTTAGCCATGTTTTTCATCTAAAATTTTTTGGAAAACAGACATTTTCCAGGGCTTAAAGATGAACAATGAATTTAAATGCATCGTTGAACATTAATGGTAAATGGGTAGCAATTTAAAAAACAATTTAAAGTATTTTCAACTTTATTTTTTTATTACTTTTAGAGGGAAACAAAGCACAAAGACAATGACTTCTTATAAATAACATTCTTAAACATTAAGTTTATTCTTCGGTTCTTTGTTGTACTATTAATATAGCTTTCTACCAAAATAAAATAAAATAAAAATCCAAAATATTCCTTGCTAAACAACTTCATTTTACAATACCAATTTAGATAATCTTTTTTTTTTTAAAGAAAAAGTACAGGAAGCAATGGTTTTTAAAAGCATGTCAACAATTATTTTTCTCTTTTATGAGACATCTGCTCAAAATGAAAATATATTGAAGAGAAGCAATTGTCAAGTTTAATTAATTACAAGAATACCAATTCACAATGTTAAAATAGACATTAATAAGATGCAATGTTTTGCAATTATGTCTGTATGTTGCATACTTACATGCTCTGTCAACACACATATATGTATACATTATGTTTATCTTTAACCCTATTGTCTTCTCTTTGATAGCCACAGTATGAATTATAAAAATCTGTGTATTCAAAAGCTGAGACCAATTAATTGGTTAAATTCTAGTTAGTAATGGACTTTCTTTTAAAAGGGTACCATATAATTTAATAATGAAAGCCAACAAATCTAAGAGGAATATAGCCTTAACAAGTAAATTTGAGGAGAGGGAAAGAGGGAAAGGAGGAAAGAAAGAAGGAAGGAGGGAGGGAAGGAAGGTAGGAAAGGGAAGGAGGGAGAGAAGGAGAAAAAAGAAGGGAGGGAGGGAATGACCCCAGCACACAGGCTGGCCAGTATCAAGTATAATCCTATGTAATAAAGATGTAATATGCAAATGGTCCTTACGCCTTGAAGTAACGACCAACTACGTAACGACTGGATCACGGATCAGCAGGAGGGTGGGGCAGCAAGCTACAAGTGGCGGCAGAGAGCTACAGGAGGGGGCAGGGCAGCAAGCTATGAGGGGAGGGGGGCGGAGGGAGTTACAGGAGGGCAGGGCAGAGGGCAGAGAGCTACAGGAGGGCAGCAGCGAGCTACTGGCGCACAGATTCGTGCCCAGGGCTACTAGTAAGTATATAAAGACAAAAAGTTGAATTGTTAATTCATGCCCAGCCTCTCTTGGCTACTGCTGGGGAATGGACAATTTGGACAGTAATGGGAGAGACTGATGCGCTCCCTAAAATTTTTAGCACAACCAATTAGTGTGATAGGAAGCTTTTGCTACTGTAGAGGAGCGGCTTTAAGAAGGAGCAGAGAAAAATCTCACCACCTTTTTAAGGAGGTATGGATGACACATTCTTCATTATAAATTGCTTTGGGCGCTTTGGGTTCCATAGGCATAGCAACTGGTAAAAAATGAACTATAACTATATATAAAACATAAATAAATTAGTGGACTTTATATCTTAAAAGATACTTGATTTACATTAAAAGTCCCATTTTTAAATTGTGCTTATTTCTCCCATTAAGATCAGGTACAGGCAGGATGTCATGTGTCTGCATTGCTTTTCCTTAAGGACCAAATGGTGCAGGGACGTGTGCGCTTCTGGTGAATGTCTGTGAGAGCAGAAGCGGGGTGGGGGGGGGAGGTTTAGGGGCGCCTGGACATCACCACTTTTCTACTCTGGGTGTGGATTCATGGATTCCATATAGTTAAGCACTTCCATGGAAGAGGAACTAGTATTTTAAGTCCTCTGCGAGCCACACAGAGGGCGCTAGAAGCCAAGAGTAAGCCCTTTCTCCTATCAGCTGGAAGGATAAGATGGATTTTTATGGTCGGGGGTGTTAGAGGATCACACCCAGGTTAAGGGAGCATCTAGACTAGAGCATCAGAAGACTGGGACAATAGAAAAGACAGTAAGAAGCATGCATGAAGGCTGCAATCTTTACCTCAGGGGCTCCCCAGGCCTCTGGTGTATGGTCTGCTCTTCCCTTAGGAGTTAGAACCCGGTGAAGTGAAAGGAGCAGCCACGTTCACAGGCGTCTGGGCAAGTCGCGTGATAACCTTACTGTGTGTGTATCAGTGGCTCCAAATTTGGATTTTCAAAATGCCAGGATTTTAGAAGAGCTTCAGATCTTCAGAAAATACTGGGATTTAAAGAAGTTTATAGACCACTATCTGGACAATCTTTCCCAGCTTCCCCCCTTTACATCCAAGAGAAGGAGTATTTCACAAAAAGCGCTTTTTAAAAATGACAATTTTCTAAGTAACGAGCTTGTACAAAATAGCAGTTACTTCATCCAATGAGAATGCTTCCAAAGATCAACTCCCCTGGTAGTCCATATTTCCTCTAGTCAAACTGTCCTCTTACCACAGTACCCCTAAGAGAGAAGATGATGCTTAAAAAATATGTACATTTGGCAAATCATCCAGGCTTTCCAAGGGCAGGCGGGCCTTCCTCTCCCTAATTGGCGGTGTTTTCTTTAGGGTACCACTCCCGAAAGGTCTATGACACACACAAAAACCCTCTCCCTCCTTTAAAAATCTCTTGGGAATTTACAAATTTTCAGAAACCTATTAGAGTGTGGAGCACAAGAGAACTTTTAGGACAGTAAAACTACTCTGTATGATGCTGTAATGTCATTATACGTTTGTCCAAGTCCATAGAATGTGCAGCACCAAGAGGGAGCTGTAATGTAAACTGGGCGATGGTGATGTATCAGGGTAGGTTCCTCTGTTGTAACAAAGGTACCACTCTGGTCCGGGATGTTGATAACGGGGGAACTGTGCATGTGTGGGGCCAGGGGATCTATGAGAAATCTCTGTACCTTCACCTTAATTTGGCAGTGAACCTAAAAGTGCTCTAAAAACACCAAGGCCTTAAAAACAAACAAACAAACAAAAAAACCTCTAGCAAGGTGATTCACATGTGTTATCTTGGTCTTTATTTAACCAATAAAGGCCATTACAAATAGAATATTATTATTGGTCATTACCAATGAAGGAGATAACAAATCGGCATCTTCTAAACTAAGGAGCAATTTAGAATCTCTAACATTACGAAGCAGGTGATTCAGACATAAGACTACTAGGCACATAATAAAAATGACTTGCTTTGCTTGGTTTTAAAGAAACTGCTAAGATGTGAAAAGGGCAAGTCGGTTCCATTCATTTTTGTTCACCTTGTAAATGGGTTGGCTCATTGCCTGAAATTTGAATTCTTGGGAGAGCCATTTATATCTTCAAATAAATGGGTTCAATATTCTAACTTACACCAATGGTTAAATTTTAAAATTAGTTTACTACAGTTGAGTTGATCTTTAAAAAAAAAAAATCAACCTTTGGGAAGAGAGAGGTAGAAGTCAGTCTAGATTAATAGGATTTATAGTTCAATCATGATGAATTTAAAAAATACATTTTTCTCTCAATAGTTACTTTATGTTCTAAATGAGGTAAAATTTATAAACACGCACTCAAGTAATGTTGAGGGCACTCTGGTGATAATAGGGATGAGGTTTATTTTTGTCAAAACGTCAGAGGGATACGTTAATTGCGGTTGGTCAACTGTGAACTTCACACTACACTGTCCAAGGTTAGAAGACGAATAGGTATCTCTCCCCATTAGAGAATCCTCACACACACACGCACTTACTCACAAATGCCAAACTCAACAAATATGGAACTGACAAGTCTTTCAATCAAAGATTCACTTAGGACCTCACTGATGGGTCTTTTGAGTCACCCTCAATCAGGGTGACACGAGACACAGCCTCCCTGGCCTGTCCCATTTTAGAAACCCTTGGATGCACTCACATTTGCCCGGGTCTCTCACACACACGTGAATGAATCAAGCTTAAAAGCATCAGACATTACTGACATTTGCGATCAAAATAAATAAGAGGAATGATTTGTTCTTTATACCTAAAAACCGCCAAAAGTTGCTGGCAACATTTAAAGGGAATGGTTTGAACTTGAGCACCATGAGCTGTGATGAAAGCGCAACTCTGTCGCCGCGGTAGGACTGGATGCGGTTAGGAAGCTGGTGTGACAAGTCTGAGGCCTTGTCGATTTCTGCTCCACAAACAGAAGCTGTGCTGTAATTTCAGAACAATGGGACATAGAGCAAGCGAAGCAAAACTGTGAAGCGTTTCTTCTTAGGCGGATGTCCCCGAGGCGGGGATGGGGGTGCTGGGGGCTGCGGGAGTGCTATTCGGTAGCGGAAATCCAAGTCCCAATCCCTTTGGCCTCTGCATGGCTTGAATGGGCTCGGCCAGCCCCTTGCCATCACGTCCGAGGCCCGAGCCAGGTGTCCAGCCCATGTTCTGGAGCATGCGGTTCCCTATGTTGTTTTCTGAGATGGGCTGGGCGTTTTCTCCAACAAATCCTGAAAATGTAAAACGACAAATGACGTTAGTTCTGACACAGGCGAAGGTCCTCTCAGGCCAAGAAAACTATGTTCTCTTCAGTTTTTCTTTCATAGAGGCACCTGGGAGGGAATCTCTTACTTACAAAAAAATAAATTAATGCCTTGTGTCAAAATACTTCTTTAATACACCCGAAACCTATGTAATTTCATTAACTAACTAGTGGCCTGGTGCATGGATTCATGCACATTGAAAGCAAATTAATTAGAAGAAATATTTTAATATCGCTATTTGCCCTTTCTCTGTAATAGAAGTGTCATCCAGATTCATGATCCACAATGACAGATCGAAACACATGCGTGTGATTGGCACCAGCAAGAGCTTTATATATATAGATATAACTTGCTTAATTAGACCTGCTTTCTGATTTAGCTAAACTTTTTCCAGCCCAGTGAAGCACCCCAACTTCTCTTTCAGGTAATTGTCAGAAACACAGCAGTAAATATCAACACGAAGCAGATTATTATTGTAGGTCACTCAGGGAGAACAAAGGGTAAAGTATTTAACTGTAGCAGTGTTTGACTGTATTCTGCACAGTGACAAAACCTGAAGTCATTTTCAAGGTCCACCATTTCTTACTTCTTTTCAGTCGGGTCAAGTTTCTAAACTTTCTAAATCTCCGTTTTTTGGCTAATGAAAAGAAAATAGGATTCCACCGAGTTTCCTATCTACCTACTCCAGGACTTCTGTGAGGATCAAATGAGCTGAGGCATGGGAAAACGCTTCACAGACATTTGGTTAAAGTGTAAAATGTTTCCACCTGGCTATTAAGCAAGTTGTGTTCCTGGGCTGAAGAAACTCCAAGGAAGCTAGTCGCTAGGGAGAGGAAGCCAGGCGTTGCTATGTGACGTCATTACCTGGCACCCACAGCCACCATTTCCGGGCTGGGCTAGGCTGTAGGCCGCATTTTGCACCATGGGGTCTGGGCAGTGTGGGCTGCGATTCGGTGGGCTGTTGTATCGGGGGGGTGGCGGGGCCGCTGTCCCACTTGGGGGAAGCTAAGTGTTGCTTTGCGGGCACCAGGTCCGCAGTGCCATTTCTCTATAAATGGCCTGTGCACATCATCACAGCACCTGCATTTGAGCATCTGCCCCCTGACGGTCAGTGTGTGTCATAGCGACCGGTTGGACGGACACTTAGCATATTAGCCTTTTATACATATAGATGTCACCCCAATATGTTCAATAAAAAAGAAAAAAACATTTAAAAAGTCACTACAATTTTATTTTGAATTTATGATTATGGTGGTAACCAAGACAGACCTCCAAGGTCTCTATAATTTTTTACTGACCAGCTACTGACCAGTATTTTCAGTTAAACAGTACGTGAGTGTTCTCTCCCACAGCCCTGATGTTTTTAGTGATTGCTACAAATTAATTTATTTCAATGTATAAGCTGAACTCAGATCTGAGGTCTAATGCTGCTCTAGGCTGCAGATTTGTTTAATCATATTTTGGATACAAAAGCTTGCAAAATCTCAAATAAGGCCAATTCAAAATGTCCCTGCAAAAACTGCTGAAGTGTGACACATTTCTGTTCTCGAGTGAAGAGCAAAGGAAAACTGAGTCACTATCATGATTTTAAAACGTTGATATTTCCAGGATAGTGGCCCAGGAGTGCTGTGTTTTCAGGTAGGTGGAAAGGAATCCACCCCCTCTCTTTTTAAAAAATGCTAGTTGCACTCCTTAATGAAAATAAAATAAAGCAAAGCATTATCTTGTACTTGGAAGAAAAACAAACAAACAAAAAAGAAACATTAAATGTCTCCAATGCTAAATCTTTCCATGTAGAAACACAGATTCATAAAAAAAGCAAAAACAAAACAAAAAAGCAATGGCTTTTCCATACAACCTTTAAAAAAAAACACCCACCCAAACAATAGATACTTTGATTCTAGAATGAAATATACTGTTGGTTTCCCATCCTTCCTTTTTTTTTTTGAGATTAAGGCATGGGAGGGCACAGCTCAGTCTCCGCTCAGCACACCACCACCACAATTTCCTTGTCTTTTGCTCCTGGCAGCGCTAAATCCTTTAAGTCCTTCCCTGGAAGGCGCTCCTCCCGCTAGGGCAATTTTAGCAATAACCTTCCGCGTGCTCCCTCCCAGCCCGCCTGATGTTGGAGCTCTTGTATCTATTATAGCCCGTTTGGTCCTCTCCCCTCACATCTTCCAAAAACTACTGCGGATGGTAATTCACTTGCGTAATTGGCTCAAGAGATGAAAATCTTGTACCGGCCTCTCCTAGCTGCTAATCTGTCCAGCTGACTGCAAGCCTAATTGGCAGCTTGTTTAGTAATTTGGCTCCTAAAGTGTTGTATTGATGTTGGATAAGCAGCCAGTGGAAAGGGGAGGTGACGTGCTGCTTCCCACATCGCCTCGTGTGCCCGGTTCCGTCCCTGTCCTGAGCTCGGAAGGCGTTCAGTGGTCCACACGCACTGTCTCCCCATCCTTCCCCCGCACTTGACTAGCCAGCCCAGGGCCAGGGCTGTTGTTATTACTAGTGATGTTATTAAACTACTAAGTTACAATACTGTCCTGTAGTTCTCAGTAGCTCACTTAGGATCATAGGTTTTGATGACTGTTAAGAAAAGAAAAGAAGCAGCATAAAGTACAGAAAGTGGTAGGTGTTACTACTCTCTGTCGAATATTTTTATTATTTCATTTAAAAAAATTATGAACCTGGTTCATAGTTCGATGTTCAACCACTGACCCACACCGGCTGGGCTGTTCAGGGCGACTTTTAATAAAAAGTGCAATGTTTAAAATTCTTCAGCCATTATTATAATTTACAACCTGCCTTTCGTGCCTTAAGTATTCAGGAAGGTTATTTTGTTACTAGAGGCCTGGTGCACGAAATTTCATGCACTGGGGGAGGTGTGGAGGTACCTCAGCCCAGCCTGCGCCCTCTTGCAGTCTGGGACCCCTCACTCCTTACCGCCTGCCTGCTTGCTGCTCCTTAGCTAGAGCACTGACCGCCAGGGGGCAGCTCCTGTGTTGAGCGTCTGCCCCCTGGTGGTCATTGCGCATCATAGCGACCATTTGTTCCCCTGTTTGGTCGATTTGCATATTGGTCTTTTATTATATAGGATTAAACTTCCAGTAGAATGAAAGGAAATAGTTGAAAAGTCACAAAAGCTGTAATGCAGCCTCTGGCCAAGAACTTGCATGTTCATAAAAACACTGTTTATGCTGAGCGAAATAAGCCAGTATCACATGATCTCACTCACCTGTGGAACCTAAAGAACGAAATAAACTGACGAACAAAATAGATTCAGAGACATGGATGCATGCAACAGTCTGACAAATCTCAGAGGGAAGCGGGCGGTGGGAAGAGATTAAACAGGGAACTTGTATGCATATATGCATAACCCATGGACACAGACAATAGTGTGGTGGAGGCCTGGGGAGGGGCCAGGAGTGAGGTGCAAGGGGGCGAATGGGGAGAAAAGAGGACATCTGTAATACTTTCAACAATAAGGATAAATTAAAAACAAACACTTACATTGGAGCAATATCTAGACTGAGTATTAAACTTCAATAGGTATCTTTTTGTATAATTTAAAATGTACAGAAAAATGACTGACTCCTCTGGTGACTATTTTCCCTATGATATTATTTCACTAGAAATCAAAATAGTAACAGCAAAAACTCATTTTGGATGACATTGAGTTCAGTAATGTATAGTGGACAAAACATTTTAAAAAGGTAATAGCCATAATAGCAATAAGCATATTTACATCTTTTAATTTTCAAATCCTCAATAAGCTATGACTTCTACCACAAACACAGACCGTAACCAACATTGCTGACTGCCTTTTAAAAAGGCGTTAATAATATTCCTCCTATTTTGTTCACTGCTTTTCTTCACCTTTACAGATGACATTTTTCAAACAATAAAATGCATTCTGCTGGCAAGCCTTCCTGCTTCAACAGTTCTCAATTTTAGAATAGCAACTCTACATCCTCGCTGCGGCGACACCCACCGTCTCTGCCTATGTGACTTTGAATGAGACAGGGAACAAGCCATACATTTAAAAAAATCAATACCCAACCTTATCAATATTCATTTTGCTTTGTCAATACAAACTACAGAGGTGAAGGAGCAGTAAATAAGCTAAAGCACTGAAATAAACTTGGTGTTCCTGTCACAATTAATAAATATTCAAGCGATAATGCTGCTGGCTAGTGCACAGCCTTATGAAGCGATGAACTTAAGCTTCATGCTGATGCTAAGATGGGGTGAGTACAATTTTCAACACAGTAAGCAGGTAAAGATGATCGCATTTTGAGTTATTAATTTCATAAAAGACTAAGTCTTTTTAAAAAATAATATTTATTATGTTTACAACATACAACTTTATATTTAGGGTTCTAAATTATTGTATTAACCCAGTTTGGAATTATAAAGTGAAAGTGCCTAATTTCCTGACAATTCTTTTGGTAAATCTTTTCTTAACCTGCTGTTTGACTGCATAAGAGTTCACATGTAAATCAGAGGGGATCATTAAACAATGTTCAAGCTGTCAGGCTTTTAGCTCTTCTTCCATATTATAAATGAGAGTGATCTTCACCTGCATTTTTCCAGCTTAGATGGAATGTTGACTTAAAGGCAGGAATTGTGAAAAACATGTCTCAAGTCAATGTGCTTTTTGAGAGGTCTACAGAGCGCCTATAAAAAGGTGAAAAAATTCTCTTTAATTCTACCTGCTAACTCAACTTTGGAAGCTGACAGATATAACTGACTCTTTATTATGTGACTGACTATATTCCAGAATTTGAAAATGACAATTTCAGAGACAAGACAATCTAGGATTCATGACCTCATTAGCAAAGTGTATTTATGCAAAAGCATTTCTTACTTGAATTCGAATAATAATCTTCACCTTGGCGTTGATTCATTAATATTGGAAGAAATTCTTTTAGAAACTGAGGTCTTTTTAAATAACCTCACTCTCCTCCTCTTTGAGAGGAACTGGTGTGCATGGATTTAGACTGTTCTGGAAATGAGTGACACAGTTCTCCTACGCCACTGCTTTTTGAATAATCACAAAAAGTTCTGAGTTTGATTCTTTAAGGAAATTTGAAGGAAAAAAATCTAGTAATATAATAAAAATCCAGAGTCTTAAGAAAATCACAGCAGTTTAGAGGTATAACGTCTGGAATATGCTGGTGTGAGCTTCTAAATGTTTGTAGGCTAAAGTTTAATGTTTGGAATTATAAAGTGAAAGTGCCTAATTTTCTGACAATTTTCAACACATACTCCGTATAAGTGGTTCCCTCTGGCACTACTGAATAGTAATGTCAAAACCACCTTGCAGAAATAATTATACCACCCTCCTCGACCATTCTGTATTCTCCTTCTCCCTGCACATGTGTTGAGAGCGTGAGGGCCTGACCCAGCTGTTGTCTGCTCCTTATTGCTGGCATGAAGGTGCTGCATTCACATTCCTACGATTGTTCTGTCTCTGCCACTAATCACTGAAAGACAAGAGAATTCAGGGGCCCATTCAATGGAACAAGGGCATTAAGAAGCCTACACCTGCCTATGAAAGATTTGAACTGAAGAACTTATGACATGTATTTGATCTGAAATTGGCTATATGTTCCCACATAAAGAGATATATTAGAAGTGCTCTAATTAATATTCTGTATCTCTGCATGGCAATATTTAGATGAATCTTCTGTGAAACTTACGATATGTACTAGTGTGTTCAAGTAAGCATATGCAATGAGATGGATTTCACATATATAGTCTTACAAAAAGGTCTTGAGTAAGTTGTCCTAGACAGAACATGGTTTTAGGGGTCATGCAGGTGTGGGCTCGAAACCTCCCTTTGCCATCAATATTATAGATAGAGAAGAAGATCCTCACACTTCTGTGAATTTTAATTTTGTGGTATAAAGTGATGATAATGACTAGCTCATAAAGCGGTTGCAAAGATAAAATGAAATAAGGAAGTTTCTGGTACACAGTAGGTACCCAGTAAGTGGTAAATGTTATTCTACATCAAAAGGAACACATTCTACACACAGGTGTTTCTAATGTCCAATTTCTGAAAATTCAATACAACTAGAAGATCAGATATTATAACCACAGGCATAATTTCATAATGTAGCCCTTTATATAGATGAGGAAACTGGATAATGAGTACTGTAATTTTAAATTTCTCTTCCATTCTTTTAGTGCTGAACTATGGGATAGGTACCCTAAATAGAGAATTTAAGTTTCACATCTTTCCTCTGCACCTCAAAATCCCCATATCAAGATTATATATGTGTGTATGTGTGTGTGTGTATGTATACATATATATGCATGTGTATTATATATATTTATTTCCCTTTCTCACTGCTTACTCTGCTATTCACATGAATCTTATTTTCATAGCCTATAATTAATTGTGAAAAAAATAACTTTTTCTACAAAGGGTTTCCCAGATGAAGTTAAGAGAATGTTTATAAATCTGGATGGTTAAGGACCCCATGCAAGAGACCAAGGCTGTTATTCTTCGTAACTGACAGAGTATCTGCCCTGAAAATGTTTTCTCATGGTCATCTGGCTGCATCACGTGCATGCCAACTGCTGTTTATTCCTATGTGGACGTCCACTTCTTAATGCCCAGTGGGCTCCCCCTATCACTGGTCCCCCATCTCTGCCTCCCTTACCATTGCTCTTGCGTGAGATTTCTGCAGTACATGGTAATCTTACTCATCTCCCTCAACCACGCTGGAGTCGTTGCCCCTCTAGAAAGGCTCCCTGTCCCCTCTGGTCCAGTGACTTTTCTCTGTCAGCACTTGTGGTTTCCCTGTGCCACTCTCATTAGCATGACATGCTCTTCCAATGACATGGCTCTTGAGGTGGAAATGCTGAGAGATGTTTTATTCTGATGCGAACGTTGTCTAATAAGGAATGACGACTCTGCCGAGCTGGGACTAGACACCAGACGGCCCCAGTCACGGCCAGCTTCCCATCTACTTGCATTTGGAGGCTGAGCCTAAAGTTTTTATGTGTGTGTGTGTGTGTGTGTGTGTGTGTGTGTGTGTGTGTATGTGTGTGTGTATGTGTGTATGTATATATGTATATATATATTATTTCAGAGATGAAGGGGAAGGAGAGAGATACAGAAACATCAATGATGAGAGAGTATCATTGATCAGCTGCCTCCTGCACGCCCCCGCACTGGGGATTGAGCCAGCAACCCTGGCATGTGCCTGACCGGGAATTGAACCGTGACCTTCTGGTTCATAGGTCAACGCTCTACCACCAAGCCATGCCAGCTAGGCGAGCCTAAACTTTTGTGTTTATTACTATTAATCTCTTCTGGGCTTATTTGCCTTTTATGCCTCCCCCCCGACCCCCAACAAGTCTACATTTCTTAAGGCCATAGACACAGCCTTTGAAGATTCTGCGCCCTTTAAACCTCTCACAAAGCATTGCATTGGGGCAGGTGTATAGCGAAAACTTCATTGATGGGCTGCCTGAAACCTCTACAGAAGGAACGTGCATCCATCCATCCCTACACCAAATGCAAGCGATGTAACAGTTGCTGGCAACCGTGCCTCTTCTTCGGCACAGTGATTAAGAATGATCAGTATTTTATTCTTGATGACTCATGAACCTCACCCGTGTGCTCTGCCCCTTCCTGTTACCTGTTGTAGGCGGTCCAGGCAAGGGTGCTGCCTTCCTTCTCCGTTTGACGTCTCCCATGCACAAGGATCCTAAATGCATGCTGGTTTGCCTGGGAGCAATTATCAGAAAAAAAAAAAAACCAACTATTAACAAAGGAGAAAAAGCATGATACACAAACACACAGCTTGTACAATCTGAACCTAAATCCAAAGATTCTCAACCAAGATGGAGCGGCATCGTAAAACCACCAATCTTGTTTATATCGAAACATAATTACGTTTGTTGACAAGCGTTCAGCAGCTAAATGCGCCACCATAAATTGTTACTGGAATGAATAATATAAAAGGAATGCTTTTTAATTTTCAAAACTGGCAATCTTTCTGGCTCAACATAAAATCAAGCGCCGTGGCTTCTGACAGGAAAATAGCTAAGATTAATTATCTAAAGAGATCACAATATTGTTGCTAGGTTATCAATTGGTTACTAATGCTTTACTGTCAGAACAACATTTATTACAGGAAAAGTATGATCAATTTCTTTGAGGATATTATGCGGCAGCGAATTCTCTTAAAACATTTTCAATAGGAAGAAGGAAACAGCGATGCTCTCCCTTATAATTCATATGATTAGAATTCCTCAGTTAATTACCAGTTAGGTGAAGCAACATCCTGGGAATGCATTAATGCCGGTCTGCTGCTCCTGAACAGGCTAATGGGGTATTGGATCATATTCGTAAAGACACAGCATATGAGAACCTTCTGCTATTCTTGGAACTAGTTAGAGTTAGATTATTCTGCCTCATCGTGGGTCCCTGAATTAAACAGATTTGGGGAAATTAGAACTCGCCCATTGGAAACCAAGACAAAGTAATATAAACAGGGAAAGGATGTAAAGGTCTTCAGATTCTTCAAGCTACAGTGGGACCCTGTCCACTTCCTGGATCTCAGTCCCTGACATCGTTTGGGACTGTGTCTGGCGGTCATGAAGCAGAAATAAACGAAGCGTTTCATTTATGAGAGCGCGCACTCTTTTAGTAATTCATAGAGATATGTAGTAGTAGCCTCAAGTTTTATAGAACGCAATTTGAAAACATCCAGCTTATTAGAGAAAAACTTAAAAGCAAAATATCAATTGAGTTAAGAACCCAAATATATGTTTATACAGATGCACTCAGGTGTTTAAATATTATGAAACCTTGGGAGTTGTGGAATAAAATTAAATACAAGTTCTATCTGTAACGCACAAAGTAAAGTACAATTAATGATCAGGCTGATTCAAGGGGCTATACACAACCAAAGAAATACACCCTGAAAATCTATCCATACAGGATGCAAATGTGCATTTGTCTGGTTTCTCTTCCCGTTATATTGAGTGCATAGTGTTTCCCTGTAACAGAATAACTAATTACAATTATTTAAATATTTTTAAGCCCTAGCTGGTTTGGCTTAGTGGATAGAATTGAAAAATTAGTTCATTCAGTTAATGACTAACTTTGCAGAAATATATATATTTATCACACATGTATATCAAAGTGTTCATTATCATGCATAACTAACTTTTGTTGGCTTTTGTGGTGCGCTCTATGGCTCAAAAGACAAGGAAAATCAATGGTTATGATCACATCTACTTTTAAAATTAAAAAAATAGAAATATAAAATTACAGTATCAGAGAAGAAGCATAGAAATAAACAATTAAATTAAAGTACCAGAAAAGACACATCCTTTTTATCCAAAATTAATGAGGTCACTGATTCAGTAAGTATTAGTATCTACTCCTGACTTAGCATAAGACCCCATAGTGGTGGTGAAAATGCGGAGAGCAGGAGAGAGGAGACAGAAGATACCAGAGAATGAAATGTTCAAGTCCTATTGGGAGAGTTAAGTCTGAGCAGGGAGCCGAAGACATAGGGTCGGGAATAATTAGGGACAGTGGTGGCAGTGGCAGGCACAACCAACATTATTAACTATTGCCAGAGATTTTACTTTTAGTCTTTATATAACAGGTTGCATTTAATGTGCCTTTTTTTCCCTTTGGTTGGGAAAAAAAATCTGTGCTTCCATGGAAAACTATACTTTTAGAAGATACCCTTCCAGTCATGGGCGATTTCTTCTCAACTCCAAGTTATAGAAAACAGAAAGCAAAGGAAAACCATTCTTTCTAGAACCTGAAGACCTGAGCCATGAGAAGAACAGCTCGCTGCCATCCAGGAATTGTCAGGAACTGACTCCCTGCTCCGGCGGGGAGGGATCCGGACTATTGATTGGGAAGATTCCCCCTTTAGGCTTGTCCCTCCCCCCCTTTTCCCTTAGACGGTGCAATTGAGTTGCTACAAACACCACCAAGGAAGGTCTACCCTGTCATTTAGTTGTCACTTTTCATGTAAAACATAGCAGTTATTATTTAATTTAAAATCAATGAATGTCTCAGAGGCGGCCTTGTTGCTTTGGTCTAAATGAGTCGTTTGCCTTTGCAAAGCTGAGCACTTGGGTTATGAGTGGAGGCGAGAGTTTGCCATTTCTGTTTGTTTGTGTTTGGCTGTGGTGCTCTGACAAATGACAACGCCTTGCCCAACGAACAGACCCAAAGTCACTAAAGAATAATGTTTAAGACCCTTTTGTAAAGCGCCGTATGGAAATTACCAGTCAACCCTATCAGTGTACTTGTTCAGAGGATCGGCTTATGATGGAGAAGAGGGCAGACCAACCCAAGCCTGATGATTCCGTATCTACTGACGCCTTCAACCCTGGGGGTCACAGACACAGTATTTAAGGGGAGAGGCTAAAGGAAGAATGCTGCCTCGTTATTCATAAGCCCTGGCATTTAGTTATGACCTGAAACATGGTTTCCCATACACGAATTGTTAAATTTCCTACTAAATATGAGAAAAGCAGAGCTCACAAAGAAGTCACTTTTTTTCTTTTGAAACAGACTTCACTCATGTATCCCATCATCCTTTTAGATAGTGGTGGTGGGAAACGGGGCGTGTTATCCAAAAGAAAAAAGAATAACTCAGAAAACAAGAGGCAGAAGGAGAAAGTCCCAGGGAGAACTACTTCGCCTGGACCCTGGCTTCTGACCTGGGCTCCGAGGACTGCGCAGCATGTCAGACACAGTAGCATTAAAGAGGAGACATGGGAGCGTGTCTCTCCAGCTTAGGTGTTTACAAATAGAGGCTTTTCAGGGAATGAGGCCCAGTTAAAGCTGCCCCCTGGATAGAACGTGTTCCCAAGCAGCCCCGACAAGCTGCAGAGAGACAAGCAGATGTGACTACGGGGCCCGGCATCTGGCAACAACACTCACTGTCAGTTAGAAAAATATCAGCCAGGACAGGGCGCCAGCTGCACAGAAGTGAGGCAGGGCCACTATGTCACTGCGGGGGGCATCAGGGCAGAGGGAAGGGTGGGGGCTGGGAGATCCAGTCCCTGTCACTGCAGGGCCATCAGGGCAGAGAGAAGGGTGGGGGCTGGGAGGTCCAGTCCCTGTCACTGCAGGGCTATGGGGGCAGAGAGGAGGGTGGGGGCTGGGAGGTCCAGTCCCTGTCACTGCAGGGCCATCAGGGCAGAGGGAAGGGTGGGGGCTGGGAGGTCCAGTCCCTGTCACTGCAGGGCCATCAGGGCAGAGGGGAGGGTGGGGGCTGGGAGATCCGTCCTGTGCAGAGGTCCTCTGTCTTAAATCCTAGGATGGCGTCAAGTCCTTGTTTTTCCTGGTATTTGCTCTCAAAGCCCCTTCTTGTGCATGAAGAACCCTTTGCGTTTGGTGTTGTCGGTCACACCCTGACCAGGTCTGGGTCCTGGCGCCTTTTCTCTCTCTGGTTGTGGCCACTGGACTTAACCATTCTGCCTCAGCCCATGTCCCATCCCTTCCGAACGACCCTGACTTGAAGAAGGGCACTGAATTCAGGACTGATGGCCGGTCACTGGGCCCCTCGCTCTATTCTGCCTTACCCTCTCTTGTCACAACCCTTCGGTGTGGTGGCATTCTGTGGGAGCGTTCCTCTCTATGCCTCTCATTGCTACTGGATTTTATTTTTACCATGAGCATGCAACAACAACAAGAGATACAAGTCATAGCCAGGTGAATTAGAAAATAGCAAAAAATGCAAGTTAAAATGAGGTAAATTAGAAAATAGCACACAGTGGAAGTAATAAAAGCAAGCGGTTAGGGCAGCTGAAGGGATTTGGTGGTCAAAGGCACGGTCAGACGGTCCACACACGGAGGCTGGGATGTGAGTTCAGCTGTGGGTTCTGGGGCCTCATGCGCATGCGGGATGAGTCAGGGAGTCAGCACTTGCCCCCCCTGATGCCACCATTTCTGCTTCCCCAACCAGATCTCGGAAAAACCCAACCTGCCCCCATTTTTGTCCATGTTGGAGGACGTTTACCCATCAGTGGCACGTGAGACTTCCTTTCTCTCAATTTCCTTACCTTCCAGAACTGTGATAGGACCAGGACTCATCCTAAAGGTCTTTCTGAAGATTTTACTTAGAAACTATTTGTGTAAAACATTTGCACACCAGAGGCACTGCTAGCTGCGCATCTTACTAACGTTGCCATCTCCACTTTACAGATAAGAAGCCCAGGGCCCAGGGAAGTTAAATCCTTTACCCAGGGTCCCTCGGTTAAGGGGAACTGATGAAGGGCACTTGGTGGGGTAACAGGCAGGCGCTCGCCTCTTATAGGGTGTCACGGAACACCCACCGGATAAACGCGGGACAGTACACAGCCATTACATTTCAACGCTATCAATATGCTATCAGAAGGATATAATGAGGGTCATTTCTAAATAACGAGTAGGTATTTTTTGGCAGCTAATAGAAATTTTAAATTTCTCTTTAATGTTTGGTTGGGTTTGCTTTAGATGTGTCATAGCGTGTACGAGTAAAGCACCCATTTTCATTTCAAAAACTCAGTAAAAACCCCAGAGAGGCTGCAACTCTGAAACCCATCGACTGGCTGTCAGTCCATCGCTGCGAGTTTTCTCTTGCCTCCACTTGGTACTTCCTACATCAAAGGTGTCTTGCTTCTCCCCTGAGTTGACTTCCAAGCTTAATCTGAGGCCCCGAGGGTCAGCTGGCCTAAAATGTCATTCCTCGCCTGTGATAGTAAGCAGACGTCTGTGTCCCCAAACAGCTCATTGGAATGCTTCCGCCTTTTGTGCCTCTTCACTGGTGACACCAACGGCACCTGGAAGGTGGTGGGGATGCTTGGTGCGGTTCAGGCAGGTGTTGGAACGGGCTGTGTGGACGTGGACGAGGACAGTCCCACATCTGGAGGGAAGCACCTCTTCACAGAGCAAATAACTCAGTTTTCTAAAAAGCTATTCGGAAGAGCTGCTGTTCCATCTTAGCTCCCACGGTGCCCACATCTGCCCAACGCCTTCAGGTTGTCTTGTAAGGACCTGTGAGTCACCAACGCCCCGGACATGTGCGAACACAGGAGCAATGCATTCAACCGACTTCTGTTTCCTGCCCCCGCCTCCTTCTCCCTCCCAAGTTCTCCCAGCTCACGCCAACCTCAGTGTTTCCTCTTCTTTAAACCTTCCTAACCTGGCGACCCGTCCAGGTCCTTTTCTCTGTACTTCATACCCATCTGTGCACCTCTCTGCTGTGACACCCATCCTGTAGGTGGCTTCAAGTTGATTTCAGACAGAGGGGGCCTGCCCGTTAAATATAGACTGCGGGCCACTTGAGGCCCAGAACCCTGTCAAACTCACAGGACATAGGTCTGCTTCTCTTCTAGTAGGAGCACAATGCATGCTTACTGAACTAGAACCGGAACAACTGTTCACTTGGTAATCAATCACGCATTTTTTAAAATAACACGTCTACTTCCTTGAAATGTTATTTAAACTGACTCAAAAACATTCATTTAATAATTAACAAGACCAGACTGCGTATCAGGCAAAATACTAGGCGTTAAATGAGACTCACAGGAGAGTGAGACAGCGCCTACCATCAGGGCTCAGAGCCTCGGGCCGGAAACACACGCACACGAACAAGAAATCACTACACAATGTAATAAATCTAAAGGACTGGAGGAGCAGACCACCTTTTGGGGGGGGGGGGGGGGGAACTGAGGAAAATTCGTTTCCCCTGAGTTCAGATTTGGATTTTGTCTCTCCAAGCAGGAGCTAAGATACTTGAGGCATTTTGGAGTATTCTTTCATTCTTCACACCATGGCACCTAGGAAATAGTAGGCACTTGGTAAACTGATACTGACTTATTTTACTTGACTCCTAGCTAAACTACCCTTTTGGAATATGTATACCACTGATGTTTAGTTTAAGAATAAGTTTATTCTAATTTCCTTAAAAATGATAAAATGAATCTAGTGTTGACTTAGGACAGATTTTTAAAAAGTACTCAAAATGAACATAATTCCTTTGGATATCTCCATTAAATGCAAGAAGATTTGTGTCTACATTTTAAAAATGGGATGTTGGTACTTGAACCTTACATTAAAAAAAAAATCAATCAGACTGTATAATCAGACACAATCCCACATTCTCTCTCTGGTAACGGAACTAAGAAATTACCTAGCCTGGTATGGTTGCCATTTATAATATCTATAATTACATTATAGATATTCCTAATATTCTTAACTTTTCTGACTGAAGTCCTTGCATTACTGATTTTCATATCCACGTTATCCATTGCAATGTACCATAATATTTGAAAATGTTTGTTGAATTGATTTCTTATTCTAGTCTCCTGATATTTGACTCTAAACCAAGATTCAAGTTCAATTCTGTTCACTTAGAACAAACGGGGCAGGGCGGGGGGCGGGGAAGTGAGTTTCTTTCTTTCACCAGCTTCAGGGAATGATGGAGCGAAAAGGGCAGCAAAGAATATATTTTATTATTTTTATTATTATTTTAATTCCATGTCAGTTTCTTCAGTCTTTGAGTTGATCATCTGACTTACAGGGAACATCCAAGCTCACTGAGCGCCAACTATGATGCTAAATATTTTCACATCCTTTATCTTTCTTGTTTAATCCTCCCAATAACCTAACCCCTCAGTTCTGGGGCACCCGGAGTCCAGGAAAACTGTTACTTGTCCAAAAAAAATATCACATACACAAAAAATGAAGGGATTGTATTTGAGCCAAGAAACGCTTGCCTCAAAAGAATCACTTTTTCCCTCTTCCTCACTACATCATTCAGCTGAGTTTATTATCCTCCATTTAATAAATGTCTACTGAGAATGAAATGCATGCCGTGCCCTCTGCCATAAAACGGGATTGAGAAATAAAAAAGATACGGTTTTCATTTCCTGGGGTTAAAGTCTACTGATCATGTGGGAAAAAGATTTCAACTCAGTATTCAAAGAGAATGCCAACCAGCAGGTGAGGGACCCTAGGCCCCCAGGTGAGAGGACACGCCTGAAGGGGCACAGACACCCTGGAGCTCGCCCGGGATGTGGCATGTTTGGGGGTGTGAGCACCTCAATCGGACGGGACCTGGGACAAAGGGAGGTGGGGGAGGAGATGGCGCCTCCTTGCACGCATCGCATCCAGTTGCAATAAATAACGAATCTGTCCATTCGCGATTATTTTAAATTCTCCAGAAAACAAACAATGGAGCTGCCTGCTGGCCTGAGTTCATCAGTGTATTTACTAAAAAGATAGTTGAATCCAGTGGGAAAAGCCTATTCCCAGGTCTTTGTAGACCTGCTTCTGGTTTTGTTACCGCTTCTGTGGGCAAGTTACTGCTCAGCGAAGAGATGGACTCAAGGCCAGGTTCTTGTCCAAGGCGGCTCTGGAGGCTGAGAGGCGGCTCATCAGCAGAGTTACAAGGGCCTCTGTGACGGAGTTGGCAGTGACAGGCTCCAGGCTGGGCTGGGTCAGCTGTGATTTTCCGTAAGGTGTCCCTGTTGAGCGGGGACTCATTTTACAGTCATAGTTCTAGATGCTGTAACGTACATCGGCTGAGTATGGCTACTTTGCCCTCCGTGTCGAGGAGGTAATAAACACAGGGTATTTCATCACAGGCCAGCATGTCTGAAACTTCTGAAAGAGGGGAGGAGTTATTTCTACTTGGAAGATGCCAGCTAGCGTCCCTATTTCATATCAGCTACTTGAATTTAGGTTAAATTATTGTTGGTCGGTGGAGTTCAATTGGGAATCTAGGACCCGGTTGAAATGTCACCTCCTCAAGGCAGCCCTCTTTGATTGCTACTGCCAGAATACTCTCTCACTCACACCAGTGTTTTCTACCTTCAACTGCAGCCCTGTGTGTGTACATGAACTAACACTCTCGCTGCACTGTACATTCCCTGAAGGCTGTGGGTCTCGCATCTGATTTACCTTTTTAAGTAAATTCCCCTTAGTATTTACAAACCTGGCTGACACAAGCACATATTACGAGTAAATAGTTATTGAATGAAACTTAACAAGGCATGGCAGGGCTTTTATATTAACTTATTTTTATGATAGTCAATATTTTCATTGAGGTTCCAATTTCTATTGTAAGTAAATGTTTACTTACGGAAATAGCAAACCACAAAACACATTGGGTCCATGCCTTGGGCTCCGGGGGATACATACCCGTAAAACCAAGCTCGTACACGTGAGCCAGCGTCTAACGCCTATGCAGGCCCTAGTCCTCTTCCTACATAATTCTGCATTTCACTAAATGTAACTTCATGAAAATAATGCTCTCAGTTCCTCCTCCTCCATGATCATTTTTTGGCAGATGAAGGGACATTATGTCTATAAAACTTTCACAGACCTGTTAGCAAGTGTCTCCTAGACTGTGAAATGGACGGTCATAGCCAGGTGAGCTTCCCAGGGGCTGTGACAACGGCCTGAGCGCTAATGATCAACAAGCAGGAAGAGAGCTTGGAGACGCACCTCACTCCGTCCAGCTGAAATGCTGGCATAGTTAGGGGGCACGAGCTTACATTCCGGAACAGTTCTGCCATCAAGCCTTCATGATTCTGTTAATTCAGGCCTGTTACTGTCCATATTCAGAAGGTCTATTGCTTTTAAATGTCCAAGGAGAAATGCCCAAGGAAAACTAATTTCGAATATAAACGGAGTCTTTCCTTGCATTTATGTAATTCTTTTCTTTAAAAAAACATGCATGTCCCAGATCATTTTTTAAATTTCAGAAACAAAATGCCAAATGACTGAACAGCAATCGCATGGTGGTTATGACAAATCTACACTAATAAAAGAGTAAGATGAAAATTGACTGTACCTTTGCGACGCCCACTAGCCAATCAGGAGTGAGTATGCAAATTAACCCAACAAAGATGGTGTGTTAATTTGCATACGCAGGCGCTGCTCCAGGCCTCTGGGCAGCGTGGGAAGGCGGATAGGTGGCTCTGGCCAGTGCAAAGGCGGTGCCAGCAGCCAGGGGAAGGAAGGCCCATTCTTGCACAAATCTTCGTGCATCAGGCCTAGACTGTGATAGGCCTAGTATATGATAAAGAGACAGGAAGCGAGAGAAGTGTACAGGCCTGCCATTGAGAGAGTCCTGGCAAGACAAACCAAAACAAAACCAATGGAACCTAATCAGCTCTCTAGGCCCAAACACCAATCACAGGCAACCCCAGGGACAGGCACATGTTAACTGATGGCATGGGGATCACATCAGCAACATTCCTGAGATGAGGGACACGTTACGGGACAAACCTGACTTCTTCAACTATAAAATTCCAAGGAAATAAAGGGGGGAGTGGGTGATAGGGCGGAGACTTTATAAATCAAAGGGAGCTTAAGAGATAGATATCAATTATAATAGGAAGATTTCATTTGGATTCCAATTCAAACAATGTATAAGAGATTTTAAAATCAGGAAATTCTAATATTGTATGTACATATATACTGAGTGGCCAGATTATTATGATCTCTGAACACATAATAATCTGGCCACTCAGTGTACTTCTTGAGTACCTCATTTGTTTGATATCAAAGATACTATAAATCGTGCACCTGATCAGTTTTTCCCCTTTGCACTGACTGATAGAAAGCTCAGGGCAAATAGGTGGTTGATCTCCAACAAAAGTCTAGAATACTTTTGGTGCCCATTTGAGATACAAATACACTGAGTGGCCAGATTATTATGCGTTCAGAGATCATAATAACCTGGCCACTCTGTGTATATTCATATACATGAAGAAATTAATTGCAATTATTGCTTTCTTTTATAGATGTGATAATGATACTGTGGCTTCTTTTATTTTTTTTTAAAGAGGTTGCTATTTTTTATGGAAGCATATTAATATATTTCAGTTGAAATAATAGATGGGCTTCAGGGTTAGAGGAAGGAGTGGGTAAGGATATAAATGAATCAAGAGTGGCCACACATTGATAAATATCTAAGCCAGGGATGTACCCATTGAGTTTCTATTTTTCTCTATTTCTGCATGATGAAAATTTTAACAATAATATTGTTTAAAATGGCTTTTATCATCCTGACATCATAAGTGAAAATGCATCTTTTCAACTCATAAGACTGACAATATAAAGTCATTATAGGTTTTTCAAGTCTTACTGAGACTCTCAGTAATTTTTGAATGATGAGAACTGAAATTAAGTTACCCATGAAGTCTTCCTCTTCTGGGCCGTAGATACCCTGGACTATAACTTGATGTACAAAGATTACAGAAATCCCTATCTGAGCTTTATTGTCCTTAGAAAGGATAATGCATAGTTTTTATTCCATCTTTCTAATTAGTAATTTAAGCATATGTTCAGCATTTAACTCTAAATGTTTGCCTTTTCCCCAAGCTCAAAGACAGCTGTCCAAGATGTGAATGCCAGAAAACATTTAAATATCAACATCTGTTGAATTATGTTAATTTAGTGTAATATAATTGGGCATGAGGTGGAATTGATCAGAAGTATATGAAATAAACAAAAGTAAATTCCCAACAATACCTTGGTATACAAACAGATCACTACAGAGTGACGAAAACATGTTTCTAAAGAGAAAGGACAAGAAAAATACTGATCATAAAAAATTGATTCTTTTCAGAACATATTTCTAACTCCCTGGGACATTCTTTTGTGATTTTTAAGTTTAGTTTTAAATTGTCTCCTAATTGAGAGATAATGAAAATGAGCTAAACCAAGTGAAAATTAAAAGTTTAATATTTGAATTTTTTCAGTTATGAACTATAACATTAAAATGTCCTAATTACACTTTTGCGTTAAACTTTTTAGTTTGCAGGATGACTCTTGTTATATTATGAGCAGTTACACACCTCTGAGTCCAGGAGGTGACGTGTTCTATTTTTAAGTCGGAAGTGTCTACACTGTGGCGGATGAACTTATTAGATTTAGTCCGGGGACCTTCAGGTACAGCCCATCAGGTAGCAGCTGTTGCTTATTGAGTGGCCGATTTAAAATATTAATTTTTACAGGGATTCCTTTACTAATAGATTAAGATGCTTGTTGTTTGGGGGTATTTGGTACGCACGCACGCCCACTGGATGAACAGGGCCCCAGACGTCCCGTAATGAGGTTATACCCTGGCAGCGGCGGGGGCGCAAGCTGCTGCGCCCGGCCCTGCAGGTGCACCTCCTGGCATCCCAGGGGACCCATCTCGGGGCGTGAAAGGTGACCTCTGTGCCCACGCCCGTTTAATCACAGCACCAATTCGGAGCGTGCCAACCGCGGAACAGACACCTGTCCTAAAGGAGATGGGCTTCAGACGACAAATCTATGGCAGCTACAGGTCACGGGAACACCTTTCAGATGCTGACTATGTCCCATATTAGCGTCGATGGCCAAATGCAACTGCTGTTCTGGAGGGGCCCAGCTGTGCGGACGTTAGTCATTTGAAAAAGCCGAGTTCATCTGCCAGATCTCAGGAAAGTGCGCCTCCCCAGGGAGTGCTCCATTGCTCTTTCATTTACCACACTCCGGACACATGACATGTTTTCAAATGGCAAATCCCCCTTTTTCCGTATGGGCTATTCCTATCAAACGGAAGGCAACCTTGCAGAATTCTAATGGGCTAATAACTAATTTTATTTAGTGTAATCACAATGTAAAATAAGTCTATAATCATTAGTTTAAAGTTCCGGCAGGGGAGGTTAGAATTTCAGGATGCCAAACGGACAGCAGGCCTGAGAGCCGGCAATGGGAAGATATGCCCTTCTTACGACGATAATTTGGTCATATAGAGTAAAACAGATGAATTAAATGCCTTCGAAGCCATTTTATGTTGTATATGTGGTATGTTTCCAATTATTCTAGTCTAAGTACCTCTACACCTAGAGGCTATTCAAATTTTTTAAAAAATTAGAACACATGCAATTAAATGTGTTCCAATTAAAAAAATATGGAATGTATACATTCTAATTAGAGGGAGTATGTGACTTTCTATTTGTTCATTCATGCATACATATGGACAAATTAAAATAATTTAAAATATGCTTTCCTATCTGAAGGACTGGGTAAACTTTTTTAGAACAATGAAATTTAATGCTAATTTTAGGTCTGGAAAGAAACGATGATAAAGTATTAGAAGTTTTATTTTTAAAATTAGTATTTAAAAGCAGATTCAAGCAATTATTTTGGACATATAAACATAAAATACACAAAACATATAAAGTTGATGCTATATTTTTGCTTTAAAATATGGTGTTGAATCAGTTTTAGTACAACAAAGGAGGATTTGTTAAAAATTCTAAATTTATTAACACAGGATAGTTAACTTCTCATCTTAAATAATAGAAATAATGCAGCAATTACTTTTGTTGATGTACGTCTGTGAAAAGCATTCGTCCATGTCATTAACCAGCACTCTAATGAACAGTTATCCTCTCCCAATTTATTAGCAGCTGCTCAAAAATGTAGTAATTAATAGTTTCATTTATTTTTGGCAAAGCTGCAAAATGACAAATAGTTTTGTATCTGTTGCAAATTAGGTCTCCTTCCCAAATAACAGATGACTCTATGGGGAGCACTGAGCAAACTGAATCCGCCAGCATCTCTGGATCTTTGGAAGATCAAATAAAGAACAGCTGTAATTGTATTTGTTACATCTGCAACAGAATACAGTGATGTGTGTCATCATATGGAAATGAGGCGAGCTGTGTCAGTGTGAACAGAAATGTTCTTTCCAAACTGAGTGTGTGTGTGTGATTGTGTGTTTGTGTGTGTGTGTGTGTGTGTGTGTGTGAGTGATTGTCACTGTGAGAGTGTGTGTGAATGTGTTGAGTGAATGTGTTTGAGGGTGTGTGAATGTATGTGTAAGTGTGTGTGAATGTGACGGCATTTGTTTTGATTCTCTGATGAAATCTATTGTCATTTAAAAAATTTTAGAAGACTTTTCACTATTAATCAGACATGATGACGGCAAAGAAAAGTATATTTATAAGAAATTATAGCACACATAATTCCAGGGATTATCAACTCTTTTCACACTAAGTTGATGAAAAATGTAATACTCGTAAGATCAAAGTAAAATGAATTAATACAGGTTTCTAAAAGGCATTTTAAAATGTTTAGTAGAAGTTAATAATAATGGCAATAAAAATGTAAAAATGTTTTTATTTGATTTCAAATTATGTATCAGGCTACTAAGATGATTTAGCCTCTGATGCTTCACAATGGTAAATGGCAAAAATCATGTAAGTAAGGAAAAAGGGCAAATTTCCCCCCCAAAGAAATACACCCCAAAAACAAAACCCAACACCAAAGGAAAGGCCCTAACGTAATCTAAGTAATTCAGCACAATTGCTGTGAACTATCAGTCTTTTTGTATGGATTCTTAGAACAATACAGGCTAGTGATTAGGAACTAAACATTAAAATGTGTTACGAACAATACACCACTTAGTATTGGGCATCGCTTGGTACATGTGGTGCTGACTTTCAATTGGGGAAGGCCACACTGAACGTTCTGGTCTAAGCAAAGGTTATGACCTGAGACACGAGGTGAAATTATTTAATTGTAGTTTCTAATGAGGTGAAGGCAGAGCAAAAGGATCTGATATTCCTTGGGATAAATATATTGGTTTTATGTTGACTGTCCCGGATGTCCAACTTCTGTTTGCTGTTGAAGCATTAGGTCTGTAAGAAAGAATTGACATTTTGCTTCGGCAGGTATCTAATGGGTTCTCAGTTGGATTAGCTTGTACAACATGGTACTTGAAAGCAATGGTGCCTATGTGGGGATCTGAACATAGTGGCTAACACACGAGCCATGGGGAGCCGTGGGATGCACTGGTGGCTGCTGAGGTCTGTTACCGCGTTCTGCTCAGGATTATGACAGCCATTTTTATCTAAATGAAAAGTAAGTCTTCAGAATCACCACATGTAAACTTTGAAGCTATAGCACCTAAAGCAATAAACGGGCAAATTCTTTGCATTAAAGAAAAAAAAAAAAAAGAACATCGACTCAGTAATAGAAAATGAGCAAGAACCTAGAAGCACTTTTTTTAAAAGAATATATTTTCTATGTACCTGGTTACATATTATAAGAATAAATAAGTATGTTGCTTCCTCATGGGGCCTAAGTACCATTTACATTTTTGGAAACAAGTTAACTCTCCTTTTGAAAATTAAAAAGGAAATAATTATTCTAAACCCCGAACTAACATTCATTAATTATGGGAGAAAGAAATTTTTCCTTTCTTTTAAAATCTTAGTCTTTGTTTTTCATCACCTTTTAAAAACAAACCCAAAATGGCATCTTTCTATTCATGGCATTTTAGTAATCCTAAAATATATTCTTACAAACAACCCATAAAATATTTTAAGTCGGCTCTTTAGAACCGAAGACAAGCCGACCCCCCTCACCACGGGCATGTCACTAGCACAGGGACAAGGGCAGGCGCGTCAGAGATCAGAGCGAGCAGTGGTTTCAAACTGCCTACCTGCTGGCCGTCTTCACAGAGCAGTTTTTCTTGTGTCCTCTCTCGGCTCGGTTGTCTCTCAGAAGCTGATGCTGTCCAAAGAGTTAAGACAAAGTTGTAGACACAGAAACGTGTTCATCATATTATTCTGTGAGCAGAGAAGTGTTCTCATTCAAAGGGAACCCTTCCTTCACTTGCATCGCTTTTTTCCCTCCTGACTTCTCACAAACAGAGACAACTCTGCGGCTGGAGATGCCACTGAGACCCTTGCAAAAATGTCTGTCAGAGCTGGCGATCTGGGGCTTCCCTGAGGGCCCGGAGCCGGAGGTCTAGGACTCAGTTCCAACCCCATTCTGGGGCGGTCCTGGTGGGAGTCAGGGAACCTCTGCCCACGGCCTCCACCACTGCACCAACTCGGACCTTTCTGAGGCTTTGCCACCTAGGCTGACATCAGTGACATATCATCGTCTCTGTATGTATTGGCCTAACAAGGAAATACAGTGAAAACATTGTGTTTTCAAAGACATTATTGGCTTTAAAACAGATAACTAGAAGGAATATATACTTGATTGCCATCTCAGAATGCCTCACCGTCCACTACCCTCTCACACTTACTTTAACTATTTGAAAAGAAGCAAAAGAAGTCAATTCTCTTTACTGTGGCTTCACTCAGACTGTAGCTGATTTATGCGGAAAATGATTATACAGCTAAAGGGAAGCTGTAACCCTGTTAGAAACCAACAGCAACAGAAATCTTCAGAGAAATAACACAGGGCAGAGCTGGGTTCCCACGCCTGCTGTGCCTGTCACACACACGTCTCCGGGTGGCAGTGACAGGCCTACCACTTCCAGGCTGTGTTGACCTCAGGCAGAGGACTTCACCTCTCTAAGTCCCAGTCTCCATCTACAAAACGGAGATAACAGTAATATCTACCTGGAGGGCTGCTCTGTTCAATAAGATAAACCACGTGAGACCCGTAGCTCTATGACCATGAGACGGGCTGAGAAAATGGTTCAAATGCGACAATTACGATGATCATTAATGAGCCTGCTTGTCAGTGGGCATTGTCTGACCAGCGTCAATGACTTTTAATGAAAGAACTGAAAGAACTGCTTTGAACTGTCACACAGCATCATTCAGAATCCGTTATTAGCAGCATTTGGTCGTCTTGGAGAAGGTATGGATCTTAATTAGATCACCAAGAGTACGGTTAGAGCTTTCCTTCTTTCGGGGGTGTCTTCACTAAATAAGTACATATTAAATTTCTCTTAAATATCGACTTCTTTCCAGCCCACAACCACCAGCCTGGTCCAGACACCGTTTCCTCTCCCTGGTAACAGCCTCCCACGCGCCTCCCTGCCCCCAGCTCATCCATCCTCCCCCTGCAGCCAGGAATTCTAAACTTACGTCTGATTCCAGCCTTTCTCTCCAGATAAGCCCCACATTCTTGTACAAGGCATTCGAGACCCTTCACGATTCAATTACATTCCTAGATTCGTCATTTATTACACTTCCTCCTCCCCCAACCTCACCCCCTTACTTCTGCAATATATATCCCAGCCACACTGAACATTTTAGTTTGGGGAGCGGGTCACATTCTTGCTCCCCGTTGGCCCTTTGCTTCCGTTATTCGATCTGCCTGCACAGCCAGGTCCAGACATGTGTCTGGATTCTTTTTATTCCTCAATATATATTCATTGAATGAATAAATAAATGAGATAAAGAAGTAGGGAGGGAGATCCTGTATCTGATATGAAGCTGAAGCCAAATCTCATCATTTACTACTTAGAGAAAAGAGCAACCATTTATCTTAAGTCCATTAATCTGAAAGTGTTTCCATTTAGAAACACTTCGTACCATGGAAACGAAATTGTTTCTGAAGATTAAAAAAAAAAGTTAATTACTTTGGCATTTCTAAGTCTAGTGTCTTTTAAAAAATGTATGTATATATATACAAACCAACATTTGTGACACAGATAGCTAGAGGTCGCGTGATGGAATCTCTCCCTCCACCTTAAATTAATGGTAGTAGTTAACTTTCCTAATTTTAAGATAAAAGGTATATGAACTCTATACTTGAGGTTTGTGTTAAAACAGTTCAAACAAAGAACTCAAAATCCCTAACACAATATTCTGAGAGAAGAAGAGAATTTTATAGTTTAGTTTTTTAAAAAAATGTGACTACAATGACCAAAATAAATATTGTGCTTTGGCTATAGGGTTGGCTAGTGCTCAGAGGAACCACCTTGGGGAGCTTAAATGAAACAGCACCTCTATGAACTCCAACATTAGGGCTCCTTCTATTAGATTCATATGGGGATTTCTTTCCTTCCTCACATGTATGGTTTCCATGGGCTTTACATATAAAAAGGGACAAATATTGGAATTATTTAATACATTGCACCTGTATTAGACTCTCTCAAAACTCTCTCACTTTATCACTAAACTCTCTCTATCACTAAAATTATAAATCTGGGTGTGACTCTGCAAATTTACAATCAAACTCAGGTAAAAAATATAGACTTGGATCTTTGGGTCATGAATTTAACAAATTAAGATGGAACTTATATCTTTTAAGGGGCAAAGGTGAAAAAATTAACCCAGAGTATTGCCAGAATGTAAAGAAAGCATGTATTTGTATTTGAAAAAGCCCCAGCAGGCGTATGCCATGCCCCACAGAATGAAAAGGGGGCGGGGTGGGGGGTGTTCCGGTCATGACTTCAGGATCAGAGACAAGAATCCTTGAGCTCTGCTCTGGTGAGCACACTTAGGCAGTGCATTCGGCCATGAGAAACTTCTCCTTCTTCTTCCTGGTAATTGTCTTGTTTCCTTGAACACCTATCCGTGTCACAAGTGAGGTCCCTTTTCAGGTTCTGACTCAACAGTGTCAACTCTGATTACGAACAGAATTTCTGAATATGGTGCGAAGTGCTTCTTACCTTCCAACTTTCAGATTGCTGGACTTAGGCCAAACGGAGACACAAGCTCCTTATTAGTGACCTGCAGGTGTATATTGAAAAAGGACTCACATAAGAATTACATTAAAATTCATAAGCACAAAGCCTAGTACAATGTGAGGTTCACAAAAGGGACACAATTTTATTTATTTTTAAAATATTTATTGATTTCAGAGAGGAGGGAAGAGGGAGTGAGAGATAGAATCAGTGATAAAGAATCATCCATCCATTGGCTGGGGATTGAGCCTGCAACCTGGGCATGTGCCATGACTGGGAATCGAACCGTGACCTCCTGGTTCATAGGTCAACTCTCAACCCCTGAGCCACACCGGCTGGGCAATCAACACAATTTTAAAAGTTGTTGCATGAAACCAGGAAGAGACATGTTCCTTGTGGATCATGGTTGTTACTCTTATAGACTTATAGACAGGGGGTGAGGAGTTGCTGTGGTTACTCAGGATATCTTTACAAGATTCTTAAAAGAGTCAAATCCCTAACAGGAAAGGAAGAAGCCAAGAGCAGAATTCTTACTCCACTGCAAACCTCTCTTTACTACCTGATATTCAGAATGCATTCAAGCTTGTGTGTGTGGGGGGGGGTGTTATATTGGCAGCCACTCATCAGGGAACTCCTCAAATGTCTGCGAAATAACTTCAGGCCTCCTCATAGCCAGCATCTCAGTGTCCTGAGCCTTAAACAGGAGAACTAAGCAACTTCTAAACTGTGCTCTCTGCCTCAGTAAGCTGCATGTTCCCCTCTGTGGCCCGTGGAGGGCGTACAGCGCCCTCTGTGGTTTTCCCAAGCATCTCTCATCATACTGTGGTCACTGTTTCCTGGCCAGGACAGTAATGTTTCCAATTATCATTGCCAAGCCCAGCCCCTCTACCCACCTCCCTACTACTTACCAACCCCTCAGGAGAAATGATCTCCGTGGATTTGGGGTTTATCATTCCCATGTACTCCTTACATATCATATTTTTGACCCACTTAAATAATAAATTTATCAAGAATAACGGGACAACAAACAAACAAAAAAACGCTTGGCCAGGATGCCAAGTCTAAGATACCTATGCTTTATAAAACTGTAAGCCCTAAATTACTTAGCGTGCTGCAAAGAACTAACTTTATGTATAAAGTTAACTAAAGGGAACGTCAAGTTCTGGCTAAGTCAACTGATCACTGTACTGCCACGTGGATGAATAAGAGATTAAATAAAACACATCTAGAAATATCACGTGTAGGAAACCATTGCCACCTTCTAAAGGGTGAAGACAAAAATATCCTCTTGCTGGCTGATCTCATTTAAATAACCTCAAATTGCTTAAACATATGTACTATTTGGTGCCTTAACTTTGCAAAAAACACAAAGATGAATCCCAGAGTCTGTTCACGGAGGACACAGGTTTGACTGTGGCAGGTGGCAGTGGGGGAACTCAGAGCTCACTGAGGCTCATTCATGCGACCTGTGTATTAATCGAGGACAGAATTAATTCCTCCTAAGATGAGATTTGTATTTTTTTTCTCATAAAGCTGATCTACCGCCCTGAAGGGAAACAGTTAAGTATTTGAAGGAGACTAAGCAGCTTCCTTTGGATTGGAATGGTTCTTACCTGGCCGTGCTCGGTCCTGGCCCCGGGGCTGAACCAGTGGCTGGGGAGGAGAGAGGAGAGGGGTTAGCAGGAACCTGACCCAAGCGCATGGTCCCCCGCGATCAGGCTGCAGGCTGTGAGAAATGTATGCGCTGCCAGCCACGGCGCCTGAAATAGGCTTTATTCTAATGGATAGTTCATGTAATTCTAGACTTACAGCAATTTGGACAGAAATGTAAGAGTGCTCACAACCCAGTAATTTTCAATTTAATAAGCAAACTCAGTTAGAATTAAATTTCCATTTAATTATGTTAACATAAACTGCTGGGACTGTATTCATTTTATGAATCGATTCTGGTTGTAAAATCTACAAATGCTGTCATTTACCACAACTTAATTATGGCATCATTACAACAAATGATGACCTCTGGATTGGTGGGAGTCTTAAAAAACATTAAAAAATAAAGAATCTGACATCACCCGGCTATGCTCCACAAAGCCCTTGATGTGGATTTGGGGGCATCAGCTGAACGTACCTGAACCCATTCATTCCACGCTCATGACACCACCGACCAGGAAATGTTAGCTGTGCACTGGCTACCAGGCTCATGGTCACACATGGGTTATCTCATTCCAACCCCACCACCTTCCGTGGTCTTCAAGCTTGGTCCCCCCGTGGTATAGGGCCAGTGTGGGCATGTCCAGTGTGAGCATGTACAGGGCCAGTGTGGGCAATAGTTGTTTAAATACTAATTTTCTTCCCCTCCCCACTGTGCACAGTGAACAGAGTAAGATGCAAACTTTCATTCAGGGAATTTTCATCCCTAAATGTCTTCGGAGACTCCAAAGCCAGTGGGTAATATTTATCAGTCACCCCCACCGGAAGGTGGAGCATCCTACAAATATGAAATAGATGCTGAAGACATGTGTTTCTTTAACTGACTTCCGGTGGAGGACAGTGTTTGACGTAGAACAGTCACATTATGTATGAAGTGGGGATGTGATGTCACTGCGATTGCCTCAGAGAAGCAGTGAACACACTGAGGAGAGTGGCGCTTCTGAAAAGACTCGAAAAGTGAAATGCACTATCCAAATAAAGCATCATCATCATTATCTTGAAATGTTTATACCTCGCTTAATAACCGTTCTGCATTTTACATAAGTATTCTGTGAAAATGGCTTCTATGAGAAAGGACTGTTATTACCCTTATTCCATAACTAAAAATTAAGACATATGCAAGCCAAATGACTCACCCAAGGGAATCACAGTAAATCAGAGGAGGAACTGATCCAGTTTATCGATGTATCGCAACATAAAGTTCAAGCCACTCTCACTACCTAGCAGTAGATGCTAAATTTTAAAGTGTAGCAATATTCCCAATGAACATAACCTATGATCCAGGCAAATCTGGCTTTAAGAAAACTCCATATTTACACAAAAGGTAAAATAAAGGGTATTTGCTTTATAAAGGAATTCATCATAGGATTATAAGTAGATATCCATGTGCATTTAAAGTAAGTGTCATTGTACATACAGTTCCTCAGGTAAATATCCCAAACCTTACAGTGAAACGTCTTAAAATGAAATACACAATGTCCTGTTTTACATTCACACTTTCGTGTCTCCATTCACTCCTGTCTGCCCGGCACTGTGCCATGGGTAACAGGTGAGAGGTACAGCACCTGTCTGCCCTCAGAGTTTTCACAGTCGTTACCAAAGGCATCTATGGTTTAAAAAACTTTAAATCTACTCGATAGTTTTTGGGTTTATATCAGAACAGAAAATTAAGGATAAAATGTACCAGTCTTTTGGTTGTCATTCTGAGATAATAAATGCTTTACTCTGCTTCCCCTCCCCCCTTCCGTTCAAGGGATAATAGAAAGGTCTTATCTATACTCTTTTGAGTAATATGCTAATTAGACCGGGAGACCTTTGGATGTCCTTCCGGACAAAGCCGGGGTCTTGGCCGGCCTGGAAACCGCCCCCAAACAGCCCTCAGCCCCTCACCCAGGCCGGCCATGCCCCACCCCAGAGGGGACCCTCACCCCCATGGGGGCATGGCCAGCCTGAAAACGGCCCTCAGCCCCTCACCCAGGCTGGCCATGCCCCCCAGAGGAGACCCCCAGCCCCGATGGGGCTGTGGCTGGCCTGCAAACGGCTACAGCCCCTCACCCAGGCTGGCCCTGCCCCCCAAAGGACCCCCCACCCTGATCCAGGACCCCCTTCAGGGCAGACCAGCTGGCTCCCACCCATGTACCAGGACTCTATTCTATACTAATAAAGGGGTGATATGCTAATTAGATCTGGAGAACTTCCGGACAAAGCCATGGTGACAGGGCTGAGGCAGAGGCGGTTAGGGGTGATCTTGGAATCGGGCCTAAACTGGCAGTCTGACATCCCCTGAGGGGTCCCAGATTGGAGAGGGTGCAGGCTGGGCTGAGGAATACCACCCCCACCCCGTGCACAAATTTCGTGCACCGGGCCACTACTCCTATATAATCCTATATAATAAAAGCCTAAGATGCTGTCTGGTCATCCATTCAACCAATCAAAGCATAATATGCTAATGATAGGCTAAGGCTGCTCAACCCCTTGCTATGACATGCACTGATCACCAGGGGGCAGACAATCGACCAGTCAACCAATTGCTATGACATGCACTGACCACCAGGGGGCAGATGCTCCAACTGATTGGTTAGCTTGATGCTGGAGTCTGGCTGATTGGGACTGAGCAGGATGGGTTCGTCACGCCCTAGAGCCCTCCCGCGGTCCCTTCCCAGCTGGCCAACCTCCTGCTTCCCTCCCTGGCCCCGAACATGCACCGGTGGGGTCCCTCGGCCTGGCCTGTGCCCTCTTGCAATCCGGGCCAAGGGACTCCCCTCCCTCCCCCCGAGTGCACGAATTTCATGCACCAAGCCTATAGTAGAATCATAAAAATGAAGGAAATAAGCTATTAAAATGAATAGCTATATAAAATTATATCTATATAAATAACATTTTACATCACATAAATTATACTTATATTAATCTATATAAAATAAGCTATACTTGAACTATAAATTTTATATTTATTAAAGAATGGATTTAAAAAATAGAATCCAATGGGTCCTAATATGATTAGCTGCCAGAAAAAATTCAATAATTAATTCATATCATTCCATACTTTATGGCCTTTCTCAAGTTCAACCAACTCCGCAGGAGACATATGGGACTGAGCCAAAGTATATAATGTATTTAAGCTCTTCCAACAAAGATGTATTTAGAAATAGAATTAGCACCTCGAAATTTACCCAATAATTCATCCAAGTCAAAGCTCAATTACTTAATTTTTTGAATTATGTAGTGAATGAGTCTCTTCCTTTTGTTGCTAAATGGAAATACATTACGGTCCCTCGCAGCTGATGCTGGACAGGAGCAGAGAGTGGAGAAGTCAGGAGAAAAAGTCACTTAGTCCTCATGTTAGCAATTCAGACAGGATGAAGGAGAAGAGCTTGATGCTACTTCATGTAACAGAATTTAAATGTTTCCAGATAACATGTGAATTTCCAATTCCACCACAAATAAAAGAAGGACTGTACCAAAAACCTTTATTTAAATTTCTCCATGGGACGCATTGAAATGGTTGTTGCTCCCCTGGCATGGGTATATGATATTGACTCTTTCTTAAGATAGAACCAAATTAAACCACCTTCACCAGCAAATGGCTACCAATTTTCACAAAGAAATACGCAGAACACCCCCAAGGAGATTACACAGGTCAACGGGCACTCACTCGTGGTGGTGAGAATCCGGGGAGAAGTGAACCATCCTCTTGTTACTGACTGGCCCCGGAGTGGTCCCCTGCAAGGAGAATTCAAACGGGAAACAGTCACAGGTGCGTTTCTAGAAAGACAGAGACGGATAGAGGTGCACCTGAGGACATCCGCTCTAGAGTGGACAATCTGATATTAAGTCTCAACATCTAAACAAAATCTCCCAGACCAATGTCTTTGTCATTAATTCCTAAATATAAAACTTTCTAAAGCTTTCCCACAAAGTTAGAAATTATCTGTGTATTTACACACAACAAAATGTAATTGCGCCTAAAAGAACAATGTTTTATTTACAAATCAGATGAAGAATGAAAGGTTCAAAAGCATTTTCATAATGAAACCTACACCCATGGAAAAAGAAATGCACAACTCTCCTGTCTGACAGAGGCTCTCAAAGAGAACATCAGCAACACCATGCAAGAATGAACCCACCATGACAATCAGCAGGACAGAAACTTACATCAGAAGGCCTTGCTATACTCCGTGGTAATAAAAATGTAATACCCCTGTAACTACAGCAGTGCCATTTAGAGTATAGACTTAAAAAAAGGCATGCTGAGGGGGGAAAAAACCCAAACTAACATTTTCAAATATGTACTACTTCTTGGATCACTTGGGTAACAAGGATGCCAGCGTACAGTTGGCCATCCCAAGAAATGCAAATATTGCAAACGTGCTCGGTCCAGGACACTAACAACCCTGAGGTCTGAGCACCACCGGTCAACACGTGGCTCCTCTCCAGGGCTCCATCCCGCATTCGTCTCCAAATGCGGTTTTCACGCTCCTCCAGAGGGTATCCCTGGGCTGCAGTAATCCATTCTCCGCACTGTGGCTGCCAGAAAAGCCGGCCGGGCCCATGTCATGCTTTGTTAAGGGTTCATGATCACATTATCTCCTGGTGGACCTGACACTTTTATTCAGTTTACAGTGTGTTCTATGTACAGGCAACTTATTTCCTTTGCCAGGGCTGCTGACAACCTTTTCCACACTGTATTAATCTTGTTTACTGACTTTATCTTGGTACAAATATCAGAAAACTGAACTTTTTATCTCAGAGAAAGAATAAACAGCGTGTTGACAGAAGCAAAAACTATTTTCGGGGCTAAAATTGCTTGTTTACCTGAAGCTATACGTATGGAAAAAAATGTTTAGAGTCCTGCACGGGCTTGAAATACATAATCTGAAATTTAATAAATGGAGAAATTTCACATGCACCCATGTGATAAACTGCCTGATGGAAACAATGCAACTGAACACAATAAAACAGAATCTATAACTAATTTACCCCCACGATACAAATGTAAGCTTTCAACCTGATCAGAAATAATCAGAGTATGTATTTCTCAGAAATCAGACTTATATATAAAGCATAAGTTCAATCCAATTGCTGCAAGTAACTCACAAAAGATTTATAGTTGCCAATGTGGATATTTAAATGACTTTGCCTAGTAATACATGGTCTTAAAAAAAAAAAAATGGAAGTAAATATCCTGTACTATTATTTCAAGCCAATTTTTGTTTTACTTTTAAAGATGTGCAAACAGGTACAGTTTCAATTTTTTTAAGTGAAATTAAGCAACAGTGAAATCCATGCATGATGCTTTTCTCAGGGTCAATGTCACTGGCCGGCCTCAGGAGTACAGAGTTCTTACAATGGGAACCTTGTGCCACTTCAGTCACGAGACGCCCTTTCTGAAAAACTGACAAATGACTTTAATAGAGATTTCAGCTTGTGGGAAGTAGCACTATGCTGGAGTGCCAGTACATTTTAAACTTGAAAGCATGTATTTACGGTGATGGCTTATTAGTGGATATTTCACAGTATTAGAAAATGTCAAGAAACATTCGTACAGAATTCTTTCTAAAAATTTACAATTGAGGGTAGGAGAATAATCTTTATAAAAATACAATGCAGCCATTTTTAAACATCAGATATAAGTGTTCACTTCTAGCAAACAATCAAGTATGGTCATTATTTTATTTTCCCAAAAATATGCCCTCCAGTTATTCCAGAAATGTCTCAGAAAGAAATCACAAATTATAAAAATCGTATCTCTTTAAATAGCCAATACAATATTCACATGTAAATATTTCATTACCAATATTCACATGCTAAAGTTTATCTGCTAGAAAACGTAGCTTTCATCCCACAAGATTAGGTAGGGAACAGGTAGTCTGTCCGTGAGAAAGAGTCTCTCCAAAATCCAATTCTTGTTATTTGTTAAAACACTGGAGACGATCATTTATATAATTAGCTAATATTTACTGATGATAATCTTAGACATCACACAGTGTGCCCTGAATTCTTACGATTCATTTGTTAAATATTACTACATCAATAGTGACTACAATGCTAAATAAAGTAGGTATATTTCTTTTCATTACCTATGTTTATTACACAAATTATTAAATAGGAAAAAACATACTCAAAGCTAGAAAGGAATGGATGGTCTCTAGATAACATTTAGTTCAACTTCCAGCCTTTATAGATGGTGAAATAAACTGTAATGCTAAAAGACCATCTGGGTCTTAGTTTTTGCTATTGTTATTTACAATCAAGTTATCAACCTTAGAAAGTGGGAATGTAGTAATGATAGATGAAAATTTAATAACAGTACCATCAAAATTCATAAAGTCCCTAAGTACCAATGTGGGAAATTTAGCTATATGATATAAAAACTTTTTTTTCAATTTTATTAGACATTAAAAGCAATTTCTTACTCTTTCTAGCACTAAATTATTAACACCAATTTCAGGATTTTCCTCAAAAGATAAACAGAACAGTTGCCTTTATCTCATTTCCCCTTTATAATTATTGAATCCACTGCATCCCATCCCATTCTTCTACAATTAGATAGTCGAATATCTGACTTCCCAAATCGGGCAACTGAACCACAACAGTCTTCTAGAATTAGTAAAAAGCTTCTTCAATATGGGGTTACTCCGCTCATATTCTTCTTCAATATGGGTATAGTCCACTCATATTCTTCCTCAATATGGGTATACTCCACTCATTCTTCTTCAATATGGGGATACTCCACTCACATTCTTCACTATGGGTGATTCTCTATTCATATTCTTCTTCAATATGGGGGATATTCCACTCAGATTCTTTTTTAATATGGGGGCTACTATACTCATATTCTTCTTCAATATGGGGATATTCCACTCATATTCTTCTTCAATATGGGGATACTCCACTTATATTCTTATTCAATATGGGGAATACTCATATTCTTCAATATGGGGATACTCCACTCATATTCTTCTTCAATATGGGGAATACTCTACTCATATTCTTCAATATGGGGATATTCCACTCATATTCATCTTCAATATGGGGGATACTCTACTCATATTCTCAACAATTAAGATTCCTTCTGTAAACTAAGGAAGTGCTATGTCTTCATATATTTGCCAGAAGCCATCATCCTTTCATCTCTTCAACTCTGCTCTCGTTTCCGGTTACATTTCATCCTGCTTCGGTGCCCACGCTGATAAACACTTGGGCGGCAGCTGCCCCTCAGGAGGGAGCTTTCAGTTTTGAGAGGCCTGGGCCTCCCGCCTGGAGGGAGAAGGCCCGAGCCCTGCCAGGTTGTCAAGCCCCACAGTCCCGGCTCCTGGGAAGACCATTATTCATTTGACTCCATTCCTTTGAAGAGAGAAACCAGCCTTGAAAGTTTAGCAGGCTCTGCAATGAAGGCCCCCTGGTGCCTTCGACAAACGTGTCAGTCAAACGCAAGTGACAGATATTAAAGAAACAACTCAAAGGAAACAGGCTTAAAAATAGGACTTTCAACCCAGGGCTGGGAGCAAGGGGAGGAGAGAGGAGGTGGAGGAACTGGGAGTTGCTCGGCTGTCTGCACATAGATCGCCATTAAGGCCTGAGAAGGTAATTGGATAAATATTTTGCAGTAAATGATGTTAATTAATAAATGTTAAAATGAAGGCATGAAGTAATTACCTTTTTAAACCCCATACACAAGTAGAAAGATTTCACTAAAGTATTTCAAATGAGGGCCCCTGAGTTTTATAAGTTGGTGAAAAGGTTCTGATATGAGGTAGCTGGGAGAATGAATAAAATATTTCACATGTCATCTGTTCTCACATATAACACTGCAGAATGGTCACAATTGACAACAGGCACAATCTCTGTGGGGATGGAAAACGCTCAAGAAAATAACAGTAGAATTCCCTTTAAAGCAACATACAAAAATGTAAAAATTTTCCTTTAGAATTACTGTTAAGGTAAATGCAAAAAAAATCAACAACTCAGGTAGCCTAAAGGGCTCTCACGTATGAGATTACAGGGAAACGAAGCAGTTATCTGATGTAGGGGGGACAAGGAGACAGAACCCCTCCGAGCAGGGAGCTGCATGCACCCTCTCTCCCGGCTCAATCCATCTGAACCAGCTCGCCAAACCCAACTCTCTGCTGTCCACATGACAGGTTTCCCATTCCAGAGCCATCCAGAGCTCTGTGCTGGGAGTAAAATTAACACTAGCGAGAAATGCACGCAAAGCACTCTCTAGTCCGATCCTTGCTTCCCAACGCAATTCTTCTCTCTACTCTAGCTCCTTAGGCAGTAACTCTCCTTGTTCAAAAGCCAAAACGGCTCCACTTGGTACAATTCAGCAGGTACTTACTAGTTACCTACTGTGTGAATAAAATTACGTTTTAATTTACTACATAACAAGTAGTATATGGTAATAGGGGTCATCTTAGTTACACTGTTACATTGAACTAATCTTTCTTTTTAAAAAGCTGTTTTTCCTTGATTTCAGAGAGAAGAAAGGAGAGAGAGAGAGAGAGATAGAAACATCCATAATGAGAGAGAATCATTGATCGGTTGCCTCCTGCACGCCCCCCAATGGGGGTCGAGCCTAAAACCTGGGCATGTGCCCTGACCAGGAATCGAATGGTGACCTCCTGGTTCATAGGTTGATGCTCAACCACTGAGCCACACCAGCCGGGCTTAAACTTTTTGATGTCATGATAAAGTTTTACATTAAGGAACCCCTCTAATTCCAAGGTATTTTTTTAAGAATAAAATATCAGTAAATAATTCATGTAGAAATTCATACTTTGACTCCTTTGTCTAGATCTCTATTAAAGGAAAATGTGGGTTTAGACAGTGCACCAGGGACAATCCCCCTCACCAACTTCAAGAGACTGTCCTAGGTGCCTGCAGCCTGATGGTGTGTGTGTGAGATGCAGGGCGTCACTGTAGTCCTCACTTACCAGGAGTTCTTAGCATCAGACAGCGTCCTCCTAGAAGGAATATTCCAGAAGGAAGATGATCATTTCTGAGAACAACTGAATTTCCTGAGATTCCTATAACGGTCCTACTACATGACTAAATTTATACACTGTAAGTTGGTTTTCCAACCAAGAAAATGCCTCAGTGTTTGGAATTTTCTAAAATCGAATAACATTACAGAAAAGTATACAAAGTTTCCATCATCATTCATATTTTTTAATATACCAATATTGACCAGCAATCTTGCTCTTATCAGCAGAGCTCACACTGGTAAGACTTTGAGGGGAAAAACCTCTTCTTAGGATCTATGTGGCATCTTATATTCATGGCCTGCATGTTATCTAAATTATGCTGAAGTGGATATAAATAACACAGGAGGTGAATCTGATGATTTTTAACCTGGGTCAAGGTTAAGGACTCCAAATTGTGCAGTTATATGTTCATTAAGCAATTTTCAATCCTCCTTGGAGGGGTGTAAGCATAAATGAACCAACAACGAAAAGTGTGATAATGACCACTATGGCCATCAAGAATGCATGTGATTAGTAGAAGTATTATTGTCATTAATGATAACGACACTGCTATTCTTTATAGCTCTAGCCTACCTATAAGGAGTATCCACAGGCGAGGTGGCTACAGTGCACAGACAATGACTCTCAAATACTCGATGCAGAAACTGCCGCTCCCTGGAGTGAGGGCACGTGCCCAGATCACAGCACTGCACAGAGCTGGACTTGAACCTGAGTTGTCCTGCTCGTAGCCTCCTACTCTCCCCCTACAGGGCACCACACACCAGAGACAATTACTCCAAACACGTGTTCTGTGTTTGGGGACGGGCCACAGGAGATGCAGGCTGAATCTTCCTTATCATAGTTTCGCTCTCGTGGCCCAAAAATAATTACAGGAAAATTCCAGAAATAAGCAATTCGTAAGTTTTAAATCGTGCCCCGATCTGAGCAGCGGGAGGAAATCTGGGGCTGACCCGTCCAGGGTGGATGTGAGCCACCATCCCTTTGCCCTTTGGATGGACTGTCAGGGGGTCTAAGTGCTTGTGTTCAGTCCCCCTTACAGCAGCCTAAGCTACATCCCCACGCCTACGTCACCACACCCACATCACTCCCGCCTTTATGCTCATCACCAGACATTGTATCACTCACATCATCACAACAGGAAGGGTGAGTTCAGGACAGTAAGATAGTGAAAAAAAGGCCATATTCACATAACTTTTATCAGTGTGTTATAATTGCTCAATTTCCCTATTAGTAATTGTTGTCAATCTTGCACTGTGCCTAATTTATAATTTAAACTTTATCATAAGTAGGGATGTACAGTATGTATAGGGTTTGGTCCTATCTGCAGGGTCAGGCACCCACCGGGGGTCTTAGAACATGTCCCCTGCGGATAAGGGGGGGCGACTTTATGCTCCCGGGCAATCTCCAGCCTAGGACACTGCGCTCCTTCCTTGTGACCCTAGGGTAACCCTGGGCGGTGGTAAGCATAGCGAGCTGGTGGCTCAAACAGGGCTGTCAGCCCGTGTTAGGGACAGACTGACGAGAATGACCGATGGCTCCGCTACTCGTCATTGAGGCCGAAGCGGTGAAACACAGAAAAACAGAGCCAGAGAGGAGTCCACATGTTCATAATGCGAGTATGTGCAGGAACTTGAAAGTTGGAGAGCGAGGGCCATGTTTCCCTTCAAAAGCAGGCATCGGTGCAAATGTGAGATCACACCTTTAAACCAGAAGGGTTTTCCTAAAGAACCAAAGAGAAAGGAATCAGAGGGAATGGAGCCAGCGAGCACAGGGCTCTCCTGTCACCTGGGGATTAGCCTTCGCAGCAGGAGCCCTGCGTGGCCACGGGAAGATGCTAACCTTGCAGCTGCCGGCCTCCCGGAGCAGCCAGTGGAGACAGCCTGGGGGATCTGGCGTGGTCTTGGGACATTGTCACGTGACAGTAGCTCACCTCTTTCTCTCAAAGAATCATCCAAATGCAAATGGGACTAAACTGGTGACGGTTTAGAAATATGCACAGACACATACATGCAACATAACAACATTAGCAACCGTGTTTTTCATCTAAGAGTAAACAATGTGTTTATTTTAAATCTTCACTTCAAACAGCTGTTTTCCCAGTTAAAATAAGTCGGCATGAATAATTAAGAATTTACAATTATTGGCCTATTAGGATAATAATACTTCTAATAAGTGCATACATTCTCATTTCCGGTATACACTAATAATGATCGAAATGCATTGATAGGAAAGAATAATCCACATAATTCAGAATCAAGTATGGCAACACCGTTTTGTCACACTGCCCCATGCCATCATTTTTCTGGAGTAAGAGATTAAAAATTAACCAGCTCGGAGTGAGGGCCCATAGTCACTGAAGAAAGAGTTTCACTTTCCCCGTGTTAGCAGCGAGCTGTGAGTGGCCTCTGCTGGCTGACCGCGGCTTCCTAAATCACTCATCGATGATGCTCGCAGGACTGTGGGCTTCAGGAAAATAAGGCCATGTCCACATTCGTATATAAAGCCCACTGTGGACACAGACCATGCCAAGTAATAAACACACTGTGTAAACGATGGTCTGAAATACGTTATAATTTCATCCCTACTTCATTACACTCAAAATCCACACCTCTTCCAAATTTCTAATTTATATGCCATGATAGTTGCATTATCTTAATCCATATCACGCAATTGACAACTACATTTAAAAATAAACACTTTCTGGAGGTTCATCACACACACAAATTTTTTCTCGAAATTAAGAGTACAGTTAGGTATGGCAAACTGACTTTGCAGAGAAGTACAAAGAAAGACTGAATTTAAAAAAATCTTTTAAAGCACGCGTGACTTTAAAAAAGGCATGAATGCATAATTGTTTATGAAGATACTATCCTGGAAATATAGTATAGCAAAGCATTTTTAAAGATTTCTATATTATTGCACCTGTGTTTGGGTAGAAGTAATTTTATATCCAAATCTTAAGAAGTTGAAACCTTAGTAGTGTTAGGTAATGTTAATTCAGTAATCATAATAAAGAGAGAAAAAGTTTTCCCATTTTTTGCTCAGTAGCTCTCTATGAATAAAAATCTTGTGTGATAAAATTTGTAATTTTTTATTTATTCCAACATAAAGTTACATACGGTTCACTTTATATGCTACCCAATCTAGCCACTTAAAAAATATGCCCCATTAAAAGTTATTACCAAATATGCCTAATGATGTCAAAAGGTGACTACATTTATTTTTAGAAGTTATTCTCACGTGCGACCACTTCCAGTCTATTTCAACCCTCATTTCAGAATTCCGTCCCATTATCTCGCCTGCTCACCACTGTTCCCGGGGTGAGCTGGCTGACATCGGAGATAACCCCCAGCGCGCGGGACACCGCTGGGACTGCCACCCTGACCCACAGGGGGCCCTGGTTACTGGCCTGAAACGTATCGCACGGGACGCAGCCACTGCCAGGAACTTGTTTATAAAAACCCTCTCATCTCCCTGGACACTCAAAACGTTTTTTAAAGGTAACGTTCAACAACTTAAAGGAATTTCAGATAATAAAGAAAAACTCGAATGAGTGTTTTGAAGCCTCCCCTCCAATTTCTCACAATTCTGTAGAAGTTTAAAAAAAAAAGGCACACATATATATAGAACAGAATCTAGAAAATGTTTTCTTGTTGGAGCTCAGCTTATTTAGAGTCTGTTCTATTAAGGATGGGACTTAAAAACAAAAAGATACTCAACAGTTCGCATTCCTGATGAGAATTTCAACACACAGAAAAGCTTGGTGCATGTGATTTTTTTTTTTTTTAATAGTCAAAGAGGTCAGGGGGTTACATGGCAGTGAAGATAATTATGATATTCAGCAATCACAACTGATACCATAAACTTATTAACATAGCTTTTGGGCAAAAAATTCTACAATGTACATTAAGAACTTAAAGTAAGCAGACTAGGGAAACTAAGTACTTAGTGATACATTGCTTAAAGTATTCAGAATTACATGATCAACATTTCAGTAGCTAAAACAACTTTCTGGATTCATTATTTGACACTTTATTCAGAGCATTATCAGCTGTGCATATATATTTCTTTTTCTTGCCTTTCCAATTGTGGAGACTTATGAGATAGAAAATGTAGTAAATAAAGAAGCCACGTTTTCTTGAGCCTCACTACATCTACAAAATGGCATCAGCCCTTTGAAGACGCTCACAAACGGAAGACTTAGCCTCACCTTGTGAACAGATGAACCTTTCCCTTCGATCCACAAGCAAAAAGTAAAGCATTCCAGACTTTACTAGTTTAAGCTTTTCCACTGTTTCACAGCAAAATTCCGCATGATGTCGATCACATTTTTCAATCTGCACGTTGTAAGATGGATTGTGACAAAGACGTCATTGTCATGATAAGGTTAGACAATAAATCAACAAGAAGTCCCAGCAGCGATTTCTGCTGTCCAGTGCAGTGATCACAGAGGGGAGGCCATTCACCAGGTTTAACAACATAAACTAGAACTCAGGACGTTCCTCAATTTTCTCCTTTTCTCCCGTATAATGTTATTCTTAGGCACAGAAGAGCATAATGGTTAAAGGTGTGGGTATTGGGGCCAGATCGCCTGAGTCCAAACCCCGATTCGTCCACCTTTCAGTTAGTCCTATGGCAGACTCAACTGCCTCGTCTATAAAATGGGGGTAGAAGTAAGACCTATTGTATAGGTGCTATGAGAATTAAATGAGATAACCTGTAAGGTGCATGGGTCAGTATCAACTGTCATGTTGTGTATGTATTGTCTTAAAGTCTAATGCAAGATTAATCTCAATAATGACATGACAATAACTATTACAGGAGATATGGCAGGAATAAGGGCTTTTGTAGGGTTGGTGGAATCTGGAAACAGGGAGGGTGTGCGAACTGAGGAATGGAGCAATCGGAGAGGTTGATTTCTGGGGCCGTTATTACCCCTCCAGTGGATTCCTCAAAACAGTCTTGGTTAGGGCTGATAAAAATCAGAGCAGTTGCTTCTCCCAAGTACATTAGAAATGCAGATGCATATTTAATATTCACAACACCCTGAATTATAAAGAAGAGTTACTTTACAGATTAAGTTAAACTACATGGTAGCCAGCCTAAATCACAAAACCGAAGTCAGTAATTTCCAAAGACATTATTAGTGACTACACAGGCTGCTGCTTTCCTGATGCTTTTCAATTAGTGTAAAGGTCATGAGTTTAAATAAAATAGAGTTAAGTATCTTATCTGTAATAATGGTCTCTAAATTGAATGTTTTACAGCTGATTTGCCAATTCTGAGAGCCTAAAAGAAACTTGAATTAGCAGACCATGCGAATGCCTGGTATTGAAGTCATACAGAGAATGAACACACCTCTTCCCATGTACACACACACACACACACACACACACACACACACACACCTGCTTTCTTTGATTTTACACAAAATTACAATGAAAAACCTTGAAGGCTTCTATGACCACACACAACAGAGGTATAATTTCTCTCTCCACTTTGAATTCCTGTATTTCTCTTCTATCACGTAACAGACTGTTCTATGGTAGTTACATGTACATGGTTCTATGATAGTTACATGTACATGTTAGTCTCTAAGAACATAGTTTCCTCAAAAGCAGAGGCTATCGAGTGAACATGGGTATTCTCTATACAAAACTCGGTGCACTGCCACCCACCCCACCTTATCACTACTATAATATCTCTTTTAAAAAATACATATTATTTTAAAAATTAATTTCAGAGAGGAAAGGAGAGAGAGAGAGATGGAAACATCAATGATGAGAGAGAATCATTGACCAGCTGCCTCCTGCACGCCCCACACTGTAGACCAAGTCTACAACCAGGGCATGTGCCCAAACCGGGAATCGAACTGTGTCCTCCTGGATCACAGGTCGATACTCAACCAGGCTGGGCACTACTATAATATCTTGATGCTACTCAAAATATTAAAATATAAGAAGTGAAAGAATCATCATTACAATAAATGAAACCACTTCAAACTTACATATCACTAAGGACTGTGGTACAGGTATGAGAGAATCAAATTCATCCAAGAACAACCAAATCATTTAGAACTTCAATGCCCACTCAAACCAAATTAGAGGGAAAAGGAGATATTTACATTAATTTGGTAAATACAACTTTCCTACTCAATAATTTGGATTATTCTAAGAATTTCAATTGACCATAATATAGGAATTTCATCCTATAGTCATTATCTGGGTTACTAAAATAATGTTGTTATGTGGTCTGCAGTTTATTTTGGAGGCAGAATTCACTTTATTAGCTTGAATAATAAAGTGTTGTGTTTATAGAATCATTCACTAATAGCCTGAAGAGTTACTTATTTTTTTTAGTTTTATTTTACTGGATTTTATGAGATAAATAATTGGTTACATGTTACATTTTCCCATTTGTAGCACATGAATGTCTCCGGACAAACCCGTTGCCATTGTCAACGGTATAGGTAATTGTTCAATCTGTCCATTGAGACTCAGCAAATGGGTGATTCCCTGGCCTCTCCACTCAGACCAGGACTTGAGTTGGAGGGTTAATCACAGTAAGGAGAAGCGCTGAACCTTACATGTTAAGATGGGCATAAGTCCTAGCCCAGGATGTGTGCTTTTTCACCAACAGGCTCCGCAGGGTACTGTGGGCCAAGGTATGTCCATCATCTCTTCATGTCACAGTGTTGGACCCTAATTTTAAAAAGCATGGCTGTTTAGGGATACATCCTGGCTGATGCCTTGTGCTGACTGCCACGGACCCTGCTTTATCAAGTCACTTTCTAGAACTCTCTGCCTACCTACAGGCAGATGAGAAGGTTTATCAGCGTGGGCAAGATATGCAATTTGGGAGGTGGATGTGGGTATAGTACAAGGGCTTACATTTCAATTTTTGTGTGGTGAAAATGGAAGCAGTAAATAAGTGGACATTAATTAAATTTGTAATTCTGGAGAGGAAGATATTACTATAAACAGTTTTTCCTTGGTAATCCAGAAAAACCCCCACACATTGACAAGTATAAGTTCAAACTCATCAAATTCATAACATAAAAACTTAATTTAATTTTAGAATGAGAAGCATTTCAATATTCCTCCAAAATGTCAAGTTTAGGTTGAAAATGGTTATTTTCTCAATAAAAGGAGGACTGTTAATTTTAAGTCAAAGAAGCGTTTATATTTTTGAAAAAGAGTCTATATTTGTTCAATTTACTACCCGGAGATTAACGAGATTGAAACAGACTGACTACTTGAAGTCTGAAAAGGGCAATGTCCACATTGGTCCCTGGGCGCTCTCCAATGGCAGGTCAGACTTTTGTTCCTCTTGTCCTACAAACAATTTTCAGGCCCACGCTCAATAAATAAATTTGGTCTCAGCACTCCCAATCAGGGCGGCACAATCCCCTCAGTAGCAGACCTATGATAAATGGACTTATTTTCCCAAATCAAACACTTGAATTTAAATTCAGATGAGTTAATGCAAAGGTCAACATTGTAATCAGTTCTTTTGATCTTTATAGAATTTCTGGAGTAATACATAATAAATCTGAAACAAGGCAATTTGCAGCTCTGTATGTGTGGCTGGCAATAAAAATCTTAACGATCAGAGCCTTTATGTACTTAGGGAACGTTTTATAGTAATGGCCATGGTGAGGGCTTCAATGCATAGGAAACAATGGCAATAGATAACCCGAAAGGCTTGATTTCTTGGATTGTTTCTACAATTTATCTAGAAACATATTTATATAAACACTAAATGCAGACACATCTATGCCAACTGCATTTTTTTAAATAGTCACTCCTTTTATTATAATCACCTAGTTTTGGTTAATACATTGGACATAACAATAGTTTAGGATAAATATTAGCATATCAGATACAAACTAAAATTGTTCAGTATCAAAATGAAAATTACATTCCTTTGGAGTGTATTTTTTTTTTAATTAAAAAGTTTCTGGAGTTCAAACTATTTAAAAACGAACTAGTATACTTCAACTGCATGACTGATAGGGAAAGCACAATTGATTAGGGTCCAATCACAGAAGGGTTCCAGAGCGCTTTAAACTGCAATTTAAGGAAAGGAGAGAGGAGGGCAGGAGAGAGGAGGGGAGGGGAAGAACAGCAGAAGGGAACAGACAGATGCACAGGAAGTACGCAGAGCCCGCGGCCAGGCCAGCCCTGCGCTGGCTGCTGGGTGCAGGTGGGGAGCAGGCATGGCTTCAGGCTGCCCCCCTTCCTTCACTCGTCTTCGAACCCTCTCCTCATCATTTGTCCTAAGCAAGTATACAATTGCTGGTTCCTTTTCTCCCTCTGTATGAGCTCTAATAGTATCTACACACCTTCTTTTCAAATCCTTAAGTTTGGCTGAGGCCACCCAGCTCTGAGTCCCACTACAGCACCATTTCCTGAGCCCCCATTATGGACCAGGCACTGTGTGAGGTTTGTTCGAATTCATCTCAATTAATGACCAAATGATAGCTGGTAACTCAGATACACACTTCCAAGATATTGTTCCAATTTAATACATATTTCTATCTCCCTCCAGAGTATGGACTTCCCAGCCCTCACCTACCTCCCCGCCCCCCCCCCCACTCCCCCACCCCCCGCCTCCCGCCCCATATCTCTTGCCTCCAATATTAGACTAGGTACTTAAGGACTGTCAGTCATGGCGAACATTGGGAAATGGAGATGGTAAATGCTGCTTCGGGATGAAAAAGCTCCTGGAGCATTTACGATATTCTGGCTACTGAGTAAAGAAAGATCCACATCCCACGAGAAGTTTATTTTGATTTGAGGTCTTCCTTTCCTGTCTTCCTTCTCCTAGTGAAACAAATGACTGCTTCCGTTGCATCTGGATTACAGCGCCCCCAGCGCTGCTCAGAGAGAAATCGTGATGTGCGCATGGCCTCTAGTCATTCATTCATTAATCTGTTCATTCATTCTTTATGCAGTAAGCACTTACTGGTCACTCACACTCCTGTGGAAGATACATCTACGCAGATAGAGCGAGGCAGGAGAATTAAAAAAAGAGAAAGTTTAGATAAATCGTTAAGGAAAGGGATACATACAAATCATGAGGATTTCTGAATCGGCCAGTGAATCTAAAAGCTAGCTGGTCCTATGCAAATTCATGGGAGCTAGAAAACAGGAAATGTTTAATAACTGAAAGCTGTCACTGCACTTAGGTTCACAGGTTAGTGGCGTGCAAAACTCACGCTTTACTTGGATGCCAATTGCTTTAAATGATGTGCAAACAGAATCACACCTCATTCCCTTCTGATTGCTTCTCTAATGGAAGAGCTCTTCAAGGAATAACTGTCTACTTCCCACTTTCACTTTCCGATCTCTTTCTTGGAGTTGACGTATAGTTTATTTCTGTGTCAAATATACACTAGCAGAGCCATATTTTGCACAAAAGACCAATCAATTCAAAACTGAGTAGCGTAATTCCGTTTCCTATCTTCGTAAATGCCAATCTCGTAAGTGCTCCATTCTTCTTCCCTTGAATGCTCCTATCCTACCCCCCAGAATATGAGACTTAGAGGCAGCCTGGTGTATTGGCAAGAACCTAGGTTCTGTGGCAAAGACAAGGGCCCCTCATTTGTGAGCTGGGACGAGGCTCATCTCTCCAAGCCTCAGGTTCCTCAGTGATTAAGAATATGTATTTCTATGGGCTGTGATGAGGATTAATAACATAAACAAATACCTAGCCAAAGACCTACCCTATACTAGCTGCTCAATAAAAGGCAACAACAACTGCTATTATTTCTTTATTCACCAAATAGTTCTGGACACCAGTTCAGTGCTGGCCAGTGATTTGACCGCAAGGACACAGTCGTGATAAAGTAGACAGTCAATGCCCTCAAAGTTGTGATTCCCATGAAGAAACACCAAGTATCACCAACTGAAAAAATAACGCCATCGAAGACGGTGTTAAACACACACTGATGATGTTATCGCCATTAACTGTAAGTTTTTCAGTGATGGATAATCATCCACAACTGAAAGTCATATTTTCTTCTTACCTTCTTGGTGTAAAAAAACTGAGCAAAAATCTATTGCTAAATAAAAGTGTTTAATAACTTGCTTCAGAAACATAAACTCACAGAGTTAAATTTATTTCCAAAAATAAAGTAGCTGACGTAGAACTGGAAATAATTTTTTAAATGTGACTTTAAACTATTTTTCGCTTCTATTAGCCAGTCAAAAGTGACTGTCTGCTTTATATAATCTTAATGAGCAAATATTTTCAGTATGAGCAATCAGATGTCTGTGATAATGGACTGCATTTTAAAAAATATATTTTTATTTATTTCAGAGAAGAAGGGAGAGGGAGAGGGAGATAGAAACATCAATGATGAGAAAGAATCATTGATTGGCTGCCTCCTGCATGCCCCCTACTGGGGATTGAGCCCACAACCCAGGCATGTGCCCTGGACCGGAATCGAACCTGGGACCTTTCAGTTTGCAGGCCGATACTCTATCCACTAAGCCAAACCGGCTAGGGCTGTACTGCATTTTAATGTTATATTAATATAATTATTTAAATACGTGTGGGGAAGCAAGTAAGATGTGTGACAATTAAGATATGCAATTACATGATTAGTAAAGTATAATCACATAGCATACAAACATTGACATTATGGGAAATTTTTTGCTTACATGGACAGGTAATGTTTTACACACATACATTATGTTACAAATCTCTAAAAAGTTCGTAATTTAAAATGACATTTTATTTTAATCAAAATCATTCTAGAACCTCCAACTTCTTAAGAAAACAAAACATGACATTTTCATTAATCATGAATAAAACATGGGAAGCCTGGACCAGTCCGGAGTATGAATCTGGTCAGGTCAGAAACAGAGAAAGGATTCTGGGCAGTAAACAGTCTCCGCTCTCTGCAGGCGCCTGGGCATTCTACTTGGCACCAACGTCACCAAACAGCAGGTTGGGAGGGGAGGGAGTCCCACAGACTAGTTCACCTCCCATGTCAGTCAAGGGCAGTCTCGCTGGTCCATGTCCCTGGAAGCATTCGCATCACTCGGGAACTTGCTAGAACTGCACATTCTCAGACCCTACCCCAACCCCTCTGAATGAGAAATTTGGGGAGTGGGGAGCCCAGCAACCTCTAGTGTAAGAATCCCTCAGATGGTTCTGATGCCCAGAGGACTTTGAGGCCCGCTGGTCTAGGTGAGTGCATTCAAAGATTCAAGACTGCTATTCCTTTCCATTGGAACCTTGAGAACAGTGCCCCAAAATTCCCTCCGCCAACCAGATTAGCAGTCTGAACTGGAAAGTGAGAAACAGCAACACAACTGTTGTATTTGAACAATAATGTCTAATACTTCTTAGAAACGGTGTGCCAGAGATCATGTAACAGTTTATACTCATTAACCCAGTAAAATACTGTAAGGACAGTACTATTATGAACCCCCTTTACCAGGGGAAGGCTAGGTTTCAGTTAGGAGGAGTTAGTTACTCAACTTGTACAGGGTCAGAGGCGAGTAAGTAAAATAACTTGAATGTAAAATAACTTGCTTGAAGGCTACAAAATAACCACAATCATTTCTACCATCCATCTTCACTTAAATAAATTTTCAGACATCATAGTCTTAGATGCCACTAGTATTATTTCTCAGCATTAAATGCCAAGAGCTTTATTGAGAGATTCGGATAAATGCGTAAATAATATCTCATTCTGACTTAGTAACTACAAGTCGTACGTCTAGATGTGAAATACCTACAGAAAATACTGACGTACTAATAGCTCAACCTAATGTATATGAGTAAAACCTCATATACCTTACTTTTATCTACGGAAACCCCACTGAACCCTCAGCCTTCACATATGCAGGAGACACCTCAACAGACTGCTATTCGTTAGACTCTTAAGCAGCTGCATATGACAAATCCACAGACATACGGACACTATTCAAAGTGTACTTATATCATTGAATTTAGGAACGCATCTCGCTGAAGGTGTACGTGGCCTTACACGAATTTCGTATGGTTTACCTGTCCCACAGGCAGGCAGGGAGTGGTAGGAGCCACCGGGGGCCGAGGGAGGAGTCCGTGGACAGCGAGGGTTTTGCCGGACAGTGATGGAGCATCCCATGTTCCGGCGCCACCATCAATTATGTCACCGCCAATGGTCAGGCCACCAAGGGGTTTCCAAAAATAGGTGGAAGCTGCCCACGGTTCGAAAACAAATGGCCTAAATCCCAACGTGAGAGAACCGTGTTCTTGACGTGTGGCCACTACGGGGATGCGAGGCTGCAGAGATGAAACACAATGTGCTTTGGCTTTGAAGCTGGAAGCGGTTATTCCATCAAGACACTAAAAGGCACAGGAATGTCCGTGCGTCCCACGCCCGGAGGCCAGTGTATCAGGAAGGGAAGACACGGGGAACGATGGCGTGTTGTCCGCCTGAACCGAGAGCGAGCCTGCACTTGGAGAAAGGGAAACCTCAGGGGTCTTTCCTTCTCATCATCGCAGGAATTAAAGTGAACCTGAGTGATGAAATTATCGTTTAGCTAAGAATATACATTTAGGTGATAATAGCCATAAGAGTCTCATAAATCAAAACCAACTATGACCAAAGGATCCCACTGTCTATTACTAATGAGTGCGCTTTTCTTAAAGACCAACACCAGATCTAAAATGTAAGGCAATCGCTATAAGATCTTCTCCTTTAAACGACAGAAAATAAATAGAAAGAAAAAGTAATAAAAAGCACACTAAGAGAATGTTTATTATCTTTATTAAAGATGTCTGTGGCTAACAGAAAAGTAAGTCAGTCACCTATCCGCTACTAAATATTCATTTTAAAAACATCATAATCACAATAGAGACAACATACAAAATACATAAATATATGGTCTTCATGAATGAATGTTCCAACTCTATTTTTAAAAACTTGATATGCCTCTAAGGGGAGAACAATCAATCCAAGAATAATATTGTATTTTATCTGATCACTGCCATTCAAGTGAATATGGCTTTATTTTAAATCAAACAGTATTCAGTTAATTTTGACAGAAAGGTCACAGGCACATTATTATTATCAAGAATATATATGTGTGTATATATATGTGTGTGAATATATATATATATCAACAATAGTGAAGTATTTAGGGAATTTAGGTAATACTTTAAAAATAATTTTAAAGGTCCTACAATTTTTTGTATTGTGTACATGACTGTTTCAAAATTAATAGTGAGTTCTATTAAGCTGAAGAAAATATACATTATTATTCAACATAATGTCATGATTCAAGGCACAGATTTCAACTTGACACAGGTTGTATTAAAATTATGTTCTCATTTGAGAAGCCATTCGTCCGCACTGAAAAATATCACTGGCTGGGTTTTGTAAGACAGGACTGCATTTGGATGTCACTGGAAAGTACTCAAAAGCTTTCACAAATGCTACACTGCACTACCGGGAGAGAACCAAGCAGCGCAAACCCATATTGTCCCCCAGCAGGAAGTGATCAGATACCTGCCTGAAATGATGGACAGCTCTGGCCTAGTGAACAGGCAAAAAAAATCCCATTTACTCTCGTCCAGATGGGACCAACTGGACGCTTCAGCGCAAACAACTCATCCTTCTTCGGACCTTCTTGTCCAGCTCCGGAGCAAGCCCGGGCCGATAATGATGGATCTCAAGGCTGCAGCAACGTGGGTGACAACAGAAGCCTTGTTATAGCTGCCACTCTCTCCGTCTTGTCATTATTACACATTGAAGATTTATTTGAGTTTATTGTTGTGCACAGGGTCCAGCCATTTGCAATTCATCACTTGACTACAGAAAGTTCAAGAGAGTGGCCGAAGCTATAATTGTCACCTCCACCTGCTTCTGGAAATTATGAGGTCACCAGCCGGGGCAGCCCAGTCTTCCCTGCGCCCCAAAAGTCACAGCAGCCTCTGGTACAAAACAGCCAGGCCCTGTCTTCACTTGAGCATCTGTGAGCTCCTGTTAATAAAGCCACATGCCTGGCGACAGATTGCACCGTTATCTACAGTACAGCCCGCTCTCTGAGAACACTGAAAGGTGACAATTACAGGAGAGAAATCATGGAACTATTAGAGCTGCCACCATCTGAGCATTATTATTATTATTATTGTTGTCAATGCTATAGTTACTGTGTTTGATTCAGAAATATATAAACCCATTCACAAGACTCATTCCCTTTATTTAATCCAGTACGATCTTCCAACCTTGAGAAGTCAAACTTGTGTAACTGCACATCTGTTTGGGAAGCGGGTGAAGTATAAATCCAACCAAAGTAACCACCTCGGTGCTTTGGTAGAACTGACAGAAGAGCTCCTCTCAGAGAGAGACATCTTTTTGTTTCCATCCCAGGCATTTTTAGAAATCTCCATAGATTTGGGGTTTGAACACTCAGCTGCGAGACTCCCCAACTGGGCAGTGCTTGCCCCAAGTATGTGAACTACAATTATCCAGCCACTATTAATTAGTGTTTTCCCTGAGAGAACGAGTTGTGTCAAGTGTGTATTCAGGGGACATCAACAACCAGAAAACCCGGTTAATCCTTCAGATTTTTAATAAGTAGAAAATTTCACTGTACAAGATGCTGCCTCCTTGTGGGCTGAGCCACAATAGATGACACTGGATCTAAGCTAAACAAATATCTTTATTTCCAGGAAGACTTGCCAAGGTAAAAAAAATAAAAATAAAAAATTCTCAGGCCCTGCCCAAAGGTTAAGAATTGCTGAGGTAATCTATACCTAAGACTCCCAAACTAATACCAGACCCCAAACTTCTGGGTGAGACTTTTAAACTTAACCCATGTCACATCTGCTTCCTTTGATCACTGGAAAAATAAAGCAGCCCAGCCAGTGTGGCTCAGTGGTTGAGCCTCAACCTATGAACCAGGAGGTCACGGTTCAATTCCCAGTCAGGGCACATGCCCAGGGTTGCAGGCTCAATCCCCAGTGTAAAAGGAGGCCGATCCATGATTCTCTCTCATTAATATTTCTCTCTCTCTTTCTCCCTTCCTCTCTGAAATCATTAAAAACATATTTAAATGAAGCACTGTCTTTTCACCTTAAAAAAAGACCTACCATGGTAGTGAGATAGAAGAGATGTGCAGGCTAATAGTGCTAATGGTACAGTCCTAAATATCTAAAAGAAAGAAAGCTCGATTTTAATTAATTGACTTTGATGAACAAAGTACTTTTCTCCTATTATTTGAACTTCTGACAATCTATTTGATACCTAAACAAGCCGAAATTCCCAGAAATAAAAAAATAGAAAACAAATACCTTTCACCTGAACATAACTAAAATGTTCTACAAAATACGAAGTGAACTGGTATTGCCGTCTCCTTTAACTACAGTGGATAAGCTGTCAGAAGAATGAAGAGAAAGTTTTAAAGTATATATGAAAAAGATAATTTCCTCCCAAATAATGTACAGATAGAAAGGAATGTAGCAAATGACTCAGACAGTTCAGAAAGTTTTTTTAATTCCTTAACATCTGACAAGCATCATCACTTAAAAAAAGGGTAACGTTATTGGCAAATTGAGCAAGAGGACGCGGCGATAGCCATATATAATCAGTTGTCACCTTGCAGCTCAATTAGCCCCCATGTAAAAACGAGGCATGTAAGGAGAAATGAGGTTTTGACATTATCTCTGCCAGCAAGATAATTACACAGCCTTCATTTAACAGTAGGGCAACACGACTGTAGCAACAAATTAACTCAGCTCCATTTGCAATTCATGGTGTGTTTTCTCGTTTAATGCCATTTGTCTTACCCCAAGTGAATGTCTCCATTCGCTTGCTCTAGCATGGCAAACACTCAGCTTGACTCCACACATATTACATCACAGAGTCACCGCCTACCTCCCACATTCAGAGTGTGATGGGATGTCCCGTTTGTCCATTTCAGCTACGGTACGACTTTTCTCGGGTTTGGGGCTAAATCATACAGTAGGTGTGACTGTGTTGAACAGTCAAGGACATGAAGTTCCCTATGCCTACCATCGATTTCAGAGGACTTGTGTCCTTTCATAAAGAAAAATCAAGAAAGAAAACAAATATTAGCCAAGTCCTAACCTGGGTGCAATCACATATTAAGTTATTAATATATTTCCAAATGACATTTTAGGAGAGAAACATTTTTTTTTTTTAATGAGCTGGCTACAGCACACTTAGCCTAAACAGGTGAGTCTGTCATCTCGTTGATTTGCCTTTCCACATTTTACGTTAAAACTTTTTCTTATCAGCATGGATTTAAAAGCCACTCTGTCCCCCTAAAACTGGGGGGATGCTTGAAGGGGATTTAGAAAGAAAGAGCAGCCTGATTACAGGGTCAAGGGCACAGCACAGGAAACAGGAAGTGGTGGACAGGCCCCTGTACGTGATGAATAGGCACATCATTAAATTTCATGTTCAACTCTAAAAATGCCCGAGCGTAATGTTTAGGAGGAACTGGTGAAACAGATTTATTTAGATACTACTAGCAAATTGGTGTAAGATGTCTGGCTTTAAATACATTTAAATGCCTAAGTAATGCGATTAAAGTATGGAGACAATAGATAGAAAGCTGGAAAGAAAAACAAAACAAAACAAAACCAGGACTATCTAAGAGAATGAACATAATCTCTGGGACCAGAATTTTAATAGCTGACAACATTATTTAGATAAGAATTTTAGGTCTGGGATTTAGTTATGTTATTTTAATACGTTATTTAGTCTCTCTAGGACTCACTCTTACCATAAATGTATGGGTAACAATACTGACCTTAAGAAGGTATTTTGAGCAATAACGCAGATAAAAAATACCACTCAGCGTGGGTACTTGGAAGGGATGGGTGTCCCTTCCTGTCCCCTTCGCCAGCTCAAACGCCACTTCTGCTCCGAGCCCTTCCCCAGCTACTGCAGCCAAGACGGAGAAGAGAACAGTCCCTGTTTTAAAGTTAGTTTAAATCTCTTTGAGTTATACAAATACTCAAAGATATTTTAAATATAATCCTGGAACTGCATTTCTTTGTACCTATAAAATGCCAGGAGATTGACAAACCTATAGGCAACACCGTGACGACAAGTGGGGGTAAAATCCTGTGTCACTTGCTGAACAGTTTATCGGGCACTAGAGGAAACCCAACAGTTACTAGGCGTTAGCATAGAGCCCCTAAGAATGTTTTGCCGGAGAAATGGCATTTACTTTTATTGGCAAGGTTACTACCCTGAAAGGAAGATGGTAAAAACATGTTCTATTAGAGCCTTAAAAGGGTATCTAATGAAGTCTGTAATATAATAGAATTATTTGCAATGATGAGAGTGAATAAGGCTGGCCTAGAGTTCAGGTAGGTGGAATTATAGACGGCAAAGCCACCTTAGGCAAAGAACATTAACAAACTGAAATCAGTTTACAAAGAAATTTCCAATGGCAGGCATTCTTGGCTCCTTCAGTTTAATCAATGTTATATCAAAGTACTAGAATAAAAAAATAGAAAGTATGCTTCTTAAAGTTAATGACACAAAGACCACTTTAGGTAGCAGAATCGAAATTCTAAAGAAAACATGAATAATTTTACATTCAGCCTTTGACTAAAAAGAAGTTACTTCTGGGTGAAGGACATTAATACACAAACCAGAAAGGTGTTTAGAAAATGTGAAAAATAACTGGAAAGAAATGAGGTGATCTAGTATAAAAAAGATCCAAAACTGTCCAAGTATTTGTGGGACTACCATGTAGCAATTCTTAATTCCTTTCCTTTCCTTTCCCTAATAGCTTTATAACTATTTTACAGGTGAAAAAAAAGTGAGACCAGGAGGGATAACACAGATAGCAAGCAGAATTAGAACTTAAATTAGGTATTCTGTGTAATTCACAGGGTAGAACTAGAGCCAATTACACTGTGATGCCAGATTTCTGGTCATTAGAAAAAATATATATATAAAAAAGAACCACTTAAAAACTTATATAACAACTAGAGGCCCAGTGCATGAAATTTGTGCATGGGTAGAGTCCCTAGGTCTGGCCAGCAATCAGGGCCTATCGGGGCCTTTCTTCCCCGGCTGCCGGCTGGGGCCTTCCTTTGTTCCATGCCACCCCCTGATGGTCAGCACATGTCATAGCGAGCAGTCGAACTCCCAGTTGGTCGAACTCCCAAGGGGACAATTTGCATATTAGCCTTTTATTATATAGGATTTTCAGAATTCCCAAAGGTCTGGATACACAGGCCACATGTAATGTTATTAAGAACAACTTCAGTTTGAAAAATTAAGTTATTGATGTTCCAGACTTCATGGGCACCTTGTATGTGCTGGACAACCCTTATGCCAGGTGTTCTATCATCCCTTAACCTGCACAACAGCATCTTAATCACTCACTCACTAAAATAACTCACCCAGGGTCTCAAAGCAAAGATATTAAGCAGCGGAATTCAATCACAGGTCTGCCCGGTCCGTTTTGCTATAATTCTCTCACCCGGATACACATGAAAAATCACCCAAATATCTTTGGTCTGGGTTCCACTCCCAGAGGTTCTGATATAATTGGCCTGAGATAAGGCCAGTTGTTAAGACCTGGCTAGGACTTCCCCCAAAACGGGGTACAATCATGGCCACACAGGAGAGAAAAGCTACTTTTCTGGGGGACGGGTGACAGCGAAGAGAAGGAAGATGTTTTAGTCAATAGAACGTGAACCAAGCATCTTGATCAAAATAAGCCTGAAGTGCAATTTTGTCCCCACTTGAGAAATATGCGAACAAAATCAGGCATCCAAGACCCAAAACGCTAGAAGTGCAAGAAGAAAGGCAGCGTGACACGCAGGCTCATCACCCACTCATCTGAAATATGCTTTTTAGAGAAGTCAAATGACACTTTTTAAAGTCAAATGCTGTCTTCTGCACAAGTGGCAGATCCCTTATCGTCCTCATCACATTGAAAGCTTATCCCACAGATGCCCTCTCTACCCTCCAGTGGCCCTTTGTGCACTCAAAATTAACCCACTATCGCAGTGTTTCTTGCATTAACCAATGAAAGGTATTTGAAGAGGGTCTTTGTTGTTGTCAAATGAGAAAAGTTGCATCAGAAGCATTAAAATCATTGTGGTCGCTTGGGGGAGGGGAAAATCCGCAAAATCACGGTGCCAGCGTTTTACGTTGGGCTGTTCCTCGCAAACAACTAATGCAGTTTTCAGCTCTTTAATTAAAGAGATATTCTTTGAAATTGGGAGGAAATGTGAAGTTGAATGTCATCTCCTTCTTCCTGGAATGAATGACCTCTGATAAGTATCTGAACCATTCAAACACAGACTCACATCAAATGTGACTTTTTAAAAATTCAACAAACAGGAAGTTTGGAGTGGTCGAAGAAAAGAACTATTTTCTAAGTTAAATGAAACAGAAAAAAACAAACAGAGCTGACAAGCAGACGAGCTGTCTAAATAAACTTTACAAGCTAGATATTAAGAGAAGGAGTGTCATCTTGCGTTACAAGAGCCCAAGGTGACTGCTTATGTTTTGAACTGCTAGTTAATTCTAGCCCGAGCACAAATCTGTCTTCTCTCTGATAATTAATTCTCAGTGTCAAAACTGCTAGATGTCCTTTTCAGAATCAGCCTACCCTGGCTGTTAATTAGATTACAGAAATACGTTCGAATTACGTTAACGGCCCGATTCTGATGCTCACAGAGCAAGTTATAAGGGGAGCTCAATTAATGACTTAGCTAAATATGTTTACCTAATTATTTTGCAAAGAACATAAGGATGATTTGTAAAAATGATACCGGAAGAGGTGGTTTTTAAAAGAGAAGAAATACAGTCTTGACACGAATACAGGACATCTACTAAAACATGTAACACTAAAATATTTCTTACAGGGTTTCCCAAATACTCAGAAAATGGGCAAATAAGAGAAATACAGTGACCAAGAAAAAGTCTTTTGAAAAGTAGTGTGCCTTTTGAACATATTTAAGACCAGTTACGATGGTCTTATCTTCTCGGGGGTCCCCATTTCCCCGAACCCCACCCCAGACCTCGCCCCAGCAGCTGCCTTGGAAATTCAGACTGAAACCAAGAAACCTGCATCCCAAACCCGCATCCCAGCCCTGGGCAGAGCCTGGTGCTGAGCTGACTGCCAACGCCCTGAGCTCCAAGACTGTCTAAGTCTGGGAAGTGCCCTTCTGATGCCCATGATGTGGAGTGACATTCAGGGACTGTATCTAGTTTCTGGATGGTTTATCTGCCTACAGAGGGCTGGCTTGTAATTTATCAAAGTGAGGCACGATGGTAAATGGAGTCATCGTAGACCTGAAAAGAGGGAAGGGGAAAAAGCAGACATTTCTGAGCGCCCATATGAACCATACATCATATTCATTCAACCTCTCTTCTCCCACAAGCCCTTGCGGGTAAACACTATTGCCATTTGCAAAAGGAGAAATGGAGGTGCGGAAAGGCTAGGTAAATTGTCCAAAATCCTTCGGTCAGAAAATGGCAGGTCCAATCAGGATCTGAATCCGGGTCTTTTTGGCTCCAAAGAGCATGCTTATCTAGTAAACTATACAGAAAAGCACACTTCAAGATAAATTCAACGGTAAGGAAAAATAAGAAATTCAGTCTCACACACTCATACTTGAAATGTAAGAGGTCACTTTTAGTGCCCTTTAGTTCCTGATGAATGTACATACTGGTTTGGGAATCTGGTGAATATACGTTTTCTCTAGGCCTGAGGAGTGATTTGGGCCTGTGGTGACATTGGCACTTGCAACCCTAGCATTTATATGTTTTAAAAAAGAAACAGCTTTAAGGCTTCTTGATTCTTACAAATGAGGAACCAAACACATAAAAGGCCTAAATGTTCTGCCCAAAGTCCCAGCGTGAGATTTCTGCCAAGCCAGCATTTGCCCTAAGATCTGACCCAGGATCTACTGTTCTTTCCATTACAAAATGCTGGGTCCCCCACCCCGGTTCTGGAAAAGGCTGTAACTATTAGTTATCATAAGAACATTGTACGACAATGAGAATGTCATTAAAATCCTCTCAAATATTAGCACATTTAATTTCACCTTAAATAGGAAAGCCATTGTATGCGTTTATACCAGTTTTGTTTTTAAAAAATAAACAAATGGCTACAAGGAAAAGACAAAGTTAGGTGAGCTTATTTAAGCAAAGTAAAATTTGGATTTATTGGTAAAAATTCCAGGTGGCTCAGATTTAAAATATATCTGATGTAAAAGATCAATACATCATGACATGAGAAAACTGTTACTGATTCTTTATGTGCCTCCAATTTGATTGCTTCGGCCTCCAAACAAATAAATGGAAGTTCCAGAAACCTATTAGTATGATAATAAAGCTTGCTCCTGGAAGTGTACAATCTCTGTGATTGGAGGAGAGCCAACAAATAAACAAACAAACAAACATCCCTGTTAAGATCTGCTCTATATTTCAATAAAAGATCATTTGAATTAATTATAAAATGTAAAATTGTAAAGAATTTCAGAGTAATCAGATTGCCTTTGGTTTCTCTCTGTCTCTACAGAAATCCATTTCTATCCATCTTAAAGGCTAACAGCTCCTATCTTTTAACCCATTGTTACTATTTTGGTTTATGTTTTTATTCAGTATTCCAATTTTTTAACATCCAAACCTAATGAGCTTCTGGTTATTATAATCTATTACTACCCAAAACACAGGGAGGACGGTGCGTTCTTTTATAGATAGAAAATAATACAGCTGGTAGGAATATGTTTATTAATCAAGTAGAGAAAATAGAAATATATAAAAATATATAGATAACACATAGACAAACACATACACACATATATACACATTCATATAACATACTTCAACATCTGAAATGCTTTTGCCTGTATTCTTTATCTCCCATCCAGTTAAAATCAAAGTAGCGTAATAATTTTAAAGAGCATTTTCTTATTACGAATACATATTGTTCCTGTCACAGTAATGAAATAAAATTAGAACAGTGATGACAAACCAGCTGGTAATAACTCAATAATCTATTTAAAGTGAAAGTATTCTTTCCTAGAACTTAGTACCACAAAACCACTCATGTTTCATGGACACAGATGATATAAAATACTGATTGCAAAACAAAAATGGGTAAGAGTTTTATATATATCTCCATGCAAATGGGGTTCCCGGATTTTTATATATTCCATTTACTCCGTTGAGGCCAGGCACATAATTCAGATGCAGAACTCTATCCCTGTGAACTAAATGAATTCTGTTATAATGGAGAGATGAGACTCGAAAAAATTGCTTACAATTGCACAGACAGGTGACAAAGAGAGCTAAGTCTAAATTAAGATGTTGGCTATGAGCTTTCCAATAGGACCTTGACATGATTGTTGACCTACTCATGACATGATCACACCAGGACGGATTTGGAATTCTATTAGTATTACCAGAGGAAAAAAAGTCAAGGAGTCATCAAGAAAACAAATCTATATCTTCTACTCCATCAGCCAATTACTGTTGTTAAAGTGGAATTAGATGGGTATTGACAATGCGAAGGGGATAAGGATTAAGCAGATGACTGAATATATCGCAAGAGTGGTGATCAGAGCTTGGTTGTTTTAGCGCTGTTTTGTTTTATGCTGCACACGGTTTTTAAAAATTCTAAAATAGAAATGTGCAAAGAAGATTAATTACTATTAATATCATGCCTGAGAAGATACAAATAATATATTTGCTAATTGGATAATGCACACATATTTTCATATAACGTACTACTTTACACAAGTATATATTCAACAGCTTAGCAGAGATTTAATAGAAATTTGCACCTTTCTATAAATAATGTTCCCCTGGAAGATTAAATAAAATGTTTTTTTAATTGTTAATATTTTAAGGCAGAAAATTTCCCAACTGCGTTTTGAAAACTATATCTTCTCTTAAAAAGTAAAATAATAAAACTCGACTGATCACGACACTAAAACACTTCTCTTGCTCAAGGAGGCAGTATGATGATGTAGCTGAGAGCATGACCTCTGACTTTTAGAGAGACCTACTTTCAAGGCTGGGCTCTGCCATTTGATGTAGTTCCATGACCTTGAAGAAATTACTTAACCTATGTCTTAATTTCCCAATCTATGGAACTGAGATATAATACCCACGCCGTATGGTTATTGTGAGGAGTAAACGAGAATGCTTGTGGAAGAAAGTGAGCATAGTATTCAATTATTAGTTTTTGTTATTATAAAATATTAGTGCTATATTTCTATTGAAGTGAGCCAGATATTTTGTCTACAGATAAAACTCTGTTTTGTTTCATGGTGATTTGGAGGTACTAAGTGGCCAAAGTCAAGGACCCCATAAAAGTACCAGTTATCAATGCCCAAGTACTACATAAAAGCTGGTTTTACTTTACACTACAGCCCCACTCTGCCCCCCCCCCCCAAAACAATTACAAAGCATCAGGCAGATTTAATTTAACAGTGGAAGAATTACCATCATGACACAATACCATCAAGACACAAAAAATAGAAATATTTCCTCCATAGCTTGATTAGTTCACTAAATCCTGGTTAAAGTTTCTGGTACCATTTTTTGCCATTTTCTTCTTGGATCCAAGTTTCATCCATTTACACAATGACTGTGTTTCACTGACTGAAAAACACTGTCACCTTCCTCTTATCACACAATTCACATATTTTGATATTAAGTACATTCATCAGAGCTTTTGTCTTTTAAAGTCAACTTTAGATAATAAATAATAGACATGAGTATATATATGCCGGTCTAAAATATCTACATGAAATTGCAATCTATTGAGAAAGTCAATGAACTTGGATTGGCATCACCTGGGGCTACTAATTTCTGTATTCTGAGTGTGCGAATGTAGAATGAGTGATCCTCTCATCCATCCTATGTACATGATAACTGATACTCTGCGTTAGTCAAAATGTGCAAAGTTTTCACTTAGAATAGCAAAAAGTAAGTGCTTTTTTTTTTTTATATGCACACTTGGAAATTATGGTGAATTATGCCTAAAGCTTTTAAACCCTCACAAAATTTTTTATTTCCAATAAACGGAGTTAACTTAGCTTCACAGACTGATTTTTTCAAAGGTATAGATAGATATTCTCCTACTTAAAATTTACCAAAAAAAGGTTTATAAAGGAACATGACTTAGTTTTGTGATTCAAATAAAATTCAAACAATAATATATTTTATAATATACAAGAAAACTAAAAAATACATTGTTTTGAAAAACAGTAGCAAAGGATGCCAAGAATGTAATAAGTAGTGACAAGGTTTCCAATGGCAATTCATTCAAGAGAAAGAAATCACTAAGAGATATGAAAATGTGTTATTGAAATTGTAGTGCTATTTTCAGAGTAAAATTCTAATCAGCAATAGAAAAGCAGAGAGCTGCCCAAACACAGACAAGAAAATAGCTCGAGCAAATCTAATAAATTTAACTCACCCTGCCAGATCTTTTCAACTTATTGAAAAATTCACTTGACTTAATATTGACACAGGGACGTGTAAATCAATACAATCAGAATGAAAGATATATTTTAATTTAAAAATGTTCAGACTGCAGCTGTAAAATCTATGCAGCTAGCACATAAAAATCATCAAGGGTTTGAATGTTGAGACATAATATTGGGGCTAGCCAGCATTTAAAGGGGAATGCCAAATACTACATTTTCAGCATTAACTTTTTTATTTTTTTCATGGTACTTATAAGGCAGTCTTTACAAAATTTACTGAAAGATATTTCTCAGCACCACATCCTAGTAAGCTGAATTTCACTGAGAATCCATCAAAGCCTGCAACCAGGGCACCACCTACCTGCTGTTTATAAAAAGTCCTATTTTTATATACAACTAGCAAGCTAGTGTGATCTTCCCAAATGCAATGAGAAAAAGAAATGCAGGTACCCCCTAATCTCAGCGCCTTTCCATGCAGTGGGAAGCCTCAACGACGCTATCCCACATGGTAGCCACCAGCCATACGTGGTATCAAATGAAGATGTATGCAAAGTATAAAAATCCACAAAAGTCTTTAAGTGCAAAAAAAGTGTACAATATCTCAATCATTTTTGCTACAATAAGTTTACACATTTTCAAGGTATCTATATAATAAAAGCCTAAGGGACCGTTACTGCGGATCGACCAGAAAACCAGTCGCTATGATGCTCACCGACCACCAGGGGGCAGACACTCAATGCAGGAGCTGCCCCAGGTGGTCAGTGCACTCCCACAGGGGGAAAGCTGCTCAGCCAGAAGCCGGGCTCATGGCTGGCGAGTGCAGCGGTGATGGCGGGAGCCTCTCCCACCTCCACGGCAGCGCTAAGGAGCAGCGAGCAGGCAGGTGGTAAGCAAGGGGTCCCGGACTGCAAGAGGGCGCAGGCTGGGCTGAGGGACCCCCCCCCCACCCACACACACACACAGTGTATGAATTTCGTGCACCAGGCCTCTAGTAAAACCAGAAGTAACCAAGTGTTTAATTTGGCCATCATAGTATCTTCTGATGTTTTGAATTTGAATGCCTGCAGCTAGGGAATGCCTTCTCTAATTTACAGCTACATCCCCAACACCAAGCTACCTCTCTCTCTCTCTCTCTCTCTCTCTCTCTCTCTCTCTCTCACATACACACACACACACACACACACACACACACACACACACACACACGCATACACATTATCGGCTTGGCCCTGAAGGCATTTGAGCTTTGAGTTCCTGAAGCAAATGAGCACTAACAGTTCCGTTACAGTTCACAAGTCCTAGTACATACCTTGGTCCACCTTATCCTTTACTGTCCCTGCTTTAGGGATGAGGAAACAGAAGCTCAGTGAGTGACTCCTCCAAGGTCACACAGCTGGGAAGTCATGGCTTTGTGGCCAGCTGCTCTGACTTCCGGTCCCGAGCCTTTTGCTTGCACAACACTGGGAGAGGCTAAAGCAGGGTTCTGGGAGGAGTGGAATGATGGGAGCGAGGCCTTCGGGCCTGGAAGTTTTCACATAAGGGTTTAACTGAGATGCATTTTGATGAATGGACAAGGTTTCCACAGACTGACATGAAGGGTGGTGTTTCAAAAGGTGAAAATCGTGGGGGCAACGGGGCAGAGGCTGGGAGTGCCAGGCACCCTCAGGATGCACCGACCAGCGAGAGCCAGGCCAGGAGGAAGGAAGTGGCAAGACCTGGAGCAGGAAGAACAGGTTGAACCTTCTCTGGTGAACCAAGCGAGGGCACCAGTAGACAAAGTTAGAGGTCAAGAGGGTGACGAGAATCACATTAGAAGAACTGATGACAGTGCGAAAGAAAGTAGAGAGAGGAAGACTGAACAAGAATAGTCATGTTATGTCAGTGGCTTAGAGGACTGTGGTGGTGGGGGGTATGTAGATTACTAATTGATCTCCTTAAAAATACCCATTTGGATTGAAAAATAGTAAACTTGACCTGGCAACCCCTAAAACTAGTTAAAACTAGTTAAAAACAAAGATTCAGTCTCTAGAATGAGTTAACATTCAACTAGAAAGATTAGAGAGGCAGGGGGGACAGACAGACACACTGGACCGGGAATCGGCAGAGTGACCCTGCCTCAGCCTCTAGGTATGTCATCTTGTTACTCATCTTGTCAGAATCTTCATTTCCTCCTTTGAAAGGTGGGTATGACAAGCCTGTTGTCCTTCCCAAAAGTGAACACTGCCAGACCAAGGTGACATTACAGTTATTGTTAAAATTCCTCCTAACAGCCTGGCCAGAGTGGCTCAGTGGTTGAGGGTTGACCTATGAACCAGGAGGTCACAGCTGGATTCCTGGTTGGGGCACATGCCCAGATTGTGGGCTCAGTCCCCATTGTGGGGTGTGCAGGAGGCAGCTGATCAATGATTCTCATCATTGATGTTTCTATCTCTCTCCCTCTCCCTTCCTCTCTGAAATCAATAAAAATATATTTTTTTTAAAATCCTCCTAACTGACAGGAATAGAGAAAAACCATAAACACTTAAGCAATAAATTGACTGTATCATTAACCAATGTTTACAAAACCACTAGAGGAATACCTCTTAAAACGCTTTATCAGTATTTTAAAAGAAAGGCGTAAGCATGTGGTTGATCATTTCTTATTTATTTAAGAGCATGATTTGATTTACTTTCATAGTCAATGTGATAGGAAAACCAAATTAGAAAGTACACATAAGTCAGAGATTGTTTTTAACGTTTTTACAGCTAGCTAAATTTATTAAAGCCTATAATGTGTTAATATAGAAATTAATTTGCTAAGTACAAATGAGTAATATACTTTATATTCAAGAATCCATAGATCAAAAAAATTAATAAGTTCAGTTTCATAAAAAGAAACACTATTTTTAGATGAACAAGTAAGACCCGTAATTCATGTCTGATCTTTGCCTTAGAAAACATCTGTTTTCTTCACTGAGCAGTTACCCCAATTAATGAATTCCATATTGGCTATTCTAGCTATATAAATTGCCCTTTTTAACTGCTAAATTAATCATATGGCATTATATATTAGCAGCAACACAAATTTGTCCATGAGTTACAGATTTGATTCAAATTAATGCCACCTTCATTTCTAACAGTATCCGTTCTGAAAATCAATCTTAGAATTTCAGTTGCTATAATATAAAAAGTATAGACTTAAAACCAAGTCTTAGAACGTGTTGACTGCAATCGCACTTTTATTAAATTTGTCGGAAAGTAAACTGATTTTCACATTCACTCCTTAAAAGCACAGTAGAGGTGGAGATGGGGGAAAAAAAAAAGAAATACCCATCTGACTTCACTGTGGAATAAGTAAAGAAAGGTATAAAAGGAAAATGACAAGAGTCAGTGCTCATCATACAATACTTGAAAAATGTACTTTAATTCTAATGATCATAACTAAGAACCAAGATGGAGAAATGCTCATGTGTGATGTATTTAACTAAAAAATAATGACTGCATTCCATATCATGGTATGTGGTGAAAAGCCAATCTGGTTTCACACTTAGGATACATTTGAAAAGAACGACCTGAAAATGTACAGAGAGGGATTTAAAAATTAACAGTGTAGCTGGAGATTAATAAGGGAAAGACCTGTGTGGGAGACAGAATGGAACGGAATATTTGTGTTTCCTTTGAATGTCACTATCAACAGAAAATAAAAGCAGGCTCCCCACAGGATCGATAGCGGATCCTAATTCAAATGAGTACTTACCCTTCCTTGTAACAAGCACGTGAAATGATGGCGCTACCCATGTATCTCTGGCAATAATCACCTAAGAGCCTCCTAAGTGCTTGTTTTATGAATCCGGCCCTTTCTCAAGAAGGGACGCCGAAAAGTCTTTTAAGCTCCTTCTGAAAAGAATTGACTGGATTGCACTTAAGTTCAAGGGTATTAAAATGTACAGAGGAGAGTGAAAAGGGTGCTCGGTTATAGATTTCAACTTCTTAACTAGAAGACTGACTCAAAATAGATTTTCTAATTTACAATGAATCAAGAGAGAAAACATTCGACCATAGCGAAAGTGGCGCAAATGTATCAAAAACCAAATGAATAAACATTTGAGGAGATTTATTATTAGGAATTGCAATAAATTTCGGAAAGATGAATTGATTTTAGTTAAAAGGTATAACTGACAATTTATTGGGCGGGAAGATGCATTATTTTCCAATTGTTATCCATCTCCAGTAAAACTGATTTGTGTCCTATTGTATTTTATGGAAAAGGAGAGAGCAACTTTCAGGGATTTAGATTAAATGTAGTAATCATAACCAGGCACTGTGAACTATATATCTACTATTAAAGAAGATTTTTGACATTTAATTCTGTAGCAATATTTTGGCTCTGTACCACTCTTCCTAAATCCAATTCCTGCTCCAGTTGGCAGACTTCTTGCTTTTAATTTTATGAGGCTTAAAGTAGCGTTTAACCACCCATGCGGTAAATAATGCCGGATTAGAAATATTTAGTGTTTTGTTTCCCTTTCAAGAGTGGTAATCCATCAAATCCAAAAATGTTCTCTAAAATTTTTCTATATTTTTGGCAACCTCTAATATATGATATCATAAAAACTATAAAATTAAATAAAATGCCTTACATAGCCAGAATAGATGGGCTTTTCTAAAGAATGGCATTAACCTAAAAGGGCAGGTAAAAATTACTTTGAATCGGAAACATAAGAGTCCTTGTTGAGAAACAGACAAAAAAAAACAAACAAAAAAACGGATTAAAACATGATAGTTGATTAGACTCTTTTAATTTTATTCCTTCCGGTAACAGATCTTAGTTAAGTGTGCAAATAAATTTCTAAGCAGTTTAACCATTTAATATCCACCGAAATCACATACTATTGCAGGGCAAAAAATTAGAGTTATGCAGGAAAACAAGTATTGAACATCTGAATATACTCGGTACTTGGCTAAGTGCTCCATGAATATAAAACTAAAGTTTAAGTTTAGTACCTCATGTATGCACACTTGCTCCCAACAAACAAATTTAACTCGTAATTTTTTCATAAAGGGAGGCACAAAACATAATGAACTGATTAACCTACTGAAGTTAATATTTCTAACTATAATTCTGATTAATTGTAAAACATTTTGCTATTTACATGTGAGCTTAGGAAAACTGTAATTAAAAAGTATATTGTTAGTAAATCAAAATAAATACCAGAAAACGGACTTCAAACAAAATCAAATTCCAATTCTTTTTAATTTTAATGTACATGAAATGTTCATTTTAGTTATTAATGAATCCCAATTATTACAATAATCACACTATAACTGCATTCAGTAGTCTGAGATATATCAAAGTAATAAAGTAACCTGTCAAATGAATAATTACCTATATTTAATCTATAGATAAAACAAATGGCCCAGAAATGAGTAAAGTCTGTAATTCACTCAAGACACATGGATGCCATACATTAATGGTTAGAACATCTAATGTCTTCACACACATTCATATCTTCATTCTCCCTTTTAACCAAGTTTATGATTACAACTGTTTGAAAATTAGTGTAGGTCCTCATACCATCTAAATGAAATGATTACCTACCAGAAATAAGACATGCAATCTAAAAAGATGTGTGCGTGCGCGCGCACGCACGCGTGTACAGGCCCCTTTTCAATCAAGTGCCTGCTTTGCCCTTCACAGTGCTGTGCTGTGAGCTGAGAGCGATCTGGGGAGACTCAGGAAGAGTGAGCGCTCATCCTGTCAGCTAGACAGCCAGCCTCTGTAGGAAGCACTCCAATGGGAAGTCAAGGCATTTCAATAATAAGCATCAGCCACAACTACGCAATAAGATGTTCATAGTGTACTAGTGACATATAGGGGGCCCCAAAAAATGTATACACACACTGTGAATAATTATAAAAACAGTGTTTATGAAAATATATTGCATTTTCTCCCAGCCGGCGTGGCTCAGTGGTTGAGTGTTGACTATGAACCAGGAGGTCTCGGTTGGATTCCTGGTCAGGGCACATGCCCAGGAATCTCATCATTGATATATCTATCTCTCGCTCTCTCTCCCTTCCTCTCTCAAATCAATAAAAATATATTTTAAAAAATACATTGCATTTTCAAAATTGACCTATCAGCAGTTAAAGTGTGTATACACATTTTGGAGACACCCTATATATAACACATACAATAATTTTTTGAGGAAACAGGATGACTCTGAGATTTCATTCAATCAAGGAATGAGTTCGATTACTTTGTATTTCCTAAAAACAGTCAATTCCAAAAGGCTGGGCATACACCAGTGTTTTTAAGAAGCTCTATGAGGAAGCAGGATTAGGAAAACGTTGTAATATTAATGAATGTTCCGCACATACCATGTGCTAGGAACCACCGGGTATGACATGTTCTTGGGGTTACTGGATAAACATGAGCAGAGAAATAACAGTATCAAATAGGAAGGTTACCCATGCATGAGTTCAAAAGAGGCAGGGAGGGTAGGTGTGATGTAATTTCAGAAGATGTGTGAAGAGTCAGGGAAGGTTTTGAAGAAAAGGTACAGAACTTGAACTGCTCTTGGAAAGAGATAAATTGCACAGTAGGAAGAGGTTGTGCACCACTGTGAGCAAAGATACAGGATAAGGATTACGCTGAATACGGGACCGCTGCAGGAGGCGTGGTAAGCTTGTAAGTAACTACTCCAGGGCAGCGATAGATGGAACTGGAAAGAAGGGGCTCATATGACAGATCAGGAAGGAAACAGGACTCAGAGTGCCGGAGGACAGAGAACACAGACAACTAAAATGAGAAGTAAAGAGTGGACATCCTGCTAGGATCAGGGCTTCCCTTCACAAATATCAGTCTCTTTTCTCGCTCCCTTTCCCAATTAATTTTTACTAACCAAACTGGAAGGTACCGGAGGACAAAGACACATCATACTCAGTTTGTGCTCCCCGCTCTTCCCACCCCGAAATCATCATTAGCTGTGTATAGTACAACTGACCCGAGAAAGCTATGGCTGAAAACACAGTTAAGCAGGACATCAAGTTTCTGAGTGACCTTCATCCACCCACAAGATGATGTAAAATACTCCGTTAAAGTAATTTCTTCTAAAACATTAGAAGAGTCTATCAGAGATATATGTAAATGACATGGAATGAGATGAAATCTTAGTAATACTGTATTGTTTTTAAAGATTATTTCTAGATTACCAAAAATCTCTACACATCTGGAAGCCCTCAAAAAGACTAAGTACACGCTATTAACTATTCCTACAATAATACTGCAACTTAAAGAGAAACACACCTACAAGTTCAGAACTGTATTGACCTGGAACACTATAATGGTGAATTGCCTATCACCAATTGTCAGACTTAAATGGGAAGTTCTAAGAAAAAGATGCCATATATAATACTGTTATATAGCACAAGTCATCACTTCTTTGGTATATAAAGAAATCATCAAATTTCTACCTTACTCCTCCACTAAACAGGGGTCAATATTTTAGACAATTGAGACTTAACAAAAACTTTACACGTTTATTGGCTTACAATATGTATAAATACCTGTTGGCATGTGTCTCTGGTTTGTCATGGACAAACAGACAACAAACATCTGGTTGGCATTCGCTACCTGTAGCGCAGGGAACCCCTTTCATTTACGGCTTCATTGTGAATTCTGTTGCTCAAATGACCTTCAGCTGGAGGATTTGCAGGTGACTTCCATATAGAAAGCACTTGTTCAATATTATTTGGAAGTATTCTACCCATCATTGATTTTGAACTTTTCTGATATTAGCTATCTGACAGAACTGAAGGCAAATTAGAAGACTGAGTTTATAGACCATCAGAAGAATTCCATCGGCAACATAAAAGGCAGAAAACCTGAGATGAGTCTCCGAAAAAAGTGAAATGTTTGCAGCATTCCCATTTCCTCTATTTTGATGGGGGGAAAAAAGAAAAAGAATGGGGCCTCTAGCAATGTCACCACCCCTTTAAGACACAAAAAGGAAAAGGGGTCTTCAGTATCCACCGGTGGACTCAAATGATGACCATCAGCAGTCTTAATAAAAACAGCATTTTAGAACATACATCAGAGGTTTCTTAGGATATAAACTGTTTTTAAATGATAAGCGTAATCTTTATTAGAAGTATTTTCTAAAAAAAACTCAAATGTTTGCAAATTCAATGTTTTGAAAGAGATTCATTAAAAAGTCCATAGATTATTTCCAAAAAAAAAACTTAAAACAAGCCATTTCTTGACTAATAACCTAAGAATTTGCCTGCAAATACTAAAGTGAAAAAAAAAAAATAAGAGGAAGAAAACATGGTATCTCATGCATTTTAAAAAATGTAATAAAGTCCTGACCGGTGTGGCTCAGTCTCTTGCACTGAAAGGTCACTGGTTCGATTCCCAGTCAGGGCACATGCCCAGGTTGCAGGTTTGATCCCCGATCGGGGTGCTTACTGGACGCGGCCAATTGGTGTTTCTCTCCCACATCCATGTTTCTCTTTCTCTCTTCCTTTTCCTTCCTCTTTCTCTAAAATCTCTTTTTTTAAAAAACCATATTAAAATAAGAAGAAAAGTAATTTTTTAAAAAATGTAATAGAAAGACTGGTTACCCTGTACAATATTTAAGTAGCCACAAAAACAGAATGACTGGTACAATATTATAATGTTAATTGCAGAACATACATTATGATTAAATGTAAAGGGGAAAACCAAAACAGTATATAAATATTTGGCACCTGTCTTCTTGCTTTAGCTCTGATGTTATAAACAAGTGGCCTTTTTGTGGTTTATTTGGTGCCACGTTTTTCACACTTTTGTGATTTTCTTTTTTATCCTCACCCAAGAATATTTGTTTCCATTGCTTTTCAGAGAGAATAGAAGAGACAAAGGGAGTGAGAGAAATATGGATGTTAGAGCGACACATCCACTGGTTGCCTCCCACAGGAGCCCTGACTGGGGCGGGGAGCGAACCCAGGTACGTGCCCTTAACCAGGAATCAAACCCCAGACCCCTATGTGCACAGTCCAATACGCTAACCACTGAGCTACTGGCCAGGGCACTTTTGTACTTCTGATGTTGGTGACTTACTGTGCTACATGTCCCAGAGCACAGAGCTGTCGTGCGGTCTAGTGTCCCCAGAATGTGGGGCTGTGACGTGCCTTATGGAGAAGATAACGTGTGTTGGTGCACTTTGTTGAGGCCTGAGTTACAGGGTGTCGGCCGTGAGTTCCACGTTAATGAATGAACCATATACTAGTAGATGACACAAGATGCTTTAAAACACAAGCGGACCTAAAACAGGATTAGGTGTTGATGGACTGATGAAAATGTCTGGATCAGAGGCTCACAGGAACCTAAGCCTGTTTCTCCCTTGGGAGCAAGTATAGCATTGGCTCATTCAGTGTTTGCAGAAACTTTGTAGAACACAACTTTGGTGAAGAATAAAAATCCCAATCGAAAAAGAGCCCCTCAATGTTTGCATTAATATTTCAGTAAAAAAACTCTCCTTCGGTCATTTCCTTCCAAGATCATCAGTAGAGACAGAAATCCTGAGCCTCCACGCTGTCTAACAGGTCACAGCCACGTGTGTTTCTCTTTGCACAGAAAAGGAACCTCTCTTGAAAGCAGTCTGGCTTTCCAATGTGAGAGTCTAAGGGGGCACTGTTTAAACAAGAGTCTTGTGAGATTATGATTTTGAAAACTAGATTGTTTAAAATAACATGGACAGTACGAGCAATGACAATAAAAACGCGGCATAGGAATTTAAAAATAGCAGCACAAATCAGAACGCTTACCTTTCTTGCCCAAGTCAGATATTTTATTGAAAAAAAAAAATAGAGAGATTACAGTACGTAACAATCCAAACAAGGACAATTCAGGGTTGAGAGAAAGAAAACCTGAAAAAGCCCATTGTCTTCAGGAAATTCTGAATACAAAAAAGGGAGACCCGGGAAACAGTTTATGGCCGAATGCACTAGTTTCATGATAAACACACACACACAGCACATCTCCATCAGGTGAAACTCAATCACCTTTTTACAATTTAGAGAGGAGAGGCGGCTCTTACCATGGCTAAGCCATGTATCATCAATACCATGAAGCTAGCCTATCACTTGTAATAGCTTCTATAAAATACCACAGTGAGACTGCAATAAGCCTAGAAAATGGGCTACAAATCCCAGTGAAGCAAAAATAAAAATAGGTAAAACTGAACCAAGAACTGGAGAGCATTCATCCCGATTCATGACTGGTAAGGCAGAGTTCACAGGCCAAGGTTTTAAAGTGACGTGTTCAGATCCAAAAGACGGTCATTATACTAAATAAAAGCATTTATGTAATAATTCGGGGGGGGGGGGGGAGGCGGTGGTCGTAAATTCTCACGGCACAGGACATAGCACAAGAAAAGCTTACTTACAATTACATAACACCACAACATTGTACCTATAAGACATCACGTTAAATATGCGAAGATAGAGAGACACAATCTATCTTGGTCGTTTGCGATCTCCCCAGTTTAGACAAATAATCTAAAAGATGCCACACGTTTCAGATTGTAACAACTCTGGGTAAAAGGAGATGCCAACTTTAAGTTTCTTTTCCATCATCATATTGAAGTTAGCCATTAAATGCTGAATTAACAATCCACACAGTAATATAAAAATACATGTATGAAATCAGTTTTCCATCAATTATTGGAACATAACAAAAATAGTCATCATTTTACTAATAACCGTTCAGAAAAACGAAATGACCCGAACATTTCATATAGTGTCTAAATTCCGCCATCAGCAGAGCTGTTCCATTTCCCCTCTGCGCGGTGAGAGCGAGCTCATGCAAGTACTTCTGACACAGTGACACATGTGGTCTGTCATTCTAAGGACATGCACGCAGCTCTCACTTTTGAACATGACAACATGATTCAGAGTCGTACAGCGTTTGCTGAAATATCAGCTTTCACATGATTTCAATGCGCTCTAAGCTGAAAGGATCGTTGGGATTGCTTTCAGCTATCGGGCAAAGCGCATAATTTAAAAGGTAATAGTAAATAATTCTGCTAGCACACACTAGTTATCACAGCAGCTGGTTTAAAACTAGGGTGACGCAGGCAGTACAATGAATACCATAGTATAAAATACAATGAGTTTTCCATACAGAGCACATTACCCACGTAGGAAGCAAACTTAAACAAAATACAAACTCTGGCAAAAAACAAGCAACCTCACCTACTACGCATCCTAGCCCTTGTTAAAATACCCTGAGTAAAAGGCAAATACTTGAAACAATGCTGGTTATAGGCGATTTCTCTAAAAACGAACTTTAAACGTGAACGTGTGGCCATTTTTATTTACAACAGTCAGATAATGTAGAAATGAGCTCTTAGCCATTAGTCCATGACATAAACATTGAGGAATACTTATGTGACATCCAGACATTTTTAATTCTCTAGCTTTTGTCAGCAGTTTGGCAAAGCAGGTGATACACATGAATGGTTTCAATATTTTAAAAGTCATAAAAGAGAAAAATATATAAAATGTACAGTAGTTTCTACCCACCCCGGGCCCACCTAGGTCCCTAGAAAGCCGCCCAGCCAGGTTCGCTTCTGACTAAAGGAAGATCCCAGGCCTCCGGCAAACAGCCCCAGCTTTCCATCAAGGGGGCTCCCACTCACTGGTACTCCTCCAGGGGAGAGGACAGGAGCCAGGGTCCCTCGGGTGCCATTCCCCAGATGCTCAAAACGTAACTAATTTATTAGCATTAGCAGATTTGGTTTATAGGGGAATCTCACTGGTCCAGTTTGGAGCCTACAAAAAAATGGATTGTTTTTAAGTATAACATTGGAATACGAATAGGGGATGAGGATGTGGCTTTTTATTCCACAGAAATGGATACGTTTCCAAACATGACAAAAACTCAGACAGAAAGGCATGCCTACCATTGAAGGTGGGGTCCCTCCAGACTTTTTAATATTCTTGGAAGGCATTCCACGGAGGCGACTGAGTCTAGCTTGGAAACCTGGAAAATCAAATACCCAATTTAGGAGATCCTGTGATCACGGGAGCATAGGACAAGATCCTGTCAATTCCAGAAGTAAAAAAGTTGGAGCAGGGAAAACATCTCGAATGGTAGTGGGGGCGAAAGGCGAAACTCATACTTAAAAGATCTGAACAAATGGCAGGTCGGGTTCCAGTGTGGTCCGCACACAACTACCCACTTTTTACATCTCCGGGCATTTCTTTCCCCTCGATCCCCTTTCTGTCACCCCAGTGTGTTCACGATGGGCCTTCCTAACAGTCTGAAAGCATGAACATGTAGCTTTAGGTTCTTTCATGCCCATTTCAGCCTGTCCTCCCTCAACGACTAGCCCTGGACTGACAAAGCCCACCGTATCCGATGTGCTACTGACCTCTTCTCCCGGGATGCGACATGAGGGGGAAGGAACCCGTTAGGATACTTTCAAAGACGGGGTCTGGCAAGTGTCTGTCCAGCTCGGCGGGATCTTCCTTCTCCCACCAGGGAATGACCCCCGTGATGCCACACGCTCCGCCCGAGTCCTTTTCGTAAAACCAGTCACTCTGCTCATCGTCACCTGTGCAAACATGGGAAATGCCCCCAAAACTCAGTTGTATCATCCCAACAAGCACAGTGGTCAGGTTAATGCTTAAAAAGCACAAGACAGCAATTAAATTTGAATTTCAGATAAATGATTACTTTAATGGTTTTGTTTTTTTTGTTGATTTCAGAGAGTTACTGAGAGGGGGAGAGAGAGAGAAACATCAATGATGAGAGAGAATCATTGATCGGCTGCCTCCTGTATGCCCCCTACTGGGGATCGAGCCTGCAACCTGGACATGTTCCCTGACTGGGAATTCAACCCTGAACCCTAACCTCCTGGTTTATAGGTCAACACTCAACCACTGAGCCATGCCGGCCGGACAACGATTACTTTTTGATATAAATACAGGGTGTGGCAAGAGTAGGGTTACAGTTGTGAGTACACAAAAAGTTTGTTCTTGTATTATTATTTATTAATTAGTGTATTATTTTCCACATAAACTGTAAACCTACTTTTGCCCACCCTATATATAGTACTTGTACAGAATTTTTAGTCAAAATATTGCATGTGACATACTTATTTTAAAAAATAATTTGTTATTTATCTAAAATTCAAATTTAACTGGGGATCCTGTATTTTATCTGGCAATCATATAAACAGTCTATAAAAAAACCTCACAACTCTTCATTCTATCCCATAGCTTTACCTAAAAAATGTCTTTAACACTATAATAAGAATTGCCATCAACAATTACATATAAATAAAATCTTATGTGTTAGAACCAATGTAAAAAGTTAATCATCTGGCAAAACTGTAGGGAAATCCAAGGCAGTGGCTGCCCGTCCCACATTAAGGAAAAGTAAGCCTTAATCGCCTGCTGGGAAGGAAAAGATATAAGACTGTAGAGTTTGTTCTCTGCAGCAGATAATGGTGTATATTAGCTTCATTTCATGATTTCTATGGAGTGTAAAAGGGGAAACAATCATGAACAGATGTGACGAAGTGGAATTAATCTGATTAAGTTCATTATGAAATGGTTGTGAAAAAGTTGATTTTAAATGAAAAGTGACAATGCCACAGAGTTTACAATAAAACTACAATGGACTACAGCAATGTATTTACAAAATACAACACTATTCACAGTATATTCGAGAACATCCATGAGGATAATGATGGATCAATGTAAAATTCAATTTGAAATGTGCCAAAGATGTGAATCAACAGTATTTTGTGTGTGTGTGTTTTTAAGAACAATAAAGAGATGTATAAAAAGACAATAAATGCTAGCATAGTCAATGTTTTTCAAAGATTTGTAGGCTTATCAAAATGTTACTTTAAAAAGTTTTTTTTTAATTTAATTTCATTACCATAGTCAACATTTATAACTTTGGGGAGACATGTATTTTAATAATAATTTAGGTATATCTTAGCCCCAGAGTTCTACCATATTTCAGCAGAATATTAAGTTTAAAAAGGCTATGGTCTTTAAAACAGTTATATATCTATTTATCCAGGACTAATGGTTCATAAGTAAGCAAAATATGATTATGTAATAATAATTTAAAGCAATAAATTTCATTGTTTTCCTTGGAACTTACTAATTTCCTCTAAAGACTCGCAGGAAATGAAGTTAACATTCATGATTAAGTATTTGCATGTACACCTGCTGTTTTTTTCCTTCTAGAACAGGTAGTTTCACAATAATGCCCTGCTAACGTAGGAATAGCCCCAGGAAATTTCAAAAATAAAAAAGATCTAAGTGGTGAAACATTACTGTTTAACAGTTTACAATACTGAGCTTATGAAAATTGTCTAATCACAAACTAGATAGGACGCCTAAATGTCACAGCTGAATAAAAATGACAAACGACTTGCACATCCAACTTGAGAAATGCTTAAACAGGCCAAAATACATTTGAATCAGGAGGAGAGTGGGGACCAGTGTCTTGTGAACTTGCTACCAGAGCCACAATGGAAAAACTGAAGGGCTTTCTCGAGGAAGATAATCCTCCCGTAATACTATTAATAGCTCCACATCCTCGATTTTTGGGGATAATCAATTACTTCAGGTCATGAAGACAGGACACTCTCCTCCCACGCCAGAGAACCAACCCCACTCCACTGAGTAGCGTGTGTAAGGTAAAAGGATTGCAGTCGTCAACTTACGAAATAACTAGTAATAAGCGAAACTTGACAATGAAGGCGGTTTCCCAGAGAGGAAAAATGACATTTCAGTACCTTGCCTTCCCTCATCGTTGGTAAACAAGCCAGCATCGGTGCTGCTGAGGCTGCTGGAGTCGCTGCAGGAGGGAAGAGAGAGAAAAAGATCAAAAGAACAATTGATCTCCCGTGGTAACATTTTAAAGAGACCTGGCAGCTCAGGGGTGGAACTGGATGGAGCCTGACAAGATCTGAAAGGAAACGAGATGATTTTTTAAAATATCAAACTGCAACTATCCTGGTTCCATTCACAACTGAGCATATTATTTTTGGCACATGAAACCCTGGGAATCTAATGGGACCCTGTCAGTAAGCCAGATGTGACTGCAACGAGGTGCTGACATAATGGATGTGTTTTATTATCTGCTTTCATCAAATGCTCACCACTGCCTGCTCAGGCCGTGCGATTCGGCCCGAGCCTCTCCCCTGCACCAGATATGCAAGGGCCGGGGATGAAATGACTTTTCACAAGCACATCTGCCAAGATCCTGGAGAAGGCATCACTGAAGAGTTCACAACAACTCTCTTACTTGGCAAGGAAGGAAAAAGTTGACAAGGGAAACAATCCCTTACATCAAAGTTAAGGTCCCTGTGAGCTAACACTGAGCAAAAAGGAATATTACCACCGCAAAGGAGGGAGTAGGCAAAAATAACAGGTTCTCATGACTTCCACTGAAGTTCGAGAATATCAGAGTCAAAACAAACATGCAAATTAAAACAGACAGTAGACATTCAAATGACCTGAATAAACTGTCACTGTTTGGCCCAATAGCAGCAATGCTTATGTGATAATATAGTTTAAAAAACATACAAAACAAGTCACATGATAAGACAGGTTCGGCTTCTAGAGTAAATTGAATGATGTTCTTTAAAAATTCTCTTGTACTCCCCTCTAACTATAATTCTTAATTTACCAATCAGAAAATTACTCCTCCCCGCCCCCCCAGCTGATCCAGTAACAAGTAGAACTCGGTAACCTAACTTATTTAAAAAAACAAACATCCCAATCAGTTTTAAAATATTTAAATTGATACTTTAGGAATAAAACTAGAGATGATATTTAAATCCAAACATATTTTCTGATTATAAAATATTTCAGTTTTTGATTTAAAAAAATAAATATAAACATTAAAAAAATATACGTGACACATTTTCCCAAGGAACTCTGAATTAGTACCTTTCCCTCTAACTTTCTTCAAATTCAGAGAATCTGTGAAGCTCCCTGTACTGCAAAAGTTTTAATGAAAGAAAATAAGACTTTCTAAGAGCATCAAATGCATGTTTTCTTATTTAATATCATATATACTCTTTCTCTCTCTCTCTAAAATATATTCTTACTGATTTCAGAAAAGAAGGGAGAGAGAGATAGAAACATCAATGATGAGAATCATTGATCAGCTGCCTCCTGCACGCCCCTAGTGGGGATCGAGCCCACAACCCGGGCATGTGCCCTGACCTGGAATCAAACTGTGACCTCCTGGTTTATAGGTCGACGCTCAACCACTGAGTCACACTGGCCAGGCTCAATTCTTATTTATAAATTCGTTCCAAGGACATATATAGCTTGAAAAGCTTTGGAAGTAGTTTCAAAAAAACCTAGCTTTTAAGTAACAAGAAAACAGTTATAGAAGAAAGTTTAAATTAAAAGAAAAAAATTTTGTTTTAATTTATTCAAGAGTGGAAACATCCTCTATGAAAATGTATACCTTGACTGTGGATGGCTGGGTGGCCTTATTACACCTTAGGTACTCAAATGCTTTTTACAATGAAGAGAAAGAGAGTTTCATCTCATTTCTCTCCCAGGGTAGATGTGTCAATAGAAGGCGGACATCAATAAAAGGAGGGGCTTGCACAATCAATCCAGAAAGCGAGCAATCTATGAATAATCCAGAACCAAGTACTTATCTCCTCTGCCACACACCCTTCCTCCCAGCCAGTGAGCAAGATAATTACTCTCAAGTCAAGCTAAGTGTGTGTCGCCCCCCCCCCCCCCCCCCCCCCCCCCCCCCCCCGTCACAGTGGCCCAGTGCTGACATACAAAGCATACAAATAATTCTCGCTCTGGTATAAAAGTGACAACTTTCTTGGAAGAAAAGCAGAAACTGTAAATTTCTCAAAGCCTTCCTGAAACATTTTTTAAAGTAATTTTTACTTCTTTAGAAAAATTGCATACATGGTAAGCCATCTGTAAAAAAGGCCCATTCTATAAAATTTTACCAGGTCCTACTCATATCTGCAATCATAATCATATTTACAGAAAAAATATATATATTCTACATATATACATATATATGTGTGTATAGATTCCATAGCTCGCAATCCACATGATAAAAATGCCAGTCCTACAAATTATAAAATCAAATACTTTTGCCCAGACCATTTGTAAGGAATGTTTTTTCGGCATCACAATTCCGCATTTGGTTTTGAGGACACAACTGAAAGGATAAATAATGTCAATACTTTCTCATTTCCTGCAAGTAGCATTAGTTCTGTGTAACAGAAAAATGACCACTTACCTTTGGATGCTGTTAAAATAGGACTTAGCGTTGTGCTTTACCGTCTTTCCAGCATGGATGGTTTACACCAAGCATGTCAAACTCATGGCCCATGGGCCACATGCCTCGTTTATTTGGCTTGTGTTAGCCTTTGAGTTTGACATGCTTGGTTTAGACCCGTGGTCAGCAAACTGCGGCTCGCGAGCCACATGCGGCTCTTTGGCCCCTTGAGTGTGGCTCTTCCACAAAATGCCACGGCCTGGGCGAGTCTATTTTGAAGAAGTGGCATTAGAAGAAGTTTAAGTTTAAAAAATTTGGCTCTCCAAAGAAATTTCAATCGTTGTACTGTTGATATTTGGCTCTGTGGACTAATGAGTTTGCTGACCACTGGTTTAGATTAACCATCAGTGGATCACTGGTTTTCTCCTTTGTCTAATGACAATTCCAGGGGTTCCAGATGGTGAGGTGGGCTTTACAATTCATAAGTGATCAGAATTCCTAGCAAGCTAGACTTAAAATTCCAAGCCACACGGGTTGAAGTGCTATTAACTCTTGATTCTCGGTAATCAGAATAAACTGAAAGCCCTGGCCAGTGCGGCTCAGGTCGCTGGTTTGATTCCCAGTCAGGGCACATGCCCTGGTTGGGGCTGGATTCCCGGTAGGGGGTGTACAGGCAGGAGGCAGCCTATCTATGTTTCGCTCTCTTCCTCTCCCTTCCTCTCTCTCTAAAAAAAAAAAAAAAAAAAAAAGCAACAAAAAAAATTTAAAAAAAGAATAAACTGAAAAAATTGTGAAACTAAAGAGAACCAATACTAAAACTCTGTAATTAAACAAATAATTATAAACCCAATCCTAGGAATTACCAATGTGCTATTATCCAAATGCACATCCTTTTCCTTTGAAAATCTATTCCCTTTTCTCTTTGTAGCTGAAAATAAGTCATTATGACACAATCAAAAGGCTGTGTAAAATCAAATAAGCAATTCTGCTTTGGGCTGAACATCATAAATTATAAGGAAATATGACCATGGTTCAACAGTAATGTCACTACCATTATTATAAATTATCATTATTCTAAAAAAAATAATAATTAAAATACAAAACACATCCAACCACAACACGGTACCCACGCGCCCTTCTAAGTAGGAAACAGGAAAGCCACCTTTCGCTCATGAGCTCGTCGGAGACCTTCTGCTCTTCGTATTCCATCTTGTCCTTGTTGGTCTGGCTCAGCTCCTCGCTGTCTAAAACCACGCCTTCGTCTTGGGTTTTGGGGCCCTGTCTGGGGAGTCTCAGCTTCCGCTTCTTGACCTTGCTTTTGGTAAACTCCGGGTACTGGTACGCCCGGTCGTGGTCCATGTCCTGGTCCCTGCAGCCGTCGGGGGGCTGGGTCATGGGGCGCTTGCACGTGTCCTGCGGCAGGTCCACGGCCATGCGCTTCACCTTCCTCCGGCGCCGCAGGCTCCGGCTCCCCAGGCCGTCCAAGGCCAAGTCCGCCTCGTGCCACAGCGGCCGCTTCCCCCGCACGCCGCTGTTCAGGGTGGACGCCGGCCTGCGCTTGGCCACCAGCATCTGGTCGTCCGAGTCGCTGTGATCCTTCTTGTGGCTGGTGGGGTTCTCCCTGTAGTCCTTGCCCGGCTCTTCCAGGCTGGAGTCCGAGCCTTCACTCAGGCCGTGGCCGGCCTCCCACGGGTGATGCGTGTTGTAGGACCTCCGCTTCCTCCCCCTCCTCTTCCTGGCCTGGCGTTTCAGGGGGCAGGACAGACTCCGGGCGTGGTCCCCCGTCTCCGCAAAGCCGCCGCGGGCCTGCTCCGAGCTCTCCTCCAAGGCCGACACAAGGTCGTGCACCAGTTCTTCCATGGTCCGGCTGAAATGCCTGGGTTTTAAAGAAAGAAAAATGGGTCAACAACACAGTCAGGCCGAAACCGGTTTGGCTCGGTGGATAGAGCATCGGCCTGCGGACTGAGGGGTCCCAGGTTCGATTCCGGTCAAGGGCACATCCCGGGTAGGGGGCGTGCAGGAGGCAGCTGATGGATGTTTCTCTCTCATCGATGTTTCTAACTATCTCTCTCCCTTCCTTTCTGTGAAAAATCAATAAAATATATAAAACAAAACAAACAAAACAAAAAAACAGTCAGCATTAGTCATGTTAGCCTAGCATGTGACTGCTGACGATTTGGTCTACATCTGATCAAAATTAATAGTTATGACAAAGTAACATTTAAAAGCAATTTAATGTTCCTCTCCAAGGTATGAGAGTTGTAAATATTCTTGTATAAGTTCTTTGATTAAACCCAGGAATTAGGTCAAGAGGGAGTGCGCCTATCAGCAATGAAAGGTCTCAGGAATTTTATATCTTTCCTGGGTGATTATGGAGAAGTTACTTCTGTTTCGGAAGCTGAGCTTTAGTCTATGCCTGGCCTTGAAGGCCAGCTTTCCGGGATGGGACACAGAGAACTCTCTAGTCCCCACCCCACACAGGCCTCAGCTCACCACACACCCTGCAGTCCCCGCCAGGACAGGACAGGGAGATGGAGAGTGACGGGCCCTTTAAGGTTTGTAATATATGTGCAAAGAGTTTAATCAGACGTAAGGCATATATTCACACCACACTCATCTGGGAACCCAGTGACACAGAAACTATGTTCAAATTCAACGGGAGCCTCGCTGTTCGAAAATGGCCCATCATTTTTCTTAGAGTTCATCTGAAAGTCTCTTGGCCTTCTTAGATTATTATTTTAATAAAAATGAACAGAAGCCTTTGAATTGTATCCTCAGTGAGGAAATGATCCGCTAGCTGGCAAGGACAGACACCCGTATTCTTTGGGAATGTTTATAAATTACACTGATCCTCTGGAACTAACTCTGGAAGATTCTAGATCAGCTGATGGTGACGGAGGGCCCAGGACTCCGATTTTATTTCTTAAACATTACAGGTAATTCAAATATGAAGATCATGAACAATCACATTAACAAGATACTCAAAGGATTTACTAGTAGTTAAGTAGATGTGTCAGGTAAGGGCATACTATTGAAGGTGGTTTAAAGGTTTCCATAAATATGGATGCTAAGAAGCTATAGCAAGATCAAGGAGTGCCCAGCCATGATTTCGGTAGAAGGTGGAAGATAGAGGGAAAAAGGAGTTGGAAGAGTCACATTTTTAAATCAGTCACCTGTCCCACAAGTCAGTATGGACACAGCAAGAGCAGACCAGTCTACACAGCACATTCTGTCTCCCTTTCTTAACAAGGTATTGCAGAGTGAAACATTTTAAGAAAGGTACCCTGGAGAGGATATCAGATGGAAGTGTCTTACAGTGTTCCAGATACAGTGTTCTAGAAGTACTTAGAGATCAAAGTATTCTAATTGTAGATTATACAATTCTACAGTCTATGGCAGGGGTAGGCACACTTTTCTGTAAAGGGCCTGATGGTAAACCTCTTAGACTCTGCAGGTTAGTGGGTCTCTGTCAAAACTATCAACCTTCACCATCATAAGGGGAACAATACCTCAGGCGATACATGAGCGAATGGGTGTGGGTGTGCTCTAACTAAATTTATTTACAAACCAGGTGATGGCAGGCCATGGTTTGCTGACTCCAGCTTTATAGACTCTCTGTAGTCTATAACTTCAGACACTTGCAAATTCCCGATAGTAACTTTCAACTTTGTCTTTTCATTTTAATGAGAACCTAAAAACAAACACCTTGTGATCCAACTGGACCTACCACGTATGAGGCAACGCATGCACAATGCTTGACAAATCACAGATGCTTGACAAATCATAGATGGGAAAAACAAAACAAAACTGTTGGGTGAGCAAACTAATGAATGACTAAATAAATGAACTAGCAGCCAAGGAAAAATAGGACTGACTAAAAATTTAGCAATTCAGGTTTCCAAACTTCTGCCACATTAACAAGATACTCTAAGTGGTTAGTTAATAAGTGTGCCAGGTAAGGGCATACTGTTGAAGGTGGCTTAAAGGTTTCCATAAATATGGATGCTAAGGAGCTATAGCAAGAGCAGTGAGTCATATGCCCAAAATCATACCGGCCATTGCTTTGATTTCTAATTGTTGAAACAGAAATTTAACTCAAACAAACCTGACAACCTGAAATTAAAGACAATAAAAAAGAGTTGTTATTTAAAAATGAACATATTCCACTATGCAGTTTTCCAGACCTAAAAATATAGATAGAATAAAAATACCAAATAGGAATGAAACTATAGAAACAAAGGTCCCAAATCAACAGTTCAATGTTTTTTTTTAAAAGCAAAGCCACATAGTTAAATAGATAGTATTGTTCAATATGCTAATTATCAAGGAGTTAATTTTTAAAATTTGTCTAGTTCAATCTTTAAATATACTTCCTCCAAAACCCCAGAAATAGACTTTAAGTATAAATTATTAATAATTTAAAAATAAAGAAAAGTGTATCTAAGTACTAAATGTTATTTGTCCACCAAATGAATAAAAACTTAAAAAGTTAACAGTAGATGAACCAATTTAGATATATTTTGGATCCTAATTTCAAAATTGTATGTGAGTGCTGAGGCAGGAAGTGGTAGACACTCAGCTATTATAACATTTTTTTATAAAAACATAATATGAATCTCTTACAAGATTTACTTGAACAAAACGTATATATTCCTTTCCCGACACATAAAAAGTCACAGGATCTTTATTAATTGTATAAAACTTTCCTTCCTTAAGCTTCTTTACTATAAAATATTATCAGTTCTACTTTGCAAATTGTTAACAAAGAGATAAATTACCCAATTGGTGCCTAAAAGCAGTAGTCAAGGTGAGAGTTAAATACATAGGAATTCCAGGTTGGTTAACAAATCCAGGCATTTTCTTTCCAGTTCACATATTCCTTAAGATATTGCACATTTACATAGGCAGTATACGTGGATTGTTTAAGAATTTTTGTAAATATACTGGAATCATACTGCAAATGACACTTGGGAACGTTACTTAAATTATATTTGCCTCGCTCACCATCTATAAAATGCAATAATAAAAATAAAATCTCAAAAGATTTTACATAAGATGATATGTATGTAACACCTGCCACCGAGTAACAACTTAGTAGTAGCATCCGCAAGGGGCACTGGGATTTCACCACTGGCATGAAACTTACAAGCATAGTATAGTAAATGTCCCATCAATGAATAAAAAAAAGTCCAGTAAGAAATGATGAATGACAGGATGGCTGTGCAGATAAACTAGAAAATAAAGGTTCCAGCTGTCTGGAACACATTCATTCTGCCAAATCAAGCATGATTTTAAGAATTTCATTCAAAAACACTGATTAAGTGCTAGGCACTATTTTATACTCCGGTGTCATAAGGGTGAGTCGTATGCTGCCAAATGAAAACAGGGTAGGCTCTTTAAAAGAGAACTGTATTATAAAGAGGTGCCTAACCAGGATTTCGGTAGAAGGTGGGAGAGGAAGGAAATGGAAGAGTCACATTTTTAAATTAAATAGTCACCTGTCCCAAAGTCAGTATCAACACAGCAAGAGCAGACCAGTCTACACAGCACATTTTGTCTCCCTTCCCTTAAAAAGAGCTTGAATAGTGAAACACTAAGAAAGATACCCTGGAGAAGTTATTCCAGGTGATGGAAGTCTTATATCTTGTTCGGTGTGGTGGTTACACAGCATATCCATTGCCAAAACAAAAAATTCTAAACACTTAAGAAATATATGTTTTACTCTAAGCTAAATCACATCACCATTGTAAAAAAAAAAAGAAAAAAAAAAAAAAAAAAATGTGCTCCCTGCTTTTCTGAATGGAAAATGTGAGAATTTAAAAGGTGCATAAACAATCTATATTCGTTACAAAATGAACCACAGGATGATCTGATCACTTTCCAAACAAGATATTCTTTTAACTTCTCAGATGAGAAATAACTGGGATTCCCTGTGTTCTCGTTGGTTGCCTAATCTAGGAATGGAAATACTTTTTTTTTTTTTTTGTGGCCACATTCCACCTGTTGTTCAACACTTGCTGTTTGAGGCTTCATTGTCAGTGGGAACTCTGCTTGCTTGTTTCACTGCTTGCCTTGGGTATGCTTGGAGGAAAAGAACGTGGGAGGAAATAGGAATAGATAGGCATTGGAGTTTTCAACTGGAAATCCATCACCCAGTCCCCAGCTCCAGGACTGAAAAGTGCATGGCGCTGTTGGACAAGTCACTCCAGTTTTCTGTGCCAGTGATAATCTTCTACCACAGGGCTGTCCTAAGGGTACGGTGGAAGCACTCTGAAGAGTCAAGGCAATATATCCTTCTACAGTGACATGGGTTGACAAGACACTGTAGAGGTAGTCAAGCCCCAGACTTAATCCTGGCATTTACATGTCCTTAGGGAACTCCCTTACCTATCTCATTTGAACTAGAATGGAATGTTCAAGGGACAGAAACAGTTACTCCCACTCCAAAAAAATAGGGGGGGGGGGGGCCTGGAGGGTGAGATCTACTAAACTTGGTTCCTCTACTAATCTCTGGAATTTGATCTGATATGACCTAGTCCATTTTAAAAGGTAAATGCGGGCATTAGGCCTGGATTCAGATCCACGCTTCCGGTCCCTAATCCTGTCACCCATCCCTGGGAAGTGAACTGCCCCAGGAGTACAGAAAGCTTTGCCCCTGAAATACCGCGGCGTGTCAGACAAGCAACCAGCCAGCGTTCACCGCATTCCTTCACAGATCTCCCGCACCCCTCCCTCAGATCGCGTGCACCCCGGCACGCGTGGGAGCCAGGCCTGCCTCCGGGCCGCCCGCCACCCCTCCCTCCCCCTTCCACGCCAGGTCCGGCGGCCTCGGGCCAGAACCCCGTCCGGTGTCGCATCCCCAGGGCCGCCAGCCTCACCAGCGGTTCCCGGCGGCTGGAGCTCCGATCGGTGGGCGCCCGGCGGCCCCGAACATTAACGACACCCAGGAGCCTAGCCTCGAGGCTCAGGCCCGAGAACTGACTCCAATCAGCGCCACCCCAGCGACTGGCACGGAGCAGTTCAGCATTTTGAGCGGAGCTTCCGGGAACCCCAGGGAGGCGGAAACCGGAAGTCGGGAGCAACCACCCGTCCTCTCCCCGCACCACACTGTCTGCCTCACCTCTGATCTCCTGATTTTACTCACAGAGGCAACGAAAGTAAATGCTGTTCCTACTCAAAATATATTGTGTTTTTTTCTAATATTTTAGAAACAATCGGGGTGGAAAAAAGTGGAGTAATCCAAAATTGGACCCCCCCCGGGATCTGCCTTTTGGTTTGGCCCGGTTGCCTAGGAGACCGAGAGCAACATGAGCAGGAAAGCAGACGCCAGAGGCGATGGCCACGCTAGCCCGGCTGCAGGCGCGGTCCGCGCTGTTAGGACATCAGTACTACTTTAGAAACAGGTAAGCCATCCTCCAGGGCACCGCTCAGAGCCGGCGTGGCCCTTAGGCAGCTGGTTTTCAGCAGAGGTTTCCTAACAACAAGTTTTATCATTCAAGAAGCTTACACCTGCCCTTCATTTGTTGGCTGCGAACATCATCACAATTTGAAAAGTAGTCACCATACAGCGGATTATACTTAGGGAGTGGAGGGGGGCGTGGATATCATCTTGACATGATTTAAGTAAAAGCCCGGCGTAAATGAAATTGTAAAATGAAGTATTGGGTTTTTTTTTTTTACATCATCACTCCGCAGTTTGATGAAAAGAGGTTTAATAACCTGATTGGGGTAACCTGGGCTCCCCTATCTGGGTGAGCTAGCGTGTCCCCCATACCTGGGAATTTGTGCCTCCGTTATTTCAAAAACATCATTGAACTCTGTTCTGTGACGCGTTTGTCTCCCTAAATGGACAGTATCTAAACTATTCGGGAAAATTGGTATCAGTATATTAATTAATAGGAGAAGGCTTACTAGGCACGTGGACGATCATCTGAGCACAAAGTATAGATTAGGCATAGTGTCTTCCTTTAAGGAGGTTGACATCCTTGAGACCTAAGAGTGAAATGATATTCAAAAACTAATAATTTTGCACATCAATATATCTTATAATAGAGGGCAGCTAATATTGGAATTTTATTCCTGGTATCTAAAATAGTTACAAGTTATATGATAATGAGAAGGAAGGAAAAGCTACTGGGTTTTTAATCTAGTATTTATTTAGTAGCCAATACGTAGAATACAGAGAAAGCACAGTATGTTAATGTGCAAAATGCATATCTTTGCATATTACTTAACAGATATTTAACCACACATTTTTTCATTTTCTATTTATTGTCAGTTAATTTGTGGCCACTGATGATGCTCAGGGATATAGTGTTATCCAGGGTTATAGTGCTTATTTCTAGTTGATGATGAAGTGACTAGAAACTTCCAGCTTTTTCTCGATGTTTTATTACATTCCCATTAATACTTTTGATCTTTCATCATTAATAATTCATTTAGTATTCATTGTGATAATACTGATTATAATAAATTTATTTCAAATTCATGTAGATGTCATATTTTATTCACTGCTATAGGATTTTCATCATAATTTGGAACTAATTAATATACCATTAAAATAAAGTGTTACCCACATTTTTCATTTTAACCATAAAATGTCTAGAAGTTCATGACATATTGTATGAGTATTCAGCAGCCCAGTGGTAATCCAAATACCTGTAAATTTCATTTTAAGCAGTTTTTTAAAAAGGAGCAACAGATAAATGTGTATAGAAGTCAAATTTTAGCACATAAGTTAAAACTTAGCAGTAAGTGAACTACTAGATATTTTTTAAATGTTTCTTTTTAAGATATATATTCTAATAAGTATAGTACAATACATGTGCTTGGATTTATATACATTATTATTTATAACTCCAAAATAAAACAATTTAATTTTGCTCTTGACTGTGTATTATATGTTAACATTATTACCAGGAGATATTAGAAGACATAAACTCAAAGTAGATAATTTGATTGCTTATCTTTTGCATGTCTAACAACAATTATAAGGGTAAGTTGAAACTACACATTAGTTCAAAGGACATATTAGCTGTATCTATACACCTATTAATACTTTTTCTCCCTCTTTTGCAAAGGTAGTCAGTGTTTATTATTGGTGGAAAAGAAGAGACAGCTATGCTCAGTCATTTTAATAGAGAACATTAAGAAAAAGGAAAATAGATCTACCGTGATATTAAATGTTGATGGCAACCGTGGGTTAAATAACCATAAGAAACCATTTAATCCTATTATCATGACTTTCACTTCTCATCAGCCTTACTGAGTGAAGTTATTCTTTCCTTCTCTTCCTCATGCTTCTTTGTTGTTGTCTTTTTAAAATATGGTTTTATTGATTTGAGAGAGAGAGGGAGGGAGGGAGATGGGGAGAAAGCGGGGGCGGGGGGGAGAGAGATAGAAACATCGATGAGATAGAAACATGGCTGGCTTTTGCAGGCCCTCCACTGGCATGTTAACAACCCAGGCATGTTCTCTGACCGGGAATCGAACCTGGTTAATAGGTTATCGCTCGACCACTGAGCCACACAGGCAGGCTGCACGCTTTTGCACATCTGGATCACTGCCTTTGATGCAAATTTTGGTTCCTCCCTTTGCTTTTGTGGGTCCTTTTCAGTCAGACTTTCTGGGTAACTCTCCTTCTTACCTAGAACTAGCATCCACCTACTTGTTTCTCCAACTCTTTGTCACTGACAGCTTAACAGCTCATCCTGTTTTTCTTTCTCTCAGCCGACGTTATAGTATTGTCTAAGAATTTTTATTGTTTCAAGTGTTTTTACTTTCCATTCTGTTTTTCTTCTAATTATGATGAATAAACGTAATGAAATCTATATATTTAACATAACCTATAACTGTGGTTGGCAAACTGCGGCTCGCGAGCCACATGCGGCTCTTTGGCCCCTTGAGTGTGGCTCTTCCACAAAATGCCACGGCCTGGGCGAGTCTATTTTGAAGAAGTGGCATTAGAAGAAGTTTAAGCTTAAAAAAATTGGCTCTCCAAAGAAATTTCAATCGTTGCACTGTTAATATTTGGCTCTGTTGACTAATGAGTTTGCCGACCACTAACCTATAATGACAACAAAAAAATAACCTCTCTCCCAAAAACATAATTCTGTGGGAATTGCTTTTAAAAGCAAGAAATAGATGACTGGCCATTCTTTATTCATTCAGCAAACATAAAATGCTAATTATGTGCCCAGCCTCATTCTGGGAGGGAAGTCCCTCTGTGGCCCACAGTGGTTGCCCTCAGCAAATCACTTCATCAAATAGCGGGGGAGGGAGGATGCTAATGATTGCTAAAACGAAGATGGAAGTGTGTCTTCATTGAACCTCTTTGGGCTGTAAGTTAATAGATCTGATGACTGCATTTTGTATCTCTTTATCTCTTTATAACCCCATGGCCCTCTCCCCTGCCTCCTTTCTGAAATGGACTTTCTGAGAATTCTATCTAGAATTGGCATTCTGTGATAGATTTATTTTACTTAGAGGCGATTCATGTAACTGATGCATTGACTGAAATATGCAAACATTTTAATCCTGCGTGATATGTGTGTTTTTTTTTAAATAAAAACAACCACATCGTTTCTTTATTTTCTTATAACATCACTTGCAAATTAGTTAGTTGCAAAGTAAGTGAGCATAAAATTTTTTTTAAAAAGTAAACCTGTTGAAAACACATGGCCCCTCAGAAAAAGGTTTATTTTTTTAAACATAGCTCATGCTTTCTGAAATGCTTTTTTCCTATTTAGTATTTTTTAAATTTATCTTTATTGTTGAAAATACTACAGATGCCTCCGCCCCCTTTTTATTTAAAATGACGTTTGAATGATCATGACCATTTTGGAAGAAATTAAAGATTAAGTTTAACTGATTGGCTTGCTTTAGAGTCATATTAGTCACTAATGAAAAGTTTCTCTTTTTTTTAAGTGTTGTGGATGTATTTAGAGAAAAAGAGAATGAGGCAGCAGTTAAAATCCAGAGCTGGTTTCGAGGATGTCAAGTTCGGACGTATATCAGGTATAATGATTTTGTCGTGGAAAATTTAGATATACCATAAAAACATACTCCTTACAAAATGTAACTTATGCATGTAATGCTCATTTCAAGTAATATTTTATATTACTGAAATGTAGCTGATGAGGTATATAATCTTCTTTTTAAAAATATAAATCTTTTGGTCATTTTTCTTACATATCAGAAAACTAAATTATATTGACCATTTCTCGACTTGCAACTATTCTCTATATTGTAAACATATTTGACAAAATTCTTTTCTTCAAATTCCACTGGATATGACAAATGACTGGTATTAATAGCAATTAATTCATTGACTGGTAAGAAAGAAGAAAAACGAAACAAAAAAAAAAGCTATTCCAATTTTTTCCAACAAGTTGGTCAATGATACCAGAACGATACCATTCCTATTGCAAAGGGATTGAAGTTGACCTTTAACTGGTCCACTTTTTATTCAGTGCTCAAACTTTCCTTCAGTTTCCCTTCCATCCTGAAAAAAATATTTTCCTGGAAAAGGTGAAGGACGAATATGCCTCATCAGTAATAATTCAGAATGCAGGCTGGAGATCATACTGTGTATGTCCTTGAATGATTAGCTAGTAGGAACCAGACATGCAAATTAAAGTGTGACGTTTTACCTGGCCCGTGTGGCTCAGTGGTTGAGCATCGCCCCATGAACCAGGAGGTCACGGTTCCATTCCAGGTCAGGGCACATGCCTGGGTTGCAGGCTGGATCCCCAGTAGGGTGCGTGAAGAAGTCAGTAGATCTTGCTCATATTGATGCTTCTCTCTCTCACTCTCACTTCCTCTCTGAAATCAGTAAAAATATACTTTAAAGTATGAAGTTTTCATCTTTGGTCACAGTAAACTAGAAACATGGCAGCAAAGAGAGTCTGTTGAATTCAGCAGACAAACACGACATTCACCTGGACAGACTGAGTAATATAAGGAAAGAATAGGGAGGGGAACCGTTTTCTAACCTCAAGAAGTATTTCTAAATTCTGCAGTGATTCACAGCAACAGTGCCTGGCTTATCTCTGAACGTGTCACCATGACTGGTTTTATTGTCTTAGAATAAAAGAATATTTTAGAGAGTAATTATTGAAGAATAATTGAAATTTTAAAGAATTTATTTCATCTTCAGCCCCAAAGAAATACTGAATCATTATCTATACCCTTCTTTTCCCTCTTCTAGAAATTATGAATTCTATCCCAGAATGGCAACTCTCCACTTTTTGAAAGTACACATTCACTTGGCTTTGAACTTGATTTTTTGAAGTGCATGGAGGTATATTCTAAGCAGGTTGTAAGAGATATTTTGTTCCAGTGAAAGCATACTAATAAGCATATTTTTTACTCAGGTATTTACACAGAGTTGCAACAGTTATTCAGAAATGGTGGAGAAGTTACTTAGGAAGGAAATATTATCAACACAAGATAAAGGTAAATATTACCCAATTTATATATGGTAGCATTAAAATTATACAATATGCCATAACTCATTCACTTCGGTCAGATTTATAGGTAAGTTTAAAGTTATTTGTGGTAAATATTTACATACGAACAAAATTGGATTTCATTTTTAGTGCGAGACCTCTTCTGAGAGGCCATTCCTGATTTTCTGGTGAAGTGATGACTCATTTCTTTGCACCCAAATGACACCAGAGGCTTTATTTTTGTTAAAGCACCTTTCACAGTATATACTTATCTATACGTACTTATTTGTTGATGATTTTTCTCTACTTTTTAGATGGTGAGTAAACACTGTATCTTGTTCATTTTTAGATCACCAACATGTAGACTACTCTCTGGCCCATAACACAGTCAGTAAACATCAATTAAGCCTGGGTGGTGTGGCTCAGTGATTGAGCATCGACCTATGAACCAGGAGGTCACAGTTTGATACCTGGTCAGGGCACATGCCCTAGTTGTGGGCTCGATCCCCAGTGTGGAACATGCAGGAGTCAATCAGTGATTCTCTCCCATTATTGATGTTTCTCTCTCTCTCTCTCTCTCTCTCTCTCTCTCTCTCTCTCTCTCTCTTCCTCTCTGAAATCAATAAAAATATATTTCTGGAAGGAAGGAAGGAAGGAAGGAAGGAAGGAAGGAAGGAAGGAAGGAAGGAAGGAAGGAAGGAAGGAGAAAGGGAGGGAGGAAGGAAGGGAGGGAGGGAGGGAAGGAGGGAGGGAGGGAGGGAGGACAGGAGGAAGGAAGGAAGAAAGGAAGGGAGGGAGGGAGGGAGGGAGGGAGGGAGGGAGGGAAGGAAGGAGGAAGGAAGGAAGGGAGGAAGGAAGGAAGGAGAAAAGGAAGGAAGGAAGGAAGAAAAAAAAAGAAAAGAAAGAAAAAAGAAAGAAAGAAGAAAGAAAGAAAGAAAGAAAGAAAGAAAGAAAGAAAGAAAGAAAGAGAAAGAAAGAAAGAAAGAAAGAAAGAAAGAAAGAAAGAAAAAGAAAGAAAAAGAAAGAAAGAAAGAAGATAGATGTGAGCTCTTTGCATTTGTGCTGATGTTAGGAAAGAAAAGAAAGGAAGGAAGGAAGGAAGGAAGGAAGGAAGGAAGGAAGGAAGGAAGGAAGGAAGGAAGGAAGGAAGGAAGGAAGGAGAAAGAAGATAGATGTGAGCTCTTTGCATTTGTGCTGATGTTAGGACACCTCCATGTGGTGGTGTCTTGCAAGGAGCTCTGGCTGTATCCCACAGAGCGTCTGGCACACCATCCGCAGCACTCAGCAAATGCTTGTGAAAGTGAAGGATCGAAAAGGAGCTTAGCTTCGGAGTCAGAGCTGGACATACAGGTTTGGGAGCCACCCTTCCAAGATGACAGGACCTTCCACCTGACGGGAAAGTATCCAAGTATCCGAACAGCAGAGCAGAGGGCCAAGCATGGAGGCTTATGGGATGCTTGTGGTGGGGTTCGGGCAGAGGAAAGGATTCGAGGTAGATAATAAAGAGAAAAGCAGAGACCCGAAGTCACAGGAAGCAGAGGCGAAAACTGTTAGAACGCGGAGTGGTCAACAGTCTCAAGTGTGGCCAAGCTCAAACAGCAAGTGGGCCGTGCAACGACAGACGTCCTGGGTCTTCTCAGGCGCTGTGTTTCCAGACAGCCTCCCTCCAAACTCGACCACGCCTGGATATTTCTCTCCAGCTCCTACAGCATCCTCAGGGTGCCACCAGCTAGCTTACCTAGCCCTGAAGTGTCTCCATCCTCCACTCCCACACCCTCATTAACCCACAGTTTAACAGCGCAGTTCTAATCTTCTTCTGTGCTTTGCCTCTTTCTTGTTTCCTGGATGACTATTGCTTTTGATTTTTAAAATGTTCTTTTTTAAAAAAAAACATGTTTTTATTTCAGAGAGGAAGGGAGAGGGAGAGAGAGAGATAGAAACATCAGTGACAAGAGAGAATCATGAATTGCTGCCTCCTGCATGCCCTCTACTGGGGATCGAGCCCACAACCCAGGCATGTGCCCTGACCAGGAATTGAACTGTGACCTCCTGGTTCATAAGTGGATGCTCAACCACTGAGCCATGCCGGCCTGGCTTGATCACTATTTTTAAAACTGATGAGATTGACATGGTTGCTTCTACAGACATTTTTCTTTCTCTTCATTAGGTAAGTAAATGTTTCTTCTATAGATGAGAAAATGCCCAATTTTTACAATAAATTTCTTTAGAGAACTTCCAAATAAGCTATAAGTTAAAAGTTAACATTTAGCATCCTTTGATGTCAGGGCATAGAACTGAAACATAATATATTTTTCCCTTCAGGGTCTTGCCTTTTAAATAAACGCCTAAGTCTGAATAACTTAAAACTCTGACTTACTAATATTAACTTAAAACTTTATTAACATATTTTCACCTAATTATGACATGAATTTAGTTTGGTTCACCTGCTTTTAAAGATTCTATTAATAGCAACTGGGAGAAAGAATGTAATTGACTTTTAATTCTTTTGTGCATGGAAAAATACAGGTTATTTTAAAAATCAGCTGTTGATAATCACCAGGTTGGTATCGGTTGCCAGCAAACAAGGCAAAGCATATGCCGCGAATACTCATGATTATTTGGTAATAAATCATTTTAATGATTCCACTCAAAATTATGAAATGAGGGTGACACTGATGTGGAAAATAATGAAGTCCCGGGTCCGTCCGCTCTGGTATCCATATGTGCATGGTTTTTAAACATTCCACAGCCATCATTCCAGCACAAATATTGTCTCTGTATCACCCTTGCTAGCAAGGAAAGCCAGTTGATCTGGTCAAGTTTGTATAGATATATTACTCAAAAAGGTCTCCCATGTGGTTTTTTGGTGTGGTGTGTAGTGTGTGTGTGTGTGTGTGTGTGCGTGTGTGTGCGTGCTTTAGGGAATTGAGAATAAATGTGACATCCATTACTGGTTCACACGAGACCAATACATTGGAATCAAAGTGCTCTTCCACCTTTTAACTATACAATTCAGAATCCTGAGGCTTAAAAGTTGCCTCTCTCTTTCCTCTTCGCTCAGCATAAAATTGAACCTCTTAGACAGTTTGGATCTTACTGAGAGCTGAAGGACATGCTTCTCACAACACGAGTGGTGATCCCTCCCGTAATGACCGTCACTGTGTCCCAAGCCCCTTTATGTCATGTCAGTCTTCACAACAACTCTAGAAAGTAAGGAGTGTCCCGTTGTGTGGGGATGGGATACAGGCCGGGCGACCTCCAGTAACACGTTCAAAGCTACAGGCAGCTAAACGCAGCGTCAGGAACTGAACCCAGGTCTGTGGCTTCAAAGCCCCCACACACTCAGGGATGCTAACCGAACAGCAATGTGACAAAAATAAGGAACATCTTATTCTGAACCCCAATTGTTTTCAAAGATATGATTTCCAGTAGGTGTCTCTTGTATGAAAATACTTAATGTTTACACCTGCCTCGATATGCCTTGAAGAAGTAGGATTTTAAAGGAACTGTTTGGAATTCACCTCCAACACCAAGAATTATGCCTTGATTGCGAAAACCAAGACGGTGAATTTAGAATGAAGTCCCACCGTTGTGTTCATTTGTGAATAACATATTGCAGCCAACTGTTTCCTAATTGCCCCGACTGTTGATGAATAAGCCAGCCCTGCTCAGCACAGACAATTTGCTTTGGATCAGACCGGGCAAGGCAAACAATACTAATTACAGCGAAAGTCTTTCCTACAAATCCCTATGTGTTGCGGGAGGGAAAAAAAAAAAAACCTATGTAAAAAGTGAAGGCACTTGTCTCTGATTTTGCCTGACACAGCACCTGTAACCTGGTCTCCAGAGAACTATTAGTCGCACGAATTTTGATTGAATGAAAATAGATCAAGTTGTATTTCGTGTTGGAAAAACATGTGTATTTTATTCCTTTGCTGTTTATTGCCCTCTCATGAACTCGGTTAATTTTATATTTTTAATTAAAAGATGGGATGGATATGGAAGCTTCATTTAAAGCAGTATTTTCATTGAAATAAGCCATGGTGGCAAATGGGGATTTGCTATAACAGAGACATGCCTATTAATAGACAGGAGTGTCTCTACCAGAAAGAAACCAAGACTTTAGGAAGTCTTCCCTGTATCAGGGGATTTGCTGTAACGAGATATCATTGTATTTATGGTTTTATGGTGTTAAAATGAATGTTAAACGGAACAGAATTCCCGAGCATTCCTCGGGAGGCAGCTAAGTACATAGCATTTTGTACAGATGGTTGGAAGGCACAATTTTCCTCCATCGCTGCATCCCCATCCTTGAACGCTTTCGACTGAAGACAGCCTTTCTTTGAATTTTTCATTAAACCAGACGTCTTGAAATATGAATTCCTTTTATGTTTCTGTGAGTTTTGGCTAAGAGAGCCCCAGTGAATAAATCATACAATGCTACATGTCACCAGCACTTGTGAATATTTCTGCTTTGTTATTCTATTCTCAGTAGAGCCCCATTGATTATCAAACTCAGCGGAGAGCATTTTATGATCATATATCTCCATTAGCGCCTAGTTTGACTACCATAGATTTTTCTGGTTAAGCCTGCATTATGTATTAGGAAGCCTATCTCTTCAATACAAAAAGTTTGATTTCATTTTTCTAAGCCTAGAGCTCTTATTATGTATTATGTATAAAGATTCTTATCTTTTATATGTAAGAAAAGGCTGCACTGTCTTTGTGTAACTGAAATATATGCCATCTTTTTTTTCCTTCTTGATTCACAGTTAGCATATCATGATATGAAGATGAATATCTACAATGGAATGGCTGTCAGGGTAAATATTTCTTCACTTGTTAAACAAATGAAAAGTCAATTGTGCCTTGAATTCATTTTTAATAAAATGAGCAAACCAGAATAATGCAAATTTGATTGATATGCTAATGGCAAAGAGAGAAAAAGAGTACATAGTTAAAAAGTTAGCTATACTAAATAATCCTGGCAGTACTAAAAATTAGAGTAAAATGTAAAACATGTAATTATCAATGCTTATGTTTTAGAATGTTAAATATCTCTGAGCCATAACTGGAGAAAGACCATAAATATTAATGAAGCAATGTATTAGTTTCCATATGTCATAGAGAATATTGTGATAAATAGATGAACGTGGTTCTGGAATTTAAGATTCCTGCCCAATACAAATCAATTAGAAATTATTCAAATGATTTAACAGTAATAAAGTCAGTTTCCAGCTTAGAAGTTTTATTTCTGTCACTTCTGTGTTCATTGTTACGTGTTATTTTCCTCATAGAAAGCTGAAGTTAGTGATTCTTTTGCACAGATTTGGGGAATGGGCAAGGCAAAAGTTTTTTTGTTTGTTTTCTTTTTGGCCTCAGACATTATGGCCATAGCTTGATTGTGAAGCTATTATAAATGGACAAGTTACTTAAGCGGGTTTTATTAATGTCCTTAAAACCTACATTGTCATATTTTCTTTCATTAATCTATTCATTCTTACTTCTGGTAATAAAGGATTTTATTGGGGATGAAAAAAGACAGTAAGATGCCTGCTGGAAGTCCTGTGTTGAACTCTGGCGGGCAGATTAACGTTATTTTGATTATTTATATTCCTTCGGGAAGGTGTCGCCCTCTCCAGGGGTGCCTTTGCTGGGAGCCTCGCCCAGGGAGTCTCCAGCATCTCTCTGTCCACCTCTGTTCTGTGGTTTCAGGGGGAAAACCAAGAGGAAGCAGTAGATCTTCTTGCTTCTTTGTCTGATCCAGAGGCAGCCACCCAGTGGCAGTGGCCTGTTTACCTTGCTTAGTAATAGAGTCATAGACCCGCCCCCAGGTCATGAGTAGGACCTTCACCTGCCATAGGAAAGAAAAAACTTGTTTTTTTAATATGCTTCACATACGGAGCCAATTGCAAACTCTGTATTGCCCATGGACTCCTAGCCTGACAAATAAATCACATTCCATTTTCAAGGAGACTCGGGGACCATTTCTGAAAAAGAGAGGAATTTTTAAAAAAATTATTTTTAGCCTATTCATTTCTAAGTAGATGTCATTCTTTACAATGAATAAATTACATGTTGTGATTTTTTAAAAAAAATATATATGTTTTTATTGCTTTCAGAGGGGAAGGGAAAGGGAGAGAGAAACATCAGTGATGAGAGAGAATCATTGATCGGCTGCCTCCTGCATGCCCCCTACTGGGGATCGATCCCACAACCTGGGCATGTGCCCTGGCCCGGAATTGAACCTGGGACTCTTCAGTCCGCAGGCCAACACTCTAGCCACTGTGCAAAACTGGCTAGGCCGCAGTGGTCAGCAAACTCATTAGTCAACAGAGCCAAATATCAACAGTACAACGATTGAAATTTGTTTCGAGAGCCAAATTTTTTAAACTTCTAACGCCACTTCTTCAAAACAGACTCGCCCAGGCCGTGGTATTTTGTGGAAGAGCCACACTCAAGGGGCCAAGAGCCGCATGTGGCTCGCGAGCCGCAGTTTGCCGACCACGGGGCTAGGGCCATGTTGTGATTTTTTTATGTTGCAGTAGATATTCATGTTCTGGTTGGCTGCATTTCATTTTCAAAGGGTCACCTTTTCTCTAAAGACTTTACGATCCCCCGACCCATGTGAAATTGATCACTCTCTTTTGATGTCCCTGTTTTACCATGGACACGCTTCTGTTCTAGAACCTGTGACATCTTATTAGCCTTACTCCTCATTCCCATGCTGTATCTGTCCCCCCTCCCCCCTGCCCCCCGTAAGTCCCTTGGTGCCCCATATCTGATCTTCTTCTTTGTATCTGCAGTTCTAGGCTTATAGTTGGTGGTTACGTCGATGTCCCTTAATACATCAACCAACTCGGGCTTGCTCTTCTATGCAGGGAGTAAAACATCTCCTTTGTTTTAAATCCTTTCTGTCTCCGCCCCTCCAGTCCTCGTTGGAGTCATGTTAGCCCTTCAGATCTTCAGGCTGTTTTGATCTCCTGCCTGGGCTGTGTGGTGTGGACAGACTGGACGTGGGGAGGTAATATTTGGCTAGTGCAGTTCTCGTGTGGATGGAAGATCTCATGAGCTTTGGGGTCCTGCCAAAGTCCCCCAACATGGACAGGTCCGCTGAGATCTGGTATACACTGCCTTCGGAACCCACAGGGCACCTACACGAAACCCCTTAGTGATCTGTCGCCAGGCCAGGCCAGTCAGGTAACACGAGTCAGTTGCTCGGTAACTTTTTACCTTGGCTCCTGGCCTGTTTCTCTGAGTGACACTCAATTGCCTTTTCGGTCTTTGATTTGACTTTGCTCCAGATTCCAATTCTGCTTCTCCTCCGGCATCTTGGCTGCTTCATTGCGGATCTCTCTTCGGTTTGGCCCCCAACCCCCCCCCCCCCAGCTCTCTCTGTTTGCACAGCTTTTAGTATCTTATACGAATGAGAGGAGGTGATGCAGCTGCTCAGCTCATTTCGCTCCCTGTCCCATCTAGAGGGGCAATGGTGCATCTTTGTGTGGCCGGGTAGAGAGTTGATCCTCCGTTTCTGCTGCTGGTTAAACATGGGGTGTCCCCTGAAGCCCCCAAAACACTGGGCTTAGGAAGTCCGCTTCCTAACAGTACTATGTGTGGTATTAAGATGAAGGCAAAATTACTTTGTGTAGTTGTCAGGAGTGTTGTGCATTCTAATTCATAAAAAAAGTGTAATTATGAGTAAGTGTTCTATTTCTGTATGCTCTCATATACATTTGGAGTGTCAGCATTAGCTACGTTATTAGTGAATTCGTTGTCCATGTCTACTTTTAAAAAAAATACATTTTCTTATTGATTTCAGAGAGGAAGCATGAGGGAGAGAGAGAGAAACATCAGTGATGAGAGAGAATCATTGATAGGCTGTCTCCTGCACGCCCCCTACTGGGGATCAAGCCCACAACCTGGGCATGTGCCCTGACCGGGAATCAAACAGTGACCTCCTGGTTCATAGGTCGACACTCAACCACTGGGCCATGTCTTCGTTTTAATTTTAGGTGAGAAGACATGATTTTTCTGTCTTTTGATAACATTAAGGTGACTAAGAATTTTGAGGAATTAAAGTAAACTCAATGGAGGTAGATCTTTTCTATGAGTAGATGACTTTTGATATATCAGGCTTTTGCCATTTGTTTTAGTGCTTAAAATAAACGTTATTTATAAGCCCACTTACGTTTTGATGTTACTTAATGAGGAATATGCATCATTGATTTGACTAGCTTAAGAGGTCATTTGGAAGTTGCCCGTTAACAAGCTGTAATCTGCTGAGCTCGCAATGACTGTGTAAAATTATCTATTCAGAGCTGATCAATGACAATAATTGTTTCATACCAATCACTTCTGAAAGTTGCTGATTACTTTGAAGGACATGAAATAAAAACTCAATAAATGTTAGCTTTTGTTATTGTTAAAGAAGTATTCAAATGGTTTGATGAAGATGCAAGACATTTTGTTTAGAGAACTGATACCACTGAATTTAAAAAGCCCACTTAAAAATTTATTTCAGTCTGGCCAGTGTGGCTCAGTGGTTGAGCATCAACCCATGAATCAGGAGGTCAAAGTTCGATTCCTCGTCAGGTCACATGCCCAGGTTGTGGGCTTGATCCCCAGTAGGGAGCATGCAGGAGGCAGCTGATCAATGATTCGCTCTCATCATTGATGTTTCTCTCTCTTCTCCCTCTCCCAGCCTTTCTCTGAAATCAATAAAAACATATTTTTAAAAAATTCATTTCAGTAAGACCAAATACAATCTTCAAGTCAGTTGGTTATGTAAAACAAAAAACTTGTTCAGTTGGGAAGTAGAATTGGTAGGAATTGGTTAAGCAAATATTTAATCTTTCATAGCTAATCTCATACTTAGTATTTATGAAACAATTATAAATATTTTAAAATAAATTATATTCCATTTTTGTCATTATAATGTTTTGTAAGCAATCTATGACTACAGCCTACATTGGCACCTATACATATTGTTATGTTAATGGAAAAACTTACAATATAATTTATCAGCATTATCATCCATCATTACCTTTATTCTGATGAACTGTTAATGCTTTCACTAAAAATGTTCACTGACATATTTTATTTTTCTACTCACTTCAATAGATTCAGAAGCAATGGCGAGGCTATAAGATTCGGAAATACTGCTTCAATTATTATTATTTCAAGGCATATCTGAGGGCTATTTCGGAGACCAATGATGCAGTTAGGTGAGTAGCATAATCACTAGTCCACTAGTGAAAATTGTAGACCAGTTACTCAACCATAATTAGAAATAATTTCTAAAACTCAGGGATAACTTAGGCAGACATGTGTTGATAAGATAGAAATGTGATTCTATTTAACTTAAAACTTATTGTACTATATTTAAATATCCTGTACTCCTGACAGTACATTAGATTAGATTATGCCTTGGTTCTATGCAAAATAGCTTAGTTTCAATAAGATTGTTTCATTTAAAATGAATTTATCTATACAATGATTCTGTTACCTATGAAGCCTTAAGTATGATAAGTCTCAGGGGTGTTTTGAGAAATATGTGCAATAACAAGGCTTGCCTCTCAAAGCAGAAAATAAAATACTATGGAGCATAAGGAAATGGACCGCTGTACTGTCAGGTTTTTTTTAGTATATTTTTATTGATTTCAGAGAGAGGAAGGGAGAGGGAGGGAGAGAGAGAGAGAGAGAGAGAGAAACATCAATGATGAGAGATAAACATTGATCGGCTGCCTCCTGCACGCCCCCTATTGGGAATAGAGCCCACAACCTAGGTATGTGCCCTGACCGGGAATCGAACCATGACCTCCTGGTTCACAGGTTGACACTCAACCACTGAGCCGCACCCGCCAGGGCCATTCATTTACTTTTTGAAAGATTTTACAGTGCTACTCAATAAGACCATTTATTGTCACTCAACAAGGAATTTTAAGTTAAAGAGTGGTAGATTTTCCGTGTCGATACATGAAAGACGTGCGAATCCTAAAAAGCGGCTGTGTAGTAGACTCCCTGGGGAGGTAATGTGTCGTCGGGTGGCCTCCCTGAGTGGGCTGTCCTGATGTTCCGTTTACTTTTATTGTTGGAACTCAAATGAACTTCCCAGTTTATCTATCGTGAATCTGAGCAGTTCGGCGGGACAGAGGAAGAGGCGCGGTTCCATTAAGCGCTAACATATCATTGGCTGTCAGGTGAGCCTTGTTATGCTGTCCATCCTCATTTAACTATCCCACAAGATCTCTTAATGAAGTTAAGCCCCAAGTTCACTGCCGTAATTCTGCGGCAAGAGTTTGTGCAATGTAACAATTCATCACTTGTCAGGGAGGCACTTTTAGTTTATACGTTTAATAAGGGCATCCTCGAGCTTGGTTAATTAGAAGTGAACAGTTTGCATATTTACTAAATGCGGAGTGTCATTGCCACCACGGCCTCTTGCCTGCATGAATTATTTCTCTATCTGCCATAAACAGCTGGGTAATTATTACTGCCATAATCAGATAAATTCCCTCTGTAAGGCTTTTCTTACATGGCAGCTCTTTGAACTCATCCAAAGCCGAACAGAATTTATGAACTCCAGCAGCGAGGCCACTTTTTCATGCGACCGTGTCCCCGTTCCCGATTTCAAGGACACAAGTAGAGCACCATAGTCTGTTGTGAAGCCCGGCCAGTGTGGCTCAGTGGTTGAGCACCCACCCATGAACCAGGAGGTCACAGTTCGATTCCCGGTCGGGGCACATGCCCGGGTTGTGGGCTTGATTCCCAGTGGGGGTGTGCAGGAGGCAGCTGATAGATGATTCTCTCTCATCATTGATGTTTCTCTCTTTCCCTTTCTTTCTGAAGTCAATAAAAATATTTTTTAAAAAATGAACAAAGAACAGGAGTCTGGTTAATAATACCTTCCCCTTACCAACCTCAGGAGAGTGTGGTGAGGATGGGTTAATGTCTGGGGAAGGGCTTAGAGCTCCTGAAAAAATGCATAATGTGAATACATCTTGTTATTGTGCCTCTTGTTGTACTTAGCTCAATGTCATTCTCAATTATTCAACATCAGGTATGTTATATAAAACTAGAGGCCCGGTACATGAAATCTGTGCACTCAGGGGGCGGGGATGGGGGGGAGGTTCTCAGCCCAGATTGCAAGAGGGTGCAGGCCAGGTCAAGGGACCCCACCAGTGCACGATCGGGGACAGGGAGGGATGCGGGAGGGCTCCAGGGTGTGTCTGGCCCATCTCACTCAGTCCTGAGATGGCCCGACCTCAGCAGCAAGCTAACCTACCAGTTGGAGCGTCTGCTCCCTGGTGGTCAGTGCACGTCATAGCGAGCAGTTGAGAGGCCTTAGCATATTAGGCTTTTATTATATAGGATTATTATATAGGATTTTTACTTCCATTTAGAGAAACTATCCAGAATAGTAAAAAGAAAATAATTTTACAGTGAAATATGTGCATATGTTCAGAAATAATACTGCACAAAGAATTCTCTTCAAGGAAGTTTATTCAAAAGAGCAAGAAGGAGAAAAAGATGGGTTTTCATGAATGATCATTTGAATGGAGTCTTATTACTTTTTAAAATCATGCAAAGTAGGCAAATGAAGTAATGGAGCAATTGGACCATCAGAGTGAAGTCATGGTATGGTAATTTTATAACATGGACCATTATCACCTCTTTCATTTTTTTCATTCTCAAAATACCTAGTCCGCGGAGTCCCAGTTCGCTGGCATCGCCTTGAGAGAGTCCACCCACCCTTGGCCAGAAAGCCTCTCTCTGCTCTAACCTGCCTTTCCCCCTCTGAATTGCATCAAAGTCCCAGCCAGGCTCAGGAAGCTCTGGGGTTCGGGGGGTCTTCTGGGTGGCCCTAAATTGGGACAAAGGCCCTGGGCCTATGTGTTGCCTTCTCACCAGTCATGGGATGCAGGCCGGGGGGAGTGGGTACGGCAGCTCATTTTCTCCCGTGATCCAGCTAGATGCCAGCACTCCTGGCAGCGGGAGGATTGGGTGGTTTGTGGTGCAGGGAGGCATGAATGTGAAATGACGAACTCCCCAGCCCGGCCACCCCTTCACGTAGATCCCAGGGTGACTCAGCACGTAGATCCCATGATGACTCGGTACTCATTTAGCCGAGATGACCAGACAGAAATAGAATTGTGCAGTTCACTGGTTCTGCACACTCTCAGGTAGAGCAGTGAATCAATGAGGAATGCAAGATTGAGTCTTTTCAACAATTGCATGGATTTTTAAAATTAATTACTTTGTGTTTTGAAATTACCCCGGATTCGTTTTTCCAGTGCTTTCTCAAGTCTCTTGGATTTGTCTTTAGGGCAAGCCAGTTCCTTCTGGGTGGATTGTGTGGGTTGTTTGTGCGTTTTCTTTATATCCTGGTCACTGGCATTCTTTTTCCTGTTTCTCAGTTTCAGCCTTCCTGGCCGAGCTCCCCAAGCTTCCATAGCCTGAAGATGGACTGTTTGCGCTACTTCTCATAATTTACAGTTTTGATTTTGTGTCAGGTCCTGTGTACTTCTCTGTGTCTTACCTGTTCATGCATGTGTTCATTGTATTGGGCCTTTTTTTCTTTCTTAGGTCAGATCTCTCCATAGTCATTAAATCATTTGTAACACACCAACTTCTTTGTAGGTATGTCTTTTGTGTGTGTGTGTGTGTGTGTGTGTGTGTGTGTGTGTGTGTGATTGCTCAGAAAATTACCATATTTATATTCGGAGGCATATCTGAGTAATTATCCTGGTAGTGGCAGCTCATTGGTTATTTTAAATTACCTTAAAGACTTATAAGAGGAATGATAGAAGAAATATTTCTTTTTCCCATAATAGCAAGAGTAAAGATGAAAATGAATAATCTATTCAGTTTTCTATGTCACATATGCTTGTTATTTTTTTTTTCCTGGTAAAAAACTCTCATTTATTCATAAGCAACTGCCTTGAAATGTGTACCTTAAGGACAAAGAAAGGTCACCCGTCCCTCTCACTCCTGGTTCTTTGTCAAAAATGGACACAGTTAATGAGGTTTGTTTGCTACAGAACAAACTCCCAGACACAGAGAGAGATCCTTTCAATGGAAACAGATTTGTTTGGCTTCACCAGGTTACTCAGCGATTAATAACAGCCCTGAGGTGCAGGCCAGGCAGGTCACCGGACCCGCTGGCCAGCAAAGCTAAGTGTGCAGCCGGCCCGGCTCTGTGGGCGCAGGAGCCCCCCAAATACGGCGCACGACGACTCCTTCTTTCATATTAATAAGCAATTTTCAAGAGAAGTGTGGCAAAATGAGGGCCATGCCACTCCAAGTAATTCATTTATTTTGCAATTTAATCTTATGTTGAAAAAAATTGCTGTGCTGCAGGAGCGTAGCCTGGTGATTTTTAAACGTCAGGGCGTTTCATAAGTAACCTTGTATGAAGCATTGTGTGCGGGGCCCTCAGCAGGAACTTGCCGCAGGAACATTTCCAGGCATGGAGGGAGGAATGAGAGTGTTTTCTTCTTTGGGAATGTCCCCCTCTACTTTCCGCCTGACGTGTTTGAGGTAACGACCCAGGGTTCACTTAATATTTTACTGATACAACTAGACAGGAAGTTACATGTCTGTTTTTTAAAAAGAATTAAGTCCAGTTGCAAAACATGACCTTTATAGGAATAAACTTACTCTTTTAAAATAAAGGATAGCTCTTCACAGAAGTTATTTATTTCTCCATGTTTGATAACATATTCTATTTAGGAGTATTGTTTTTTTTTTTACATAGCATATTTTAAAACCTTATTTTTTGTTTAAACATCTTAGAAACATACACATAAATGATTTAGAAAGTTTTATTAATTGAATGGAATTTATGATACTTAGTCACGAACTTGTTCACATAATTTAGCTTTTATTCTGATTATACAATTGGACAAAATGTCAACTTTTCAAGTACATTATCGAAGAAATATAGGATAATATATATAATGATATTATATATTATTTGAACTGTAAATGGAAACTGTTAACAGTAATAAAGTTGTAATGAATTAAGCATATGTATAAAATTAGCCCAGTTAGTATACAAGATAAATGATTAGAGATTTCTAAATAGAAAATTTAAATTTAAAGGAACTCAGTAGATCTAATCTTTCCTTGGGATATTTAAGTATGTCCACAATAGTTCATCTTCAACCAAAGAAATTAATATAGTAATTCACTTACTTTGCATTTGATATAGTTACTCAACTATTAGATTAATTGTAAGATATAGATATTTAATATTTAAAATTTAACCACTGAACAATCACTTTATTTTTATTTATTTGTATTTTTTTATTTTTTGAACAATCCCTCTAAATGCCTTTTAAAGATTGCAGGGACCCAGCCAGAGTGTGCAGGTGAGACGGGGCACAAAAACCGACTTGATTGTCATTAGTGAGAAAATGACACTCTAAGCAGACTGTCAGCATCCTGGGTAACCGCACGCTGCTCTGCTGCAGGGAGGCCCTGGACGAGTTTGCAGAGATGAAAGAGAGAGAAGAGAAGAAGGCCGACCTCGAGAGGGAGGAGAAGAAGAGAGATTACGAAGCCCGAAAGATGCATTACCTCCTCAGCACAAAGCAGGTTGGTCTACCTGTCCCTGACAGCTCGTGCGCCGCCGGGGCCCTGGCTGACAGAGACAAACTAGCAGCCTGGATGGGACATGACTGGGTGAAAGATATCACAAAGACACCACTTCGAGTTCAATTCCGTGCCGCTGGGTAGGTGCACGCAGGCACCCTGCTCGCCTGTGACAGAGGCTGCTGGGATGCAGGCAGGAAGGCACGGGTAGCAGTGTGGTCTCACATCATGATCCCCCACACCCAGGGCAAGCCCCGCTTTCCAAACCCGTTGGGAGCAGCTCACTGTCGTGCTGTGAATTGACCAAAAAACCAAGAACTGACACGTTATTATGCTGGAAAAGCATTCAGGTTTCTTGCACCTTGTCCAAATCCTGGTGCAAGTTTTCAGGGACAGCTTTTAACAGAAGTCCTTCAGCAGTTCCATCTTCACATAGAAAAATAAGTGTGGAGTTTGGAATACTTATACATTTCATACACACACACACACACACACACACACACACACACACACACTTTTATTGATTTCAGAGGGGAAAGAAGAGGGAGAGAGAGATAGAAACATCAATGATGAGAGGGAACCATTGATAGGCTACCTCCTGCACGCCCCCTACTGGGGATTGAGCCCGAAACCTGGGCATGTGCCCTGACAGGGAATCCAACTTTGACCTCCTGGTTCATACTAGTAGTTTGACGCTCAACTTCTGAGCCATGCTGGCCAGGCTCCTGTCAGTTTTTACTGTCAACTCATGTAGGTATTTGAAAGGTTACTGAATAAATATTTAAGTGTAAGTAATTTTTATGAGGCATATCAGAATGAGAAATGTTTTATTAACCCGCTTAAGAGGATAATTATAATAACATTTTAGCAAGGAGAGAAACACTATTGGATTGGAAGCAATTTAGGAAAGATTTTAATCTAGTTGGTAGAAAACTAATTTTATGTTAAACTTTCATAGTTCTAATATAGTTTAACTTAGATGAGTAGAAACAAAACATTAATTCAGACAAATAACGCTTCCGAAAAGATGGGTATTTTTGTAAGCTAAAATTGTATTTGTAAATTCAGACACAGAAAATAAATGAAATCATGTGTTATTTAATATATCGATCATTTTGGACAATTATGATGATATACTGACATACTCATACTGATAGCACAGTTTTACAGTCAGTTTTAAGCTCATTTTCAGTACAAATCCAATGTATATCTTAAAGGTTCTAAAATCTACTAATTTTTACTGATATTAATTATCTCATCTTTATGCAAGCAAACATGTTAGCACAAATAGAACTTACACAATAACTATTATTACAGTGAGTGAATTGATAGACCCCCTCCGGCTTTTGTTAATTAAAAAGTTCAAGTCATATTAAAGCACCTTTTGTATATGTTTATTTCAATCAGAAAGCTGAATGTGGTAACTTATTTGCATAAATAATCAATCACGATTTACTAGTAGTAATAAGGTTAATTTGTTGCTACAGACATAACAGGATTAGTCAATTATATTTCCTACAAAATGCTATTTGCTATGCACCCCATCACCTGGAAAACAGGATTGGGTTTAGCGCCCTTATTAAATGAACACATCAAAAAGTCTTCGTCCCTGTAAAAGTTCTATGAAAAGAAAGCTACTTTTAGTTGATTTGAATAAGTAAAATGCAGACATTGCCTCCATTTGGAAATTTAATTTATCTTCCTGCAAAGATTGATTATTTAATAAAGTTATTTATTTTGATTCAGTAACCAGTCAAACTAAATCTAACACATACAGGACATATTCCCTTTGAAGAAAATCTCATTTGCAGATTTGTTTTATTCCAAATAAACTGACTTTCATCCCCTTGTCCTTGTTCTTGGTAATAAATTATGTTGTCTGCGCCACCTACTGGTGGACCCAGGCAAAGGCCCATTGTTGGGCTCCTGAGAAGATGCTGCCTCTAAAATGTTGCCCGAATTTTTAAAGAGCCTCCTGGAGAGATCAGCAAAGCGGCAGATACAAAAGTGAGACTCGAGGTCAAGTCACACGTAGTTAGTCTTTAGGCCACCACACAGGATTACACACATCTGCAGTGTCCTGATTTGTGAAAATAACACCCTGTCTTTATTTCAATCTGCTGATAAAAAAGGATAAATTAATACAAAATAGATTAATTTCATATATTCTAAGCAAGCATATTTTATTTTAGTTATGGCATTTAATAGCTTATGTATATTTAAGTTAAAACTAAAGTGGAAATTTATACATTTAATTAAAATTTGTACACATATTTTGTGGACATAATTTTCATGTTACCCCTTAATATAATGGGTTTTCAGTGCTTCCTCATGAGTAGTAGAAATTTTCATATGGACACTGAGAGAGCAATTTTCAGTATTTCTGATTCTTTAAAGGGTTAATATATTGATTAAACTTTATTTTGAATTACTTAATTTTTTTTGAGAGAAACAAATGGTTTCAGCTGCTTTTTATAAATTCCTATCACATCTGTATATGGAAGGAAAAATCTTAAATATAAAAGGTATACTTGATATACCCAAAATTAATTGGTAGTCTACTGATATGGACAGCATGTTTATAAGACAACTAGAGGCCCGGTGCATTAAATTTGTGCACTCAGCGGGGGGGGGGGGGGGGGGTCCCTCAGCCCGGCCTGCACCCTCTTGCAGTCTGGGAGCCCTTGGGGGATGTCTGACTGATGGCAGTCGGACATCCTTAGTGCTGCTGCGGAGGCAGGAGAGGCTCCTGCCACTGCTGCTGTGCTCACCAGCCATGAGCCCGGCTTCTGGCTGAGTGGCGCTCCCCCTGTGGGAGTACACTGACCACCAGGGGGCAGCTCCTGCATTGAGTGCCCCCTGGTGGTCAGTGTGCATTTATAGCAATGGGTCATTCCACTGTTAGGTCTATTTGCATATTAGCCTTTTATTATATAGGATTCTTGTAAGGTGGAAATAGGTATAAGTTAAGAAATATAGTATGTCTTCCAAAGCATGTATTGCTTTCAACTCAATCTTCCCAGTATTGTAAGTGGAGTGATTTCATGCCTTAGTAAGTACACAATGTGTGATTGCTCATGTTTAATTTGAGGTGATGATGTCACAGAAGAAAGACAGCCTTTCGGTGTGCACCTGCCTGTGTGTGTGTGTGTGTGTGTGTGTGTGTGTGTGTGTGTGTGTGTGTTATATTTGGAAAGTATCTTTGGAGAGCCTTCTCATGAGAAATTGTCCTCAAGCAATGGCATCCCACAGCCATGTCTGGGGACTCAGAGTGATGTTAAAACATAATGTCTCTAGAGTACAATCTTTAGACCTCTTGATCGTTATCACCAAAAACGTCTTTGACTTCAGAACATTCATTTGGTTCCTTCCCAGTTTGTAAGTTGGACCATTCCTCTCTCTGAGTTCAGAGGAAGTTGATTTGAAAGAAAGAAAGAAAGAGAGAGAGAGAGAGAGAGAGAGAGAGAGAGAGAGAGAGAGAGAGAGAAAGAAAAGAAAAGAAAAGGAAGGAAGGAAGAAAGGAAAAGAAAAGAAAAGATAGATACATGGAGATCAAAAGTATTAGTTTTATTAGTAATGAAGTCTGGGTTGGAAATGTACATCTGAAGCAATAATGAACTTGCTTCCACTTAATTCCCCAATTAAATCTACCTCTCAGGTGTAGGCAAAGCAGGAAGACTAAGTCTGCCCTTGCGAGTCTCACCACCATGTGGGAGCAAAGGATGTTTATTTCCCTGGGGCAGAAATCTATATATATAGAAGCCTAATATGCCAAGTGTTCGATGGACTGGTCGACCGTTTGGTCAACCGCTCCACCAGTCACTATGATGCGCACTGACCACCAGGGGACAGACGCTCCAACCAGTAGGTTAGCTTGCTGCTGAGGTCTGGCCGATCAGGACTGGGCGAGATGGGCCGGACACACCCTGGAGCCCTTCCGCGGTCCCTCACCGGCCTCTAAGATACTTCTTCTAATTAATTTCCTTTCAGTGTGCATGAATTCGTGCACTGGGCCTCTAGTAACTAAATAAGCATGGACCCAGAAGAGGTGGGAGAGCGTGTGAAGGCCTAACATTGTAAATTTAACCAGGCAGAAGGAGACCTTACCCATTAAGTCAGGAATAAAGTAAGTGTAGTATGTATGGATATACATTGGTAGGGAAGGTTGGAAGGTTGAAGTAACTAATGTTTGAGAACCTCATCACTCTGGTTGATCTTCTAAAATAATCCTGACAGGAATCAGCGAAGGAGGGTGTTCAGTGGCACAGGGGCCGGGCTGGTCGGGAGACCACAGCATGCAGTGTCCCCAGTCTGCCTGGCTGCGTGACTGATGCCAGCAGTAATGAGCAGCCTGGGCTCGGAGGCGCAGAAGAAGAGTAGTAACAATAGCTAACAGCTTATTGGATGCCCCCTGGGAGCCCAGTATCATCCAACTGCTTTACATGAATTGCCTCCCTTCATCCTCACCTACCACCCTACGAGTGGACTGTTCTTATCCCCAACGGATGGGAGAGGCACAAAGAGATGAAGTAAGGAGCCCACGGTCAATGTTAGTATCGATGGTCTAGTTCCAGAGCCCACCTTCACAGGGACTCCAGGATACTACCTTTTAACACGGTGGCATTTATTGAATACTAAGTTCATGTTAGGCACCATTCAAAATATTAAGTCTTTACCAGCCTGTTGAGGTCGTTTCATTATTTGAGAGGAGAAAACCATGGTGCAGTGAGGTTAAGCTATGCAGGTAAATGTCATAGCGGTAATAAGAGGTGGAGTGGGGGATTCAGATTTAATTCACTAACCACAAAGCTATATGCATAGTAGAATGGATTCCGGTTTGGGGTGTGGCCAGGTGGGTGTGGCAGGATGGTGGACGTTAGGGACTTGCGTAATTAAGATAATCAACCAAGTGACTCAGATAATAAAGGAAAAGTGATGGCAAAAAGGAGACAATAGATTAGGAAAATCTTGAGGGTTCAATCAGCTTGAGATCTTTGGGAAGGAACCTTATGGTTAGCAAGAATTAAGAATGAGAAAATGCGTGGACTAGAAGATTGTGGTAAGAGGGTAAGATGTCAGTGTTTAAGGTTATTGAATTATTAACAGAGCAGTTCTAGATGATGGGGGTATAGGGGGTGTGGCCAACATGGTGTAAAGGTGAAGGTCAGTGCAGATGGGGTCAGAGGACTGTGACTACACTATTGGGATGGGTTGCCCAATGGTACATGAAATCACCTAAAATTATCCCAGAACATACAGTTGAAAGGAAGACTAGGTCAAGTGCCAGAGGTTGACAGGAATATGGAGAAATGAACAGCAAGTCTGTGTGTGATCGCCGTGAAGAGGGACGACAGCTGAGATGTTCAGATGGCAAGAAGGCAGAAGGGTACTGGCTTGGAAGTGACATTGGGGCACTGAGATAACGCAAATCCATCCCTGGGCGTTGTGGTCCAGGGCATGCTAACCCCTTGCTCAGTAAGGCTACAAGGGAAGTGGCGTTCCAGAAGAGAAGGGAGCTTCAATTATAATAATAAAATAATAGAGAGTGTGTTTATCGAAAAGTTTCGGGGGGGGGGGGCATCGGGAAGTTGTTGGGCATGGATGAGAGACAGGTTACACGGGCAAGATTGAAAAGATTGCTGACAAGGGCATCAGAAGTGTTGGGGAAGTAAGTGGGGGATGAGGATGAGAACCAAAGAATGTAAGGGAGAGTGTGACTAATTGGTTACCAAGTTAATTGGGCATGAGCAGTCTGACCAAGAAGCAAACAGATAAGTACTTGCTCTACCCAACTAGCTCCTATTGCTGAGAAATGTAAGTAGCTGTGCCTATTCCTTATTTCAATGATCGTAGTGATGATTTAATAGACCTAAAATGAATTCTGGATTTAAAAGTACAAGGGAAGCACTATTTCCTCAGATTTTGAAACATGAAAAAAATAATTAAAAACTTGTGAAACAACCCAATAGTTCCCCCCCAAAAGCCCGAAATCAAACTATGATTCATTTTAGACCAAATCAGCTTTTTTATCAAAATACTAAAGGCCCAATGCACGAAATTCATGCACTCGGGGGCAGGGGTTCCCTCAGCCTGGCCTGCGCCCCCTTGCAGTTTGGAAGCCCTCGGGGGATGTCCGACTGACGGCTTAGGCTCCCCCCCCCCCATCACAGGGATGAGAGCAAAGTGCAAAAATCCTAGTCACTCAGCTCAGTTGTCCCCAAGTGGCAGGTGTAATCTGTACCTAATAGGTACTAATCAATAATTTCCAATCAATAAGAAGCCACAGGTTTACAGCACAAAGATGGTGAGAGCCCAGCCATTGGAAAGTCACGTGGTCTTTATTCCCGGACCTGAGACTGGCCAGCCCACGAGGCAGGCAGTCCTGCGCTTTGACACCACCTAATGGTTTCTTCCTGTTCCCTTAAAAAAAAAAATCCTTCTTCAAAGGCACATGGGAAATCAGCTTCTTGCAGAGCCCGTGTAACCCTGGGACTAGACTGTGACAAATGCCCCCTTCTGTTGCTACATTTTCTTCCACTAAAGAAAATTTCCATCCAGTGGCCTGTTTCTGTGATGCTAAGCACATCTCTTTCCGCCATGAATTGTCCTGGAAATCACCTTTTTAACCCTACGCTGAAATCGTTTTCCAATCCAACACCTGTGGAAGGGACCAGGCAAGAGAAAGAGCCGGGTTCCCAGGGGAGGAAAAGGCATCGAGTGGAAGGCTTTTTCAGGGGAGGTCGGTCATAAACATACTTCACTGTTTTTCTTCTCTTTTCCTGAGAGCACAAGGGCTTCATTCGTATGCAATAAGTCTTTATTTTGGAGTGAGTGGAAATGGTGTAGAGAGTAGTCACAACACGGAGTTCTTAGGTCACTGGGGATAGAATTGGAGCTCCCTCTGACTGCCCTACTGGAAGTACCCTCTCCCCAGGTCGCCCAGGAATCTCCTGGTTAGAATCCACGGGGCCTCGGGGAGGATTGGCACCTGGTTCATCACTCCTGTGGTCAGACCCCCCGTGGCCTTGGTGACGCTCTGCTGGGCGTTGTCTTCTCCTCTGGTCCTTTCTTCTCATTCTCCTTCAGTAACTTGTGTGAATCTTGTTCACTCTGATTCCACGTGGGGCTACTTACACTGAGTGGCCAGATTATTATGATCTCTGAATGCATAATAATCTGGCCACTCAGTATATATTAGAGGCCCAGTGCATGAATTCGTGCATGGGTGGGGTCCGGCCAGCCTGGCCAGGGGGAGGGGACATAGGCGGTTGGCTGGCCTGCCTCCTGGTCGAACTCCTGGTCAAGGGGACAATTTGCATATTAGCCTTTTATTATATAGGATATACACTGAGTGGCCAGATTATTATGCGTTCAGAGATCATAATAATCTGGCCACTTAATGTACAGTCTATCACATCAGTTACTTAAAGCTTTCTGTTTCTTTGCTCATCTCCTCGATGTTTTCTGGGAAGGTCTTCCTCCACCTCACACACCAGACAGATCCCTTCTCTGCCTTCTGACGCTGCCGAGCACCAGGCGGCGGACCTGCTCGGACCGTCTGTTGTCAGTGCGGGGATGTGTCAGTGCGGGGATGTGTCTTCCGTGGTTGGGACTATCTGTGCACTAGTGAGGCTGTGCGTCACATGGACACGCACTAAGCCAAGGCAGATCTGGGAGGTTGTCAGGTAGCAGACAGAGCCTGGGGTCAGTGCAGCCGCGCTGGGGCCGGGGGACAGGCCTGGAGAAGCTTATGTAAGCAAGAAAACAATCGCAAATCTTGGCGGTATAGGGAAGCTTCTGAGCACGGATGGGAGACGGGTTACACAGGCAGGATGGAAAGGATTGTAAACATCAACAACCTTCCTGGCCAGCGTGGCTCAGTGGTTGAGTGTCCACCCATGAACCCAGAGGTCATGGTTGGATTCCAGGTCAGGACACATGCCTATGTTTTGAGCGCCATCCCTTTAGGGGGCGTGAAGGAGGCAGCCGATCATGATTCTCTCTCATCCTTGATGCTTCTATATCTCTCTCCCTATCCCTTCCTCTCTGAAATCAATAAAAAAATATTTTTAAAAAGAAGAAAGAAAACAAGGGACTTCTGTCCAGTTCTTGGAGGGAATCACGGATGCAGTGACCGGCATCTGCAGATACAGAGGCCACGGGACTGATCCGCGGGGAAGGTTCCCCAGAGAGTCTCCTGGGCAGTGTTTCTGAGAAACCCCTTCCCCATGCAGATATGGCTGAAGGGAAATCCTGCGTGAAAATTAAAAAGAGAGAGAGAGCCATTCTTTCCGTCCCCAGGTTTGAGAGTCCTCAGGAACTGCCGGGTCCTGGAAGCCTGAAACCAGCCCCACGCCCCTTCCCCCTCACGCTCAGGGAGTTGCCATGTCACGTCTGCCACGAGGACAGACCCTGCTGCTGCGGAGGTCACCTGTCACCTCCTAATTACCATCCTGCGCTGCCTTGGAGGTCCCCACGCTGCCCCACCGCTCTCCGGCCCCCGACACCGCTGACCTCCCCCGTGAAGCCGTCTTCTCCGGGGCCTGCGGCTCCTCCCTCCTGTTTGCTTTTGGAGTGCCCTTCAGGGGTCCTCTGCCCCCACTTATTTCTACACAGGCACGCCTCGCTTTTGTTGCCTTTCGTGGACACTGCATTTTCTTTCTTCCTTTCTTTTTATATATTTTAAATATATTTTTAATGATTTCAGAGAGGAAGGGAAAGGGAGAGAGAAATAGAAACATCAAGGATGAGAGAGAATCATGGATCAGCTGCCTCCTGCATGCCCCCGTACTGGGGATGGAGCCCACAACCCGGGCATGTGCCCTTGACCAGAATTGAACCTGGGACCTTTCAGTCCACAGGCCGACACTCTATCCACTGAGCAAAACAGGCTGGGGCAAGGTTACAACCATGATGAGAGGACACTTACAGCCAGCGGGTTATGTTACTGTTGGTCACAGAATCATTCTCCTTACCCTCTCCCTCCCCCCCCCAACCCTAGAGAAGGGCATGACGGGCTGATGGCTCTGTATTCATCCCTGTACACGCCTTAGACCCGGCAAAGCCTTTCTAAGTTAGTAGACGCTCAATATTATTGCCTTGAGTTAGTTACATAGAAAATGGTATCTTATTTAAATTTTAATTGGCATTTTGTAAGAATATGTTAATATCTGATAATAATGGTAAAGATATCAACATGATTTCTAAAAATCACGTATTAACCTAAAGAGGCCAGGTACATCTGGCATCTGCATATAACGTGACCCCTCTAGAATTTGACCCTAACCACTTAAAAATTATATATATATATTTTAAAAAAAAAAAAACAACCTGTGTTATTATTGATTAAGAAATCAATTGTTGCCGAAACTGGTTTGGCTCAGTGCATAGAGCGTCGGCCTGCGGACTGAAGGGTCCCAGGTTCGATTCCGGTCAAGGGCATGTACCTTGGTTGCGGGCACATCCCCAGTGGGGGGTGTGCAGGAGGCAGCTGATGGATGATTCTCTCTCATCGATGTTTCTAACTATCCCTCTCCCTTCCTCTCTGTAAAAAATCAATAAAATATATTTTTAAAAAAGAAATCAGTTGTTTTCCCATTGATTTTTAAGAGAGAGTGGAAGGGCGGGGGACAGACAGAGAGAGAGAAACATGGATGTGAGAGAGACTCATCGATTGGTTGCCTCCCACACCAAGGTACGTGCCCTGGTCCTGAATCAAACCCAGGACCCTTCAGTCCCCAGGCCGATGCTCTATCCACTGAGCCAAACCGGCTAGGGCAAAAATTATATTATTTAATTGAAGCAAAAGAAAGGGAATAAGCATTTGTAGCCAGTCCTAGTTCTTTAATTTTAATTCTTGTTTTACACAGGTAAGGTGCATACCATGTACACTCCTGTGACTCCCTAACGTTTCCCCGAAACCCCCATCCCTCCTGGGGAGCTGTGTCTGAGGGTTAGCGGGACTGTTGTCTGAAATGCAGGTGGAAGCAAGACGGGCTCCGGCTGAGAAATGACCATGTTCCCTCTTAGTGCTCAGCAAGAGTAATTGAATGGAGAATATCTTACTAAACGCCGGGCTGTGGCAGTGTATTAACACTCCGACTGTCTCCTAACTGCAGGGCAATTATTTGCTGAGTGGGGTTTTTATAAATCCCCTGGCACTCCTGTGCCCTGGTAATTATGATGAAGTGCACTGGTCAGCGTCCACTCAGCAGGCCCTGCCCCGCACATATTTCATTCACACTCGCTGGCCCACTGTTCCTCTCCCCGTTAGCAGAGATCTGTACTCCTCTTCTGTGCTCGCTCAGTGTCTTATTTCCTCAACACATTTTTTTAAAAATTGATTTCAGAGAAAGGAAAGGAGAGGGGGAGAGATAGAAACATCAATGATGAGAGAGGATCATGGATTGGCTGCCTTCTGCATCCTTCACCCCTCACTGGGGATTGAACCCACAACCCCGGGCATGTGCCCTGACCCGGAATCGAACCGTGACTTCCAGGTTCATAAGTCAAAGCTCCACCACTGAGCCACACCGGCCAGGCTCCATGCATTTTTTTTTTTTAATGAAAACTTAGAACCCAAATGTAGTTTAGATAGCCCTCCTGTTAAACTGCCTCTCTCTCGCAGTATTCACAAATTCTGAATTGTGGCGCGAGCAAATACTTTCTAATTGGGTTCCATTTTTGTGACCATCGGTGACTCCTCTGTGCTGTGCTCCTGCCGTCTGCAGAAGTAAAAGTCGGATGCTCCCGGAATAAGCAGTGACTTTGAAATCAGGAGGCATTGGGATTTCTCCGACGGCGACACATGAAACGGAAGCCCTCATAAATGTGCTTTGGGAGTTTGAGGTTCCCACAGCCCTATTTCAAGTTCTTTTTTATTTTACAGAAACTTGTGTTAAGAGGAAGCCTCAATAACAAAAAGAAGGCGGGAAATTAGACCTAGCTTCCCCCAGGCAATTACAAAATAAAGGTCAGCCTTTGGAAGGAAAATGATCGGAAAGACATTCTCTGTGAAATAAAAAAAATAAAAAATAAAAAAAAAAACAGTAGATGCTCCACATATAAAAAGGATGTCCATTCGTTTTCAAATCAATTGCGTTTTGTGTTTGGTTTTTTAAGTACGTTCCCATGTAATACTCAAGTAGAAGCATAAAATCCGGAAAGAAAAGAGCCAACTGATAGATTGTTAGAAATACGGAATGGTCCAAAATATGAATGTAACGCTAAGGGTGACTGGGTAACAAATGGCACGTATGCTCGCTGCTGGGCCCGGCATAATTAATATTGTGGTTCATGCTTAAGTCCCCATGATGGAGGGTCTGAAGGGAGGAATTCAAGAAAAATATATATCTATTATATAACTCATTGCCTTTTTTCCCCCCCTCTCCCTTTTGACGAGTCAGAATCACAGCCTTTAAAAAAAAAAACAGCGCTTTCACAGCTCATTTGCCGTCCTCACCGCTGGGCCCCCCCCAAGCCGGCAGCCAGGCCTGATTCAGGGAGGTCAGTAGGAGGCTGTTAGCTGAGTCCTCTCCTGAGAACCCCTGGGTCTTATTGAGTTGAATGTTAGCATGACAGTACTGCAAATAACTCAGTTGTAGGCTGCTTTTTAAAAAAAAACACCACACAGTTAGCAAAGATTTCCCCATAGTGCTGGTCACTCCAGAAAATGATTGCCGAGAATGAAGTCCCACAAGCGAGCTTGGCAGCCGCCCTTCCACGCGGTGAAAAATGTGGAGGCTGAGAAATAGGTCCTAGTCCCTGAGGATGAACTTGGTCTTTGGTGGCTCCTAGGAATATTTTTAGAAACCCACAGCAAGCCGTTTAGTCACAGGTGGCTTCCACATGATGAACTAACTAGAGCAACTGGGACAAGAGTAAGTTCACGTCTTTTTATTTACTGCAAGAAGAATAATTAAATGGGTCCTTTCTCAACCTAACCAAGTAGGGTATTTGCTGTGGGGATTGTGGGAGGGCCAGACTGTGTTCATTGACATTTTTAGCATTAACTGAGTTTCTAAAATAAAGCATTAACTTAATTTCTATTTCTAAATGGGTCCTTTCTCAACCTAACCAAGTAGGGTATTTGCTGTGGGGATTGTGGGAGGGCCAGACTGTGTTCATTGACATTTTTAGCATTAACTGAGTTTCTAAAATAAAGCATTAACTTAATTTCTAAAATATCAACTTAATTTCTAGAATGGATCCTTTCTCAGCCTAACCAAGTAGGGTATTTGCTGGAGGGATTTGTAGGAGGGCCGGACTGTGTCCATTGATGGCTTTTGCAAATGCATTAACTTAATTTCTAAAATATCGACAGCCGGAAGATTTTAAATGAGACATTTTCAATTCAATTAAACTGTATTTTCTATCTATATTTGATTTAAATTGCAAGGAGAACCCACAGGAGGAGGGCTCCATGGAGGTTGCAGAGTACCATTTCAGGAAGCTATCAGGCCTGCGGTCCCATTTGCATTTCCCATCGAGCCCCTGTGTACATGTGCATGCAAATTTGGGGGGATCAGAGATTTCTAATGGGGGTGACGTGAATAGCCAGCGGCAGTTACCCAGGTAGACAGACATTGTAAAGCATAAATTATAATCTAGTTAAACTGCATGTATTTTACTATTTTAATCTGGAAATGATATGCTACCAGACTTCCTTTAATTAGATTATCACTGAACAGAATGGCATTTTCTTATATCTCTGTCCTAGACTTATGTAGGTTTAATTATATTGTATGTCAGAATAGTCTTCTTAATGTAATACTTACTGTTTTTTCTCATTACAATTGATACATTCTCATCGTAGAAAATCACCCTGAAAAGATGTTAAAAATTACCATCCACTTAAAAGGTACTGTCCACTGAAAGCTATTTGTAATATATATGTATACATAATTTCTTTTATTAAGATCATTTCACTATCTGTTTACGTATCCACCTTGTTCTATAATCAGTGTTATAGGAAGCGAATGTTAACTGACATTATAAATGGTGTATACAATGGCCTGTAACATTTTCAACACTGTTCTTTCTTATATAAATAAATTATATGGGGGGTTGCAAAGAAGAGCTAGTTCAACACATTTTTAAAATATTTAAATACATTTACATTAGGCTGGTTTTATCTGATAAGATTCAGTCCCGGATTATAACATAGGAAAAGCTGCGTGGGAGGTGATTGGGGTTAGTTCTAATTTCTAAATCGCAATGTGCTCGACGACTAATTGAAACTGACATCTCAAGAAAGAGGAGAAGGGTATAATCTATAACAGGGGTCCTCAAACTTTTAAAACGGGGGGCCAGTTCACTGTCCCTCAGACCGTTGGAGGGCCGGACTATAGTTTTTAAAAAAACTATGAACAAATTCCTATGCACACTGCACATATCTTATTTTGAAGTAAAAAAACAAAACGGCAAAAACACCCGCATGTGGCCTACAGGCCGTAGTTTGAGGACGCCTGATCTATAACTTCTTAGAAAGAAGTTGATAGGATTTTGAAATAAACCTCAAATATTTTACGAAGAATGGGGCTTTGGAAAACAGTAGTGAAACAGAGGCCTCGTGGGCATGTCTGAATGATGCATTGTTATTCCAGAAAAGCATCTAGCCTCATCTTAAAATATATTTTTATCAATTTCAGAGAGGAAGGAAGAGGGAGAGAGAGATAGAAACATCAATGATGAGAGAGAATCATGGATCAGCTGCCTCCTGCACACCCCCTACTGAGGGTGGAGCCCGCAGTCCTGGCATGTGCTCTGACGGGGAATCGGAATCAAACCGTGACCTCCTGGTTCATAGGTCGATGCTCAATCACTGAGCCACGCCAGCTGGAGTAGCCTCATTTTTAGTGTCTACTATGTGACAAGCACTCTGCTAGGCTCTGGGGATGCAAAAATACCCAACACAGAGTCCCAGCACTCCAGCTGCTGGCCTGGGGAAACAGACACACAGAAAGATAACCGTGGGACCGGACACGGAATCCAGCCGGAGCCAGTGGTATTGGACGCAGGTTAACACTGAATTGAGTGTTGGGCTGGAAGTAGAACATTTTCAAGGATAGGTATTCAAAGGCAACTAGCCTAACTAATCCTAATACTTTGGAACTGCTGATTCCATGAGGGAGATACAGCAACCAGAAATATTTATGGATATGATAGAAAAGCACATTTTCGGGGAAAAGAGAGAGAGGTTCAATGGATCCATGTTTTTACATTAGTCTAGAGTGTGCACAGAGCCAACAAGCCAATCATACTGTCCTCTAAAGTATGACTTGTCCTTATGAATATGCATGTGTGTATATGAAAAGGTATCAAAGTACGGTTCTGTACTCAAACACCATTGAATTTTCAGAAAAATGGACATCTGCTAAACTGGAATTGAACATTTGTCATCCATACATCTGCTGACCCTCTGTTGCATAGCAGGTGCTGTGCTAAGTAAGCCCTGACTATTTTGACGCAGTGTGACAAGGTCATTGATGAATAGCAAGGGTACTGTGACATTACGGAAGTAGAGCTCTGAACCACATGAATTCAAAATACAGGATGTTATTTTGAATATATTATATACATATGCATATGTACATCCACTTTGATTATTATTTTACCCACTTTGATTATATATATATAATGTATCCACTCATATATATAAAATAATAATCACAGTGGATATATATATATATATATATATATATATATAGAGAGCACTTGGATTATTATTTTAAAAAACTTAAAATAACTGCCATTATGTAATGAATCATCATTCAAACAATCAAATGTTTATTGAGTACATATTTTGTTATTATTATTTTTGTTGTTGTTAATCCTCGCCCAAGGATATTTTTTCCACTAATTTTTAAGGAGAGTGGAAGAGAGAGGGAAAGACAGAGAGAAACACTGATGTGAGAGAAACACATCGATTGGTTGCCTCCTGCACGAGTCCTGACCAGGGCCCAGGCTGGGGAGGAGCCCGAAACCAAGGTACATGCCCTTGACTGGAATTGAACCTGGGACCCTTTGGTCCGCAGGCCGACGCTCCACCCACTGAGCCAAACCAGTTAGGCTTGAGTACATACTCTGTACCTGAAACTGGCTCAAGCCTTGTGTATTTGGTTTGTCTGAGTGAATGTGTAACTAGTAGATTTGGTTCCATATACACTCATAGTTAGTTAATGGTTAGAATACAAAAAGAATGACTTAAGGTTCTTCTGTTATTTTTTTTCCCCATAAATACAATGATATAAAATGTACCTTGTGTGGCAGGCAGGAACCATAGCTCAGTTGTTTTTAGCATATTTTGTCTTCAACCACGCACGATTCTGAAACGGCTGGTCTGGCATGGAGACGGAGCATGGGGCTTTTCTGATCTTCCCTGGTAAAATCTGAAATTCGCCTCCAGAAGGCATTTCACATAGTCCTTACATATAGGAAAAATGTGACCGTGCAACCTGATCTTCCTTTTACTTGCTTGAAAATTAAAGACCCAAGTCAAACTTCTGTCTGCTTCAGATCCCGGGTGTATACAACTCGCCCTTCAGAAAGGATCCCGACCCATGGGAACTGCGGCTACAGAAGGCAAAGCCTCTAACGCCTCCAAGACCCAAAGCCAAGCGGAAGCGGATCCACAGCCTGGACAGCTGGCTGGCCTGCACCAGCACCCGCTCCTTCCCTCGCTCCCACATCCTGCCGCCCATCGACAGGAAGCAGTGCCAGGTACTCTTGGGCCCCACGTGAGAATTCCTCCCACCATCGTGTGCTTTGCTGGCTTGTTAAAAAGTGACTGTTTTGTCTTTGTGATCATAAAAAGGAATTTTTTTAAATAGGATCTAATGTTAAGTAAGAAATCTAAACTATGTTTAAAACATACACCAAGGAAGCAATCAAATATTTCTTTGGTATTGAACTATGTAATGTTTTGAATGAGAAGTTAACACATAGGATTTTGGGTTAAGATCTAGACTTTTGTGTGAAAATACTGGTTTTTTGCTTTGTAAAAAGTATTTTTTTCTTTATTGATTACAGAGAGGAAGGGAGAAGGAGAGAGAAACATCAATGATAAGAATCATTGATCGGCTGTCTCTTGCACGCCCCTACTGGGAACTGAGCCAGCAACCCGGGCATGTGCCCTGACTGGGAATCGAACTGTGACCTCCTGGTTTATAGGTAGATGCCCAACCACTGAGCACGCCAGCCAGACTGAAAATATTGTTATAAACAGTACTCATTATAACCTGTTATGCTAGAAAGATTGTATGTGTTATCAAATATATTTAATGTAGCCGAAACCTGTTTGGCTCAGTGGATAGAGCGTTGACCTGCGGACTCAAGGGTCCCAGGTTCGATTCCGGTCAAGGGCATGTACCTTGGTTGCGGGCACATCCCCAGTAGGGGGTGTGCAAGAGGCAGCTGATCGATGTTTCTCTCTCATTGATGTTTCTAACTCTCTATCCCTCTCTCTTCCTCTCTGTAAAAAATCAATAAAAAATATATATATACAAATATATTTAATGTAACCTGTCATCTGATGACCCATATCTTTACATACAACTGTAAACATAATTTAGATATACTTTCAAGAGTACTAGTATATAAGTTGGGGAATGAGAGAGGGCCCGAAACAGTGCAAGACTCCAGTAGAAATAAACAGACCACCTTCACTCTGGACTGGGATAGAGATAAAGCGTGGAGTGAGGTGTGTTGGGTGACAGTCCTGAAAGTCCCAGAGAGCAGTCGTTCTGTCATCCCCGCCAACACTTAAACTGGGAATACAACCGCCACCAGGTAGCATCAACCCAGAACTGGATTGATTTTGGTTCACACGCCAAGCTCCCAGAGCTCCTGCCTATGGGTTCTATGCACAGGCGTGCCTCTGTTTCCCTCTCTCTGTATAAAAAATTACTCCAGCCCGGCTGGTGTGGCTCAGTGGTTGAGCATCGACCTATGAATCAGGAGGTCATGGTTCAATTCCCAGTCAGGGCACATGCCTGGGTTGTGGGCTCCATCCCCAGTAGGGGGCGTGCAGGAGGCAGCCGATCAATGATTCTGTCTCATCATTGATGTTTCTCTCTCTCTCTCTCTCTCTCTCTCCCTCACCCTTCCTCTCTGAAATTAATAAAAAATATATTAAAAAGTATATATACATAAATATATAGTAAATGAAATATATAAAGATACATAAATATATTAGTAATTATATATAATAAATTAAAGTTCATAATAAAAGATATATGTCAACATATATATCAAATGGGGATGTGTATATATATGTATATATATTAATAGTGAACTTGGAATCATGTTACTGTATCTTTAAAAAATAAAGTTCCAATAAAAATTCATTAACTCCTTTCCAATATAGCAATCCTCCTGTCCAGCTGTGAAAAGTACTAGATGATACTTATTTGCCATTTGTGTTATTTACGGTCCATGACTTTTATGGTAACTGGTTCCTATTATTGGTTTCTATTAATGTAAAACATAAGTGAACAGAAATGAGGCGTGAATCATTTCTTTTTATTAGCCCACTGTCTTCCCTCAGCGCTGGCAGAAACTCCAGCTGTGGCCTGTTAGGGATAACCTAGTTAAGGGAGGATAAGGAATAGGACTAGAAATCTTGGTCCCTTTTCCATCACCTCTCTCCTGCACAATGGTGGCAGAAAGAGAACACTATATGTACTTAATGGCACAGCAAAATCTCAAGCCACCTCTGACTTGTATTGTGCATCATGTGATGCTAATTCGTCAGACAACCAGTGGATTCCCATAACTGGTATATAAGTAACTACTAATTTAAAGGCAGGACATGTGGTGAATCACTTTTCCCAGTTGTGGCTTCTGGACTTGGCTGTGCATGTGTGCGATTGCATGGCTGCTATTGTATCAAAGAATTTTAAATAAAGAACACAAGAAAGAATAAAATAGAAGATTTGACATTCACCTAAAAGCCTTATTTTAGTGAAAAAACACTTGTATCCTTTTTCTATTGATAGCCGTGTTCTTTGAAAGCTAAGCTCAGAATTGTTTCTACTATTTTTACTCAAAAAGGGAGAGGATTCTTTGCAAATTATGTTCAAAGAAACATGTTTTTAAAAATCTGAAAGTAGAGCAACTATAACTATAGACTTACCAGTTTTAGCATAAAAACTCTTTTGATGTGCAGAAAATTAATGTAACACATTTTTAGTATCATCACTTGTACTAGTGTGGGCATTTCTTGAAGATGCAATATTGTGTCATGTATTTTCTAATTCAGAGAAGAACGAGTTGTAATTTAGGCCCGGCCGGTGTGGCTCAGTGGTTGAGCGTCGACCGATGAACCAGGAGATCTCGGTTTGATTCCCGGTCAGGGCACATGCCCGGGTTGTGGGCTCGGCCCCCAGTGTGGGGCATACGGGAGGCAGCCAATCAATGATTCTCTGTCATCATTGATATTTCTATCTTTCTCTCCCTTCCTCTCTGAAATCAATAAAAATATATTTTAAAAAAATTAGTTTAGTAAACTTGCTGTGCTTTGTAGGCATTCAGTAGCCTTGATCATCAATAACGCGGTAAAGGAATCCTTCGTAATGAAACATCCTGTCTTGCCAGGGCCCCTTCCGTGACATCAGTGAAGTATTGAAGCAACGCTACAAGCCTTTGGAGCCAACATTGCGGGTGGCGGAACCCATCAATACGTTAAAAGAGGCCAGAAGTGAGTTCAGAAGATGCGACTCGGCAAGAAATGTTCATGAGAACATGTGAGTCCTTAGCTTAAAAAAAGCAGCTGTCCCGTGTGTGGGGCCTTACGTTATCTGCCATTTTCCATTTCTGAGATTGCAGAGAATCTTTTATCTGTGGGAAAAGGTCAGGTCCCCATGACCTCTCCGAAAGCAACCATTTTCCACGACGTGCAAATGTTTTAGATCAATAGGACAGTATTGATGAGGATATCGATTGCATATGTGTAGTCAATAGTCGAATTGGATCAGGGGCCCACCCTCCTCTCATCTCAACTTATTATTTCTGCAGTGACCATATTGCCAATGAGGTCACAGTCTTCAACATGTTCTTCAAGATAAGCAGAGGAAGAGGGGATGGTACTGTTTGACAGAGTGTGGATTGCAGAGGATTTCGTGGAGAAGTCACTTCAAAGCTTTATTTGTTCGTTCTTGATCCTAAAGAAGCTGATCCCACTTTCTCTTGTCTCTTGAAGAAATGGTTTTCTTCATCCCTAGGTCAGTGTTTATGAAGCCAGGATATTATGTCAGCAATTTGTAAATAACTGGCAAGTAATTTTGTATGAGAAGCTCTGGCATTTATTAAATAAGTTTTTATTTATTTCTGAGAGAGGAAAGGAGAGGGAGAAAGAGATAGAAACATCAGTGATGAGAGAGAGTCTTTGATCAGCTGACTCTTGCATGCCCCCTTCTGGGGATCGAGCCCACAATACAAACATGTGAATGGAACCGTGACCTCCTGGTTCATGGGTTGACGCTCAACCACTGAGCCACAGTGGCGGGGCAACTCTGGCATTTATTGATCCAGCAACTGTGTGCATGTCAGAAATAGCCCTAGGCTCTAGGGACATAGCACCAAGGAAAACAGCGGCTCTATTCTCATGGATATCTGTGCTTTTAGCTTGAACCGAACCAGGAAACCTAATGCAATTCTGAGCAAGCATTTTCATAGGAGAGCTCTGTAAATGGTCAAGTGTGTGTCAAAGACCATCAGTGCCATGACTTTTTTTTTTTTTTTTTTTTTTTTATGTAGAGTTTTCTCTGGTTTTGGACGATCTGGATTTTGGTAGAGAAAAGAAAAAGATAATAGCAGGTGGATCGTTTGAAAACTAAAAACACATGATGGCAGGAAAAGTTCACAGAACAACCAGAAGACCAGTTTGGCAGAAACTAATTTTTACATGAGAGGCAGCGGAAAGAAAATTTGGGCCAGGCTTCAGGCCGAGGACCTGAAGGTTTATCGGTAGATAATGGAGAATTACTTAAGGCTTTGAGTAAGAGGATGCTGTAAAAAGAATATGAATTTGTTGTGGGACAGATGTACTTAAGAAGAAATGCGCTGGAAGAAAGGAAACCCAATAGGAGAATATTGCAATAATTTTGGTGACAGGTAGTGGGATGGAACTAAGCTGATGGCAAGATTCAGTATTCCACTCTTGTTCTTTCTCTTTCCTTCTTTCCTTCCATAATCTCTCTGATCGCTTCTGTTGAAAAGACACCAACTACCAACTCTATACCAATGGTTTCCCCTCTCTAGAGCTCTAAGTTCTTACTGCCTTCTTCCTCCTCTTCTTCCTCCTCCTCTTCTTCCTCTTCTTTCTCTTTCTCTTCCTCCTCTTCTTCTTCCTCTTCTTCCTCCTCTTCTTCCTCCTCTTCTTCCTCTTCTTTCTCCTCCTCTGCCTCCTCTTTTTCCTCTTCTTCTTCCTCTTCCTCCTTCTCTTCCTCCTCCTCCTCCTCCTCCTCCTCCTCCTCCTCCTCCTCCTTCTCCTCCTCCTTCTCCCTCCTCCTCTTCCTCCTCTTCTTCTTCTTCTGCTTCTGCTTCTGCTTCTGCTTCTGTATATTTTCATTGATTTCAGAGAAGGAGAGAGAGAGACATCAATGATGAGAGAGAATCGTTGATTGGCTGCCTCCTGCACGCCCCCTACTGGGGATTGAGCATGCAACCCAGGCATGTGCCCTTAGCCAGAATGGAACCCAGGACCTTTCATTTTGCAGGCCGGCACTCTATCCATTAAGCCAAACCGGCCAGGGCCGGCTTCTTGTTTTAAGTGTGAATTGCAGGCCCAACACTCTACCCAGGGTAGGGACATGTGAGTTTCTCTGTTCTCCTTCTCCAGGGTCATATTGGTCCTCAGATTCTCCTTTCTGCCTTTTAAATATCTCTTCAATTCACAGTTGCAGCTTCTGCATGTGGCTATGCATTTGTGTGATTAACTGGTTGCTACGGAATCAAAGTTATTAAGCAAAATATTTAGAATTTCAATTAAAGAACACAATTTAAAATATAGCCCTTCTGGTCTCAAGTTTGATTCCTTCTGGTCAAGGGCACATACCTGAATTTCAGGTTCGATCCCCAACCCTAGTCTGAGGCAACCAATCAATGCGTTTCTCTCACATCAGAGTTTCTCTCTCTTTCTCCCTCTCCCTTCCATTCTCTCTAAAAATCAATGGAAAATTATCCTCGATTGAGGATTAACAGGAAAAAAAATTTTTTTTTAATGTAGTGTATAGAAACAAGACCTGGTTCTGTTTATTAACAAAGAATAGTGATAAGGAAGTTCAACACGCCTCAAAACTTTTTTTGACTTACGTGATTCTTCAAACACTTTAGCCCTCTGCAATCTACATGTTTTCCAAATGGTTATTGTATTATGGTAAATAGGCATTATCATATGTTTTCAGGGAGTGTTTCCTTAACATTTCAACTTTTATTTGTAACGCTCCCATTTATTTTAATTACTGGCACAGTGTGCAACATTTATTAATCAGCAGAGCCTTTTTAAGTTAAAATACTAGATTAGCTAACCCCATTAACACAGAACACTCCAAACAAGCGGTAATGGGAGAGGTAGTTAGTGTGCAAATCGTATCACCCACGCGGTGCTCGGGGCACCGTTAGCATGATTACCCTCTTTTGATCCAGACTTCTGCCTTTCCCAGCCAATTTCCAGCGGAAATTTGCAAAGGGCTGCCTTCATTTTTCCAGCTTAATTTTTGTCTAATGAAGTTCCGGTGCTTCAGAACACTGGGGATACAGATAATCAGCTTGTGTATCATTAAGAAGTTCTAGAATTTGTCTACAAAAGATCCCTTTATTAGCTGTGTGGTGATGATTGCTCTTTTGTTGTCCCTTGCTTCCTTGAAAATAGAATGTTTGTTTTTTGTCTTAAATAAATGACCACAGAATAGTGGAATTTCGTCATTACAGACCTCTAAGACTAAATACGTTTAAGGTGCATAACATCGACATTATAGACAAGTTGGAATACTTCCTGAGACTATTACATAAGCTTTTAGTGTATGCAGACCAACACATCATAAAACTAGGACAGAGAAGGAGCGGTAGGAGGGCAAACCGACCCAGTGCATGCTGGGCGGCCTGACAGCCAGGCTGAAGAATGTAGGCTTGACCCAACAGGCAATTGGGGTTCATAATTTGTCAGTTTGAATTATCTGGCAGTGAAATAAATGGGTTGGAGGAGAATCTAGAATTATAAGTGCCTATAAAAATGGGGGGAAATGAAAGAGTTATCAGAAAAAAAACTGATAATTTTTCTTATTGGGGAAAAAAAGATGAAGTATGTTAATTCTCAGTGCATAAAGACTATATATTTGCAATGGTCCCATTTTCCCTGAAGCTAATTGGCTGTTTTTAAATTTTGCCTTCTGAGATCTCTACCAGTTGTTCTCCAACTGCCCAGGCATGCACGTAATGACGTGTTTGTATGAACCACGGCATGCCCCCTATTGGGGATCGAGCCCATAACCCAGGCATGTCCCCTGACTGAGAATAGAACCTGTGACCTTTTGGTTCATGGGTTGGTGCTCAACCACTGAGCCACATCAGCCAGGCTAAATTTTTATTTTTTTAATCAAACGTCTCTAGAAATCCAATGAAGAATATCACCTTACTGCTCTTTCAGGTTTTTGCCATTCTCTTCCTACCATAAGAATGGAAAGTATGTTCCATCAATGCATTTATCAAGCAAGTATAGTCCCAATGCTTATGGATATCATCGTTTCAGAGATGAAAATCCTAATAAGTGGATCGGTGGCAAGGTAAGTTGATGCAACCTTAAAAAAAAAATAGTGTCCCCTTTAACAGGCTAAAATAGACAACAAATATAAATTACAATTAATACCTTCTAAAATACAAATGACTCACCGTTGGACATTAAGCTACTTCAGAAAAACAAAGATCCTTATGCAAATGTCTCTTCCTAAAAGAATATGGTACTTGTTGGCTTTCTACAACAGATTCACCTCATGCATCCTGACATATTCCAAGAATTTGCCCGGATCTAACTTAAGTAAGCAGTTCATGGAAATGTAGAGATTGTTGGATACTCATTAAAAAGAAAAATAGTTTATTTGGGTATTGTTGTTTTTTAGGAGTCATTGTGTACCCTTATGTACTTTTAGAATGTATATATAGTTAAAGAATTAATGATGAGTAATTGTTCTTGTAGGCCCTGAAAATTAAGCAAGAAATATATAGGAATTCTTTAAATTTTTATAAATCATTAGTCTACTTAACCCTACACAAAACCATGTAGAAAAACATTAAATGCAAACTTAAATTTCTCTTTTCTCTCCTCCCCTCCCTTTATTTTCTCCCTTCCTTTCCTACTTCTTCCCACCTTCCTTCTGATCTCTTCAAATAACTGTATTAAATAAATAAATTATCCCTCTCTGTAGCGGTATAACCTGCACAATACCGAAGTAGTCATTCTATTATTGATATGTAAACCTTAGAATTATTAAAAATATTTTTATTTCAATTTGATATTAAGTGATTTGGGTGAGACTTATTGTACCCCATAAACTGCTAAAATCAGGCTTATATTTCTTTAATTTTTTTTTATAAAACTTTGTTTTTTGAGCTTATAAATTGGAGGCCACAATTTATTCATTTTTAGTTGATTCAAGACAGTTTTAGGGAGGTTGGAGTTGTGACATTCAGAAAGCTAAAGAAGGAAAAGGCTGGAGTGGTTTTAGGCTTCTAGATTCTCAATTCCAATAATTACAGGCTGTTGTTGTTCCTTGTGATTAAGCCCCTATCCCAGTGGTCGGCAAACTCATTAGTCAACAGAGCCGCAGTTTGCCGACCACTGTCTAGGGGAAGACGGACTATCAAAAACTTGTAAATGCAGGTATGATTTAGTTGAGCGCAATAGATTGCTTTCAGCCAAGAAACAGCTCAATTAAGTATTTTTGGTTCCTGTTCTTCAGCCTTTCCATCATGGTTGGAGATTGTCTACACAGAGAACTTTCTTTCTCTTCTACCTTCTTTAAGCAGAGAGATTAAAATTTTCAAATAATCTGTCACACAATTGTTTTGAAGGGTGTCAGTTGAGAAGAAAGCAAATGTTAATCTTTCTCGAATCACATCACACAAGATAGATGAATATGTCAAATGTTTTTAATATTTTTGCTTTATTTTTAATGTAATAATATGAATAACACTATACAAAGACATCACAAAGTCAGGGAGTTGAGAGCAAATAATGCTATTTTCTACTGAAAGTATGAAAATCAATAATGAAAAATAACATAGATATCATTTTTCTTGAAAGTATAGACATCAATTATAAAAAAATAAAGTACAGATGATATAACTTACAGTACTCATATTTCTTTGATGTACTTGTAAAAATGCCTGGAGTTAAATTGCGTGTTAAATGGCCAAACTTTTTAAGTGCTGGTATCTACTTTGTATTTGTAAATTCTTCATTGTGCTCATTTCAATATTTAAAATAGAAATGAAACTTAATAAGGGGACTATACCAGTCACTATTAACTTAATCTATTTGGGTAGATCTAAAAGTGTTGGACAATTAAAAGCTCCGTATACTAATAACATTCTTTTGATTGTCAAAGCATTTACCTATATTTGTGTTAACCAATGCAGAAATGATTTTCTAGGCCCCTCTATCTTAATTGGAATTAGCTTTTATATTCACTTTAGACAACTGACTTTAATGGGACTGTTTATCTTTTCCTTTGTTCACAAAACTCGGGAAGAGACTGATGTTGGCCTGCTTTATTATTGGTGAATGACACCAGTAGAGCAGCCCTTTTTTGGCTTTGTTTTGTTATGTTCACGCGCATTTTGGTCCTAAACAAGAATCGATAAGCTCCAAAGCATAAAAACAGCCAGTCCTCCAGAGAATTAATTTAGAGGGCCTAAGCATATTGCACAGAACATAAAGCTGACCTTTACCGCCCAGGGCTCCGGGAATGGAGGGGGATGTGGAACGTATCAGAGGTTTAATGTGGCACATCGCCGTCTGCAGAAACTTGGGTGGGACCGGGGCTGCTTGCCCGTTGCACCCGGTGATTGAATCCGCTGTCACCGGGACCCCGGTAGTAATGAGCATGCAGCCTAACGACCGTGATTATGATGATGGTAATTGATGCGCCCGTGCGGCGTGTGGGCATCATTACGGCTGCACTGTACACGGAGCCACATGCCTCGGTGAGGGGCGATCTTACTTCTATGCCCTGATTGCGATAAAATATGCCTCTCTGTTTGAACAGGCCAGCTCCACGGAATTTTAAGAATCTTCCCGTACGTGTTGATAGATGATTATGCACTCGCTGAAAAACAGCCCCTTGCAGTTGTTTGTTTTGTGTTGTTTCATTTCATTAGTGAATGTAAACAGTTAAATAATTAGGTGTAATTGAGGGAAAATATTTTGCTTATGAGGATGGCCTGCAATAATCCAATATTCCGTTGGAGGGCTTTTCTTTTTTCCTTTCCTTTTTCTCTCTCACTAATACATTGGGGACTGAAATTCTTTCATTTCCTCCCTTTCATTACCCTGGCGTCAGACTTCTTGAAGTCAGTAGGTTTCAGGAAAAGTATAAGTTTATATAATTTTTATTATAAATCAATAGGTCCGTTTGTATTTGCATGTAATATTTATATATACTCTGTCTAGTTTACTATGCACTTTAGAACATTGCACAGAGCCAAATATTGGCATATTGTTGATAGAAAAAATATGTGACCTATAGAATGGTTAAATGTGAACTGTTGAGACGAATATGTTTATACGACCTTTGCTTTGTAATCGCTGTCTTGCTTCTGATAGATTTCTTACATTGTGTAGTAATTTTCAATTACGGTTTTAAAAGTGGCTTTGAAAGAGTTTTGATTTGAATTTTAACTTATGAATGAAAATATGTGCAATGATGGGTCCAAGATTTTCAGTAGATTAGATCAGACCATATTAGTCTTTAAGTATTAACCTAAGGGCTCAATTTGCATTTGAATCTAAAATATTACATTTGAGTAATGAGCCAACGTAATGGAATGCATTTTTATAAGGCATGGTAAGCCATTTAAAAATATTTATTTTGTAGCTGCAATAAAGTCTGGGATTGAGAGATCTATCTATCAGATTATTGTTTTTTAAATATGTTTTATTGATTTCAGAGAGAGGGAGAGAGAGAGATAGAAACATCAATAATGAGAGGGAATCATTGATTGGTTGCCTCCTGCACGCCTCCTACTTAGGACATACAGCTCTAAGGAGAGGATGGCCAATGTTTCCTCCTGAGATTGGTAAGATTTGCATCAGCCCGGGTAGGATGCCTGCCCCAGATGTGCACCTGGCCACTGTGGCGAGGGACAGGATCTTCATTTGGCAACAAGAGGTTTTTTACCTTGCCTATGAAGTTTTCCTTCTAAAAGTTTTGAACCCCAATTATGAAGAGTTCCTCGTGAAGTTTGTCCCTAAAAATTCAACATATGCGAGTCTTCTCTGCATTATTGCTAATCCAAAACAACAACAGCTAAATTTTTCATTTCTGGGCTTCCTGCTTGAGAATTCACTTGAAGAAATTGTTCCATCACGAAAATTAATATTGTGGATTTAATTTAATTTAACATACTTAACTGAATATTTCCCCAATTATGCCTAAAGGCAACGTATCTTCTCGTAAAGACATTCTTCACAGAGTTACTTAACTAGACATTTATAGTTATCCTAAAAAAGATGCCAGAAGCCATATTGCTACAACTTGTAACTTCTGTTATATAAGTGGCAGGTTGATAATCATGTTATTAACTCTGCATTAATTTACAAGTTACTTTTTATGTGGCTGTTATAAGATTATATACTATAGGGGAACATTTAGATCTGCTAGCATGTTAAAAGTATAACAAATATGAAATATCAGATAATTAACTAACTAAAAGGTGATCACTTGATAGTCCAAGGCAGCAACCGACTTTAAGGATATTGATGAAATACTATCAAGGCACAAAAGTAGTCGAAATATTTCACAATGTTGGCTGTAAGGATACAAATATTGACCTTACTTTCTTATTAAATCTATTCCAAGAGCTATTTGTGAAGAGTTTGCTCACCACAATTGGAATATTTAATAAAATCTAATTCTCCTCCTCTGTAATTCCTTGGTTGAAAAATGTGCTCCCTTGATGATGATCGAGGGCTTTGGAGAATAAATGGATTTTAAGGAGAAAATTAGATGGTCCTTATTATGCTGTCTCACTAGCGAGGCATTGTCATTTGTCTGTTGTATTACAAATGCCTTGCTTTGCCTACCTTCTTCATTTAATCGTGCAACTTGCCTGTAAGCAGCATTAGAGAGGGAAAAAAATGTGGCTGTATTACTCTTTCAATTGATTTCTTTGCTTATCCCTGCGACAGCTCACACCGATTATGCTCAACACAGAACTCATCTCTCCTCCCGACATCCAGTATCTTCCAAATCCCTCCCATCCACAGTGACTGACTCACTTATGCCAAATGCTAGGAGACCAGTTTCCTCCCTCTGCTTCCTTCAGAGCCCCTCTCCCAAGTGAAGTTAGATGCAGTGGCAAGTTTCGTATTTAAAAAAGTTAAATGCTGATATAAAAATCGCATTTGCAATCTGGCCAGTGTTGCGCAGTGGTTGTGTCAGCCCATGAACCAGGAGGTCAATGGTTCGATTCCGGTCAGGGCATATGCCCAGGTTGCAGGCCCGATCCCCAATAGAGGGCGTGCAGGAGGCAGCCAATCAATGATTCTCTCTCATCATTCATGTTTTTCTCTCTCTCCCTCTCCCTTCTCTCTAAAATCAGTTCTTAAAAAATTTAAAAATTGGATTCAAGTCCAAAATTAATTTTTCTTAGGGTACATAAAATGTATTTTATGTGCGTTCATTCAGTGTTTTAATACTTTCACTCTGTAGTCTTTCTGAGTATGTTCCTTTATGAATCAAATGATTCATCATTGGAAGACTGGGCTGGAGGCCTATCTGTCCAGATTTCTTTGTAGCTCACCAACCTAGTACCCTGTGTCAGGCTGACCTTTATGATAGCAATGATGAAGAACAAATAGCATTTGCAATATACTTTTTCCTTCGCTTTTATGTTGTGTGTACTGTTTAAGAAAATTGCTTCCTTTTTATTTGTCGACTTAATCAGTCCAAGTTCATTTATATTGCTAAAGCCCACAAACCCTGAAAAAAGGCGAAAGCATTTTCTTCAGAACAGCATTTTCTAAAAGAACTAAGTGGACTTTGAAACTATTTTTGTTTGGAGCCGAAACTTTGCTGACTTTATCTCTTCTATGATTTTTGAGACAAGCGCATATTGTTCTTCTAATTGAATGCAGAAATCATCTGTCATTTTCATGTTGACATTTAATATGCATAAATAATGTCCAAAGGTTGGAAGCAATCTAATCTGCAAGTATGAATATACTTTCTGGTCCTAACAGCATAAATTAAGGTAGTACAGGATGTGAGATATAAAATGTATACTCAGTTTTGAAAGTAAGTTTCCATATATACAGCTAGTATGACCTAAATTTCAATGTACAGTAAAAATTCTAAAAGTATTCCAGAAAAAAAAAAAGATGAGGGGATATATTAGGTATATTTTTAGCTAACATATGTACTTATTTCTTTTCACTCCAAAACATTACTGATAAAATTTTTTCATGCTTTGACTTTCAAACTCTCATCTTACTGATCTGTAATAGACATAGATGCTGATAAAAAAAAAAGGATATGAAGTTGGATGATTTTGTCGATTGGGAGATGTTCAAATATTAAATGTTCAGTATTTGGTATTCCATGAAGAAAATTATCCAAGAATGTAGCCCATGTATTTTTTAAAATATATTTTTGTTGATTTCAGAGAGGAAGGGAGAGGGAGAGAGAGATAGAAACATCAGTGATGAGAGACAATCATTAATTGGCTGCCTCCTACATGCCCACACTGGGGATCAAGCCCGCAACCCAGGCATGTACCCTGACTAGGAATCGAATCCTGACCTCCTGGTTCATAGGTCATGCTCAGCCCCTGAGCCATGCCAGCTGGGCTAGCCCATGTATTAATACAAAGTTACCGCTTGGTAGTATTAAAATAATCATTGGTAAATTTAAAGATTGATTTTTGATGACATACTTTTAAGAAAGCTTCTTTCTGCTACAGGTACAATAGAGCATAAAATACTGCCTCAGTAAAGTGTATTACTCAAAGCAAAGAAAGATATTTCTTTTCAAGTTTTCCCTCTTTCCTATATGTACTTTTTAATTTTGGTAAATAAATAATAATTTTTATTGTTATTATATGTAATGACCTCATAGGATTATATATAATAACAATATTATATATAAATGTTGGGATAGGCCTTTCATATGGCAGTACCCCTACCTTTGACAGTGTAACTTGTTTTTATTTATAAACATTATAGTCAAAAAGTTAGTTGCCTTCAGATCTCAATAACTGACGTACGTCTGTCTCCTGCATACACTCAAGATCTGTCTGTCTTTGCCCGTTGAGCTCATTAGTCCTTTCTGCTCAGCTGTGAACACACCCACGTGGAGGAAGGGCATCATCGGATGGGGTAGGAAGGAGAAATAAATATTGAAATTTGCATGTCAAAGTGTTACTCTACCCTGTGGTTATTTTCTCTGTGGAAGCGTAGTGGGAAAGAGTGACGTAGGACAAAGGATCCGTTACAAGGGCATGTTCCATGGTTGTGGGCTTGGACGTCTGCGCCCAAGACCTGGTTAGCGCACAGACTCACCAGCTCACCAATGTAAGTCAGGTATCTGCTCTTCTCCAACTTAGCCACGTGGTTTGACTTCCCTTTGCCAACCTCAGATCTTGCATTTATGTTATGTGGGAAGTTTGACTTAAAATGCAAGAGTGGCAATGTGGGTTTTTTAGTTTAAATGAAGAGACTGCTCTTTTTCTTCGGAAATGATGTTAAGACTTCAAATTAATAATCTGATATCTTTTCTGATATCTGACCCTTGGGAAAATCTAATTGAAACTATTTACCTTCTCCCAAGAAGAAAAAAAGTGCAAATATACAAATGCAAAATAGCATTTGCATGCCATCAATTTTATTGGAAACTAATTTCTTAGTTTAAAAGTGAAGAAAAATGTAACAATTTTTCTAAAGTTTTTGTTTACAGTTATTACTCTCAAGTGTCTGCTTTATAAAGATGTGGGAGTGAATCCAAATTTTGCATGTATAGAAATTATATAAGAATAAATTTCAATGAAAACACTACCATAGTTGCACTTGAGTAAGAAGTTGAAATGTTGGGATAGGCCTTTATATATGGCAGTACCCCTACCTTTGATATGAATTTGATTTCAACCTTTTGTTCTAATGGCGAAGATCTCAAAAATAACAATTTACTAAGGTATGTAGTGTCCAATGGAATTAGAACCCCAATGATTTGCTTTGTCAGATAGCAAAGGTTGGAGTAAGGGTGCATAAAAATTTTCTACAAATCTCTAGATTGAACTCCTGTCATTTTATTTTATTTTTTGTCCTTAAACCATTGAGATTCTGAATTTTGGAGTCTGCATCATTGATACAGTCTGTGACAGCGGAGAGTTCCAAACCCGTGTGTCATGTTAGGGACACTGAAGCGGAAGTGAACTTGAGCAGAGATTGGGAATGTCCCTGGTGTAGAGAGATTTCCGCCTGTGCAGACATAAACAGATTGTCATTTTCCACTTCAGCCTGCAGAAGCACTTCCTCCAGAATTAGAGAGTCGGTTTAATGATCTCCCTCTAATCTCATTTTCCAGAGTAAGAGTTTGTTCAGAAGGATGTGTGACTTCTTGGCACCGTGCGTAATATGGCTAGAGTGCATTGAATCATAACAATAAAATTCTCCAGGTAATCCAATCTGTGAGTGAACTCCTTGTGTTGTCCCAGCCATGGTTTCACATTTCTCCCAAGTATTTTGAAACTTCTACTTAAAGTTGACTCCTGACCTTCAGGACCTTTCATTTCATGTTCTGCTCTCATTTCGTCCCAACCATTCTCTGACAAGGCTCCGGCTCTGAGGCTGACTACCGTGAAGGAGTATGCACGCCTCCATTCAGGATTTTGGGGCAGCATCTTTGAGAGCCATTCATGCTAATTTAGAAAGAAACAACCAAGATGGAATGCGAAACTCTTTTCATCCAACAGTCAAACCAGACATGTTTCCAAAAACTGTAGATACTCTGTCTAGTCATGAGATTATGAGATGTTTCCTTCTAATTGAAGTTATGCTCAACAAAAGAACCTCTAAACATGCCCACACCTTGACAGTAAATTGGATTTATTGGGTTAAAATATTTTATTCCCATCCAACTAATTTCACCTGTTTCTCGTTTCTATTTCTAACATGACTACTCGAAAATGTAAATTATATAAGATACTTCCACATTGTATTTCCATTGGCCAACCCATCTCTAAGTGACACATTTGTCCAGTTGTTTGAGGTGAAAATGACTTGATTGTGATGGAATCTGTGGAAAATCCCCACCCCTGGAAACTCAGGGAAGCATTGTCCTCTGATGTGGTTATGTTTTTTCACTTTAACACTTTTTCTCTGCTATGAAGTGGATTTGAAAACAATACTAGTTTCTTCAGCTATGGCTCCTCCCTCCACATATCACTAAATTATTCCTTCCAGTTTGCAGGTCAATTCAAGGAACGAGATTTTTTTTAAAAAACATAGTTTGGGCTTAGCAATAATGATCTTAATGCAAATAATTAAATAATGATACAGCCAAGGGGATTAAAAATTAAGAGAGTTTGGAAAAAAAATTTCAATGACACTGCATATAACTATACACTATTGATTTTGGATAAACTCAACCTATAGCAAAAGGACTAAATCAGTTTTGTTTTAAGAAAACTAAGTAAGAGTCCCTTTCCTTCCATCCCTCTTCATTAGATTTCATGAATTTATATTGTGGAAAATCAAACTATATCCCCTTCATCCACACTTGAGATGACATTGCTCTATTCATAAATACAGGTGACATGAATGTAGCTTCATAGATTATTAAACACATGTGGTCTTGGAAGATTCATAAATGTATTTGAAAGATGTCTCGATCATAGAAATATACGGAACCACTCTTTTGCTGATCTGCACAGTTAAGGAAGGAAGGAAGCTAAAACTTGAGGCAAAGTGCATCGACCCAACTTCTCAGTGTTTTGGAGGCTGTTTGAAAATCCTGATATCAATGAACTAGGGACCCAGTGCACGAATTCGTGCACCTTGAAAGGAACTGTGGGCAGTGAGGCTGCAGTAGGCACAGGGGCGGGTCTTAGCCCATCCTCTGCACCCCTGCCTGGCCCCGGTCTTCTGTCTGCCAGCAGCCCACTCTTACTGCCACCGCTCCCACACAGAGCAATTGGGGCCAGCGCCAGCAGCGGGTGCAAGCAGGGCCGACACTGTCAGAGGGTGCAAGCAGTGGCTGCTGCCCTGATCGCCCCTCAGGAGCAGGGGGAGGTGGAGAAGTCCTCAGGGGCGATGAGGGCCGGCAGCAGGGGCTAGCACCGGGCAGGACCGCGGCACACAGGAGCAAAGAATTTTCCTTAAGCAGCAGAGGCTCGCCCTGATGACAGCAATTGGCACCCACCTTGGTCTGGCGCCCCCGCTCACCTGCTCCACCATTCCTCCTCAGCCGATGCCCGCCATGTTCTGCCCACGCCCCCTGGTGGCCAGCACATGTCATAGCGACCAGTTGTTCCGGCTGTTCTGCCATTTGGTCTATTTGCATATTAGCCTTTTATTATATAGGTTAGGTGTGAGTCTTGGACCCTGCAAAGAGAAAGAAAAACCCATCAGAAATGCCCCGGATATTAAAAGCGACTCTGTGCTCCAACGTGAGGCCACTTGATGGAGTGGCGTGGTGTCACCCACGTCCTCCCTCTAATGCTAAAAGTAATGCACATGGACAGAGTGACAATCACCGCCCAGCCTCCCATCAGCAATAATTAATCTTTTTGTTAACAGAGGCCAGAAAAAGCCTCTCACCAGCCCCTTCGGAAGTCTGAGAGGCCCTGTGTTTTTGATGTTTGCATTCCGAGGAAAATTGTCCCCACCAGTTCTGACAAATTGCAACACCAGGCTAATTATGGCAGCTAATGAAGTGTGCGGAATGGTCACAGCTCTTCGTGAAACTGGTCCTTCAGCTTGGATTAGAGTCTCATCAATCACTTTTTTAAACTGATCCAGAATTGCTTCTGCCTGGTGCTTGGCGTTTTTAATGTTGTTTCTGTAATTGGTTTTTTCCCTAAAGCTTAGACTGTTGTTGTTGTTGTTGTTGTGTGTTGTGTGTGTGTGTTTTAAAATATTACAGTCTCAGGACAGGGCTTGCACGGGCTAGTTTATAAGAAAACACTTTTTATTAGGAATATCAGCGGACCAAGTGGTAGAAAGCGAATAAAAGGACCCCCAAAATGAAAGTGGATTCACTGTTTCAGTCCTGCTCCAGGTAGCAGTAAAGCATAGTCATGTCAAACAGCATGTCTCTCAAATGTAGGTGTACCACGTGCCATCACAGCTGGTGGTTAGTGACTGAAATTCCAGCTAGAGTTTCTAAGAAATAAATACGTAGGCGGTAGTTTACTGTTAGGGGAGCAGAGCTGCCTGTTTATCGTTCAGCATCGTTTTGTCTACATCTTGGATTAAGCCAAACATCTGGAAGCACTGAGACCAAAGTTCTGTATCATCCTCAGAACTCACCTGGGATGTTGATACTATCATTTCCTCTCATTTTACAGACTAGAAAATAAAGCTAATCATTGCTGAAGTCTAGATTCTTAATAATTATGCTTTATTATCTCAACTAGCTCTTTAAACCTACTTTTTCCTCCTGTATGCCAGTTTCTAAGATTTTATAAATTCTTTCCAGATGTTTTGTAGACTTGCTGGGAATCGTGTCACTATAGAATATTGGAGTTGGAAGTCGTTAAAAATAATTTAGCTCTGGCCCAGCTGGCATGGCTCAGTAGTTGAATATCGATCTATGAACCAGGAGGTCACAGTTCAATTCCCAGTCAGGGAATTTGCCCAGGTTACAGGCTCAATCCCTAGTAGGGGGTGTGCAGAAGGCGGCCCATCAATGATTCTCTCTCATCATTGGTGTTTCTATCTCTCTCTCCCTCTCCATTCCTCTCCGAAATCAAATAAAAATGTATTAAAACATAATTTAGCTCTTAAAAAAAAGAATATATGCATAATGTTGTATATGCTTAAGCATCTAAGCATAGATATATCAGTATGTTCTAATAGGGCAAGGAATTATTGGGTACTTGGAGGTTTGCCCTCCTAGGAACCCTAAGTTTTCAGTATGTAGTCTTTAAAATTGTTGAAGTGTTTACCATGTGTGTTATCATCTACTGAAAACCTTTTTCGTGATTTACCTCTTTATCCCTACATTTGGTAATCCATAGTCGGTTAACAAGTTTTTAAAAATACCATTTAAACACTCTAACAGTTTCTGCCCAAATATAATATTAATGACATGTAATAAGAATTCTAACCAAATTTCCGTATGTAGTTTAATAAGAAAGCTATCTAAAGCCTTCAATTTCCTCGTCTCCAAAACAGAGATACTATTATGAAGATTTGATGGAATAACCTTTGTAGGATTTTGTAAGCTATGGATTCATAGAGATGGAGTTTTGCAGCGGCAGCTCACCCTTGGACACAAGTAAACTGAGTTCAGGTGCAACAGCAATAGATCGTCTGTACTGCACGTGTTTTACTTCCTCACCATTGGATCCTTCAGGCTGTGTTTGGACTTGACTTAGGGCGATCAATTACATCTTTGTATATTACAGGACCAGATTCATTATCAGATCCTTTGGAGACTAAGTTAGCACAAAAGATGTTTGCAACAGCAAAAGTAATCCTATATGATAAAAGGCTAATATGCAAATTGTCCCCTTGGGAGTTCAACCGCTCGCTGTGACATGCGCTGACCACCAGGGGGCGGCAAGGAAGGAAGGCCCCATAGGCCCTGATCGCCGGCCAGGCCTAGGGACCCTACCCATGTACGAATTCCATGCACCGGGCCTCTAGTAATACATAATGTTAATAATTTAGCTGTTTACCAACGTAGAGAACTGTGGATCTGCATCTTCTCTCTCCTTGGTCAAGTCTTCTTCCAGGCTTCAGTTAGAGGGCAGCACAATTCACTCACCCTCATTGCCTGGCTCTCCAACACGAATCCTGGGCGGAAGAGCTGAACACGTGTAGTCCTAACCCGGTGGTGCCTCCTCAACTCTTGTTTGCGTGGCCCAGAGGCCCCGCATGCAGCGAGCCCCGACAGAACCTATAGGAAGCCTTGCCTCCAGCTTGGCTTCTGTAGCTCAACCATTTGGCATTTTCCACCCATTATCCCGAAGGCTCCTGGGGAGGTAGAAATTCCTCTCAAAGAATTAATGACTCCAAAATAGATCCAACTCTAATGTTTCTGATTAAGTGAAAAGTAAGTAAGGAGGTTGTAGTAACTGTGTATGGTGTGGAGTGGGGGGCGAGGGGGTGTGAGGTGGTTCTAGACTTATCGGGGATCACCTTGTAAGTTACATAAATGTCTAACCACTCTGCTGTGCCCCTGAAACTGATATGATACTGAATGTCATCTTTAACTGAAAATTTTTAAATGAATTTTAGGAAGTAAGGAGGAATTTCAGAGCAATTTACTTAGACTAAGAATATTGTGCCATTTGAAAACCTCAGAAGATGCACTGGGGTAACTGAGCCCTGGGCCCTCTTGTGGTGACTTCTGCTTCGCCCATGAGGACGTAGATGGTGGTAGCTGTTGTTCGCAATTTGCCTCCCACACCCTAAGCCAGTCCCATGGGCCATTGATGGCAGAGACAAAAAGGAGTTTTCACCAGGGCTCTAAATGTAAGATTCTTGGAAGAGAAAATTCGTCCAAGGCTAATTAACTAGCCCCCGTGATGGATAAGAGCTTAATGGAACATTGTGTGAGGTTAATATCCCCTAAATCATATTAACAGTTTTGAAAATTTGGATAGGCCCTAACTGGAGAGTTGGAGAGCAGACGACACTAGTTGAAATACCTTGGCCATTAACTTCCAAGCTCCTGGAAACTAATGGGTTTCTAGAAATATCATTGATGACCAACACCTATGTCATCATCTATGTTAGCTAAACATATGTCAACATAAGAGATACATAAAGTATAACACATTAATGTCCTAAAGTACATTGCTAAATAATGTTTGCATTAAAGAATCTACAGTTATAATTATTTCAGTCTAGCATATTAATATTATATTCATGATAAAGTAAAGTTTTAAAGTGGCTTTTCAATACTTCTTTTTCTTTTCTTAAGTAAAGTGAAGATAGATTGCCAAAATTTTATTCAGTAGTATTGAATAAAATCAAGACCACTCTGGTTATTATTTGTTAAAAAGAAACTCTGAATTACCTCTGTAAGATTTTGATTTGTTTAAAACACTTTTAATTTATCAAGTTTAATTCAGAGATGTTTTCTATTCATCATTTATATTAACCTTCAAATTGCTAATGGCTATAAGGCATGTGAATACACTAGTAAATTATTTTAGCCTGTTGCATCACTGCCAAATCTGAACTACTTAGAACTTGCTACTTTTATACTTTATATTGTTTCTTATATTGAATTTATGTTATCTATATATATAAAAGCCTAAGCAACGGTTCGACCATTCGACCATTTGACCACTCGACTGTTCAACTGGTAGCTATGACACGCACTGACCACCAGGGGGCAGATGCTCAACACACAGGCATGGAAAGGTGGAACAGACTGATGAATCTCAGAGGGAAGCAGGGAGGGGGGAAGGCGGGAAGAGATTAACCAAAGATCTTATATGCATACTAGAGGCCCAGTGCACGGATTCATGCACCAGTGAGGTCTCCCGGCCTGGCCTATGGGTATCGGGCCGAAACTGGCAGTCCAACATCCCCTGAGGGGTCCCAGATTGCTAGAGGGTGCAGGCCAGGCCGAGGGACCCCACCAGTGCACAAATCCGTGCACTGGGCCTCTAGTATTTCTTATAAAAAGTGTTTCTTCAATAAAATAGGAGATGAAATAATATTACAGGAGTGGTTAACCTACTTAACCAGCCAAAGTTTCTCAAGTGTTTTTAAATATTAATTGAATATAGTTCATTTACTATGGACATCATATATTAATGGTTTAGTTTTAAAGTACAATTTAAAAAGAGATATCAACTAATTAGTAACCATTATTATCTATTGACCATGATGAGACATACTTATTTTTTACTTTGTTTCTTATAAATTCTTATGTGTAACAAAGGAGGTATAATTAAAAATACACACATAGTTGAATTGAACTTTATTCAAGAGTTATTTTCTCCTCTACTGTGTGACCATGCCAAACATAGGATTTCAGAAGGTCATAATCATTTAAATTGTTCTATTTTTCTGTCTTCTTAATCTTGCAAAAATTTTATATTGTTCAAAAATAATAATGAAAGAGTGTATTAAAAATTGAGATGAAATTCTTATCTATCAAATGTCAGTATCCTCGAATTTAACAGCCTTTCATTTATAGAGTTTAAATAAATTAGGACTCAGATTTGAATGTTCTGCAATAAATTGTGCTCTTAATGGCAACAGCAAATAAACATCCCTTAGTGTTTTGAATACCAAAGTGATTTACCTGCACATGTTTTGGAGTTTAGACTCAGTAAAGTTCAGGGGCATCCATGTATGAAATAGCTTGAGAGGAAATTCCCATCATTTTCTTCATTTGATTTAGTTTGGGAAAAGGACATGAGTTCAGAAAAATAGATCATCGTCTTTAGTAATTTGGGTTCAGATATAGACGTTAAATATTGTACATAGACTAGTGAATGTGTATATAATTTTCTCAAAGCTTATAAAAGGAGTTGGCATTATAAAATACATTAGTTTCTGTTGACTATCTCATTTGCATTTTTATATGTTTTATTCTGTAGACTTGCTTATGGGAAGCGTTGTTAAAGATGTCAAATGTAAAAAAAATGAAAGCAAAATGTTTTAAAAAATGAGCAATTATATATTTAGGCATTTTATAAAAACTATAAAAAATAGGGCATCAATTACTGAGAGCGATGCAGTTAATTAAAGTGTCCTAGTAGAAAGAAAATTTAAATCTAAGGGTAATAGTACACATTTTGGTGCACTAATTATTTCTTTTTTACTCTATTTTTACCAAGTAAAACATGTGCCTAGTTAAAGTAAGTATGTTCAGAGATTTGTGATGCTGGGTGGCGTACTCCTACGCACCCTTCCCTCCCCCCTCCCACCCCCAACTTTCAGGGAAGATCCTCCGTCCCAGAGGTCACTTTCAACTCTGACCTTCCAGTTCAATCCCAGTGCTGAGCGTCCTTGGGCTTAGGGAGGAAGAATAGGATGGAATTCCATTGGTCTGTTCTCCCTTCCTTTTCTTTTTCTTTTTTCTTTTTCATTTTTTTTTTTAGGGAGAGTGGAAGAGAGAGGGAAAGACAGAGAGAAACATTGATGTGAAACAAACACATCGATTGGTTGCCTCTTGCACACGCCCTGACCAGGGCCCTGGCCGGGGAGGAGACTGCAACCGAGGTATGTGCCCTTGACCGGAATCGAACCTGGGACCCTTTGGTCTGCAGGCCAACGCTCTGTCCACTGAGCCACACCGGCCAGGGCATGTTCTCCCTTCCTTTTTAAGTCTCATCTGGCGGGACATTGATCATGATTTGGGGTCACTGCTGTTTCCTGGTATTCCTGCAGATGCCTTTTTGTAGATGTTTATTATCCTCCAAGTTCGGGGCGGGGCAGGTGTGGTAGGGGGGGACATTTCTGAGGATAAGGCAGGAAATTAATTGTTCGGCCAGCCTAAAACTAAAAGCTTTCCCAACGAATGGTTTTAAAATATGGATCTATACATCTTTCACAGAAGACGGTTTTGAAATAAGAGTGATGTTTCTAGACACAGAACACCCAGGACATTTTATTCACTCTCAAGTTGATGTGAATGTGGGAGGGGGTGGATGTAACACAGCAGGCCAGGATCCTGCCCCCAGGAGGCTGACCATCCAGTGAGGGGGCTCACACTGGGAGGGAGTCACTGATGCAGAACAGACGCTGGACCAGGGCTGGGAGGAGCGTGATTGTGCACCGATGCTCAGTGCGGGGAGCTGGCATTTGCATCCGAAGACGAAGGCTTTCCGGGAGGAGGTAGCCTGTTTATGTGTGACAATGTTTGGGGAGGATTTGCACCTCGTAAGAGCTTAACAACTTTTTTTAAAAGATTTTTTAAATTGATTTTTAGAAAGAGAGGAAGGGAGAGGGAGATGGAGAGAAACATCCATGTGAGAGTGAAATGTTGACTGATCGGTTGCCTCCCACACCCACCCTGACCCAAGGAATCAAATCAGCACCTCTCAGGTGAATGGGATGATGCCCAACCAGCTGAGCCACACTGGCCAGGGCAAGAGCTTGCTAATGTTTTGCCGAATGTAATTCATGCCGATCAGCCTAGGTGGTTGGACAGTTTTTCTTTCCCTTTCTGTTCATGGCAAATGTTCTTTTGTTCAATGCAGTGTATCAGCCGTAGTCAGTCTCACTTATTCTTGTCTCCGTTTCCCTGAGAGGAATTAACAAAAACCTTTCTGTGGCGACAAGGCACCAGTCAATGACAGTCACTGATCTATCCTATGAATAAAAAAAGAAAATCCTCCCCGTGAGAATTTCATCCTGTTAATGAGGCATGTATATTACTAGGAATTACAAATATCGGGTAATAAAGCTTCAAGTTCACACATTCCCAGATGTTATTTTGGGGCCACTGGAGTAGCAATTTTTTTTTTTTTCCAAAAACGTCAGCGGTAATTAGAAATCTTTCATAATTTCTTTCAGAAACAGCGTTTGATTTTAATTCTTTCACTTAAAAAAAAACTTGTAGGCAAACACTGTGTCAGAACTATTGACATTTTTATAGCTTGACAAAAATTAAGCATAATTAAAATGAAATATTTGTTGCATAAATTAAGCTGCAATTAATATGTTTTCTGCCTCTGCTTGAAGGATAAGATTAAAACGGTGTTGTTAGCAGATTCCCTGCCGCGAGACTAATTTCTTGATTTTTATACCAAACATCATCATACATGTTTTCACAGTGAAAGAATAAACCAACAAGTAGAAAACAATGTTTGATGAAAATGATAGGCTACAGAAGGAGACACACTGACTTCTATGAAGGCAAGGCAATATGACTGTTTATTTTAAGGTTTAATGACTACTCGATTCCCAGGGTAAGATTTGCACTTTCAAAGCCATTAAAATAAGTAGAAAATTGCCCTTCGTTTTAGTTAGCTATTCCTTTAAAAAAAAAAAAAAAGTTCTTCCTGACTTTAGAGAGAGATGAAGGAAGAGGGAGAGAGAGAGAAACATTGATGAGAGAGAAACAACGATTGGCTGCCTTCTGCACTCCCCCTACTGGGGATCAAACTCGAAACCCAGGCATGTGCCCTGAGCAGGAATTGAACCAGTGACCTCCTGGTGCATGAAACAATGCGCAATCAACTGAGCCACACTGGCCGGGCCACCTATGCCTTTTAAATGACCCGGTGTATTGTTTCAAGGTGTTTGCTTCTTCGGGAGGTAATTAGAAAGTGAACAAGACATGGTATGCCAGGGCCTCCCCTCCAGCTCATCAAGAAGTTATCAAAAATCCCACCCCCCAAATCTCAGATGTAGACAATGTCAGGAAAAGTGGAGGGAAGATGTAGTCTCTCAGTGCTTCTCTGGGAGGGGGATCACTTTCTCACGTGATCCCCCAACCTTGACAAAAGTTAGTCATTGTCTTAAAAAGAAAAATCCCCCAGCTGCCACTTACCCAGGCAGTGCATTCGTTCTAACGTGAATTTTTTTCAAGCTAATTGGTTGCCTCCCGCACACATCCTGACCTGGGCCAGGGATTGACTCTGCAACCCAGGTACGTGACCTTGACCAGGAATCGAACCAGCGACCCTTCAGTGAGCAGGCCGATGCTCTAACCACTAAGCAGCACTGGCCGGGGTGGACATTTCCATCTTCTAGATGACGAAACAGAGGGAGTTAGGAAGTACTTCCCTTAGGAAGCTTCTGTTTTCTGGAACAGTATCATTTCTTCCTTGTTCAGTAGAATTCACTAGAAAGAATCAAAGCCTGTTTGGGAAGGTTATTAATTACTGATTTGATTTTTTAAAAAGATATGGGCCTATTCGCCGAAACCGGTTTGGCTCGGTGGATAGAGCGTCGGCCTGCGGACTCAAGGGTCCCGGGTTCGATTCCGGTCAAGGGCATGTACCTTGGTTGCGGGCACATCCCCAGTGGGGGGTGTGCAAGAGGCAGCTGATCGATGTTTCTAATTCTCTATCCCTCTCTCTTCCTCTCTGTAAAAAATCAGTAAAATATATTTAAAAAGATATAGGCCTATTCAGATTATGTGTTTCTCCTTGTGTGAGTTTTGGGGGGCTGTCTTTTAAGTGGCTGGTCCAGTTCACCTTAGTTATCAGATGTGCGGTCCACTGTTCCTTCTTTACTTAGCCTTTTAGTTCAAGTGCAGGGCACTGGTAGCAACCACCCATCTCTCTTAGTAACTGTGACTAATTTGTGACTTCTCTCTTTTTTCTCACTTAGCCTGGCTAGGTGTTTATCGATTTTACGGATCTTTTCAAAGAACCAGCTTTTGGTTTTGTTGATTTTCGCTCGTCTCTGTTTCAATTTCGTGATTTTTGCTCTGATTGGGTTATGGCTTTCTTTTCCTGCTCACTGTTTCCTAGTTTTCTAAAGTGGAAGCTTAGATCATTGACTTTAGGTCTTCCTTCTTTTCTACTAGATGCATTCGATGCTTTTAAAGCATACACAGTTTGAATATATTTCTATCCAAAGTAAATGTAAAAAATAAAAGTTGAAATGTACATTTATTTAATCATGTTTTTATTGAATTCATTGGGGTGACATTGGTTAATAAAATGATGCAGGTTTCAGGTATATAATTCTGTAATGCATCATCTGTATATTGTATTGTGTTCACCACCCACATCCAGTCTCCTTCCATCACCATTTATTCCCCCTTTACCTTCTCTTACCTCCCCCACCCCTTTCCTCTGGCAGTTATCATACTGTTGTCTGTATCCATAAAATGTACATTTTTAAAATGAGTTATTTTACATATTAAAATAAACACTAAATATAATTAATAAATATAAAAAGGTTAAACTAAGATCATTTAAATAAAACTAATCATTTCATTTCCTTTTTTGAAAATTAGTCATTGTTATATATATTTAAAACCAATGATAATAATAATAATAATAATAATAATAATAATAATACAAAGTCAGTAAGAGCTCTGTGGTAATCTTTGCTCTTTTTTATTCTAGGATTTCCAAACTGTATTACCATCGTTCCATCTCTTCTCCCAGTACGGAAAGTCATATTCAAAAGCTGGACAGATTTTATAAAGGTATGCATTTTTGGCCAAGTATTTTAAGTAACTTAACCATCAAGCATTTAAAAAGCCATGCTACCATAATATTAATGCATAACAAAACCAGACACGTTTTAATTCTAGTGTAATGGGGTTTTAACATTAAAAAAATCATTGGTTTCGTTTTTCAAATCTCCAAAATGGACTAAAAACACGTTAAGAAATAGAACTTACAAAAATCAGAAGTACATTTTACTTTATGTTAATTAATACAATAAATAATAGTTTTACACTATCCAGTGATAACACATTGATGGTGTAACAAAACTAAAACAGTTTCTCAATACTGTATTGATACAGGTAGTTTAATAGACTTCATTCAATATGTGTGCTACTTGAGCCACTAGGTGTCTTTATGGAATTCCAAGTAAATAGTATCTGGGGTCTCTGATTATCCCTGTTTACAGTACAGAGAAGAACAAAGACCTACATAAAATTCAAGATCACAGAAATAGCTCTCACTGGGTCCTGCATTCACTGGCTAAGGTGTTTAAAAATAGAGGCGTGAGTACAATCAAAGCGAGACTTATAGGAAGTAATCTGGCATTTTCAGCCAAATTAAAGGAGGTATTGGATGAGGACAGCACAGATCACCACAGTTGAAGGAGAAGAGGGAAGAGGCAGGAATGAGAAATCATGCGAGTTGGAATTCCCCAGGTGCCCTCCCACCCCCAGGGCCACGGGAGAGCTCTGGTCCGCTGGGGAAGGCAGAGTAGATCGAGCAACTTATTTCCTTACATTCAGCGTCAGTGTCGCCTGTCCCCACTTAGAACTCGGGATGCTTCAATGTGGAAGTCAGTGTGTTCAACACAAGTACCACTACCTACCTTTTAATGACTTCAAAGGAAAAATGCGAAGGGAAATAAGACATATTCATCTATAATGCCCGGTGGAATTGCGGTTCCAAAGGTTTATAAAGTATCACTACCCGTTCAAACAATTGTCTGGTATTTCTAACTCACAGTATAAAGCAGTCTAAGTAAAATCTATCCTATCTGTGTGTGACTTAGCTTTTAATTCAAGGGTATATTCTGTTTGTAGTGGTGAAAGTTTGAAAACAAATTGAACACTGGATAATATATGCTAAGTTAAATGATGAGACATAGATCCTTACCTGATAATTTGGAAGAAAAAAAAAGCCTTAATATTTGCACTTTCTAAGCCATTAAAATAAGTAGAAAATTGCCCTTCATTTTAGTTAGCTATTCCTTAAAAAAAAAGTTCTTACGCTTTTATGAAAAATACATTTGCAAGTACTGCTGTGTTGCATATATTTGTATACATTTGTACATTGCAAAAATGTTAATGGTACTTATCTCTGGGTAAGATTGGTATCTAAGATTGTAGATACCTTTTTGGGGAGATGTGTCTTTGTACCCTAATTTTTTGAAAATGTATCTAATCAGACAAAAGCCACGTGTTAAGACAAAATACTCCAGTTAGGAATTCCTTGCTCTTCCCTACCAATTACAAAAACAGCTTGACTTTATTCAATCATGATAATGTAGAGAAAATTATCTTTTTTTTTTCTGAAGACAAAATAACTACTTGCTACATTATTTATAAGAAAGAAGGACAATGAACAAATGTTCCGCGTTACTTTTAATTACAACGAGTAAATACAAATATGTGACAATTTTTAAAAAAATGCTTGGTAAGTCTGCTCTTGGATTTTCAACTATTCTGCGAATTGGAAATATTATCAAAATGTCACCTCCTCCTCTCGGAATGGAAATGAATGTCTCGTGTTTAATTTTGGTAAGTGGAGGGGAGCTGCCCCAGCTAGACTCTCCCCTTAAGATTGCATTTCACCAAATCTGACAAAGTGCTTCTGCTCTGTGCAGAGAAGGCCAAGATGGAGACACTTGCCCCAAAGTGTTGACTGAAGATGCCGGGGGAATTTTTAGAGCTATCTACTTGATTGCTTTGGCTTCAAGGTAGTCCATCACTGGACGATAACTCACCCGACGTTGCCTCTCCCACCCATCCTGCGCTTGCCCATCAGTCCGATTAGAAACGGTGACGCCTTTATCAGATTAATCTCTCTTCCCTTCAGTGTGTCTGCGTTTAGGATAAACAGAGCCTACACCAACCCACTTCAGTTAATCCACTAAGATTTCAGCCACCGAAACTGCTCAGAATGAATTGGATTTTAAACACACACATAGAGGGCGTTCCCCCCAAAAATGTATGCACACTTGGAATAATGAAAAAGGCAGTGCTTATTAAAATACTTTTCATTTTCAAAATGTAATAGAATCTTCAGTCATAGTATGTATACATTTTGGGGGGGGCACCGTATATTTTATTTTTTTTTTTATTTTTATTTTTTTAAATATATTTTATTGATTTTTTACAGAGAGGAAGGGAGAGGAATAGAGAGCTAGAAACATCGATGAGAGAGAAACATCGACCAGCTGCCTCCTGCACACCCCGCTACCGGGGATGTGCCTGCAACCAATGTACATGCCCTTGACCGGAATCGAACCTGGGACCCTTCAGTCCACAGACCGACGCTCTATCCACTGAGCCAAACCGGTTTCGGGGGCACCGTATATTTTAAAATGTACTCTCTGACTAGGATAATTTTACTCCTTTTAAATTGTTTTAAATTTTTCTTTATAAACTGCTCAGTTTGGTAATGGTGGGTAGTTTCCCAGCCCTCCGCCGGGTCTGAATCAGAAAGGACTGCCTCCTTCCGTCCATCCGACTGCTTTGCCTTCCTCAGCTCCATTCATCTTTCGGGGCTGAGTGTAGAAAGTCAGCAGGCGGGTGGGGAGGAGACAATTGGCCAGTGGGCATTGTATTGTGTGCATTGAGTCTTCTCGAGTTGTGTGCATCTCAACTGTCTCAAGTTCTTTTCCGCAATGTGCTTCAGTCCAGGTCCTCTTTCTGCTGAAAGACTTGTTTCCATTTGGAGGCCCGATGAGATGAGTTTTGATGAAATTACCTGTTGTGCATGGAAACCCGTGTCCTGTCTTCCTTCCTCATAGGGATTTGGCATCTGAATGACTGGAATGGCTGGGGAAAAGGAAAGTGAAAAATGAGTCTGGTTAGCACCTGCGTTGGGACAGGGGTGACATTTGTCTTTTTTTTTTTAAGAGGAAATACGGTCTTAGCAGCTGTGTAAGGAGAGAAATAAGCGATATACACTGAGTGGCCAGATTATTATGATCTCTGGACACATAATAATCTGGCCACTCAGTGTGTGTAGTGTGTGTGTGTGTGTGTGTGTGTATTAGAGGCCCGTTGCATGAATTCATGCATGGGTGGGGTCTGGCCAGCCTAGCCAGGGGGAGGGGACATGGGCAGTTGGCTGGCCAGCCTGCTGGTCGAACTCCTAGTCGAGGGAACAATTTGTATATTAGCCTTTTATTCTATAGGATATACACTGAGTGGCCAGATTATTATGCATTATGATCTCTGAATGCATAATGATCTGGCCACTCAGTGTATGTGCTCGTCGGGGGTTCAATCTCTCATTCAACAAGAAAACCTGTTAAACCTTGGCATCCAGTCTGGCACTGTGTGAATGTGTAACCCTTTTCAATTTCATCAGAGTGAATTTCCAAAAATAAGACAAAACAAAAATCAAGACATCTTTAGTATCTTCCTCTTGGTAAAGGCGTTCTCTGGATAAAGGCGTTGTAACCGCCCCCAGGCGTGCAGGAGGGCATTCGCCCTGTTTCTCCATGGCTGGGGCAGGTTGGCCCAGCGCCTTGTGCGTCTGCGCTCGCTCACCTTTGTTTATCAGGATCTGCAGGTGCAGACAGAGGTCAGAGGTCAGAGGTCAGGGTGGATGCAGCAAGGCTAGCAATGGGGCAGCTCAGGGTGCGGCCCCAGACCTCCCGCCGAGCGGACTCTGAGTGAGGAGGGTTTGAGTAGAGAATCTGAGAACTGTGTTACTGACTTCTTTCCCTTTTCTCACCTCACCTCGGTGTTTTGTTTTTAGAAAATATCTCCTCTCACTTTACTGTTTTGTTTTTAGACAATAAAAGAAGACAAAATGTAAACATGAGGTTCAGGTGTGAAGTGATTGTGGAGTCGAAGACGCCACTGCCTGGCTGAGGCACCTGGACACAGTGTGTCAGCCTTTGAAGTCTCTCTCTCTCTCTCTCTCTCTCTCTCTCTCTCTCTCTCTCTCCTCCCCCTCTTCCCTCCCTCCTTCTCATTTGTTCAAAGAAGAAATGGGAACCCTCTAGGTCATTCAAAAACTCCCCAGTTCTAAAAGGAACATACACATGAGGATCCTACAGAAACCACAACATAAACCATGCTGCTTATGATTCAATAAACTATATTATTTTACAGATGACTAGTTTCATATAGTGTGTGAATAGTTGGATTTTTTTGCTTCTGAGAATATCTGTCACAGCCACAGCCCCTGGTGACCAAAAGTGCCATAAGAATGGTCCCCCGACGAGGCCATATTATAACCCCATCATCTTAGTCGAGAATCATTGATCAGCTGCCTCCTGCACACCCCCTACTGGGGATCCAGCCCACAACCCTTGACCGGAATCAAACCCAAAACCCTTCAGTCTGCAGGCCAACGCTCTATCCACTGAGCCACACCAACCGGGGTGTTGGACTCAGGTCCAGCGAGTGGTCAGCTCGGGATTAATTGTTGCGTCTGAATGACTCCCCTGGTGGTGGTGGGTCACAGTCCAGAGGCCACGCCTTTGGCAGGAAACCAGGAATATACCCACTCCAGCCTTTTAGTGAATAATTCCATCCTGTGGCTCAGATCGAGTGGTGATGGTCTCTTTCACTGTATTTTATAAGGCCCAGCAGAGGTAGCCCATTTCCTTGCACCATTGTTATGAAGGTGGAAAGTTAGTTTTTTTTTTTCATTGAAGGGAACGATTTCAATCTTGCCAGGCAGAGCAACAATCAACCACACAAAAAAACTTCAAGAAAGGAAACATGAAATCTCATTTTGGGGTGAAGAAACAAGTATTTCAAGGAGTATGTGATTGGGTCTAGGTAAATGCACCTGTGTATAATAAAAAATGTAGAGTATAATGAAAACATTTGAAATACTGCAACAAAAATTACACCTGGAAATGCTGTGTTCTCATATCCTTACTATCATCCTCTCTCCAGCCACTGGCTGATGAGACCAAACACATCCCTCCTTTTAAAGGAAAATAAATGGCCGAAACCGGTTTGGCTCAGTGGATAGAGCGTCGGCCTGCGGACTCAAAGGTCCCGGGTTCGATTCCAGTCAAGGGCATGTACCTTGGTTGCGGGCACATCCCCAGTAGGGGGTGTGCAAGAGGCAGCTGATCGATGTATCTCTCTCATCGATGTTTCTAACTCTCTATCCCTCTCTCTTCCTCTCTGTAAAAAAAATTTAAAAAAATCAAAAAATAAAAAAAATAAAATAAAAAGAAAAAGAAAATAAAGGAAAATAAATGGAGCCCAGCCGGTGTGTCTCAGTGGTTGAGTGTCCACCTCTGAACCAGAAGATCATGGTTCGATTCCCAGTCAGGGTACATGCCCGGGTTGTGGGATCAATCTCCAGTGTGGGGCATATAGGAGGCAGCTAGCTGATCAATGATTCTCTCTCATCATTGATGTTTCTCTCTCTCTCTCTCTCCCCCTTCTCCCTTCCTCTCTGAAATCAATAAAAATATATTAAGAAAAATAAGTGGAAATAAAGAGAGCAACTCAGCATCGAGAAGGGAAAGAAAGCGAGAATAACACGTTGGTAAAGGAAACTGCCGCCTGGCCAGTGCCTCCCGCCTTCATTACCATCCTTCCAAATAAATCTCCCCACTCCTCTGGAGCTGGCGAATAAAAAAAATCAGCCCACAAGATAGATGTGCGTGCTTCTCCTGATGAGCGTCCCCATCCATCCACGGCCGGCCCATGTGCCAGCGTGAAGACGGGCCGGAGGGAGAATTAAAGACTCGAGTAAGTCCACAGCTTAATCAAGGAGGCTTTTTTCTTCCGACCACACGGCTTTCATCTCTGTCGCGTGTGATTTTTCTCCCCATCTCCTTCACTCTGCGGCCAAGATGCTGATGGCTGATGGGACAGTAACTGATCACATGCCTAACCTTCCGGGGCAACCAATTGGTTTCAAATAGATGGCAGGCCGGCTTTTGATAAGTTTCATTTTGGCCAGGCCTGTTAGTTCAAGAATTACCCACATTCACACAGGAGAAACCCTGTGTGTGAATGCTAAGGTCTTATAAAATGACTAGAGGCCCGGTGCATGAATTCATGCACCACTGGGGTCCCTCGGCCTGGCCTGCGGGATCGGGCTGAAACCGGCTCTCCAACATCCCCAGAGGGGTCCCAGATTATGAGAGGGTGCAGACCAGGCCGAGGGATCCCACTGGTGCACGACCAGGGCCGAGGAGGGTTGTGGGAGGTTGGCCAGCTGGGGAGGGACTGAAGGAGGGCTCCAGGGTGTGTCCAGCCTGTCTCGCTCCATCCCAATCGGCTGGACCCCAGCAGCAAGCTAACCTACCAGTCAGAGCGTCTGCTCCCTGGTGGTCAGAGCACATCATAGCGAGCAGTTGAATTGCCTTAGCATATCATTAGCATATTACGCTTTGATTGGTTGAACGGCCGACCTTTCAACCGGACACTTAGCATATTAGGCTTTTATTATATAGGATGTCCATTTTCAATGTTTTTAATTTTTATCTTTGTTGGATGGACTGGGGTGACATAGGTTAACAAAATCACACAGGTTTCAGGTGCACAGTTCTACAACCCATCCTCCGTACACTGTATTGTGTGTTCACCACCTCAAGTCTCCGTCCATCACCATTTTAATGTGTTTTTTTAATTTCAAATTAAGAGTCTCTTTCAATGGGCAATCCCAGGGTGTGGACATGGCCTCTGGGATGAAATTTCAGTGGAAATGCTAAACATATTTATCTCAAGCATCTGGATGTTTTTCTTCATTTTTATCTCAGTACAAATAACCCTACTCTAGAAGGTAATGGTTTTTCTTGCTTGAGGTTGGATGGCATGTCATAAGATCCCTAAGAAATCATTTTTTCTGACTTCCCACACCTGCTGTGATCTGTCCTAAGATATCCATACCCCCTGCTTGGGCACGTCTAAGTCTTGGGGGTGAGTCTCTCTCTCAAGAGAGTATGTTCCATTTTGGACTTTTCTAATTAGTTACAAGTTCTTCATTCTATGGGCTTTAGATTTCACTTCCTGCTACTAATTTGCTGCTTTCGTATAAGTTGATACCCTTTTTCATATGACTGTTCTGCAAGCCTTTGCCTAAGATGTCATGGCTCACCTGAGGTTTCTTTTCTCTGTGGTAAATGGCCTTGGGTTCCAGACCTCCATCACCTCTTGTTTCTACCACTCTCCCCCCATGGCAGACCTTGCTTGTCACAGTCCCCACTTCTACTGACCTGAGCTCAGAACCCCTCTCCCCATGGCTCTCCTCGCAGCTACTAGTCCATGTGAAACCCATGTACCACCCTTGGGATTTTGGTTTCCATATGAGCAAGCTCAGTGCAGGTGAAGATGAGGAATAGATTTAAGCTCTTTAACAATTTGAACATGCTTCGGTTGGGGTATTGGTCCAAGGTTGATGTCAGTGTTTCGTCTACTTCAAATTAAATCAAGGAATTCTATAGGATGCCAACTCTGACCTTGATAATGCATATTTCATTCAAAAGAACTGTTTCTGAGCAGATCTTTGGAACCAAAATACTCTTATTTGGCAAGATTCTCAGCGCTAGATTGTTAAGAGAATAGGCAATAAAAGTGAATGATTGAATGCTATCCGTAAATATTATGTCAGAACGGTGATCTGGCTTAGTTTCCGAAATGATTAAGTAGTGTTTTATTCAAGTTCATATATTTCAGGACTTATGTCAGACACCTGGAATCTAGAATGGCCTTGTAAGACAGCAATACTAATACATCCCTCTAGTTCATGGCAGGTTTCATTTAGGAATGCTATTTCCTTGTTAAAAGACTTACAGAAGATTTTAGAAGAAAATATGGTTAGAAGCTCAGTTTCCTTTTACACCCTCGGCATCTTCTGCCGAGAGATCCGCAGAAATGCTCTATCTTGGTTACATGAGACCATGAGCATGCCCTGCCCAACTTCAGAGAGGCCTCCCAGAGTACATACTTCTCCATCTGTCAACACGAGGAAACCGCTGACACTTATGAATGAATAACCATCAATACAATTTTGTGGCTCTTTGCATGCAAGTTTTTGTAAAGAAGTTAGGCATGCAAATACAGTGCCCATCTGAGGTCAATAAGTAGTAAACTTGTTGGGTCTGATTATTTTTTAGTAGTTAAGCTGCTTTCAAACAATAACAGAGCCCTTAATTTCTCTCCACTTGACCTATATATTCTACATACACTGGCTGCACAGACTAAATACCAAATATCTCTGCTTGTGGCTGGAATTCAGTGTAATAACAGTTTGCTTAGAATCACAACCCAGATGCCTTTGTTTAATAAGAATAGAAAAACTGTTATTTAAATGAATCTTTTGGTGAAAAAATATATATTTTAAGATGAATACTAGGAAGATGGTTGGGTGGATAAAAGAAGGCCTTGGTGGCAAAATGGGTAAGACCCCCCCGATGAAGAGTCCTGTTGACCTAGAGAAGTTGGGTACCATGTAAACCTTGGAAAAGGGCCTGGTATTGGAGGGACGATGACTGAGATATATTTACTTTGAAGGGACTGTATAATAGTTAAGTAAACATGTCTTAAGAAGCTGCAGTTCTGGTAAAAAAGTCAGGACCAAAACAATAAATTTAGGCATGAATCAGATGTAGATTCTATCTGAGTCAATGACAAGATTAGTTCACTGAAGTGTTAAAAGTGAACAGAGAGCCTAGGAATTCCGCACAGGAAAAGAGAATGCAAAGGAACAGGAGGTGGAGGAAGAACAGAAATATTTTTTAACTGTCACAGCAGCCTAAGGAAGAGAGAGTTCAAAGAGGCAGTGGCCGTCAGCTCCGAATGCTGCCTAGGAGGGGATGTGAAATGGTTAGAACAGTTCAGTTAAACAGAGGGAGTGTCCTTGTCACTATTTCTTCCAATTGCCCCAGGTTTCAGTTGCTAACAAATATTCTCACTGAGTGTTGTAATGTGCAGTCCTTCATGGTCACTCCCACCAGGTCTCCATCAGTCAGACGTGAACTTAGAAGTACTTCTGTGGAATAAATGTGGCGGGTTGCATCTTGTCTCTCTCCTGGTGGCATCTTTCAGCTACTTAGCTAAGGGATAGGACGGACTTCCGGTTATGGAATGAAGTCTATTCCTATGTAACACTAACTTGACTGGATAGCTGTCAAGTTCAGGACTTTTGGGTCATTGATATACCACCATCAACGGAGCTAATTCGTCTAGACATTTGGTCCAAGTCGCATTGTATATTGTCGGATTGACAACACTTGAGTAGAGAAAGAGGTTATTTCATTTGCCTAAATACATGTGTAGGCGGAAAGAGTATAGTTTCTTTTACCAGTTGATTGCCACCAAAGAGGAAGAATGAAAAGGCAAACATGTGAGGCATGGTTTCTTTCAAGTGACCAGATGAACCTCTTGTCCATTGGTTATGATCCGTCTTGTGGAAATCATGCTCACGTATGAAATAAAAGGCCCAACAAACTCTTCACTCTTTTTTTTTAAAATATATTTTCATTGATTTTGGAGAGGAAAGGAGAGGGAGAGAGAGAGAGAAACATCAATGATGAGAGACCATCATTGATCAGCTGCCTCCTGCACACCCCTTATTAGGGATCGAGCCCACAACCTGGGCATGTGCCCTTGACCAGAATTGAACCCGGGACCCTTCAGTCCATAGGCCAACACTCTATGCACTGAGTCAAACTGGCTAGGGCAAACTCTTCCCTCTTCTGTTCACCTTCTTGAGTCTCGCAGTTGACTTTCTGCTTGTCATGCAGAGATCAACTAACTTCTCAGAAACAGATGGTGTTCCCTTTGCCATCAACGTATCCTTCTGTAGTTCTGCAGTTGGCAAGGCCAGATGGATGAACATCCTGAAATTAAACTTTTCACCAAGTTCTCATAAGTAAACAGACGTTTTATTAATATGGACTTCTGGACATGGAACAATGCGCAGGGATGACTGACGAGAGAATCTAATTAAAGGCAACAGTGTGGAAGCACCGGAGCCCAGGGTTTCTTCTGAAAACAAGCAACATCTTTATATCTTATGCCCTTTGAGGAACAAAAAATGAACCAAGAATGTGTTGTATTTTCTCTTTAAGTATGTTTTTATTGATTTTTAGAGAGAGAGAAAGGGAGAGGGGCAGACAGACAAAAACATCCATGAGAGAGACATTGATTGGCTGCCTCCTGCACACCCCCAGCTGGGGACCGAGCCCGAAACCAGGCATGTGCCCCGACCAGTAACCTCTTGGTGCATGGGCTGATGCTCAACCACTGAGCCACACCGGCTGGGCAAGTGGTTAAATTGAGACACCTGTGTTTCACCCTATCCTTGGCTCAAAAGAAGCCCAGGATGACCTTGCTATGGAGGCAGAAGGCAGACCAGGGCACTGAAAGTTCTCCTAGAGTCTGTCTAGATGAGAGTGGTTGGCCGAGCGGAGAAAAGGGAATGAGGTCACTTTCCCAAAGCGTTATGTGTCCCTGATATAATGCTCTCCAAAGAGACTTGGACAGTGAAGTCATTCTGGCTTTGGCTTTACATTTAGTGAACGCTCCGGATTTGAAGGAGCTCTCTGAATACAGCTTTATAGTAATATATCAATAAAGCAGACCTATCACTGAGAGTAACATTTTTAATAGCAGGCTTGGAGGGGGGGGGGGAATGATGACAGGTCTGCTTTATTTCACAGGAAAAATAAAATAAAAGCAATTATGCAAACCCTAATTCCTCTGACATAAATTACTTTGCCATGACTCATAGAAACCAGGATATATATTTCAGGGTCCAATCAGGAGACAAAACCACACAGTAATTTGAACAGAGAGAGTTTAATATAAAGAATTAGGGACGATAGCCCAGTCAGTGAGGCTCAGTGGATTTAGCATTGTCTCAATCAGGGCACATGCCCAGCTTGCAGGCTCCATCCCCAGTAGGGGGTGTGCAGGAGGCAGCCAATCAGTGTTTCTCTCTCATCAATGTTTCTATCTATCACCCTCTTCCTTCCTCTCTCTCTCTCAAACCAATTTTTGAAAACATTTTTAAAAATTAGGGGCTCTAACCTAAGATTTGAGTGCCAAAGGATTGGCCAGTAAGACATAGAGAGACCTATAAGGCATGTAGGAGTAGCAGACAGAAGGAGTAGCTGCTAGCTCGGGCTGGCACACAGCATCCAAGGAAGGGCTCCTGTGTGCTAGGACTGATGGAGGGCCTGGCTCTGGCTCCCTGGGTGACCAGTCACTGTTGCGCTGCACCAGCGGAACCGACTGTAAGTCTACTCTCTGCGTTGCTGGGAAAGTTCTTCCCGGGAGGTGCCTCCCTGTAGCCACTCTGCTACAATGTTCGACAACACACGTGTGCGCCAGCCAGCCAGGAAAGCTTGGTGTCCAGAGTTTTTCTTGGGAGTCAGTTACACAGACATGACCGAGCCCCAATGCAAGTGACCTTGGTCTCTAGCGCCCCTAGAGGCCAACCCGATCCAGCAGGGCCCAAAGTCCCCACCCGGATCCCATTATTAGCAAAGACTCTTTTGTGGCCCAAAGCCCCCAGGTGCACAAGGACAGTCTTAACCTGAAAGGACATTCCAAGGGCTTATGGGCTACCTCTCAGGGTCTGGCAAGACCCCAAACTTTCTTTGAGATGTTCCGAGTGTGGGCAACCCTGAATTGGTCTTTTACGGCTCATCATTTGATCTCTGTCTTTGCCAAGTTGCCTTCATCTGTAGACTAAGATAACGCCTAGCTCTAAGACGCTAGGACACGGATGTAAATGTTTAATGAAGCAACACAGAAATAAGAACCATTCTGACTCAGCAAATGGTTTAAGAAACACCAGCGTGCAAGGCAGGGACGCCTCTTTGTATGTTTCTTACAATGAGGCCACCGTTCTCTCTATCATTGCATTCAGCTTATAAACACGAGTGGCAGCTCTTTCCCATCCTCAGCCCACACACCCCCTCCGGCCCTTCCACCCTGCAAAGAATTCCCATCCAAATCTCTGGAAAATGAGTACCTCTCAGGAGACTTGAAGATTAGTCCATGCTAATTGCAGCCAGATCAATAGTGTTTAGCAGCTGTTTAAAATAAGAAAGACACCCCCCCCCCCAAAAAAAAAAAAAAAAAAAGGAGATGGGTTTCTCTTGCTGCAAGAAGAATTTAGATTCAATGTAAGGACTGGGTCATATTTTTTTTTTTTTAAATTTCTTTATTGATTAAGGTATCACATATTTGTCCTCATCCCCCCATTCCCATCCCACCCCTCTCCCCACGCATGCCCCAATCCCCTGTTGAACTTAACCGTTGGATAGGCTTATATGCATGCATACAGGTCCTTTGGTTGAACTCTCCCCCTCCCCCCACCCTCCCCCTACCCTCCCCTATCCTCCCTCTGAGGCCCGATAGTCCGATCGATGCCTCCTTGCTTCTGGTTCTGTTCTTGTTCCTCAGTCTATGTTGTTCATCATTTCCCCTAGATGAGCGAGATCATATGTCACTAGATATATACTAATAAGCACTGAATGTGAGACGAGCAATAATAGTTATGCTGACAGGCAAATGAATCAGTCTGTAGCGAGCTTCCCCCTGGACCAACAGTTCTTTTGAGACTCAATTTCAATGTCCAGTAGTTCCTTATGTGTACATGTCAGCACTGACCCCCCAGCTCTGGATGGTGGACAAATGGCGGTAACGGAGGTCCGACTCCCTCCGGTTTGGTCTCGGCCGAACCCAGGGGCACGGCGTCACCCGGACTAAGGGGCACGTGGCCTCACCCATACCCAAGGGGCGCGTGGTCTCACCCGGGCCTGGGACCCAGCCTCACCCGGATGGATCCAGGGGCACACGGCCTCACCCGGACCCAGGCTCTGGCTTCACCCGGACCCAGGGACACTTGGCCTCTCCCAGACCCAGGGCCACTTGGGCTCACCCGGGCCTAGGTGCACGAGGCCTCATCTGGATCCAGGGACACATGGTCGCACCCGGACCCAGGGACGCTTGGCCTCTCCCAGACCCAGGGCCACTTGGGCTCACCCGGACCTAGGTGCACGAGGCCTCATCTGGATCCAGGGACACATGGTCGCATCCGGACCCAGGGACGCTTGGCCTCTCCCAGACCCAGGGCCACTTGGGCTCACCCGGGCCTAGGTGCACGAGGCCTCACCCGGATCCAGGGACACATGGTCTCACCCGGACCCAGGGACGCTTGGCCTCTCCCAGACCCAGGGCCACTTGGGCTCACCCGGGCCTAGGTGCACGGGCCTCATCGGGATCCAGGGACACATGGTCGCACCCGGACCCAGGGACGCTTGGCCTCTCCCAGACCCAGGGCCACTTGGGCTCACCCGGGCCTAGGTGCACGAGGCCTCATCTGGATCCAGGGACACATGGTCGCACCTGGACCCAGGGACGCTTGGCCTCTCCCAGACCCAGGGCCACTTGGGCTCACCCGGACCTAGGTGCACGAGGCCTCATCTGGATCCAGGGACACATGGTCGCACCCGGACCCAGGGACGCTTGGCCTCTCCCAGACCCAGGGCCACTTGGGCTCACCCGGGCCTAGGTGCACGAGGCCTCACCCGGATCCAGGGACACATGGTCTCACCCGGACACAGGGACGCTTGGCCTCTCCCAGACCCAGGGCCACTTGGGCTCACCCGGACCTAGGTGCACGAGGCCTCATCTGGATCCAGGGACACATGGTCGCACCCGGACCCAGGGACGCTTGGCCTCTCCCAGACCCAGGGCCACTTGGGCTCACCCGGACCTAGGTGCACGAGGCCTCATCCGGATCCAGGGACACATGGTCGCACCCGGACCCAGGGACGCTTGGCCTCTCCCAGACCCAGGGCCACTTGGGCTCACCCGGGCCTAGGTGCACGAGGCCTCATCTGGATCCAGGGACACATGGTCTCACCCGGACCCAGGGACGCTTGGCCTCTCCCAGACCCAGGGCCACTTGGGCTCACCCGGGCCTAGGTGCACGAGGCCTCACCCGGATCCAGGGACACATGGTCTCACCCGGACACAGGGACGCTTGGCCTCTCCCAGACCCAGGGCCACTTGGGCTCACCCGGGCCTAGGTGCACGAGGCCTCACCCGGATCCAGGGACGCATGGTCTCACCCGGACACAGGGACGCTTGGCCTCTCCTAGACCCAGGGCCACTTGGGCTCACCCGGGCCTAGGTGCACGAGGCCTCACCCGGATCCAGGGACGCATGGTCTCACCCGGACCCAGGGACTCTTGGCCTCTCCCAGACCCAGGGCCACTTGGGCTCACCCGGGCCTAGGTGCACGAGGCCTCATCCGGATCCAGGGACGCATGGTCTCACCCGGACCCAGGGACGCTTGGCCTCTCCCAGACCCAGGGCCACTTGGGCTCACCCGGGCCTAGGTGCACGAGGCCTCACCCGGATCCAGGGACACATGGTCTCACCTGGACCCAGGGGCGCTTGGTCTTTTCCAGACCCAGGGGCACGTGGCCTCACCCGGGCCTAGGTGCTCGAGGCCTCACCCGGATCCAGGGACACATGGTCTCACCCGGAAGGACTGGGTCATATTAACACTTCCCCTGGGGCTGTCTCAGGTGACTCCACAGCAAAGGACACTAGATGTCAAGCTGGTGCTGGGGGCTGGGGGAGGGAGCCGGGAGTAGCGATAGTGGATGCCAGGTCTCTGCCTGGCCGCCTGTGAGCTCAGTGAGTGATGCTCAGCCCACCAGCCATTTCTCACAGCTCTGTATCCCGCAAAGCACACTGGGAAACACGAATAAAATGAGCGTTTTCTACTTGGGTGGAGTCACTTCGTGGCCTGGGATCTGTGAGCGAATGGCAATTTGCAAGTCTGCGTGAGCGGCCGGCTGAGCTGATCCCGGCAATGCTGCGCGGTGGGAATGAAGACTGGGTGGGTGTTTCTGATGCCGCATCTTCGGCTATGACGGCAATGGCCGTGTCCCAGGGGAGGTGGCTGGTGACCGACTTCCCACGCGAGCCTGTCTCATCATACTGAGCTCCGAAGGTCGGAGCCCGTGCTTCCGAGCCTTCCCGCCACCTCCTTCCTCGGCGGCCACACAGGTACTTGGTACATATTTCCTGATCGTGGTGAGAATAAATGAGACAAAAGTGGTTTCTGCTTGGCAGCCGCGTCCAGCAAGGTGCTGGAGGTCCCTAGGTGAGTTCCGTGTTCAAATCCAACCCCCGCCCGCCTGCTCCCAGATGTCCAGTTTGCAGTTGACATTCGAACAGCTCGGCAAGTGGGGATCTCGAGCAGTGGGCTTTCAAAGCAAAGATTAGGCACTGGGGTTGGTGGTGGGAGGGCGTTCCCTGCACAGGCAGTAAAAGGGGCGTGGGGGATACATTTGGGGACCAGCACAGCCCTGGGAGTGACACCTGTCCCCTTTGTGACGATGGATCCCAGGCCACTGATCTCCAGAAGGCAGACCGAAGCCAGTGCTGGCCGTGGGTCAGTGAGACAAGCGTTTGGGTGCTGACCCCTCTGTCCACGCACTGCATCTCCGCCTGCGGGATCCCACGGGGGTCGGGGAGAGAACACGTGTGCACCTGCTGGCATGGTGCTCTATATGTGTGCCTGCGGGCTGGGCTCTCCATCCTGGAATTCCTCTCTGGGCTCTGTGACAGCCTCGGGGGTGATGGGGCAGGTGTCCTGTTGGGGGTAAAGGGTGTGGCTTTTCTCTTCCTCGGGGGGAGGGGAGGAGAGAGGGGAGGGGAGGTCGCAGCCAGGACAATCCCGCCAAGTGGCCAGGAGCCTGACAATGCGCCCCACTTGTGGACATAGTTTCACTCGCATGGACTCCAAGGGAAGTTTCTTTCCCTGCGAACGAGAGCCGGCCTGTCACCTCCGCTCAGGCACCCCGCGCTCGCCGGCCTGTCCGTCACGCATATGGTGCCTGGCAGGGTGCTCCCCCATCCGCGGCCCTTTCCGGAGAACAGCTGCTCGCCCTGCTCGCCCGATGCCCCCCACCTCGGCATCACCTTTTCCCGGGTTTCTTGCTGAATCAACCAGTTAGCTGGGATGCTCCGTGGCTGCTTGAACTACGTCTTGTTAAAACATGGGCGGATGGGGACCGGGCGGAGGCCAGAAGTCACTCTGAGCAAACCAGGCCCCCCCACACAGCCCCGAGGTCCAACTCTCTCTCTCCCACTGCACGGAGTCAGAGGTTTTCGGGCCGGAGTGGTGAGTGTGACTTCTCAAGGACTTTGTAGGGAGTCTGAGCAACACGTTCGTTTCTTTATGACATTTCCCTCCAGGATCTTGCCACGACCGAAAAGCGAAACTGCACGATTTATTTTTTTTTAAAATTAGTAACTGACTCTGGGTTCAGGCCATCAATGATCTTTCCTGCAGCAGCTGCACCTCAGCTCACAGTGTCCCTGTGGCCTCCCAGCACCTGTGCCCAGAGAATCAATAGTCACACTCCAGTGTCCCCAGCCCCGTGTCTGGCTGCTGATAGAACAAGGGGTTTCTCGAACTTTCCCAAGGAAGGTTGCCACCGGGGTGCCCTGCACGTTGGCAAGCTCAGGTGGAGGGGGGCGCAGAGCCTTCCGGTCCTCCTTGGAAAATCTGTCTAGTGACCTGGCATTTTGCCATCGTTAGCATTGTTGTCTTGCCTTGATTCCAAATACTGATTTTCAGTTTCTAAGACTCATGAGGATGATGCAGAAGCTAAGTAGGAACTTCACATTAAGGAAAGCCACTCAACGCCTGCCTTCTCCAGCTCGTAAAACCCTCTCGGATGCTCTGCCATGGCCTTCCGAGGTTCTTGATTCTTCAGAACTGAGCTATGTCCACTAATCGATCGCCCCTCCTCCACCACTGATGTTCATTCCTCCACGGGAGGACTGTCCCGGTTGGTTGCCATAGGATGTGCTCCTAGGGGTGGCCAGGCGAGTCCACCAGCCAGTTCCTCCCACCAAATCCTGCAACTTGTCCCAGTGAAAACTCCCGCCCACCAACACAAACGAAACCCACTTTTCAGACACGACAGCCGCCTTCATGATCTGCAAATTGCTTTGATATCACACTTGACATCCTTAAGGGGATGGAGCGAAAAATACCTCCAACCCAGGCTCGCCCCTCTCCTTCCACGCTTGCTCCGGACCCAGCGAATTGTCTTAGGTTTGCGTGCGCGGCGTAATTAGTGCATATGGTCCAGCTGTGAAGAAGGAGCCGCGGACTCCTCACTTGTTATTAATGAGGCTCATTAAGATGCGAGGAGGAGCGCGGCGCCTAGGTAAACAATGCATTATGTCAAGAAGTCATTACTGCATCCAGCGAGTCATCCTGACGCCAGTCATTACGGGCGTTCCGTGCGGGGTTTTGTGAAGGCGCCGTGGGTGCCAATCAGCTCCTTGGACTGACATCAAGGACGGACCGCAGGCCGGGAAGGAGGCGGCGGGACCGCCTGGCAATTCTTTTCACTTCATTTCAAAACGCGTCTGGGGGAGGTCAGAGGCTGACAGCCCAGTGACAGCCTTCTCCAGCGGCCGGTGTCGCAGCGGGGGCACGTCAGGGAAATGTCCCCGGTCCCCCCCCCCCCCCGACTCCCGCCCATGCTCACGGTTCTCTCCCTGTGGCACAGGTGGGGAGCGACTGGCATCGTGGTGACAAACACCTGCCAAAGAGAAACGCACAGGATGCCGCTTAGGATCCTGGGGGCTGGCCAGGGAGGGGACACCCGGGCTCAGGGGGGGGCGTCTCTCCTGATGTGTCCCCAAGGCGGAGGGGAGAGAGAGCAGGCCACACCAGTCCAGAGGGACATTGCACGCTGGCCCCACAGCTGATGGTTTGGGGCACTTTTCCGAAGGGCCAATCTAGGTTAACTGTGACCTCTGACCCCTGGCAACATGCCTCCACAGCCAAGTAACTCCGGAGTTAGATGAGCGAACTTGGCCTTCCCGGTGCAAGGATGTGAGACCACAGGCTACGCGAGATCTGATGAATGAACCCTGGTCTTCCCTGCTCTAGCCCTTCTATACCCCAGCTTCGGGGTCCCACACTGTAGTCAGGATCCTTTAAGGTCTCAGGTATGAATAGTCCCCAGGTAAGCCCGGCCGGCGTGGCTCAGTGATTGAGTGTCAACCTGTGAACCAGGAGGTCACGGTTCGATTCCCGGTCAAGGGCACATGCCCGGGGTTGCGGGCTCGATCCCCAGTGTGGGGCATGCAGGAGGCAGCCGACCAATGATTCTCTCATCATGCATGTTTCTATCTCCTTCTCCCTTCCTCTCTGAAATCAATAAAAATATAGTAGAAAAAAATATTCCCCAGGTACCGTTTTCTCTCGGGGGTCTTTGCAGAGGCAGCCATTCCCATGCCAGCGGACTCCGGGAGCTCCGAAGGTGTCCCTGCCTTTAAAAGTCCACGCACGCATCGGTATAAATCACCACCGGGATGCAGGCTCCGGTCTAAACGGATCAAAAGAGGCTATTGACAGGTGCTGAAATGACTGTCTCCCCTTAACACCGGGTCAATTGGTAAGTGTCTGACCTGGACTTCTGACTGACATGAAGAGCTGTCAGGAAGAAATGGTCTTTTCCAGGGACGACAGGGAGGGGACAGAGGGAAGGGAAGCCCAGAGAAGGACCTCACTCCAGGCGGACACATCTGTGCCCCCCCCCCCCACCCCCCGCCCAGTGCACCCTGGCAACCGCATGTTTGACGGTTACCTTCCGCACTTGCGCTGGACGAAGGATGGGGGAGTCCAGGTGACCCTCGAGTTCCATGAGCGACACTCGGAAGAAATTAAAGTTCATCTCAATAAAATAGACCATTATCACTGATACTATTCTTGATCTCAATGTCAAAAGGACTGAAAGGAAAACATCACCTTTAAAGCAAAAATGTCCCCCGTGCGGGTATAGCAGTGGGAACATTCGCAGCCTTGGACAGAAGTGTGCGTGGGAACGTGAGACGGGGCCAGAAGCACCGAATCTGTGCTCTGCCTAGTTTAGCGTTTGGGCAAATGAATGACCTCTCCAAGGGGGAACGTTGTTCTGTGTAGCCTACTTTTGCGAGATCATTTATTCTTATTTTAATCCAACTGATATCGGCAGAGTTAGTTCATTCAGGTGTTCAGAAGCTGTGATTGTATAGCTCAGCTTTTCACTTTTTAAAAAATATTTTACCGATTGATTTTAGAGAGAGAGGAAGGGAGAGGGAATCTACCTAATAAAAGAGTAACAGGCTAATTGACCATACCTTTGCAACGCCCACCAGCCAATCACGAGTGAGTATGCAAATTAATCCAACAAAGATGGCGGGTTAATTTGCATACACAGGCGCTGAGCGGCTGGGGGCGGGGTGGGATGCTTGCATCATCGCCATGGCATTCCACATCACCCCAGCTGCTCCGGGCCTCTGGGCAGCGTGGGAAGGCGGGAAGGTGGCTCCGGCCAGAGCAAAGGCGCTGCTGGCAGCCGGAGGAAGGAAGGCCCATTCTTGCACGAATCTTCATGCATCGGGCCCCTAGTAGAGAGATAGAAACATCGATGAGAGAGAAACATCGACCGATCAGCTGCCTCCTGCACGTCCCCCACTGGGATCAAGCCTGAAACCCGGGCATGTGCCCTGACCTGGTTCATGGGTCCACGCTCACCATTGAGCCATGCTGTGTCCAGACAGACAGCAGATTCAATTGCTAAATCATGAGGCTCCCCCAGCCCAGACTGCCCTTCTCGTGATGGCTGCTCCCCGGAGACCATCTTCCCCAGCCAGACCCTGTGCTAACCGACTTTGTCGTTGATTCTTAACAGATATCAGGAGGTTCCCATGACCCATCATGCTTTGCGATTAACCTCTTTGTAAATATCTTCATTTGGGCAGACCACCTGTTGGGACCTTGCCAGTACGTACATCCCCTCCTGTAGTCCCAAGAAATGGCCTCTGTTCCCAACAGGAAATCAGACAGGCCCAAGATGCTGAGTTAGTTCTGCAGGTGAAACTGCCCAGGCGCTTACCTGTAATAGTGCAGGCATGGACAAAAGCCCTGACTTCCCTACTGTCCAAGCGTGTAATCCCACCTAACCTTGTATTTAATGCCCACTAACATGCTTTATATATTATTACTAGAGGCCCGGTGCATGAAAATTCATGTTACTGGAGTTGGGGGTCCCTCAGCCCGGCCTGCCCCCTCTCACAGTCCGGGATCCCTCAGGGGCAGGAGGTGACCTGGTGATCAGGGGAAGGTGACGCCCCATCACACCTCTGCTGCTGCCTCAGCTGGCCCTGGTTACTTGAGCCTCGGTTGGCCCTGGGCGGCTGGGGGGCTGAGGGGACTGGGCATCCCCATCTTGTGGCTGTGGGCACTGCCATCTTTGAGGGTGTGGCAGTCAATTAGCATATTCCCTCCTTATTGGCTGTGGGCGCTGCCATCTTTGTGACAGCGTGCAGGTCAATTAGCATATTCCCACTTTATTAGATAGGGTATCTAATATGGTTCCTACAAAACTATTCTGAGGTAGGTATCCTTTTCAGCCCATTATATGGGTGAGGAGACAGAGGCCAAGGTTAACGAATAACTTGCCTGTAGTCGAACCATTTAATGGCAGCAGCTGCAAGTGGCCGGGGGCAATGGACCTGGCGTTCTCGGGTGAACTTGGCAGTCTGTGAAGATGGCCGAGGCTGGCGGGACCTACAGGACATTCTGAAGACACCTCCCCCCTCCCCATCAAAAAACAAAACAAAACAAAACAAAACACATATGGAGCTTTAAAATGTTCTGTTCCACGTGAAATGAGGCCAGGATGACCCGCTGTGGTCACGTTCAGACAATTCCACGTCCAGCCCCAGAAACGGTCAGTACGGAGAACGCTCTTCAGCCTTGGCTAACACCTTGTCCTGTTGGTTCCTAAATGTGTGTGCCTTTGCCCCAGGGCGGGAACATTACCTTGTCAAGGCCTCATCTAACGTTCCTCTGAGCTAAAAAAGAAAAAAATAATAAAAGTCCATTGTCCTCTGAGCTAGAAGGTCCGTCTCCAGGAAGATTGGTTCTTGTTTTCCTCTCCCTTTTGCTGCCGCAAACGTGTTACCCGAACGCTTCCCTGCCCTTCCCCTTCCCTCTCCATCACGCCCTGACACATCGAGCGCCTACATGGGCGTCTTGCATCACCTCGGGAAACTCATGGCTAATTTCATTATTTGGGAGAGAGACATGCAAACGAAGCCAGACAGCTGGTGCTCCCCTCGGGCTGAGGGTGGGTGGAGGGGCCGGGGCCCCCTCGTCAGAGGCCTCCACACCCTCCCACTCAGGCCCTGGCGGGGGCGAGCAGCAAGGCTGTCGGAGCAGCGGGAACAGATGGCCGGGAGAGGGGAACGATGGAGAAGCCCAAGATGCTGGAGAGGCCGGGGAAGGTGGCATGTCAGTTACCTGGGCCGACGGATGGAGCCCCGCGGACAGGGCTGGAGCGCCCGCGATCCTTAAACACCGCCACTCACTCAGGGGCTCGGGGCGGGGCGCTGTGGGTACAGCGTGACCCCGTGGCCAGGAGCGACCGCTGGCCTGTGTGGCTGGGCCTGCATTTCATCTGCTTTCTATATACTCAGTATCTGCTTTGTGCCAAAAAGGAGATGTGGAAACAGATTTAAAGAGAAAGGTAATGCCCTAGCTGGTTTGGCTCAGTGGATAGAGCGTCCCTCTGTGGACAAGGGTCCCAGGTTTGATTCTGGTCAAGGGCACAAGCCGGGGTTGTGGGCTCGATCCCCAGTAGGGGGCGTGCAGGAGGCAGCCACTCAATGATTTTCTCTCATCATTGATGTTTCTCTCTCTCCCTCTCCCTTGCTCTCTGAAATCAATACAAATATATTTTTAAAAAACAAAATAAAGAGAAAGGTAAGAGGATGGAGAGCCCATTTCTTCTCCCCCGAATGAATCTCCATCTGCAAACCCAGGTGTGCAAGACACCTCAGTGTGTTCCTATAACTGAACTTCATTCTGTGTTCCGTTCACACCCGCTAGACGGGTGGAAAGTTTCTTTCCTTGGGCACCCTGCCTTCCTGTAGAGTTCATGGACCTATGGGAGGCTCAGAGAGTTCCAAGGAGGGGCAGTAAGTCCTCCTGCCGTCTGTCCACACTGCTGTCCGCTGAGAAGTCCATCGTCCGCCCCTTCAGCCCTTTTTTTTAAGAAAAAAATTTTTTTATTGATTTCAGAGAGGAATCAGAGTTTCCTCAGTCTCCCCATTTCTCCTGGGTTCTCTTCTTGCCTCCTCCCTCCCGCCCCCCACCAGCAGGCCCAGCAAACCGTCTCCTCTTCCCGTTCTGATGGTGAGTTTGAACCTAATTGTGTCAGCAGGACCTCATGTCATCCTATAACCAGCCGCATGAGAAACTCCTCCCCGGTCCCTGGTCCACGAGAAGCGAACAGGGCTGTACCCGTGTGACATCCCAGAGTGACCGTAGTTCCTCCCGTCTCCTGACTATGCTCTGAGCGACTCCGGTCTTTGAGATGCTGGCCTGGCTGCCTGGGCGTCCCCATCGGTCTGTCTCTTGTGGGAACAACATAAAAATCATCCTTTTTTTTTTTTTAAAAAATCCTACTGGAGCTCACACAAAGTCTAAATGCTTGCTGATGGCGAGATATGCTTACCGTGGTTTCTCCAAAATTATCCCCCCTAAAAAATCCAAGGCATTTCATCCTGATGACATCCCGGGGGGAGGAGAAACTGAGGCACCACAGATGTTTTGGGTGGAAGTCATGAGTCACAGAGAGAAGCCAGAGCTTTCAAATCCAATTATCCTATAGTTTATATGCCTTTGCACGTTTAAAGACTTTTCCCTTTTTTACTCATTTTTGCCCAGTAGGCTGTGATGCATGTTGACATGTTATTGCATCACCACCATTCACTTCTTCCAAGTGGGGACAGCGGGGCTCGGGAAGGTCGGGTCCCCGGGACCAGCCTGCAGGCGCCTCGGTCTCCCAGTCACCTGGGCGCCCCGTTTCCAGGCTCTGCAGCAGCGGGAAGGCTCTGTAAAGGCTGTAACGGAACTTGTTAACCGCCTCCCCACGCTTTGAAAGTGAATGTCACAGCGCATTGTACCGGCGAGCTAACGACACGTTGGCGGCCCTCATCCCCATTTAATTCACGTTTCTAGCCGAGATGCCTGCGAGGATGCATTCAGTGAATGACTCTGCGGCTGCGCCATTTACACTGAGAGGCCAGATTATGATGATCTCTGAACGCATAATAATCGGGCCACTCAGTGTATATCCTATATAATAAAAGGCTAATATGCAAATTGTCCCCTTGACCAGGAGTTCGACCAGCAGGCAGGCCGGCCAACCGCCCATGTCCCCTCCCCCTGGCCAGGCTGGCCGGACCCCACCCATGCACGAATTCATGCACTGGGCCTCTAATATATACATATGTGTGTGTGTGTGTGTGTGTGTGTGTGTGTGTGTGTGTACTGAGTGGCCAGATTATTGTGCGTTCAGATGTGCGTTCAGAGATCATAATAATCTGGCCACTCAGTGTATTTCTTCCCTTCTCCCTGTGGCCTCCCCGGGTGGTTTTGGAAGTTTAGTTATTGCTACACTTTCTCTCCCGCCAGCGAGGATGTCGCAGTTAGTTTGAGAAGTAGTCACATCTGAGTGCCTGGGCCACCGTGTGGTGCAAGCTGACCCCACTCTGGCCTGGCCACTCAGGCAGCCTCTGCACCTGGTCTGCCACTGGCCGCTGTGCCCATGGCCGGAGCTGGAAGCAGGGGCTTGTCTTGCCTGAGACGGTCATGGATTAATTTCACCCCCTCCCAAACTCCTATGTCGAAGGCCTAACCCCAGGTCAGAGCACTGGGCAGTAAGAAAGGTGGGATTTAAATCCACCTTCATTTGATGGGCAGGTTTAGCCAGGTGAAGGAAGGAGGGGCAACAGAATAAGAATAGATCGCTGTACAGAAATTTGCAGTTTACAAACAGGGCATTTTCTATGCGTGATCATGCTCATCGCTCATGATCATCTTGGAGAGAGAGACATCCTGGTTGCTATTGACCGAGGACACGCAGCCCTCAGCAACGGGCCTAGACTGGACTCTGGTTTCTGACTCTCAATCTCAGGTCCTTCCCACTGTCCCACACGCAGGGCCATTCCTTGGTGTCCACAGTCTGCCTTTGGTTGATGCAAGTTTCCTTTGGTTCATTTGGTGAAAGGTTAGCTTTCGACTTCCGAGTCTCATTTGATCTCGTTACTATTACACCCATTTTACAAATGAGCAAACTGAGGCTCACTCATTTGTTCACCGTCATGGGTCTGTTAGGACATTGAGCCTGGCCTCAAGCAGTTTTTCTGCTTCACGATTCAGTGATCTACTTATATGTATCCTGCTAACATTCAGCTATAATAGTACATTATTAATGTTATCTTGTTAGAGAAGCAAAATATTGCCTTATTCCTGGAGAACAATGAATGGCCCATTGAACTTTCTCCTTAGAGTCTTATGAATGTCACATGTACACCATAATAGGAAACAGAATTACTAGTATATTTGATGAGATTTCTATTTTCTTTCAATGAGCTTCACTAAAATTACATATTTTAATCTGAAAAAAAAAATACAAATGTAGTTTCTGTGAAAATGCCTAGAGGAAGAGAAGCATTATTCTCCATGAAGGAAATGTTTCAAGTCAAAGGCTTATGCTTTTTACCCAAACCACCTTCTCCATATGCGCTTTGAATCAGCGGCACATTTGCTCATTTTTTGTTGTTGTTTTTATCGCACGGCACTAGTTCTTTCCTCTTCTGATTTTTTTTTTTCTTGCTGCACTTGCAATTTGGTATCTCATGCGTGGCTCTCCTGTCTGCAAACTCTCTTTAGTGCAAAGCTCTGCAGAAAAAGAAGAAAAAAAAAATTCTCTTCTTTGACCATGAACTTTCGATGATCTAGTTAGCGTTCCTGTCAAGCTTCCCGCGGTCTTTTTGAAAAGCAGGACTTGTCCGGGCTGCCCTCTGGCCAACTTGCGTGGGACCAGAACGCCAGCGAGAGCCGTCACCCCGCCTGACGGCCTGTCACCGGCGAGGCTCGATTAATCTACACGCATTTTCCACTGTTTGGCATCGCCCATGATAACTCTTTTTTCCCTTCCAAGCAGCTCCTGTTTGCATTTAACACTTGGGTTAATTTTCATCTGAGTTTAAATTTAGCCATCAGTTATTTCACGGGAGCTGTCAGCCAACATATGGAGGGAGGGAGAGAGGGGGGAAAAAAAATCCTTCTGAATTTATAATAAAGTGGGATCTGTTGAATGTGAAACAAAAAAAACCAAGTGCAATCTAGGGAGGCCCCGGTGGGCAGAGCGGGGTCAGGGCGGGGTTGCAGGCTGACTTCGCAGCTCTATTCGCCAGAGCCACATCTGTGCACCCCTGAGCTTCTTGATCTATCAAAAGATGATGGAAAGACACAGTTCAATTTGTCCCCCTTTTATAAAGGATAATTAACCTGTCAGTCTTGCTACTTTAACAACTTCATTAAATTGGAGGCGAAATGGGCGCCGAGAAGTCGTGTGTCTCTCCCCAAAAGGAACACAGGGCGCGCGTCTGAACGGTGGGAGAGAAGGGGACACGCACCCGCGCGCCCCGGTAATACCGTCTGGTTCCTGAGAAATGGAACATGCTCCTTCCAATTATGGAATAATCCCGTCTCCACGATGACCTGCTCAAAGTAATTTTCTTACCTGGGAAGGCAGAGGAAGTAATGGCCACGGCCCAGCCAGGCCCAGGAAGCGCACACTTTTAAAAAAATCGAGGTGATAGGGTTTCAAAGGCTGTTGGGCCAAACTATTTGAGACCCAGAGTGATGGTTACTAAAGGTGGACAGCATTTCACAAGTAATAAAGAGAAAGGAAAACAGAGCTCCCGCAGTCCTCCACCCCTCCCTCCGCTGCTCCCCCTCCCTCCCCACAGATGGTTTCCAGCATTTGTATCTGGGCAATCATTTCTACAAGGATTCTAAACTGTAAAATATGTTCATTCAAGGGAAAAACAGCACACATCCTTTTAGTGTTTGCAATCTTAGAGAATCTAAGCTTTTTATTTCTTAAAGCTAACGCATTGACTATTTTAAGTCGTCAGAATAGTCGTGAGTTATGCCTAGAGCCATCTTCTCTGTAGAGATGCCTGCTGCTCTGTAAAAGGAAGCACAAAAACATGTTAACAATTTAATTGTCAAATATTTTTCAAATTTTAAAAATCAAAATTATGTTACACCCAGTGGGAAAGAAAATGGTTTTATGAGGTTGGTAATTCAGTCCTATAATATCATATGATTATTATAAAATAATAATTTATGACAAAATGATAAAAAATTCAACTAGCTATATAATAAAGATAAAATTTATCATGCTTCTCTTTTCAATAGTCAGGAACTCTCTGGGTGTGATCCTATACTTTTTCAAGAGAGAAATTTTTTTTTGTTTTAGAAAATATTTTTTGAATGATTATTGAATAAAAGCGTGAACTAATTTATATTTTCCCAATTTCTTTTTTGTTAATATTTTTCTATGAGATTATTAAAAAGTAAATATTTGTAAAGCTGATATCAGCCCTGTGAAATTTATTCTAAATTTATGAACCGCATGAACTGTATTTTTATTTTTTATTTATTTAAAATATCTCATTTTTGATCATTTGCGAATATGCTGGTGATCCTACTTTTTTTAGTTCAATAGATGGCATAGAGATGAAAATCTTTCAATTATATGACAAGTGGTTTTAGAAAAGAGAGTAAGTTATCCACTAAAATATTTCCATATTTTATTTGATGCAGAATCAGAATCCATCTATTGTTTGTTTCACTTAAAACGGGATTTGATACAGCTCCTGGAATAATTAAGCCACCACAACAGCTCTTCAATGGAAACTTGAGACATCGCTACCCTTTTTCATAATTTTTATCATGAAAGCTATTTGTTTCGGAGACACACTCATTAGAAAAAGAGAGGAGATACTTCTGGAGATCAGTAGCGTCCAGAGATTTCTTTCAGAGCCTGTTTGCTTTATCATACCAGTTACGGGATGCCTGCTTACCTCCGCTAACGAAGGGCTGTGTTTGGCATAAAAAAGACAATTCATGCTGGGTACAGTTTTTGGAAAGGGAGCTGGCCTCCAACGTGACTTCTCCCTTTTCCTGAGCTCGCCTGTCTCTACCACTAGACAATAAGATGATTCGATCTGCGTGGTTCCAACTCAGCGTTTGCTGGGAAGAATGAAAAGCTGTTATCGGCCCTTCCCCTAGGATTGCAAACACGGGAACCCTGATTCCGAGTGGCAACTGTTCTTGCCACGGGTGCTTTTTGCACGGCCTGCGCGGGCTCAGACATCCGGTGGCGGACGCCTTACACTGTGAGTGCTTTTCCGCAGCGATGACACCCCACCTTGTCACAGGCACCGCTCGGCCTGTTTGCTTGCTGTGTCTTTGAAAGACCTGAGGGCCCCTGGGCCGTGTCACCCTTGCCAGGGGGCTCCGCAGACTGAAAAGGAACCGACTCCGCTCCCATCTGAGCTAATGTGGGGAGACTGGGGGTGTCAAGAGGGAAAGCGGTACCAGTCAGGCCTTATTGGACGTTCACTGTGTGTAAACGCGGGGGGACAGGGACGAGGGAGAAGGATTTGGGGAGATCAAAACCTGCTCCAGGGTCCAGGCCATGCCTTTGAAGGAAGTTGCCGAGTGACCCAGACTTTAGTTGTACAAACCAGGAGACTCCACAGGCCCCAATACAATACTCAGACAGAAATACTCACGTCAGCCTTGTGACAATGTGGGTCTGTGGGCGGTCGGCTTTCACAGTTAGGAATCTATACCCTGGCCCAGTGGTCGGCAAACTGCGGCTCGCGAGCCACCTGCGGCTCTTTGGCCCCTTGAGTGTGGCTCTTCCACAAAATACCACAGCCTGGGCGAGTCTATTTTGAAGAAGTGGTGTTAGAAGAAGTTTAAGTTTAAACAATGTGGCTCTCCAAAGAAATTTCAATCGTTGTACTGTTGATATTTGGCTCTGTTGACTAATGAGTTTGCCGACCACTGCCCTGGCCGAATCAGGCTTTGTTTTGAGTGAAGAAAGTGTTGTTTTAGTTTTGCTGTGCATAGTCTTCTTGTTCCTTATTCTAAGACAACAAAACACGGCTCATTTTAAGGAGTGAAGAGCCAAAAGCTTAAATGAGCCCCTAGTGCCACTAAGTAAACATGGAAAGCAGGGCAATTTCCTGTTGCAATAAAATATTTAAATTGCCTTCGGTTTAATCACTGTCATTTAGTAATTTTGCAAATGTAGGTCAGCCATTTGTTGGCAGTGAGGTTTTTTTTATTGAAAGGGCACTTTTTTTTTTCACTAATAACCTTCAAATTTGCAGTCAGTTATTCCAAAGAAATTCAAAATTATCCATTTTATTTAGAGAAATTTTATTTTTATCTATAATGACAATTTTTTATCAATAGCAATGTACTAATTTGCATATGACATGTTTTATAGCTTTGGAAATACAATTATGTATTGTTATTTGTGACATCAGCTTGAGGAAACCTTATGTTTTGCAAAGCTAAAGCTAGGTTATTTAGAAATAATGATTAATTCATACATGCTCATAGTTTGGGCTGGCCAAAAGGTAGATTTTTCAGGGCACTAAATTCATGCACGCGTTTTTCTTTGCCTCGTTTTGTGACAAATCAGTAAAATTATTTATGGCAATATATAGCCTACCTTTTTGGTAAGAATTCTATACATTTCTCATTTCTATGAATATTTTGTAACTTGTTGTTAGCCAACCTAGTAAGTGTCATGGGACATTATTGAATGATTTAGATCAATAAATACTGCTGTCACACCCAGGGTGACTCTGTGCACCTGCCTTGGCCTTGACCTAGGCCAGTGGTCGGCAAACTCATTAGTCAACAGAGCCAAATATCAACAGTACAACGATTGAAATTTCTTTCGAGAGCCAAATTTTTTAAACTTAAACTTCTTCTAACGCCACTTCTTCAAAATAGACTCGCCCAGGCCGTGGTATTTTATGGAAGAGCCACACTCAAGGGGCCAAAGAGCCACATGTGGCTCGAGAGCCACAGTTTGCCGACCCAGGACCTAGGCAGGAGAGGCACGCATATAGTGATGCACCTATTTCAGAACAGCAGTAAGATAGGACCTGTCTTATGGGTTGAATTGTGCCCCCCTCCCAAAAGACATTGAAGCCCTACCTGTGGACGTGACCTTATTTGGAAATAGGTCATCGCAGATCCAAGTCAAGTTACAATGAGGTCATTAGGTTGGGCTCTAATCCAATCTGACTGGGATCCTTATAAAAAGGACAAATGTGAACACCGAGGAGAACGTGCACAGAGGGAGAATTCTGTGGGAAGACAGAGAGCTCAAGGCACTTCTTCTGCAAACCACGGCACACCACAGCCACCAGGAAACCACTGGAAGCTGAGGGTGGGGGTTGCGGGGGAGGAGGCAAGGAACAGACTCCCCTCACAACCCTAGGCAGGAATCAACCCTGCTGACACCTGACCTCAGATCTCAGACCTCCAGCCTCCAGAGCTATGAGACAGGGCATTTCTGTTGCTGAAGTCACCCAGTTGGGGGTGCTTGTTATAGCAGCCTTAAGGAGCTGATACACTTGCCTGACACTAAGATTTCCGGACAGTGGCCTTTCATTAAATGGCTTCTCTCTCTACTTCAAGTTATAAGAAAATTTGTTTTCTTATGTTTGTTTTTCTTCTTGAATTCAACGATACAAATGTCTGAGTCGTTATGTACAAATGTCATAAAGAGAATATATTAATTTTAGAAAGCTTGGAGTCATTTTTGGACCCCTTTTTCAGTACTGTGTAAACAGACTGCATGCTAGTGATGGCACTGACAGAATATTTTAGTAGAGATGCTGCAGGGTAGCATCAGTTATTCAACAGGTGAATAACAACAAAATACAGGTATGGTTACAAAGAGCGCAGTAGGTCAATACCCATCACCTGCCCCATGTTGTCCTGGACATCCACAGACATTGAGTGAAAGTGAGAAATTTAGACCCATCTGTCTTGACTCCAGGCAGAAAGCTTGCTGGGTGGTACTTGGGTTTCTTGGGAAATGTGGGGGGCAGGGAACTAAGGAACTTGGGGGCTGAGCGAAAACAGCTCCTATTTTACCAGGTTTATATATCGGGGTCCTACATAAGGTTTCATTTGAAAACAGCTGGGCTATTTAAAAAATATTGAAACCATCGCTTTTGGTCATAACCTGTTTCCTGCCATAACCTTTCACACCTGCCACCCTACAGAGCTACAGGCAATGGGTAGATGACTAGAAGGCGCCAGCCAAAGGTAATTAAAATATAGTTTTTGAGATCACACAACTTCACAATATTTGTTAAAATCACTGGAAGAGTGTCTGAACGTATCTAAGTCCTTGCCTTCCATTCATAAAGCAAACAGCACCGAGCATGCTTGAGTAGTCAGTGACTCCCTAAAGGAGCAAATGGGATGAAAATAGATTCTAAAGCTTTCCAAACCACAGAAAACATGTCTGGAGTATTTCTGCTTTCACAGCAAAAGCAGGAGTGATGGTAAAGTCAATTTCAGTGGATGTTCTTGACAGGATCATCAAGATGACATTGATGGCAGTATCAGGAACGTGTGTTCCCGCCTGTCTCTAACGCAGGCCACTCCTTGGGTGTTGGGACTAGTCATAAATCATTCACCTCTGACACACACCCTTTAGCAAAGGAGTTTCAGCCTGGGAACTAGAAAGATCCTGGGGGCTGGAAATAGGTCTCTACTGTAAACCTTGTCTAGTTCCAGGCACCTAGTAGGTACTTAATAAACGCCTATTAAAAATGAATAGAATAATATAAGACTAGACATCCCATGAAGACTAGAGCCATCACCAATGACAATTGCATCGAGTAAGTGCTATTTATTTCAATGAGCCAGTCTCATTTCTTTTCCTAATATTTTTTGCTTTTTGAAAAAAGAAGGTAATAAATTGCCTTCAAACAGCTCTCTGAAATATAACTCGGAAAGCTTCGGTAATTTTCTTTAATGTCCTAATCTAAATCCCCGTGTTTCTTTTTGAAAGTCAAATGGAAATACGGCCAATTGGACATAAAACTCAGAGCGCTCTCCTCTCCAGCGCTCTCTTGTGGCTGCAGAGAGAACAACAGTCGGTATTTAAACTGTTCTCAGAAAAGGCAGGCTCCTCCCATTTCCCTTGCTGAAAATTGGTGACAAAGTGACATCTCTCTAATGAACGATACCCTGGCCGGGTGGCTCTGCCGTGGTCGGCAAACTGCGGCTCGCGAACCACATGCGGCTCTTTGGCCCCTTGAGTGTGGCTCTTCCACAAAATACCACAGCCTGGGCGAGTCTATTTTGAAGAAGTGGCGTTAGAAGAAGTTTAAGTTTAAAAAATTTGGCTCTCAAAAGAAATTTCAATCGTTGTACTGTGGATATTTGGCTCTGTTGACTAATGAGTTTGCCGACCACTGGGTCGTCCCAATATGCCAAGTTGTGGGTTGATCCTGGATCAGGGCACATACAAGAATCAACCAATGAATGCATAAGGAGGTGGAATAAAATCGATCTCTCTCTCTCTCTCTCTCAAATCAGTCGATCCATTTTTTTAAATATCTGAAAGATAATTATATAGGGCATGGTGTTGAATCCACGTTTGATGTATTGGGTTGGGAGTGTCCATTGACTCAATCCAAACAAATCGGCTCTGGGTTCCTTGTGGGCCTTTAAAACTCCTCTACTTCTGGTGCTTCCTTACCACCGACTGTGTCTTTCCTCCTTGTTTTCCAACGTGGAAAAGAAAACCTACCTGTTCAACAGCAGCTGCTGTCCTTGTCTCAGTCACCGCGTGCTGCCATCCCGTCTCTCCAGTGGCCTGACCGCACATTTCAGCCATCACTTAGGTAACCGAGCCCTTGGGATTTCTGGAATCAAACGCACTGTGTCCCCATCGCCTTGCCGCTGGGTCTCCTCAGCATGCAGGTCCCATATGCAGTCTGCTCTTACCCACATGGATTTAGTTGGAGCTCCGAAGTGCATTTCATGTGTCATTCCTGACCTTGCCCAGGGGACCCCCCAAATTGCCTTAAAGGCAGGGAGGAGGCATTCTTTCCCCCAGAAAACCCTAAATAAGCTGGGATGGGGGTAATGGAACAAAGTGGACAGCCTAGTATCTCAATTTTAGCATAGTCAGCACAGGAAAGCAAACACTTCATTGTTCTCTCTCTCTCTCTCTCTCTCTCTCTCTCTCTCTCTCTCTCTGTCCCTCTCTCTCTTTTCCTAACTTAGGTAAGCTTACATATTCTTTAAATTAAGATACCCTATCATGTGTTTCCCTGGCATTCCCAAGAATACATACATCTATCCTATCTAATAAAGACAGAATATGCAAATTGACCGTAACTCCATGACAAAGATGGCGGTGCCCGCAGTCCAATAAGGAGGGAGTATGCAAATTGACGCGACAAGGCGAGAGGTGGAAGGTGACTCCAGGCCAGAGCGAAGGCGGAAAGGCGGCTCTGGGCTGGAATGAAGGCGGTGCCAGCAGCCAGGGGAAGGAAGGCCTATTCTTGCACGAATCTTCGTGCATCAGGCCTCTAATATATACATATATTATTGATTTCAGAGAGGAAAGGAGGAGAGAGATAGAAACATCAATGATGAGAATCATTGATTGGCTGCCTTCTGCACCCCTTTCCCTACTGGGGACCCAGCCTACAACCCAGGCATGTGCCCTTGACCAGAATTGAACCCGGGACCCTTCAGTCTGCAGGCCCAAGCTCTATCCACGGAGCCAAACCAGCTAGGGCCCAAGAATACATCGTATGCTCACATAGACCAGCATCTCCTTTCTTTTGGAAAAATAAATATTTTAAAAACAGACAGGGGCCCCTGCTTCATAGAGGCGGGGAAGCGCACCTGTGATGGAGAATGAAGCTTCCGATGCGCCCGAACCTTTTGGTGAAGGTGAAGGGGGCTTGTTGACAACATTGCTGTGAGCAGATGGACCCCTGAAACCATCTGCTATGAAGCAACTAGATGCTCAATGATGCATCACGGAATTAGTTAGCTCTCAAAGAGCCTGAAAGTAGTTAGTAATGATGGCATCTGCACGGAGAGCAAACAACCTATTTATAGGTGATCTATTACTTCGTGAGCTGTGTGGAGACCCTCACTTCTTAAAGCAGCAGCCGCCTTCTTGATGGCGCGTATAGATAAAATCGTGACGGAAAAGAATTGTAAATTATAACCTGCAAGTGAGCCTTTATTTTCCTCCTTTGGGTTAAGAGAACTTTTTGCTGAACCCAGTTTTTTTCTCATTCCTCACTAAAAGTGTCACTAAGTTTCTTTAATACCACCTAAATCAAAAGGAATTAAAGTATATTTTCATTTTCTTTTCAAGTTATAGTCCCCAGCTATTTTAATATCCATGTAAAAAAATGTCTTTTTCAAAATAATTTTTTTCTTGATATGTGCCCTCTATTTTTTTAAAAAAACTAGACCAGCCCTAACCCGTTTGGCTCAGTGGATAGAGTGTCGGTCTGTGGACTGAAAGGTCCCAGGTTCGATTCCGGTCGAGGGCATGTACCTTGGTTGAGGGCACATCCCCAGTAGGAGGTGTGCAGGAGGCAGCTGATCGATGTTTCTCTCCCATCGATGTTTCTAACTCTCTATCCCTCTCCCTTCCTCTCTGTAAAAAAAGTCAATAAAATATATTTAAAAAATACAAAAACTAGATCAATAAAAAATAGGGGGGAAGGGAAGGAACTTACTCATAAAGACAAACACTGTTAATATTTTTGGTGTATTTTCTTCAGGTCTTTTTCCATACTTAGTTCAAAAATAAACAACTAAATTTAGTTCTACAAAAGTGTATGCTTTTCCTAGAAACTTGTGTTTGTGATGTACAACTTGATGGCACATTCCCTTTATTCATGGTCTCCCAGAAATACATCAAATTCAAACTGATAGATACATAAATGGAATACTACTCGGTAATAAAACAGAACAAACCCTTAGACCCAATGATGTGGCTGAAGCTCAAATGCTTTCTGCCAAGAGAAAGAAGCCAGACCCACAAGGTGACATGCATCCTGAGTGTTTCCGGAATTAAAGAAAACAGAGGGGATGGCGAGCGTGAGAGAAGAGAGAAGTCAAGGATGCCTCAAGGTCCTGGGGTTGATCACTTGGGAAGATGGACTTGCTGTTATCGCTGATGAGGAAGGCTGTTGGAAGGACAGGATTGGGAGAGGAAATCAGGAGTTCCAAATACAAATTCACGTTTCCATTGCTCTTGAAACGTGGATGTCCAAGCCGTAGACAGTTGGCTCTGTGAGCCTGGAGTTCAGGAGAGGCATCCCAGGAGGAGAAAGAAACGGGGTGTCGTCAGCACACGTGGGTTTAGAGCGATGGAACCCCATTCAGCTGGTTTTCCCAAGCAAAGGAGAAGAGTTACCAAACACAATGCTTTTCTCAGATGCCGCAGAGCTGATCCTGAATTTCGATTGTATTCATTTGACTAACACATTCCATTCAAGTGTTTTAATAGAACAAAACAGTCTTCTCTGTGCAAACATCTCAGACATCTTAAGGATTCGCCCTTGAAGTAAACAACTTATGAAACTCGGTTCTCTCATTGAAACTACAAATGTGCTTCATAACTGTGAAGAACTTGTAAGACGACAGAGGAGTTAAAACTACTATACAACTAGCCTCCTCTCACTGTGCTCAGAATTCAACCTAGGAAATAACTCTTGCCCTCGCCGGTGTGGCTCAGTGGATAGAGCGCTGGCCTGCAGACCAAAGGGTCCCGGGTTTGAGTCCGACCAAGGGTATGTACCTCGGTTGCAGGCTCCTCCCTGGCCCTGGGGTCCTGGTCAGGGCCCGTGCAGGAGGCAACCAATTTGATATGTTTCTCTCTGTCTTTCTTTCCCTCTCTTTTCTACTCTCCCTAAAAAAAAAATAAAAAAAAAAAAATCAATGGAAAAAATATTGCCTTATTCATGGAGAACAATTAATCACGGTTAATCTTGGGTGAAGATTAACAAAATAAAACAAAAAAGAAAAAAAAAAGATCTCTTAAAAGGAGAGTGTTCTCTCCCCCACCCCCAACCCCAACCCCATTTGTATGGTGGGTCTGTGTTTTATGTTACGTTTTTGTTTTGTATCCGATTATTTCAAAAACAAAGCTCCTGAAATACAGGAGATAAACCCAGAGATGATAAAATCCAGGCGTGACGCCTCAAACAGGCTCCCCAAAACTCCAGAGGTGGGGCAACCTCTCCCCACCCCACCCCCCCTGCTCCAGCAGGATCCGGCTCCACCTCACCTGTCGATCCATCACCAGTCCATCAAGGAGAGAAGCATGATCAGCAGCTAATGACAGCCAGATGGCACCTGCCTTTCATAAACTGAGCTGCGCAGTCCGCGTCTGCCTGGGACCAGCACCCCCCCTATCCCTCAACCCCCTCCCCCCCCCCCCCCCCCCGCTGTTCTCTCCCGGGTCAGAGGAGGTGTGTTTGTGTTCACTGGACGCTGTGATGGTCCACGCCAGGACCCCCAGCCCAGGAAGGCAGTGGGGCTCTCCGCATCCATTGATTTTGCATAAACAAGCCAAGTGCTCTCCGATCATTAAGGCAAGCAACCTGGCTCGCCGCTTTCCGCACTGATTTCGCAAGGCCGGCTGGTAATTCGCCTTGCCGAGAGGCAGGTGAGTGGCCAGCCTGCATTTCCAGCAGCTGGGAAGCTTGCTGACATTTAAATACGGCTCCTCCTTGCCCGCCCGCCCGCCCGGGTTTACCAGAGCTTTCCACCTTGACCTGGAGGGAACCCCTCTGCTGGAAGTGACAGGTAATTTGGCCTCCCCCTAAGTTGCGGGGCTCTCTCCTGGTGAATTATGTATGGCCCTTCCCTGACACCGACACCTGTCCACTGAGAGTCCGACCAAAGCTGAGAGGTTCCTCTTAGAGGCCTTAGAGTACATAAAAGCCTCCCTTTTCCCACCAGAAAGGTCTCGGGGATGCCAATCACCTCGCCTTTCCTTTCCTCCGTGATTTCAGGATCCAGGAGAACCCTAAATGGAGAAATGTTTGCGTTGACAGAGTCTTTGGGTAGCAGTCTCTCTCTCTCTCTCTCTCTCTCTCTCTCTCTGTCTCTCTCTCTTTCTCTTCCCTCATTTTTCTGAAACCATCAAAAACCCTTTTCTGTTAGAGCAGTCGTCGGCAAACTGCGGCTCGCGAGCCACACGCGGCTCTTTGGCCCCTTGAGTTTTTAGCAAAGGCCAGCTTAGGAGGACCCTAATTAAGTTAATCACAATGTACCTACCTATATAGTTTAAGTTTAAAAAATGTGGCTCTCCAAAGAAATTTCAACTGTTGTACTGTTGATATTTGGCTCTGTGGACTAATGAGTTTGCCGACCACTGGGTTAGAGCAAGAGACGTGCGAGTTGTGAATTACCCATGTTTGCCCTGTCCCCTGCCGGGTCTTAAAATAACTCGGCAAACTGTATACGTAAGTGCATGGTGTTCATGACGACAGAGGTCTCAGCAAAGGCCCCTATCGGTTCAAAAGCAGCTTTTGGACGAAAAAAGGCAAAATCCTATCACACGGTTCCTGGTGCGTGTTATTAGAGACAGGTGGTTCCAATGTGTTGTATCTGGAAAACAGGGGGCGGGTGATGTCAGTAACACTGAAAAGTTCTGGAATATAATGAGAGGCTGGATAAATAGATGTTTGTGAAATGATGTAACTCTCTCCTGGGAGAGTGGAGGAAATGAACAAGCGGCGTATTGAAAGGGATGGGATTCTCCGGGGTCCATTTCAGTTTATGGCTCTCTGAAAAGGCCCCTGGCCAGCCAGATGTAGGCCAGGATGCTTCTAGAATCCATGGAACCACCTCGGGGCAACGGCCATGATTCAGGGACCTTGGTGCCTCGGGAGGGTCCTGTGAAACGTTATTTTTGTGGCTCACTATTTCCAGCCGCTGGTGGCAAAATAGAAAAGCGAGTCCTTCCCCAGATCTCGTTCGGAAACGTGATTTGAGGCTGAATATTTACTTGGGGCTCTGTCCATGAACTAACCTTTAGTCCCGTTTCTTCCCGGGGAATTAAAAGCCCACACCTGACTGTAGCCTGTACCTCTCTGTGGCAGTGGCTATGGGACGGCCCAGAAAAGGGAGATATGGTCCCCTTATGACTCAAGGGCAGGCAGGTCCGTGCCCATTAAAGACGGGATGTAAATGGGGAGATGTCTCCTGAGACGGACCCCCCCCCCCATGGCTCCCACAGTTCCCTGGGGTCCCTTGCCGGGTGCAGACAGAGAATCTCATTAGGAACCTAATACAATAAAGACATGTAGATCTTAAGGGAGGGGGTGGAGGGCAAATCAGATTAGCCTCATTACTTTATTCTGCACCTCACAGCGCTTCTGCCGGTGGACAATTGCATTAGATCAGAGAGGAGATCAAAAGGCAGAAACTCCTGGAAATGCATTGTCTGAAGCAAGACGGGAGGGGGGAGGGCGGGGGGGAGTAAATTGTGTTGACCCGAGGCACCCGCCCAGCGCACCTGCCCAGGCTCCTGCTGGCCTCCGCTGGCTGTTGGCACTCCTGGGTCAGAGTCTTGTTTTACGTTGGCCTTGGCCGTGGCAGCTGGAAGAGCGAGGCCCAAAGTGAGAGACAGAAAACCAGGCTCCTGTGTCCTACTGGGCTGTGCAGTCAATTGAGCTCTGAGAGTTTTTGCTTTAACGCTCTTTAAATTTCAGAAGGCCCTCGGAATTCGGCAACTACACAACAGTGTTGCTGAAATGCCTCTAGACTTCTTGTCAATAACTGAACCGCAGAGGGAGAAATGTTCAGGAGGGGAAACGTAAATAATTAGGGGGCATGAGTTTCTTTGCAAGTTGAGCTATGCCTAAATACAATAGCAAAATAAGCTGTTCCCTAATTCAACACATACTACATTCGTTTAACAAACCGTTAATTGAGATACTGGGAGAAAGTACGAAAATGCTCAAAACAACAAATTAATGGGGCCTATAAAAGGGGTACAGTAGCCAAGAGACCCCAGTGGTCACAGCTGGAGCAATTTGGCACAAAACAAAGTACTATAGGATTGTAACCCATGGTATAAAATATCTAAATATCCAGGAGTCCATTCTGATATTAATATCCTATGTAGCAGAATTCCAAATAATTTATGGAGATCCGCCCGCATCAAGACTTGGAGCATACACTTTCCACCCCTTTAAGTGTGGGCTGTGCATAGTGACTTCCTTTCAAAGAAAACAGTCAGGAAAGGGGAGGGGGTTGGGGGAGAGGGGAGACGAATTTCCCCGTGGAGAACCCGACATATACTCCCCCTGCCAACTGAGCTACGATGTCAACGTTGATAGTGACGTGTTGACAGTATGTACCCTTGATGGGAGGTGATGAGAGTGACACTTCGCCCCGTGGTTCTGCTCCTACAAACCCAGAGCCCCCATCTCATCGTGAGAGAAACAGATAAATTCCGACAGGTGGGAACCCTACAGAGTCCTGACCAGACCTTCTCAATTCTGCCAAGGTCAACCCTGCCAAGGTCAACACAAACGAAGGCCGTCTGAGAGGCGGTCACAGACTCGGGGAGCCTAGGGGCACACGAGGAGTAATGACATGTGCTGTCCTCGGTGGGGCCCTGGAAGAGAAAAAGAGCAGCAGGTAAAACTGAGGACTTTAAGTAGGGGCTTAGGTTAATGATAAGGTATGAATATTGGTCCGTTCTTGGTCGCAAATGAACCATCCCACTGTAAGATGTTAGGAAGAGGGAAAACTGGGTGTTTGGTTGTCTGGGAATTCTCTGTACTATCTACGGTCTCCGTTTTTCTGTAAATCAAAAACTGTTCTAAAAAATGTCTGTTTTAAAAAGTGAATAACCTAACCCCGCTCTCCAAAGAACGTTGAATCAAGTGGGAAATAACTCAGTGGCATCTGCAATAAATGCCTTTCCCTGTAGAGCTGGTATTCATCAGAAAATCAAACCCACTGAGTATTACCAAGTTAGGGGATAGTGACTCTCGACATCCTCTAACTCCTTTCTTGTTTATCCTGTAATTGCAAAAGAAAGGTGGTAAGAAATCCACTAAGGAGAGTTTTTTAACCTAGAAGTAGGTCTTATTTCATTATGTAATTATTAACAAAACACACTTCACACACACCAGGAGTGGCATGTCATTCTTTCCAGTGGTCACATGCGTTCGCCCCCTTCTCTCCCTCACAGATTGTAACCCCCTACGCCCAACCCCTTCACCCAACTCTGTGAAGATAATTGGAGTTGATCCAATCACCTCTTGGGTCAAAGGCCCTTCTGGGGTTCCATGCAATCCATTCCGCTACAGATCAATAGACACACAGTGACAATCAGCTTTGCGCCGTTGCTAAGAGCAATACAAAAGAGAACAGAACATAAGTTAAAGAAAAATGGTAGACTAAATGGGAATTGAACATTTGTGTGGTCAATTCTCAAATAACTAGTGTGAATAGTAAATATAACCATTTCTCATGGCTGTTCAGGGGTACTGCAATTTCTTAATCCAGAGTTGTACAGGGGGGAAGAATGAACTTGGAAGGGGGTAGGATTTGAATAGGGTAGGATCTTAGGAACTCGTAAAAAAAATGTGGCAAAGAGCTATGGGAAAGGAATAACATAAGAAAAGTGGATATTGTGATTTGGAGACAGAGTGGAGGTTCTATGTGCAAGAATAGGCAATTAGCTCTGGCTGGGGTGGCTCAGTGGGTTGGGCATCATCCCGTGCAGTGGAGGGATGCTGGTTCGATTCCTGGTCAGGGCATGTGCCTAGGTTGCTGGCTCAATTCCCAGTGGGAGCGTGGGGGTGGGAGGGAGAGGCGGGGGCGGGATGCAGTTGATCGATGTTTCCCTCTCACATTGATGTTTCTCTCTCTCTCTCTCTCTCTTACCCTTTCTTTCTCTAAAAATCAGTAAAAATATTTTTAAAAAGAATAGGTAGTTAGAGCTGGTGTTGAATGGAGACCACAGACAAAACTACAAAGTTTTGAGGATTTTATAGGCAATGGGGAATAATAATTTGTGGATCAATCACATATCAGCACTTTACCATTAAGAATTCTTTGGTTGGGCCATGAATAAAAAAAATTGGGACAAATTTATTTGTCATAGGACAAATAATCTTAAGTATGTGTGTGTGTGTGTGTATATATACGTATGTGTGTGTGTGTGTGTATACACACACACACACACACACACACACACTAAGTGGCCAGATTATTATGATCTCTGAATGCATAATAATCTGGCCACTCAGTGTATATCCTATATAATAAAAGGCTAATATGCAAATTGTCCCCTCGACCAGGAGTTTGACCAGCAGGCAGGCTGGCCAACCGCCCATGACCCCTCCCCCTGGCCAGGCTGGCCGGACCCCACCCATGCACGAATTCATGCACTGGGCCTCTAATATGTGTGTGTGTGTGTGTGTGTGTGTGTGTGTGTATATATTCTATGTAAGCTATACAATTTGGGTGCTCAAGCTTCAGAAATCTCCTTTTCTTAATATATACATACATATGTGTGTGTGTGACCCCCTTTTATTCCCAAAATAAAAGGGGGTCACACACATACATATGTATGTATTGCCCCCTTGTGTAGCCCCCTCCTTGAGTGCGGGCTGGCCTGGTGACTGGCTCCTAAGCCACAGGCTACAGGCTCACCTCGCTTTCTTGCACTTTGCAAAGACTGTGTTTCCATCACCATTGAGGTAAGACCCTCCACCCGCAAAAAGATCACCTCTCACTGAAGGCTCAAACGATGGCTAGCAGTTTTTAGCAATAAAGTGTTTTTTAGGTAAAGCATGTTTGTTGGTTTATTTTATTTATTTTTTATATATATTTTATTGAGTTTTTACAGAGAGGAAGGGAGAGGGATAAAGAGTTAGAAACATCAATGAGAGGGAAACATCGATCAGCTGCCTCCTGCACACCCACTACTGGGGATGTGCCCACAACCAAGGTACATGCCCTTGACTGGAATCAAACCTGGGACCTTTCAGTCCGCAGGCCGACGCTCTATCCACTGAGACACACCGGTTAGGGCTCCATTGGGTTTTTTAGATATAACTACTACTGCACAGTTGATAAACAACAGGAGAGAACACACAACTTGTATATACACAGGAAACCGAAAAACCCTCTTTCTTGCGGATTCGGGAGCCCAGCCCGCAATATCTCCGAGGTATTGTCTGTATAGCCCAGGGAAGGCATTTCTCTCCTGTCATTGGGTATAAAAGACTGTCTTGCTGGCCCTGGCCAGTTTGGCTCAGTGGATAGAGCGTCGGCCTGCGGACCGAAGGGCCCCGGGTTCAATTCCGGTCAAGGGCACGTACCTCAGTCACAGGCTCCCCCTCCCAGCCCAGGCCCTGGTCGGGGCTTGTGCAGAAGGCAACCAATTGATGTATTTCTCTCACATCAATGTTTTTCTGTTTTTTCCTCTCTTCCATCCTCTCTAAAAATCAATGGAAAAATATCCTCGGGTGAGGATTAAAAAAAAAAAGAGTCTTGCTGGACACTTGCTCTGCAAAGGGAGACCATCTAAAGTAATAAAACATGACATGAAAGGGGAGCATTTTAAAGCTGCTCTGTGCTGAACCGTAAAAAGAAAAAAACACAAAAGTGTCTGTTTGACTGTCCTCTGATTCTGTTTTCTGCAAGTGAAAAGGTCATGTCTGTAGCCTAAGCCAGTGTCTGCCTCTCATCCTCCCCTATACGGTCCCCTGGGGCCTGGCTGAGTGAAAGACACATTCCCAGGGACTCTCTCTGTCTTCCTCACCCACCTGCCTCCCTGCCTCCCCCCTTACGCCCCCGACCCCCAAAGCATTTGCGTCACTGTTCCTGCCTTTGGCTGCCTCTTAACTTCGGCACCGAACTTGAGAATGAGTTTAAAGGGGAGATGAACTGACAAGAAGATTTGCTTGTCTCCGAGCTGGGCTGTGCGGCCTTTAATTAAAAATAGTATTGATTTTTCTCCGCTCCCCGGACAGGCACGAGTCTGCCCTCCCGATGGTCCTCGCTGACAGCTTAAGTATGAAACAAAGGGCATTTATTCAGCACTTAATGCGAAATTATGACTGATTAAAAAGTGATTTATCATAGCAACTACATCTGTATCGGCTTTGGGTCGGTTTTTTTTTTTTTTTTTAATGTGCCTGTCACCAGCATTTGGAAGGGATAGTTCTCTCCTTCACCATTGCATTCTCTCCTTCTCTAGTTTCAACACAAACTGAAAAATTTCCAGCGCATTCAGGACCAAAACACATGGGAGGGAGGAGATTTGTGGAAGTCAGACCCACGGCATATCCCAGATGTCAACTGGGGGAGGTGCCAAGTTGCCTTCAGAGAGCCAATCACAGGACGTTTCTGGGACTATGCTCTTCTGACACCTGCCCCTTCTCTTTTCCCGTCTCACCTGGGGTTTGGCATGACCAAACCTTAGAAGCCCATCGGCTCACAACACCAACTCGGTAACCCCAATTACATTTCTGCATACCTCTGCGCCTCAGCTTTCTTATTCATGAAATGGGGCTGCCTCATGCAAATTGAGGTAAAAGGTTAAATCATGTATTTCCCATGGAACATACACAATTCCATAAAATAATTTTTAAGGAGGCCGATTCCATAGTATACCCAAACGTGTATGATAATGAAAATATTGTTTTCCTATTTACTGTGCACAAGTAGATTCTAAGTGCCTTACATGTATTATCTCATTTAATTCCCCCAGGATCCCTTTGACCTCGTCACGGCTGTTCCATGCCTCAAGATGAAGACACACAGCACAGAGGTAAGTCTGACGCCGTTCATTCATTTACTCAACAAACATTTATTACATATCCACTTTGTGCTTTTTGAAGCGCTAGAGATAAACCCGTAACAACACAGACAAAATTTCATCTCCTAAGATACTTACATTCTAGTCGGGGAGACAATGTCAAAGGTTAGCAGTGATCACTTGGGGCTAAGACCAAGGAAGTAAGAGTAGGTACGTTGTGAAAATGGAGCTAGCAGGAGTTCCTGATTGGATGGAGCACACGAGGAAAACAGGATGAACAATCCGAAGAGAAGAACCGCCATGAATCAGCGTGGACAAGACTGCTACCGGAGAAGAAGGTAAGAAACTTAGTTTGGGACAGGACAAGTTCACCATGAACCCACAGTGCAGGCTATCATAAACATTTTTCCTGGATTATTTTGAAGAGGTATTTTTTTTTTTGCAATATGTATTCATTTAAAAAAGAATATCTGACAACCACTTAGTTCGTTCACAGCTTGGCGACCATGTCTACAAGGTAAGCCAGAATCCTATGTTTTGGTTCATTTCCTTTTTTAAAGTGTGCGTTCATAAACATGTTCTTTTACTCTAAAGCACTTATTGAATAGAGGTTTCTGGATGGTTCTCTGATGGAAGGAGGTTAGAGCGGCTCTCAGTCTGAACAAAACCGAGGTTGGGAATCTGTTGATCTTAGCCAGGCTCCAGAAATCAGGACTTTGAAAGTGGAGGGTTTCCGGTAACTGTCTCCCGCCGTCTCCCCAATCCCTGCGTCTCCCCCTCTTCCCTTTCTCGCCACCAGGCATCCTTGCACTCTGAGTCTACACAGTGGTCCTAGGTAGACCTCTTCCCTTGGCCGACAGATGGGAGCTCCTCGGGTTTTGCTGGGTAGTGACTGGTGCTTGGTCCTGGCGGGATGTGGGGGAGCAGAGGGGCCTGTCTGCCCTGGAAAGAGGGGACGCTTCATTCCCTTGCAGTCTCCCCACCAGTGCCTCGCTGTCCTGAGGAATAAGCATAAGCTACACACCAGGTTTTCTTACCTTCCAGTAAAGAGAGGATACCCTTCCTATTGGGCAGTCTTTGTCCCCGCCGGTTTGACACAACGCGTCCACCATGACTATGTCACTTAGCGCTTGTTGTGTAAGAGGTGTGTTTACCACAATTATTAAAACCCACACAGGAGAAAGGTACTTCTTCTGCACAGTTGACTGAGCACGTGCGGTCCGTGCTTTTCATGCATTGTCTGTGTGGGCCTCACAGCAATCCTAGCCCCTGGAAACCGGTAGCATCCACATTTCACAGGGGGAGGATACTATGGCTCCACGAGGTCAAGTACTTGCCCGTGATGATGGCAGAGTCAGGAATGAAAGCTAGGCGAGACTCTCAGATCTACGCTCTTCACCACTATACATGCCTTTTGAAAAAAATCGTTTATATAAGTCTAACTCCATCATTTAACTAGATATTGTCCATCTTTCTCCATTCTGGGAGAACATCACCCAGGCTTCTCGGGAAACAGCTGTGGTCATGGACACCACTGCAGTTGGGGAAGAACAGATGCTGGGCACACACACGGCTGAGCTGGAGCGCAAGGCAGCCCGAGCCCTCCAAGCCTCCGTTTCCTCACTAGGAGAACGGAAATGACAACGTCCTAGTGCAGGATTGTAGTGAAAGGACGGTGACAGCATTGCATTCATTCATCACACACTCGTGAGCGTTTGCTCTGTGACAGCTAGCGGAATAAGATGCTAGATGCTAGGAGGAGCGAGCAGATGCCCTGTACTTAAGAGCTTCACGGTGCTGGTGTGGGAACAGGCAGGTAAAGGAACATGAACATGTGCTAAGTGCTATGTTAGGACACGGAGGGAGGGAGGGTGTCAAACTGTGCCAGTTTTCCAGTTCACCGTCAGTAGTCAACAGTCCCGTCTCCTATCACCATTTTACTTTCCGAGTTCCTGTGGCTCTGCGACTTTTCATCTCTGCTTTTCCAGACTACTCGGTGGCCCCTACAGCTGCTGGGGGCGCCGGGGGAGGGGCGGGCTGGCCTTGGGTAGAACCTCAGGCAGGGTCTCCCTTCTCCACAAGCCTCCCTCCCCTTTGCATCAGTGGCCCTACTGCCAAGCAACGAATGGCATCTCCTAAGACCTGCCAAAGCCCCTGCCCAGACTTCCTCTGCCATCTTTGCTTTCTGCCCAGACAAGGCCTCTTGGCAACCGGAGGCCAATTTCTCTCCAGTTGTACTGGGAAGTCATTCATGGGAAACATCCAGATTTCTGTGGGATCCCAGTCAGCGTGAAGATGGAGCGAGGCAGCCCAGTGGGCAGCGCAGACTTCCTCCTGCACCTGACCCCCCACATTTCCTCTCCCTCCTCCCCCCACCCCCCTACAAACAGGTAGCTGCTCTCCTCTTGCTTTCAGCCCGGTGGGGCGAGAAGAGGAGGTGGCCAGGGATGCCCACGGGTGGGGAGGGCATCTCGCTGGGAGGGATTTACCTGCAGAAGCTCGGGGCGCAGGAGGAAGTGGCCGGGCTGGGGGCAGGAAGAAGGGGCTCTGATCAGAGCTCTGCTTAATGACCTGCGGGGAAGCCACGCAGCAGTCGTAGCGCAGCTCCGATGGCGGGTCACGGCAACAGATGTTCCCAACATATGTGGAGAATTAATTACCCACCGGTAAACAAAATCTGTGATGCGGAGAGTCATTTTGTCTAAATTTCTTACAATTTTGCTGTTATTAGGGGCTTAATTTTTCTTGATCATCTCGGTAACTTGGACTAAAGCACTCTTTAATGGGATCCCAGGAACATTCCAAAGAAAAATAAGGGCCTGGTTGGCTGCGGAGGGGAGGAGGAGGAGGAGGAGAGGGGGAGAGGAAAGGGGAAGAGGGGGAAGAGGGAAGGGGGAGGAGTAGAAGGAGGAAGGAGAGGAGGAGGAAGAGGGAAGGAAAGGAGGAGGAAGAGGGGGAAGGAGAGGAGGAGGAAGAGGGGGAAGGGGAGAGGGAGGGAGAGAGGGAGCTGGGAGCGGGGAAAGGGGAAAGGGAATGGGGAGGGGGAGGAGCACAGATCTCAGGGAGGATTGAGTTAAACTGAGAGGCGAATTGAAAAGCCACACCATACTGGGTGATTAGCAAATTATTTGATTAAAACATCGGATGCTCGTCCTATTTTTAAAAGTATTCTAATGGTTAGCTCCTGTTTAACGGCGTTTACACTTAACATTAGCTGCGTGCTGTGGAACAGCTGGAGTTTCCAGAGGAAATGACAGAAATTCCAACAGAAATGAGCTGGTAGGAAGGTCGGCTTTTGAGCTGCTGCTTTTAGGATTCTGAACCGGCTGCTTCTGTCTGTGGTCGCGGAGGCACATTCTAATTTCCATCATTTAAGAAAACAGGTTTTCTTTAAAAAGGGGCCTCGAGAGCCTTTTGATTTTCGTAAGGCCGTTATTTCCTTGGCCGCTTCCATCCATCACCAACACTGTCAAAAACGCTGCGATTCTCTTAAGTACATAAATCTGCACGGTTATGGAAAAAAAATGGTTCCTTAGCCATCCACAGGTTTGTGACTCCTCTACATCGTCAATTCATGATTGTCCCTTCAATCTTACAGTTAACCGAGTAAATTTGCAAGAATCCATTGGTTCCATCCAGCACTGTTTGTGGTTCAACACACACACACTTCTTGTTTTTCCTCTTTCCTTTATTTTCTCATTCATTCAACCATCACCTGTTGAGCTAGGTGCTGGAAGAACAAAGACGAATAATATCAAGTCCATGATGTCAAGGCCTTATGCCAAAGCCAAGCATGTAAACAGACGGCTACTTCACTACAACTAACCTTGGGCCAATAGATGGTAAATGCTGTATCATGACCCCTCCCCCCATCACTGTGACATCAGAATGCCCCATAAGGGGTGGGATTGCCCCTGCACCTTAGGTCAGAAGCCTAGGTTCAGGCTATACTCAGAGTGAGGATACAAAGGCATGAGCCAGAGCGTCTTACGAAATGTTGGTGAGCGCCGTGCAGGCTGGAACATTCCAGGGAACATGGGCAATGAGAAGAAAGAAACAGGGTCTATTGCCGCAGAGATCAAATGGAAGGAAACAACGTGCTTGAGGCAAAGCCCACTTTGATTGCATTCCTTCCCTAGGCATTGATTTCCTGTCTTCTCTTTCTACAAATGTGCCCCATCACAGGAAACAACTTTTTTTTCTTTTTAAAGGACTATGGCATAGAACATCGTTTGGTGTTCATTTTTGCTGCAAGTTGCCAGGATCTGACAGTTGAAGTTTATTTGGGTGAAACTTCCAAAGTAACAACTTATCCCAGTTTCTCAGGAATTCTGTTTGTTTTTTTTTCCTAAATCCCCCAAAACCTGAGAGACATGTTAGGAACATGGCAGCTTCCTTAGTTGGAACAAAGAATATCTGCTTTATGAGTGTTTTATGAGTTCTGCTGTTCAGCATGTTTGATGCCCTCTGATACGTCTTCACCCTGTTGAGAGGAGTTGGTATTAGACTTCAGTGATCGCCTACTAACCTCCCAGGTCTGCTAGAAGGCAGCAGGCGTGGGAGAACAGCCTTGGTCTTGCGTCGTGAAGAATTACAAGTTAAAAAAACTCCGAGTGGTGACCAGTGATGGGTGAGCTTGCTACAGCTCACGTTTGAACTTTAGGAAATCTCTTAGTTTCATCATCTACATCCAGTTTCACCCACACATGAACCAATCTTCTGGCATTCTGCCCCAATTTCCCGTTTTCTTCTTTCATTAGGTAAAAAGATAACAACCCAGTGATTCCTATGTTTCCCCACATCTAATCTCTATAACAGTGGTTATTTTTTTTATTTCAGAGCCTACACATAATTCAGTCCTACGTGAACATAACATGGTACAGTACGTGACCAGCTTAGCAGAGGCTGAAACAGCCCTGGTTCAGGGCTCGGCCTAGAGTTTCCAGCTGCATTCATTCATTATTCCTTGCAACGAATGATTAAACCAATTCTCTGATTAATCAAAACTGGACTTTGGAACTAGCCACAGGAGATCAGAATTCTCAGTCATGTTATGCAGACGGTAGCAATTTAAAGAACACGATTGAAAGATTATTTCTATAAGAAATAGTAAATATGCGTTAATCTTCCCACAGACTTCTTGAAAGATCAAAGCTGCTCTCAAGCAAACTTTAAAATATATGCCTTGCCAAGCAGCAAGGAAAATGTCACATTCTCTTAATAGGTGCGCGGTGTTGCCGTATATCATTCCTCCTTGAAGGACTTCAACACTGTTCATGGCTGTTCCCCAGTGACACTTCATTTCTAGTTACTGGGGAGGGCCTGGATTCTTCTCCTTGCCCATGGTTCCTTCATAAATATAATTCAACAATGTGCCCTCATTTGAAGAATTAACATCATCTAGTTAGACCACCTTTTCCTCATCCTCATGTCATCCATTCAACTCATCTACATTTCTGCCCTTTCCCCCCAACGTGACTTAGAATTCTTTTTCTATTCTATCTTCACTCTCATCAGTTCATTCATTCACTCAGTCCTTTGTTCATCAGGCATTCATCAAACATTTCCTCAGTATCTGGGACTCCGCTAAGCATCAGGAATGCAGAGCTAAATAGGACCTAGATCCGTGGCCTGTGGAATAATCCCAGTGGCTTTCCTGGCCTCGTGAACAAAATTAGCTTCGCAAAACATGGAATGTGACCACTTGGGATTCAGTAGCCTGACTTGTGAATGTGGGTCTAGTTCTATTTATTCTCAGGGAATATGTATTTATGGCAAGACAGTAACTAAAACTAAAATAAGAAGTGCCTAGGATAGCTACCAGCATCTTATGCTACCACCAAGCCCTCACCCCCAGGCATGCTTTCCAATGGCAAAGGGGCCCAAATAGGAAGAGCTTCACCCCAGTGATCATACCACCCACGAGAGAAGCCCACCTCCCAGGTTACGAGTTCTGAAATTCGCCTCTTTTAGCAAGAACAGGTTGTTCTACCAGGTGCTTGCCATGTTGCCACTGAACCAGCTCTTTGTCCTCGAGTCGTTTAACTTTCTCTGTTCTCAGATCCCGCAGGTACTTCCTACCTTTACTTTCTTCCCGGGTTTGGCTATCAGACACCATTTCAATTCTTCCATCACCAGCACTTTACACCAAATGTATGCCCCTGGGGGCCTATGTACCATCCCTACACACGCATTCAACCTACTCAAAATCTCCTTGTCTTTTCATTCTGATCCATCACAGATGACAGATTAAGTCTGCAAGTGCACTGGCTGGGTTCACTAGGAACTCATTGTATAAACCTCAGCCGGATCCACAGACTAAAGCCTCAAGTCTTCAATTCATTTCTAAACACCCTATACTCTCTCTCACCCCCAACAAGTGCTCCATGGAAGGAGGTCATCTGAGGATTTTCCCAGTTTCCCTTCCTTCCTCCATGACATATATCTCCCTATCGCCTCCCATGCTCTTGTCTATGCTAGAGGATAAAATGCCTTTCTTTGTTGTTCAAGATCATCTATTTGGCTGTTTTCCTCATACAATTAAGATTTCTTCTCTCTCCTATGAATTCCACCAATTTTTCTATCTCCTTCCCATATTTCCAATGTCTCAGTATTTTTCCTTTCCTGACCCGGGCCATGAACTTTGGGGATGTCAAGAAGGGGACATGGAGAAAGTTGCTCTCCAATTTCATGATAGTGCAGTGAATAAATAGTTATGGCCAGTAATACAGGTTGATGGGCCATGTCTTTATTTTATTTTACAGACTATATCATTATATTGAAACTTAAATATTTATCTTTCTTTATTGATAGGTTCATTGAGCCTAAGGAATTAATTTCTCTCGGTAGGTAGATAATGGCTTAGTTACTTCAAAGAATAACTTTTGTGACCACAAAAGTTTTCTGATTCTTTTTTCTGATTCTTTTCTCAGCCACAGTTTAAAATCTCCTTTGTATTGTTGTACACTTCAAAGCACAAGAAGCTTTGAATAACTAAATAAACATGTGATAGACCTATAATTAGGGCTAATTGTAAAGTGGGTGAGTGGAGACTTCTGTGATTGGCAATTAAGAATCTTGGGCATTGAAATTAATTCGGTTTAATTCCCTAATCTAAATATACTGGCTTCATAACAAAATTAGCATTTAAAACATTAAAAGACATTTATAAAAATTATGAACAAAACTTGGGGGAAATTAATTTATCTCTAAGTGCATTAACGATAATCACTTGCTATCCCAAGCACAACTCAATTCCCATCCTATTGTGCAATGTTGGCTTTTTCCCCTTTCCTATTTTAAAGATGAGATCTGTACATTTAGCATGACCTCTGTGTTGGAAAGTATCATTGTTGTTTTATAACAAATACCAGAAGGCGCTCATTCTGGCTGAAGAGTGAGGATGGAAATCTTTCAATTTCGGTAGCTTGTTCTGCCATTGAAACCTCACCCCCATCACAAAGTTCTCTGTGCATTTTTTAATTTTTGTAACATGTATGTGTTGAGCATATGCTAACATATGTGTGCTGAGTACTCAGAAGTGAGCAAAACGGACCAGGCCCTTGCCCTCATCTGTGAAGACAGTAATCATGTGCAGTATTTCCCTAGACCAGTGATGGCGAACCTCTGACATGTGTGTCAGCACTAAATATTTAGTTTTTGGTTCATTAAATACAATTATATATAACAATTATACATTTATGTTATTTAAACTATAAATATCACGAAATAATGTTTTTTTCCCTCAAAGTGACACACTACCCGAGTTATGCTCAGTTTTTTGGCGAAGTTTGACACACCAAGCTCAAAAGGTTGCCCATCACTGCCCTAGACTGAATTAGATCAGCACAAAGCACCGATAGCTGGCCCATAACATTGGTTGTGGCCCTACTGTGAAGTTTAAGAATGGGGAAATGATCACCTGCTGAAACTACCTGAGAAAACTACCTAGTCGCTGCTGTCTTTAGAAGTAGGGTAGTTTCTTTAAAAAAAAACAACACACAACTTTATATGTTTTTACTGATTTTTTTTTTTTAAGAGGGAGAGAAACATTGATCAGCTGCTTCCTGCATGCCCCCTAATGGGGATCAAGCCATAAGCTGGGCATGTGCCCTGACTGGGAATCTAACCAGCGACCTCTTGGTGCATCCGATGATGCTCAACCAATTGAGTCACACTGGCCAGGGCTGGGATAGTTGCTTTAGAGAAGGTCATTCTTGGTGGAGGCAACAGCAGGGCACAGTTTGTTATTCCTTCCCAAGCTACACTTCCTGTGAGCCCTACTGTGTGTCAGCTAAACCTTTTTGAGCAGGTGCATTAGGAGTGGTTCCTAGGGGGGGCAAGAAGGAGAAGAAAAGGAACAGTCGCCCCGACTGGTTTGGCTCAGTGGATAGAGCGTCAGCCTGCGGACTCAAGGGTCCCGGGTTCAATTCCGGTCAAGGGCATGTACCTTGGTTGCAGGCACATCCCCAGTAGGGGGTGTGCAGGAGGCAGCTGATTGATGTTTCTCTCTCATTGATGTTTCTGGCTCTCTCTCCCTCTCCCTTCCTCTCTGTAAAAAAAATCAATAAAATATATTTTAAAAAAAAGAAAAAAGAACAGTGAACCATTTAGCAAAGGATGCTGGGGTCAGAAATGGAATAAATAAACCAGGTAACATAGTGCTTCCTTTTTTTCTTTCTTTCTTTTCTCTTTTTCTTTCCCTTTCCTTTTCTAGCCCCAGGCAGCAAAATGCTTAAGCACCGAAATGAGCAAAAAGCAGTTTTAAGAAGATAGGTCAGGACATGAATGTAAATGTGATCACCTCCTTTCGATTCTCTCGCATTCCCCACCATCAATCAGCTGGCTTCCTCCACCCCCTCCTCACACACACACCCCACCCTCCCATCCTGATTTGGGACCCCAAATGCAAATCTGTGACACGGGTGTCCATATATAATATTAATGGCGCTGAGGAGAGGGGTGTGAGGTGTGTGCGCTTGCCAGGAGAGGAGCGATCGAGCCCAGCCGTTCGTCTGCAGGACAAATGTCACATCATTAGGGGGGAAAGGAGGGGAAAGAAGGAGGGAGGCGGAGGTGGGAAGTAACAGTTCTGCAAGGAAATGGCTAAGTTGAGGTTCCAATCAATCTAACCAAGCCAGGCCCCCTGATATATGTCAGCCGCTGCAGACAAAACAGATTGCGGGAGAGATCACACAAACAAAGAGAAAACCTTGAAGACGCTACAACAACTTTGTCATCAGAGATTCACTCAAGCGCCAGGTTGGCATTTTTCAATCCATTTGCCAGTCTAGCCCGATGTTACATGCTTAGGAAAGAGAAAGAAGTTGGCCTTTTCCTTAAGGACAGGAATGGAAGCCATCAGCACTCCAGGAGGTACTTTATTAAACGCGATGAGCTTTTGCAGTGGATATAAATAGAAATTGTGGCAGATATCTTGTGATGCAAAGTTTTCAACACGCTAGAAGGATAAAGGAGTGTGTTAATCTTTCCTTCAGGCCAAAGTCTAGCTTCTGGGTTGGTGTGTGCCTGGGGTTGGAAGGTGGAAGAGGGTCCCAGCTCCTGTAGCCCTTTCCTCGGGTGGATGTATAAGGATTGTGTTCAACGAGGGGTCTTTAGGCACTGAAATTGGAGGCCATTTGACGGCAAGTTCACGCTGGTGAAATAGGGATTGTCTGTGCCATAATATTAAACCGCCGACTGCACTGAGAACTGAGGTTAACATAACTGGTGCCAAAACAAAGCCAGGACCGAGGAGAGTGAAACCAACTCATTATTCTTAGTTATTTGGGGGGCAGGTTGAATAAAATCTAACTTCCATTACCCCTTTGATTCCACGGTTTCACCCGTCGCTTAATTCAGAGCTTGACGACAAGTTAGTCTGACTTGCCTTTTGGAGGTTTGGGGGAGATGGTCAGCCCAATTTCTTCTCACAAGGAAAGCAGTGGTTTGAAGAATTATGAAGTGCGTGTGTCTTGCTATGTGACCTTGAGAAAAGTACTGTCCCGCTGGAAAAATGGTGATGACTCTGAATGATCCCATGACCACTGAGGATGTCCCAGAATGATTTTTAAAGCCCTCGGAAACGGCTTAGACGAGTCACGTGATTCTTTCCCTCTTTCCTGTTGATTTCCCTTTTGAGTAGCACATTCTGAGAACTGAAGACAAGGTCTGAAAGGCACTCCCCGTCCCCTCTTCCAGGGCTGAGCCCAGGGCCTTATACATAGTAATCACTCAATAAATATGTATTGATTTGATCTGATAACCTAACAGTGTTAGGATGCATTTATTCAGAAAACATATTAGCCATTTGATCATTGCAGTGGCCTCGCCCTAAAGTGTACATCACACACCTTGAGACCGTCTGATGCAGCAGAAACTAAGCTCAGCGACTGCTCCTGGGAGACCTTGACGTGAAGGGAACATCACGTCCCCGGGTTGTTGGGGGCTTTTGTTTGTTTGTTTTCGTGTTTCGCAGTCATATCTACCATAGAGTCCAGAGAAGAGATAATAAATCTAATTGATCGCCTCGTACGTTATCTTAACAGAGAGGCGGGGACCTACTGGACGGCGATATTTAAATGAAAGCCACCCAGAGTCAACAAGACTCCAGGCGAGAGAATAGCCTGATATTCTTAATTCTGAGGAGCTGTATTGGTAATCAATGGGAATGTGAGGGCCATTGGAAAGCTGTCCAGTTTTCAATTGCAGCATAAGTTGGGAAACAATTTGAAAATAATAGCTCCCACAAAGAGTTTCTGAAGCAGTCAATATGGGCTTCCCGTGAAGGGCAAAGAGGGATTTGGCAACACACGCCACGTTCAGCTGCTGGGCGTCAGGCAGTGTCTGTAGCACCCATCGAAGGTCCCCCTCCCCACCCCCCACCAGATCGGAATGCAAAATCTCTCAGAGCGCACTCTATTGAGACTCTGTTAAGTGGGATCGTCACCCAGAAAGCTTCTGCAATGAGTGCCTGTTCATAGGACTGTAGCCGAAACCAGTTTGGCTCAGTGGATAGAGTGTCGGCCTGCGGACTGAAAGGTCCCAGGTTCGATTCCGGTCAAGGGCATGTACCTTGGTTGCGGGCACATCCCCAGCAGGGGTTGTGCAAGAGGCAGCTAATCAATGTTTCTCTATCATCGATGTTTCTGACTCTCTATCCCTCTCTCTTCCTCTCTGTAAAAAATCAATAAAATATATTTTTTTAAAAAATAGGACTGTAAACACGTCTACTAATGACCAGTAAGGAGAGCCCTTCTAGTCAATAGTACCCATTGGAGGAAGAGAAAAAATATCCCTGAGATCCTGGTGGCCGTGGCCCTGAAAACTTTAGTTTTGATCCTAATCCTGACTTACCAGAATTTAAAGTTTTACATTTTCGTTAGGAGAGCAAAGTATTAGGATAATCGCACTCCAAGAGACCATTTTCCTGCCTGCTAGTGACCAAGAACGCAGAAGCGCTGCCTGCCTTCGAAACACTGAGAAACGACCCAAGAACCTTAAGATCAGACCATGAGTAAATTTCCCTATTTTCGGAACCCCTGCTGCATTTATTATTTATACCATAAAAATGTATCCTGGCATAACTGGTCATGTTCTATCCAGTTCCTTCTTGTGTGTTGTTGCTCCCCAGTAGGGTGTTAAGCTATAGTCATCATTAAATGATGATGATGATATCAATCAGGTTATCAATAATATTAAAGCCTTAGGAGATGAATGGGCAGAAATAGGCCAATGTAACTCATCTATTCTTCGCACATGTTTTATCCGAGCTGACTCTTTGGCCATATCCCTTGACTAGCTCTCTCTACCTCCAAATGCGCATGTACTCCAAATCTGAGAACTAATTGTAAAGTCTACTCACATAAAAGGAGGAACCATTCTTTACTGAGTGCCAATACCACGGCAGGCTCTCCGCAAGGCATTCAACAGGCACTCTCTCACCTAAGACTAAAAATATCCAGCTAACTCCCACCCTACTCTAACCTCTCTACCATCTGGGTATTCTCTTGGTTTGCTTGTCTCTGCTAAATCTCATCTCCATTGAAATACAGAATGTATTGCCCTGGCCAGTGTGGCTCAGTGGGTTGGGTGTTGTCCCGTGCACCAAAAGGTTACCAGTTAGGTAGGGGGCATGGGGCCACCAGTTGGTGTTTTGCTCTCACATTGATGTTTATCTCTCTCGCTCTCACTCTCTCGTCTCCTTTCCCCTCTCTCTCGCTCTAAAAACCAATTTTTAAAAAATCATTTAAAATAAAAAAATACTTTTAAAAAAGAAAATACAGAATGTATTTTTGCTCTACATTCAGTCTTTACAGAAGAGAGCTAATGTAATCATTCACAAAGTTGAAGCCAACAGGGTCTTTCGAGGGACGATAACACGGGTTTTCATTTCTCAGATGGACATCATAGAGGTTTACCAGATAGTTGCCTGTCTTCCCACTTCCCTGTAGATCAGGCATGTCAAACTCAAAGGCTAACACGGGCCAAATAAACGAGGCCCGCGGGCGTGTGGGCCGCGAGTTTGACATGCTTGCTGGACCAGGGGCTTCAGGGGCTGCTTAAGAAGCAGCCGGCACCGGCCTCCTTACTCAGGGAAACAGCAGTGCTGGAGTGGAAGGCAGTTCAGTAAAACTCTCAGCCAGATGTCTTTCCTGAAAGGGGCCTATTCTTTTCCTGGGAGCAGCTGTGGGCTGGGCCCAGGCTCACTCTCCAGGCGAGAATAGCTGGGCTTTGTTAGCTGGCTGCTTGTAGACATAATCGGCTGAGGGCCCGGCACTGGAGTATTATGTGCAAAAAGGACCACAATGCAGGAGACTGGGGTGAGGTCAACATTAAAGGAAACCCTGAAAGTGTAAATTACACCCTGGCAAGATCTTTTAAGCTGAACCTCAATTTGAGTCCTGACTATTCGGGTCGAAGAAACAGCAATCTGTACAGGTTTAGAAACATTTATCACAGGAACTACAGAAACTCCAATTCCTTCATTGATAAGCAGTTGAGAAGAGAATGGGTAGCGGATAAGCTAATGATGATGAGACCAGGGAGCTGGTGTTTAGAACTCGCCACTCACACCCACAGCGTGTCTGCGAGCTATATGGTGGTCCCTGGGAGATTTTACATTATTTTTCTCTCTGTGAGTTTATCTTCACGTGTTATTTTGGGGACAGATTACCATAACTCTAACATGCATAATGCAGACATCAAAACCGGAGAGGAAAATGAAAAGAACAAAAACGAAACAGGGATGTAAACTCCGATCAACACTATTAGATTGAAGCAGAAAAAAATCTGTATTTTTAAAGGGAGATAGATCAACCAAAGGACTTGTGTGCTTGCATCTGAGCCTAACCAGTGATCACGGACAACAGGGGGAGGGGGACATGCGTGGGGGGGGGGGTTGGGGAAGGGAACGGGGGGAGGGGGTTGATGACAAATATGTGATACCTTAATCAATAAAGTAATTAAAAAAAAAGACATATGTCAACCAAAAAAAAAAAAATCTGTATTTTTAGAAGAAGAAGAAGAAAAAAAAAACACAAAAAAACATGGCACCTCTTCAGAGAGTTTGTTTTGACACCAGAAGTGAAGTCTGAATTCTCTTTGGAAGGCAATACACTGCTCAGTTGCTGCCACCTACGTCTCAATCGATAGCTTGTCTCTCCTTTCTTTTCTCTCCTCTTCCAGGAGGGAGTCCCTCCTGTGTCTGTCTTGCCCCCTTTTTCTCCTTCCGGGCTGTCAGTGCTCTACGGGGACCCCGGAGGGAGGAAGCTTACAGAACTCGTGCGTCCACAGCTGCCTCTCCGTGGAGGACAGTGGGTGTGATGAGAGGGGAGCGCCCCCCCTGGATTCACAGATCACATCCATCATGTTGATCAGCCCCCGAAAGGCAACATATTGTCTGGGACTCGGCCAAGGAGGGGTATCAATTTCACAACCACACTGACGTCTTCAGCCAAGAGCCGGGTTATTTCTGGCTGCTGGAGTCTGAGACGCACGTTGGAGCCTCGTTTTTCCACTTTCGCACTTTTCCGCCAGCCTCTGAGGGGTGACTTAGTCTGCAGTCAAAGAGAGGCATCTTCAAGGAGCAAATTAGCTCCCTTGCGTGGTCCGTGCCTAAGAGCCTCCTTTTATATGCAGACAGTTTAGAGGGGGGCTTTTCCCCCCATTATTATTGCTTACTGGCATAGCTCTGAACCATCCGAGCCAGCATTATTCTAAGAAAAGTTAAAGAGAAACAAAAGCGATGCTTGAATCTCCAGTTTCGGATGAGGCTGATGGCAATAATGCTAATTCTATCCAGTACATACTCAGCAATATGAGAAAGTCCACCCTAATGGCTATGTCACTTGTTGGCTTTGTCTGTCTAAATGTATTTGAAATTTCTTTTTAATATCCTACTAGGCAAATTGTGGAAATTCATCTATATATTCTTTCCTAGGACCCCATCAAAATTAGATCTAGTTCGTTCCCATGAAATCCTGGCCTGTCATGACTTTGTGTTCTTTCTTCACCTTTAAAATAGATGCTCTTTTTAATCCATTGCTTGTGGTTGCTTTGCTATTTGCCAATTTTTCATTCTCTTCCTTTCCTCCTCTTGTCTGGAATCCTGGCTCATTCAAAGAGTGAAATGCTGTACAAGGAGATGTTTTACGTAACAGTGAAAATTAGATGAATCCCTGAAACAAACATTTATTTACTGAGGAAGAAAATCTAAAAACACAACTTTTCAGACCTTCATAAGCAAAACTACATCCTCCAACCACTGCAAATAACTTGCAAAACACTTCAGGGTGATGAATTAGAGCAGATGACTAAAGTGTATTATCTGGCCATTTTTGCCTTGTGAATTATTTCCTGGTTGATTTTCCTATTCAAGAATTTAAGAAAAATTCAAAAGCTGTAACACTGTTAAGTCCTCTTTTAGCAATAGCTCCCTTGTAGGTTTAATGTCTAGTGACTACAGCTTCTGAAAACTTCTTTAATAATACATGATTAAATACTTATCATGGGCATTCAGATTTTTTTTTCACACCAGTTTCAAAAACTAAATCTAATATATTCTTTGAATGATTGAATAAAATGGATTTCAAGTAGGGCTGTGTTTAGGAAATACTCTTTGGTCATGTTATTTTCTTGGGACTCATTGGAAGTAGGTGATGCTTTTTCTTTTTCTTTTTCAATTATTTGCTCAGATAGCAAACCATAAAAAGACGTCACCACAGTGAGCTCCTGAAAATTAGCTCAGGAGCTCAGCTTCCCTCTTCCTGTGGTTATGGTACAGGCATTTGGAGCTGTGATAAGTGCTGAAACCTTATTGTGTTTAAATGAAGTAAGATGTGTTAACTACCAACAGTAATCACTGTCTTTGCAACCTCCTGCTGGATTCTTTAATCACCTTTAAATGCTTTCCTTACATTATTTGGAAATGTGTCCTTTTTGGGTTGTAGGAATATACTTGTTTTTCTATGGCCTATGTTTGTAATTTCACCTTTAATATCTATAAACAATCTTGTTTAATTTTTATTTTTTTTGGCACGGGGATTCTTTGATCTGCGATTTCTTTTCTATTGGTACAAATCACTGCAGCATCTAATTTTAAATTCCACGCTTCTTGTTTCTCCAAAGGAGACTGTTGTGCAGTCAAGTTCATTTTAGAGGACAAAAATGCTAATTAACACTTCCATGTCAACCAGTATTTGGGTGGGGGGGAGTAGGGGGGCGAGTCTTTATGTTTTAACCTCATGCCTTAAATCTGGTTTCTAAATGTGAGTGACAGGGATGTCTTTCACCAAATTGCATACAGAAGAAAGATGAACGATTGGTATCTGTAGAATGACATTATTTGTCATGCTGTGATGTTCTTGAAAATTTGTGGCGTGTCAGATTTCTCTGAAATTTGATTTCTGATAAAGTCAGTATTTTCATGACGTTTTAACGAATCCTATTTCTAACATTCCTTCTGTAGCATTCAGAGCGATTGTTTCTCTCTAAATCATACACTACATCTCAGAAGAGATTGTAACATTGAACATGGAGGAAAGCTATTATTTGCCCAAGTGAACTTCACAACCTGTGATAATTTATCATTCATTTCCCCGAGTTCCTCGACTCTGTTCATCTTGATTTTGCTGGGAGATATCTCCTACTTCAATGCCTCGCCGATATTCCCAGGCACCTAACTCAGTCAGCAGATTTGACATCTTCATTTCAATGTCCTTTTCTATTCCTTCCGCAATGTTAATGTTACAAATTACAGGAGGGCATATTAATAGCCATACCCAAGAAGCAGAAAGAAAAGTGCATTTTTTTTTTTTAAACTAAGTACTAACTTGGGATTTCCCGGGCCCATTGTCAAGTCAGCCGAACCCACAGCCCCTCCATTGTGATGATAATGGATTCTGTGTTGTTGGCGCAAAGGTCGCGAGGTCACCGTAAGCTCCTTAATGGACTGTGAAATAACTTTAACTGCATTAACCTCTCTGGATCACATGGGTGGCACCAACAGCCACTCCTGAAATGCTCATTCGTTTAGGGAGACAATACCATTAGATTATTATATTTTCCATCTCGAGTAGCAATAGGCTCAAAGCAATTATGCAGCTAGGCATTTCCATTACGTGAATAGGACCTTAAAGAAGATTAACAAGAGCATCTCCTGCATAGGAGACATGCAGGAGGGAGGGGTGGGGGGACTTTCGAAAACTCCACTGGACTTTTCGGATGCCTTACATTCAAAGGGTCTCCTACTTTAGGCTCCTAAGTCATTGGATGAAATGAAAATATTACTAAGACTAAACGGGTTCTCTCTCTGTTCCCTACGCCAAGCAGGTATAGTTACAGGATTAAAACTTTCCCCCATCTATTGATTTTTTTCCTAAATGAAATAAATCACCAACTATGAAAGCAAGAGAACTGATAACCAAGAACTTAAGTGGGGGAGAGCCGCACTGGAAACCATATGTTGTCATTTTGCCCATTCTGTCCTTTCCCCGGGAATATAAGTGCTGATGGTTGTTCTCATTCCTGCCTCTGGCTGTTGTGTTTAAGAGACCAACATGCATTCTTTGGAAAGCACACAAAGCTGGAAGCCCTGATTATCTGAAGGACAAGAATGATTGCTATGGGTCTGCATAGATCTCTTTACCTACAAGGGAAGCTCTATTGGGTAAATATCCAAGGGAGCCTTAAAGAGTGCTGTGGTCACCAGTATTATCATGAAAGCGCCTCATTGTCATGGTGATGTGACATAATGAGAAAGCACACCACACGAAGCACACGTTTTAAATGCTTTTTGATTTTTCTAGTGGGATCTCCTGAACTGAAAAGTGAAACAAACGGGCTACGTTTGTTTGCTTCTAAAATGCATCTTTTAATATTTCTAAAATTGGGATTCAACTTGAAATCACTGCTATAGTCAACATAGTCTCTCTTTTTATTTTTATTCTGGAAAATTTGTTATTGAATTTAGGGAATTAGGGAGATACAGAGGACAAATGGAAGGTATAAACATTCTTTTATTTAATTTTATTTATTTATTTATTTATTTAAAATGTATTTTTATTGACTTTAGAGAGGAAGGGAGAGAGAGAGAGAGATTGAAACATCAGTGATAGAGAGAATCGTTGATTGGCTGCCTCCTATACATCCCCTACTGGGGATTGAGCCTGCAACCCGGGCATGTGCCCTTGACCTGAATCAAACCCAGGATCCTTCAGTCCGCAGGCCGACGCTCTATCCACTGAACCAAACCAGCTAGGGCAACATTCTTTTTTTAAATCTGGATCTTGTGTGGATGTGTTTTAATCTTGGAAAAGCTGCTTTTTGAGGGTTAGGTGAGAATTGGTTATTGTTTTCCAGAAATGAGAGAGGAAAGCATGTGAGCAGGGCAGCTTGGTCTTTGGAGTATAAAATGGCATTGCTTGTGTTATCTAAGAAATCCGACAGAAGGGGTAAATTACACTCCAGCTAAAGCCAGACCCATTGAAATCTATTTGATCAGAGAGGCTACTGTTCTAGAAGAATCTTTTGTGAACGTCTTGCCTCTTTAACCTGCAAGCTGCTTCACTTTACTTGGTCAGAGTCGGTCTGCCTCAGAGTGCCACCCACCAAGTGCCTCCGCCAGCTTACTCTTCACTCATTCGATGAGCGATGACTGTATGCCAAGCCTATTGATATGCAGACTTTCTAGTTACAGAGCCTGGCAAGGGAATCAGCAGTGAGGTGTGATCAATGCTCCCATTGAGGCCTGTACAGACAATATGGGGACCCAGAGAAAGGGATTGTTGGTTTGCAAACTGGCCCCTGGACATGGAGGGCACCCGAGGAAAGGGGCAGACCACTCCAAGTTAGGAGGTGGCGGTTTAGTAAGCAAGGGAACTTACACTTGGGGCCTGTCTTAGGCAACAGCAAGACAAGTAGATCTTGCACCCGCCCACCAGAATCTTAAAAGTTTACTTAGGCCATAACCGGTTTGGCTCAGTGGATAGAGCGTCGGCCTGAGGACTGAAGGGTCCCAGGTTCGATTCTGGTCAAGGGCATGTACCTTGGTTGCAGGCACATCCTCAGTGGGGGGTGTGCAGGAGGCAGCTGATCGATGTTTCTCTCTCATCGATGTTTCTAACTCTCTATCCCTCTCACTTCCTCTCTGTAAAAAAAATCAATAAAATATACCTTTAAAAAAATAAAAAGTTTACTTAGAGGCCTTACCTGGGCTCAGTCACTCCTACCATCCAAGTGGCCTCAGCAACACCTTCCTATCTCAAGGCTCAGTCCTTGGAGCAGCTCCCATTGTGAGAACAGTGGGCAGAGCTTGCTTTCCAGAGACAGGGAAGTGGGTGAGGAGTCCCTGGTTGCCTGGTCCAGCTCGCAGGTCAACCAGAAGTCCCATCCTCTCTGTTACCTCCTCCAACAGGCGTCGATCATGCACTTTCTCAACAACTGCATTCAAGTTGTGCTTCAAGCTTCCATATCTCCCTTCTCACTTCAGCTCGCAAGAGAACTCCTACCAAAATGTTTGGAGCTGTTTCCTAAACATTACACGCTTATGTGGCTCCCCGCTAACTCTCGGAGCTGGCTCTCCCAGCCTGCCACTCCACATTGAGTCTGAGGTTCTCTATAGGGAAGGCTGATGAGCATGCTCACCGTATCAGACATGATATGAGTTGTCTGCTTGTCTCGTGGTCCAGTTGAAAAAACAACAACAGATCAATCAATTAATTAGTCTACCAATATGTGCACAGCAAGGAGCTGGCTGGGTTGGGCTTTTCACCCAAATGTGTGTTTGAGGTTTAGATGGATAAGGATTCGGCAAACTATCATGTGACTAGGTGAGCTCCTTGTAATCCTAGAGGAAGCCAAGTCTTTTTAATAATGGTCAGAGTTCAAGCCAACAAGATGTTACCATAGTGTAAGGAATATAAAATGCAGGACCTTTAGTGCAATGCCTGCATTTCTCTTGCATGATCAGGCTGCCAAGAATATGACCACGCTCTGTACAGTGTGTGAAACCCCTTAGCAAGTCTACAGTGTATCCAGCAACATAGAAAAAGCATGAGGCACCATGACCAAATGGGATTTGTCCCAGCAATCGAAGGTTAGCTTAACACCCCCAAATCAATTGATGTGAAACATCCTATTAATCGAATATAGAACAAAAACCACACAATCACCTCAACAGACAGAGAATAGCACTTAAAATTCGACATACTTTTCCATAGTAAAAACACTCAGCAAACTGGGAGCTTCTACAAAAAACCCAAGTTTACATTGTATGTAGTGGTGAAAGACTGGATGGCTCCCCCTTTAGATCAGGAATAAAATAAGGAACATCCTTGCCATGTCTACTCAACCTGTGTCCCAGAGATTTTAGCTGTGAGAGCTGTGGGCCACTAGATGGCTTCAGAAGGGGAGCTTTTCGCCAAAGGTACCAAACCTTGGGGAGAAGCTTGGAACTTTCGGCCCCATCCCCAGCCTCTGGGTTGAGGAACACATCCATGTGACAGGAGATGGTACAACCCAACTCCTGTGCTTGGAACCCATCCAGACTGTACTCCACTAACCTCTTCACTGGCTGTTCCTCTATAGCCTTTAGGGTATTCTTTATAACTAGAGGCCTGGTGCACGAATTTGTGCATGGGTGGGGTCCCTTGGCCTGGCCAGTGATCAGGGCTGATTGGAGCCAACGGGCCAGGGGGAGGGACCATTGGAGGTTGGCTGAGGAAGTGTACTGACCACCTAGCTGGGTGAGGGGAGGCACCGCGGGAGGTTGGCCAGCCACAGGAGGTTGGCTGTACGAACACACTGACCACCAGGGGGGGCAGCTTCTGCATTGAGCGTCTGTCCCCTGGTGGTCAGTGTGCGTCATAGCTGCTGGTCCACCAGTAGTTCAGTCACTTGGTCGCTTAGGCTTTTATATATATAGATAGATAAGCTAGCAATAACAAGTGCTTTCCTGAGGATTTTGAGCTTTTTTTTCTAACAAGTTATCAAACCTGAGGTGGGGGGGGGGGGTGTCTATGGGAGCACCTAATTTAGAGCTGGGGGGATCAACCTTGGACTTGCAACTGGTGTCAATAATATTCATAATAAGCAAAAGGTGGAAACAACCTGAATGTCCATCAACTCATATCAATAAAAAAATATAGTAGAATTCACCCTTGAACGATGGGTTAGGGGTGCTGATTCCTGTGCCGTTGAAAACCCACATATAACTTTTTACTCCCCCAAATGTAACTACTAATAGTCTCTTGACCAGTCTTACTAATAACCTACATAGTGGATAAACACCTAATTTGTATGTCATATGTATTATATACTATATTCTTACAATGAAGTGAGCTAGAGAAAAGGAAATGTTCGGAAAATCATAAAGAAGAGAAAATACATTTACAGTATTTATTGGAAAAAAAATCTGTGTGTAAGTGTACCCGTGTAGTTCAAACCAGTGTTGTTGAAAGGTCAACTATATATCCACACAATGGAATATTATTCGGCCATAAAAAGGAATGAATGTACCGATACATGCTACAGCATAGAGGAACCTTAGAAGCATCATGCTAAGTGAAAAGGGCCACTTACAAAAGGTCATATAGTCTGTGATTTCATCGCATTCATTTGTACATTACAGACCAGGAGAATCTATAGAGTTAGAAAGTAAATGAGAAGTCGGGTGTGGCTATGGGGGCGGGGGGAGGAGGGGACAGTGTAGAGGAATAAAACAAAGGGTACAGGTATCTTTTTGAGGTGATAAAAATATTTTTAAAGTGACTGTGGTGATGCTTGGCATGTATCTGTGAATATACTAAAACTGTATTGTATAATGCAATACATTATTCAAGTAGGTGAATTGTGTGGTAAGTGAGTTATATCATAAAGCTTTTAAAAGGTCCATTCCACAATATATATTTTAAGTCATGTACTCTAAAACTATTGAATTGCCTTTCACATGTAGGAAATCATTTCCCACCAATAAATGTGGAAGATGCAGAATTTGTCATTCTCAGTATTATCCATCAGGAATCAGATATGGATTGGGGGGGTTGGGGGGGGGAGTTAAAGTAATAGACAACAGGCCTTTGGGGCAATAGGAAGCGTAAGGTTTCATGTGCAATTATTCTAGGTGGGTTTAACCTCTGCTCTCGCATCTATATTTTTTTCGTATCTATATTTATATGAGCAAGACTAAGGACTTGAAATATTCAATCCTAAAAACACAAGATAGTTCTAGATCATTTTTCTGGAAAACATCATTTAAAAGCAATGACTGCCTTAGTTTTTCGCTCTCTCCCCTGGAAATTGGACTTCAGTATAATTCTTGTTCCCATGTGGTATTTTCTAGTTCTTAGGGTCTGTATCACGCCTATCTTCTCTCTGTAGTTTGCAAATAACAGCTGACCTCCTCCATCACAGGTGCAAATGACAGCATCACCCTGAAAACCAAAAAATAACGTTATTTTTAATATTCGGAAAGGAAGCAATTTCTAACAAGTAAGCGTACGCCCCACTTTGGGATAAATGCGACCACCAGATTCAAAGAGAGACCCTGCATGTGTTTCTTGTCCTTGTGCAGAGGACAGATGATGGGTGGGTGTGTCTTTAAGTGAGTGTTCTCGCTGAGGTTTATTTGCCTCGGGTCTTAAGGTGGCCCCGCCTTTTGCTAGGTCCCTTAGGTGTTTTACCTCCACAGGTCCTGCTCCCATTAGTACCCACGGAGTGATGGATTTTTCATCCACGTGGGCATTTTTGTCATACATCAGAAGACAGTTGCTAAAAGCCTGGAGATACCTGTGTTCAATGCACAGCCGTCAAGGACATCTCAGAATTCCCTGGAGGGCTGTGTCCCTTTCTCTCAGCAATGTACCCAGCCTAGGGAGATATTAAGCACTATTATGGCGTACTTGGCCTTTCATCATTAGGAAGGGATGATTCAGGAAACCCCCTGGGATGGTTCACTGAAGTTGGCCTGGTGACTAATGTCTTAAATGAATCCCAACGTCAAGACTCCATTACGTGGCCCAGAGATTCAGTCATTCAGCAGTTGTGTACTGGGCGCCTATCAGGTGCAAAGCACTGAGCCAGCTGGTGAGAGACTCGGCCCCCAAGGGCAGCGAGAGGGGTGACATGCATACAGGACCCTCATATTGGGCTGTCTGTGAGGAGAGCCGCTGGAAATGTTCAAATTTCTACAGGAATTTCAGAGTGAAAGGAGAGCATGTTGGCTTCCAGAGGTGGTTGTATTTGAGTGGACACTTGAATAAGAATGGTATTTCTTGTCTGGCCAGTGTGGCTCAGTGGTTGAGCATCGACCTATGAACCAGGAGGTCACTGTTCAATTCCCGGTCAAGGGCGCATGCCCGGGTTGTGGGCTCGATCCCCAGTAGGGGGCATACAGGAGGCAGCCTATCAATGATTTCTCTCTTATCATTGATGTTTCTCTCTCTCTCCCTCTCCTGTCTTCTCTGAAATCAATAAAAATACTTTTTAAAAAGACTATTATAGCTTTGGAGGGTAACCTTGACTGTTCTGAGAAAATATTCAGTCATACAGTCCTCAGCACCATTCCTAAAAATTAGCACGCGCTAGAGGAATGTGAATGAGGAACTCTCCCCAGTGGCGCCCAGGAAACTTCGCATTTCTGTTTGTTTACCATTGAACGGTAGGCCCTATTTTAACCTTACATTTGTAATATTTCTTGCAAATTCAGGTTTCTTTGCAAAACTCATCTCATTTGATTCTTTTTTTAAAAAAATTCTATAAAATAAGCGAAACAGATTATTCTAATTCCCATTTCCCAGATGAAGACAATGCCTCTGAGAAGGCTGAGGGGACCAGGGCACCTATTTCAAGGGACCAGCAGAGCCCTGCCCTTTGAGACAGGCAGGGAACTGCAGCAAGGGGCAAAGCGTTATTCAAGCAGAAGTCCATCCCAGGGACTCTCTGGTGGGCAACTCGGGTGAAGGTCAAGTTCAAGTACCCCAACAGGTCTAGGTCCTAGCTTTTGTCTTCTTCTTACCCCTCCTACCCTTTGTCCTAATCTCCCTGCACCATTCTTCTTTTTCCTGGGGGAATCCCTAGAATTTTGTGTGCCTACAGGTGTCTGTAAGATGTTGTCCTTTTGGTGCTAGGAGTTAATTCTACTGCATTTCTTTTTCTCTGTTTTTGTCTAACTTTGATGGCTGTTTCAGTTTTTGCTTTTCCCTTTCCCTGGTGTATTTAAGCACTTTTTTGGGGAGGGAAGAGGGGTCAGTTTGTCCTTTCTTTGCGCTGCTCGTATCTACCTACCTACTCGAATGTCAAATTATAATGTTGTACACCTGAAATTTATATAATGTGATTAACCAATGTTCATCAATAAATTATGTGTAAAGTCATCTAAGAAATGCCAAATTATAAAGAAAAAAAAAAACAAGAGAAGCAATTAAGAGAATAAAAAAGCAGAATGGAATAGAAAGTCTGGAAAGATTCTGGAAATCATTCAGATTCTCAAAAAACACCATTTTAATGTGAAAGGTGTTTTGGGGTTGCATCACATAAAACCTCCCAGAGGAAGATTTTTTGAATGAACTTGCATACTTCATTAGACCAGTAAGAACTATATATTTTCCCTTTTTGTTCTGGCGGCCAGGAAACTCAACACTGAATTTAGTGGCTCATTGCTACATGGATGTCCAAGATTCTTTCACTATATTTAGACTGTAAATTTTTAAATCCAAATGGTTGCTTTATCTCTGATTTTTAAAAAAATTTTAAGACACCTCAATTTTTAAAAAATCAGGTTATTGTACAATTTTTCTACAGAAAGGAATTCTAAGATACTAGATTCTAACTCTCTTCACCAGGCAATAACTTCTCTGGTTCTCCACATGCACACACACTTACTGCCACCTTAACCTAAACCCAAATCTTAAAGATTATTCTTTTGTACCAATTAGAAGGAATCTTATTTAAAAATAGGATTTTTTAACATCCGATGAATTAGTAAAATTGATTTTGTTTGTTTATTTTTTAATACACTTAAGTGCTAATGGAGAGTCAATAAACTAGTTGAAAGACAACATCAGTATATAAAAATCCATAATATGGATTCTAAAATCAATATCACAATATAGCTTGAGAAAATTCTTCCTAGGGAAGGTTAGCGACAGTCGAGATAAACACAATATTTGTTTTCTTTTATCTTTTCACTTGCAAAATGTATGAATTCTAGCAGAATAAGAGAGACTGAGCCCAGCACCTATGGGAACCTTACCAACAGGACAGCTGTTCAACAATGGTTTATTATAGCACCGTAATAGTAAATTTGATATTATACATATAACAAATATATACAATACACTGAGTGGCCAGATTATTATGATCTCTGAACGCATAATTGGCCACTCAGTGTGTGTGTGTGTGTGTGTGTGTGTGTGTGTGTGTATGTGCAACACACATATACACACACATATATATATCAGAGGCCCGGTGCATGAAATCGTGCATGGGTGGAGTCCGGCCAGCCTGGCCAGGGGGAGGGGACATGGGCAGTTGGCCGGCCTGCCTGCAGGTCGAACTCCTGGTTGAGGGGACAATTTGCATATTAGCCTTTTATTATATAGGATATACACTGAGTGGCCAGATTATTATGCGTTCAGAGATCATAATAATCTGGCCACTCAGTGTATATAATACAATATAATAAATGGATAAGTATACAATTAAAAAATCAAAGTGACATTGCATGATCATAACAAGTTAATATTGCAAACTTCGCCTGACAGTTGGAAACACACATGGCCTGGGGCCTAGTGGTCATGCTGATCATTAAGCCTGGGATGCCGTGATCCCGGTGGGGAATGAGGTTGAGAACCTAAAAATCAGACCACAGTCCATCTGCATATCCTCAGGAAATTTTTAAGAATGTCAAAAACAAATAGGCCTAAAGATGACTATCACTGAGTCCTATATAATAAAAGGCTAATATGCAAATCAACCAAACGGCAGAACGACCGGTCACTATGACGTGCACTGACTACCAGGGGGCAGACACTCAATGCAAGAGCTGCCCCCTGGTGGTCAGTGCACTCCCACAGGGGGGAGCGCCGCTCAGCCAGAAGCTAGGTTCATGGCTGGTGAGCGCAGTAGAGGCAGCGGGAGCCTCTCCCACCTCCACAGCAGTTGGACATCCCCCGAGGGTCCTGGACTGCAAGAGGGTGCAGGCTGGACTGAGAGAACCCCCCCCCCAAGTGCACAGATTTTGTGCACTGGGCCTCTGGTTATTTATAATAGCAAACCAGTGACTTTCATTTATAGTAAATGAAGTAAACTCTGTTATCTTAAGGTACTGGCATGAGGCTCTTCATAATTAGGAATATGGAGAATTTAAGGACATAGGGAATTTTCACCTCCTAATGCTGAGTGTCCACTATAATACAGGCTCATGGAGGCAGGGACTGTCTCTGTTTGGTTCACTACTCTGCCCCCTAGTGCCTGAACAGTATCTGACAACAATAGTATGTGCTCATTTAAATACTTGTTGAATGAAAGAATTGAATAACTTTAAAAAAGGATATAAAGTTGCACATATAGTAACAGCTCAATTACATATAAATATCATTAAGAAGTTGAAGGAAATACGCTGTTTGTCATTCAGAAAGAAATGAAAAGCCAAGTTAAAAAAAAATCATAATTAGAATCTATGCTCACAGCATCTGTTAAGCTATTACGTTGCAAGGTCATTTAAATTCTCACTGTGGAAATTGGGGGTTTGTGAAAACATTTGCTCCCGTTCTCCCAGATCAACATCCTTAGAATATAATCAGTCAGGCACGGGTGGGAGGATGGGTCTCGGCAGGAAAATGCCAGACCCGGGACCCAGAGGAACCCACGGGCAGACTCCGGGTGTCTCTGAAGAGCCTGCAATTGGAACCGGCCCCCAGCAGGGCTTCCTGGAGATGGAGTCTGACTCCTGGCGCTTGGCTGCGCACCTCGGGGATGCCGAGGGCGCTCTGGCCTGTGTGCTAACCGGAGGCCTATTGGGCACAGAAGGTGCGCACGGATGCTTGAGGACTGACCGCTTGACTGGAAAGAGGAAGATGCGAGACTGAAGAGCAGACTGTCAGTTCCGGATGGTCCCCTGAGGAAGAGCAGGAGCTGATCCAGGGAAGTCTGCCCCAGAAAACCCACAGGCTGCCGATTACGTGCATCGAGCAAGGCTGAGAGAGAGCCAAATAGAACTAAGAAGTTACTCTTCTTGAAGATTCCACTTCCACAGTAGCATCTTCATTTGGCCTTGACCAATTTGCAGGACCCTCCCGGGACCACTTGGGTCCATTTATCACCCCCTCCCCCATCAAGTGTCTGCACATCTCGTAGGGTCTGACATGTGCTTGAAAGTCCAAACGCATTGACTTCATGATACTGTTATCAGTTATTTTTCAGTTATTTTTTTTCCACCCAAACATCATCCTTTCAATAATTTTTTCTCCTCTTTTTTTTTTTCCTTTGAAAAAGTATTTTTGCTGCCAAAGAGAAAGTGTGGGTCTTTGTTATTAATGTTGTAAAAATACAAATATGTCCACCTCAGAAGGAGTCTTCAGTAACTCCCACAGCCCAGAAAATTAAGGCATGCCTCATCAGCATCCGAGCTCGCTGTCGACTAAATTGCAAGGGACTAGTTGAGTTGCTGGGTTCATAATGCTGATGGAGCGCTTTCCACGTGAATGAAGGATAAACAGCGATTAATTCCCGCCAATAAATAATGGTTTGAGGCCCACATTGAAAGAGGAACAATTACTTTTCCATTTTTCCTGCCAAATGAGCTGATACGAGAAAACAGGGGAGTTGGCCACGTAAATCAGTCTTAATTTTATCTTCCCCATTAAAAAGCAGCCATTAAGACCATCTTCGGCTCATTTCATCCTCCTCTTGTTTCACTTTTTCAATTTGCACAAAAGGGGGGAGTTTGCTCGTCATAAAATTTCACTTTGGCCAACCTATCATTTGCATCTGGGCCAATAAATAGCAATTAGCATAAACATTTAAATCAGGAACTGGAACAAATTTTTGTTCCCCCAGCAAGCTGTTAAATTACAGTATTTTACTATATATAAGAAGCACCAAACAAAAGATCTGCCGGGCGCTATTATCCTCTTCCAAATAGGACATGGTTGAGAGAGAAATGATAATTCCAAACCCACCAACGTCTCACTCCAGTCCAGGGGTGTCTGTGTCATGTGTCTTGACCTGTGGAGTCAATGACGCTTGCCCACTGGTGAACTTACTTACACAAGTGAGTTTTAACTCAGTTTTGGGGTGTATGATCATGGCAGTATAGAATTCCTGGGATAAAGGAGTGCTTTGCATTATTATTTAAAAATACACTGAGAGTTGTTTTGCGTTCAAATCCCAGTCTGTTACACAAAACACAATGAAATGCATGCAATAGGGAGGTGAGACTGGCTACTTTGGGTATGAAGGTGCCCTCCTGAGTTCAGAGGGAAAAAAGCTTATTCTGTGATCAAATCTCAATGGGAAAAGGCCCAGACCCATAGCTCATCCTTCGTGGTGATCAGTGCTCACAGTGGTTATAAGAGATGGGTTATCTTACATAAGATTGTTCTCAAATCCCAGACGACGTGGCTCAGTGGTTGAGCATCAACCTGTGAGCCAGGAGGTCACGGTTCGATTCCCAGTGTGGGCTCGTTCCCCAGTAGGGGGCGTGCAGGAGGCAGCCGATCAATGATTCTCTCTCATCGTTGATGTTTTTTATCTCTCTCGCCCTCTCCCTTCCTCTCTGAAATCAATAAAAAATGTTATAAAAAATAATTGTCCTCAAAGACAGAAATATGACCCCAAACTTGCCTTTCTCTAAACCTGGTTGCATTTCGGGCCCATGCTCTCACTTGACACGTCAGAAGGCTGTGATGACGCTTTATAGAGAGAGAGATCAAGAGGAAAAATAACAGACAGGGCCTCGGTGACCATTCTCCAAGCCAAGTATTAAGCCTGGCACCTCCTTTCCTCTTGAAGCCCCTTTTATCGCCAACTGAAACGTAGTTCGTTATTTATCTGTGGCTCATTGCAAGTCAAGGTGAGTGCTTCCCTTGATTAGGCCCTAATTAATTTTGGCTGGAAACCTGGAGTGGAACAGAGTGGTGGTGATGTGTTTTTATGAACGCTCTCATTGGGAAGACGTGGGTTTACCAATGTCAAATGTGTATACATGCGCTCCCATGAGAAGACACTGAAACTCTGAATCAGTTGTTCCTTATTGCTGTTTTTGATACCTTCCTCTCTTATTTCTCTAAGGCATTTAAAAAGGAAAACCATTTTGTCTGTCTTCTGAGGATTTTGAACAGTTAACCAAGCGTTTACTAATCCACCAGCTCCAGTACTAGCCAAATGCTAAATGGCATCCCTTCTATTTCTCATGGGACATCACAAAATAGCTTACCCCTCAGCTTTGAGTTCAGTTTATCAGTTTAGTTATGTGAAGGTGCATGTCTGTTTTTTAGTCTTTGCCCTTTTCTATCCCTCAACAACCTATGCATCTTTTCATGTGCTTCTTGACCACTCGTATGTGTTCCTTGGAGAAACATATATTCAAATGGATCCTCCATTTTATTTTTTAATATATTTTTTATTGTTGATAGTATTGCAGATATCTCCCACGTCTTCTCCCCCCTTTTCTTCCCTCCTCCCAGCCCCTATCCAACCATCCTTCCTTTTTTAATTGGATACCTGTCTTCTTGTTGTTGAGTTGTAAGAATTCCTAATATATTCTGGATACTGGAACTTTATCAGATATGTGATTTACAAATATCTTCTCCCATTCTGTGAATTGCTTTTCACTTTCTGATGTTGTCTTTTAGTGCAGAAACACTTTAAATTTTAATGAAGTCAAAAGTATATACTTTTTCTCTGGTTGCGTGTGCTGTTGTTGTCATAACTAAGAAACTGTTGCCTAATCCAAGGTCACATAGATTTATGCTCATGATTTCTTCTGAGTTTTATCATTTTAGCTCTTACATTTAGATCTCTGATTCATTTTGTGTTAGTCTTTTTATATTAATATGAAGTCGGGGTTCAAGTTCATGCTTTTGCAAGTGAATATCCAGTTGTCCTATCACCATTTGTTGAAAAGACTATTCTTTGGCAGGGTTGTCAAAATCGGTTGACTATAGACATAGGGGTTTAATTCTGGTCTCTCTTCCATTGATTTATCTGTCTATCCTTATGTCAGTACCACACCCTTCTTATTACTGAAGGTTTGTAGTAATTTTGAAATAAGGACCAGTGATGCCTACAACTTGATTCTTTTTCTATATTTATGGAGCTATTCTGGGATCTTTGTGTTACCATATGAATTCTAGGACCAGGTCGTCCATTTCTGCAATAAAGGCAGTTAGAATTTAGATAGATATTTCATTGACTCTGTAAACCAATTTGGGGAGTATTGTTGAAATTACAATATTAAGTCATTCAATCCATGACACAAGATATTGTCCATCTATTTAGATCTTTAATTTCTTTCTACAATGTTTTGTGGTTTTCAGTTTACAACTCTAACCTTTCTCTGCTTTAATTTATTCCTAATTATTTCATTCTGTTTGCTTTTATTATGAATGGCCTCTGACCTTTTACTTTGGAACATTCAAGCTTACAGAAAATTTAAAAGAAATAAACAGTACAATGGAGTCCTGTATACCACCCATTCATCAATATGACCTTTTGTCCTATTTGCTTTCTTTAATTTTCTCTCTTTTTCCCTTTTCTCTTTCCCATTCTCTTTTCTCTCCTTGGAAAAACATTTCTAAATGTCAAATAAACTGATTTGCAAACTGACATTTTTAACAATATCCTTTCTATCATTTGAGGACTGCTAATTTTTAAATAAGTAACATTAAAATAGTTACTTAAAAAAGACTGCTAGGCTGTTCACATTTCTGTATGTCTATAGAAAGAAATAGTTTTAACACAAACTCCACTGAGTCTAAAGCAACACTACAAATACTGGATTAACAAACAGACAAAAAATCTGTTATCTGAATGTTTAATCATATAATATCTAGTATAATGAGAAATAATTGATAATTGATCAGATGTTTGGCTTTTCATTGGATTGGTTGCTTTCAACTTATTTTCTAACCCAACTCACCTGAGGGTTAGAACACCCCCAATCATTTAGAGTCATTCTCAAGGAGAGAGGGGGGCTGGTCAGCTCTGGATGGAGGGAAGGGGTTGGAAAAAGTCCCTCAGGTGACTCTGCTATGTGCCCCGAGGGGGCCATCGAGTGGCAAAGACTAAGTAGAAATGAGGCGTTTTATGAGTGAGCTGTTTCGGTAGCATCACATTGAAAATGACATCATCAGTTATGGCATTTAAGTCCTCCATGTTCAACGATAGAAACTCTAGATCGATTTCAAGGCTGGGCTTACATGAGCAAACTGAGATAGGAAACTGGATAAGAACGATGGGAGTTGGGAGTCGGGGTTGGGGGGAGTTGGTCTATTTTGATGACTGTGTGAATAGTATTGAAACAAAATGCCCTTCACAATCAGTTGAGGGAGGTAGTGCTCATTTAAGCTGGTTTTTACTTGTCTGTTAATTCATTTAATGTGCATTTTGGTGCATCTACTTTCTATATTCTACTGAGCTCTACAATTCCGTCAGGTACCAGTTTCTTGGGTATTAAGAAGAAAATCTTAAATTGGTTTCAAAAACCTGTCCAATAGATGCATGTCAACTTTAGGAATGTAAAACTAAACAAAAGCCAGTTTTTAAAGTTGAGAAGTAAATTTCCCTTATGCTTTTATTAAAGCCATGAATAAGTAGTTTTCCAGTTCAATGTTCTGTGTATTTGCATGACATACTAGTATTATATACATGTATCTACATGCCGTGGTACGCAGACACACACAATTTAACTATATTAAAGCAAAGATTAATATCCAGAATTAGGTGACTAATATACCACATGAGCTTGGTCATTTAATTAATATCAAACATTCAAACATAAAATATAAGAACTCGTACCCACACTTGAACGTATAATTCACCTAGACAATTAAGAAAGATGGAGCCACAAATGTATAATATGCTTATAACCCTGTTCCCTTTACCTTGATTAATTGTGTTGTTCCTGACCACGCCTGGGTGGATGCCCAATTTCTGAGGCCCCATTGTGTGTATATCCAAATGGGAAGGTCTTTCTTATTTCCTGTGACTCAGAAGAAAAATGGGCATCACCCTTTCTATGGGGCTTAAAAAGACTGTCAGTCAGTGTGAGAAATGACCTTGCACCTTCCAATAGCAAACCCTACCAGCAAGCTTTTGTGATGGGCTTAGTCTTGTTATACAGCCAATTACAAAGTAAGATATTTTCCAAAAATTATTACTCAGAAAAGAAGCCTTAAGAGCTTTCTTCTATTCAAGTGGTTTTACTCTATTACTTCATTTTGAAAAGTAATACATTGTTTAAGAGGGGGGGGGGGGACAAACAGCGCTCAATGACCTCAATTAATATTGCTGATGGAAATATCTTAAGAAGAAAGAAGTCTAAGAAGTATAACACAGCTTAGTAATTATTCTGGGAGCATAAACCACAATTACTAATATTGTCTACCATTATCATCAAATCTTTTAAAGATCACTTAGCAGGCGTCCTCAAACTACGGCCCGCGGGCCACATGCGGGTGTTTTTGCCCTTTTGTTTTTTTACTTCAAAATAAGATATGTGCAGTGTGCATAGGAATTTGTTCATAGTTTTTTTTAAAGTATAGTCTGGCCCTCCAACGGTTTGAGGGACAGTGAACTGGCCCCCTGTTTAAAAAGTTTGAGGACCCCTGCTTTAGAGCAATACCATGAACAATCATGTTTACAGAATGAGTAGAAAATCCAAACTCACGCAAATGTGATAGGAATGGTTGACATGGTTTGGGGTGATATTTTTAGTGACACTATCATTATAAGGTTTCAAGGTGTTATATCTCAAACAGCTTAGAAGAAAGTGCAAAGAAAGCCACTGTAAAACTCTGATGGCCAGTGAGGCTCGGTGGTGACAAAGACACTGTTGTCAAAGATTCGAGGGAAGAGTTTGAATACTAGTAAGACTGTGGTGTGAAATGTGAGAGGAGACGGCATATCATTTTTAAATTGCTATCTTATGTATCTATAAGCCTCTGAAATGATATAAGTAGGCATTTGACTGTTCCAAAAAGTATCTCCAGCTGTTTAATCAAGTTCAATAATTATTTAAAAAATTGTAACAGTGGGATCAATGAATCTTGCCTTATATTTCAGCTCACATTATGTAAGGACAATATGGTATAGTGTGTATACCTTTAAATTTCAAAGCTAAGTGCGTTAACGTGTGCCTGCCTCAAATGAGGTATTTGTTCACTTGAAACACCAAACGTTATTGTTTACCACTTAAATCCGTTCATATTGATTGTGATACAGGCTTTGTCTACTCTTTCCTTTCCTTCCTCTTACTTCTGCAAGTATATTCTTAAAACACTGTAGTCTGAAGATAATGTGTTGGTCACTTGAAATTTTCATCTTTAGAATATAAGCTTTTCTCTGGAATAGGAAGCCCAGGCTCAGCAAGTAAAACACAGGATGCCTGGTGAACATTTCAGTCTCTGACCAACAATGACTAATTTTTTTGGTATAAGTATATTTTATACTTACAAGCATATATATTTTACAGGTTTATATAAACTTTATATAAGATTACATATAATTTTAGTATGAGTATAGCCCATACATACAAGTTTACTTATACTAAAATATTATATAGTATATACACTGAGTGGCCAGATTATTATGATCTCTGAACGCATAATAATCTGGCCACTCAGTGTATATATATATGTATATTAGAGGCCCAGTGCATGAATTCTTGCATAGGCAGTTGGCCGGCCTGCCTGCTGGTCAAACTCCTGGTCAAGGGGACAATTTGCATATTAGCCTTTTATTATACAGGATATACACTGAGTGGCCAGATTATTATGCGTTCAGAGATCATAATAATCTGGCCACTCAGTGTAATAAGTAATATTATATTATCTGACATTCAAATTTGTCTAAGTGTTCTGTATTTCACGTGGCAACCTTTCCCTGGAGTGGTTTAAGAATTTACTTTTATTATATTGAAAGGGAATGAGCAGGAGAAATTATGAGTGGGGTCTTCAGTGTGCTGATTGTAGGGGTAAATTTGTCTTCTTGATTCCCCTAAATTGAAAACTGGAAACAAACTCAGCCTGTCTTATTAGATCAGTCCACCCTCTATTCTCCAAACAACCCCTTTCTCTATCTTCAGGGCGCCTTCTCTCTCACAGCTGATAGAGACAGACAGACAGACAGACAGACAGACAAAGTTATATAGAGACATCTTTTCCTTTCACTCTGTAGAGCTATTTAGACGCACATTGCATGAAGGACACCATATCAAACAGAGCAATGTTGTGCAGGATGCTAGAGAGAATTGTTTGGGGGGCCCCGTGTTACCCCAATGAAGGAAATGGCCCCATCCATCAGGGATACATTCCTCCCAGGTGTATTCCAGAGACATCTAAAAAAATCATGAAATTGGAAATTCTCTTTATCATCATCACCCCAGCCTTCCAAAAAGGTTTTTTTTTTTAAAAGGGTAACACGTAGGACGTGGTGTTATTTCTGCATGACATTCGCGCCCATGCATAGAGCCAGGGTCATCATGAGCCCTGCCGTGCAAATTTTCATAAAGTGATTTATTCCTACCCGGGGGGCACTGAAACCTCCCTGGTGTATAGGAGCAAATCTCGTTCCAGCAAAAATTAGCAGAGGAAGCACTGTTGTTTCTTCGTTCTTGCCCACAAGTGCAGACATGGGTGGATCAGAGTAAAAGTCTTCTCCGCTTTTGAACCATCAACTGGATGTCTTGGCATGATGACAAAGCTCACACCCCTCTCGATAGTCTGTTATTGGTTAACTAGACAAAGCCCATCAGGTTGGGTGACCTAGTTTTGCTTTTTGACAGTGCAAGTCAAAGCACTTAACTTCAATCACGATCTCATTTACAAACCCACCCCTCCCCCCCTTCCCAAAATAAAACGCATGACAGTGAACACTAATATGATGGTAATTTCATATTGTTTCTGCTTATGAATTTGTCTTTCCCTTATTAATCATCCAATAAAGTACTGACATTGCAGAATCCTGACGTGGCTCAACAAACCATGTACTAAGGACAGTAGCACCCTCAAGGAAGAGGCTACAGGGGAACTGGGGAAGCGCAAAGCTTTTATTAACACCAGAGGCCCATTAGAGTGCTCTCGGTTCACCTTCACTGGAGCAATAAATGAAGAGAGCTTCACCGGAGAGGACTCCTACTGTCTTTGTGCCGGTAATGCACAACCAAGCAGTAGTCATGTTGTAACGCTTGTAAGAAACAGATGTTCCTTCCCTGACAAATCTCCTTTCTTGATTTATTATTCATTTGCTCAAATCACAATGGAAAGTCTTTGGCCCATTAATTAAATTCCAAGCAAAATAAAATTTGCAGCAGAACTCATTACTGGTAAATGACTTTGACACTTCATCAGATTTGAAGGTAAAAGAGGCGACTTTAGGAAGTTAAAGGTGGAGGGGGCCTAGGTCTTTTCTGCAACGGCTGCAAGATGATAAAGATTGTGATGAAATTTTTATGTTAAGCACTGATCTTGGAAAGTTCAATTTTCACACCCCTCCCTTCCGATCTCTGCCCCTCGTCCCCAACCATGATCTACTTTCTGGCTTCTTTTTTAAAAGAAGGTCTGAAAGAGACACTTGGATTTCAAATATATTTATGTATGAGGATATCCTATCATGTTCCAAACACTGAAGCACATTTTTTCCCCGAATGTGGAGAAGTTTGGCGTGTTGTATATTTGATGTATTACCTTTTTGAATAAAGGTCCAAGGGGAATCTAATAACCATGAGCTGCAGCATGATAAAGGAATTAAAACTAGGACTTGAGAACGGAGCAGAGGGAATTGTGATAATCCTGATTCAGTGGGTTTGTGAAGGAGGAGGGGTCAGAGACGAAAGCAAAAAGAGACAAAGCATACATCATATTGTCCTATCACTAGATGAAAGACATCAGCAATATCAGCCCTTTTGGTGGCCCAATTGTATTTTAGTGACACCTCAGTAGCCTTTTTGTTTTTGGTTGGGTGATTTAGTTGCTTACAACAATGGGTTTCAGTTGGAAGTTCTATGGTCTCATTCTCTCCTTAGACTCTAGGCTCTACCTGTAACTCCTCATGGCTTCCTTAGAAGTAGTCATCTTTTTAGAGAAGAAGGTTGCATGAGTCAGGTATATGGATCAGTACATGCCCATGCACATTAGAGTTCAAGTAATTACAAAGGGTGATACAAAGGATAAAAGGCCATTGGAGAAACAGATTATTGTTATTCAAGCTTTTAAGATTAGCAGATTAGCCCTAGCTGGTTTGGCTCAGTGGATAGAGCATTGGCCTATGGATTGAAGGGTACCAGGTTCGATTCCTGTTTGATTCCTGCCTGAGTTGCGGGCTCGATCCCCAGTGGGGCACGTGCTGGAGGCAATCAATCAATGATTCTCTCTTATCATTTATGTTTCTCTCTCTCTCTCCCTTCCTCTCTGCAATCAATAAAGAAATATTTTTTGAAAGATTAGCAGATTAATCTATCACCTGCATGATGATAGACATACATGTATACATAGCATGCTGTGGGATTTCAGGTTCTTTTGGGAGACAATGTCCTAAGACAGTCTGCATGGTACTTGCTCCCTTATCATCATGGAAAATAAAATACTAAATTTAGGGAACACCCTATATTGTCAAAATGGAGTTCTAGTTAAATTATTGGAATGAAAAAAAATTCTTGGAAAATACTGTTAAAACTACTTAATTCCAACATCTAGAGTAGAATTTGAAATGTTTGTGTTCGTGTGCAATGTTCCAAACACACGTTATCGTGCCCTAAGTTTTAGACTCATTGCTGTGCATTCTGTCAGCGGCCTCTGATCATAGTCAGGCATATGGCCAGTGTTGCCTGCAAGAGCCGCCCAGACCAGTTGAGCATCAGTTAACGCTAAAGCATTCCATGCTGCGATGCCAAGTGAAGGAGTCCCACGTGACACTGGTGAGTGGCAAGATCCAGGAGGCATCCCAGAAAACATGAACAAATCAAGGCTGAAGTGCCCGGAAGCTTTGAGCTGCAGGACCAAGGGTTGGGGACACAGCTGACTTGTCACCATGTTCCTCTCCATGGCGTCTTTGTCTCAGAGGGCCCCACGGATGCCCATGGTCCAAAACATTATGAGCCAGGCCAGCGTGGCTCAGTGGATAGAGCGTCACCTGCGGACTGAAGGGTCCCAGGTTCGATTCCGGTCAAGGGCACATGCCTGGGATGCAGGCTTGATCCCCAGTGTGAGGCCTGTGGGAGGCAGCCGATCGATGATTCTCTCTCATCATTGATGTTTCTCTCTCTCTCCCTTCCCCTTCCTCTCTGAAATCAATAAAAATATATATTTTAAAAAGACAAACAAAAAAAAAACATTATGATCATTCCTCTCTGGGTTACTTATTTTCCTCTCCCTCACATTTCCATTGCCTCGGGTATTTGGCTAGATCTACTCTCATCCTGTGCCAACTTCAGCAATAAGGAAAGAGGGCAGTGGCCACCGGAAAGTAAGGCCGGAAGCCGGATGCCCATACTGGCCAGGCTCTTCAGTAATGAGCCCTCCACGAGGAGCTGGCTGTCACTGGGAGTTTTAATCACAGCCACGAGCAAACGAGCAATGTGCTTGGAATCAAAAAACCAAGACTGGAGTCCCAACGCTGGTCCTTCTTAGCTGTGAAACCTCAGGCAAGTAAGTTGCCTGGATCTCTTTGATTCTCCGTCTCTGCGTCTATAAAGCCTCAAATTTGTCATCCTAACTGCTTTGCAGATCTCACATTCCAGGACGCTCTTCATTATGTTGAATGGATTCCTGTGCTTAAAGTCTCTTCGCTCTGGGCAAAATTTACATCTTTCAAAACACCAGATTACATCCAGTGGTGAAAACCATAAAGCCTTTTGGTTCAATTGCTTCTTACGAATGGTTCATGCTATAAGGACGTGACTTACGCTAAGGCAAGAAACAAGGAGGCAAAAAGGCAGGGATAATTTGGGACTACGAAAGTTGACTTCAGGTGCGACCTTGGAGGAGTCATTAAGCCTCCGGGCCCAGCTCTTTATAACATGGAATAATAACTCGGACTTCTATAAAAACCCACCGAGCGGCTCTCAAAGCCCGCCTGCGACAGGGTATTTTCCCAGCAGCCTGAATATTCCCTCTAACGGATGATGGCTTTATTTCTTCTCATGCACCGAAAGACAGACACAAATATTAGAGATCAGCCAGTGATTAAATAAAATTTCCTTCCTGCATGAAAGAAGGATGCGAGGAGCCAGGACACAGGAGAGCTCCGCGTAATCAGTCTATCAAGGTTGAAATACTCGAAGCTTCCAGTGCAAAGCTGTGGGAATAGAATAGCATCTGAAACACACACACACACCATGAGCAGCAAACAGCCATTTTACATTTAATTAGGCAAAGAAACTTCAGCCGAATGGGTTAAAAATTGCCACTATTTCACAGTAAGTGATTTTCTTAACCCCCAAGGGTTCAAATTACTTTGGCAGGAAAAGCAATTATGCAATTAATAGGGGAAAAATCTCCAGAGCTGTGTAATTTGCGGAGAGGTAAAGGGTCTGCTGTGGCCTGCAGGGGACAGCTGAGCCCTGAAGCTCTTTTCCTTTCTTTTTCTTTTTCTTTTTTTTTTAAATTTTGACCACACCCAAAATAAAAACCAAGGATATTTTAAGGAGTAGGAAAACACAACAGCTCAGATAATGTCCCTGCCAGTATATTCATTACAGGCTCATCAGAGTGGATGCCTGCAATCGGAAGATTAAATACCCATTTGCCGGGATCAGAAGAGAGTTTGGTTTTATAATGTATTGTCCTCCATTCCCCGAGGGGGCTGCTTTGTTTGATAAAATGCTGAGTGTGGTGTAAAAATATCCCCCTCTCGGTCATTTGCACTCCTCTCCATTTAAAGCTATTCTTGCTGCAAACGGGAATTGAAAGCCGCTAAAATTAAGTGGTGTCAGTTCTCAATGACACTTTAATGATAGAGCGCTCAGCAAATGAGATGAGAATGAATTCCAGCATCTTTGCTGAAGACACTAACCAGCCCCAAACCCTGGGATGCTCCAACTTCCCTGCTTCATTCAGATCGAGTAGAGCAGAAATGGGGGAGCTATCATCTCAATGGCCACACACACACACACACACAAAGTGGTGATGGGTCCGAAGCAAGTGGGAGTTAGGGGTTGTAACTCTAAGATGCTCTTTCTGGCTAAGCACCCTCCATCTGCACCAAGACACCCTCTCACTGATATAGGGAGTTTGATTTCAAGAGAGTACGTATCCCATTGACCAAGGAAGTCTTTTCTGATGCTCTGACCGAAGGACACGAGGCTCTGATTCATTTTCTAGAAGGGACTATACATACTCATTCCAGTGACTGGCTTGACAGTCTTGGTCTTGCCATGACTGAACAGGCTGGAGTGTCAGAAGCACTTTTGAGTTGCCATAGCATCCTTCTTGGAGAAGGAATGACATCATGTACGGAGGAGGAATGGCAGCGTTCGTGGAGAAGGAATGACATCATTCATTGGATGACTCTTGGCTCACTCTGGGCAGAGAAGGAAATCTGAGACAAGAGCAATGACCCTCCTGAGGCTCCTCATGAACCAGGCAACCCCACACAGGAAGCCACTGAATAAAACGAGGCACGAATTGAATTATCCCACCCAAGTTCAGGAGATCATCCTCATATTTAGAGTCATGGGAACTTGACGCTCAAGGCAAATCCACCTAAATTCTCTTTCACAGGCATATAATGCAATTCAATGAATAATTTCAGTATCTAAAACTACAAGAGCCGCCCTATAAATTTTAAAAAATGCATATATATACACACACACACACACACACACACACACACACTGAGTGGCCAGATTATTATGATCTCTGAATGCATAATAATCTGGCCACTCAGTGTGTGTGAGTGTGTGTGTGTGTGTGTATGTGTGTGTGTGTGTGTGTGTGTGTGTGGAAAATGTAGTTCACACATTTCTTGAAATAACAGTGTGCTTTTAGGAGCAGGCAGTTGGGCACACAGGAAACTGAGAAAACCAGCGAGGCCGTTGATTGCTCTGTAGGGTAGGGCTTCATATTTATATTTATATATTAGAGGCCCGGTACATGAATTCGTGCATGGGTGGGGTCCGGCCAGCCTGGCCAGGGGGAGGGGACATGGGCAGTTGGCCAGCCTGCCTGCTGGTTGAACTCCTGGTCGAGGGGACAATTTGCATATTAGCCTTTTATTATATAGGATATACACTGAGTGGCCAGATTATTATGCGTTCAGAGATTATAATAATCTGGCCACTCAGTGTGTGTGTGTGTGTGTGTGTGTGTGTGTGTGTATGTATATATATATATATATATATATATATATATATATACACACATATATATATATATATACATATATATATATATATATATATATATACACATATATATATATATATATACATATATATATATATATATATATATATATATATATATATATATAGAGAGAGAGAGAGAGAGAGAGAGAGAGAGAGAGAAGAAGGTCTATAAGTTGACTGCAATCTACCCAAAGGGAAAATTATGAAAAATAATGTAGACAACTATTTATTCAAAGTAATACACAAGCAAGCCTGTACCCCAAAGGTACCGACTCACAGATGGATGCGTCTGAGAGGAAAAGCCCACTTTGGGAGGGAAGGGGCCCTCAGTTAAAAGTGGCTCTGGAGGAGGAGGTCTGGGAGTGGTCCCTGAAGGAGTTAAAACCTGGAGAGGTGGAGAGGGCAAGGAGGGTGTTCTGGCAAAGAGAAAACTCGCAGCACACACATGGAGGAATGCCCTAGTCGACCTAGTTGGCTGTCTGCCTTCAGTGGGCCTCTGAAGAGCTGGAATGTGACCTGAGTCGTACCAACATGTTATCCTAGGTCCCCGAGCACCTCGTGGGTGTCTTGTGACACCTCAGTGAGGTAACATGTGAGAAAGCCTCCAGCCTGGTGATAGCTGGCGGGGGATACACAATACACGTTAGTCCCTTGCGCTGTTGTTTCTGAATGGGGGTGAGACACAGAGAACATGATGCTCCAGGAATAGCGATCTGTGCAAGCCGAACCCGAGGCCGGGAGAACTGGCTGGTGCAGCGGTCCGGCCACGGGGTGACCAGCACGCTCACCATTGAGACTATCGACCATATGTCACTAGATTGCAAGACAGCTGCCATCTGCCACAGTAGCCGTCTGATGGACTGCTGCGGCCTGCATGATGCTGGCCAGGGACCTTCTGGACAGTGTGTCCTCCTGGAAAATGTAGTTCACATGTTTCTTGAAATGACAGTGTGCTTTTAGGAGCAGGCAGTTGGGCACACAGGAAACTGAGAAAACCAGTGAGGCCGTTGATTGCTCTGTAGGGTAGGGCTTCATAACGGATTTCCCAGAGAACACTGGGATTCCTTGCAGCAGGGAGCCCTAAATGTGTTTGCAAAAAATCCCCCAGTGTTTTCAAATGGATAGAGTGCCTCCAGTCATAGTGGAAAATATTGAAACAGTTTTATTTCTATAGCTCCTGAGAGCACAGTGGTCTGACCAGCAGTAAGGTGAACTGCCATCAGGCCAGCCTCCTCTCAGCTCTCCTCCTCTTTCATTTCCATCTATCTTGTGAGTTATCAAAGAGCTTCTATGCATTATGACACCACAGTGGCTACAGGTGGTAGCGACATGCTGGACACCAATGTGCCCATCATTTTTGCTCTCAACAATACTGATGCCCAGCTGGCGTGGCTCAGTGGTTGAGCGTCAACCTATGAACCAGGAAGTCAGGGTTCGATTCCCGGTCAGGACACATGCCCAGGTTGTGGGCTCGATCCCCAGTGTGGGCATGCAGGAGGCAGCCAATCAATGTTTCTCTCTCATCATTGATGTTTCTATCTCTCTCTCCCTCTCCCTGCCTCTCTAAAAGAAATCAAAACATATACACTGTATATATGTATATGTATGTGTATATATCTATATATTTATTTAAATTTGCTTTTAAATAAATTTAAATTTGCTTTTGGCTGGGATTTAGAATTTAGTACACTAGAACTGGTATCTCCACGAATCTAAAACTCTGATGACCAAAAATGTAAGCATACTCAGTTATTTGAAAACAGGAAAAGGACCTGGTTATCTATTGGTGGGTTTAGTAGACATGATCTTCTTGGGTACATAAGAAGAAATAATAAAAGAATTTCTTGTGAGAAGGACCAGACAGCATTGACAAATGAATTGTCTAAGGAGAGAGCATGTCCGTAACAGAGCTATTCACAGACTCTGATCTTTTCTAGCACACTGATTTATTTTTTCCACTTGGACATTAGGGGTGTTACAGGAGAATTAGCAAAAATGGTCTTCAAAGAATTGCTCGGGATACTGTCATTTATAAAGGATAGAAAACGAAGCTTTGTCTTACTTCACTGAGAAAGAAACTTGATGGCTCGTGCCACAGGAGTAGTCAGTCGTGTAGCTATGGTTTGGTCCAGGACCTGTGCACCCACTTTTTCTTCTCAGATTTGCTCTCTCTTGTGTTGGGGTCACTGTCAATAAGGTCCCCTCAAGTGGTGACAAAGAGCTTTCCCAGATACATTGAGGCCAGCTGCTTAGGAAGAAAAGATAGCATTTATTTCCAGAGTATTCCAGTAAAGATGCCAGGAGGGCGTGGATGAGCATGCCTGAATCATAGGCCCACTCTCTCGCCAGGGTGGAGTCAGCCCCACCTGATTCAAGAAGAGGCATTTCCCCCAATAGATACTGGCTGGCCAAAAGGGTAGGTCAGCTCGAGGGGAGAAAGTATGGTTACACTAGATTGTCTTAAAAGACCTTCAGTATCAAGGCTAGTCTAACCCTTTCCATTTAACATTGTGCTGTATGGAAGTTTTCCTGTTGACCAGAGTCATATGAATGCTTAAGTGGAATGAAGTTATATAGTTAAACTATAAAGTCTTGTACTTCTTGAGACATATTACCAAATTCCAAGTATATTTTTTTAGGTCTGTAATGTTAGGAAATGAGTATACACACACACACACACACACACACACACACACACACACATTTGAAGTCTTTAAAGTCAATCTATTTTTGCATTTCATGTTATCATTTGGGTATTTATTCTTTGAAAAATTAAGAAGAAACTTTGAGATTCAAATTTGACCTATGCCAAGTCTCTCTGAGCTCATTATCCTATAAAGACCCAAACTACTGTTTAGCAACCAGGATATTCAACCATTTCCATCCTGGCTTAAGGCAAGGTGAGTTGGACCTCACTTAATATCCGAGGAGGCTTTTCAAGGCAAAGGCCAGGACCTCCTGTTGGATTTTTGTGTTTCGATGAGCCAAATCCAATCATGAGAACTTCCCAGCACTTCTCATTTCTCTTCTTTTCTTGACAACGAGCCGATCCTGCTTCCGCACGGTGTCTTTGACCTTCACACTGTCCTTTCCCCAACAACCCTCCATTCCTTCGGAAGACTGCATGTTGACTTGGAAAAATCTAATTTGTGTTTTGTTAATGTGTGCCGTCTTCCCTCGCTATATTACATTAAACGAGAAATAGAGTTACCCAAAAAATCATCTTGGAAGCGCTCATAAGCTATCAACAAGGGACCCCACACACCAATTTCCTCCTTGCTTTATTACCACCCACAGCACTAACCTGACCTTTACCTAAGCAGGACTAGCATTGCAGTTAAGATTCTACAATTTACAATAACAACAACAAAAAAATTACTTTGGACGGACCGCTACTGGGCACAAATGTCTCGCAGCCATTAGCGTATCATTCATCTTGAGAAGAAAATTATTCGTATCCACACCGACGTTTTTCACATAAACCGTAGTACTCTCCGTTGGCACCGCTTCACGTGCCCATTAATCTCAATAGGAAAGCCTCAGTCTCGCCCACCGCGTCTCAGAAGTTTGGATGTTGCTACTGTGTACAATAAAAATTGTATATTCATGAACGCCATTTGTTTTATGTCCTTCTCTCTGTCAAAACCTCCCAAGCAGCATATGCTTTGCTCTGTGGAGAATAAAATCAAATTTGTCTGTCTTGTCATATTGTCATCAAAGTGATAGTATCACAATTAGATTAACATTTTGTGAAGGAGCTGAAGGGAGGGAAATGAAATGGGAGCACATTATAATAAAACCCACTTAACCCTTTCAGCCACAAATCCCTTTTTTCCCCCCCAGCACCCGGAGGCAAGAAAGGCAATCAAACTCTAAAATAAGTGACCCTGTCAAATTGTGATGATCTATGGTGGAACCAAATAGGTCAGTTACTAGGCCTGGGAGGTACGTTTTCATTGGAAAGGACCATTAAGATTTTGTGACAACAACAATCTTAAGAAGTAAGGCACTTCCAGGGTTCTTAAAACTGATGGGGGTGGGGTTAAGAATTGGTGGGAGTGGTTGGTGATGTTGTTTGACCTTTAATAGAATATCCCTCAGTGAAGTCTTGGCTCGAACTCCAGGAAAATTTCCCATCTTGTAATGGCCAGGTCCTGGGAAATTTATTGAATTAAAATTTCTATAAAGAGCATCTTATTTTCATTATTTTAATCATTTCAAAAAAGGGGGCCGTGAGATTCAAACAGAAAGTTTGGCAAGGCAGAAGCGAGGCCTGCGCTAAGAATGGGTTGAAATTGGACAACAACTCTAGCATCAGTAACGGTTCTCTCAGATTTTTCTTTCTCATTGTGTGGAGAACAAAAGAACTCAGGTGTGCAAGGAGGCACCAGTTGTACTCGTTTCTCCCTCTGCGGGGAAGGAGTGAATGACTTTCACATTGGGCTGCCTGCATTAAGGGCGACCAGTGGGCACAGGAAATGCCATAGTCAGTCCTACCGCCCACAAGGCTGTTGGATGAGAGCTTTCAAGTCCCCTGGGCCTCATGACCCATGTCGGAGCATGGTGACCTCCTCATGACCTTTGTCCAGAGAAGAGGGATCTTCAGAGGTTAAGAGTCTTGAGTTAAGGACATAGCCTTGTAAGCCGCTTTAAGTTTTCCCATCTCTGACCTTTAACTTCTTTAATGTCACAGTCTTTCACAAGGAATCAGGCACTAAGTAATGCACTCTGTGGTGTTGTTCCCTAAGTAATTTATGTCAACCTTACCCACCACTCCAGCATCATTTCCGGCCAGTTCCCAACAGCCCTATAGGTCCCACTACTTCCCTTGTCTCAACAGTTGCACATCTCACACACCTCTGTCCTTTTCACACACACCTTACTTGTTAGAATGCCCTCCCCTTTCTCTGGAGTTCACTCATCTTCAAGACCACGCACATGTCACACCCTTGAGGAAATCTCACATGCCCCTCTGGACTTGCATGGCCCTAGTCATAATTTCTCCATAGAATTATGATGATTCTCTGTATTTCCTTAGACTGGAAGAAGTCTAAGACAATACTATACATCAATTTCTTTTAAATATGTAGGCCATTGCCTAGCTCATAGAACATACTCATCAAAACGAAAGGAAGAATGAATTCATGAAGAGTATCAAAACCTTCATGAAAGAGAGTGAGGTCTTTGGTATTCCAGATATTCACAGAGGAAAGGTCATATATATGGAAATTCCATTTTATATTTGAGTTGGAGTTATTAATTATCTCAGGATAATACATAGGGCACCTTGATTTAAGCAACACATGTAACAAGAACTGTTAGCATTTTATTCTCAATAGAAGGAGATGGACCAAGTGTTGATCCAACCACTGGATTGGCTGGCAATGGATCCTGGGTATGGATTGTCACTGGCAAAAATAGCAAACTCAAATAATTTTGATTGCCAGACCATTATTCTGTGGAAAAAGGTGTGTAGTGGCATGTGGAGTTTTATCTTGGTTTGAGTTTGTCATGATCCTAAATCAATTTATTGAAAAATAATATCTTAAATATTGAGAGTGTACTATAAATTTTTCATGTGTGAAGTCATTCACTATTCAGAACCCTTTGAATTAGATATTATTATCTCTATTTTATAGATAAGGAAACTGGGTCATGGTGTGCCTATTGGAGTTATCTATTGGATCATAAAAGCAGACTTTCAACAAGGCTCAGTAGACTAGAATAATGGATGAAAAATTCAACAACTATTGTATGGGGAGTCTGACAGAAGTTTGTTTATCTTAAACAGCTTTTATTGAGGGTCTATAAAAGATCCCAAATAATGGTGCTGTTTAGCATTAAGACAAACTTCAAAAGCTTATTTACTGACTTCTTCTTAAGTCCCTGTCACTGCCAGTAGGAGCCAGGTACATTTTCAGTATCGCTCCTCCTTGGAGATAAAATTCCATAATTTGACACCAGATGCGTCAGAAATTTCTGCACACAGACTAGCTGAAGCCAATCCAAGTGCTATTATAACATTTCATTACCATATTCCAGGATAACCTGCCAGTTTCACCTCTTGTCCTTCAACTTTGTCATTTATCATCCTTAATGATGCAGTTTCCAGTCTTGGAAAGAGCAGCTGTCAGGTACCTATAGGATACCCTCCTCCGTTAATTCTTCTCAGGTGGTGTCTCCTCATTCCGTGTGTTAGGGAACGGAGGCAATTTACACATATCCAAGTTCAGTTCCTCTTCAGCAGCATCATTACTGAAACAGGAATACTTGGAACTTTTAGGAACATTTTGTATGGAAACTTGTAGCCATTCTCTACTTCATTATTCATGAGTAGAAATAGTCTACAAAGTAAGCAACTTAGAAGAAACTACATATGTGTCATCCGTCATATTTTTAGAGTGGAATTGTTTTCATGGATCCCTCCATACCATCATCTCTAGTAAAGCCTTCCTTACAACAACAGAAAATAGTGGAAACTCATTCCTCACTACTAATATTATGGATGAGGCAGGTCTGAAAATTGTGGTCTCAAAGTGTTCAAGGGCAGCGGTGAAATAGCAAAAACATGAAACAGCTCTCTTAGAACCACACTTGGGGTCTTTTTGAAGAAATAGAATAATTGATGTTTTTGGTTTTCAAGTGATTTATTATTTATAAAATAGGTCTATGGTTTCTTTTTAATGTAATTTATTGTTATATTTATAAATAAAAAGGTTAACTAAGTCTTTAAGTGATATGAGAAGTAATGCTCTATTTTTTTAAAACAATATTTCCAACTAGGTAGCCTACAGCAGCATTGCTCCCCAAAAAGAACTAAATGAAACATCAACTAAATGGACAGTGTGGTCTTCTTTCCACTTCCCTCCAACTATTTATCAATGGGCATTCTAATAGATCTTGAAAGCTGCAGCATCTTAATATCAATTACAATATCTAAATAGTAATTAATAGCTCTAATATTTAAAGAAAACATCAATTTATAGTTATTTGTTTCTTTTTAAAATATATATATATATTTTTAATTGTTGATAGTATTACAGATGTACCCCATTTTCCCCCATTTTTGCCCCCCTTCTCCCTACCCACCCAGCCCCAGGTCTTCACCACCCTATTGCCTATGTCAGTGGTTGGCAAACCGCGGCTCGCGAGCCACATGCGGCTCTTTGGCCCCTTGAGTGTGGCTCTTCCACAAAATACCACGGCCTGGGCGAGTCTATTTTGAAGAAGTGGCGTTAGAAGAAGTTTAAGTTTAAAAAATGTGGCTCTCAAAAGAAATTTCATGGGGGGATGAGGACAAATATGTGATACCTTAATCAATAAAGAAATAAATAAATAAATAAATAAACAAACAAATAAATAAAAAATAAAATCATATTAAATAAAAAAAAAAGAAATTTCAATCGTTGTACTGTTGATATTTGGCTCTGTTGACTAATGAGTTTGCCGGCCACTGGCCTATGTCCATGGGCTGTGCATATAAGTATATAAGTTCTTTGGTTTATCTCTTCTCATCCCCCCAATTCCCACATTGAGCTATGTCAGCCTGTTCCAGGCCTCCCTGCTTCAGGTCCTATTTTGTTGGTCAATTCATTTTGCTCATTAGATTCCACAAATAAGTGAGATCATGTGATATTTGTCTTTCTCTGATTGGCTTATTTCACTCAGCATAATACTCTCCAGGTCCATCCATGCTGTCCCAAAGGGTAAGAGATCCCTCTTTTTTACAGCTGCATAGTACTCCATGGTGTAAATGTCCTATGGCTTTTTGATCCACTCATCTACTGATGTGCACTTGGGCTGTTTCTGAATCATAGCTATTGTATCTGTTTCTTCTTGTAATGATGTTAATAACTTGTGGTTTTCAAGAAATGTATTCATTTCATCCACGTTGATTAATTTCTTGTCATCAACTTATTCATAATATTCCAACATTACAGTTTTACTTCTAGAATGGCTCTGTGAGGAGCTTGGCCAACCTTTTTTCTCATTTAACTGGTAAAAAATAATTTTTAAAAAATATTCAAAGTGTTTGGAAATTGACATAAGAACATGTAGCAAATCATGAAGCATTATTAAAGAAGATCCTCTCCATCTCGGTAAGAATGAGACTCTGGTGCATATGAGCCATGTGCTGTCCCTATGTCCGCCGTCTGTCGGAGAAGCTCTTCTCAGGTTATGGCCTGTGGCTTGGCCCGGCCTTCCTCATCCCTTCCTCCCACCCCCAGCTCTGTGCTGCAGACATTCTGTTCTGGGTGGCCATAGCTAGAGGACTGCGCTCTCTTTCCTCACCTAGTTCTGGGGGTAGAACTTCAATGCTAGCTTCAGTGTGCCAATCAGTTACCCCTATCCTATCCCCCCACCCCAGCATTCTTACAGACCAGAGATGCTATACTGGGAAGGGCCGGCCTAGAAGAGCAGGAGCCGGTATTCCCCTCTCCAAGGTCTATAGCGGTGTCACTGCAGGAGAAGTAGGCCACGTGGTGCAGTGGCCTTGAGGTTCTGCCCTGGGAGGAGGGACACGATGTCAAGATGGCAAGCACCTGCCCGGCTGGTGTGGGTCAGTGGTTGAACGTCGACCTATGAACCAAGAGGTCATCGGTTCAATTCCTGGTCAGGACACATGCCAGGTGACTGGCTCCATCCCCAGTAGAGGCAGTGCAGGAAGCAGCAATTCATGTTTTCTCTCTCATCATTGATGTTTCTGTCTCTCTACCCCACTCCCTTCCTCTCTCTAAAATCAATAAAGACCTTTAAAAAAAAAAGAAAGAAATAAAAAGATGGCAAGCTCTAGAGCTTCACCTGAGGAACTGGCTGCGTTTGGAACTGAGCTGGAGAGCTCCATGCCTAAGGTCATTGTCAAGGACAAGGGAGACCTTGGTGGAGAACACAATTAGGAGGAGTCTGCTGGCTCCCAGAAACAAGCAGAATCACAGTGCAGCCAGGCATTTAGCCAAGAAGCAACCCCAGGGGTCACAGTCAACTCTTGTGGTCTGGAAGCTTGTGTGTATGCAGCGGCTGCACCCACACAGCACCAGTAAGAGAAGGACAAGGACAGGCTGCAAGGCATGTCCCAAGTCACACACCGATCCATTAGCAAAGGGCAGGAGCCCTCTGACCCACCACTGGCTGAACAATAAGCTAATCTGATGCAGGGACAACAATAACTTACTCTGACCCGGGGACATTAGAAATCCAGGCTTAAACATAAATCCCACTCATCCCGGGTGGCCTGAAAGATCGCCTGCGTGCCCAAGGCTATCCGCTCTCAGGAGTGACCGGAAGGAAAATCTCTGAGCAAGAACAGACATTGCCCCAAAGTGCGACTGAAACACAAGGAGCACCTGACCTGCATCCCTCGGATTGGAGTGAGGACTGATCAACGTGAGGAAGGCTGCAGTCAAGAAGATGCTTGGAGGAGGACTAAAGTATTGGCCAAATGGACAAAATGGAAAGTACGGGTCTGGTTATCAGTTTAAAGTCTGCAAATAAAAATATGGAAGGCATAGTCAGTCCTGTGATGCATACTTGACCATTTTTTTCCTTCATGTTTACTCTCTTCCGATTAGTCATATTCCTTCCTCTTCCTAGAAAGTGTTAAGTGCTTGGTAAAAGCTCCTGGCACTGTGGTGACCAAGTGTTTGGGGGGTCACTACTCTTCTGTGCTCCATCTGGGTCCTTGGACTCATCGACCTTACAAAGTAAGACTGGCAGGAAGTTCTAATATCGACCTTCACCAGATGCCTCTCTCGTCTGGTGTCTCAGCCCCTAGTATCCCGTCTCTGGTACGAACCACTAATGCGCTCGGCACCCGCAATGTTCAAGGACATGCTGTTGACACAGCAAATGTCTAGAAGTCAGTCAGACAGCTTCAGGCCAGAGCGCCACTGTGGGAAACTGTCCCCGACTCCCTAAATTAGAACTGACAGCCAGCCCTGGATTTATAACGCGAGACTCTGCAGTTGGGAACATCAGAACTTAGCCAGTCATGGCAACAGCGCAAACCGTGGTGTTCTGTCCCCTTGTTTTGCTTTGGGGCACCTCCTCTGTTGTCCTTTGTACAAACATCTCCTTCTCTTAAAAGGAAATGGTTCTCATGTTCAAATGATTAAGCCAGAGCCATTATTCCATTGCAATGTCCCGGTGACCCGAGTGTCGCCCACGGTTCGCGGCGGGGGACTTTGGAGATGTCCGTTACCCTGCCACTGACTTGGTGTCTGGCTTTCGCTCTAGAGAGTCCATGTTGCGGGGATGTCGGCTGTTGTGGATATGTGGGACACATTTATAAATTCTTACCTCTTCGTTTATGCGAATGGGTGGCTGTGTTTTCAGTGGTACCGGGACTTTTGACAGATCTTCGACAGCCTGCATCCAGAGGGTTGGTGCGAACCCTTTAGGAATAACAAACTAGTAATAGTACCGCTTTTATTGATCATTATTTTAGGTATAAATTGTAAAAAAAAAAGCTTTACTGATCTTTCATATAGGGATTGACACTGCCTACACCACGCATGTCAAACTCAAAGGCTAACACAGGCCGAGTAAACAAGGGTTAAGTGTGTGTGGGCCGCAAAAAAACAACAGCTTCCATTTTCATAGAAACATAGGTTTATTTCGATAGAGACATGCTGAATACAAAGGGCTGAAATATATGAGTCATCGTGAACATAAAATAACAGAACATTTTAATAAAAATTAGTATTTTTTTGAACATTATCTTACCAGATACTGAATAACTGCACAAGTTAATAAGCATAACACAAATAAACCTATTTTTCTTGTTCTCTGAAATATTTCCTGTTGCGCACATCAAACAAGTCAGTCCAAGACTAATGCCGTGGCCATCGGCTGCTAAAATATTCGCTGCTGGTATTAGTGGGGAGAAACGGTGCGCCTGCGCGTAAGGCGCGTAAGGGAAGTGAATGCAACACGATGATAGTCATCAGTCATTAGCCAATGTTGTAGATCATTATTACTAATTATGTATAACAGGACATTGTAAAGATTAAGTTACGAAATTCTTATTAAAATGTTTCTGATTTTAATTCTTATTAAAATGTTTCCGTTATGTTGGCTGGGCCGCAAACATATTCATTATGGGCCGCGAGTTTGACATACGTGGCCTACACCTGTGGTCCTGAAGTGACATATAGAAGCTGATGTGCCTAAGAGAAGGGTGGAGACAGACAAAATGAGACAGGCCAACCCTTACCTCTTCACTTCCCCGCTGTAATATATTGCAGTGTCTATGCTATAGGACAGTGATGGGCAACCTTTTGAGCTTGGTGTGTCAAACTTCGCCAAAAAACTGAGCATAACTCGGGTAGTGTGTCACTTTGAGGAAAACACTAACTCCAAGACTCTAGTCGCAAATGTTTCATCCTCAGGAGCAGCAAATGTTTCATCCTCGGCATGCGGCCGCGTGTCATCAGAAATGGCTACGCGTGTCAGTGGTGACACGCGTGTCATAGGTTCGCCATCACTGCTATAGGATGTTATCAGTGTGAACAATTTTATAACAGTGACTCCCTTTAATAACTTAAAAATTTTTCAACAGGGAATACCTTCACGTTATACAAAATCTAAAACACTTAAAAAATTTAAAACACTTAAAAATCTAAAACACTTAAAAATCTAAAACACTTAAAAGCATCAAGTATGAAAACTTGCCCTGCCACTCTTGTTTCTTTATAGTAGAAATCCCAGCAGCCTCTTATTTCTCGCCTTAATTTTGTTTCATTTGCTATATCCCTGTCAGTTCCCAAAGAGTTTTCACATTTTTTTATGATTGCACAATCTTTTTTTTTTTTTAAATAGATATACCAGATTGTTTTACCAACCCCCAAGTGGTAGGTATATATGTTGTTTCCAGTCTTTTGCTTTTGCAAACAACACTGCATTGGACAACTTTTTGTGTGTGCCATTTCAAACACATGCTAGTATGGCCTTCGGATAGATTCCTAGAAGGTTGAGTATCTGGATCAAAAAGTGTGTGTGTTTGCAGCTTAGAAAGATGCTGCCAACTTGACTTCATCAATGTTGTACCAGTTTACACTCCCACCAGCAATGTGTGAGGGTGTCTGTTACCCGACAGTCCTGCCAAGAGTAAATACCTTTGCATAATGGGAGTTTGGGATTGAAAAATGAGCATCATGATTGAGTAAGATGAGCCAAGAATGAACGTCTTCCATTTGGATCCATCTTGGTGAGGTACCACTTTCCAGCTATGACATTCCTTCAAACTCTGTGAGAAGCGAAGGCCTTAAAGCCAGACCTTCAAGTCATTACATTACAAAGTATTCACCCAAAACTTTCAAAACCGATTAAGTCTAATCAACCATAGCTCATACTATGCTATGCTCATCATATCAGTTATAAATAATAAATAAGATAAAAGCAGTGAAAATTAAGTGAGTTATCAGCTGTTAAAGTGTGTACACATTTGGGAGGGATACCCTATATATGCTTTCTGCAGTTGTTTATTTTTATTTTTTTTAATCTTTATTGTTGGCAGTATCCTACATAATAAGAGGCTAATATGCAAATTGTCCCTTCGACCTGGAGTTCGACTGGGAGTTTGACCTGGGGCAGGGCCGGTCAGCCAACTGCCCTCAGCTCCTCCACCCCGCCAGCCCCGACCCCAATCGCCCCCCCCCCCGCCCTTCCCTGATCAGGGGAGGGCAGACCGGCCCACCTCCCATGTTCCCTCCCCCCCACCAGCCCAGTCTGGCCCTATCAGCCCCGATTGGAGCAGGCCGGCCATACCCCACCCATGCAACAATTCGTGCACTGGGCCTCTAGTTATATATATCTCCCTTTTCCCCTAGTAACCCCTTCTAGCCCCCCTGCACCCCCACTTTCACAACCCTATTGTCTGTGACCATGGGTTATGCACATATGCATACAAGGTCTTTGGTTGATCTCTTCCCACCCATCCACCCTCCCCAACCTTTCCTCTGAGATTCCACAGTATATTCCATGCTTCAGTGTCTCTGGATCTGTTTTGTTCAATAGTTTATTTTGTTCATTAGATTCCACATTTGCCTGAGATCGTGTAATACTGTCTTTCTCTGACTGGCTTATTTCGCTCAGCATAATACTCTCCAGGTCCCTCCGTGCTGTCTCTTTTTACTGCTGCATAGTATTCCATGGTGTAAAATGTACCACAGCTTTTCTATCCACTCATCTACCGATGGGCACTTGGGCTGTTTCCAGATCTTAGCTATTGTAAATTGTGCTGCTATGAACATAGGGGTGCATACCTTCTTTCTGATTGGTGTTTTGGGTTTCTTAGGATATGTTCCTAGAAGTGGAATCACTGGGTCAAAGGCAGTTCCATATTTAATTTTTTGAGGAAACTCCATACTGTTTTCCATAGTGGCTGCACCAGTCTGCATTCCCACCAGCAGTGTATTAGGGTTCCCTTTTCTCCGCATCCTCACCAGCACTTGTCATTTGTTGTTTTGTTGATGGTCGCCATTCTGACAGGTGTGAGGTGATACCTCATTGTCGTTTTAATTTGCATCTCTCTGATGATCAGTGGCTTAGAGCATGTTTTCGTATGTCTCCTGGCTTTGTGTATGTCCCTTTTGGAGAAGTGTCCATTTAGGACCTTTGCCCGCCTTTTAATTGGATTGTTTGTCTTCCTTTTAAGTTGTATGAATTCCTTCTATATTTTGGATATTAACCTTTACTGGATGCATCATGGCCAAACATTTTCTGCCATACTTTTCACTTTGTTGATGGTTTCCTTTGCTGTGCAGAAGCTTTTTATTCTGCTGGAGTCCCACTTGTTTATTTTCCCTTAGTTTCCTTTGCCCTAGGACAGTGGTCGGCAAACTTATTAATCAACAGAGCCAAATATCAACAGTACAATGATTGAGAGCCAAATTTTTTAAACTTAAACTTCTTCTAACGCCGCTTCTTTAAAATAGACTCGCCCAGGCCGTGGTATTTTGTGCAAGAGCCACACTCAAGGGGCCAAAGAGCTGCATGTGGCTCGCGAGCCGCAGTTTGCCAACCACGGCCCTAGGAGATGCATCCATAAACATATTGCTATATGTCTAAGATTTTGCTGCCAATGGTTTCTTCTATGATTTTTATGGTTTCACATCAAGTCTTTTATCCATTTTGAGTTTATTCTTGTGTCTGGTGTAAGTTGGTGATCTAGTTTCTTTCTTTTCTTTTCTTTTTCTTTTTTTTTTGCATGTATCTGGCCAATTCTCCCAACACCATTTATTGAAGAGTCTGTCTGTGGTGGCTTGTTTTTAAAAGAAGCATCTGACGTGGCTGCTGCTGGCATTGTTTTGAAATAAGCGGAGAGCTCTCAGCAAACTTTCACCTTAGTCGGCAACATGTTTTGTTAGAAAAGCCCGTGGTAGTATCTAAAATTGTGTAAATCATCAGTTTTTAATCTGGCAGGAAGTAGAGAGTGGCCCATTAAACTTTCGTAATTAAATTTTCCCTGTACTCCCCCATAGAACCATTATCTGAGTTTTCTAATTAACACAAGAGGAGGGAGTCAATTCAGATTGATGGCATCGAGAGCCATCCCCTTTCATTTTAATGACCTTTAATAAACTTTTATTACTATTGATATTGATAATTATAATACACCCTTTAATTCTGCAATGTGATTCTAAGGACCTTTTCAAAAATTGCAAAATTCACCTTTAAAGCTAGAGTAGGCAGAAGCATTATATTCCCAGATGCGGTGCTCTTAAGGCAGGGACTTTCAGCGAGCCGAAGGGTAGACAATGGCATGGTGACAATGGCTTTCTCTTCCTGGAGCCACAGTGCAGGTCCTCATTCCTGACACAGTCTCCTCATTTCAGAGCACAGCTCCCCCCACCAACGCCAATCGGGGCTGGATTGGAAGCTGTTTTATGATAAATAATCTGCATGGAGTAAGGCGAAGTTTACTTAAGTTTGTTTTATTTTCAGTGGGGAAGGCATTGAGGCCAGGAGGCCAGCTGCCCGAGAGGGGAATTCATGAGGCAAGCTAGGCTGCTTTTCTGGAAGGTTCTCAGGACAGTCTGCCAGAATTGTCCCTAATTCTACACCTCCCCAGAGCTGCCATTGCTGTCGCTGAGAGGGATCCTTCCAGGTGAGAAAATGCATTTGCTGGCAGGAGCCTATAAGCACGGGTAACACGCCTTCTGTCACTCATCACTTGGCTTGAGAAACTGGGATACGGAGAGGATGGAGACCTGACCAGGGCCATGTGTGTGGTTCATGATGGAGCTGGGAGTTAGCTTAAGCTGTTCATCATCAAGCTACACAGTCTGCAAAGTCACAGTGGGTGACCTAGGTGGGACTTCCAGTCCCTTGATTAATGACATCAACAGTTGCGAATTGAGGATCTACCAAACTCATGGTGTTTAAGGGAGACTGAATGCAACCCTTAAAGGAGACATTAACATACTTTGTGCCAGGAGCATAATGTGAGGATTCAATGAGAGAAGGTCTATAACAGTGCCTGTTTCAACCCATGCTACCTCTCATTGTTATTATAAATATTGTTTTCCTAGTCCCTCACCTGTTTTTTTTTTTTTAACCTTACTTGGTTTCTTCTTTTCAAAGTTCAGGTATTTGGTACTTTGAGAAACCAATCCATGAAAAAATAGTATATATTACAAAGCCTAGACTTAGCTGAGAGAAGAGACAGCAAGGACCTAGTCAAGATCACAGATATAAGCTAGAATCATTGGATTAAAAGATTTTATAATCTAGCCGCTGCAGCAATCTAAGAATGAGGCTGTACCAGACTGTTCTTGTATAACAGCAGAAAGAATAAAGAACAAAGGGAAAATGAGAGACTTTCAAACAGCAATAATAATTTATTATTTTTTCCTGAATTTCGTTTTCAAGAGAAATAGACATGTTTTCAAACACCTGTGGGGGAGGAGTTTCAGTTCATGACACGCTGGACTACCTGGGACCACCTGCACCTCCCACTGCAACAGCTAGAACCGTGTGTGGGAATCGGAGGAAGCTGTAGTTTTTGGCGAGTGCAGGACCCTCATCCAGGAGAGAAGGGAAATCCATGAAATGAGCCCTATGACCGCCCCGTCTTTCTTCCCTGGGGTTCTTCCCGCCTGTGGGGCAGTGAGGAAGGAGGTCCCAGAGACAGGATGGCAGCCTCAGTGGAGAAAATCCAGGGCAGAGCTTGGGGAGATGGAGGTGGTTAGAGGGGAGAGAGCTGTGTGGGGAAAGACTTCCGGAAGTATTCATAGGCGCCCGGCCAATCTGCTGTTGAAAACTCAACTACACGTGAGGCCAGACAGATAGCACCTCAGAGCTGTTTGCTGAAAAGTTCCCAGAGCTCATGCAGGTCTGAGAGGCTCCTGCCCCGAAGACCCCAAAGAGGTCACACTTGGGTAGTGATGCTACACCAGGCCTGGAGTCCACAATATTCTAAATCGGAGATGGAGGAAGAATGGTCCGAGGGTCAAATCCAGTCCCTGACCTTTTTTTGTATGTATCCATAGCTAAAAATCTTTTTACATCTTTAAAAAGCTGTAAAAAGAAGGAAAATAAAAGAGGGAGGAGGAGGAGGAGGAGGAGGAGGAGGAGGAGGAGGAGAAAATAAAGAAGGAGATAGTATGCAACAGAGATTGGATCTGATCAGCAAAGCTTAAAATAGTCACTACCTAGGTCTTCATAGGAATAGTTTGCCCTGCTCTAGGCTCCCCTTAAAATGCCTAAAAAATAATCCTCAGTTCATTTAACTTCCAACCAGATCAGTCTTTACATAGGTACAATAAAATCTAGCACTTAATAGTGTATAATTCATAATATTTAGCGTCTAATACAAATTATTAGACATACAAAATAAGCAGGGAAATTATACCCTTAACCAGAAAGAAAAAATCACCCAATAGAAACTCAGAAACGACAGAGATGAAGGAGCGAGCAGACAAGGACTTTCCGGGCCTATCTGAAACCTGCTCAAAGACGGGAAAGAAAACCTCGCTACACTGAGGAGAGAAATAAAGGAAGCAAACAGACCTTTTAGAGGCGGGAAAAGCAATATCCTAAATGAGAAAGGGGCTGTGCGGAAGGAATAGCAGGTTCCATTCTGCAGAGGGGATTGCTGAATTTGTGTACATAGCGATAGAAGTTACCCAAACTGAAGCACCAAAGAAAAGGTCTAAAAAGAAAATGCGCAGAGCTTCTGTGATTATAGCACCGAGTTTTCAGAACTCTCATCCTCCCTGATGGAAGTTAGCGTTGGCTCGGAGACACACTTTGCAGGAGGCTGGGAGGAGGCAGGACTGCGCCGGATTGCCTTCATGCGTGGCAGGCTTATGGGGCTCCCTGCGTGCCCAGGGCTGCACACCACATCGTCGCAGACCTGCTAGCTCGCCTTCTGGGCCCTTCGTTCTTCAGCTCCTTCTGGATCTGCTCGGTTTTCCGAGTCCAGGACCAGAGTGTGCAGCCCTGGAGGCGGCAGCTGAGCGCGGGCTCCTCCAGCTCCCCCCAGAGTTCCTCCTCCAGGCTCTTGGAGTCCTTGGCCAACGTGTGCCACTCCTGGGGCAGCCGCCAAGCCCGCGGCTCTTCCAGCTCCTGTTGTGTCTCCTCCTTCCGGTTCTCCAGACTCTTGGGCCAGTCCCAGCACCAAAGAGAGAAGTAGGAGATGTACATTAAATATTGGACTGCCCCTCTCCCCCAGTTCCATACAGTTCAGTTCCTATAATAAACCCCATATTATATAGGATTTAGAGCAGATCAAACCCTAACTGATACAATAATATACCCCAAGTCAGTGGTCGGCAAACTCATTAGCCAGCAGAGCCAAATATCAACAGTACAACGACTGAAATTTCTTTGGAGAGCCAAATTTTTTCAACTTCTTCTAACGCCACTTCTTCAAAATAGACTCGCCCAGGCCGTGGTATTTTGTGGAAGAGCCACACTCAAGGGGCCAAGGAGCCGCATGTGGCTTGCGAGCCACAGTTTGCCGACCACGGCCCTAAGTGACCTTTATGCCAGAAATACAAGGTTTAACATTTTTATTATTTTAAAATTTATTTGTACTGATTTCAGAGAGAAAGGGAGAGCTAGAAACATCAATGATGGGAGAGAACCATTGATCGGCTGCCTCCTGCACGCCCCCTATTGGGATTCGAGCCTGCAACCCGGGCATGTGCCCTGACCATGAATCGAACTGTGACCTCCTGGTTCATAGGTCAATGCTCAACCACTGAGCCACTCCAGCTGGGCAAGGTTTAACATTTTTAAATCTATCAATGTACTTCATCATATTAATAGATAAATAAGAAACCTGCATGATTATCTCAATAAATTCAGAAAGAGATTTGATACAATTTAAAATGTAACAGCCCTTTATGATCATAATCAGAACACTAGTTCTAAAAGGAAACTTCTTCAACTTTATAAAGGGCATCTTTGAAAAATCTCCAGGTAACAGCCTATCTAATGGTGAGAGACAGAATGCTTTTCCCCCTGCTAGGAAGAAAGCAAGGATGGCAATTGCACGCCTCCTATTTCACAATAGAGGCCCAGTGCACGAATTTTGTGCACTGGGGGGGGGGGGGGAGTTCCCTCAGCCCAGCCTGCGCCTTCTCGCAGTCCGGGAGCCCTCGGGGTATGTCCATCAGTTGGACATCCTTAGCGCTGCTGTGGAGGTGGGAGAGGCTCCCGCCACTGCTGCTGCATTTGCCAGCTGTGAGCCTGGCTGTGGGAGCATACTGACCACCAGGGGGCAGCTCCTGCATTGAGCATCTGTCCCCCTGGTGGTCAGTGCAGGTCATAGCGACCAGTCATTCCTCCGTTCATTTGATTTGCATATTAGCCTTTTATTATATAGGATTGCCCTGGAAGTCTTAGCCAGTCCAATAAAGGAAGAGCAAGGGTTTTTTAAAAGCTGACAGTGAGAATTAGTTGCTTTTACAATTGTGACATCACAAGAAACACATTTTTAAAACATGTGTTGGTGCCTTAAGTTAAAGTCTTCCTTCCGTACGAGGGGAAATCCTTTTCTAAGTCACAGATGAGTTACTTTGCTCCCTTTCAGCCTTTTATTTAGACTTCTCAGCCCATCTCTTGAGGAAGGAGGGCTCTTGCCCATTGATATAGGCCGTGTCTCTCTATAGGCCATTATATCTGGGCTCACCAGCATTGTTGCACTCTCTGGGGCTGGGGCTGTGGCTGGGGGCTGGCTTTATCCCTTTCTCTCCACATGCCATTCCTTTTGCCTGCTTCTCTGGTGTATGTGTGTGTGTGCTGTGGGGGAGGAGGTATTAACTAACTCCTCCCAAAGCCCTTGCTGATATGGGGGTGACTCCCACCCTCAGGGAACCGTGTGCGTACCCATGTCATTGCTCTTACCATGTAATCCTGGGATGGTCTCATTCCTCTTCTGGTAGTTGCTCTAGACTCTGAGCTTCTGGAGCTGTGTTGTTAGATCCCCAGTTGCCCCAAAGCCCGCAGAAGGCCCCCGTCGTGTTTGTTGAATGAAGCGAGCAAGAAGGACATAAAGAACGTGGCAAAACCAAGTGCATTTATTTAGGGTGTTAGTGGAAGTGATCCCGCAGCTTGTCTGCTCTAGTGAGATGAATGGCAAGGGCCTGGACCTGCAGGTCCCTGCTGTTCACGCTTAGCCTTCTTCATGCATCATGGCTGATGGGACACACGGAACTCTCAATTAGTCTTGCTCTGCCATGGTGCGCACAACTCTATGCAGAAATGAGAACAAAAACACCACAGAGCCACCGCCTGATGTTGGGGAGGGAGAGGTACCCTGCATGACCCTATAATCTCAACATAGGTCAGATAGTTACCAACTGAAGGACTCTAAACCCAGCATCATATCCATTAGGGATCTTCCAGTGGTGTTACTGGGGCGCCTAGGCCTCTGTGTGCAGACTACTTATCATTGACTTAACTAGGTAGAAACCAGGATGTATGCAAGCTCTGGTGACCGGAAGTTAAAGGGTCTCAACAGAACACTCAAGACAAAGTCTGTAGAGATAACTTGATTGACCTCTTCATTAGCATAAACCAAAACACTTAGAAAATGTTGGTCTCTATAGCGCTGAGCCATCCACATGCAATGTCGTCGTGTGCGTGCTTTCAGTCTTGAAGAGAATTTAAAAATCAAACAAAAACAATAATCTTGCCTTCCCACGAACTCCTAATCCCCACCCAGAACTTCATCCTTGCTTAGCTAAACCTGTTTCTCTTTCTCGGAAGGAGACTTGTTTTGTTGTACCTAAGGACATATGTGACATGTTATTACCAAGAAGAAATTAGAACTCAAAATAGTCAGAAGGGGATGGCCTAAAATACATAAGCTGGCCCAGACTCACGCTAATATGTAATGTATAATGTACCAGAGATGGGGAAGGGGGTCAATTTCTGTTAAGCTCAAGGCTTATTTGATACTAGAGGCCCAGTGCATAAAATTCATGCACGGGTAGGGTTCCCTAGCAGCTGCCAGCTGCCGGCCAGGGCCTCCTTTCCCCATCTACTGACTGTTGGCCAAGGCCTCCCTTTGTTCTGTGCCACCCCCTGGTGGTCAGCACACGTCATAGCAAGCAGTTGAACTCCTGGTCGAACTCCCGAGGGGACACTTTGCATATTAGGCTTTTATAAAGATAGATGTTGCATTGACCATACACAGCGTCTGAAGGGGATGACCTGCAGGAAAACAAATGTGGAAGCCCGCTAAAATGGTCACTGATTAAGTGACTCACAGGGTTCACAGTGCATTCCCAGGAACGCATTTGATTCGCGGTGAGAGCAATTCCTAGGAAAGATGTGTGAGTGAAGAATGAGAGGTAGATGTCATGACAGACTCTCTAACATATTTGTCTGACCCTCTGTAATATTTCCACTGAGGATAAAACTTGTGTAAGATGGAGTTGGAGGGCTTTTGAAAATTATTTAATTTGTGAGACGCACACCTGGGGTTTGCAATGGGCACACCGGGAAACATAAAAAGATGCACAAATACACACAGAAATGGGGAGATTTCATAAGATCCTTAAATAGGAACATATATCTAATCCAGGATGATAAAAGAAAATGTTTATGAATTTAAAATGACATGCTATTCTTTAACACTATTTGGCTATTTTCCAATGCTTGAAAATACAATCTTATGAATAATATTTAAAAATGCTATAAAAACATTCTTTAAAGCCAGCTATAATGAATCTCTTTTCATTTATCTGTATGGCTTTTTATTTACGTCCTTCTAAATTTGAGTTTCGGTCATTAGTTCAATCCATGGCAGAAGAAAGATAACGGATGATAGGAGGAATGCTTTGTTTTTCCATCACCTTCCTTCCGAGAGTCGAGGCGTTTTTGTCGTTAGATGCTTAGATGTGAAATTGTTTTTTACGGAGTTATTGATGACTGTATCTACGCAGAGCCTAAGTGGAATTATAGTGTATTATGGAAGCAATCGCTTCCTTCCATTTTTCTGCGTTATTGTACCATAGGAGCCACGTAAGCCCATTACCACGCTGCCATGAATATTGCATCTTGCCTATAAGTCATCTGGGTTTTAACCAAATTAAGTCTCTACTACATGACTCAGATTTAGTATCTTCGGAACACAGCAATGTAATCTGTGGCCACGGACTTATGATAAGGAAAAACGAAGACACAGTGCCTCATGCACAATGGGCATTCGATAAATATTGGTTAAACGGAGGATAGAACCGGGGCCTACTGGAAATCTCTGCTGTTTTTCTCTCACATGTGAATTAAGAGCTTCCAATCGGTAACACTTTTATCATGTCATCAGCCTTGATGCATGAAATGATATTCCCGAGGGGAATTTGGAACGCACGTTAGAATAGACTAGACTAACATTTTCTAAAAGAATAATGCACACTTTTAATCTACACCCACAGGCAATCAGCTTTTTAAAAATATATTTTATTTTATTTATTTTTTTACAGAGAGGAAGGGAGAGGGATAGAGGGTTAGAAACATCGATGAGAGAGAAACATTGATCAGCTGCCTCCTGCACACCCCCTACTGGGGATGTGCCCGCAACCAAGGTCCATGCCCTTGACCGGAATCGAACCTGGGACCCTTGAGTCTGCAAGCCGACGCTCTGAGCCAAACCGGTTAGGGTGGCAATCAGCTTCTTAATGGTCATCAGCATAGGTGAGCTGTTCTTCTAAAAAACTGCTTCACTGGCAAGGATTACTCCACAAATAGTCACAAACAGACTAGAGTGCATTCCATTCATATTGGTACTATTAAGGAGAAACAATAATATGTTTCTGAAGTCTAAACAATGAGTTCTACTTTCTCTAAACGTTTCCAGTTTTACTTGGCAAGGAGTCTTGGGCTTATCAAGCCAATGGTATGTTTCGTACCATGAGCATCTAAGGGAATTAACTTCCATCCACAAATGCTTAAGATAAACCTAATCATTTAACTTCAATGGTGTTTTACACAGAAAAACACTTACTTGGAATTCATCTCCACTAGGAAGATGGATGGATGGAAGGAAATCATTTGCATAAAGAAGACTAGGTTAGGCAACTGAATTTCTATCCAGATTATTATTTCATGCAATTACTTAACGGGCTTTTAAGAAACCCTCTTTTGGAAGGATTTAAAAAATAAACCTGTTCCCTCTCCCTGGGACAGTGGTAAGGGGGCCTTGCCTAAAGGTAGGGATGAGAACAAACTTTATTTTTATAATGATGAAAGTTTCAGAAATTGGAATGGATTTTGAGTTCAGATTTGTGATTTTCTCCACAATCAGTTAATCAGTTCTGTTAGGTAAACTATCATTGTTTTTAAGAAGGCAAAGAACCGCCCAGCCGGTTTGGCTCAGTGGTTGAGTGTCACAGCCAGGAGGTCACAGTTCGATTCCCAGTCAGGGCACATGCCTGGGTTGCAGGCTTGATCCACAGCGTGGGGCATGCAGGAGGTAGCTGATCAATGATTTTCTCTCATCATTGATGTTCCTATCTCTCTCTCCCTCTCTGAAGTCAATAATATATATATACATATACACACATACACATACACATATATATATACACACACACACACATACACACACACACACATGTATATATATATACACACACACACACACATATATAAAAGGCCAACCAGTGTGCCTATTTTAATCATATAAATATATTTTAATTTAATGGCTATATACTTACAACCATAAATTCCTAAAATATTCAGGGGGACTCAGCCAGAAAGGGGTTATATTTGCAAAGTCTTGTGTGTTGTTGTTGTTTTTTCTGGAATAACCACTCATACTTGTGGATTTTTTCATTCCCGTATATACTAGTACTAAGACCTTTTGTTTCAAACTCGCCAACAGAGAGTACCAAAGACTTTTCTCATGACATTGCTGTTCGCTTTTCTAAATTTTAATGATTATAATACTGACCAGTCTCAACTACACAGTAAAGAAGTCAAGGTATTACCTGTTAGGCAAGAATCCAATGCCCCTGAGTGTCAAGAGTTAAATGTAAAACACCAGAATTAAAGTTGAGCTGCAACAGCAGTATCTGCTGTACTTCTATCTCATCTGGGACTTCTTATGTGGGAAGAAACCAGTGAGTTATGCAGACTTGAGGGGACATAAAAAAAGAAATTGTCCCAACGCTATTCCGTAATCAATTGGAGAAAAAAAAAATCAGTCAGTATCAGGTAATAAAATATGGAATTAGGGTAGAGCGCTTGCCGGGGGATGTATCCTGTAGAAAAGGTTATTTTTCATGATTTACAAGGGTTTTGAGAGAAGCTTGCGGAATGCCACGGGAGAAATGAAGACTTGGCCAGGCCTTACATTGTTCTCCAAGTGCTTCCCTAATGCTTGTTTGTTTGGGGGGGGGGGGGTGTACAGTGAGGTGGAACGGTTATTGACCAGATTGATCATGGGAACAGATCTGCCGGTGGTAACCTTGTTTAATGATATGTTGCTGGGCTCAGCACCTTGCTGAGGCTGTGATTCCTCAGCGGCTGGGGCCGCGTGATGGATCGCGGCAGGAAGCTGAAGGTGCAATCACTCACCTGCTGTCACTGCCTGGCCCCGCCTGTCACCTTCCCCCAGAAGGGGGCGGCCGGGCTGCCCACCCCTGGGAGACAGGAGGGCGGCCCGGAGCCTAGCACCTTCCTTTGTAGGGCATGGCTGAAAGTTTTGGGTTTTGATTTTTTTTTTTCCCCAAAAAAATACTTGTGTCCCCTCCTAGCTTAGGCTTCTCAACTTCTTCCTCGCGCACACACAGCCCAGTAGGGTTTATTTGAATGTGGCCCGAAGACCAAGCAAGGCTCATTTACATCACAACACCTAAAGATTCAGGGAATATGATTATTTTCTAGAAAAACACGAAATCCTACTTTATGACATTTTTCTCTTTTTAATCGATGCCTGAGGGCGGTAGAATGTGCACAGGTGTTGGGCATGGTGGTACCTGGACGGAGGGTTCTGTGTTTTCATCTTGGTATGTCCGGCACCTCGCACATAATGGTTTGCTCCCGAAAAATAGGGACGTGTGTAATTTAGTTTAAGAAAGGACAGAGTAGAAAAAGGGGATACTTATATAGTCAACCAATCCTGAATAATTCCCTATTACTTGTCCCGTGAAATCTAAGCTGGTGTCTCCTATACAAGGTGACTCCACACATTCATTCTCCAACATGAATGCCTTAGTTTAGTCAGGACTACTTTATTATTCCCACTATCCGTGCTTTTTCTTTTCCTCTATTAACCAGCCCTTCTGCAGCCAGCCTGGCGCCACCTCTCACAGGAAGTCCTCCTGGATTACATCAGCCTTTACTCACCCCTTATTTCAGAAGTCGGTTCTTTCTTAAGATTTGTGGTTCCAAGGATGCTACCTGCATCCTCAGCTCTAACATTGCCACTTGAAACCTGAACTAACTCATTAGCACACTGATGGCAAATTTGGATGAGGAATGGACATAAAAAATGTATTAATATTTTGCTGAAATGCTGGGGCAAAGATGTTCTCTTTTCCTGTGCACGAGCAAGCACGTAGGTCTGAGAGCTTCTGCGGGAGGAGAAAGCGAGGCCTGGAATGAAGCTGCTGGAAATAGGTAAAGAGAAGGGAAAAGACATCGGATGAATCACTAAGTCTCGGGCCTTACAGAGGCCAGTCCAAAGACCACTCCGTTTTAACCTGCGTCTACTCTGGGTTTCAGCCAGCTTCTCAAGGATTCTGTTACTTGCAGCTAAGAGCAGCTCATTTTCTTGGAACTCCATTTTCATTTAGGACAAACACACACTTCATTTTGGCTTTCCTGTTTTTTGAATAAGCACCCATCTTCCCTAAGTTACTCTTAAGCTACCAAGTAAACAAGAAGTCTACTATTCTGAGATGATGCACTGAATTGAAAGGGTAGGTCCTCTGTATCCTGATTTGGTTACATGTCACTTGTCTCTATATCCTCATTATATTGCTTTCACTTGAGAAAGAGTCCTGTGTATGTTATTGTTAATCCTATTACCAATACATCACTATGCCAGTCTTCAAAAAAATTGCACGAACCAGCTATGTGCATAATACCTTATGGAAAAAAAAAAAAAAAGCCAGCTATAAGCCACAAAAAAAAAAAAAAAAAAAATCAAAAGCTAAAAGACATTCAACAAAAAGAAAAAATAGCTGCACGGGGACTTGGGGGAAACAAATGATGTAGAGAAGTGGGGCTCCCGGCTTTCCCGTGGAGAACTCAGCCGTGGCCCGTTTCCTTAGCTGGCTTCCTCGTCTCCTCTGCCTGTACCTTTAAGGCATTAGCCTCGCTCTCAACCTGAAGTTGACAGTGAGGTCCTGCAGCCCCCAAAACAAAAATTAAACAAACGATAGTATGAAGTTTTCAAGCAGGCCACATGCATTTTGGGGCTCCAGCTTTTCCTGTTTGTTTGTTTGTTTTTAGATAGTCTTTTTCCTTCGTGACTCCCACCAATGTGGTATTACAGCATTCCTTAAAGAATGCCCGTGTGTGTGTGTGTGTGTGTGGTTTGGAGGGGAAAACGGAAATGTAGAGATGCTTTTAGCCACTGAACAGGACTCTCTATCACTTTCCTGCCTCGGAGGTCATCTCACAGCCAGCAGCTATGAAGACGATGAGAACATTTCCCTCTGAGAGCTTCTCTTTGCTGACACCCCCAGTGGCCGGCCACCGTGCAGCTGTGGGCCTGTTTGTGAGTGTGTCACTTAGTTAGAAAGGCAAAAATAGGTCCACTTACCCCGTGTGCCCGCTCTTTTTGGCTTCTCCATCGACTTTTGGGTCTCTGTCTATCCTTTTTAAGCAAGATGTCAGAAACCCAGTGCGAAAAGGACAGGCAGACTCATACCCAATGCCAAAGTTTCTTTCACCCTCTCATAAGGTGTCGGTATTGTTTAGCCTAATTGTCTTCCTGTCCGTCTCCACGTCACTGGTACGTCATAAGTGTAATTTGAAGCAGAGCAGAAACTGGCTGCTATTCTAGGAAACAGCAGGCGTTTCTCTATGTGTACATAAAAGCGATTTCTTATTTTTTTAAAATATATTTTATTGATTTTTTACAGAGAGGAAGGGAGAGGGATAGTTAGAAATATCTATCAGCAGCCTCCTGCACCCTCCCTACTGGGGATGTGCCCACAACCAAGGCACATGCCCTTGACCGGAATCGAACCCGGGACCTTTCAGTCCGCAGGCCGACACTCTATCCACTGAGCCAAACCGGTTAGGGCTAAGCGATTTCTTATTGAATGAGAACCTTATTACAGGGATATTATAATATAAGGAAGAGGACTTTTTCACCTTATAATAATGAATGACATGCTCCAGGAACATCCTGTCTCATGAACACATTATAACTACTGGTCTTGCTTGATGGTTAACATAAAAGAAATGGGCAGAATTAACTATCAATCTAGTACAACCTAACGCTAATCACAATAAAGTGGTGTGCACATAAAGTTGCTTCTTTATATTTTAGATCTGAAAATGGACTGTTCTGATAGCTACAATTTATAAAGGTCGTCTAAATAATATTTAAAGTTCTGCGGGGGGTGGGGAGTATTGTTTTAATGAAAGGAATGCACTTCTTTTCTTAAAAGATAGTGGTTGGCAATATGTATACTACACTCACATATCATCTATCCACAAATACAGCAAACGACACATTTACTCAGCATTATGATCTTTCAAATATCATTAATTCTCCAGTCATTAAAGGCTTACCAGAAAACATGTACAATTTTATGCTCCTTTTTTATTCTAATTTTTTTAAACAGAGAAAATGGCAACATAAATGAAATTTTATCACTATATCTTCAAAAATGTTCTTATATAAATATTTACCCCAAATTGTGGATCAACTGGCCCATTGGATGTTTAAACTCCTGGATTACGCCAGATTGTTGCTATAATAGGTGGAACAGAAAAACAAAAATGCTTTAGAAAGATGTTTATCAGCGAAAATGTTTAATCCATCTACATATAATTTGCCAGTATAAGACAAATACCCAAAAGCATAAATTTATGTTTGGGAATATAATCTAAGTGGCAAATTTTCTGGACACATTTAATATTGTTTGCTGTAATTATAAAATTCAGATGTACTGCTGTAAAAGAATGTTCTGGTGTCCAGAAAAAGGAGCATTTTAGAGGTTGTTGTATTGCCCACTCCAGCTCTATCGTTTCATGCAGTCTCTCAGGCTGTGTCTAAAAAGCACAAGGAAAAATGGTAAAGCATTGCGGTGGGTGTGTGAACATCTGTGGCATCGCTGGAAGCCACTTAATAATCCCAATGAAAGAAGTCCCACATTTTAAAATCTGAGACCTCCTCATGCAAATCATTTTGCCTTTAGCCATTTCAAAAAGAAATGAAGGACCTAGAGGGTTTTACAGAACACTGGTGAGACTGTTGTCAACTTTGATCTGACAGTAATTAGTTAAGATCTTGACTGATCATAGCGCAAGCAAACTCCAAAATCTGGTGCCCAGCTAAAATGAAATAGGGCCACAATCTAAGATAAAAATTCCTGCTTTATCTGACATGATATTTCCACATTAGAGGATTATTGAATGGCATATAATGAAACGATGAACCATTCATTGTCCAGTAAAGTGATTCACCTGATGCAAGAACAGGTTTTACCTTATGTATAGACAACAAGTTCAACATTAGGTAGTTTACTTAAGCTTAAGTAGACTTATACAGGCGTTAAGTATATATACATTAAACCAAATATATATACATTAAACCAAATATGTCTAAGTTCTTCTTTTTCTGTTTAAAAACTAAGATTTAAGCCCTAGCCGGCTTGGCTCAGTGGATAGAGCCTCGGCCTGTGGACCAAAGGGTCCCGGGTTCGATTCAGGTCAAGGGTGTGTACCTTGATTGCATACCAATGTTTCTCTTTGTCTTTCCTTCTCTCTTCCACTCTCCCTAAAAAAACAATGGGGGAAAAAAATCTTTGGGTGAGGATTAATTAAGAAAAATACCTTTCACACTTAATGTAATTATGGAAAATGAGGTTGTCAGCTTGAACTGAAGTCTGTGGGGTTACGAGGAGCTGTTTGGTTTTTTTCCCTCAGCATAAAGTTGATGCTGAGATCAAGCTCGGTGCTATATTGAACTTGTAAAAAAGATGACCTTCCTATTCTGTGCGAGGAACTAAAATTTAAAACTCACGCCACAGCCAATCCCTGCCAAGCATCCCCTTCTCCCCACAGGTAGTGGGGAAGGGAGCCCCGATGACAGGACCCCCACCTGAGCCCCAGCTCCCCGGGCCGCCCAGACCCACTCTATCCATCACGGCAGGATAATGCATAGCGGTTGCACCTGTGACAGGCCATGATTGAGTGCTGAACACGGGCCCTGCTTCGCCTGGCGCATTTGTATTTCTCCAGGCCGGTTTGAGAGTTTCCAGCACTTGGGGGCAGGGAAGCAGGGATCCCCATTGTATTTGGAAAGAGAAATAATAATGCATTCTGATTAGCGAGACATACCACAAAGGAGAAATTAGGCAGCGGCGTGCCCCGGTCCGCTCAGGTGTGCGAGCGCATCCGTGCAGCACAAAATGCAATATTATCGAGCGGTAATTTAGCTCTGATGAGTCGAGGATGCTGACCACGGCCATTCTTGTGGAGACGTCTCACTCACCCAGTCATGAAGCAGAGATCTGCTCCTTTATGATCACACGTGAGAAAAAGAACAAAGGTCAAAGCTCACCGACTGTCCGAAACGGCGCGATCTCATCCAACTTAGCTTAGGATGGCAAGGGACAGATTATTTTTTTCAGCTTTAAGTTCTTCCTCCATTTTTTGGAAACCTCTGATTTAATATCATAATCAAGTGCTTTAAATGGTCCGAGTAAGTGGCATCATCTGCTTTTCAGAAATTGAAATTACAGTATATACAGTTTAAACCGTTTTCTGCTAATTCAGCCAGTTACTGAAAGCTTGTCATTGGTGAAAATGTCTTAAGTGCCTATTTTACAGCATTCGGGATTTGGGGTTGAGCCTTCTGAGTAGAACCCTGTTTTTTTCTATTATAGAAGAAAAAAATATTGACACTTTATTATATACATTGTTCACATAATTTGAGTTGGGGGTTCTGAACTGACTTACATGAATGCTTTTGTTAAAATAATAAGATTACCTGTCAGGATTGTTTTACAAACAGAAAAAAACCCACCACACTGATTGAAAACTCACTCCCCTCCCCAAAAGGGGAGGAGGGAGAACATTAACAATTAAAAAAAAAAAACAAATCTGGATATGTAAACTCAATTTCTCAGGGTAGAATTTCCACTTCGTCTGAACCCATTCCCTGTAGCGCACAGTGGACTGTTTGCTGCCGAACCTTTATCTTTCCTGCTCAGGACTGTGACCTCCACCTTCCCTGAGGGCAGGCCAGTGGGATGGGGAGAAATGAGGGAATGGGGGTTTGGGGCGCTGCCTGTGGTAGGACAACCGGATGGACCCCAGGGCGGCCTGTGCGCACACACGTCCCTGTACTTGATTGTTCCCACGGCGGGACTGGCGCCGGCTCCACGCCTTTGTTGACCCGTCGCCAGCGAAGTTGCGGGAATATACAAAGACGGAGGCGGCTGATGAAGGAAAGGGGGGAGGGCGGTGGCTTTCTCCGGGTGCCTGGTCACCTGCTGGGGAGGGACAGGGCGGAGGTTGAGGGTGCGGAATAAAGTCAGGTGCGGGCCAGTTTGGCGCAATAACGCAGTGCCTTCGACCCAAAGACCTGGTGGCTAGGGGGGCGCGCCTCTCCACACCCTGAGCTCTGGTCCTCAGCAGCGGGTCATCGGCCACCCCAGGTGGGAGGTCTGGCGCCCCGAAATGGGGAGACCAAGCGGGCGGATCCGCGGGCCATGCGCTTGGCTGGGAGTCAGGAGCTTTTGGGGAGCTTTCTCCCGGCCTGGCAGCGGGTCGCTCCCTCCTCAGGGGCCTGTCGCTCCCTTTCCCCGGAGTTGGCGGACCCCTCCCCTGCGGTCCAAAGCGCGGCAGTTTGCATCCCCAAAGTGGGGGCGCTCCTCCATCACCCCCGCCCCAGCTGGGCCGCCAGAGTCGGTCCTGGGGCGAGGGAGGCGGCCTGCGCTCCTTTTAAGAGGGGCTCCCCGCTCTCGGGGGTGCGGGGACCCCCAAAAGGCCCCCCAGCCCACACCTTCGGAGGAGCACAGAGGGTGCGGGCTCTTCGGACGGAGCTTGGCCCGGGCCTGACTGTCCCGTGCTTCCCCTCCGCGGGCAGCCCCCCGGGGGGGCCCCCCTTTGCACCTCACTCCGGGTGAACGGACCAGGAGACGCACTCTCAGTGCCGAGTTACGCCTAGACCTTGGGGTTCAAAGAAACCTCACGGTCCTCCCACCACCGATCACCCATCGGCCGAAAGGGGAGCCGGCAAACAAAAGACGGGAGCGAACAGCTACTTCTCCCCCGGCCGTGAACTTGGGCGCGCGGAGCAGGCGGCGCCGGGTCTGCGGACGGACCCCGCGGAGGGGAGGCGGGAGCGGAGGGGAAGGCAGAGGCACATCTGGGGACCGGACCATATGCCGAGGCTGCGTCTGTCCTTCAAACTTGGGACGCCCTTGAAGGGAGCTGTCAGGCGGCCCGCGGGGGACAGCGAGGCTGTGCGGCGGGGAGGGGGTGGGGGGAGCAGAGGAAACAGGGAGACAGGGAGACGCCGCGGAGGGAGAAGCGGGGGGCGCACAGGGACCCTGATCCGCGGAGCTGGTGGTTCCAGGGGGCACGCGGGTCCGCGGGGACAGAAGCAGGAGGGACAGAGGGAAGCGGAGACGGCAGAAACTAAGAAAAAAACGGAAACGAGGAACTAAATGGAAGAAGTACCCGAGGTGTCTTGAGGGCGCAGAGGTGTCTTGAGGGCGCACGTCGCCTATTTTAGGAGACTTGGCTTTGACCTGTCCCCCCCCCCTTCTCCCATCACCACCCCCTTTTTTCCTTCCTCTCCTGCCTGCCAACCGCTGAACTGATTAGACTGTAATTAAGGCCATAAAGCCCTCAGATTATCCACCTGTTTATTCACCAAAGTCGGGGTCTCATCAAGCAAATTAGCTGCTTCCCGGCTGCACATTGGGCCTCGAGCTCGCCTGATTAATGGAGTTTATTGGGAGCTGTTAAAAGCATTAACTGGAGAAAATCTCGGCAATTCGTCATATTTAAGGGATGGAAATTAAATCTCGCTATGCAAATGAGAAAGAAAAAAAAAAGCCAACCATTTTGGGGGGCTCCTCTCTGCAGGTTCTTTTTCCTTGAAATCCTGCTCACGAAACCGTTATGTGAACACAGGAAGCCATTATGTGGACCTAAAGTTATCAAACCTCTTCCATGCCACCTTAGTTGGTGTGAATGATGGGGAGGGGGAAAAAAAAAAAACACAAGAATACCCCAGTTCCCAAAGCAGAGAGTGTTTCAGGACACCCAACTCCCAACCAGAAATCCCATTTTTGATTTAAAGTTACTGTACCTATCTCTGTTCCCTGGGTGGATACAGTCACTTCAACAGGAGGGAGTCCTTTAAGGGGCTCAGCATTTGATTTGGGGGAGGAGGGCGAGGGATCGAATCAACAGCTAACAGAGAGAGGGGGGGAGTCAGGTAAGTGCCCTAAGGAAGGAGCACGGGAGAAACATGGTCGAGGGACACACGAGAAGGCACCCCAAATAACTCCAGATCCTTAGGAAGTGGCCAGGGGAAATGTCTGGGTACCCGGTGTCTGTCATCACCACTGGGTGCCTGGGACAGGTCTGGGAAGGGGTGATTAAGGAAACAAGCTAGGGAAGTAGGGAAATGGACCCCCGTGGAAAGAGGAAGCCTAGTGCAAACTGACAACATCATCCAGACTTGGTCACGTATAGACCAAGTGTAGGTGCTGCGTGGTGAGTCCTTGCCACACAATATTAATGGTGGCAGTTACGGAAGGAAAGGGAGAGCGATTTCAGGATGTTAGTAATTCTTGAAAAGGGGAAAGTCTTTTCTGCAAGAGTAACAAAAGTCCATGCAGGGGTGTCTTCTATTTCAACAAACTGCTGGAAATAACAGTGTGCAATGCATACGTTTTTTTAGTCCATGCAAAACTTATAGTGATGTAAATGTGTCGAAATTTATTTTTACATCTTTTAAATCATTTTTTTAGAGTGACATTTTAAGGATTACTGTACTTTGAAATGTTTACTGAAATTATAAAACAAGTAACATTACCCTTAAACAGATATATAATGTAAAGTATATATTAGAGCATATAAAATCTAAATGCTATCTGAGATCAAAGGGACAGGCACGGCTAATAGAAAATTATATAAGTTTTAAGAACATTTACCATAATATCTCTTATAGATTTGGTTCTAAAATAATGGATGGATTTTTATAGTTTTTCTCACTAATGTTGTTCTTCAAAATAGATTTTCTAGATAATGCTAACTTTTTTTATTTTAAAAACTTAAAGTGTTGAGATTTATTACTTTCTCTCACATTAATGAAGTCACAGTTGGCTAAGGAAAGTAACCCATCATTTATATTAACATTATCTTTTAAGAGTTCAAAGAAATCCCACTTTATATTGCCCTCCCCTTTGGTGACGATAACATAGCTTTGTGAAACCCCCCCCCAAAAAAAAATCTAAATTTGACATCTAGGAAATTCAATAGCAACACCCCAAAGCATAAGTAACCTTGAAATATCATCTTCATTTGTCTTAATCTTTAAAAATCTTTACATTATTTGTTTACTGTCTCTGCAAAATTCCAATATATTCTAAATATGACTCACAAGAATCCCATTCTGTTTCTGTCAATACTCTGCCTAACATTACTTGGCTTATAACACGACGATTTTGTAACAAATGAACTGTAAACCTTTTTATTTAATATTGCAAATAAACTCATCATTTGAAATAGTTCTGGATAGTGATTAAAATTTCTTGGTAAATGCATCTGATATTATCACTGAATTATTTAGCATGCATTTTATACTCATGTTCTAAGTATTAAGAGATTATTCAGTAAAAAAGCATGTATGTAAATTTAATTCATTTTTGTCCAGGCAAGTATAGGCCTAAGAAGACTTAGTTCTCCCATAATTTTGAAATAAAACTTGAATAACAAGAACTATTTTTATGCTAAGGATTGTTCATTTGTTAGCTTTGCTTTTAATATTGGGCTTAAACACATAAATTAGAGAAGAGAGACAGGTAAATTCTCTAAGGACATTTAAAAACACATTTTGCTACGAACGCCATTTTAGAAACTACTTTTGTCTCACATTTTTAAAACCAAAACATTTAAAAATGACATTACACCGGCCTTAGAATGCTCGTCATCACGGTATTCTAAATGTGACTAGCAGTTCATTTAGAATATGGGTATTTCAGTACAAAGATAATTTACCTTTAGCATTGGCTTCTGAGCTACAAACGAATGGATATCACTTACTGTGATTTGTATTTCTGATCTCTCGAGTGGTCGAGATAAAGAAGGTCAAAGTGGTCCCGGATGAAAAGAAACTTTTAAAGCGTTTGGAAAAGTTAATGAATTACATTTCCTTTCACGGGAAGATATTAGGATTGGGAGATGGCGTCCCCTCAGCCAAATCAAGAATATTCACCGTTGACAGGAAAACTCTTAAGTTTTTTTTTCCCACCAGATAAATGCCCTCGCATAGCTGGAGACGGTAATTCGCGAGAACCATTATATTAGCTCAGAATACGTTTCATACGCAATAAACTTTATACTCCACCTAATTTTTGCCGTGTTCATTTCGTGTAGCTCTGTGGCTGCTGCAGAATGCTTCTCGGAGAGAGATCCCCTTCGCTTTACAAAACATGTTTTCCACTGTGAGCAAAATGACAACGTTAATAAGCTCTAATGACTGCTTTTAAGCTTTGCAATAATAATGAAAGTTCCATGAAATGAACAAAAGTAGAAAACCCTCTCCTTTTTTTCCTTACTAGCCCTTAAATGATTTATGAAATAAAAATGCTACTTCAGTTTGCTTTGAATAACCAGTCCTTCCTTCACCAAGTATCTTATTAAATATTCAGAATACTAGGATATAAAAGCCGCTCTGTCTGTATTTTTTGGAGTTTTGGTAAAAATTCAGTAAAAAAAAAAAAAAGAGTTCTGATGCATAGGTAATATGATCCACTGGCTTTAAAAATATATTTGTTTTCATAGAACAGTATCTGGAATAAAGAAATAGGGCATCTACGTACTTGAAAGAAAAGCCAGCTTGTTCATAATCTTCAGCCAGTTCACTTAAAATACTATATTTCATATTTGGGGTTCTTAGAACTGACGGCTTCTCTGTAGACTCTCACTTAAATCTAAGCATTTAAGTTCAAACTATGTTTTAGTCCCTTTAATCCTGTAAAATTACTAATGGAAAAATAGGTACAGAAAGATAATGAAGTTGGTAGTATTGTCCTTCTCAACCAGGCAAATATGGCTCCAATGATGTATATGTTTACTCTTTTATATTTCCAGGGCAACATTTTGAGTCTAGAAAGGTCAGTACTGAGATTTTATTTTGATACATGATATGACCTAATTCTTTCACATTTTGCAGGAATCTAAAGGGGATAGGTAGGTGGTGTCTCCATCCTTTTTTTTTTCTGAAGTCGACCCTGCCACGGCTACGATGCTAACTGTAGGGCGATCAGTGGGTTTGAAGTGTGGGATGAATCAATTACTTTAAGCAGAGCCCCTGCATATATCACTGAACGAGAAAGCAAACTCAGGATTCTAAGATGAAAATTTGACCAGAGTCTAGATAATGAGGGCTAACTGCTGACTATCAAGGAAAGCAAAGTTTTATTCACTTCCTAAGGTACATGTGGATATTCATTAGAAGAGGGCAGATTGAAAGGCGTCCAAAGGGACATCTAGTAGCCCCATTAAAGGTAAAAATCTATGATGAATATGTCTAGTTTATGTCAAAAAGAGGAAGATTCCAGAAGCCTATTTCACGAAATGGCAATATATTTGTGACTGAGAAATAACGGTATGAACAATGAAACATAACAAAGTAGTTTTTTGTATTTGTATTTTGAACTCTTTCAAAATTAAAAAACAATCAAGAGAGAAATCAGGACAACCCATTGTCAGTTTCAGCAATTCTCAGAATTGGATATTTTTCAGCTGGGAAGAACAGTGGGATGCAGAGTTTTCCCAGAACTGAAAAAGGAGAAAAATAATGAATTTCACTATTTTTTTATAACACTGCCCAGAGGCAGGCAGATTGGAGCAGGAGAGGGAGACTGGGTTTAGATAATGGAGTCCCCTCACGCACATTCCAGCAAGTTCTGCTTGCTTTTCACATAACTGTCCTTTGTTAATCTGCCATAACTAGTTATTTAGTAATTTTACAACTTACTATTGTAAATGCCACAGCAGAAACATAAATTCTAGCGGCTGGTACGTGACCTTACCAATTTTCTAAGATACTTCAGTGCGTATGCTTATGATAGGGTTTATGTATCATGCTAAAAGAAAAAAACACAAAAATGTTGTGAATGATTTAAAACAAGATCTGCTTTTTTCTGGTTTATCCTGTTTCAATCACACACGTCTTAAAATTATTTAGATTATGCATCACATAGAATCAGATATTAAAGTCTTACTATACATAAAAACTGCAATACTGATGTTCTGATTGTTTTTACATATTGTTTCTTAGACTATATTACTATTTAATTTCAGGCATTATATACAGAAATTAAAATCCTGATCCTTTAAACACATGAAATATAGTCTTACACTGAATTCAATATTCTCAACACTTTATATATAACTCAGTAAAAGGGTAAATTTACATTATTTTAATAACTTATTTATTTGAGCCAAGTATATACAAAATAAAAAATTATAGAACTCTGATGTTTAACTTTTGCCATTTAAAAATGTTAAATAAAATTATACTTATTTCTCCAATAAGAAAATTAGAAATTTTGGCGCATATATTTTTAGATATTTGTGAAAAATAACACCCATGCAATAGATAGATTTCATGTAAAAAATATACTTAAATAGTATTTTCACACTAGGTTTTTTTTCAAAAAAAATTTTTTATATTCTTAAATTTTCATTTTCCATTTTTCTATGTTGTTTTAAATACAGCCTTATTTTTGCCATAAATTTATGTCACTTTGTTTCAAACGAAGAGCTCTATTATTGATGTGCATGTATGAACATCAACAGACATCTCAAAATCAATACAAATCTCAGAAGAGGAGTACTTACATAGAAACTGTGAGTGTGGGTCTGAAACGGACTAAATCAATGTCTACGAATTCAATTCAAAGGCAAGTTTTTAAGGCGTGTGCTGGAGTTGAAAAGGAGAAATGATTTCGGGACAGTGAGAATTTACAAATAAAATACCCATAGCTACTGTGCCAGGCAGGAATTTAGATTTGCAGTAAAAGTCTGCCACCTGGTGGTCGGAAGGGGGAGCATCAGAAGAGAAGGCATCTCCTGGCTTTTATATCATACAAACCAAATTAAAAGTTAAGAGAATTATCTTTCATCTTTTAGACACTGAACATAACCTCCTCCGAATGATTTCACCATGAGTCCTCTTCTGTATTTCTATTTCCTAAGTATTGTTTGTGTTCAAGGTATTTTTAAAAATAGGATGGAAATATTGGTTTGCAGTTGTTTGTACAATAATGAATGTTCATTTAGAAATAGTTTAATACTTGATTTATAGCAAGTTATTTTTATACTACACCTTTGAAAAATAAATGAACTTTTTCTAAGTCTCCCCAATAAACACATGAAAACATTTAAACTTCACCAAGACAGTTAGTCATTTTTAACAGAGAACAAGAATGACAACATAAAGATTTTCAACTTTTGCCATAAATTTATGTCATGAGTTAATCCTTGTGACATAAATTAATAATAAAAGTTAATCCTCGTTCCTGATAAACATTAAAAAGACAGTTCAGAGGAAAAAAACATGGAGAAGTAATGTGCTCTTTAGCCATACTAAACGGTCCAAAGAATCACAAAATTGGTTCAGCAAACTATGTCCTAAGACGAACAGCCCACTACAGTGAAATATGTTTATACTATCTAAAAGTAACCCTGCTTCGCCCTAACTGGTTTGGCTCAGTGGATAGAGCATGTCAGCCTGGGGACTCAAGGGTCCCAGGTTCGATTCTGGTCAAGGGCATGGACCTTGGTTGCGGGCACATCCCCAGTGGGGTGTGTGCAGGAGGCAGCTGATCGATGTTTCTCTCTCATCGATGTTTCTAACTCTCTATCCCTCTCCCTTCCTCTCTGTAAAAAAATCAATAAAATATTTCTTAAAAATAAAATAAAAGTAACCCTGCTTCAATTATGCAGTAAGTAAATCACAATGACAATTTTAAAAAGGAAATGAATAAGTAATAGAAAAATCTAGTTTCTGAAATATTACTAAGGCATTTCCTCTGATGATCTAAATTATTAATATTTTAATACTTTCTAAAAATATTGCTGAATCAGAATGAGAACAGACTTTTTTTAAACCCAAATGGGTCCAAGTTCTCTAGACCAGGGTGCTGCCTCCCCGCTTGGTGTCCACCAAATCCACAGAACCAGCATTCCGGAGCTAATGTTAATGTTTTGCAGTGCCAATACGAAGCATGTCCTGGACATTGTTTTTCTAGAAATGCTACTAAAATACAACACAGACTATTATTACACATATGTATTTTTTGTTTGATGGTTCACCTAATGTTATCCGGCCCCAACCCCAGTCACTCTCTTTACAGTAGCCTATTTTTTCCCATAGCACCAACCGCTATCTAAAATTATTTTGTGGGATTCTTTTACTTGTCTGTTATCTGTCTCACTCACTAGCATCTAAGCTCCTTAAAATCAACATGATATAGAAAAATGTTAGTTACATGCAAACAAGTGGTTAGAATAAGATGGAACTTGGAGACATTGTAGAAAATAGGTCTAGGCAAAGCACCGAAAATTAGGTACAGCGGTCTGGTAGGGTTAAGGGAAGGGATCTTTTTGCCATTTTCATAGGGGTATTCAAAATGGCTAGAACCATGTCTGTGTATAAAGTAGGTGCTAATTTAACATGTTCATTTTTAATTAAATTTTTCGATTTGGCAGTGTCATTTCCCCCTTATCCACTCCATTTAGAATTGATACCTTACTAGCATTAGATTCATGGTGTCAGATGGGAATTTAGAGTTCATTTAATCTCGTTCTATATCATCCCTGCGAGATACGCACGTGGCTCCTGCTTGCCTTTCCACCTCAGGAGGTTCATCACATATTGAGGCAACCCGAGGCATTGTGGGGAAGCTCTTGTTTTTAATAAGATCTTTCTTGTAATGGCCTGAAAATCTGTCCTGCTGATCCATTCTCACCAGGTCCAATTTGCTCATGGGACTACAAACCCAGGTCAATTTCTACCTAATTCCTCTCCCAATAAGTTCTCTCTCTCTCTTTCTCACATACACACAATAATTTCCCTCTTTGAATAAAACATTACTGGCATTGTCTGTTCACTCTGCAAGATATGCCAGCCAGGGACAATCCCAGCTCTCATCTACACACAGACAAACGGGAGAGACAGATCATTAAACATACTATGGTCATAACACATGCTCAGCACAATACTTGAAGAAGAAGTACAAGATCAAAAAGAACCAAAGTGAGATCTGGTCCGGAAGAAAGGAAGCCCCAGGTTGTGGCGATTCCAACAGATGTACAATGTTACCCCCTTCTGCATCACCCCACAAGAGGTCCGTGACGCAGAAACACTTCTGAAATTGGACTTGTGTGTGTTTGTTTTTGTAGATACGACAACATGTATGGCCTCAACAGAGTCACCAGGCATGAGGACAGTCTACCAAGAGGAGCCTGACATCTGGTTTACTTACAAATAAGATTGGATGTTACCACCAGCTGCTGGAATTTCATTTTGCTCCCATGTTTCTCTGGTCTCTTGAAAGATTGATTTTGTATTTTTCCTAATAAGATAATTCTCATAAAAGAGTGTGGGTGTTTTGAGAGCTTGCTTATTTCTAACATATACTTTTAGTTTCTTATTGCAAAGGTTTTCTTTATAAACATTTAAGTCATCAATCAGATGCATAGCTTCTGAAATTAAATAATGCATGCCACCAGCCATATCACACAAAGTTGTTGATCATAAGGGAGATGCTATTATATATCTATTTATAACTAGACGTAATCAGGGTGAAGTTTTGCAGGGTGAAAATGAACTGCTATTATAAGGATTTGCTTTTAAAATTTTGTTTTCCCCCAAGATTGTTACTGATCTTCAATCTTAATATTTTTCGTCTTCACAACATTAAAATACGCCTGCCACTTCTTGCCTTGGTATATTCCAAAAGGCACTTCTAAAATACTAGTCACATATTGCCTATGTGGGTGATAGAACTATCTGTGTATTTTACATTCCACTTACGTCTCTACTTTCCCCCTAAATTTTCTTTAATGAGCGTGTTCTTCAAATAGTTCTTTACATAAAAAATAATTTCTTGTCAACTGTGTCCAGTTACATTACCTGCTGCCTCATCTAAATCAAATAAAACAAATTTATGGGGCCTGAAGTTCTCCAGTCTCAGATCATAGCAATGACACCTTTTTTTTTTTTTTTCCCTTTCAGTATTTCCAGCTCAACCAAGAAATAAGCAATTTTAAATAGAGAGAAAGGACTCCCTTGTCAAAAATCTTTAGGTCAATGATAAGGAATAGATGATATTTTAGAGTTTAAATATTTATCAAAGATTAAGATGACTATCAATTCACTAAATATATATATATATTCTTGCAACTATACTTGATTTTTGTTAATGCTAATATAGCCTATGTTTGAGTTAATTAATGATTTCCTGGAAATCAGTTTCACAGTAAAAAGAGAAATAAAAACCTTTCCTTCAAGCATCTATAATAGATCATGCCTGGAGCCTACTAACATCAGCCCTAAAGATAAATCATATAGCCCAGCTGGTGTGGGTCAGCAGTTGAGCATCAACCCAGGAACCAGGGGGTTGCTGGTTCGACTCCCAGTCAGGCACATACCCAGGTTGCGGGCTCTATCCCCAGTGTGAGGCGTGCAGGAGGCAACCCATCAATGATTCTCTCTCTCCTTCTCCAAAACCAATAAAAATATATTTAAAAGTTAAAAATTTAAAATAAAAGGTAAATTATATATAGTTCACCCACCTATCTCTCCATTACTGTTTTTTTACCAAGAGGAAGGGAGAGGGATAGAGAGTTAGAAGAAACATCAGCTGCCTCCTGCACACCCCCTACTGGAGATGTGCCGGCAACCAAGGTACATGCCCTTGACCGGAATCGGACGTGGGACCCTGCAGTCCACAGTCCGACACTCTATCCATTGAGCCAAACCGGTTAGGGCCCTCCATTCCTCTTTAATTTCAGCTTTCACGGGGACCCGTGTCTGAGAGGCTAGCTGTGACTTGGAAGGGCAGCAAGACTCCGTATAATCCACAAACACACACTCAGTAGACAGTGTTTACAAGCCAAAAAAAAAATTAATATCAATTTCCCAGTCGCACTAACACGCCTACATTCGTTAGCAGAGCTCAGTTTGAGACTTTGAAGAAGTAGTTACGGAACGTGAGCCATTCAGTGCGCTGCTTTTTAGAGGTGACTACCCCTCAAGCAAAACCCTCGTGGCCCGCAAAGTGACAATCTCCCGCGTGCATCGGAACGACAGAGCCCGTTCCAGGGCACAGGTGTCTGGGCTGCTGGCCTCTCACTACTGTTTGCAGGGACATGGTGAGAACTGTAAGGACTGCCTTTCCCTATCAGGCCGACCTCCCCCACAGCTCCGAGCTGATGGGATTCCCCATCCATCACCTTGATGACAATGGCCGCGTGGACGGGGGATTTGAAGGAGCCGATCTGCTCTGTCCCTGTGGGCTCCGCCAAGAATACTGTTCTTTTCTTTCTTCCCTACTTTTCTTGAGGCCATCTCATCCATCAACCGAACTGCACGACAATCGAGACCCAGGACTGGAACAGCACACAGAATGACAGCTGGCTAACGGATCGGGCGCTGCGAACCCCCCCAGGACTCACGCGAGCCATTTCCTTTGATTTTGAGAATCGCCGCCCGTTGTCAGACACCCGTGTAAACAAACGAGCATCCGGCATCGAGCGCCGTGTCCACAGGGTCCCTGGTCCTGGAAAGACTTTACACGGCCAATGTAACGGGACACATTCTCACAACGGGATTCCTTGGAATCAACAGCATCCTGAATAAATCAAGGGTACGTGCTTAGGAGAGAAAAAGGGAGTGCAGAAGCAAGTTTCAGGGTATAGACCAGAGGCAGGCGTTTGTAGCCCGTGAGGTCACGTGTGAGCGGCGGACAGGTGTGCCGGCCCGGGGTAGAGCCGTGCATCGTGAGAGACACACGCCAGCGGGGCTTCCGCTTCCCAGGGGACAGTGTCTGAAGCCGTGGAGGCCAGGTTTCCCTCGGAATGTTAAGGTGCCTTACTTTGTCTCCTACATCAGTGCCTGTGATGAAACTGCTGCTGTGGTGTTCAATTTCCAAGATGGTAAAAAGTCGGGGGAATTCGAAAGGTCGCTGCACTATTTCATTTCCCCTGCAAATCTGTGCATGTTACCGGAGGACAAGATGAGAACCTGTATCCAAATTCCAGGAGACCTGATGGGGAAGCCTTGGTGGGGCAAAAAGACCTTGCAGGCGCCCTAGCCGGTTTGGCTCAGTGGACAGAGCGTCGGTCTGCGGACTGAAAGGTCCCAGGTTCGATTCCGGTCAAGGGCATGTACCTTGGTTGAGGGCACATCCCCAGTAGGGGGTGTGCAGGAGGCAGCTGATCGATGTTTCTCTCTCGTTGATGTTTCTAACTCTCTATCCCTCTCCCTTCCTCTCTGTAAAAAAGCAATAAAATATATTTAAAAAAGAAAGACCTTGCCGGTGTGAAAGTACAACATGAACTCCTTACCATGTGGTATTACACAGTTGAGAAATCGGGATGCCATTTTCATAGCAAAAAGAGGCCCTGATTATGGTCCTTAATGTGAAGATTTTCTAGGAGTTCAATGCCATTTCCATTTTTCCATAAACAGCTGATGCTATTTCACCATTAAACATGTTGAGTCTAGGTTTAAAATGGCACCAGAGGAAGTGGAAGCTACACTGACACTCTCCCAGGACCAAACTGGAAATACAACTAAAATACAGAAAAAAACACACCCTTAAAATCAACTGAAGCCTAGCTGGAGAGGACCCCGATAAACAAGGATGGAAAGTGGGGAGCGAATGGGGACTGGTAGGAAGTGCAGAGGTGTGAACGGGTTGGCCAGGCTCGCACACACAGCAGCTGAAGTTCCAGAGATATCTTAGCTGTGGGGGTTCCCATTGAGAACTCTGGGGCCTAAACCCCAAGCTGGGCTGCCCAGCCCAGAGCATCAGAACTGAGAAAGGTGCCCACATAACATCTGGCTATGAAAAGCAGCAGGGTTGTTGTCTGCCAGGGAGAGAAGGCTGGAAATGCAGGCATCCTCTTAAAGGGCCAACACACAAAATTTCGTGTGCAGCCACTCACCTTGGACTCCCGCAGAGGGATGGGAGCTGTGTGAAGGGAGTCCAGGGTTGGGAGTTCTGGGGTTGGAGCTCAGAGGGCAGCCACCCCATCTCCTAGGCTGAGTAATTTCCTAATCCAGCAGAGGAAAGCTTTCTCCTGACCTTTGCTATCCAGGCAGTTTTTGCCTGGGGGGAAGGCAGTTGCCCCACCCTGTGGTCGATAGCCTGGGACCAATGAGAACAATGAGACTGCAGGCAGAGGCAGATCACTGGAGGTTTTCAGTCTCTGCCTAACCTCCTTCCGGGCCCGGGGCTAAGGAAAGCAGGCCCCGGGGCATCTCCTGGTCCTTTCCAAAGGCACCCAGCCCGAGCAGAGAGAGCCACAAGCTGTGGACTGCTGATAGCCTGAAACAGGGGACTCAGGCCAGTCAGGAACAGCGTCTGACTTTGCCCTGCACTAGAGATTGAGTGTCATAGCAGATCCACCAATACATAGACACAAACCCAAAGAGGCAGCCAAAATGGGGAGACGAGACCACCAACTTACACCAGACACAAGAATAAACTCAAAATGGATAAAAGACTTAAATGTAAGTTGTGAAGCCATAAAAATCCTAGAAGAAACCATAGGTAGCAAAATCTCAGACACCTCATATAAGCAATATGTTTGCACACACATCTCCTAGGGCAATGGTCGGCAAACTGCGGCTGGCGAGCCACATGCAGCTCTTTGGCCCCTTGAGTGTGGCTCTTCCATGAAATACCACGGCCTGGGCGAGTCTATTTTGAAGAAGTGGCGTTAGAAGAAGTTTAAGTTTAAAGAATTTGGCTCTCAAAAGAAATTTCAATCATTGTACTGTTGATATTTGGCTCTGTTGACTAATGAGTTTGCCGACCACTGCTCTAGGGCAAAGGAAACTAAGGAGAAAATAAACAAATGGGACTCCATCAAAATAAAAAGCTGCACAGCAAAAGAAATAATTAAAAAAATGAAAAGGAAGCCCACTGTATGGAAGAACATATTTGGTAATGATACATCTGATAAAGGGTTAATATCCAAAATATATAAGGAACTCATACAACTTAACAAAAGGAAGACAACAATCCAATTAAAAAATTGGCAAAGGACCTAAATAGACACTTCTCTAAAGATGGCCAAGAGACATAGGAAAAATGCTCAAAGTCACTGATCATCAGAGAGATGCAAATTAAAACGACGAGGTATCACCTCACACCTGTCAGAATGGCCACCATCAACAAAACAACACATGACAAGTGCTGGCGAGGATGCGGAGAAAAGGGAACCCTCCTGCACTGCTGGTGGGAATGCAGACTGGTGCAGCCACTGTGGAGAACAGTATGGAGTTTCCTCAAAAAAAACTAAATATAGAACTGCCATTTGACCCAGTGATCCCAATTCTAGGAACATATCCTAAGAAACCCGAAACACCAATCAGAAAGAAGGTATGCACCCCTATGTTCCTAGCAGCACAATTTACCATAGCTAAGATCTGGAAACAGCCCAAGTGCCCATCAGTAGATGAGTGGATAAAAAGCTGTGGTACATTTACACCATGGAATTCTATGCAGCAGTAAAAAAGAAGGATCTCTTACCCTTTGAGACAACATGGAGGGATGTGGAGAGTATTATACTAAGTGACATAAGCCAGTCAGAGAAAGACAAGTATCACATGGTCTCACTCATATATGGAATCTAATGAGCAAAATAAACTGTTGAACAAAATAGATCCACAAACATAGAAGGCTGGAACAGACTGTGGAATCTCAGAGGGAGGGTACAGGTGGATGGGTGGGTGGGAAGAGGTCAACCAAAGACCTTATTTGCATATATGCATAACCCATGGTCACAGACAATAGGGTGGTGAAGGCCTAGGGTGGCGGGTGGGATCAGGCTAGAAAGGGTCAATGGGGGGAAAAGGGAGACATATGTAATACTTTCAACAATAAAGATTTAATTTAAAATTGTCGAATCTAGCCTGGCCAGTGTTCAGTGTTGCTCAGTGGTTGAGCAGTGACCTCTGAACCAGGAGTCGCCTGCCTGGGTTGTGGGCTCAGTCCCCAGTGTGGGGCGTGCAGGAGGCAGCTGGTCAATGTTTTTCTCTTATCAATGTTTCTATCTTCTCTATCCCCTTCCCTTCCTTACACTAAAATCAATAAATACATACTTTTAAAAAGTTGAGTCTAGACCTTAGAGCCATAAAGTGACTAAATAATATAACCCTTCATATATTGGTATAAGACCACTGTTTTATACAATTAGAAGTAAAATGTAAGTTAGATGTAACTGTAAAATTAAGAAACAGTGAAATCAACCACGGTAGAGCAGACATGTCAATGACCAAGCCCACGTCATTCAGGACAAAATGTAAAACGCTGTGATGCTTTATGCATCACATTTGATGGGGGGGAATCATCAAAATAAATATAGACAATCTCTCAATGTAATTCCTAAATCTTTTTAAAAATGGGCTTATGGACAACAGAAAAGCAGCATGTGAGTCTAGCTACTTGGGCATCTTGAGGAGTGATGTATTCTCCACTTATTGCCAGATGGATGGATTTCCTAGGATGCTGACTAGTGGTCCGGACCACTCTTACTGGAAGGTAGTGATGAGGTTACCGTCACATCATTTATGTCCATACAACAAACGTCTCTAACAAGTTCCATCGGTGGTAGTGGTGGGGAGTGGGGACTTCAGTCAAAGATTATGAATAAATATCGTAGCTCACACACTCGTTAAGGTAAGGGCATGCCTCTTTGGAGCGAGGTCCTCAAAGCCCTCATCCCTCTCTTAGAGCCTGAAACACTGGAGCAAAGAAGACTCTACCAGGTTCCAGACGTGCACATTCTTATACACCCCAAACCCTACATTCCCGGCTACTCTCACTCATTGTGGCCCACCAGGACAAAAGCAGAGACCGGAAGCCTGGTGAAGATTTTATCTCCATGGTAGGAGGAGGGATTGCCAGGACTACTGAGAGCGAACACCTGATTTGGGGCAGGAAAAGGAACATTAATATTCAAGTGGCTGCTGGTGGGTGTTGCTCAGTGGTTGAGCGTTGACCTGTGAACCAGGAATTCACAGTTCAATTCCCCTTCAGGGCACATGCCCGGGTTGTGGGCTGGATCTCAAGTGGGGGGCGTGCAGGAGGCAGCCGATCAATGATTCTCTCTCATCATTGATGTTTCTTCTCTCTCCCTCTCCCTGCCTCTCTGAAATCAATAAAAATATATTTTTTAAATATATACATTCAAGTCACTTAATGTGTTTCCTAAATGTCCATGTCATAGGGTGAGAATAATCAGTTTTCAGGCTCTGAATTTAAAACTTGGTTACTAAGTGGTGTCTTGCCATTCCCTTTAGCATCCTCTCCTCATTGGGTAGTAAGTAGAAGCTGGACCCTCACCTCCATCTCCCTCCTCTTCCCAAAGTGCCTTTCCTGTGTGTCTTGCAGACTCAACCTTTCTGATTGCAGAGAGTCAAACCAGGTAACAGAAGCAAAGAAGTCCCTCTAAGGACTGAGTTATCCATCTGAAGGACCTGTCTGCGGATAAGAACAGGCAGTGGATGGGGAAAAACCCTACAGGGTGAAGGCAGTTTTAACAAATATTTTAGCTGCTTCTATTGAAATATAGTGGTGTTTCACAGAGACAGATAGGCTCAAGATTACCCATTTGATCGTGAAAAGAAATCTCCATTTTTGCACAAAGCCAAACAGTGGCTAGAAGAAGGTAGAAACATAACAGCCATCATTATAAATGTTTATAGACATTCCCAAAGCCTTATCTAAAGTTCATCCTGTTTAAGGACATGTTTTATGTTGTACAATTCCTCTTAGAATATCAATCTAATAAGCACCAAATGAGGCTGAAGACAATGCTGTTATAAAAAATGGAGAAAAATGATTAAAATATGATAATTATACTGACAACTTATATGCTCAATCTAATCAGCCAAGCTTCCAATTTGTCATAATGTACACTCACTCATACATTATTGCTTAATTATAGCAACACTTCTATTTGGAAAGGTTGTCAATCATGTGAATACCCATCATTTTTCTTCTCTTTTTTTTTTTTTCTTCTAAGAAGGGGCATATTTTAAACAAGGATTTGAAACCACTGTGCTATTCACTTAACCCTTGGAATACTTTCATGCAAAAACTATAGGTCCTATTGAATATTTTTATGCACATACTAATGCAAGTTTATATTATGTAACATTATTCTTTTAAGTCAGAATTGATATACCATATTCTAAAATGTAATGAAATATTGGTAAAATTTGGTGATTTTGTGGTTCTTAATATACCTATGAGCTTGCACTAAAAAACAATAGATATAGCTTTAAAAAAAACCATGACAAAATTTGACCAGAATGTCTCCCAATTTGCCTGCAATTCATATTGTTCAAGGATGAGAAGAAATGGCAGTGAGAGTAAAATTTAAATAGCTCTTTAAAAACACACACACACGCCCTAGCCAGTTTGGCTCAGTGGCTAGAGTGTCAGCCTGCCGACCAAGGGCACATTCCTGGGTTGCAGGCTCCATCCCCAGTAGGGGGTGTGTAGGAGGCAGCGGATCCATGATTCTCTCTCATCATTGATGTTTCTATCTTTCGCTCCCTCTACCTTCCTCTGAAATAAATACGAATATATTTAAAAAACAAAAAAACAAAAACCACACACACAAGTGTTTATGGGAGTAGACTGTACACACAGCAAATTTAAAGTTTTCTCTGGCCTTTTACTTCATAGCCTCTGGCTCTATCATCCTTTCTCTAATTGGTGAAGATGTTTAACACATTACCTAAATAATTAGATAAGAGCATCTGCCAGGGCCTCCTACTATGAGTTTAGTAAGTTGACCATATAACCAACTTTACTAGCAAAATGAAGTTATAAACTGAAACAACTAGTCACTTTATTGAGAAGACTGACACGTTATCTTAATCAATTACTTTGGACATATTATTGACTGGATAAACTACATATATGTATTTGTATACATGTATTCAGATCCTAAAATATACCATAGGATATATACTATATCATCCTATATGTACTAGTACACTATAGTATATAAGCTATAGCATAGATTTAATATAATCTATATGTGTATACATGACTATATAGGTATATAGTGTATTCTCAGTTTTTTAACCTGGATTATTTAATATACCATTTTGTCAAGAAAGGGAGCTTATTAGCTAAGAATTGACAAACTATTCTTACTGAATGAGGGCATTTGGGTCCTTAGGTATCTGGATAAATTGCTCCTAAGACTCCATTCAATCACTATGGTAGGCAAGTCTATGGGGCTTACTTTTTATAATTAGATAGAGACTTTTCTCTCCTTCATTTCTCTAAAAATTCACTTTGTTAAGTGTATTATAAATATGGAGTTTCCTCAAAAAACTAAAAATGGAGCTCCCATTTGACCCAGCAATCCCACTTCTAGGAATATATCCCAAGAAACTAGAAACACCAATAGAAAGGATATATGCACTCCTATGTTCATAGCAGCACAATTCACCATAGCTAAGATTTGGAAACAGCCTAAGTGCCCATCAGCAGATGAGTGGATTAGAAAACTATGGTACATCTACACAATGGAATACTACGTTGCTATAAAAAAGAAGGAATTCTTACCATTTGCAGCAGCATGGATGGACCTGGAGAGCATTATGTTAAGTGAAATAAGCCAGGCAATGAAAGAAAAGTACCACATGATCTCACTCATTTATGGAAAATAAAGAACATTATAACCTGATGAATAAAAAGATAGATACAGAGGCAGTAAAGCACCGAACAGACTGTCAAATTACAGTGGGAAGGCCGGGGAGTGTTGGGGAGGGTGGGGGGAAGAGATCAACCAAAGGACTTGTATGCATGCATATAAGCACACCAATGGACACAAGACACTGGGTGGGGTGGGATGAGGGCATGTGACAGGGGGTAGGGGAGGCTGGGGGAAGGTCAATGGAGAAAAATAAAGGAGATATATGTACTACTATGTGTAATACTTTAAACAATAAAAAAAAGAAGCAGATGTTAACATCTGCAAGCCTCCATTATTCCTTAAGAGCTAGTTTTGTGGTGATGAAATGTCCTGATATACATACAATTGCAAATGTTGAGTTATGAGCCCACCTGACAGTTGTACCTCATTTCTATCACTTTTATGAGTTAGGTCTCAAACAATAATGTCACATGTTTTATTCTTTAAGGCCTCAGACACAATATAAGCTGCACCCAAGCATTTAAGGACACGGGCCACGTACGTGGACCAGGCCCAGGTTCCGGGCCCATCCGCACTCTGCCTTGAACCCTGCATCTCCATCGTTCATCTGGTTGCTTTCTGCCGATATCACATGTTCAGGCAACAGCTAGCTTCAAGCATCCATAGGAGAACATGGGAAATTTCATAAATATCTAAAGCAAATAACATCCCTGAACAAGTAAGGAGGTGGTGAGTTTAGAAGGATGGGACGACCCCTTAAAGTAGTTATAAGTCAACATTTCTTTCATACAACAACACAGCTGAAAGCACTATTTACTATAAAAGAAGGCAGGAAATATTGAGGAGAGTACCACACGGGAGGGTAAGAATGGTGGGTAACTGAATTCCACAGTTGGGAGGGCAGCTCTTCGCTATGTCCCTCAAGACCCACAGAGCCCCATTCCAGAGCTTGTGCCCGACAGAGACCAGAAGAAATATTCAAGAAGGCTATCGGAAAGACCTAGGCTGGCTGCAAAGGAAGAAGAGCCTGACATGGAGACTGTTTCAACATGACACTCCCAAATACATTTAGATCAAATTTTGGCCAATTGGATTAAGAGGGAGAAAAAATCCAACCAGGCCATTTATGTGGTGGTACCTATACTCTCTCAATATAAAAGCCTAAGTGGCCGAACGCCCGAATGACCGAAGGACCAAATGACTGGTCGCTATGATGCGCACTGACCACCAGGGGGCAGATGCTCAACGCAGGTGCTGCCCCCTGGTGGTCAGTGCACTCCTACAATCAATCTCCCAAGGCCCCTCCCCCCGGTGGCCAACCTCCCACAGCCCCAATCGGCCCCGATCGCCGGCCAGGCCAAGGACCCACCTGCACACGAATTCGTGCACCAGGCCTCTAGTTAGATCTATAAAGCCTATTCATGATTTAATGAATTCTTATTGACCTGATTAAATTTTCCACACAGTTTGATATCAATATGGGTGTCATTAGGTACTAAAGAGAATCTAGCCGGCTGGTGTGGCTCAGTGTTTGAACATTGACCTATGAACCAGGAGGTCACGGTTCAATTCCCGGTCAGGGCACATGCCTGGGTTGTGGGCTCAATCCCAAGTAGGGGACATGCAGGAGGCAGCCGATCAATGACTCTCTTTCACCACTGATGTTTCTCTCTCTCCTCCCTCTCCCTTCCTCTCTCTGCAATCAATAAAAACATTTAAAAAAAAGAATCTACAATCTCACTCTATGGAGATGTTGAAAAATATAACTGCCTTCTTGTCTCAAAGAAAGAGGCTACATCTTTCTAAAGAGAAAAGAATAAACTAGTTTATGCATTCAGTTTTTTTCTAGTTCTTCACATCCATAAGTAAGTATATACGTAAAAGTCATAGATAAATAAATATATATGCATCTACATGAAACAGATATAGTGACCTTTCTCCTTAACTAGATACCGATTTTAAAAATTCAACACATTTATCGCAAGCCTACTAGGTGCCAGGTGTTGTAAACAGGGAATTCTACATCCTTGATCTTATTTAACATGTTATTAGATAGTCATTTTCATTTTCCTTATAAAAAACAAAAGGTAATCCCGCTGCAGCCGGAGGGAAACCACTTAACCTTCATTCTCCAATTTTATTTAAAATTGAGATGATAATATTTACTTCCCGAGGCACTATGAATACTAATTAATTAACATTGGCAAAAGATCCTGAAGACCAAAAATGTATGTGGAAGTTCTAAACCTAATATTATTATGCTTTTATTCCTTATAGCACCTTCAATTCGACTTTTCTTTTCCATTCTGTTCCATCAGTGAGGCAACATTGAACTTGGAACAATTCGACGTGGCTATACCCACCGGCTGTTAACAAGATCACCTGGCTAGGGATAGTATTCATATTAATAATGTTTGTACATACAAACCAACGTATATGTATTTGTGCATGAAACACGGGCGAATTTAGCCGAAAATAAGATGAAATTTCTTTAATGTTGTCTCCCATGAGTTTTCACATAGGTCTGAGCACACAGGATGAAATCTGATGCTCTCTTTTTATATGATTGGCGATATGAAATACAGCTGACCCTTGAATAATGTGGGGGTTAAGGGAACTGACCCCCCTCATAGTCTAAAATCCACATATAACTTTTGAATCCCTCAAAACCATCGGCACTGCACCCCAATCACCAAAGCCTTAGATCCCTGGCAACTGTGGCTGCTGAGCCCAAGTCCTGCGCTCCCTGGCTTTCTGTGTAGCCTTGATCAAAAGGCCTGGCATAGGCCACATGATCTCACTCATTTGTGGATAATAAAGAACATTATAAACAGATGAACAAAAAGATAGATACAGAGGCAGTAAAGCATCAAACACTGTCAAATTACAGCGGGAATGTTAGGGAGAGGTGGGGGAGATAAGAGATCAACCGAAGGACTTGTATGCATGCATATAAGCATAACCAATGGACGCAAAACTCTGGGGGGTGAGGGCATGTATGGGAGTGGGGTGGGGAAGGAGGCAATGGTAAGATATGTACACGTATAATACCTTAATTAAAAAATGGAAAAAGCCGAAACCGGTTTGGCTCAGTGGATAGAGCATCGGCCTGCGGACTGAAGGGTCCCGGGTTCGATTCCGGTCAAGGGCATGTGCCTTGGTTGCGGGCACATCCCCAGTGGGGGGTGTGCAGGAGGCGGCTGATCGATGTTTCTCTCTCATCGATGTTTCTAACTCTTTATCCCTCTCTCTTCCTCTCTGTAAAAAATCAATAAAATATAAAAAAAGGAAAATATATAAATATATAAAATAGGTTTCTATCTATATATTCATTTAACTTTTTCAGTGTTGTAAATGCATGAAAAAAATACTTCTTTGTATATGTATGTGTGTATATGTGTGTGTATGTGTGTGCATGCCAAATACTGAATGCTGTATCAAAGGAATTGTGACCTTAAAATTGAGAATTTATATATTGTGAAATAAAATAAAACATTTAGTTAAAATTAAAAAAATAAAGATAAAAATTAATTTTTAGAGGGGAAAAAAAAAGGCCTGGTATAGGGAAAATTAAAAAGTACAGACAAAATCAAGTCCACAGAATTAAAGAGTTAAATCACAAACGGGGAGAGGGGGGGGAGGGCATAAAACTAGAAAAATAAAAGTCAACGTTTGCTTAGTCTCAGAATACCTACGTAAAGGAGAAATAAAGAAACAATAAAGAACATTAATATCTGACTAAATGCAGATTTAAACTACCTGTGCTAAAATACCCATAACATTAAAAGGCAAATCGAAATTTGCAAAACTATGAAGAATCCAGCGTGTGGTATATGAAAACGGCTTTCAGATCACTAAGACAGCCACTGGCAGGCAAAGAACATGCACACGCAGTATGGGAAACTACACACAGCACCTGGCGAAAGGAAACTTCTCAAGGAAAACAAATGAGTGAACACTTTTCAAATGAGCTGTCATTCTTCACTTCAATGACTTAAAGTAGTAAAACCTGATAATGTTATTAAATATGATGGAGCCCTGCCCTGGCCAGTGTTGCCAAGTGGTCAGAGCATCGACCCGCACCCTGAAGGGTATGATTCCTCGTCATGGGCATGTTCCTGGGTTGCAGGTTCAATCCCAGGCCCTGGTAGAGGCACATCTCTCTCTTTCTCTCTCTCTCCCCCCCTCCATCCATCCTTCCCTCCCTCCCTTCTTTCTATTCTCTCTAAAAAAAAAAAAAATCAATGGGAAAACTACCCTGGAATATGAGGATTAACAAAAATAAAATACTAACGGTGCAATGAGCTGAGGCTCTTCAGGTACTGTCAGAGTCTACTTGATATGATGGATCTGGAAAGCAAATGAAAAACATGAATTCCTAAAAGGGCACACAGCCTTTGACCCAGTAGAATGACTTCTGGAACCCTAATCTTAAAAAAGTCAGAGCTACGTACAAAGACATGTTTTTTATAACAGCAAATTTGGAAACAGCCTAAAAATTCAACAGAAAGGAAATGAGTAATAGATCCTGATAGGACCATTGACAGTGTTTTTGTTTTTTCTTTACTTAATAAAATCGTTTCCAATTGTTTGTTCCATTGGTTGGGGGAAGGGAGGGAGCAGGGAGAGAAAGAAAAGTAAAGAAAGCAACACATATGCTGGGGATTTTTTCAGCGGGGTGAACAAAGGGCCCGTGGGATGGGTGAGTTCCTCTAGCCGGCCTTTGGGTTATGCCCTTTCTTTGCCAGCATGGATACACCTTGTCCATTCTACTCCACCCAGGGCCCCCAAAATGGGGGAAGGGAAGGAGAGACCACAAAGAGTGACAAATTGAAGATGAACTATACCTATTTTAAGTATCTATAACATCTCATTGGGTGAACTACAGATAAATAGTTAGAAAACGTCATTTTAATTACTGCCTTGCGAATACAAAAGTATTTGACTCAACGCTAATGATCTTGATACTGCCACTGAACCATCACTAATGTCAAAAATTTGCAAAATTTCAGAGAGCATCACCTATCATATCCATGTGTCCTAACATCAAGGTCATTCTCTAATGAGGAGGATTTTATCCACTTATATAATTTATGTGTAAATGAAGAGTATGGACGCGTTATGTTTCTGAAGGGGAGGAGGGGGGAAAAAAAGAAAAAAGAAAAACTTCTAACCAATTCCAACATTTCTGATGCCAGGCGGTGCTCTTATTAATCTAATTCCAAATGATAGCACATTTCCAAAGACCTCTCTTGAGAGCGACTTGGGAGCTGAGCCACTCTCTCTAAGAATTACCAATTACTGTCTTGCGCACTTCCTCCTGTGCGGGATAAAAATTATCCATCTCCAATTTATCAGCAGCTACATTAGAGTTCGGGGGCCAAGAGTCCAAGCATCAGCTTTTCCTTCACTTGCCAGCTCTCGGGAGCCTGGCCTTTTCTAAAGGTTGGAAAGATTGAGCTTCCGTGACTTTGGCCTTGATCAGTATGAAGACTTTATCTGAGAGAGTGGTCCGTCCGCTGTCCTCCTTACCTGGGGCTCCAGGGTCTTAGGTGTTACCTGGTGTGTTTTTTTTAATAAATATATTTTTTATTGATTTCAGAGAGGAAGGGAGAGGGAGAGAGAGAGAAGAAATATCAATGATGAGAGAGAATCATTGACTGGCTACATGTGTCCCGCACTGGGAATGGGGCCTGCGACCTGGGCATGTGTTCTGACCGGGAATCAAATGGGGACATTTTGGTTCATAGGTCGACGCTCAACCACTGAGCCATACTGGCCGGGCTGTTTGTTACCTGTTTTCAATCAGGGAAAAACGTGTGTCTTTCTTTTTTCTTTTTCTTTTTTATAAATATATTTTTATTGATTTGAGAGAGAAAGGGAGAGGGAGAGAAAGATAGAAACATCAATGATGAGAGAGGATCATTGATCGGCTGCCTCCGGCACGCCCCCTACTGGATATGCCTTGACTGGGAATTGAACCATGACTTCCTGGTTCATAGGTTGATGCTCAACCACTGAGCCAAACCGGCCCGGCACATGTGTCTTTAAAACTAGCGTCCAGACACTCAAGTGGGATCTTGAGAGAGAAGTCTAGTCCCATAGACGGGTAGGTTCCGCAGAGCTTCAGACCCCCCTGAAAATGGCCGTGAACGTGAGACCAGACTTGGGAGCAAGCCCCCTCAGCTCCTGCCTTCCTTCCATCTGACTTTGTAGGATCAACTGCAAAGCTCAAAGCCCTAGTAGCTCATGAACAGCAAGTGCAAGGAGAAGGCTTGTCTGTTCAATTACGACGGTAAAGGAAACACAGTCAGCTCCATGCGCTAAGATGCCTACTATGCGGCCGATACACACGATCGCACTTGTTAATGTTCACTCTAACCCTGGCACGAGAAACTTCTTTATCCCTATTAGGAGGCTGAGAAAACAAAGGCTCAGAAAAGTCGAATACCTCACCGCGGGTCACAGAGCTGCCACGTGGCAGAGACAGGATGAAAACCACCCTCGGTGTGGCTCCAGGACCCCTGCCTTCCTACCAGCCACCTGGGGAGGAGAGAGGTCCCCAGCTTGGGAAACTGTGTTCCCACTGAGAGGCCCAAGAAGAAAGAAATCCCTGAGCCCTCGAACACAAACGCTCCAACGGGGCCATTATGGTACAGAACAGAGGAAGCCGTTCCCCACCCCCCACCCCATGTGCATATGGTTTTCTAATGGGAGGCACGCAGGCGGGGCAGAGGTGAAACGGGTGGGTGGGGGGGGAGGGGAGGAATGAAGATCGGAGTCTGAGAGGAGCAGGAGAGCAGGAGATAAGTAATACACTGAGTGGCCATATTATTATGATCTCTGAATGCATAATAATCTGGCCACTCAATGTGTATATCCTATCTAATAAAAGAGTAATATGCAAAGTGATCGTCACTCCAAGACACAAGATGGCCGCCACAAGATGGCCTGCACAGGAGGGCAGTTGTGGGCAGTTAGGGGTGATCAGGCCAGAAAAGGATGGCAGTTGGGGGAGACCAGGCCAGCAGAGGAAGGCAGTTGGGGGAGACCAGGCCAGCAGAGGAAGGCAGTTGGGAGGACCCAGGGCTGCAGGAAAGGGCAGTTGGGGGGGACCAGGCCTGCAAGAAAGGGCAGTTGTGGGGGACCAGGCCTGCAGGGGAGGGCAGTTGGGGGGTGACCAGGCCTGAAGGGGAGGGAAGTTGTGGGTGATCAGGCAAGCAGGGAGGGCAGTTAGGGGTGACCGGGCCGGCAGAGGAGGGCAGTTGGGGGACACCAGGCAAGCAGGGAAGGGCAGTTGTGGGGGACCAAGGCCTGCAGGGGAGGGCAGTTGGGGGGGACCAGGCATGCAGGGGAGAGCACTTGAGACGGACCAGGCCTTCAGGGGAGGGCAGTTGGGGGCGAGCAGGCCAGCAGGCATAGTGGTTAGGGGCGATCAGGCAGGCAGGCAAGTGAGTGGTTAGGAGCCAATGGTCCTGGATTGTGAGAGGGATGTCCGACTGCTGGTTTAAGCCCGATTCCACAGGGACATCCCCTGGCAGTAGAACATCCCCTGAGGGGTCCCAGATTGGAGAGGGTGCAGGCCGGGCTGAGGGACACCCCCCCCATGCACAAATTTCGTGCACCAGGCCACTAGCATATATATAATATACATAACCCATATATGTATATTAGAGGCCTGGTGCATGAATTCGTGCATGGGTGGTGTCCGGCCAGCCTGGCCAGGGGGAGGGGACATGGGCGGTTGGCCGGCCTGCCTGCTGGTCGAACTCCTGGTCAAGGGGACAATTTGCATATTAGCCTTTTATTATAAAGGATATACACTGAGTGGCCAGACTATTATGCGTTCAGAGATCATCATCATCGGGCCACTCAGTGTAGAGCAACACAGCGTCGGATGCACGGGGAACGGAGCCATGCCGAGCGGCCAGCTCAGCACGGCTTGCAGCCCTGGTCTCGGGCTGCAGGGAGGCCCTGGCCAAGCTTTCACCTTCACATTCACAGCCGGCTGTCCCCCCGGCAGCTCACTCTCTGAGCTGGAAGAAATAGGAGCGAGGCACGGTGCAGCGGTGCATGCCTGGCTCAGCTTATTAAAACATGGGCAGCAGGCAATATTTCACCCCCCCACCCCACCTCCCAGAAATAAAAAAAAAAATAATAAAAGATAGACAAGTGAGAGCAGCTAATCCATTGGAAGAAATTAGCAGGCAGAGGATGTCGCTGTGTGGAGTGATGGACGAGGCTGAAATAGCGACGCAGGCTAACGTCCAGTGGGATAATTACTCCGAGCTCTCAGGCTAAAATCTGTCTTGGAGGAAACTGGGAAGCTGTGATGACTCAATTCCAATGGGCAGGCTTATGAAATACATAGTAAAACCCATTAAAATTGAAATTGTTCTTGGTAGGTAGTCTGTGACTAGGCTGCTGACCCTGTCGGGCGGCTTTTAATAAGGTACACGCCATTTTTATTCTCCAAAGTGGCCTGCGCTTCAGCTGCCCACACACTCGGGTTTAACCCTGAAGTCGCTTGCCCTGCGGATGTTCCCGGGGCGTGTGGTACGCACACTTCCGTCCTTCTCCTAGAAATTGGCGAGTTCCCAAATGCATGTAGACACGGTTGGCTTTGGCTCAACAAAAGCTGCTTCCTTTATCATTCTGCCCACCAGTGTTCCAGCTTCGGAGAGAGAGATCTGTTGGCAAGTCTGATCAGACTTAATTTGCATGGAGGAAATGTTTCCAGAATATGTCCTTGTTGATCTAAAACAATTCTATCCCCCCCACCCCACCCCCCTGGTGATTACTGTGTCATGCCATGACCATCACTGGGTTATGCATGTGAAATATATCCAAGTACAATCCGAATTAATCCCCACAGCCATTCTAAAATGACCTGGAATGAAACAGAACCACAATCTACATGCCTGGCCATGATTGCTTTAGGAAAATCCTCAACATTAAGAAGCTAGAGCAGTGGTCGGCAAACTCATCAGTCAACAGAGCCAAATATCAACAGTACAACGATTGAAATTTCTTTTGAGAGCCACATTTTTTAAACTTAAACTATACAGGTAGGTACACTGTTATTAACTTAATTAGGGTCCTCCTAAGCTGGCCTTTGCTAAAAACTCAAGGGGCCAAAGAGCCGCATGTGGCTCGCGAGCCGCAGTTTGCCGACCACTGAGCTAGCGGCTCACTGAGGCCATGGCACTCAGCGTGTGATCTTCAGGGCAGCTACATGGACATCTTGTTAGACATTGAGACTCTCAGGCCCCGTCTCGGACCTACTGAATTAGAATCTGCGTTCATGAGTCGCGCAGGTAACACACGTGCACTTCCAAGTTGGAGAAGCTCTGCTCTCCTGCACAAGGGATTTGAGGTTTCTCTCATCACCCATCATCCAAGCAATTCTTCATTCAGCCAAACCTGTCCCAGATAACACCTATTTGGAGGGGGGACATAACTACAAAGAATCAGACTCAAACTCCCTATATTGATAAACCATTCTTTCAGCCAAAAATATGGAAAGAGAGTCAGTGAATCAATATTCATTCAAATATCGATTGGAGGAAATCAAACAGCACACACAGATGCCAAAGGAAAGAGGTAAGTCAGAGAATAGAAGACAACGCTTGCAAATGTTCAAGCCGTGTCTTTAGAGAGAGCTCAGGCAATGCTGCAATTCATAAAAGAGCGAGCTTCTTTGAGAAAAGACCAATGAAAGAACATGAATGAGCTCTCGTGGATTAAAAATAGGATTACTGAAATCAAAATACTATTTTTTTTAAAAAAAAACTGGACGTTAAGGCTAAAAAATGGAGAATGCAGAGCATCGACAAGTGGGGGGGAGATCCAGTCCTTCACTCCTTGGCTGACCAAGTCTTTCCTGTGTAACTCTCCGAGTCAGGCCAGGGCTGGAGATGGTGCAGTGACTACGACGCAGAGCCTGTGCTCTCACAGCTGATGAGATGCACGTGAGCCAGATAAACGTTAAGAGCCAAGGAAGTCACACACTCAGTCCAAAGGAGTTAAAGCAAAACCAAACCCAAAAGCCCAGAAGCTAAAACAGGTAGAAAAGCTAAATAACAAACAAATAAGTGATAACAAACATTTTCCAGAGTAAAAAAAAACAAAACAACACAAAAAACATGATTTGCACACTGAAAAAGCTCATTAAATTCCTAATAGGAGATCTATCTATCTATCTATCTACCTACCTACCTACCTACCTATCTCCAAGTACAATCCAAATTAATCCCCACGTGCATTCAAAATGAAATGGAATTGGATAGGTAGGTAGGTAGATAGATATCCATAGATAGATAATTTTTAAAAATCAATGCATGAAGACCTAAAACAAAGAGTTAAAAGTGACTGCCTTGGTAGGATCAGGGAGGTGATAAGGTAAGGAAGACGATTTTTATTCAAAAGATAATTAAACTCTGCATACCCTCCGTGGGCTCCCAGACCTCTCCTCTGCACCCCCGATTAAGAAACCCTAAATTAGAGAACTGCAGAGAGAGCTGTCCTACGGACACAGGCGCCTAATAAGAACCTGTAACCACTGTGCAGAAGTCCCCACTTTCTGTGCCATTAACAACCCAGGAGACTCTCCTCACAGTCTCAGTCTAAGCAACGAGAAAAGAATTCCCTCTGCCAGTCCCAAAATTCCCGACATAAGCAGACAGGTGCCCCAGTCCAGGTTACAGAGGAGAAAAACCCATGGAAAACGGGGAATCGAGATGATGAGAGAATATAAGCAGATTCATGTGAGATGGGGCCACACACATTTTCTCTCACAGCTTCTCGGTTAGAGTTGCACCAACCTGGCAACGTGAAGGCAGGAGGAGTTGTCTGGATCTATCATGCCGGGGTGTTTGTAGATTTAGGGAGCAGGAGGAGGGGGCCTCTCAATACAGAGCAGAGATCTAGTCTTTCTTGGTGAATACTTGCTGTTGCTTTTATGAAGCCCATAGTCAGGAGTCACCCATAAGGACACACATCTGAGCCCATCTTCCTTTAAGCTCTGGGATCCCGTGCACTCCTCACCAGTCTGACTAGTATCACCTCAACCTACCTCCAGGCCACTCTCCCTCATTCTGCAGGTTGATGCATCAGCCAGCCCTTCTAAAATTTAATCATACAGTAACCCCCGCCCCCCAAATTATGAGGAAAATGATTTGAAGGTGCTTATATATTTAAATATATATTTTAAATATATTTAAAACTTTTAATATATTTTTATTGATTTCAGAGAGGAAGGGAGAGGGAGAGCGATAGAAACATCAAAATGATGAGAAAGAATCATTGGTCGGCTGCCTCCTGCATGCCTCCTACTGGGAATCGAGCCCGAAACCTGGGCATGTGCCCTGACTAGGAATCAAACCATGACCTCCTGGTTCACAGATTAAAGCTCAACCAATGAGCCACACTAGCCGGGCGAGATGCTTATATTTTATAGACTCAGAAAAGCTTATTTCAATTTATATATTTTCATACAATACTTGGTTTAATTGGCATTATCTATAAAAATTATCCTGATGGTTAGTTCAATAACTATTTGTTGAGTACGTATGCGTCAAGTATTTTTCTAGGCACTGGTCACAGAAAAATAACTATAGGCCAATGAGTTAGAAAAATAGATCATTTCCATTAACCAGAGCTATGGAAAGGTTCACAAAGGGTTACCTATATATATAAAAGCCTAAGCCACTGAATGACCAAGCGACTGGTCGACATGACGCGCACTGACCACCAGGGGGCATACGCTTAACGCAGGAGCTGCCCCCTGGTGGTCAGTGTGCTACCACAGCCAACCAACCTCCCGCGGTCCCTCCCCCTGGCCGGCCAGCCCTGATTGGCCCTGACTGGGACTGGGCCAGGCAACCCCGATCGGCCCCAATTACCGGCCAGGCCAAGGGATACCATCCATGCACAAATTCATGCACGGGTCTCTAGTAGGTAATAAAAGACAGACGACAGGCAGGGGGGTGGGGGGGGTCAGCCAAACAGGGACGTTCAGGGAAAGGACCACTCAGCTAGAACTGGAAATAGCATATTCTGACCCAACCCAGTTCCTTGATAAGACTAACTCATCTGTTACATTCGTTTACTCTTATATTCTCAGTGCTAAGAATTATTCATGTGTTTTTAAGGTGACAGATAATATTTTCTTAAAACATTTTTTATTGATTTCAGAGAGGAAGGGAGAGAGAGAGAGGGAGATAGAAACATCGATGATGAGAAAGAATCATTGATCGGCTGCTTCCTGCACGCCCCTTACTGGTGATCGAGCCTGCAACCCGGGCATGTGCCCTTGACTAGAATTGAACCAGGGACCCTTCAGTCCACAGGCCGATGCTCTATCCACTGAGCCAAACCAACTAGGGCGACAGATAATAACTTTAAATTCTCCATTAACCTGTGGAAACCAGATGAATCTAGAAGGATTCACTGCCACACAACTGCTTGCATCCCAGTATCTCCGTCAGGCTAAGGGTCGTTAGCATTTGAGCCTACAATCATAACGAACATGGGAAATACCATAAATGTGACGAATGGAGCACAACGCAAATATTTTATACTTGTGAGCTGGGTATGTGTGTCAGGTAATTGTACATTCGCTACTCTCGGACCTCAATTAATTCATTCAGGATGACTGGATATTCGTGAGGGGGGAAAAATGCAAACACCATCATCACCATGCTACCTTAAAGGGTGTTTCATTGCCTGCAGAATGTAGGAGACATTTCTCTCATTAGCCTCTCTACTAAATTAGGGCTTGATGCTGGTCGAGTCGTTGTGGCTTAGCCAAAGCTCATAAAATAGACGGTAGCCAATGCAGGGGAGGAATGATTTATAGGCCAGAAGCCACATCTCTGTCTTTTTTTACAGTCACGTAGTCAGAAACCACGCAGACACATTTTTCCATATTTCCTTTAGGAAAAGGGAAAGAGTAGATTATTATTTTTTAAGTCATGGGTTTAATTAAAAAGAAAAGAATAGATATAAGTTTAAAGAACTCTGACTTTTTTTTAGGTGAATCCACACCAGAAAATATTTTTCCATTGATTTTTAGAGAGAGTGGAAGGGAGAAGGGGAGAGGGGGAGGAGGGGAGAGAGAGAGAGAGAGAGAGAGAGAGAGAGAGAGAGAGAGAGAGAGAGAGAGACATCGATGTAAAAGAGACACACCACTTAGTTGCCTCCTGCACACCCCCCGACTAGGGCTGGGGATCAAGGTGCCCTTGACCGGAATCGAACCCGGGACCCTCAGTCTGAGAACCGACGCTCTGTCCACTGAGCCAAACCGGCTAGGGCAAGACCTCCGACTTTTTACACTGGCCACTCACGTTTCATTTATACGGATCCAAGTACCAAACGGAGAGACATATGTAGCATAATTTTTAAAAATCATGTTTCATTTGTTCCTCCCGTTGTATTTGCCAATTCGGCCATCTAGATAAGGAAATAACTTGAGATGGGCTGCATTATTGATTCTGAGTGTGTATTAGCCAACAAGATCAAGAAGTGAGAGGAGCTCTAATAAATCACCCAAGACACCGTGCTTTTCCCCCCTACCACAGAGGATGGCAATAGCTACACACTTATCTGAGCGAACTGAGAATTTCTACAGGTTTCTTTGATTTGTGCCAGTTCCATCATCCTCAAACACTGAATTTCTGCCTGTGTCATACAATACACAGTGACTCGCCTAGAAATCAATATACAGTCATGTGTCATCGAAAGACAGGGATGGCCTGGCTGGCATGGCTCAGTGGTTAAACATCGACCTATGAACCAGGAGGTCAGGGTTCGATTCCCGATCAGGGCACATGCCCGGGTTGCAGGCTCAATCCCCAGTAGGGGGTGTGCAAGAGGCAGCCAATCCATGATTCTCTCTCACCACTGATGTTTCTATCTCTCTTTCCCTCTCCCTTCCTCTCTCAAATCAATAAAAATATGTCTTTTTAAAAGGGCAGGGATGCATTTTGAGAAATGTGTCGTTAGGTGATTTCATCATTGCATGGACATCATAGAGTGCACTGGCACACATCTAGATGATCTAGCCCAGTGGTTGGCAAACTCATTAGTCAACAGAGCCAAATATCAACAGTACAACGATTGAAATTTCTTTTGAGAGCCAAATTTTTTAAACTTAAACTTCTTCTAAAACCACTTCTTCAAAATAGACTCGCCCAGGCTGTGGTATTTTGTGGAAGAGCCACACTCAAGGGGCCAAAGAGCCGCATGTGGCTCTCGAGCTGCAGTTTGCCGACCACGGATCTAGCCTATGACCCACCCAGCCTGCACGGTACAGCCTATTGGTCCTGGGCTATGAGCCTGTATAGCATGTTCCTGGACTGAACACTGTAGGCAACTATGACACAATTGTATTTGTGTGTCTAGACATTTCTATACACAGAAAGGGGCCAGTGAAAATGCTGTATAAACACTTTCTGTAAGACTGGCAGTGCACAGCAGATGTGCGTCACTGCAGATTGCCCAGGACCAAACCAGAGAGGGTCGGACCTGCATTACCACCATTTGTCCACCATCCAGAACTGAAATATCATTGCTGTTATGAACACATAAACAACTGTTGGACATAGAAACCGGGACTCAAAAGAACTGTTGGCCCAGAAAGAAACTCACTACAGACTGATTCATTTGCCAGCATAACTATTATTGCTTGTCTCATTTTCGGTTCCTGTAAGTGTATTCCTAGTATCACATGAGCTCACTCATCTAGGGGAAATGATGAACAACATAGACTGAAGAACAAGAACAGCATTGATCAGACTGTCAGACCTCAGAGGGAAGGTAGGGGAGGGTGGGGACAAGGGAGATAGATCAACCAAAGGACTTGTGTGCTTGCATATGAGCCTAACCAGTGATCACGGACAAGAGGGGGGAGGGGGACATGTGTGTGGGGGGGGTTGGGAAGGGAATGGGGGGGGTTGATGACAAATATGTGATACCTTAATCAATAAAGTAATTTAAAATAAAAAGACTGGCAGTGCCGTTGTTTTGTTTAGACCAACCTCATCAGAAACACGTAGGTAGTAAGTTGCACCACACGTTACAATGGCGATGATGTCACTGGGAAATGATCATTCTTCAGCTCCATTGTCACCTCACGGGACCACCATCATATATGCAATCCGTCACTGATCAAAATGTCACTGTGTAGTTAGTACGTGACTCTACCATTCAGGTGGTATTTCGAGTCAGTGAAGAAACGGCAGCCTGTTTACTAAACCGTTCCCGGCACCTTCGAAATAGGTTATCATTACCCTCATGTTATAAAGGAGGGAACTGAAGCACAGAGAAGTTAGGTCACTTGTCCACCGTCACACAGTGAGGCGACAACAGACCTAGGACTCAATCTCGGGCCGGCTTACTCCAGAGCCTGAGCCTTTACCCACTACACTGTCTCTTCCTAATATTTTATTTTTACAACCACCTGATTTTACAAACAAGAAAACTGAACGACAGAAAAGTAACTTCCTGAGATCACAAACTGAGCAAGAAGTAGTTCTAGAATTTGAAGTCAAGCCATCCGGGTAGTTACTCGTTTTTTAAAAGTATTTTGTATTCATTAAATCCGAATTCCCAACCGTCTAGGTTTTTTAAGGTGAGAGAATTTTCTAACTCATGTCCGTGGACCACAGCTCCATCCACGCCTCGTGGCCCAAATCAGCAATCCCAAGTCCTGCTTGAACTTTCTCTTTCAGAACTTTTGTTCAAATCCCTGCATCTCTTCTCTCTCCCACCTTTTAAAGGACGTACCTGGTATCCGATCGGTGTCCACCCTGCAGCCGAGGGCTCTTTCCAAAACACTCTTTGGATCAAGCTGCTCCTTCGCTCACATTTTTGAGAAGCTCCTCTTTGCCTCGAGGTGGGGAATCCAGGAAGCAGACCTGTTAGGTTTTACAGTCCTCCCTCCTTCCCCCAAAGCCTTCTCCTACCCATCCCCTACCTGAACCGGCTAACAGCCCGCTGCCTTCTGGCCACGCTGGAAAGCACCAAACTCTCTACCTAACTACTGGTAAATATTCATGCTGAACTAGAGGCTCGATGCACGAAGATTCGTGCAAGAATGGGCCTTCCTTCCTGGTTGCTGGCACCACCTTTGCTCCAGCCCAGAGCCACCTTTCCGCCTTCCCATGCTGCCCAGAGGCCTGGAGCAGCTGGGGCGATGCGGAATGCCTGACGAAGCAAGCGTCCTACCCCCAGCTGCTTGGTGCCTGTGTATGCAAATTAACCTGCCATCTTTGTTGGGTTGATTTGCATACGTACTCCTGATTGGCTGGTAGACGTCACAAAGGTACAGTCAATTTACATCTTTCTCTTTTATTAGTATAGATACCTTTTAAACACAAACACATGTATTGCTTACCTGTCAGTCCCTCCCAACATCGAAGTGGCATTCACGTCCAAAACACGAGAGAACGTCAGTGTGACCACATGGAGAAAGCAAGATCTGCAAGTTCATCCCTTGGGTTTTGCCCTCTCCAAAGGATTAAACATTTGAATTCAAATTCTCAGTCCCGAAATTAATTCTTTTCAACGCTAGCTACCTTGATTTCTATTTATCTGATAGAAAGACTGTGGGTACCTATGACAGGCCAGGCACTTCGCTTGGTCCTACGGCTCAGCAAAGATTCACAAAACAAGATTCTGATCTGTAATCCCACCGCCGATGGAGGTGAGCACAGTCACATTCCCCGGGACAACATGTGAAGGTGTCCGGTTCAGTGTTTGCTGCACGAAAGGCATGCTGTTACTGTGTTAAAAGCAATCATCAGGATATAGTAATCACTACCCTAGTGGCTTATAGAGAAACCACACTCAGCTAGATTTCTCTTTGCAGCTGAAATTCTTTTACAGAACACTAAGCTCGGACAGAGGTACTGAAGATGTTTTGATTCTTCCCTCCCTTCCCCCCGCCCCCCCAAAAAATAACATCTCTAAGTCTACATGCACCTGACACAGTTATCAATTCTGATAAACCATAACCTATTTTGGAGGGAAAAACCATTAATGCCATATTAAATAGCAGGCAGCTGATGGGTAGAAGCAATTCCACCACATGAGAAACTGTATCTATTTGAGCCCTTTAGCTTTTATTTATTCCGAGGCTAATGTCACCGAATTGCTTTAAATGGCTTTCCAGGAACACGCTGATTCCCTGGCCACAGACTGGGGAACCCCCTGACCTTCCAAGATCCCGAGCTGCAATCCCAAGTTCTCAGCGCAAGGTGTTTTCCTGTGAACTTGGCTCAGAAGCCCAGGACCCGAGGAAGGAGACCTGAAAGGCACCTTTCTCAAAAACACTTGATTTGCTTCATTTCATTGCAATGGCTGCTGCTTTGATGGCTCCTATTTACAATGGCTCGTCCCGCTCTCCGATGGAGTTGATATGTTGGAGACTTTCACACTATAAACCTGATCGGAACTTCCTCCGTCATAAACAGACTGGGTTTGGGGGGGGGGGGTGCCCCTCCCTCTCTCCCTCCCTCCCTCCGGGGGCCCCGGAGCCCATTTGCTTACCAATTTGTAGCTAAAGACATAAGAATGTGTTCTTCATGCCCAGCTGCTCCGGGTAGTTGGAAACAGTTCTGGAAGCTCAATATGCAAACTGGGTCGGGCGCCTGAAAAGAGTTCAACGAGAAGAAAATGTGACCTTCCTTAGAGAAAGTTGCTCAGGTACATTCATTCTTTTAAGCGGGGAATTTCCGGAACGTTCCTAAAACACACGAAGACTGTCTATTTGCCTCGGAAGCCGCTTCCGAAACAACTTGGGAAACGAACAAGCTGGGATTCGAGTTGGCGATGCTTTTTCTCCTAAATGCCAAGGCTGTGTCCCATGTCACAGTGACTTCCGTTGAAGCTCATCACTGAAGTACGTTCCCATTACAAAGCGAGAGACACACCCCCCACTCATCCACAGTAAGGCCTGTAACGCTGAGGCTGAAATTCAGCAGCTACTGAGGGGTCTGGGGTTGATGGGTTTTCCTTTTCAACTCCTCTTTCGGGCGTGTGCTGGGTGAGTTTATTTCTGTTCTTTTCTAGATCACGTCGAAATCAAGTCGTTACATTAGTGCAAAATCCTGCCCCACGCTGCCCCCCACCTTTTTCTGGGTAGACGGGTTCATTGAACAGGTATGTCCTATGACAAGGTGCCGAGTCTCGCCCTGGGGCTTTCCTATCAGTTTGCAAAGCGATTTTGCCAGAGCAGCACCTGGATCTATAATAGTGAGTTCAGAGTTAGCCCTAACCAACAAAAAATCCAACCAAAACCTTCCAAGACACAAACAGTCAATTAGGGCCATTCCTCCGTACCCAGAGATAATTTATCCTCCGCAGGTCTGTGCAAACACGTGCCGACTAACCCTAACCCAACCCATCCACACTCCTGCCTACAAAGAGAATGACATGAATTTCTTAGGGAAAAAATCGCAGGCCAAAAATTTAAAAATCTTTTCCCACCCAACGGTGGATTCCTACTGAACTTCTCCCTTGATTTCAGCAAAATCCCTCCATGATGCCCAGCCCTATTTTTAATGTAGTTCTTCTGATTTAACCTATTTTGCTTTGATGATGAGAAATAACTGATTCATGGGTTCTTCATAAAAACGATGGCAATCATGGTAAGAGCATGATTACTAGGAAACGTCATTTGTGCAGGAGACAGGAGACATGATGAGGTGATTGTATGTCAGGATTTCTTAACTATTTTTAATTGGAATCAAAATCAGCAGCTTGAGCATTGCCTTAAATCACCTTTAAAAGCAAATCTCAACCTGAATGATGGGTTAGAAAGCTTCTGGGGGGAGCTGTTCATTAGCGAGGGAACAATACCAAGGAAAAGCTGTACTTCTTGAAAAGCAAAGTCACATTTTAAATCAAATGAAACCACAAAATTGTAGATTTGTTTGACTATTTTTATATTTTTATGTATGTATATATGTATATGTATATACGAGAATAGCATAAACTACTTTCCCATGGTTCAGTTATCTAACCTATCCGAGAATTGATAAAAATGAAAAATGTTAAATCTCCTTATTTCCAAATAATTCAGTATTTATTGTCATAAGAATAAAACATGCAAATGATCTTTTCCTCAAAATTTTTTAGAAGCTTAGCTGCCAGTTAAATGAGAGAATATCTACATAGGCAAAAAATTAGAGGATAATCAATTAAAACTAAAGTATCCATGTTGATTTAATAATCTATGTCAGGTTAGGTAGATTCGAAGAAATAAATCAATAGAGATTAAAAATTAGTCTGATGCCCTGGCTGCTGTGGCTCAGTTGGTTGGAGCATCGTCCTGTACACCAAGAGGTCCCAGGTTCGATTCCCAGTCAGGACACATACCTAGATTGTGACTTTGGTTGCCGAATGGGACGCAATTGTTTCTCTCTCTCTCTCCCTCCCTCCCTCACTCTCTCTAAAATCAATAAACATTTGGATTAAAAAAAAACACGAGGATTTTTTTAAAATGGGGGGAAATATTAGTCTGATGACTCCAAATATTTATATATACAGGGTGGGGCAAAAGTAGCTTTGCAGTTGTGAGTATGCAAAACACGGCTGATTCCTGTATTATTATTTACTAATTGTTGTGTTATTTTTCCATACAAACTGTAAACCTACTTTTGACCCACCCTGTATGTACCGTATTTTCCGGCAAAAGTCGTCTTATACGCCGGAAAATACGGTACATGTGTATTTACCTAACTTACGTAATGTAATCTCTCAATTCCATAAGGCTTGGCAGAAAAATCACGGGAGCCCCTTTGCATTCAACAAGGGTTCCTCATCGCAACAAACTTGGGGAGGTGTGGGATGGAGGGGGCGAATCGGGGAAGAAAGGGGGACATCTGTAGTACTTTCAACAATAAAATACATTTTTAGAAAATTTCAGTTCCACTCCTGACATCTTATTGAATTACACAAGTCACTTCTTGTCTTTCCTGTTTCTGTCTCAGCTAGAAAACTGGGCCAAAATCCTTCCTCTCCAATAGATTCGGTATATAAAATGCTCAAATTAAAAACTACACGTCACGTACAAAATAAATTGTCACAGTCCTCTGAAGAATGCAGACGCAACACAGACTTACACAGTTGCAAATAAAGGCGAAAATTCAGAGTCGTCATGGGTCGCTGTGAAACCCCGTCAGACCAGGGAAGAGTTAAAATCTGAGAACTCCCCAAAGCTTAGATGACTTTGGAAACACAGATCAAAAACAAAGAGACGGAAAGTATAATTAACTCCATTACTGCTCAGTCAAATGAAAACAGCCATGACATCCTTTCTTATTTATGACCCCGGCAAATGGCTCAATTCCAGGCCTGAATATTGCTGTCGGCGGGCACCGGCTCCAGAGCAGGTGAGGCAGCAACAAGCTCCTGAAATTTATGTCGCCGGATCGTGTTATCCGGAGAAGATTTATGCGGAAGTTCCATAAAAAATAAGTAGCTTTTCTATCTTCTTATAACAATTCTTGCTCTCGGCAAACAAAAGCTGGGATTTTTCTAAAGTGCGTTTAGAACAATGAAAAGTCTACTTGCTTAAATATACATTTTGTCTCAGAGACTAAAATTTACCAATAGCAATTGTTTTTTAAAAAAAAATCCTTAATCAAGCCATCTATTAACACGTATGACACATTTTCATTTCGGAGTTGTCCTGCTTGGTAACTGGAGAATTCATCAGTGTGGTATATTATTCGCCACTCTACAGAATGGCAGTGGGAATACTTTTAGGTCGTTCAGAACGTATCTTCCTGGGAATTCCTTCCAATTACTTTCCACCTCTGTTCTCACCTTTCTGCTCAAATCTTGTCTTCTGAATCATTTTGGTATTTCTAAAGCCTAGCTCAGTACTGGCATGTAGTATTTCTCCAACAACCTATTTATCCATAAAGAACGCCACGGTGCATATATATCCTATTGCTCCAGCTCAGATGGCAGGGACCAACTCCCTTGTATTTCTTTGTATCTTATCATCAATGCCTAGGACATGACCCTTATTTACAGTAGCTGCTCAATAAATATTAGTTGATGGATTGATTTCCCAAGTTAAGTACGTTTGCAATGATATAAAATCATTCCTTCACTGCTGGCGGAGTATGCATTGGTATAACCATTTGAATGGCAATTTGTTGTTTACACTTTTGGTCAAGAATGTTCATAGCAACGGAGTTTGTAAGGACAAGAAAAGAATGGATAAACAGTGGTATATTCCCTTAAGGCGGGGTTGTAGAACAGTGAAAAAGCATCAAACTTCCTTCCATGGGTCATCACAAATGCCTCTCCCAAATAAAATATTGATGCCCTGACTGGTTTGGCTCAGTGGATAGAGCGTCGGCCTGCGGACTGAAGGGTCCCAGGTTCGATTCCGGTCAAGGGCATGTACCTTGGTTGCAGGCACATCCCCAGTGGGGGTGTGCAGGAGGCAACTGATCGGTGTTTCTCTTTCATCGATGTTTCTAACTCTCTATCCCTCTTCCTTCCTCTCTGTAAAAAAAAAATATATATATATATATATATATATATATATACACACACACATACACACACATATACATATATATATATGTGTGTATGTATATATATATATATATATATACATATATATATATGGAGAGAGAAAGAGAGAGAGAGAGAGAGAGAGAACAAAACCCAACTGTGCATCATTTACTAGTATATGTATAGTTTTAAAGAATGAAAGCAACACTCCCTATTGTATGATACACTACACAATGTATTTCATAATTTTTAATGTATGGAAATGCTTCCCCCCCACCCCCCCAGTGTGGTTCAGTGGTTGAGCTTCAACCTCTGAACCAGGAGGTCAGGGTTCAATTCCCAGTCAGGGCACATCCCCGGGTTGCAGGCTGATCCCCAGTAGGGGGCGTGCAGGAGGCAGCCAATCAACGATTCTCATCATTGATGTTTCCATCTCTCTCCCTATCTCTCTGAAATCAATAAAAATAGATTAAGAAATAAATGTGTGGAAGTGGAAAGCACTACACTTAGCACAGTGGTTGCCTTGAGGTAAGGAAAGGATGGCATCCTGGGGAGGAACACAGGGACAGCACAGATTCCAGTACTGACAAGGGTATAGGGTATACAATAGCAATACCCAACATTGATTGAGAACATAGGCCATGTGTTAAAGGCTTAAAATGGGTTACCTCCTTTCATCTTCACAATTATCCGTAACTCACTACGCCTCATTCTAGGTGAGGAAACCACGATGCTGGGAGGTAATGGAACCAGCCCAGTCACCTGGCTCCTAAGTGCTGGACTGAGACCTGCACGGGGGCGATCTCCCTCCGAGGCCCACCTTCTGAAACCAGCCACCGGTTCTGCCTCCCACATGAACGCCATGCTGCAGGGAGCATAAACCAGTACAGGTTTCCCTGTGGTGTTTTGACAACATGTATGTACACTTCTAATGGGCCTACTTTCTGACTCAGAAATCCCATGTCTATACAGCAGGCCAAGAGACATATGAAAACATGCTCAAAGTCACTAATCATCCGAGATGCAAATCAAAACAAGGAGAGACCATCTCACACCGGCCAGAGTGGCTATCATCAACAAACCAACAAACGACAAGTGTTGGCGAGGATGCGGAGAAAAAGGAACCCTCGTGCACTGCTGGTGGGAACGCAGACTGGTGCAGCCACTGTGGAGAACAGTATGGAGTTTCCTCAAAAAGTTAAAAATGGAACTCCCATTGGACCCAGTGATCCCACTTCTGGGACTATATCCCAAGAAACTAGAAACACCAATCAGAAGGGACATATGCACCCCTATGTTCATAGCAGCACAATTGACCATAGCTAAGATTTGGAAACAGCCTAAGTGCCCATCAGCAGAGGAGTGGATTAAAAAACTGTGGTACATCTACACAATGCAATATTACGCTGCTGTAAAAAGGAAGGAACTCCTACCATTTGCAACAGCATGGATGGAGCTGGAGAGCATTATGCTAAGCGAAATAAGGCAGTCGGAGAAAGATAAATATCACATGATCTCACTCAGATGTGGGATATAATGATCAACATAAACTGATGAACAAAAACTGATCCAGAGACAAATGGCAGGAGAGGTGGGGGGGTTAGAGATCAACCAAAGGACTTGTATGTATGCATATTAGCATAACCAAAGGACACAGACTCTGGGGCGGTGAGGGCTTGCCTTAGGGGGTGGGAATGGCTGGGGCGGGGAGTCAATGGGGGACGGGAAGGAGACATATGTAAAACTTTAGACAATAAAAAAAAAAAGAAATCCCATGTCTACATATCTGTGCTAAGAAATAATCATAAATAAACCCCAAGGAATATGTCGAAGGGAGTTTGTCTCAGCAATGCCTATGAAAGCCACAAACAAATCAATAATCATCAATAGAGGATTGATCTTTGAAAATTATGATATAGTCATGCAATATTGTCCTCTCAATCTATACTTATTTACATGGAAGAGTTACATGAACATGGTTATACTGAAAGGCAAGTTGCAAAACAATACGTGTACATGATCTTGTTTTTGTAAAAAATAGAAGTGTCTAAACATATATGTAGGAAGCTGTGTGGCAGGTTCTCCGCTGTTGATTTCCCATCATGACTCTGTTCTCGGCCTTCATAAAAGTATAATATACATTCATTTGTTTGCTTTCTTGTTTATTACTTGTGTCTTTCACCAAGTCCACGCTAACTGAAGGCAGGGACCACATCTGTATCCTTTACCACTATTGACCCGAGCCCCGCAGTACAGAATGTGTGCTCCAGAAATACCTGTTGAACGAGTGCTCAACAAACTCATGTCCAGGTGATTTTCACTTTCTACTTTGTGCCTTCATCCACCGATTCCTCTTTTACAAGGAAACCAGTGTGCATTCTTTTTTTATAATTAGGGGGAAAAACAGTAAAGCTATTTTTAATGCGGTAAAACAAATCCATTAATTCCTCAATCAGGCAATGCAGAGGTAGCGCTGATCAAGTTAAAACTCCCCTAGGTTTGCATCCCCAAGACTTGAGCTGCAGTCTGCCTTCCTATTCAGGAATGTTCATGAAAACTCACCCACATGTCTGTCTGTCTGTCTGTCTGTCTCTCTCTCTCTCTCTCTTTCTCTCTCTCTCTCTCAAGCTTTAAAACATAGTTCTGTCACTTTCAAGAAGAAATGTATTCCACTCTTCTTTGCAGAGTAAGAACTGGGCAACCTGTCTCAAGGCGGCTAGAGAACCATCAAGTTCATGTCCCTAGGAAGACCCAAGGATCAGAGGCAACAGACAGGGCTACTGACAATTTGTGTGTTTGTTTATTTTGTTTTGGGAATGCCTGCAGGAGGTGGAAGCCATAATGTACAGGGCTACCAAGCCTGCGTTCCAACCTCTTATTCTTCTCAAAGAGATCAGGCTGACCCAGCCCCAGCCCCAGCCTCCCACTGTCAAAAGAACAGCCATTCCATAAATATTTGTTGCAAAAAAAGAGAATGAAGACGTGAAGATGTAAGACAATTTTTTCCACCAGTGGTCTTGCTGTGGCAGTAAAAGCCATAAAAACCACCACTGAAAAATGTAAGATTTGATAAATATTGAGTCCGGGGAAGAAAAAAAAAAAGTATTTATAAATTAATTTGTTTTCAATATAAGACCTTGTATGCCAGGTTCCAACACAGTGAATTTTTACAGTGGAGCTATAAACTCTCAAATGGGGATTATGAACGTGGACAATATAATTTATAATACTTGCATCGCTTTCAATTATTCAGGTGCTCAGAGCCCAACAAATTGAATAATGAACAGGGGTAATGAATTGAGCCCTGAGAAGACGATCGCAGGGCACGCTGGTCCGTCAGCACCTCGGAACTCACACGCAGAGGCAGCCCTGCAAGAAACCAACTTGTTTGAAGGGCACATTTTCGCTCTGGAGCCAAAACATGTACGCACGGTAATGCAAGAAGGAATTGCCTTTAAGAAATACCTGTTAAAGGCATAAAGCTGCTCAAATCGTATATTTCAGATGACCAAACAGAGAATTAGAATCATAAATTGGCCTGCTACATTCTTGGAGAGCGCGGGCTCTCTATTTCATTCTTTTGAACAGCGTTGAGAAGTGGGAGGGCAATGTGGTCATATACACTGAGTGGCCAGATTATTATGATCTCTGAACACATAATAATATGGCCACTCTGTGTGTGTGTGTGTGTATTAGTATATATTAATATATATATTAGTCAATAAATATATATATATATTGACTATATATATTAGTCAATATATATATATTGATTAAATATATATATATTAGAGGCTAATATATATATTGACTAATATATATATATAGTATATACACACACACACATACATATATATATATATATATATATATATATATATATATATATATATATATTAGAGGCCCGGTGCATGAATTCGTGCATGGAGGGGACATGGGCGGTTGGCCGGCCTGCCTGCTGGTCGAACTCCTGGTCGAGGGGACAATTTGCATATTAGCCTTTTATTATATAGGATATACACTGAGTGGCCAGATTATTATGCGTTCAGAGATCATCATAATCTGGCCACTCAGTGTACATTACTAAGCCCCCGCGCTTTCGACTCAGGCTGGGAAAGTGTGTTGCTATTCCACAGATCCCGAAGCACAGAGTTCTGAACGGTATTTCATACGACACCGCCGATCAGAAATTTAAATAATGAGATAGCTTCTGAGCTCTGGGTGAGAAGATGCGTGTTTTTGTGACGGCTGGTGAAGGCTGTGAAGGAAGCATGTCTACTAATCCTTGCACCCACACCTCTGCCTCTGGGATACCAAAGGCCAGCGTAATGGGCCATTCGCAAAAATCCTGGAGAGATTGTAATTAAATACGCTTAGCTAGAGTCAATAACAATGAACCATTCCCTTCACTCAACCCCTTCACCGTCTCACACGCTCCTCGGTCTTCACGCTCACCCAACTCCTATATAAAGCATGTTGATCAAAGCAGCTTGAAAATAATCGGCCTTCTAGCCCTAACAGGTTTGGCTCAGTGGATAGAGCGTCGGCCTGCGGACTGAAGGGTCCCAGGTTCAATTCTGGTCAAGGGCATGTACCTTGGTTGCGGGCACATCCCCAGTGAGGGGTGTGCAGGAGGCAGCTGATCGATGTTTCTCTCTCATTGATGTTTCTAACTCTCTATCCCTCTCCCTTCCTCTCTATAAAAAAAAAATCAATAAAATGTATTTTAAAAATAATAATAATCAGCCTTCTAGCATATCGCAAGCCAGGCGGCAATACTGTGTAATGGTTAGCGTATTGTCCAGGAAGTCGAAAGAACTGGTTTTAAATCTCAGCTTCCGTGTTTTCTGGATACGTCTTAGGCAGTCGACTGAACCTCCTAAATTTCAGGTTCTTTAACTGAATAATGGGGATGATAACAGTACCCACCTCATAAGATTACTGGGGGCATTAAATGAGATAATACATGGAAAACATTGAATAGAGTAAGTTTTAAGCTATTGTAAGTGCAGGAACTTCTTTTTTTTTTTTAGTCACCTCTAATATGTGGAACACATTCGCGGTAGGTTCCCGTTAAGTACTGCTGAATGAATGAGTTCTCAGGAAAAAAGCATTTCAAACTATGATAGCCGATGAACTCTGAACTCTTAGAAACCTTGAAAAAAAAATGTTTTTGATGAAGGGCGACCTGGAACAACAAAAGGACAATAACTCACAACGTGACCTTGGGTAAGTCCATTAACCTCTCTGGACCTGGGTTCCTCACCGGTGCAGGCCAGGATGCCGTCCAAGGGGCCTCGGGACCTACCATTCACCGGTCCTGTGTCACTCCCTCCCCACAGCTTCCCTGTGCAGTGTTAGGTCATGCCCGTCGCCCCTTCTAATAGCCATTCCATCTTACTTCGAAAAGCCGGGTCCCCTGGTGTCGGGGGGCGCTGCTCGTTTCTCGTTCACCGTGGAGGACTCAGTGGTGGGGAACAGATGAGGATCGATGCCCTGTTACGGCCACGGCTGGGAAGCAATTTCAACCCTTGTGTGGGGGGTGGGAGGGGGGCATTTGCTCTCGGGCTGAGAGCATTAATGACCACTGGAAGTACAAGCTTTGTGTGGGGGATGCTTTGGCCAGGATGGCCCTCTCCTCTAGTGAGTATTTGGTCTTAAACAAAACAAACAAAAACATGTGTATCTGTTGATGTGCTAGCATCTGAGGCTTTCTTCCTGATCAGCAAAGGGAAGAAATAGGTCCTGTGAAATGAAGAGAGAAGTAGGACCCTTTGCCCTCCATTCCTAGGTCTTCATTCAAACAGGGATTCGTGGCCAGCATCAGGAGTTGGTCCTAACCCCCTGAAGGCCCGCAAAGGGCACAGAGATTTCAACAGAACTAACACTCCCTCCCAAATCACAGAACTGCCTGGCAGGAATGCCTCTACATCAGGGAAGGAAAGAGAGTTGATCTATTTTTTAAAAATATATATTTTACTGATTTTTTACAGACAGGAAGGGAGAGGGAGAGAGAGTTAGGAACATCGATGAGAGAGAACATCGATCAGCTGCCTCCTGCACACCCCCTACTGGGGATGTGCCCGCAACCAAGGTACATGCCCTTGACCGAAATCGAACCTGGGACCCTTGAGTCCGCAGGCTGATGCTCTATCCACTGAGCCAAAAATGGAACTCCCATTTGACCCAGTTAATCCCACTCCTAGGAATATATCCTAAGAAACTAGAAACACCAATCAGAAAGGATATATGCACCCCTACGTTCATAGAAGCACAATTTACAATAGCTAAGATTTGGAAACAGCCTAGGTGCCCGTCAGGAGATGACTGGATCAGAAAACTATGGTACATGTACACAATGGAATACTACACTGCCATAAAAAAAGAAGGAATTCTTACCATTTGCAGCAACCTGGATGGAACTGGAGAGCATTATGCTAAGTGAAATAAGCCAGTCAATGAAAGAAAAATACCACATGATCTCACTCATTTGTGGATAATAAAGAACATTATAAACTGATGAACAAAATGATAGATACCGAGGCAGTAAAGCATCAAACAGACTGTCAAATTACAGCGGGAAGGTTAGGGAGAGGTGGGGGAGATAAGAGATCAACCGAAGGACTTGTATGCATGCATATAAGCATAACCAATGGACACAAAACTCTGGGGGGTGAGGGCATGTATGGAGTGGGCTAGGGGGGGCAATGGTAAGATATGTACACATATAATACCTTAATAAAAAAATGGGGGGAAAAAAGAAAGTTGGTCTAGGTAAAGGCAGTATGAATATTCTCCCCAAATAAGGCTTATTAGGTAGGGATACAGCAAAAGAAACAGCCAGAGGCAAGAAAACTAGGGTGACCTCAGACCCTAACCTTGACCGTCTTCTCATAACAGCTCATTTTCTTCGGTCGCATTTTTCCCAACCATTTTAGTTACTTTTCTCTGAAACTTCTTTCATTCTATGTATTCTATATGCACATTAATGGCCTCCAAGTAAGTACATACACCTCCCAATATCCAGCCCCATGTTTAGTCCCCTCCTAAGTTGCCTATGGACTTGGCCATGACGTGCTTTGGCCAATAGGACATCGGCAGACATGACCCCAGAGCAGTGGAGTAGAGAAAGCTTGGGCTTTAGAGTCAGCAAGACGCAAGTTCAAGTCAGAGATGTGCAATGTGTTAGCTGAGACAGTGGGAAAGTGACTTGATGCCTGTGGCCCTCGTCTTGAGAGGCAGGTTACGGTGGTAGAATGAGATCCAGGTTTGAATCCTTGCTCTATTATTTACAAGCTCCAGGGAATTGTACACGTTATTTAATTTCTCTGAATTCAGGTTCCTCATCAGTCAAGTGGGTATGATCATATTTACCCTAAACATTTTAATATAATTCAATTAGCACCTCCCAAGCAGTAGGCACTCAAGAAACTGCAGTATTTGTTGAAAGGTTAATTCATATTACTTTTTGTTCTATTTTTTAACAAAATGTTGCCTGGCCAGTGTGGCTCAGTGGTTGAGCATCGACCCATGAACCAGGAGGTCACAGTTCGATTCCCCAGTCAGGGCACATGCCCGGGTTGCGGGCTCAATCCCCAGTAGGGCGCGTGCAGGAGCCAGCTGATCAAGCAGCATCGTCATTGATGTTTCTCTCTCTCTCTCTTTGTCTCTCTCCCCCTCTCCCTCTCCCTGCCTCTCTCTGAAAGCAATAAAAACATACTTAAAAAAAATAAATAAATAAATAGAACAAAATGTTCACAAATAACTCAATGTTGATAAATGTCAATTAAAATTTCAAAATGGCTAATTACAGTATTCATTGTATTTGTGTATTTAGCTTGATTCAACATCTCATAAACATGTTTCATTGTATAAAAATGAGAACATGTAAAAATACACACACACAAAATTTCCCATTTCCTACCAACTTCAATTAATAATAATTAATACTTCGGTGTCTAGATACTCAGATATTTTTCTGAAAGTCTGGGACCATGCTGTAGATACTGTTTTGTAATTTCCCTTTTTTTTTTCACTTAAGAACATACTTCGAACATCGTTTTGTGTCTACAAATATATTCCCCAGATTGCTCTACTGATGGCCGTAGTATGGATGTATTGTAAGTTATTTAATCAGTCCCAATGTTCACATTAAAAAGTAGCGGCAATTTTGTTTCCAGAGCAACAAATATAACAAATACATATACAAATCAAACCAGTCACCAGGCTCTAATAGAAGAAAGACTTTTTATTACATTTAATAAACATCTCCAATTTATAGATGTCACACTGAAAACTAAAAATATGGACTTGGTCATTAAATATGCATTTGGCTTGTGTCTTACAAGTAACCAAGCCCCTGCTGGGAATGTTTGTTGACTGGAGAAGTAGATTAATACGATCGCACTGATGAGACTACTGTTGCTCTGGGAAACAAATCAACCTCGCTTTGTCCCAGAGAGGCACTGTGAGGAAATCAAGTTCATGTTTCTCTTCCTATAGACTTGGAGGGAAACATGTTTTCCAAAGCTGATTTATAGCTTGCCGACAAGTGGAGCTGGAGATAGTAAGCCGAAAGTGAGAGAAGCAACTTGATCCAAGCCAAGAGGAGGTTGGAGAAAGGGCTGCTTGGGCTTCTGGTCGACCCCTGCCCTCAGAAGCCCATGACCTACAGAGCCAGCTATCATGAGCATCTGTTTTTTGTTTTTGTTTTTATAATAAACCTCTTCTTCAAACCTCACAAAATCATGGGGGCTCCCTGACAATTCTCCAGAGAGAAAACCAGAAATAAGAGGCCAATACAACTCAACCAAAGACTCCATCAAAAAACTACTAGATCTAATAAAGGAATGCAGCAATGTATCAAGATACAACAACACCCAGAAATCAATGGCATTTTTATGCACCAATAATGAATTCTCAGAATGAGAAACTAAAAAAAGTGATCCCATTTACCGTTGCAACAAAACAAACCAACTTTAAGATACTTAGGAATAAACTTAACAAGGAGGTAAAAGACTTGTACTTGGAAAACTACAGGGTATTGAAAAGAGAGACAGAGGAAGATATAAACAAGTAGAAGAATATACCGTGTTCATGGATTGGTAGAATTAACATCATTAAAATGTCCATATACCCAAAGCAATCTAGAGATTCAATGCAATCCCCATTAAAATACCAACAACATATTTCACAGATCTAGAACAAATACTCCAAAAATTTATATGGAACCAAAAAGACCCGGAATAGCTGCAGCAATCTTGAGAAAGAAGAACAAAGTTGGAGGGACCTGGAGAGTATTATGCTGAGCGAAATAAGCCAGTCAGAGAAAGACAAGTATCACATGATCTCACTCATATGAACAAAATAAACTAATGAACAAAACAGATCCAGAGACAGAAGCATGGACCAAACTGTGGAATCTCAGAGGGAAGGCAGGGGAGGGTGGGTGAGAGGGAAGGCAGGGGAGGGTGGGTGAGAAGAGATCAAACAAAGACCTTGCATGCATACGTGTACTAGTATAACCCATGGACTCAGACAACAGGGTGGTGAAGGCCTGGGGCAGGGGACAGGGGTGGGCTAGAAGGGGCCAATGGGGAGTGGGGGGCGGAGACACATGTAATACTTTCAGCAATAAAGATTAAAAAACAAAAATAAATGGAAGGAATTGGCAGTTTCTCCTCCAGTGAAACACAGAACCATTCTAACGACCCGTGATGCTTTTTCTCAATAGTAATGAAAACATATGCTCAAAAAAGGATGTTCATCGCTTTACTAATAATAGTAAACAACCAGAAACAACCTAAATCTCCATCAACAGGTGAATGGATAAACAATTGCGATGAACGCGCACAATGGGACTTCGCACAGCAATAACAAGAAATGAACTACCTGGTAAGCACAGAAACTGGGGTAAACTTAAAAATTAATGTAATCAGCAAAAGTATGCCCAGAGAGGCACTGTGAGGAAATCAGTGATTACATCTACATGATGTTCTATGAAAGAAGTAAAATTCTGTGATGGTGACAGGATTCAAAATAGTCAGGCAGTGGTGCGAAGCCGAGGGAAAGAGGCAAGAGGCAGAGTTAGGGGTGATGGAATTGCTCCCTAACTTGACTGAGGTGGTGGTTATATGAGCATATATACTTGGGTCAAATCTCACTGATCTGGGCATTTCACCCTGCGCACATCCTAGAAGTAAAAGAAACTCAAGGTTAAATGAAAACTTCAAAAGCATAAAGAGGAAATGGTCACTTGTATTCAGACTGCAGTTACTCCATGTTCTTGTGAGCTAGCCTTCTGCCTCTTCCAACTATTTTACAGATATTTTAGCGCCCCCTTCCTCTCCCCCCGCAACTCATGCTAAAGACGAACAGTGAATGGTCTCTTGCTGATCGTTTTCACTGAATGGCTAATATTAACTGGAAATACGGATGGCGAATTGCAGTCCACTCACACTTTTCCGTCATTTCTACAGTAGTTTTATAACATTTTTTTTTTTTTTTGCAGGTAGTCAACGGCGACAAATGACTTTTCAAAGGGTAAACAATCCCTAAATAAGATTCAGCGCATTAAACAGACTTCGGAGTCTCTTTACTAATCCTGAACTTGATCGTTGCTGGGGATTTGGAATCAATGGGCTTTTCTGGTTATTGTCCGATGACATTTAACAGCGAGACTTAAAAACACAGAGGAAAGCATTATAAGTTTTATCCGAAATGATTATGGCCATCATTTGAATAAAATACAGACTTTGCAAGCTGTAAAGCATATCATTACAACATGCCGGCCTCAGTAAGGTTTGGTTCGCAAACTACAGAGCTCTAACCAAGTCATTAAATCTATGTGAAAGGGCCTCATTTGAGAAGCAATAAAATTTTTAATCATTTTATTATTAAAAGAGTGTTTAATATGTAGCTAATTAAATGCCAAAGGCAGGTTATCTGAGTTTAACCTTCAAAAAGAAAATGATGTATCAAAGTCTGCCCCTGGCATCCTGGGATAGAAATGTCATCCTCATAATCATTGCGTGACAACTAGCGGGTGGCCTTTTCTGGGGCTCTACTTAAATTACCTGATTAAATTAATAGCCATTTAGCTGTTTTAGGAACTGCACAGACCTACACTAAATGAAAATGAGGTCCATTACATTTTCTGAGTGGGCTAGATAGACCCTAAAATAAAACGCGTATGCCATTGCCCACATTGCTTAGATCCAGCAATTAAAAGCTCTTTCTAAAAAGCGACACATCCCCCCTAATGCACAGATAACTGGATTTACACTAATGACCAGAGGTAAGGTGTGGGGGTTTTTTGTGTGTTTTTTTGGTACTTATTTTTTTCCTATTCTAGGATAAATTTTCTGTGCGTTTATTTCAAAATAAAAGAGTGAAACCTTGAAAAAAATCCCCTAGATATGTAGTGAGGTCACACTGTGTGTGATTACTGTATATCTTTAAGGCAATGGACGGGGGTTATATGTAAGGAAGACACTAAATTAGAAAGAGTACGACATCACCATAAGTGGGAATTCCCCCATACACCATTGAAACATTCTAGAAAACAGCTTTCCACCCATTCCGTCTCAACTATTTGGAAAGAATACAAAAATAATCCACTCATTCTTTCCTTACTAAGTTCATTCTTTCATATGCAATCCAATCATAAAATAATTATATCAAAAAAACACAAAACAGTATATTTAGTAACTATTCCTCCCATATTCCTCCAGTCTCCAATGAATACGTTGGATGTGTAAGTTTTAAGGACAGAAGAAGGTTCAGTCACTGCTATGTCCCAAGTACCTAGAATAGTGTGGAACACACAGTAGGTATTCAATAAATACTCACTGGATTGTAGGCAAGCCTGAAATTTTTTTTCTCAGTTTTCATTCATATCATTTAAAAGTCACGCTGAAATGTCGAGATCCTTTCTATTGGCAGCACGTAATAAAATTAGATATTTGGCAAGGAATGTTTAGGCCAGTGCTATTTCAGATGCTCCAATTGGGGGGGGGGGGTGGAGACACATGTAATACTTTCAGCAATAAAGATTAACCAAAGGACTTGTATGCATGCATATAAGCACAACCAATGGACACAAGACACTGTGTGTGGGGGGGGGGGTGAGGGCATGCGACAGGGGCTAGGGGAGGCTGGGGAATCCCTCTCTCCCACCTTCCCTCCCTCCACCTTGCCTACCTCCTACCCTTCCACTCTCTCTGAAAATCAATGGAAAAAATATCCGTGGGTGAGGATTTTATTTTATTTTTTATTTAAAGTATTAATATAGTAGTACATATATCTCCTTTTTTTTTCCCCATTGACCTTCCCCCAGCCTCCCCTACCCCCTGTCGCATGCCCTCATCCTACCCCCCCAGTGTCTTGTGTCCATTGGTTGTGCTTATATGCATGCATACAAGTCCTTTGGTTGATCTCTTTCCCCCCCTCCCCAACACTCCCCCGCCTTCCCGCTGCTGTAATTTGACGGTCTGTTCGGTGCTTTACTGCCTCTGTATCTATCATTTTGTTCATCAGGTTATAATGTTCTTTATTTTCCATCAATGAGTGAGATCATGTGGTATTTTTCTTTCATTGCCTGGCTTGTTTCACTTAACATGATGCTCGTGGGTGAGGATTTTTAAAGATGAGCATGAACGTCTGTGTTCTTTCGGTGATTTTTCTCCCAGGCAGCTCCCTTCGTATTCAAAGTTGGCTGCCGTCTGAATGGGAATGGAAGACTCCGTGGCCTTTTCCACCCCCATGTTACGCAGTCAGTTTCCCACCACTCAGAATTTAGGGCCTCCTTGGGGCAGCCTGACAGGTACACAGAGGGTCGGTGGAGGGCGGTTGGAAGACGGTAAGAGGTTCTATGAAAGCAGCCATATAATTTACAACCCTCACGCCCAGAAAAGCATGGCAAGCAGATAAGGTCGAGTGCCCTGTCACAGGGGTGCTAGCCAGGCCTTAAAGCTACAGGGTCTCATTTCTTTATCCCAGGACCTGCATTCCCCTATAGGACCACAGCCAATGTCTACGACAAGAGCAGGGAAAACACACAATCCGACGGCTTGGCTTCCCCCAAACCAGGAGGCCAAGTGCAAACGACAGAACTGGCATTGCTTGGTGGCCAACCTTTTTCCGGAGACCCGACCCCAGTGACAGGTGACAATGCACAGAACCTGGGATCGGGCTCTGATTCTGGGACTTCGTACCTGTTACCACAAAGCCAAAGAGCTGTTAGCTGCATGAGGCTCTGGGTTCAAATTCCAACTCTGCCATTGTGAGCTGGATGATCTGAACAGCTACATCCCTGCAGCTTCCTTAACCATGGAATGGTCAGAAGAATAGAGTCCAATGCTTGGGACTATTAAGAGAAATGAAAAAAACAAAACAAAACCGAATCCATGTAAAACGCATAGTACAGGGGGTGGCCTAGGTGAGCACACACTAAATAACAGGTTAGAAAGTTGATTAGCTTAGTATTTATGATTATGATAGATACCTCACCAGCGTATGCCAGGCTAATTTCTTTTTTTTTTTTTTTTTTTTTTTTTTTTAATATTTTTATTGAGGTATTATATGTGTACATATCTTACTATTACCCCCCACCCCACTCCCACACATGCCCTCCCCCCCCCAGAGTTTTGCATCCATTGTTTATGCTTATATGCATGCATACAAGTCCTTCGTTTGATTTCATAACTCCCCCACCTTTCCCAAACTTTCCCCCTGTACTTTGAAAGTCTGTTTGATGCTTTACTGTCTCTGTATCTATCTTTTTGTTCACCACTTTATAATGTTCTTTACTATCCCTAAATGAGTGAGATCATGTGGTATTTTTCTTTCATTGACTGGCTTATTTCACTTAGCATAATGTTCTCCAATTCCATCCAGGTTGCTGCAAATGATGAGAATTCCTTCTTTTTTATGGCAGCATAGTATTCCATTGTGTAGATGTACCACAGTTTTCCGATCCAGTCATCTGCTGATGGGCACCTAGGCTGTTTCCAAATCTTAGCTATTGTAAATTGTGCTGCTATGAACATAGTGATGCATATATCCTTTCTGATTGGTGTTTCTAGTTTCTTCGGATATATTCCCAGGAGTGGGATTACTGGATCAAATGGGAGTTCCATTTTCAGTTTTTTGAGGAAACTCCATACTGTTCTCCACAGTGGCTGCACCAGTCTGCATTCCCACCAGCAGTGCACGAGGGTTCCTTTTTCTCCGCATCCTCGCCAACACTTGTTGTTTGTTGATTTGTTGATGATAGCCATTCTGACAGGTGTGAGATGGTACCTCATTGTTGTTTTGATTTGCATCTCTCGGATAATAAGTGACTTTGAACATGTTTTCATGTGTCTCTTGGCCTTCCTTCTGTCTTCTTTTGAAAATATTCTGTTTAGGTCTGTTGCCCATTTTTTTATTGGATCATTTATCTTCCTCTTATTAAGTTGCATAAGCTGCCTGTAGATGTTGGAGATTAAACCTTTATCAGTGATAGCATTTGCAAATATGTTTTCCCATACGGTGGGCTTTCTTGTTGTTTTGTTGATGGTTTCTTTTGCTGTAAAAAAGCTTTTTATTTTGATGTAGTCCCATTTGTTAATTTTCTCTTTAGCTTCCATTGCCCTAGGGGCAGTGTCAGTGAAGAAGTTCTTTTGGCATATGTCTGAGATTTTGTTGCCTGTGGAGTCCTCTAGTATTTTTATGGTTTCCCGTCTTATGTTTAAGTCCTGTATCCATTTTGAGTTTATTTTTGTGTATGGTGTAAGTTGGTGATCTAGTTTCATTTTTTTGCATGTATCTGTCCAGTTTACCCAACACCATTTATTGAAGAGACTGTCTTGACTCCATTGTATGTTCATGCCTCCTTTGTCAAATATTAATTGAGCATAGTGGTTTGGGTCGATATCTGGGTTCTCTATTCTGTTCCATTGATCAATATGTCTGTTCTTGTGCCAGTACCAGGCTGTTTTGAGAACAGTGGCTTTGTAATACAGCTTGAAATCTGGTATTGAGATCCCACCTACTTTATTCTTCTTTCTGAGGATTGCTGAGGCTAGTCGGGGTCTTTTTTTATTCCAGATGAATTTTTGGAGAGTTCTTTCTAGGTCTGTGAAATATGCTGTTGGTATTTTGATGGGGAGTGCATTGAATCTGTAGATTGCTTTGGGTAGTATGGACATTTTAATGATGTTGATTCTACCAATCCAGGAACATGGTATGTTCTTCCATCTGTTTACGTCTTCCTCTATCTCTTTTTTCAGTGTCCTGTAGTTTTCTGCGTATAGGTCTTTTACCTCCTTAGTTAAGTTTATTCCTAGGTATCTTAATTTTTTTGGTGCGATGGTAAATGGGATTGCTTTTTTAGTCTCTCTTTCTGTAAGTTCATTATTGGTGTATAGAAAAGCCATAGATTTCCTGGCGTTAATTTTATATCCCGCTACATTGCCGAATTCATTTATTAAGTCTATTAGTTTTTTGATGGAATCTTTTGGGTTTTTTATGTACAGTATCATGTCATCTGCAAATAAGGACAGCTTCACTTCTTCTTTTCCAATTTGGATGCCTCTTATTTCTTCTTCTTGCCTAATTGCGATAGCTAATACTTCCAGTACTATGTCAAACAGGAGTGGTGAGAGTGGGCATCCCTGTCTTGTTCCTGTTCTTAGGGGAAATGGTTTTAGTTTTTGCCCATTGAGTATGATGTTTGCTGTGGGTTTATCATAAATAGCTTTTATTATGTTGAGGTACGAGCCTTCTATTCCCACCTTGTTGAGAGTTTTTATCAAGAAAGGGTGTTGGATTTTGTCAAATGCTTTTTCTGCATCTATTGATATGACTATGTGATTTTTATCTCTCAATTTGTTTATGTGATGTATCACGTTTATTGATTTGCGGATATTGTACCATCCTTGCATTCCTGGAATAAATCCTACTTGGTCATGGTGTATGATCTTTCTGATGTATTGCTGGAGCCGATTTGCTAGAATTTTGTTGAGGATTTTGGCATCAATGTTCATGAGGGATATTGGTCTGTAATTCTCTTTCATTGAGTTGTCTTTATCTGGTTTTGGTATTAGGGTGATGCTGGCTTCATAGAAGGAGCCTGGAAGTGTTCCTTCCTCTTGAATTTTTTGGAATAGTCTGAGGAGGATAGGTTTTAGTTCTTCCTTGAAAGTTTGATAAAACTCTCCTGTGAAGCCATCTGGCCCCGGGCTTTTGTTTGCCGGAAGCTTTTTGATGACTGCTTCAATTTCTTCCATAGTTACTGGCATGTTGAGCTGTTTAGAATCTTCCTGATTAAGTTTTGGAAGGTTGTATTTTTCTAGGAATATGTCGATTTCCTCTAGGTTGTCCAGTTTGTTGGAATAGAGTTGTTCGTAGTATTTTGTAACAATCCTTTGTATTTCGTCGGGATCTGTTGTTATTTCACCTCTTTCATTTCTGATTTTGTTTATTTGGGTCCTCTCTCTTTGCTTCTTGGTGAGCCTGGCTAGAGGTCCATCAATCTTGTTTATCCTTTCAAAGAACCAGCTCTTGGTTTTGTTGATCTTTTGTATTGTTTCTTTGGTCTCTATGTCGTTTATCTCCGCTCTGATCTTTATTATTTCTTTCCTTCTGCTTACACTAGGCTTATCTTGTTGCTCTCTCTCTAACTCTTTGAGTTGTTGGGTTAGGTAATTTATTACCATTGTTTCTTGTTTTTTGAAGTAGGCTTGTAGAGCTATGAACTTCCCTCTCAGGACTGCTTTCATTGTGTCCCATAGATTTTGGATTGTTGTGTTTTCATTGTCGTTTGTTGCCATGATGTTTTTTATTTCTTCCTTGATGTCTTTGGTAACCCAGTCATGGTTTAATAACATGCTGTTTAGTCTCCAAGTATTTGATTTCTTTGGGTTGTTTTTATTGTAGTTGATTTCCAGTTTTATGCCACTGTGATCTGAGAAGATACTTGATATGATTTCTATCTTCTTGAATTTGTAGAGACTTTGCCTATGTCCTAACATATGGTCTATCTTTGAAAATGACCCATGTGCACTTGAGAAGAATGTATATTCTGTGGCTTTGGGGTGAAATGTTCTGAAGATGTCGATTAATTCCATCTGTTCTAGTGAGTCATTTAGGTTTGATGTTTCTTTGCTGATTTTTTGTTTAGAGGATTTGTCCAATGGTGATAGTGGGGTATTGAAGTCTCCTACTATGATTGTATTACTGTCAATCTCTCCTTTGATATCTTCCAGGAGTTTTTTAATGTATCTTGGTGCTCCTGTATTGGGTGCATATATGTTTACCAGAGTTATTTCTTCTTGTTGGATTTCTCCCTTTAGTATTATGAAGTGGCCTTCATTATCTCTTGTTATATCCTTCACTTTGAGATCTAATTTGTCAGATATAAGTATTGCAACCCCAGCTTTTTTTTCATTTCCATTTGCCTGGAAAACCTTTTTCCATCCCTTTACTCTCAGTCTGTATGCATCCTTTTTTTTGAGGTGAGTTTCCTGTAGACAGCAGATATCTGGGTTTTGTTTTCTTATCCAGTCTGTTACCCTGTGTCTTTTGATTGGGGCATTCAATCCATTTACATTTAAAGTTATTATTGATAGGTACTTATTTGACGCCATTTTTATTCTATACCCCTGTGTACCTTCTTTGCTTCCTATTTCTTTCTTTTTTTTTTTTTTTTTTTTTACAGCAGACCCTTTAGCATTTCTTTCATTGCTGGTTTGGTGGTGATAAACTCCCTTAGTCCTTTTTTGTCTGTGAAGCTCCTGATTTCACCTTCAATTTTGATTGATAGCCTTGCTGGGTACAGTATTCTTGGATTTAGACCCTTCCTTTGCATGACTTGGTATATTTCATTCCATTCCCTTCTGGCCTGATGAGTTTCTGTTGAGAAATCAGTTGCTAGTCTGATGGGGGTTCCTTTGTATGTAACTGTCTGTCTCTCTCTGGCCGCTTGTAAGATTCTTACTTTGTCGTTGGTGTTTGCCAACTTAACTATAATGTGCCTTGGCGTCGGTCTTTTGGGGTTCATTTTGCTTGGAACTCTGTGAGCTTCTTGGATTTGTGTGGGTTTTTTCTTCCCTATATCAGGGAAGTTTTCTGTTATTATTTCTTCAAACAGGTTTTCTATTCCTTGCTCAGTTTCCTTTCCTTCTGGCACCCCTATTATCCTGATGTTGTTTTGTTTTGTATTGTCCCGAAGTTCCCTTACGCTCTCCTCAATCTTTCTAATTTTTGTTTCTAGAAGCTGTTGTAATTGGGTATTTTTTTCCATCTTGTCTTCTAGCTCACTTATGCGGTCCTCTGCTTCATCTAGTCTACTCTTGATGCTTTCTATTGAGTTCTTTACAGCAGCGATGTCATTTTTCATTTCTTCTTGGTTCTTCTTCATTTCTTCTTGGTTCTTACTCATATTGTCGAATTTGTCTTCCATCCTTTTCAGCCACCCTATGACCATTTCTCTGAATTCTTTCTCTGATAGGTTGTTTGCCTCTAAATCGTTTACTTCCTTTTCTGGTGATGCCTGTTTCTCTTTCCTGTGGGGGCTGTTTCTTTGTCTCCCCATGGTCTCTCTTCTCCGGATGTCTGGTTATATAGATTTCTCTCTCTGGCGTTGATTTAAAGGTATAAAATACAACACAACCAGGCACAACAGACAAGGCACTGAACAGAATTGTATTCACGATATTAATAACCTCCAATAAAGGTAACCACCAGAGAAAGACAAATTAGGGAATAGGAGTGGAAGAGGGAGAGTAAAAAGAAAGAACAACAATGAAAACAAAACAAAACAAAACAAAACAAAAAAAACAACGAGTGTGAATCTGAACTTGGGAAAAGAGCAGAAAGAAAGAAAAGAAAAAGAAATAACAGAAAAGAAAAATAAAAGAAAAAAAAAGTAAGAGAGACAAGAATGATACTAAGAGAGAAAAGGGGAACAAACTATATATATGGGGAGTAAACTCCACTAGAACAACCACTGTTCCCAGCAAATTCCAGCAACACGAGCCTGGAGATTAATACAAACTGCAACAGCAGATAATATCAAGTGAGGCAAGGGAAAACAAAAGTAAAAAACAAACAAAAACAAAGCAAACAAAAGAACCAACCAAACCAACAAAAAGAATAATCAAAACTATCTCATAAAGAATCATAAAAATTCAATCTAATCAACATTCAAGCAAACAACAACAAAAGGCCCGAGAGAAAAATAATTTTTTTAAGGTAGCGTAGAGAGAGGTTTGTATGGATTTGGAGCAGGGGGTTGGGAATTAGATATATAAGTAGGGTGAAGTTTTAGCAGGGAGTAAACTGAAAAAGTAGGGAAAATCTAAAGCCAGAAAGGGTTAAGATAAACTGAGGATCAAAATGGGAAAGATTAGGAGGAGAGTGATGGCATAATGTTAGCTTTGAGATAGGGTAAAGCGATTGTAAGGGAAAGATGCAAATCGAATGTAGGACACTAATCCAAAAAAAAAAGAAAGAGAGAATCAAATGACATTAAAAAAAAAAAAAAAAAAAAAAGTAAAATAATAGTAATAATAGTGTTGATTGAAAATAAAAATGTAATAATTAAAAAGGTGAAAATCGAGTGAGGAAAAAGAAAAAAAAATTAGTTTCTTAAGTAAAAGATGCAAAAAATGAAAATAAAAAAATATGAGAATAAAAAATTTTAAAAATTGAAAAAAGAATTGAAAATTAAAAAATAGGAAGACTAAAATGTGCAGTAGCGGCTGTCATTCACTTCCTCTATTATTCTGTTTGGTACGCCTTTTTCCCAGTCTGGGCGGTATTTCAGTTCAGCTTCATTCCAGGGCTCCTCAGTGTTGGAAGCCAGTCCTGCTTTTTAAGCCAGCCGTGTCTTAATTTCTCGTATTTATTTTTAATTACACCAGAGACAATTAGCGTTTCAGCCCCTGGGTGGCAGTGTTTCTGAATTGACTTCCGGGCCTCTCTAGCTCTTTTTTCTTTTTTTTTTTTTTCCCCCTCTATGGCACTCACTACCGGTTTGTGGAGGTATGCGCCTCAGAGCTGCCTCTCTGATGGTCACACGCAGCTCTGGCCCCAGGTTCCGAAAAAAAACACCTTCCCCCTGCAGTCTTTCAGGGTTTCCACCTGGGTTTTTCTATGTGTTGGGCTTAGCAATCAGAGTCGGAAAGAGCCCAGGTGTGCGGACCGTGGGTCTGTGCCCCAGACTAAGGAGCCTGCACTCCTTTGAAAATTCTTAGTCTGACCCTCCTCGTCAGATTAAAATGAGTTGCTTTCAAGAGGTCACTTCTGTTAGCAGCTCAGAAGACCCCCCTCCTCATTCACGGATCAGGGCAGTTCCAACTGCCGCCGATTTTTCTAGGCACAGACCTCCCGGCTCCTGCCGGTCCTGTGGTCCTGCGGCTGCCGCGCTTCCCTCACCCAGCGCTTCCCTCACCCACCGCGGGGATTAGAAACCGCCCCTCATTTCAGGCGAAATCTGACCTTTCCGTGGTGCAGTGACGAGTTTCTTTGAGTCCGACTGTTTGCGCTGATAGGGGACCGGTGGTCTGGTGCTCCCCGCAGTTCAGTGTTTGCAGTTGTCGCGGAAAGTCAGGTTTCCATTAAAATCCTCCTTTCCTTGCAAGATGGCGAGGCGCCCGGCGAGCCCGCAGCTCCAGGAGGGGACCCAGCCCCTGTGGGTGCTGCGCGATCAGAGGAACACTGCCCAGCACTCCCCCGCCTTCTCCTGGAGTTTAGCTGTCCCTTGGCTTGCCCACATACACTCCCTCTGCGAGCCTCTGCTGCTCCGACTCTCCGCCCCAGGAACAGACTCCAAACCCGACTCTATTCCGTCGCCATTTTTTTTTCCAGATCCAGGCTAATTTCTTTAGGTCAACCTATATATACACTGAGTGGCCAGATTATTATGATCGCTGAACGCATAATAATCTGGCCACTCAGTGTATATCCTATATAATAAAAGGCTAATATGCAAATTGTCCCCTAGACCAGGAGTTTGACCAGCAGGCGGCCGGCCAACTGCCCATGTCCCCTCCCCCTGGCCAGGCTGGCTGGACCCCACCCATGCACGAATTCATGCACCAGGCCTCTAACATACATATACATATATATATATATATATATATATATATATATATATATATATGTGTGTGTGTGCATATGTGTATATATATATACACACACACACACACACACATATATATGTATCCTACCTAATAATAGACAAATATGCAAATTGACCATACCTCTGACACACCCACAAGCCACGCCTACAAGCCACGCCCACCATCCAATCAGAGCAACCATGCAAATTAACTCAAACCAAGATGGCTACAGCCACAGAGAGCAAGGTTTCCTAGGTAACAGAGGAAGCCAAGCTTTCTGCCTGCCCTTGCCAGGCCTAAGCCTCCACTCAAGCTACAAAGTTTCAATTATAGAAGGTAAATAAATTCAAACAAATGGCGGCAGAATGGAGCTTGAGAGAGCAGGCCAGGGTTGCCGCCGGCAACGGGAAGCAAAGCTTTCCACACACCCTGGCTGGGCCCACCCACTTAAGGCAATAAAGTTTCAATTATAACCCCAACACAAATGGCTGCCGGCCTCGGAGGGAGCCCCAGGCTTGGCTCTGCTCCAGGCTACAAAGTTTCAATTGTAGAAGGAAAATAAATTCCAGATACCAGGGCCTCTGCTTGGGTTGCCAGGGGCATGGCCAGACTGCAAACCACCACAGGCCCCTCGCTCAGGCCGCCCCACGCCCCAAGGGAACCCCACCTGATCCGGGACGCCCTTCAGGGCAAACCAGCTGGCCCCCACCCCTGTACCAGGCCTCTATCCTATCTAATAAAAGAGTAATATGCAGATTGATCATCACTGCAACACACAATATAGCTGCCCCCATGTGGTCAAAGATCCTGCCCCCATGTGGACACAAGATGGCCACCACAAGATGGCCAGCAGGAGAGGGCAGTTGGGAGGCACCCGGCCTGCAAGGGAGGGCAGTTGAGAGGGACCAGGCCTGCAAGGGAGGGCAGTTGGAGGTGATCAACCCTGCAGGAGAGGGCAGTTAGGGGTGACCAGGCCGGCAGAGGAGGGAAGTTGGGGGCAAACAGGCTGGCAGCAGAGTGGTTAGGGGGTGATCAGGCTGGCAGGCAGAAGCAGTTAGGGGCAATCAGGAAGGCAGGCAGGCAAGCAGTTGGGAGCCAGCAGTCCTGGATTGTGAGAGGGATGTCCAACTGCCCGTTTAGGCCCGATCCCGTTGGGATCGGGCCTAAACGGGCAGTCAGACATCCCTTGAGGGGTCCCATGTTGGAGAGGGTACAGGCTGGGCTGAGGGACAACCCCCATCCGTGCATGAATTTCGTGCACCGGGCCTCTAGTGTGTGTGTGTGTGTGTGTGTGTGTGTGTGTGTGTGGATACATATATATATATATATATATATATATAGAGAGAGAGAGAGAGAGAGAGAGAGGAGAGAGAGAGAGAGAAAGGCCATATTATTATGCGTTCAGAGATCATAATAATCTGGCCACTCAGTGTATTTTGGTCATTTATCTTTAGTATATTTTTATTAAAATATCTATTTTATTGATTTCAGAGAGGAAGGGAACGGGAGAGAAAGATAGAAACATCAATGATGAGAGAGAATCACTGATTGCCTGCCTTCTGCACACCCCCTACTGGGGATTGAACTGGCAACCTGGGCATGTGCCCTTGACTGGAATTGAACCTGGGACCCTTCAGTCAGTCCACAAGCCGATGCTCTATCCACTGAGCCAAACCGGCTAGGGCTAATATATTTTTATTGCTTTCAGAGAGGAAGGGAGTGGGAGAGAGAAAGAAAACATTGATGATGAGAGAGAATCATTGATCGGCTGCCTCCTGCACACCCTCCACTGGGGATTGAGCCCTGACCGGGAATCAAACCATGACCTCCTGGTTCATACATAGGTTGACGCTCAGCCACTGAGCCATGCCGACCAGGCGGCCACTAAAGAGACTCTCCCTAATGTCTATAGGTTAAGCTGATCAACCTGGCCTGTCACAACAGTTAAAAACTCACCATATGGTCATAATTATCTGAATAACGGGAAATAGTTGCAAATGTATTCCGGACAGGAAAGCACAAAGTCTGTGTTCATTTCCTTTTTTAAAATTTGATGCAGTGCATTGGGGGTGACAGTGGTTAATAAGATTATGTAAGTTTCAAGTGTACAACTCTATAATACATCGTCTTCGATAACCAGTTCTTTGCCTTGCCCTCGACACGGCTCACCTCAGAACAGTGTACAACAGCAATGAAGATACAACTAAAGGAAAATAAGTCAAACACCAAACCACTTCAAACACCATGCCACTTACAGCCGTTCACACATAGTAATACCTCGTAGAAATGCCACCCATCGATTCTGAGAACTGAACCCCTCGCTCAGGCCAGCCTCTGCAGCAATGATTCCTTCCGTGAGTGGACCAGGAAATAAAGGAGGCATCAGTCCGCATTCACCCTCTATTCCTTAGGTTTTCAAAGATAATGATCCACGGGGATGTGTTTGATCTACAGTGAAAGCAATACTCTGTTCCTGTTGGGGAGATGACATAAGGATTGCTGTATTGGGGGGGAGGGGGCTGGCGAGGCCGGGGGGGTTGGGAGGGCTGCATATGTTTCGCTCATTTCCCCTCTCATCAGCCGGAAATGTGACGATGGCAGCAGCAAACCTCCCATCTGGTGTCTAAACACCAAACACTTGGGCATTTTTGAGTGATCATTCAAGAGGGTTAAATTACACGCATGTGACAGCTCAACCTCACAAATGAGGAGCCTTTTAGTAAACTGTTGACAGGACTGTCCGGGAGGTTTCTTTAATTTACCAACATGTAACGACACGGGGAAAGCATTCGTCAACTGGATGAAGACGAATCCGCGGGTCTCGGGGTGTTTTACATTAACACCTGACAACCTGAAAGGGTTTTCCGTCACCGCGCGATTTAGCCCGAGGCGGGGACAGAATAACTGGAACCTGTGTGTGTGACCCACTTCCCCAAGCCACGAAAGGAATTCTCTACAAGAGGCTGAGCGGGGAGGATGTCAGAGACGTTTCTCTTCCTTCCAGGTAACAGGAAGCGTGTTCCTTGCAAATTGCCTGATGGTTGCAATAAAATGGACAGGATGTTTCAAATCTTTTCAGGTGGCTGCACCAACACTTCCATTTTTCAAGTTGAGTTTGTCCTCATAGATGAAAAAAATCTGTCGGTACATATTTCTAGCCAGGTGTTGACTGGAAATAATGTAAGGTTATCCTTGCCCAATGAAATAATTTATTCCAAGCCCCCAAAAGGAAAAAAATATAGGGAACATGAAAGAGCAGTAAAAGGAGAGGCAAGGAAATCTGCTTATTAAGGCACAAATGCTTATTGAAAAGCATTCCTAGCTGAGATGATACTAGCCCATAAGAAGAGGGCAATGCAATCATTTGCATCCTTGAAAAATACTTTGAATGAATGTTCTTCTCGTCTCTGGCTCAGTAACTCCCGGATGAACATGGTAACCAGTAGGGGGCGCTAGAGATTTTGAAATAGATACTTGGGGCTCCAAGTCACAAGATCTGCCTGTTTCAAGAGTTATTCTTTATATGTAACTAGAGGCCTAGGGGTGGGGGGTGTTCCCTCAGCCCAGCCTGCACCTTCTCCAATCTGGGACCCCTTGAGGGATGTCCAGCTTCCCTCTTACAATCCAGGACTGCTGGCTCCCAACCGCTTGCCTGCCTACCTGCCTGATTGCCCCGAACTGCTTCTGCCTGCCAGCCTGATCACCCCCTAACCACTCCCCTGCCAGCCTGATCGACGCCTAACTGCTCCTCTGCCAGCCCGATTGCCCCTAACTGCCCTCCCCTGCAAGCCTGGTCACCCCCAACTGCCCTCCCCTGCTGACCCAGTCACCCCTAACTTCCCTCCCTTGCCAGCCTGGACACCCCTAACTACCCTCCCCTGCCGGCCCGATTGCCCTAACTGCCCTCCCCTGCTGATCTGGTCGCCCCTAACTGTCCTCCCCTGCACGCCTGGTCCCCCCCAACTGTCCTCCTCTGCAGGCCTGGCTGCCCCCAACTGCCCTCCCCTGTAGGCCTGGTCGTCCCAACTGCCCTCCCCTGCAGCCTGGTTCCCCCCAACTGCCCTCCCCTGCAGAGCTGGTCTCCCCCCCCCAACTGCCCTCCCCTCCAGGCCTGTGTCCCCCCCAACTGCCCTCCACTGCTGGCCTGATTGCCTCCCAACTGCCCTCCCCTGCAGGCCTGGTCCCCCACAACTGCCCTCCCCTGCAGGCCTGGGTTGCCCCCAACTGTCCTCCTCTGCCGGCCCCGTCACCCCTAACTGCCCTCCCTTGCAGGCCTGGTCTCTCCCAAGTGCCCTCCCCTGCCGGCCATCTTGTGTGTTGGAGTGATGGTCAATTTGCATATTATCTCTTTATAATATAGGATCATTCCAAAAAATTTTAACTTATAGCTGTCTTCTCCAGGTAAGATGTGCCACAAAAGAGAGGTGGGAGCCAGAACGGAAATACTATCTTATCACATCTGTTGGCCAGAAACTACCTTGAACAGGGGAGCATTTTAGAAGAATTAGGAGAACACGAGTCACAAGGCAGTAGTGACACCTTTAACTGCCGAGTATCAAACTTCCTGTCGGTTTAGTTCATCCAGACGCTCCGCTAACCCATAAACCACATCTACTCGGCTCTGAACGCGGAATAAGCTTTATCGAGCTTCTCAGAAGCCAGCTGCCTCCCTCGTTTCATTTCGATGTGGCTACTGTTCTAGCGATTTCGCTGGGGGCCCCTGGGAGACAGGCTAGGAAGAGAAAGAAACCGCTTGAACTGAGTTTCCGCGGAGCCAGCTCAAGGCATGTTACCCGAGTGGCGACAAAGGTGAGGAAACCACTGAGCCACATTGTCAACACAGACGTCCATCGAGTTTCAAGTCGGTTCTGGGAGAAAGAGCGCTGTCCCAATAGAAAGGTCTAGGAGGTCTCACAGCACCAAGTGGCTGCCGAACAATGGGAAGGAGTCGTTAATTTTTGGGATTTGGGGGGAGTTGAATAGATTCAGGGGAAGCCAGTAAGAAGGCTAAGTCAGTAAGGTTCTCTCAAGACAAGAGAGACAAGGAGAATGAGAGATTGAGAGAGAGAAGCACAAGAAAGTCAAAACCAAGGGCATTTCAGGAATAAAAAAAAAAAAAAAAAGAGTCTTACACCATCACCTGCATGGATTGAGATCTGAGCCAGGTTCACTTTATTTTATTTATTTCTTTTTATTTTTTAATCCTCACCCAAGGATATTTCCCCACTGATTTTTAGAGAGGATGGAAGAGAGAGGGAAAGACAGAAACATCGACGTGAGAGAGACACATGGATTGGTTGCCTCCTGCACGCGCCTGACCAGGGCCCAAGCCGGGGAGGAGCCTGCAACCTCGGTACGTGCCCTTGACCGGAATCGAACCCGGTACCAATCAGTCCCCAGGCCGACACTCTTATCCACTGAGCAAAACCGGCTAGGGCCCAGGTTCACTTTAGAGGTCTCAGAGGCAGGGGCCCCAGCTGACTTCAGGGTGTTCTGCGAGTTCCCCAAGTAGGTAGTCAGTCGTGGAAGGTCAATGCGCCCGGATGTTAGCCGAGCTTACAGAATGCACCTGCCGTGAACTGGGCATCCACACTCACTAGGCATGTTTTCAGGTGAAGTGCCCATTGCCCTCCTTGGTACCTGACCCTTCCAAACCATAATGACCATTGTCACTGCGTCCTAAGCCGGGCTTATGGGCAACACTGGTTCACGCCCTCCCCTCAGGAAGGCTCCCAAGTCGTAGGGGCCGCGTACATTCGATTGTGACAAATGACGAGTTTACCTGCTAAACAGCGCACTGTAGTAGGTATTGGGTCCTATCCCCAAAGCAAAACGCACCACGCCTCTCGCCTCGAGGAAATAAAAACCAACAGCTTCTATCTGTTTCTGGTCAGACATGAAATCGGTTCCATTTTAATCCCCAAAGCAGCAAATCACATCTCGGCTTTAAAACAATGAGCTGCAGAGAGCCTCCTCGCAGTCACTTAGCATTGATAAATTAGTCATGTATTATTAAATTATTCATCTCTTCCTTTCCCCCCCCCCCCCCGCACTGTAATGATATACTATACACAGCACTGATAATTTACTTAGGCCGAGTCCATTCATTTAATTATGCCGCTAAACTTGGTAGGCCACTTGGTCATCAGGAGAGTTTCCAGGCAAGCTAATCACAAATATATAGAACATGTCCCTGATTGTCCCCAGCGGCTAAGTGCTAAAATGCTATTTAGTGCTCGGAAGGTTAATGTCCTGCTTATGTAAATTGTCCAATTTAACATTCAGCAGCAGTATCATAAATTCTGGCTCCAGAATTTCATTAAACGTATGTTCAAACCGGTTGACCTTAAAGGTTAACAAGCATAAGTTGAACAGGACAATTATTTAACTCACTTCTTATCAAGAGGCTGGCGCGGACTAGCCGTTTAATAGCTCCGCACACTGCACATTAGAATTCTTCTAAGGCCCCCCGGTAAAGCGGCAGGTCATGAATTTTCATAAGGATGTCAGATCATAACTATTTATCCGAACTTGTTTTTCTTTCTTATAAACTTCAACTTTGATCTTAACATTCAATTAGGAGCGAGTCCACCGAGAAGGACGAGGTGACTCAAGGAGCCGGTGTTCCGCTGTGTTGGCTTTCGTTCGCGTCCGCACGGCGAGGACTGAAAACATCGCCATCTGCATGTTCATTAATGGGAATTGATGCAAACGAGTCGGACACTCACTAGGAAGTGCGCGCAGCTCAAGTGAGGCAGCCGGCCCGACACGGAGTTACAACATCGCTGACTGTTTTTGGACATTGGCCCAAACATTTGATTCTTTGCTTAAAAGACCCCCCCAATGCGTCTTCACCTGGTGGAGAAAATGCATCTCTTTTGCGTTTCTATTAGGATGGGGTTTAAAGTGACAGAAAAGACAGATCACTCAAAGCACCCTTTTTCTCACCAGGCTTGTTTTCTCTCCCGGCTCACCGGGCAAAGCTCGGGGAATGATGTCCACACCCCTGCTGCCTATGGCTGGGGTGATGCTCAGAGACAAGCCCCTGGGCTGACATGTCCACACACTCCCCGCTGGGGCAGGACCCGCTAGGGCTTCGAGGATACATTAACTTGGTACCCACACACCAGCAGCCTCAACAGCTGACAGCCACGGTGCCCCAGGAAAGGCACGGGACACGTTCTTTGAAGGGTCAGCCGCCCAGACTGCAGGCTATCTGGGAGACAAAGCAGCAGCAAGAGCAATGGGATTCTATTAACCAATCACGAGCTGGATTTCTGTTCGATGCTGAAATGGAGCGAAATATCTCAAAATAGCCTACAGGTACATTTATTGAGTGCGTAATAAGTTTTTTTTTGGAAATGTGGTAATGTTCGTTAAAAGTAATGAATGCAATAATAGAAAAGAGAAAGAGGTGATAGATAGATAGACATGCATACATAATAGATAATAGCTAGATAGAGACATAATAGATAGGTAGATAATAGGTAGATAGATAAAAGATAGATAGGTAGAAAGATAGATACATACATATATAGATAATAGATACATAGATATTAGATAGGTAGGTAATCCTACCTAATAAAATAGTAATATGCAAATTGACCGCACCTTCACTACGCCCAAGCCATGCCCACCAGCCAAAGCCACGCCCACCAGCCAATCAGGGTGATTATGCAAATTACCCAATAAAGATGGCGGTTAATTTGCATATGCTGAGGGAGGGAGGAGTGAAGACAACTTAGAAGAAGAGGGAGAAAAATCGGAAAGCAAGGTGGCTGCCAGAGGGAAAGCCTGGGCGGGGCGGAGTGGGGCGGGCGGGCGGCAGCGGCCACTTGCAGGATTCTTCCTGCAAAAGGGCTACTAGTAGATACATAATGGATAGATATTAAATACTTCCTATCCTCGGCCCAATTCCTCGTTCTGCTCTCATTCCCCTACAACAGTGGTCGGCAAACTGCGGCTTGTGAGCCACATGCGGCTCTTTGGCCCCTTGATTGTGGCTCTTCCACAAAATACCACATGTGGGCACGCACGTACAGTGCGAATGAAACTTCGTGGCCCACGCGCAGAAGTCAGTTTTCGGCTCTCCAAAGAAATTTCAATCGTTGTACTGTTGATATTTGGCTCTGTTGACTAATGAGTTTGCCGACCACTGCCCTACAACAAGCATGTGAAACTCGTGGCCCGCGGGCCACATGCGGCCCACAACGAATATTTTTTGCGACTCAGCCAATATAACGGTATATAAGAAACGTTTTAATAAAAATGTTGTAACTTAATTTTTACAATATCCTATTATACATAATTATTAATAACCAACTACAATGTTCGCTAATGACTGATCACTATAATCGTGTTGCATTCATTTCCCTTACGTGCCTTACGCGCAGGCGCACCATTTCTCTCCACTAATACCAGCAGCGAATATTTTAGCAGCCGATGGCCACGTCATTAGTCTTGGACTGACTTGTTTGGTGTGCGCAACAGGAAATAATTCACTTTCAGAGAACAAGAAAAATAGGTTTATTTGCATTACGCTTATTAATTTGTGCAGTTATTCAGTGTCTGGTAAGTTAATGTTCAAGAAAAAAATATTAATTTTTATTAAAATGTTCTATTATTTTATGTTCACGACGACTCATATATTTCAGCCCTTTGCATTCCGCATGTCTCTATCGAAATAAACCTACGTGTCTATGAAAATGGAAGCTTTTGGGGTTTTTTTTGTGGCCCACATACACTTACACCTTGTTTATGTGGCCCACGTCAGCCTTTGAGTTTGACATGCTTGGCCTCGAGGTTACTGGATTGTTGGGAATTGTGTAAGAAACAACATGAGGGAGAAGCATTTCCCAGCCTGAAAGAACGTGACAGTGTTTTATACCCTCTTGGGCTGCTCTTCATCCAAACCCACCTTTGGAATACTGGCCTCAGATCCTGCCTGAAAGGGGACATAAATAAAGGGAAATGGCTAATGGACTAAAAACACTTATGATCAGGTTTTCATAACTAACATGATTGATGGCCTGGCTCGCACGTGCGCTCGCACACGGGGCGATATCCATTTCCAAAGTAAGATTTAGAGCCCTATTTGCAATAAAAAGGCCAGCGCATGCAAATAAAGCACCGGGAAGGGAGGCCGGGCGGCATTCCTGGGGGGAGGGAGGTAGGAGCTACTGGGGAAGCAGAGCTGACCATGGAGAGGAGGTGGGGGGGGGGGGGGGGTCGGGGAGTGGGGGGTCACAGTACAGGAGCAGATTTCAGACGTGGCTGGCGTTTCATTGTGTCCCAGCGTGGTCTTAGGGGCCAGAGGGCTGTGAACTTGGAAAGGGCCACTCCCTTCGACTTCATGCCATTCTTACTTGCACTTGGCCATGGAAATAGGTCTGTATGTCCGCCCATTAAAACTACAACAAGATCGCCATGCAGGAAACGCAACATTACCATGAAGGAGGCAAGATGGGGATATTTTCATGGGATCTGGGCTTCCCCTGTCAATGTTAACATGGTTTTCCTGGTTTTAGTTTTGTTTCTTAAGATCTCCATTTTAGCGAAGACAGTTGAAAGCATAGCTTTTCCAATGCCTAGAAACTTTATTTTGGTCTAAAAATTTCAATATCTTGTGATGCCAAAACTGGTTTGGCTCAGTGGATAGAGCGTCGGCCTGCAGACTGAAGGGTCCCAGGTTCGATTCCGGTCAAGGGCATGTACCTTGGTTACGGGCACATCCCCGGTGGGGGTTATGCAAGAGGCGGCTGGTCGATAATTCTCTATCATCGATGTTTCTAACTCTCTATCCCTCTCTCTTCCTCTCTGTAAAAAATCAATAAAATATATTTAAAAAATAAAAATAAAAAAAAAATAAAAATTTCATACACATAATTCTCTCTTTAGTAACAGCTGTAGTCACCATGCAAAGATGTTAACGAAGCCAAAAGCATTTTATCTACTTCTTGCTATTTAGATGGAGCTTCGGGAACATAGTTTTCTTCCATTCTAGTTCTTAGTATTCCAATGTCAGCAGAAAAAAAAATTTTATTTCTCTTCCAAATCTGGGCCTTTATTATTTTATAAAAAACTAAGTTCCGATTACACAGTACACTATCAACTACGGCTTTATTAGATCACATCCATGAGAAGGCCCATGTGACTTGTGGGGTTGATACACTTTCTCATGTTTACGGGTCCAATGACAGTAGGGTGCCCTCCTTTAATTATATCAAAACTATGCCCTGGCTGGTTTGGCCCAGTGGATAGAGCGTCGGCCTGCGGACTGAAGGGTCCCAGGTTCGATTCCGCTCAAGGGCATGTACCTTGGTTGCGGGCACATCCCCACAGGGGAGTGTGCAGGAGGCAGCTGATCGATGTTTCTCTCTCATCGATGTTTCTAACTCTCTATCCCTCTCCCTTCCTCTCTGTAAAAAATCAATAAAATATATATTTTTAAAAAAGCAAAACTATGGAAACACTGGAATCCGGTGACTGTCCCCCTTGGAACTAGGCATTTATAGCAGAGATTGTCACCCCTGTCCCGCCTCGCCTAATGGCTTCTTGGGGAACAAACTTGCTGGGATCGAGAACCACTGGGCCACCAGGCCATTACAGGGCCTTGCAGGCCGCGCTGGGAACGATTAGTCCGTGGGATCTGACTTGTATTTGGAAAAAATCATTCTATCCGCTCAGTATATGCAGAGACAGACTGGGAGGGGGCGGGGCTTTGCAAAAAGTTATCCACTGGAGGGATAATGAAGGTTTGGACCAATAAGGAGGCCTCCAGATGGAGAGATGCTGATAGATGCAAGAGGCATTGAGAGTCTTGCTCTGTGCCTTTTTTATGACCCTTTTCACTGTGTCTGCCCCTGCTCAAGGCCTGATTTCCGTAGGCTGCGTTCTTGCTCAGATTCAACAGACCCGCTTTGCGTGTTACTTATTGCTTATCCCTGTAATTTCTTTTGTTTTAAACATATTTTTATTGATTTCAGAGAGGAAGGGAGATGGAGAGAGAGAGAACCATCAATGACGAGAGAGAATCATGGATCGGCTGCCTCCTGCACGCCCCACACTGGGGATCCAGCTTGCAACCTCGGCATGTGCCCTGACCGGGAATCGAACCGTGACCTCCCGGTTCATAGGCCAACACTCAACCACTGAGCCACGCCAGCTGGGCTCTCTTTGTAATTTCTAACTCGGCACTTTTTATTACTAAGGTTGACCTTGACACTGTCCGTGACCCGAAGGATGCTGCTTGCGTTTCCTCTGGAGGTGACAATCAGGGCACACCAACCCCTTCCAAGGCTCCTCTCCCCCCCCCCCCGTTTTTCCTGGGGGGGGCGGGGGCAGGATGACTGGAGGCCTGTCACCTTCCCCTGATTCACTTCACAAGGAAAACCCAGGGAGGAATCCTAAGTTTAGAGGGAAAATCTCATCATGACATCACCACAGCCCGAGCAGCTGACCTCAATAGTGGAGCCCAAGACGCTGGAAAACCGAAATTTTAATAGGTTGAGTTCAACCATCACAGTGGGAAGGAAGTGGGTCCCCTGGATACAATTTGGGGTACACTTGCGACTAACAGAAATGAGAATCTGAAGGTCGAGAAGGATCAAGTAGCCCGCTTTTCTGTTCTCTGGATCATTCAGAAAGCCTGGGCGAACCTTGTCATTACGGACGAATACCACCTGGGAGAAAACTAACCCCCCTTTCGAGGTGAGTTTTAATGGAAAGGTTTTATGCAGGTGAAGTTTGCCTCCTTGTTGCATGGAGACCCGTCTCGCTAACGCAGGCTCTGAGACCACTAGTCCACCAGGAATCTGTTCAAATCAAATAAAGCCTATTCGGCCCTAGCCCCGGGGTCGGCAAACTGCGGCTCGCGAGCCACATGCGGCTCTTTGGCCCCTTGAGGGTGGCTCTTCCACAAAATACCACGGCCTGGGCGAGTCTATTTTGAAGAAGTGGCGTTAGAAAAGCTTAAGTTTAAAAAATTTGGCTCTCAAAAGAAATTTCAATCGTTGTACTGTTGATATTTGGCTCTGTTGACTCATGAGTTTGCCGACCACTGCCCTAGCCAGTTTGGCTCAATGGATAGAGCTTCGGCCTGCAGACTGAAGGGTCCCAGGTTCGATTCCGGTCAAGGGCATGTACCTTGGTTGCGGGTACATCCCCAGTAGGGGGCGTGCAGGAGGCAGCTGATGGATGTTTCTCTCTCATCAATGTTTCTAGCTTTCTATCCCTCTCCCTTCCTCTCTGTAAAAAATCAATAAAAGATATTTTAAGAAGACATTAAATAAAGCCTATTCGTCTTGCCAGTATTCACCTGCTCCGGTTGTTTAACAACAACCAGATGATGTAATCTGCCCCGTCCTTGTTCACGGGGATGCTTCTAAAGCAGGCGTCCTCACACTATGGCCCGCGGGCCACATGCGGGTGTTTTTGCCGTTTTGTTTTTTTACTTCAAAATAAGTTATGTGCAGTGTGCATAGGAATTTGTTCATAGTTTTTTTTTAAACTATAGTCCGGCCCTCCAACGGTCTGAGGGACAGTGAACTGGCCCCCTGTTTAAAAAGTTTGAGGACCTCTGTTCTAAAGAGTCAGTCAAACATTATTGCCTCAGTCTGGTTAGGAATAATGAGGCCACTGCCTAGGTCAGTGGTTGGCAAACCGCGGCTCGCGAGCCACATGCGGCTCTTTGGCCCCTTGAGTGTGGCTCTTCCACAAAATACCACGTGCGGGCGCGCACGAACAGTGCGATTGAAACTTTGTGGCCCATGCGCAGAAGTTGGTTTTTGGCCTGGGTGAGTCTATTTTGAAGAAGTGGCGTTAGAACACTCAAGGGGCCAAAGAGCCGCGCAGTTTGCCTAGATCTTCATCCTACCACAAGCAAGAAGCCACTCCCTCCAACCTCGCTAAACACACACGCACGAAGTCCAGATCCTGCTGGAGAGGGCAGGTCTGTGTCTTATTTCAGTGGGGGTGGGGGAGGCTAAATGTTTATTACACCAAGCTTTTAAGTTAGATCCGTGGTCGGCAAACTGCGGCTCGCGAGCCACATGCGGCTCTTTGGCCCCTTGAGGGTGGCTCTTCCACAAAATACCACGGCCTGGGCGAGTCTGTGTTGAAGAAGTGGCGTTAGAAGAAGTTTAAGTTTAAAAAATGGGGCTCTCCAAAGAAATTTCAATCGTTGTGCTGTTGATATTTGGCTCTGTGGACTAAGGAGTTTGCCGACCACTGAACTAGACCTACCTACAGATCGTAAACAAACACCGTACGCAGGTGAGTAAAAGGCTCCGAGGTTAGAACAGGTGCAAACACTAAAGCTCCGTCTCCACACGGACAGCTCACCACTCCTGGGGCCGGGTCTCGCTCAACTCCACCCGCCAGCAGGGATTTCAAGACTTAATACGTGTTTTCCTCGTTATAGTCGGTTGCATGAGAGAGAAGCAACAGTCGTGTTTTTTACGTGCACAGGCGGGCTGACATAGTACAACTTAAGCTTCTCTTCCAGATTTCTCCCTCCCTATTACCATCGTTAATAAGAAATAGGATGTAAAAGAAGCGCGAGGCCACAGGTAGTTACAAAAATAGGTAACTCGTAGGGTAGTAAGTGCCTACCGTTAGCAGAGCACACGTCTGACAAATTTCATACCTTGGCAGGTGCCGGAGACAGGTGTTCGCCAGCAGGGGTCCCCCGAGGCACTCTGCGATGAAACTGCCCAAGGGGGTGGCCTGGAAGCTGCTGGCCCCTGGACGCTGGGGACCTCCAGGCACTGCAGGAGCCAGATGCTGGGGGAGCCACCTGGGCCCCAGGAGTCTGCAGACAGAAAGAACCACACTGTGACCAGCAAGCAGGCGCCTTCTTCTTATAGAGTCACTACAGTGCCCTCTGCTGACAAAGCCGGATATCCGGCTGGTCCGGGCAGGCAGAAAATATTTAAAGGAGCCCACCGTGTTTTTACAGAGCAGCCAAAAAGGATGCACGTGGAGCTGAGAGGCAGTGAGCTGGTAACTAGCACAGGTGTGTTTGTACAAATCCGCATACACGCATACAGGAGACATCCCTTATTTCCATCATTCGCTGCCCATTCTATTTGCATCCTGTCAATTATTTTAGTTCATTGCAAGGGCCAGGATTTTTTTTTTCTAATTTATGAATTCCAGGGCTTGCCAGAAACTTCCACTGTCTGTTCTCAGGACATACTTGCTAAGTGGGAAAGTGCAAACAGTCCGGCTCACTAGCTCAGGGGCTGAACAGACAGACTCTGGAGCCGGTTGCTTGTGTTTGAATGGGATTCTGCCACTTACTGGCTGTATGACCGTGAGCAATGATTTCATCTTGCCTAGGCCTCGGTTTCCTCATCTGTATAATGGGAACATCGGCACCCAACTTACTGTGCCAATTAAATAAATCCATAGGGCCGAAGCCGGTTTGGCTCAGTGGATAGAGCGTCAGCCTGTGGACTGGGGGGTCCCGGGTTTGATTCCGGTCAGGGGCACGTGCCTTGGTTGCAGGCACATCCCCGGTGGGGGGGTGTGCGGGAGGCAGCTGATCGATGTTTCTAGCTCTCTATCCCTCTCCCTTCCTCTCTGTAAAAAATCAATAAAATATATTTTAAAAAAATAAAAAATAAATAAATCCATAGGGAAATATCTCACTTACTAGCAGTAATCCCTTTCTGAGAAATCAGATTTCTGCAGGGAAACCTGGAGCCTGTTGTTATTTTTAAAAAGAAAAACTTGAATATGTAACAAACCAACCAACCTTACTTCCCCCCTCCCACCAAGCAATTTCTTAAATTGTAACTAAACAGAGTAAACCCCTCGACATAAGCCATCATACTACGTTGGCAAATGCTCAAAACATGACTGGTGATGACCAGATAATATTAACAAATGGTGTTTCCTACGCATGACCCTTGCCTCTTCTCGGTGGTCACTCTTCTCTCTCACGTTGCTGCTTCTCTGCAGTGTCCTCCAATGCTTTCCCAACGGGGGTTTGAACTCTGTAACACCAGGCAAAAACAAGGGCTAAATAGGAAAGTCGGCAGGACGCAGGTTCAAGGCCAACGCGCCACGGCAGGTAAAGGTTTACACGGAGCAGCATGGCTTCTGGGCACTGGCCATGTCCTCCTCGGCCCACTCCTGAGCTGCGCCCCTTTCGTTGCCAACAGTTCCACTTTTCAGAAGGTTTAGGCTGGAATTGGATCTGGTACCAATTGCATCTGGAATGAAACTTGTTTCCTGCACACGGTTTTGTTTGCAAATGCATTGCGCGTGGGGGATGTACATGTGTGTTTTTTTCCTCGTATAATCAACTGGAATGTGTCCACTTGAGAGGTTCCACTCCTTTAGAAAGTGTGGATATTAAAAACCAAGAAACTCTCTACCGGTAAAACTGAAAGCTTAGAGTTAGTCTTTAGAACATGCCTGGCCTATTTAAAACATGATGCAAGGGCCCTAACCGGTTTGGCTCAGTGGATAGAGCATCGGCCTGAGGACTCAGGGGTCCCAGGTTCGATTCCGGTCAAGGGCATGTATCTTGGTTGTGGGCATATCCCCAGTAGGGGGTGTGCAGGAGGCAGCTAATCAATGTTTCTCTCTCATCAATGTTTCTAACTCTCTATCTCTCTCCTTTCCTCTCTGTAAAAAAATCAATAAAATATATATTTAAAACACGATGCAAGGGTTTGTTATCCTATCCCTCTGACTCATTAACCTTATCAATAGATGTAGTCTGTCCTTCACTCACTCATTCTTACCTTTCTTCCTTCCAAAAATAGTTTGGGGGCTCCCAATACCGGCCAGGCCCCATTGCTGGCCATGGGGGATAAAGTGGTGGATGAGATATGGCCCCTACTTTCAAGGAGCCAACAATTTAGGGGGGAAATTAGGGCTCGGTGGTGGCAGCTGCTTGGAGGGAGCGTGAGACTGCGACAGCAGGTGACTAGCTCACCTTAGGGAGAAGCTGGCCCGGGAGGGAGTCAGGAGGAGCATCTCGCGGAGGGGGGACCCGCGCACTGGGTCTGCACCGGAGCAGAAAAGTGAGACTGAACCCCTTACCACGCGGGACGAGGGGAGAAAGCGAGATTCTATTATTCGTTTTGCAATTGGAAGCCAGACCTTTCTCTCCAACCCAAGTCTGAGGCGGCGGCCGCGACCTCCGGGCTAGTGGGCCCCGCCCCGGAACCTTGTGTCGCCGGAACTCGAGGCCCCAGTCCCCTGCGTTCCCCACCCGGCGCAGCTCTCGCGCTGCACTTCCGGTGAGGAAACATGGCCGCGGCCGTGCGGGACTCACGTGGGAGTGCGGGGAAGAAGCTGAAAAATGCCCTCAAGAGGAAAAAGAAGATGAAAATGGTAGCCAAGGCTGCAGCAGCGGAGCTGGACGATGAGGACCAAGGCGCTGCCGACCTTGGAGGTAACGTGCCGCGGCGGAGCGTTGGCTGATCGGAGGAAAGGCCGGGCTGAGTTTGCGGGAAGCCGGGGATGCGGTGCCTCTGCTCCGAGCTGCCCGAGCTTCATCTCCGCGTGGCGTCCTAGAAATTGCTGGTTTCTTCTGCCCGGGATGACAGTAATGACCTTGACAATGGCAGTTTCCATTTTCATACGGAGCATTGGCTCCGATCGGGATGTGTTTGGTTCTACACGCAGTGATCCTGCCTCTCTGCATTGGCCCGCGTTGCGGAATCTGACTTCTTTGGCCTCCCTTCTCTTGTTCAAACCCTTTTAAAAACACTTGCGTGTCAGCTTTGTAGAAGATACCCCCAAACTGTCACTCTTTTTTCATTGTCTTTCTTTTAGAAGAACATTTCACACATATTTGCCGTTGATTAACTGATCTATCTCCCCTCCAAGGCGTGTGGTTCCTTTAGGGAGAGAAACTTAGATGGAGAGTTTTTTTCAGTTTCCCCTTCCTCCCTCATCCTCCCTGAGTACTCAGCACATAATATGGAGGGGCTGGGAAGCTTATTAAAACTTGGTCCCCGTTCCAGAGGCTAAGGTCAGTGGCTCACTTTCCGGCCGGCCTGTGGCCATGTATCCGGGGATCAGGGACAGATGGCGAGTTTGGAAGGGAGCTGGAAGTTTGGAGGAAAGACAGAGGAGATGAGAAATGCCAGTGTCTACTGCCCTGCCCTACATGTTAGGCACTAATTAAAATGAAATAAAATGTAAAACTCCAGGTTTGAAGCCCGCAGGAGGCTTCCGAGGCTGGTGGCTGCTGGGCAGCTCTGATAACAGAACCTTCCCGGGAATGCAGAAATACTTGGAGCCCTGGGTTATTGCTCCCGAGGAGCCCCGAATTCTCAAAAAGCCCAACAAAAGTGTGCAGGATGGTCAGGCCCGTGGCGGATCGCCTCTCCCTGTGATTCTCATAGCCTTCTCTAGTCCTTATTTTCAGTTTTAAAATAGAATTCAAGGTTAATGTTTAAAATAACACACAGGACTTCAGAGGAATTCTTTGGCGTATCTGGTTCCCTGAGACCTGTGGATATATATCCACTTACCTTGTGCTATTAAAGATCGCTTATTTGAGAGGGTGGGAGTGACCAGGGAGAGGTCAAGGGGGGGGGGGGGGGGGAGGAGACATATGTAATACTTTAAACAATAAAGAATTTTTTAAATAAAAAAAATAAAATAAAATAAAGATCACTTAGTTGAAAATTCAAAGAAATCACATCTGTATGTGATGCAGTATACTTTTAAGAACCAGTTCTGCTTTCTGATCTGCATGGTGATTAACTTTGGTGTCCTAGGAGTAGGCCCTGTGTTGTAGTGGCTGGAAGACTTCAATGCATTGGCATTTTTCATTTACTTATATAAAAATCACCATTTCCATCGGCAGTGAATGCCTGGCTTAAATCTTCTGAGCTAAAGCTTCTTCTTAAAAAATAAATAAAATAAAAACTATGATATCAGTGATTTCTTCTGGATATATTTTTTTCTAATTGGTGGGGTGAGTGCTGGTTTATAAAATGGTGTTAGAAAACTTTTCGCAGACTTATCCTGTTCCCATATGTGAGTGTTATGATAGTCAAGCTGGGGAAGAAACACACCAAAGAAAACAGTCAGTTTAGAAGTGGAGAGTCGGAGTGGCGTACACAATCACGAAGCCTTTGGCTGCCTTTGACAGTGCAGCTGAAAAAACGCGAGACTTGCTGCGATTTGTGTGAGAATTCGTCAGGACAAAACACTAGATGTCAGTGTTGTATTTTGACGTTTTACCAAGAGGAGCTGGTCAAGACTTCTGCTTTTCATCACCCGGTATTCTTCACTGATAAACGTTTAAGCCATCCTGTTCTTTACATTTAGATAAATGCTTACTATGTTTTTTATTGGCTGTTTTCTAATGTGTTACACATTTTTTGAAGTATGTTAAATATTTAGTTTTTACATCCTTTTCATTTCACGAATTCTCAGCACTTCAAAAATAAAGTTATTGTGCAAAAGTAATACCAACATTGGAAGTATTATAATGACCAGCTAAAAGGTCAGGTCTTTCCATCATTTCTCTCTTTGAAACCAATTTTAATTGAATTTATTGGGGTGACATTGATTAATAAAATTACACAGATTTCAGGTGTACAATTCTATAATACGTAATTTGTATATTGTATTGTGTGTTCACCACCCCAGGTATTCCATCCCCATTTATTCCCCCTGCTGTGGTCTGTGTCCATGCGTTTTTTTTATTTTTGTTTTTTGTGTGTCTGCCTAGTTCTTCGGTCTCAATCCCTTCATCTTTTTCACTCAGCCCCACAACCCTCCTCGAGCCCTCTGACAGCTGTCAGTCTGTTTTCTATCTATGAGTCTGTTTCTGTTTTATTTAATAGTTTATTTCTGTTCATTAGATTCCACATGCAGATTGGTACAGCCACTGTGGAAAAAGCATTATGGAGTTACTTCAAAAAATCAAAAATGGAGCTGCCTTTTGACCCAGCAATTCCACTTCTGGGATTGGATTTTTTTATTTTATTGTTTTTTTGGGTTTTGTTTTGTTTTTTGCTGCCTGGGTCCTGGGTCCTGGGTCCTGTGACCCTACAGCCTCCCCTGTCAGCAGGGCTGGGCCAGATCTTCAGAGGCCGGCGGCCAGGGGGAGGGTCCCACTGCCACTGCTCCCCACTGTCCCTGCAGCTGTGGTCCTGTCACTGTCCCAGAGAATGGGGACGGATGGCGAATGTTACAGGGCCACCTCTGCCTCCGGCATCAGAGTCTAATCTGTTTCTTCTCTTAGGTTCTACAGGAAGGTGTGCATCACAAAAGGCTCACTTTTCTGATGACGAAGCAGCGGAGGCTGACAATGAGGATGAGCTTGACCCCTGTGACGATGACAGTGAAAATGCTGCGGGAGCCACGGCGGGGACCAGCTCGGGCTGGGCCGACGCCATGGCTAAAATCCTGAACAAAAAAACCCCTAAAAGCAAGCCCACCATTCTGGTCAAAAACAAAGAGCTGGAAAAGGAAAAGGAGAAGTTAAAGCAGGAGAGACTAGAGAAGAGAAAGCAGGTATGTCGTCCGGCTGCTCTGTAGATTAGATTGTGTGTCTGCCTGGTTCTTAGGCCTTATCTGGGCCGCCTTGTCCCTGCACTGTTTGTTCAGTTAACATTCCAGCCTTGGACTTTTTGTGTGTGGGGGTGGATAACCAAGGTTCTCTTCACAGTCCTCGTCTAAGTTACTCCGCGGAGTATGTTTACTTTTTAATCACCTGGAAAGCAATAGAGGTATAGACTCCAAGGAAGTTTATCCTTCTAAAAATCAAGTAATTACCCACGTGGCTATGCCCCCTGTCTTTTTATTCCGTTTAGCTGTCCATGTGCGAACTTTAGTAGGTGCGGGACTAATCATCCTATTAGCTGCTTTTTGCCAAAACCTATTTTATAATAAAGATCCGCGACGATGTCCTTGTTAGGGATTGGTTGCAATTCTGAAAACCGACTATTTCGCTGCTAGATCCCCATGGATGCAGTCTGCTCATTAAAGGGGGGGTCTGGAGAGGCGGTTTTGAATTAGATTATTTTATCTGGGGGGGGTTCTTATTTCCGGGCCCCCTTCCGCTTCTGCGTGATGGGAAAGAATCCGTGTGCTGTGATTTGCGACCAAGTTGCCATATGTGGCAAGGACGGTGGTCAGACGTGCCGTAAAAGAGGTGGATTTCAATGCTTCGTGAAAAGGAAAACAGCCGCTGTGTAAATACATCTGGAGATGATGCTGTCCCTTTAAAAGCTGATAAAAAGTCTTCATCTTTCTGTCTGCTGGGGAGGCCAGTTTCTGAAAAGCACCAGTGCTTAAACTGTGGTTACAGGAGGGGGGCTTGAGGTCCGATCTGAGACGGCGGATCAGGACTGCGGCTCCCACACCTGCCTGGTCCCGGGCTCCGTGAGCTGTCAGCCCGGCGGAAACCCTCCCGGTGCCTCTCACATGCCACGCTGAGTGCTAACCACAGGCCCCCCGTGCGGAACCGTTAAAGCCCGGGTGTTTCTAAGTCCCCGTGACACACCGAGCCGGCTGATTGGTTCCCTTTGTCCTCAGGATCGTGTCAGATCGCTGCCCTTTCCGAAATGCCTCATGTTCTTTCATAACCTTGTCTGTCTCGCAGCTCGATAAGAAGCGGGAGTGGGAAATGATGTGCAGGGTCAAGCCAGATGTGGTCACAGACAAAGACACCGAGAGGAATCTGCAGAGGATCGCCACGAGGTAAGGCAGAGGGGTACCCCCTTAAATCCTCAGTACCCCGCACTTCCCACCCCACTCGGTTCTCAGAGCCAGGGGCTGTTTGTAAGCCAGCCTGCCTCCTCTGAGTTCAACCAGAGGCCGCGGGCCTCTTGGGAAGGAGTACAATGTGCTAAGTGTGTGTTCGGCACAACCTTATTTCACATCTTGTTTTTATAGTCGCGAGAACTGTCATCAGAATACTCACTGCGGGTCTCTCATGCTGGTGTCTAAATTTATGGCACCCGGCGATTTTTGTTATCTTGCGTTACATTTATGGCATGGTGAGTTTCACGTTATAGCAGCTTCATGCTACCCTTTTATTCTGCTTTTTTTTTTTTTATCATCGGCACCAAACATTTATTTGATGCCCTGTGTGTCCAGATAAATAGAATCTGGTGGCCGCTGGGGGGGGGTCCTTGCCCAGCCCATCCGGAGGAATTCTAGTCGCCTGAGAACGGAGGTGCATCTGGTGATGGGGACAGATCACAGGAGAGTGTACAGGGGAGTCGGGGAAGTTCACCGAGGGGGTAGCTTCTCGTTCCTCCCTAAAGAGCACAGCAGTTACGTGTAGTGGACTGACGTTAACTTCCTGGGCACCTGCGTTATTTGGTCTTTTTCTAACGCATCTGGTTGCACATTGAATTGATGAATGTGATGCATAAGTGTGTAAGCAGGAGAGCAGTCTGCGAGGTTCAGATTCCAGCCTGACTGACTAGCTGTGTGTTTTCGGGCCTGTTACTGAATGTCTCTGTGTCTCAATTTATTTATCTGCAAAACCAGGAGAACATTATACCTCCCCATGGGGTTTCTCTGAGACTTGAAGGAATGAATACATCTGAAGAGCTTAGAAAAGTGCAGGTTTATGCAGGGAGTAAGTGCCTCTTTAGTTCTTCTCCTTGATCCCCGCCCTGCTGTGAAGGGATGGGATTTTACCCTGTTTACAGCCTAAACTCGCCTGTTAGAGTTTCTCGGATGCTGACAGGAGACAAGAGACTTCGGGGTCAGAGAACGGGACTCCATTACTCACGGCAAAGGTGGTAGCCGAGCATCTCCTTCCCACTGGCTCCCCCTGGCCCCGGGGCCGGCACAGGTGCCCTCGGCGGACGCCTGCTCGTGCAGTGGTTCATGTTACAGGAGGGGAACGCTGTGCGGGGAACGCTATTGCTTTTACGGTGGACGGGAACAAGCCTGCTCTTTGTCTGGGGGAGACGTTACCTCATTTCGCAAGGTTGCGTGCTGCAAACACAACCCTGAGAAATGTTCTGGGTAAAGAGCAATTAGGGCCCCAATTCCTGAAGAACCCAGCAAGAGTGTGCAGGATGGTCAGGCCCGTGGCGGATCGCCTCTCCCTGTGATTCTCTTAGCAGGAAACGAACAGGTTATAGGCTCTTAGAGCTGGGAGGGATGTTAATGGTCTAAATCAGTGCTGCCCAGTGGAAATGGAATGGGAGCCACATATGTAATGTAGATTTGTCCGAATGAGTAAAAGAGGTGAAGTTAAGTTCAATAACGTGTTGATTTTACCCAGTACATTCTAGTGATTACTATTGCAGCATGTTACCAATATACAACAGTTACTAATGAGATTCTAAAATGCTTTTTCATACTAAGTTTTCAAATATTTTTAAAAATTGGATTTTAAAATTAGTTTTCTATCCTGAGAATTGCAAATGATGTAGCTGACTACTTTTTAAGCTACTTGGGGTCACTGTTCCCCTTTGCCAATGAAATGAAGACCCAGGATGTCTGCTCCTACTCCCTGCAGAGCCCTAACTGGATATAGTCACGCTCGGAGAAATAGGTGCTGGTGTTAAAAGTAATTCTTAGTTCTGATTGCATAAAAGTTGATAGAGAAAGACCCGAGCTGAAACAAAACAGATCACATATCCATCCACGTATATTCATCCTATGAATGCGTTCACAAACTTCCATTCATTCATTGAAACGCATGATCACTTTCCAGAGGTATGTAACCAGTCAGCTGTTTTCATCGGCTTGCCTACCTAATGCTTGCCTCTCTCCTAAGCAGTGAAAACACACGGTTTCTATCCCCGGAGTTTGCAGCCTAGAGCAGCGGTCGCCAGCCGGTGGTCCGTGAGGTCTGAGAGGTTGGCGGCCGCTGGCCCAGAGTAATCGCTGTTAACTGCCTTGTTCTGTGGTGTGGCCCGCAGGGGTGTGGTGCAGTTATTTAACGCCGTGCAGAAGCATCAGAAGAACGTTGACGAGAAGGTGAAGGAAGCCGGAAGCTCGATCAGGAAGCGTGCGAAGCTGATGTCAAGCGTTTCCAAGAAAGATTTCATCAGCGTTCTGAGGGGGATGGACGGAAGTGCCAGCGAGAAAGGTTCGACCGGAAGGAGCTCACAGGCCAAACAGGTGAGGCTTTTATACAAAGTTCAGTGCCTCTGACTCTTAGCTTTTACACTAGCGTCTGGGGGTGACACAGTAGAATTACAGTTCTTTTCCGATTTTATTACAGTTACAGGCCCACAGCCTAATAGACGTGGGTTCTTAAGTTTCAGGCTGATTGATTCAGTATGGGAATTACCAGTTAGGGATGTCATGGCCCTGCTCTTAGAACTCAGGGACCACTAGATCCGGGTACATTTGTTAGGGATAGAGGCGTGCCTGTCCTGTCTGAAGTCCTGCCTCCTGGGAAAACCTAAGTGAGACGAACATACAGCTTCCATGATGTTGGCAACAATGACAGTGACTGGTGGCTGAGCTGGCCTGGCTTTTTGGACCGTGGGCCACCATAGTTTCCATTTTTAATGTACCAGGTGAAAGGTTCTGAAATGGGCTTCCATCTCAGAAGGACTGTTTTACAAAATAACTAAGTAAAGCAAAGTACTTAGTTATATGTGCTGGCTTCTTTCTGTTGCCAACAGAGAACTCGAATCAGGAAGTGAGAGTTTCGTGAGTGTGTGTGTGTGTGTGTGTGTGTGTGTGAGTGTGTGTGTGTGTGAGAGAGTGTGTGTGTGTGTGTGTGTGTGAGTTGGGGAAAACAGTTGAACCCTGGCAGGAAGAGCATGTAGGAATTTCATGCTAGCCTAGGGTTGAGGTATTTTTCAAATTCCTTGATTTAGTTGCCATTTTGCCTAATTTTGACAAGTATAAGGACCCAGATGGGGTATCTATGTAATAAGTGTTGGTCAGAGGAAGTGTAAACATGTGAAGGCTGTGTTTGGGGATTTACATGTTTCGGGTAAGAAGGCAGGCATGTTCTCACTGGTGGCCTTTCACTGAGAACTGGGGAAGGACACAGCAGCTTTGCATGAGGAGCGGGTGGGCAGTGGGAAAAGAAACGCCCCAAGTCTGCATAGTGGCCCTCTCCGTCCCCTCAGATGGAGAGTGAAGTGGAGAGAGTCGGTTGAACATCCACTGTGAGCCCGGAGTTTGTGGGTGCTGAGCTCAGGATTGAGGGGCGTTGGTTCTTGCATGGGGGAGTGCCCACTCTCAGGGTCTGTCCTGTTCCTTCTGGGACCCTGTACGTTTTCCAGGGAAGAACCCTACAACCTGCTGCCTACACAGGGCGAGGAACTCGCTGCCAACCTTCTCGAAGCAGATTGTAGGGTCAGTGTGGGGCCCCAGCGTTCAGCCCGTAGGATTCCTCGAAGGAGCCCGTGTTGGCTGCTGATAGGAAAGCACTGATTCTGTGTTACGTCTGCAATTACAGGCTTTGCGCAAGGTTTTCATTGATTTGAACTGGCCAGCACGTCACTGTCAGCTTCTGTTTTGTTGTCAGGAAACCACGCTGGGAACTTCGCAGGACAGGAAAGTGCTAGTAGCTTCTGTTGGGAAGGGTTTCCTCAGTGAGTGATTGTGGGGCAACACATTTCAGTAAAAATCCCTCGGTTAAAACAGGTACTGGGAGAGACCAGGTATTTATTTGTTTTTCTGCTTTTGTGAAAAATGTCCAACAGAAGTGAGCTCAGGGGCTCTGTCCGCATACATTTCTCATAAATGGCAACCAGGTGACCCTTCAGAGCTGGTTTTCAGTGGTGGGACTGCTGTGACATCCGGGCTTCTTGGTGTCTCAGTAACGAGAGCTAGGCTCCAATTGCCATCTACTTTTTTTTTTTTTTTTTTTTTTAATATATTTTATTGATTTTTTACAGAGAGGAAGGGAGAGGGATAGAAAGCTAGAAACATCGATGAGAGAGAAACATCAATCAGCTGCCTCCTGTACACCTCCCACTGGGGATGTGCCCGCAACCAAGGTACATGCCCTTGACCGGAATCGAACCTGGGACCTTTCAGTTCACAGGCCGACGCTCTATCCACTGAGCCAAACCGGTTTTGGCTGCCATCTACTTTTAAAGTGTCCACTCCTCTGCTCCATGGCCTGGCTGAAGGAATGGAGGGGCGCCTCTCGCCGGCCCCGAGGTGGTCCCAGCAGATATGGGCCTTTCTCTTCACAGGGAGGGGGGTGTGGAAGGCAGGCCGCGGGGCACAGAGGCAGCGGGCAGAGGGATGCTGTCCTCAGGTTGCCCCTGCCTCGCATGGCAACTGTTGCTGCTTTCACATAAAAGCTGCGCTCGCAGGAATGCGTGGAATCCCAACTTTGTAAATAATTCAGCTTACTGTTTGTTTACTGCACATGCCTAAATAGATTAGAGTTGAGACAAAAGGGAGACTCCAAGTTTGCAGTGAGAGCGAGCATTGCCTTGCTGTCTATGGGAACGCGGGAAAGCCAGCTTCCCATTGTGCTGGCCTCCGAAGCCTGCTGGTTAGCTGCTCCTGGGCGGTGTCTGGTGTGAGCAGTGTGAGCCTGCGGGGCAGGGTGGGACCTGCAGCATCTGACTCGGGGAGTGTGGGTAGAGAGAGGACTTAGAACCATTCCAGGGCGGCTGTGGAAACTCTTAGTACCTTTAGAATAAAGGGAATGGTGTGCATGCACCTGCTGGGCCTGTCTGAGGAATTGTTCTCTCTGCGAAGTAGCTGCCCGCGGAGGATTTTCATCAGGGAGGTTGAGGCCCTTTAAAAAATTTCACTGTGCTGCATAAAGTGGGTCGTGTACCACGTGTTTGCACTTGGGATGCATTTTTTAAAATGCAAATTTTTTATTGATTTCGGAGAGGGAGGGAGAGGGAGAGAAGGATAGAAACATCAATGACGAGGATCACTGATCGGCTGCCTCCTGCATGCCCCCTAATGGGATTGAGCCCGCAATTGGACATGTATCCTGACTGGGAATCGAACCGTGACCTCCTGGTTCGTAGGTTGTTGCTCAACTACTGAGCCGTGCTGGTCAGGCTGTGCTGCATTTTTAAAGTTGAAAAGAGTATTTTACTGTCTCTTGCTCAAAAAACACTGATTTTGAGGTGTGGGCCGTTGAGACTGTTGCTGGGGTTGTACGATGCATTGTGCACAGGGGCACAGGCCCCGGGCTCCAGTACCAGGCGGCCTGGGTGTAGGACACCTGGCCTGCCCTCTGGGTCACTCACCCACATCGTGCCTCGGTCTCTTACCTGTTCTCAGGTCATCATGCTAGTGGTGACAGCCACCTCAGAGATACTGTGAGGGCCCCGGGAGTGAACACACGTGGTGCTGGAGCCATGCTCAGCACACAGCAAACACATGTCCCAAGCATGAGTTCTTTACATGTCCTTCTTACCTTTCCTAATAGATGGTAGTCGGAGATGAAGCTGGGATGGGAATCCAATTCGAAAGGGAACTGACTGCTTCTGGATTACTGGCTAACGCCAGAATTCTCTAATAATTTAACACGCTCGTGTTTAGATTTGGAACACTCTCTCGTGTTAGGTGTGTCTGGTCTGGTAACGTATAATTCTCACAAAATAGTAAAACTAGATTTGGGGGGCCTAGAGCTCTGTCCCCATTTCAAGCGAGGGCTGAGCTAACGAGGACTTGCACGATTTTACTCGCCCAGGAAAGGGGTCTTCAGTGGTGGCGCGGGCTGTTTATGTTCCCAACTTTGCAAATAGTTTAGATAAAGGGTTCTCCCCGGACCCGCATGTCACAGGCAGAATTTTCAGGTGCGTGTCAATCGTGGTCAGGGAGATTACTAACAACAGTTGCAAAGAACCTACCCTATAAATTTGCAACAACAAAGGTATTAAGATGCATTTAGCCAGCGTTCAGAACCTTTTTTACTTTAGGTGAAACTAAATTAAAGTAAAAATGGAACATTCTTGGTGAAAGCCAAGAAATCAAGTATTGCTGATTGCGATGATTGCGAACTGCAGATGGATTATGTTGTTTATTGTTTTAGGGTTCCACTTTAATTTTCCCCTGCAAAACTGGAGTGCGGTCAAGCTCTGCATTATTCGGTGTCAGACCAATGAGGAATCCCGAGCCTCGGCTTCCGCCTTCTGGGCAGTAGCTGCCCGTGGGTGTTTGAACCTTGAAGTGGAAGCTGATTAACATTTCTCAGGGTTGTCTTCATCTTCCAGATCGACACAGACGCTTCTGTGTGATCTCGGTTACATATTTGTAGAAAGCCAGGCCCAGGAGGGCGGGGGATATTTTGTCTCCCTGCCTCATGTGGTTTTCATTAGGTTTTTGCATCTAATCAGCTTCACTGTTCAGCTGCCGTGGGCACGGAGCGCGCGACCCTGCAGGCTGCCCCCTATGGCACGGTTGGCTGTGTCTTCCGTTATGTTTACCCCGGTGGGGCCCAGGCTTCCGCTCCATCAGGGCCTCCGGAGGGCTTACAAGGCCATGGCTGGGCTCTGCCCGAGTTTCTGGGTCAGCAGGGAGGGAGCCTGGGAGAATGGATTCCTGCTAAGTGATGAGGGTGCCCTTGTCTGGCCTGGGGACCGCACTGGGAGAGCAAGTGCTTCGGCCGCCCCTGTCTGCTCACGGAGCACGAACACCCCACCGCCCCCAGAGAGCCTGGCTCCACTGTCACTCTTCAGGCCGGACAGGCCGGGGGCTTTGACTTGACCCTGCTATGGATCTTCCTGCCGAAAATACGCGTGTACACTGCAATTGTCTTTCAAGACCAGGATCGTCAGACAATTGATCTCGATGTTTCCATTAACGAACTCTTCCCTTTGGCCCACTGATGTTCCTTTCTCTCTCTCAACTGCTGTAGTGCCCACCCCCTTACCCATGGCTTCACTTCCCATGGTTTTAGTTCCTCCCCAGGGTAACTGGAGCCCCAAGATATTAACTGGAAAAATCCACGTCCCTTTATCTCATCCGTGGGCCCTGAGTCATCTCCCATCAAGAAGAAGAGGGGTGCATACAGAACAATGAGATATTGAGAGGGAGCACATTCACGTAGCTTCTGTTCCAGTGCGCTGTTTCGATTGTTCTGTTTGATTATTAGTTGTTACCTTTAGTCTCTTACCATGGCAAATTTATAAATTACGCTTTGTCGTGGATAGGTATAGAAATGGTTTGTCCAGCACTGTGTGTTTCTGTGAATGGAATAACTAGGAAAGCCTTGACTCTTAGCTCCATGAAGACGGGACTCTGTTTTGAACAGAACCTAGACCCAGACTCAGCTCTCAGTATTTGTGGAGGGAGGGAAAGAAATCCCAGAGCCTGGAGTTGTGCAGAGATTGTCTCAGTTACTACCACACGGTGGTGCTGTTGTACCAGGAAAGGAGAGGCTGTCTGCGGCTCAGGTATGTCTAGTTTTACATAAATCCTAGGAAGAAACAAAACAAATGGACTACCTCTGCTTATTGCCTGCTCACTATTTGTAATTTTAGCATGTGACTAGGCTTTTTTATTACATGATTAGGTCAGACAGTGAGATCATAACCCAAATAAAGACCATTTGTTTCTCATTTTTACCAACTATTAAATGAGATAGAATCTGTGAAAACCTAGCCCAGTTAGTTTCCTTTTCTCTCCTTTACGTTGGGTTAAAAGCCTTGGTTAAATTTCTATTAGTCTTTAAATAATTTGCCTGAAGTCTTCTAATAAATTATCAGTGAACTTGAAATAATATTATAATATTATTTTGTCAAAAAATATTTTAAAAATTGATATTATATCTGGGATTGTGATCCCTCCAACTTTGTTCGTCTTTTTTCAAGATTGTTGTATCTGAGGTCTTTTTTTTTTTTTTGGTTCCATATAAATTTTTGGAGTGTTTGTTCTAGATCTGTGAAATATGTCATTGGTGTTTTAATGGAGATTGCATTGAATCTATAGGTTGCTTTGGGTAGTATAGACATTTTGATGATGTTGATTCTAGTAGTTTTTTGGTAGAGTCTTTACGGTTTCCTATGTTCAATATCATGTTATCTGCGAATAATGACAGTTTTGAGATAGCTTTTATGCACCTAAATAGATATTTCTCCAAAGGGGACATATAGATGGCCAAGAGACATATGAAAAAATGTTCAAAGTCACTAATCATCAGAGGGATGCAAATTAAAACCACAATGAGGTTTCACCTACACCTGTAAGAATGGCTCCCATCAACAAATCAACAACTGACAAGTGCTGGCGAGGATGTGGAGAAAAGGGAACCCTCGTGCACTGCTGGTGGGAATGCAGACTGGTGCAGCCACTGTGGAGAACAGTATGGAGTTTCCTCAAAAAGTTAAATATTGACCCAGTGATCCCACTTCTAGGAATATATTCTAAGAAACCTGAAACACCAATCAGAAAGAATGCATGCACCCCTATGTTCATAGTAGCACAATTTACAATAGCTACGATCTGGAAACAGCCCAAGTGCCATCAGTAGATGAGTGGACAAAAAAGCTGTGGTACATTTATACCATGGAATACTATGTGGCAGTAAAAAAAGAAGGATCTCTTACCCTCTGCGACAGCATGGAGGGACCTGGAGAGTATTATGCTAAGTGACATAAGCCAGTCAGAGAAAGACAAGTATCACATGATCTCACTTATATGTGGAATCTAATGAACAAACTAGATCCAGAGACATAAAAGCATGGAACAGACTGAGGCATCTGAGAGGGAAGGCGGGGGTAGGGAGGTGAGTGGGTAGAGATTAACTGGGGAATTTAAATGCATATATACATAGCCCAGGGACACAGACAGTAATGTGGTGAAGGCCTGGGAGGGTGGGTGCAGAGTGAAGGGGGTCAATGATGGGGGGGCACATCTGCAATACTTTCAACAATAAAGATAAATTAAAAAATTTTTGATACCAAACCTAGATCTTACTATATTTTCTCCCTATTGCAAAAAAAAGTTTGCTTCCATGATTCTTTGATGGGGTTAAAATATTTTATTAACAGGTAGCTCTATTAGCTATCTGTACATTTTATTAACAGGTAGCTCTATTAGCTATCTGTACATTTTATTAACAGGTAGCTCTATTAGCTATCTGTACATATATGATTACAGTGTATGAATAAGGCCGGTCTATACTTTGTCTTGGTTTCACTCCTATTGCTGAGAAGTGTCCCCCTGCAATTAAATCGGTTTTTGAATGTTTTGTTTCTGTGATTGTCCTCAGACTGAAGCGAGAGAAGAGGGCCCAGGATGGAGCATCCTCCGAGATGACTTTATGATGGGAGCGTCCATGAAGGACTGGGACAAAGAGAGTGACGGACCGGATGGCAGCAGTCCGGGCAGGGGAAGTGACTCCGACACATAGTAGGTGTACAGGAGGCGCGGCCACATCGCTCTGTTCTTCCTAGAGAAACACTTCTCGCTCCGCAAGCTGGGGGACATCAGGACGCCGTGTGTAAGGAAGCCGAAGACTTGGACCTCTCACATAAACTTCCTTAAAGTTACGTGTTCGAACTGTGTATCATTTTAAGCATTTGTAAAAGGAAATGTCCCTCAAAACATTTGAAAAGAAATGTTTCGACTTGTCCAGCGAGAGGCTCATTTTGCCCCATCACTGGTTTACATGTTGGCCATGGGTTTTGTGGTTTTATCAGCGTTTCCAGAAATGCAGTGTTGTTCATCATGAAAATGAACTCAACTTAATGTTTCCCACCTACAGATCTGTGCATTTGTAGTTTGGGGGGCAAAGGTTGCTGTTCGTTTTGGTGAGCTATTGAGAAAACATAGGTAGTAACATTTTAAATTATAGTATTTCTGATTTGGGGTGATGCTTTTATTTTTTTTTAGATATTCTGGCAAATATATAAGAAACATGTCAAATCTATACTTTTCTATTACTTTTATGAACTAAGTAATGTACATAAATAATCCCTTAAGGTTTATTTTAAGTGTTGGTTATCTTTGCTCTCGTGTCATTTCTTAGGAAGCACATGTGACACATTCAGTGTGTGTGTGTGTGTGTGTGTGAGAGAGAGAGAGAGAGAGACTGAGTTACCTTCAATTCTCTCTCATGACCAGTGAGGTCGTAGTCAGCTAACAAGGGTGCCTGTTAAGTAAAAGGAGAATGCAAAGTAAGACTGTAGCGTTATTCCAAAATTTCTGTGAAACGGGGCCTGAGATCTAAACTTGTAGGGGAATTGTTCAGTAAATGTGACCTGTTCCCTTTTTTAAAAAGGCTCTGTCCCTTTGTCCATCTTCCATAATACTGATAGGTCCCTCCGGCTACCCATGCACACACTTGCTCTGCTAAACACCGAAGGAAAACCCTCCCCCAAACTCTGCTAGAGAAGGGATGTTTATATTCTTAACCCGGTGAGCGGGGCAGGCATTGCATAACTGAAGTTAAATTAGTCCACGGCCTGGCGTTTGTTATCATAAAGGAAGGTGCACACCTACGATGTCAGGTGATTAAACCCGCAAAGCTCAAATGCATTTTTGTATGTGTTCCAGCCTTTGAACTTGAGTGCCTTATTAAATGATAGGACTGCCATTTGTCAGTGTCATATAAATAAATGTGAGCAAATATCCTTCAGCAGTGACAGCGGAGGGCTAAATACCCCCTTGTAACTTAACACAGGTGAATATTCAGTTCCATATAACCTAACACATAGGTGAATTTGGAGAAAAAAAATATATGTATATACTGGTATAGCACCTAAATACTGTTTTCTCCCCAGAATTAAAAATTACGCTTTATTTTTTTATTACTCTTTCTGCATCGTACTGAACCTCTGCAAAAATTCTGAATAAAACTGGTAAATAACTTCTCATTATTAAAATGTTGTTTTTGAATATACTCGTTGTATAGTGCTTAGTTTAATTTAGGAAAAATTGAACAAGATTTTCAAACTGAAGGTAAGGAAAAGAATATTTGCAGATTTTCTTTCAGAATTTACTCCAAAATAAAATTGAGTTGTCACTATAAAAAAAAAAATACATGTTAAGAGGCTATAAGGAAAATAAGCAAAATGCCACCACATATGAATATGAATCTAAGGATGAGCATGTTATGTTAGAAACTGTTCTTTAGGTGAGTGGTTTACAAACCTCTACCCTGAGTATCTAAATTCTTCTGACATCAATTAGATAAGTAATTCTGCATCTAGTTCCTCGTCCTACCTTGTCCTAGAGTTCTCTGAGGGGGGAAATAAGAAAGAACTGCATTTCCATCCCCACCCCCAACTTATCTAAATATAACAATACTTGCTATTATCTTTGGTGACTATTTAGAGTAATAGAGTAATAAAAAGTTATTTTCATTTGTTTACGAGGAACAATGCAAAATAGTAACCAGGCAACTAGTAACTAGAAGTTATCTTCCTTCCTTATCTGAAGGTTTTTGGGGGGGGGGGGGCAGGTGGAAGGAGGGGGGTGTGAGTGTCCTGTGTAGCATTGTTTAGTAGTATTGGTTATTGTTCTTCAGCATGGAAATCTCCAAGTCAAAGGTAACACCCGCTGTCCAGGGATAATAACAGTCGTCTTGGTGGTTTAGCACTTGAACCTTGGAGTTGAGGTCCTGGGTTTACCTCGAATCCCTCTTAGATCAAGTATTACTCTACTTGAAAAGGACACCTTCAAAACCATTGGAACGGAACTGCTCACAGGCTCCCCTCTAGTGCTTCGAGCCTGGCGTGACTCAGTGGGAAGCCCGAGGGGTTATTGGAGGGCAAGTCCCAAGTTCTTCAAAGCATTTTGTGTCTTTTACAACAAGTGGGTGAAAAGGGAGTGTTTGAATTCTGGAAAACCTCTTAGGGCTTTTTAATCACGGTTTTGCACATGTGAATATATTTAATAACACAGTGGCCCCCAACCGAACTAGTCCTGCCACCTGCGCTGGCCTGGCGGACAGGAGGAGTAATCATACAGCCGTGTGACTACGGGGTGTGGATGTCCTAGCTCAACATATAATCATACGAGAAGCTCTAAAGCCCCAGTGTGAAGGGAAACGGAGACAAACTGAAATACACTGTTGCTAAGGAACTAAGGGAGTCAAGAGGCCTCAGAAGATGCCAGAAAGGGATCTTCAAAGAGCATACATATTTCTGCAGAAGAGGCAGGAGGAGACCCAATAAATAAATTGATACTTTTGCATCCTTTGGACAACTTTCTTTTCTCCCTATATGTATTGTTTTTTTTGTTCTTGTTGTTCTTAGAGGTTTTTATTAATACCTGTGTGTGTCCCTAGTGAAACGGGTGGAGGAGACCTCATTTCTCAGTGTCTATTTTTTAAAATATATTTTTATTGATTTCAGAGAGAAGGGAGAGGGAGAGAGAGACAGAAATATCAATGATGAGAATCATTGATCAGCTGCCTCCTGCACGCCCCCTACTGGGGATCGAGCCTGCAACCCATGCATATGCCCTTGGTTGGAATCGAACCCAGGACCCTACAGTCCAAAGACCAACGCTCTATCCACTGAGCCGAACCGGCTAGGGCTCAGTGTCTCTTTAATAAGGACACTAATCCCAGTCACGAGGGCTCCACCCCAAATACCATCATACTGGGGTATTTAGAGCTTTGACATATAAATTTGAGGAGGAGACAGTGTTTAAAACAGCAAACTATACATTAAGAAAGTTGTTTTAATCCTCACCCAAGGACAAGTTTAGAGAGAGGAAAGGAGAGAGAAACATGAATCCGTTGCCTTCGCAGGCCTCCTGCTGACCGGGAACGGAGGCGGCAACCTTTCGGTTACCCACCAACTGAACCACTCGGGCCCGGCAGAAATGGTACATTTTTAACTTAGACGTGGAGTAACTTTAGTTACCATCGTTTCTTGACTTAAATTTCTTAATAAAACTAAATGAAAGCATTTATCTAGCATTGACTGAGCACCCATTTCAGGATACTATTTGGGGTACAACAGGGACAATTTTACTCCTATCAATTATAAACCAAAAAGCTGAAACTTCACCTCCTTTTTAAAGTCAAATTCCTGCAGTAAGTTCTCACTATACAGTTTAAATAGTGTGGCGATTGGGATTAACAGGGGTAACTTCACATACGTTGGTTACCTGCCATGACTTGAAAAAAATATTCGTTAAAATATAACCTGTTATAAACTACTATAATGGAATCCAAGTTGTGCATTAATAAGGGTCCTAGTTTAATGAGGCTTGTGAGTAGATGAGTATTTGGTACTCGCTTGATATGTTCATTTTTATTTGGGAACACTCTGCAGAGGGAAGCCGAATTCATCCTGCCCTTGCCTTAAATCCACCTGTTAGGGTCCAAGTGACGGATGCTCGCGTCCACGCGGTACGTTAGTGACGGGTGGAGAGGCTGTTGAGCCCTGCAGGTGTTATGAGTGCGCAGACTATTTGAGGTCAATTGGCAGCAAGAGGAAACCTTGGAAACGGGAGAGAGCACGACTCCGAGCCTACAAAGGCCCTCTCACCCCTGTCCCAGGAAAACAGGCGCTGAGCTTGGGCCCGCTGGACACCTGAGTCTCCCCGACTCTCCCAGCAAAAGGGGGCTCCCTGGGAGCTTATCTGAAACCTGATGATGCTAATCTGTCCATGAACAGACTGGGAGGAGGGAGGAGGTGTGAGCGAGGCGGTGTTTAGAGCAGCGAGGGATAGTGAACAAAATACTGAGTCGTGATGAACCGTAATGTAATCCCCCTGCTTTGGACGAAGCGCCTTCCGGGCAGGGCTTGATGGTCCAGTCGATTCCAGCACACACTTGGCATCTTGCTGGAGCACATGGAGGATGCGGATTTGGGTCGGGGGGGGGGGGGGGGGGGGCGGGCACAGAAAACAGAGCACAGAGGGCATTGTTTTTTATTAGCGCAGCCAGTTTAAAATGATGCGCGTTAACCACATTCATATAAATGACAGTTTCTCTAACCCCTGAATCATCCTACATTATATATATATATGTATGTATTTACTTCAGAGAGGAAGGCAGAGAGAGAGAGAAATATCAATGATGAGAGAGAATCATTGATCGGCTGCCTCCTGCACACCCCACACTGGGGATCAAGCCCACAACCCAGGCATGTGCCCTGACTGGGAATCAAACCGTGACCTCCTGGTTCATAGGTCGATGCTCAACCACCACTGAGCCACACCAGCTGGGCTATCCTGTATTTTCAATGCCGTCGGTTCACACACATCAGAGCGAGAACCCCGAATTTGTGTGGGGTCAGGACCAGCCAGGCTCGGGATGGGGAGACAGCTGAGCGCTGTGCCCTCGCCCTCGTATGTGGGTGGCCCCGCAGCTGTTGATCCCTCTTTTGCGCCTGCAGATCTAGACTTCAATCTTATGTCCACAGAATGGACATAAACAACGGGTTGACATCAGCTCTCAAAACATCGGCAAGGCAGCCAGAGGCAGTCACCCTGAAATGCTGAGCAACACCGGGGCTGTTGCTATATCATATTTGTCTTTGTACCATGGTACCGGGCTCTATAAATACTAGAGGCCCGATGCACGAAATTCGTGCAAGAGTAGGCCTTCCTTCCCCCGGCTGCCGGCACCGGCTTCCCTCTGGCACCTGGAACTCTGACTTCCCTCGCAGCCCCGGTTTCATCTGGAAGGTCGTCCGGAAGGACACCCGGTCTAATTAGCATATTATGCTTTTATTATATAGGATAAAAGCTCAGCGCACAAGGTTCAAGGCCATCTTGACCTGCTCTGCAAATGGGAGGAACGCCCGGATGGCATGGCCCAGCTGCCATATGTTGGTCCTTAGGACAATCAAGTGAAATTCTATTTGCATCAACCTTTTCTTGCAAATAGTATTCAATGTGAGGCGACGAGGCATCACTGTGGGATCAGAATGGAGTGCGGCGTTCGATGTGGACTCGTCTTAGCTATGTGTCCTTGACAAATTCCTTAAACTCTTTCGAGCCACTCCTGCTGGGCGGCTGTTGTCCGTTTAGGCTGCGATTGGTCACTTGAGGACATAACTTTTAACTGCTGCAAGTGTTAAGTGCTGACATATTTTGCTATGAAGCATTTAGATATTCTAAATATGCTTCATACATAAAGACTGGATTTGAGCTTAGGATGATATTGGCCACGAGATAACAGGCCACTAAATCTTTATCGTTAAGGAAACCCCATTGATATTGAGCTGGGTTCTCGTCTAAAAATGCACGTTTTCTGGCCTTTCCGTGGAATTGTAGCTTTCGTTTTGTGTGCAGGGATTTTTGTTAGCTAGTGTCTTTCCTCCGGGTAAAACAGCCACAACGACAAATCAATGGAATATATGCTTGAGGCGAAACTGTTCACCACAGTTTGAAGGAAGGTTTGACCACAAAAACGACATTGCAAGATTGTTGGCTAAGCTGTGATGAGAACACCCAGAGAAAAGCGAGCGAGCATGCAGATTTGCTCCGAACAGGGAGTCGGGAGTCATATCACTGTTGTCCTCCAGGTGGCAGGATTTAGGCTGTCACTGAATTAACGGATATAAATCCCCGCCCCCCCCCCCGCCCCACTCCCCCTCACAACCGGATGAGTGGCTAGTTTCTGAACAATCAGTACCGTGGTGGCATTGATTCGATTTAATTGTTACAACTGGCCAAATGGGCAGATTGATCTTAGAAGAGTCTGTGGTTTAAGGACCTTAATTAACTTAGCCTCGCAGCCCTCTCAAACAAAAAAAAACGAGAACTTGTTATCGCTCATAACCAGGCAGCCAAAATGATTGTTTTGGGTATTGCTGAAGTCTCTTTGGGTCACAGCACACACGTATTTTTAGGTTTATTCCTTTGGTTTATAGTACATAGCTCGGCAGTGGATGGGAGCTATAAAGATATTGCTTTTGTACTTAAAGGGACACGCCGATATAACGGAAATAATCTTAAAAAAGGAATTGTGGGGATCTTGATCATAAACATAACAGGAAACACACCCCTTTCAGTGAGGTGAAGTCGTGCAGCCTTTACTGTTTATTAAACAGCAAAGAACAACCTGTAAAAAGTCAATATTGAATGACCCATACGCACCAAATGACAAACAGAAGGCATTCTTTCCTATTTTTCCTGCTTACTGACATGAGAAGGGTCAGCATTCATTGTCACTTTTTGGATTCCCAATCTATTGTCCGTTTTCCAAAATGCAACAATTGAATCTGGCTGGGCACGGATCACGAAGAATGCTTTTTCATCCCCAGTCATTATGATCTTTATCCTCTTTCCTTCCACGTGGGAGATGGGGCATTCAGGGAGCTCAAAAGAATCTCAGCCAAGCACCTCCAGGGGCTTAGTTTTTGGGGGTGCTGTGGGTGTATATCGATGCTAGAATTGCATGGTAAGCATTTTCAAATCAAGAGCTCTGATTATTTGAATCTGCAGCGTAGGCAAAGGGGAAAGAAGGCTTGAAAGTAGGCAGAATATATCTCTATTATAACCAACAAAGGAGAAAGTCTGATGTGGCTTCGTTGTAAATCGAATGACTTTGAGGGACAGTCCTGGGTCACCCCACTAGTCCCAATGTGTGTGTGTGTTTATGAACAGTTCCCCCTTCAGTACTGAAAGTGCTCAGGTTTTGGGGGATTAATTCTCTGGTCACCCTCGTTATAAGAACTTTCTGGCTATTAGTTGCCAGTTGGACCAATCAGAACAACCCATATTGCTTTGCTTCTTAAAGTATTTATTAAAGCCTACTTACACATTGCCTTTTAAGCTACTTCTGAACTCATTTTATTCTTCTAACATGAAACTACCTCCACATTTTTTCTTTATGTGCAGTTACCCTATTGCTTGTTGTTTTTTTTTTATTTGTTTTCTTTTGTTTTCATTCTTGGATTGCAGAATAATGGAGACCACAGAAAGGCAAGCTTGTTTGAAATATAGGTTGGGAACTTTGCTTGTGGAAATTCACACACTGGACTTTTACACAATCTATGAAACCCACTGAAATGATGACAGAGAAATTTATCCAAAGGCTACGTATCCTAAAAAAAAAGAGAATTCCACTTCATGTTATCATACTCCTGATTTTTTAAAATTATTTTTTAAAAATATATTTTCATTGATTTCAGAGAGGGGGAGAGATAGAAACATCAATGATGAGAAAGAATCATGGAATGGCTGCCTCCTGCATGACCCCCACTGGGGAGCAAGCCCGCAACCCGGGCATATGCCCTGACTGGGAATCGAACCCTGATCTCCGGGTTCCTAGGTAGGCACTCGACCACTGAGCCATGCCAGCCCGGCCATACTCCTGATTTTAATGTCCTACTCTTTTAATGATGAGAACACGGTGATAGTTTTCTCTATCATTTGCCTTTCCTTTCCCTTCCTCAGTTTTATTTTCATTTTTACTTCGTGCATACTTCTCTCTCCCTTTCTCCCCAGAAACATCATTCTGGTTGTTTGTGAAATGTGACTGCAGACTCGGGGTGGTCAGCTACGTGCAATCCGAGTAGAGATGCTGTAGGGGAGAGGGGTGTGTGTGTCAAACACCACCCTGGCCACTAAGGAACATTCTGCCACTGGCTTCTTACTAGGAACATTAGCGTTTTATTATACTCATCCCCAGGTTACACTGTCTGACCACCGTCCTCACGGCGATCATTTCTTTATGTCAGTCAGTAGGGGCTGTTTATTGGTATCAGTCGCTAAAGCTGTTTGAGGGGGTGAATTGCACCAGGCCGGGGCCAAAAATCAGAGGCTGCAACCGACTTCAGCAGGCCCTGCCTTGACAAAGCACAGGCCAGGGAGAGATGCTGAGAGAGAGAGAGAGAGAGGTTTCCTTCTGAAACGCGGAAACCTGTGAATCCTGAGGCCTCAACAGTCACAACCAGTAATCCATCAGCTGATCACAAAGCCAAACGTTCCCACGATGTTTCATTCAAGTGTGAGAGGTGTAACTCTCACGCCTACAACCTTGAGTGAGACCCGCGCATTCTTCCCTGTCTCTCGAGTTTATCCCTTTATCTCCCACCCGCTCTGATCTTCTCTTTAAACCCTTCTCCTCCCTGCCCATTGCCCCTCCTTTCTCCTGTGGCCTCACCCTGAGATTAGCCTAGAGACACAGCTTGGGGATCATCACTGGACTAGTTACTTCTCTCGGACAAATCACTAACCTTGCTTTTTCCTCGTTCAGAGCGCAGAAGCTCATGTCTCTAGAAATGCACACGGAACGTGAGATAGAAATCATGATAGAACCAAACATGGCTTTTCAATCGTATCAAATAAATTATAAGCGAGAACCGGGAAGGCTTTGGGGGTATTTTCACATGAAAGGGTTAGGCGGCTTTTATCGAGGGTCACTACGTAGGGTAAGATGTAGTCACATTACAGGGGGCCCATACGGTTCTTTCCCCCCATGCCCTGGTTTTCAATGCGTCCATGCTGGAAACCATTGTTCTAATCCCGTGGGCGGCAAACTGCGGCTCGAGAGCCACATGCGGCTCTTTGGCCCCTTGAGGGTGGCTCTTCCACAAAATACCACGGCCTGGGCGAGTCTATGTTGAAGAAGTGGCGTTAGCAGAAGTTTAAGTGTAAAAAATGTGGCTCTCCAAAGAAATTTCAATCGTTGTACTGTGGATATGTGGCTCTGTGGACTCATGAGTTTGCCGACCACTGTTCAATCTAATCTAAAGGAAGTTGCTCTTTCATCGGAGATGGGAAGGACCTGTCAGATCATACACTCTGCCTTTGGATCCGTAGGAATAAGGCTCCAGGGCAGGGATGAGCAGTTGGCTTCGTGGCAAACATTTGCTTAGCCTCTTGTAGGAATTCCAGGGGACTTAAGTGAACAGACCCATTAATGAGCCAAGCAGGGCCCATCGTCAAAACAGCTGCAACCCTCCACCTCTCTGCTCTGGAAAACAAAGGAGCCATTTCAGGGTGTTCAATAATAAGAGACCTTAGTCTTGAATTTGGACATAACTGGACTTGGGATAGTCAAGAGTTCTCTTCACCAAAAGTATATTTTCGTCTCCTTTCTTCCTATAATGACTGGGGGCAGAATTCCATAATGCTCTCCTCCCCACCCCCCAAAATACCATAATGGTTAAAAGAAGTGAATGGCCTTCCCCGTACAGAAACTGCTAGGCGGTATAACCAGGAAGCAAATTCTTATCGGCGTCTTCCCTGGCCTTTCCATTCTATTTGTATCTAAGGAAGAGTGGGGGGCACATGTTTTATTGTACACCTCTGACAAAGAGGAAGAAGCGAGAGCATGAGGAAATGGCGAGGAGCGTTTAATGAGCACCTACTAGGTGCCAGGCTCTGTGAGAAGTGCTTTCCGTTCGCTGTATAGTTTAATCCTCACCGTAACCTCATGTTGTTGGTGCTACCATTTCATAGATAAAGAAACTAACACCGCGGGTCAGAGGGACTTGCCCAGGGTCACGGTCACCAAGCCAGAAAGGGACAGAAATTTGAACCCAAGAAAACTTGACTCTGGAGCCGGCCCTTGTAATCACTTCGTGCTCCTGCCTCCTCGGGGTGGTCAAGGTCTCGATGAGTTCAATACCCTTTTCGCCATAAAGACTCTAGAAAGCCCTCGCACATACTAAGATCTCATGAAATTCAGCGACTGTTTCCTTGTCGCATGTGGAGATGAAAAGACTCCACAGGAGTTATTTAATACAAGAAAGGATCCCCGTAGAGTTACCAGGGAGGCAGCTCTTACAGTCTGACCTGTTACATCTTCCAAGGATCGCTCACCCGAGAGGAAAAAGGGACTCACCTACCGACACCAGCAGTTTTCACCGACCCTGCCCTGTCCTACTTTCCGCAGGCTGTGGGGAAATGTAAAGTCGCCTCTGAGGAATAGGCCGGCGGCCCAAGTTGTTGTAAAGGAAGCAGTGGGTCTTCAACAAACTATCATGGACAAGAGTGTGTGTGTTTATATTGGGAAGCGGGGACGGTTGCCAGAAGAATTTATGGCCGAGGTTGTTTCCCTGGCAGTGACAGAGATGGGCTTTTGCTGCGCTCTCCACACTCTAATCTGAATCCAGAGTCTTGGGTGTCTTTGTGTCTCTACCAGGAAGGTGGTCTCCCTGGCTCAGGCGGGGTGCGGGGGAGAAGGGGGAGGAGGGAGGCTGAACCATTGCCATCAGCATCGCCCCACCGGCTGTAAGAATAGTCACTTTTACCCCCTCGGGTACAGCTGCATTCTTGCCCTTCTCGAACTGAGCTCAAAGTGGGGGCGAGTTCAGGGAAGTCTTAGCCAGGCCTGAGTATATTTTTGCTTTGGCTGTTGGGGTGCTGGCCGTTTGTCTAACTCCTTTCAAGCTGCTTCCATTGAGCCTCAAGGAAAGGCACCACCCTAGCCAGTTTGGCTCAGTGGATAGAGCATTGGCCTGCGGACTGAAGGGTCCCAGGCTCGATTCCGGTCAAGGGCACAAGCCTGGGTTGCAGGCTCGATCCCCAGTGTGGGGCGTGCAGGAGGCAGCCAATCAATGATTCCCTCTCATCATTGATGTTTCTATCTCTTTCTCCCTCTCCCTTCCTCTCTGAAATTAATAAAAAATATATTATATATAAATATATATATGCATATATATATATTTTTTTAAAGGAAAGGCACCCACTGATGCTGATTTATATGTAACTTTCAGAATTATTCAGAAGTGGGTTGAAACAATTCCTTTATGCCAGAGTTTTCCACTGTGTATTAATGGGAGGGGGGCGGATTTTCATGTTCAAGGGGGTTTGGAACATGCTGGGTTAAAAGAGTTGAATGTAGGTTAAAAGAGTTGAATTTCTCAGAGCCTTTAGCATAATGATGGGGATCGTGAGTCTGTAACAGAGTACCCAGTGTGTCCCAAACGGGCATCACCATAAAACCCACGTTTATAAGACTTATTCGGGTAGGTCTTGGAAGTTACTAGTGGGTAAGGACATAGACAACGAATGCTCTCTGCAGACTCCAGCTCTGCCACTTACTATGGCCTTGAACTAGGTACTTAGCTTCTCTGGACTACAGCCTTCTCATCTGCAGAAGACTGCTGATGACGATAATACTATGTCCTTTGGGGTTGTTGTGCAGATTAAATGTCCACATACATCGATCTCTCTATCTTACTAATATGTTAGCTATTGTTACTACATCTATTCAGCCGTCTGTTTACTAATAATACGGGCCCCCTATACAGGTAAAGTGTCAATTTCAGAAGTTAGAGACAGTTCCTTGTCGCCTTCCTAGAATAAAAGGAACACCTACCTAGGGAATCATACAGAGGCACTGAGTTTGGGGGAACACTCAACAGACTTTCCAGGGTACATCATCCGTCTAGTCCAGTGGTCGGCAAACTCATGAGTCCACAGAGCCAAATATCAACAGGACAACGATTGAAATTTCTTTGGAGAGCCACATTGTTTAAACCTAAACTTCTTCTAACGCCACTTCTTCAACATAGACTCGCCCAGGCCGTGGTATTTTGCGGAAGAGCCACACTCAAGGGGCCAAAGAGCCGCATGTGGCTCGCGAGCCGCAGTTTGCCGACCACGGGTCTAGTCAGTATGGCCACAGTCGTGCCGAAATGCAAATGTTGACTTGGAGCGACGAAAGGTGACATAAAGGAGAGGGGAAAAGTAAACAGTGGCAGGAGCGCGCCTTGTGTTCGTCCCATTGGGGCTGCGTCGAAAGAGAACATGTCAAGTGATGTGTGATGGACACGGGAGACACGGGCCACGCTCAGCGTCCTGGATGCGAATGTCGAGCCGGAGAAGAAGATGAGGAGAAAGCCCTGTGAGGAAGTGGCTTAGGCAGCACCTTAAAGAGACAGCCATTCATTCCAACAGTGAAACGAACAAATAGGCTTCATTCTTTAGATGAAAAAAAAAAAAATGATGGTGGTCTGCTCCCAGCAGTTCCCAGTCCCATGGAGGGCTAGCTAGACTGTAATCAACTATAAAATCATTGTGCTTTAGGATACGGGCCTTAGCATGGTGTTAGGTATGCACCAGGAGGTCATGGTTCAATTCCTGGTCAGGGCACATGCCCCCAGGTTGTGGGCTCCATCCCCAGGAGGGGGCGTGCAGGAGGCAGCCGATCCATGTTTCTATGGCATCATGGATGTCTCTTATCTCCCTCTCCCTCTCCCTTCCTCTCTGACATCAATAAAAACATATTTTTAAAAATAAAATAGTATCAGGGAACAGCAGAAACGGATTCCACTAATAAATAAATAGATAAAGTAGGAGGGGACTCTTAGATGGAAAGGCATGTCTCAGGGGCTGGCCTGGCCCAGAGTGATGCTCGTGTGTGTGTGTGTGTGTGTGTGTGTACACACTACAGGAGGGAACCCTTCCACGCTGGAGCAAGCGATTCCATTTGGGAGGCTGTGAGGGAGCCCCACTCACTCAGAACCGGGAGGCTTGCTAGCGCGTCCCTCAGCAGCCCCCGTGCAAAGTGACTCTATCCAGTAAATACCGTAAATCACGGTTGTCAGGGCGCACACTCCCCCTTCCTCCCTCTCCCCCCCTCCCCTCCCCGCGCGCGCACACACCCACCCCTCGGCCGCTCAGGGCGAGCTCAGGTCTCAGCGCGGAGAGGACTTCTGACTGTAATCCTAGCACGTCACTTTGTTGAAGGCAAACACGTGGTGCAGAGGGAACTTATAAATCTCTGCTCCCAGGCAAGACCGTGATGTTATCTGCTGGCAGCAGAGGGTTCGCTTGCAGAGGAGCTCCAGAAGCTCCGAGAGAGAGAGAGAGAGAGAGAGAGAGAGAGAGAGAGAGAGAGAGAGAGAGAAGAAGGGGAGCAAGTGGAGGAGGAAAGGGATGGAGAGCCTAGTATAACGGTCTAGGCAGCCATTCGGGATCCGGCCGAGGGGCTGCCTGGATGCAGAGAGGAGAAAGGAGGAGGGTGGACTCCAGGGTGCCAAGTGCCCACCTCCCCTAAGCGAGAAAGCCCGAGGGGCAGAGACGCCAGGAGAGGCGGGCAAGGGTGGGCGTCCCAGGGCAGCCCCGCGCAGCCCCCTTAGGAATAAAACTGCCCCGCCAGCGGGCCCGGGGGCTGGGAGCCACGGCGGCGGCCGCCGGCCGGTCGTCGGCTGCCTGGTTGGCGTTTGGAGCGAGCGCAGAAGGAGGAGCAGGAGAAGGAGGGCGCTGGAGGCTGGACGCGCCTGCCAGCGGCGGCGGCGGCGGCAGCAACGTGGAGTAACCGGGCGGGTCGGCGCGCTCCGGCCGGGGTGGAGGCCCCCGCGCGCGGCTCGGGGAGCAGGGTCCTCGCCGCTTCGGCAGCCGCTGCGGCCGCCGCCGGATCCGAGCGCGTCCCGAGCTCCCGAGCGCAGCGCGGCCGCCTCCCCGCGGCGCGCCAGGCTCCAGGCTCGGCCCCCGCGCGCGCACACGCGCACAGACACACACACACACACGCACGCACACACACTCACTCACACGCACACGCACACACGTGTGCGCTCCTCCGCTCCGAGCTGCCTGCTCCTGCTCCTAGCGCCGCAGTGGACCCGGGGGCCGCGCCTCTCCTGCGTTAAGCACATCCCTTAGCGCCGCACGGACCCCGCTGCGCGCCCGGCGCCCCGCCCGCCTGCCCGCCCGCCCGCAGCTGCCAGCCGGGACCTTTTCATCTCTTCCCTCTTGGCCGCAGGAGCCGAGTTCAGATCCGCCACTCCGCACCCGAAACTGACACACTGAACTCCGTGTCCTCCTCCTCCTACACTCACTTCTGCCTCATAGCCACTCGCCTCGCTTCCCCCCCCAGCTCGTCGCTCCAAGGAAACTTTTTCTAACTCCCCCCGCCCCAAGTGAGGGTTCCCTTTGCCCATCGCATATTACTATTTCCACTTTGGGAACGACTGGCCTTTTCTTCGGAAAGGAATTCTCGAGCAAGATACCCCTTTTTTTTTAATCTCCTCTCTCTCTCTATTGGACAGTGACTCGATTGTTAGCAAAAGTTTCGCATTAAAAAAAAAAACAATCTACCTGACCTGTATTTTCAGATTGGTTGGTTTCTTTTTCCATTTCTTTCTTTTTTCCTCTATTATTATTATTATTTTTTTGGTACCATTTTTTAAAACTTTTTTTAAGGGAAAAAAAAAAACTTTTTCCACCTTTAAAAAAAAAAATGCACTACTGTGTGCTGCGCGCGTTCCTGCTGCTGCACTGGGTGCCGGCCGCGCTCAGCCTGTCGACGTGCAGCACCCTCGACATGGACCAGTTCATGCGCAAGAGGATCGAGGCGATCCGCGGGCAGATCCTCAGCAAGCTGAAGCTCACCAGCCCCCCGGAAGACTACCCCGAGCCCGAGGACGTGCCCCCGGAGGTCATTTCCATCTACAACAGCACCAGGGACTTGCTCCAGGAGAAGGCCAGCCGCCGGGCGGCCGCCTGCGAGCGGGAGCGCAGCGACGAGGAGTATTACGCCAAGGAGGTGTACAAGATCGACATGCCGCCCTTTTTCCCCTCGGAAAGTAAGTACCGCTCTGTTTGGTTGTTGTTGTTTTGTTTTTGTTTTTGTTTGTTTGTTTCCATTCTCCGAGGCTTAGCTGCCCGAGGCTCCCCAAACGCGGGGCCACCGCGCCAGGGATCGCCCTTCCCCGCGTCCCCGCGTCCCCGCTGCGTCTTTCGGTCTCCAGCCCCTCGTCCCCGCTCACGCCCCTTCCACCCCAGGGCGTAAGAACCTGAGGCTGGAAAACGTTGCCTTTTCACTGTATTTTCTCCATGTCTCTCCCCCCCACCCCCCCACCCCCGCCCCCAGAGCCCTCCTCCTCTCTAAGGCGTTCTTCTCTTTTTCTCGCCCCTGAGATTCTTGGCTGGGCTCCCCCCTGTCCCCCCGAGAGGCGCTCCCCGGGGCCGAGGTCAGCAGGGGAATCCTGGTGGGTTTCTTTTCTGGGCCCCGATGGCCTGGTGCAGGAAGGGTTAAAAAAAAAAAGTGGCTCGGAGCTAGCCTCTCCGGAAGGGAAGGCGCCCCGCGCGCCCCTCGCCCCCCGCCGACCTATCCAACGGGCTCCCCCAAGCCTCCCCATTGTCCCCAGCTCCCAACGCCAAGACCAACCCGATTTGGTGAAAAAACCCTTCCAAAACACCTACCTCCTAACCAGCCCCCGGTTCTGGAGCCTGTGGCCACCGCCAGGTGTTTACATCCCCAAAGGCCGGCTGGTGCCCAGCCCCCCCTCTCCCCCCCCCCCCCCCCCCCCCCCCCCGTCCCCCCGGCTTTGAAGTCACCTGGAGCGGTGGCCAGGGCAGCTTGGTGTCTGACTTGGTGCGGAAAGGGGGTTGGTTGACTTGCACGTTATTTTCCAGAATCTACTCAACCCTGCCTCGCGAAGTTCGCGGGGTAGCCAAATCGCCTTTCTTATGCGTTTATCTGTATCCCTGGGGAGCCCTGAGCTCCTGCGGGGACTTGGGCCGCCCTCCTGGGGAGCCTCAGAGCCAGGAGAAGGCAGCCCATTTGCTTCCTGTAAACCTGTTTCTCGGAGGGCAGCCTCCTCCTAGCCAGCTGGCATACAGTAGCAATGGGAGCCGAGTGATTTATTGGGGAGTTCCTTGGGGGTGGGGGGTAGAGGGGTAGAGAAAAGGACAGTCTGCTTAGAATTAGTTCCCCATTCTGAAAAGAAAGGAAAAAAGAAGTGCTACCTGAGAGGGTTAAATACCAGGAAGAAGAAAAAGAAAAAGAAAGAAAGAAAGAAAAAAAAAAAAAAGCTTCGATATTGGCGTAGTCCAAACCCCAAGTTGTAAACTTTCCATTGGTTGCCCATTTCTCTCCACCCCTTCCCGTGCCCTATATCCTGGCTGGCTGCCTTATGGAATCTCTGTGTCTTTCCTAAATCGATAATATGGCCCTCTGGGTCCGTTTGATCCCGGAGGTTCTACTGATAGGGCGGAGCTTTCCTTTTTGAATACTTCTTGTTCGTTTTGACAAGTCTCAGCTCTGTGACTCGCCCTGTCTCCTACTTGAGGGTCTCAACACGTGAGCCGGTGGACCTAACCCCAGTCTTCCCCGGGGACCTTTCTTTTGCTACATCTCCTCCTGCAGGGGATCCTGGCCGGCGGGAGGGTTTTATTATTGTGATGATGGTGATAAATACACTCCACCCTGCTTATTCCCTGCGGGGAGCGAAGCTCTGGGTCTGGGGTGGAGCCAAGGCGATATTAGGCAAGAAGGTTCATTGTCAGGAATCCAAAGCCATTGAGACGAACCCGGGGCTGAGTCAGTTTGCTGTCTCCTGCACGTGCGTGGTTCTGTTAGGGCAGCCGGGCCAGGGTGTTAGGTAGCACCTGAATATGTCATCCCAGGAGTGTGTTTATCTGCAAAATCTCCGATGCATCGCCAGCGCTTTGCACAGAGGAGGTTGCATCCCTCAGGAGAGAGGTGTTGGAGAGAGCAGGTCACCCATGAGGGCGTTCATGCCCTGTTCTCTCCAGCGTCTCCCGGTCCAGAGGGCTGAGGGGATCCGCCCCGGGGGTCATGGCCATCAGCAACGTGGAGAAATTCTCACAGAGTCAGGATCCCAGATAGGGCAGCTGAGATCAGCAAGTGGAAACTCTTTCCCCACCCCACGTGGAGCCACCAAAGATAATGAAAACCTCTCCGAGGTCCAGCATTTTCAAAATAAACCGTCGGTGTTTCATACCAACATACAGGCGTCTAAAAGCCTGTCTGTTGAAAGCACATGGAGGGACAGAGACGCACAGCAGACTGCGTCCTACTGTGTAAGGACTGTGGACCATTTCACGGAAAGTAGGTTAACTGATTTTCCAGCACTTTCGAGTTATACTGGAATAGAGTACACCCTTCCAAAAAAAAAAAAAAAAAAAAAAAGGAGGGAGGGGGGAGAGAAGAGAAAAGCACTCCACCATATTCTGAAACAGCAAATTGAAAGTACAGCCCTAACTTCCTTACCAGCGTTCCCCCTTTAGGACTGGCTCGGTGGCTGCCGGAGGGAGGGTGCCTGTCGTAGCTTGCAGGGACATCGGTGAGGGTCAGGAGCCTCAGAGCCCAAGGCATGGGAAAGATCACTGGTTCATTTTTTTTTTTTTACCCCCAACTTATTAGCGTTCAGGGAGTGACTCCGGCTCAAATATTACAAATATGCTCTAATTATACTCAACGAGCCATATATCATTTCAGATCGCTGATCGCCCTTCGCGGCGCATTTTATACGGTTCAGACTCAATATTTTTAGCAACGTGGACATTTCAAAGTAAAAATATGAGAGATATTGTATATGCCTCCAGGCATATTTTGTCTTAAATATTATCCTTGGCCCGGCGTACTATATAAATACAGTAAATATGAATAGAACTGGCCAGTTGCCAGTTTTCTCGGGCGAATTTTAGTCAAGAAAGGTATTTAGGGGATATAAATAATACTGTGTCAACAGTTAGAGAAGGGGTCTGATTCGTTTTGAATTTATTCATATTGATCTTCTCACATGCTGTTAGTTTAAGGCTCAAAGTGGAGTTAGGCTTAGGTTTACCGATCGTTTACCCAGTGGGAATTGGTGGATTTCTGGGTCCTTTGGACAATCTTATTTGAAGTTCAAGGCACATCTATTCAAAAGACCCTGCACAAGTCTTTAGAGATTTAGTGAGAGTAACATCCTTAACCAGAGGACATGTCAAATGATGGACAGTTTAAAATCTGGAGAGGCTTGGACAAACCTAAAAAGGAAGAGACAAAACGTTTCATTTTCTCTCTTTCCTCTCCCTCTTTCATTCTAACTAATCAGGCACTTGTGATTCTAACTGTGGTGATTACACTTACACACACACACACACACACACACACACCCCGCCCCCACCCAGGATGCATCTGACATTTTTGATTGTCCTGACTGGGAGTGGAGGGGTGTTTAGTGGGGAAGGCTGGGGATTTGGCTAAGCACCCTAGAACACCCACAGCTGAGCCCCTCCCATGTATCAAAGAATTATCCAGCCCAAAGAATCAGGCATGCCAACATTGAGAAGCCCCGATTCCCGATATTTACTTGGGGTTACTGAATTCTGCCAGTAGTCCTATGTTAAAAGTAATCACCTAAAAAATAAAATATCTTTATAATCAAAAGGACATTAAAATGAGAGCCTTGAATAGAAAGATAATCAGAAAGTTGCCTTCATTAAATAGGAGCATGAAATCGGACCATTTGGTACAGTCTGTGCTTTCTTACGATGGTGATAAACACCTAAATTAGACATCTGAACTTCCCATTCATTGAGCCTGAGGCCTGGCGTGGCCCCACCCCTCAGTAACTTGGGTCAGCAAGTGGTATCAGTCAGGACAAAGAGAAGTGAGAAATTATCTTGGAGTTCCCTTGCAAGGAAAATAAACAGCGCATGTTAATGAAGAGTGGATTCGCCAAGCCAGGCAACCGAAGAAAATAAATAATCGTGTTGGTTTATTCAATCCTATTGAATGAGATAAACTAAAATATACAGCCCGAAACATCACAGCGAGGTTTCTTCGGCCATTGTTTTCACATGAATGTTAAACATTTGATGCCAAAACAATGTCCTTTTCTATTTCCCCTGTCGTTTTCCAAGGGAACTCGTGGCGCGTAGAAGGGATTACCCCTAAAGCGCTGTGTTCTGGGGGAAGGGCGGCTGACGGTTCTATTCAGGGACAGGGCTTGCTGTGCACAAGTTGCTGGACTGCGGGCCAGTTGCCCAGGGAAGGAAAATATTAGCAGTTGCTGGAACATAGTAGTATTTTTTGCTTGATGTTCAGGGATTTTTATTTTTTAAGATTCTCTGTGTGTGGATGTGCGAGAGAAACAGAGAGCGAAAGAGAGAGGGAAGGAGAGAGAGAGAGGGGGGGAAAAAAAAGAGATCAAAGGCAGACTTGAACCCTTTGACTTCCACAATGGCTGAGTTATTAATAAACAACAGACCCACTTTAATTCCTTCATTGTTATTGCATCATCGCTTGTACTAACTCTAGTGCCTAATTGTGGTTACATTTAACTTAGGCCACATACTCTGTCAGGATTTCCTCTCTGTTTTTTCTTTTCCTCTCTGTTTTTTTCTTTGACTTTTCAAGGACTAGAAAAAACCCTCAAAGAAATATACTGTTTATAGCTGAAGCCGTTGGGCAAGTCTTTGCTGCCAAGTGAGGCCAGCCTCCTCACCACCAGGGAGGCTGGGCTTTGGAGCCAGAGGGGCCAGGTGGGGACCCCCTTGACCTCCCAGAGGGACTCCCAGCCCTGTGTCTCCACAGCGACCTCTGGGGGCGACTGCCGGAGCTGCACCTTTCGAAGGATGGCTTCTGTCTGGTGCCAAAGCGCTGATGTAAGCTGACGGCAGCATCTTCCCTATAAAGATACCAAGGAATGACAGATGGGCTTTCCTAGAGGAAACGGAGATGGGGAAAGAGGGCTAGTGACTCAGTGTCCATCCACCATCAGATCTGGGTTAGAACCGAGGAGGTCGCTGACCCCCAGGCCTTCGCCCAGAGGTGACAACATGCTTCAGGCTGCATTTTGATTATTTACTTATTTTTAAATATATTTTTATTGATTTCAGGGAGGAAGGGAGAGGGAGAGAGAGAAACACCCATGGTGACAGAGAATCCTTGATGACCTGCCTCCTGCACGCCCCCTAGTGGGAATCGAGCCCGCAACCCGGGCATGTGCCCTTGACCGGAATCGAACCTGGGACCCTTCAGTCTGCAGGCCGATGCTCTCTCCACTGAGCCACACTGGCTAGGGCCAGGCTGCATTCTTAGAAGGTTCGTGGAGGAACCTGGCCCTGGGAGAGACATGCAGGCCAACCATGGAGTTGGGACTCTGGTCAGCACCCCCCCTCCCCCTGTCACCCCGCGATGCTCTCTTCACTGAGCCACACTGGCTAGGGCCAGGCTGCATTCTTAGAAGGTTCGTGGAGGAACCTGGCCCTGGGAGAGACATGCAGGCCAACCATGGAGTTGGGACTCTGGTCAGCACCCCCGCCTCCCCCTGTCACCCCCCTCCAGTCCCCTTGTATGTTTAGTAGGAAGGTGAACGGCAAGCCAAGGCCCTGCGTGGAACAGGCTGGAAACGGCCCCTGCATCTGTCTTGATGGAGCATTTCCGGTGCTGAGGGATGCTGGAGGGGACGCGGACTCGCCAGATGTGCTCGCTCTCCTTCGGCAGCCCTTCAGCCGGAGGGAGGGTGGGTTCCGTTCCTTCGATCCGGAGCAGCTTGACGAAATGTGCCTCTGGCCAGAGATAAACAAACGTTTCCATTGTCATTCTGAAGCCATATGGTGTGCGTTTCTTTTCCAATATTCTTTAAACCCGGATCATTTTTAAAATTTTTTTTTTTTAAACCTAGGAATCCCGTGTTCCCCGGGCGTTTTCAGTTGAATCCCAGACGAGGGATTCTTTGATGGGTTTGTTTAGACTGCGAAGCTCGCTTCTGTCCGTGTTTGGGAGAGATTGGAGACGTTCCGATCAGGCGACAGCCACGAACCGGGTGTTGTTTGTTGTTGTTGTTTGTTGTTCTTGTTGTTGCCTTTGACTTTGTTTCTCTTCTGGCCTCTCTCATCCGGAAGTGGGTGGTGACTGTACTGTGGTGTGGCCACCACCTTGCTTCCTGGGGCGGCTTGGGGGCCCCCACTGTTGCGTGACACACCCCCTTGACCTCTTCCCCACCGTCCCTGAATGCTTCTTGGTGTTCACGCCTCTGGACTATCTGCATCGATGACAGTCAGCTTCCCTGGGCCAGGCTCAGCTTCTTCACCTTTGACCTTGAAGAAGAGGCTGGCCTAGGGCTGCAAGAGATGGAGGAGGACAGGGGCGGAGAGCACCTGGCTCTGTTTCTGGCCCTTGTAGGCCCACGTTGCACGGCAGCCATAACTCATTGCATCTCAGACACCATGGGTTTTAAGGGCCACCATTATGGTATGTACCACTAAGAAGGAAACATCACTGACAATTCACTCTGACGTGCCATTGACTGTGAGACAGGAAGAGAGGTATTTTCGACATACTAAAACGTGATCAGAAATGGAAGTTCTAGAAGCCACTCCCATTAGCCTGGGATGTCTCGGGACCTTCATCTGATAGGTTCCACTCAGTGGATCTGTTGCCTTTGCACGCTTGGATTGTTTCTGAGGTGACCTTTGCCACCGAAGGGGCTGGAATTAGGGACTGGCAGGGCTAGCGAGACATCTAAGAAGCCCTTGAGAATGAAGCCTTCTTAGGTTAGACCGCAAACGTCTTCGAAAACATGACGACGCTGGGTTGGTGAGGAGTTGAGTTTCTTGGACTCGCCATGGTAGGTGGCTGGACGGCCTCATGGTGCTGAGGAAACTTCTTTGGGACCAGGACCCCCCTCCATTCTCTCCAGCGAGCTCTTTGATGGGTCAGGAATGTGGGGCTCAGGTGCTCCTTCAGCCCCAACGACTTCAGGAACTTAAGGCCAGCGGACAGAGCTTTCTGGATGTTGCGAGGCCCGAACCTTCTGGAAGTCGTCTGGGTGCAGCTGTTGGCTCTCACATTAGCTTGTCCCACGTGTCCCTGTCCACCGGGAGGGGGCCCCCTCTCCAGGGGCCTTCCTTGCTGCCCACATGGGGGCCAGTAGGAAGCAGGCTATCCTGAGGAAGAGCATTGAGGTTCTGAGAGAAGTCAGGGAGACTGCTTTTTTGGGGAGATGTGGTTTGTTTCAGGAAATCTGTAGCATCGTCCCAGTCTTCAGAAAGACAAAGAAAACTGCTGTGACATAGACGTTGGCTCTGTCCCTGGTCTCCCCCCACCATCGGAACCATTCCACCCTGACAGATGTCACATCTGGCCTGACAAGCCGGCTCCCACATAACTGCTCACCCATCACTTCAGGCTGTCACTGTCGCAAGCACACAAGCATCTATATTTGTCACTTCATCTTGGGGACAAGAATGCAAAGTTTGTTATCGAGAAAGACACAGAGATGACCACACGTCCTCTGGTCTTTGCAAATCTAATAAAGACAGTATTTGTTAATGCATTCTAAGAGCACAGTTGATAGTTGGCAAACCATAACTAGGACTTCTTTTCCTGAGAAACATAACTTAATTTTTCAGCGTGGGATTCATTTCAGCATCGTTAACTCAACGCTTCTCAGACAAAAATCCATTAGGGATCAATCATTCTCTCTCTACCACACGGAACAGCAATAACTTTGTCATTCTTTCCACTTCGGCTTTTGTTATTATCCGGTCATTGATTTCCCTGTCCACGGACTTAACCTCAGCTTCACATCTGCTTTGACATCTAAATGACAGCACCATTGACGTTGTATTTCTTTGTCAGAAACCCGTAGAATTCAGATCCGGGCTGAGAAATGCCAAAGCGGTGGGGGGAGGTGAATGGCTCACTCTGAGTCTACTTTAGAAGGAGGAAAGAGCATCACAGACAGGGCATTTCTCTGCTGACAACAGATGCTTTGGTAAGGGGACTGGCCCTGGACCTCTGTCCCCACAGGCAGGCGCACAGCGTGGCATCTGGGCGTTGGAAATTGAGGAGAGGGAAGCGGAGAATGGAACATGCCAGAACGCGGACTTGGGGGCAGTACCTGGGCCGAAGCAGAGCCGCGTTCTGGCTGTCACCTCAGGCTGGGAAACCTCACTGTCACCCTTAGACATGTCTGTTAAAAATCATGTCGATGTGAAGAATCACTCAGTCATTCATTTGTCCCTCCTCATGGGATCAAGCCTTGGGTTGGTGAGGGTGTGAATGGAAGTCATTGGTCTGAATGGTCATGAAGCAAGTCCTGAATGGCCACCATTTCCCCTCCTCGGGGCTGGTGAGCATGAGGTGACTGGGCTAGTTTGTCTTGGAGAGAGATACATTTCAGAAGATTCCACTGTCAGCAAACATCACCATCCATAACCAAGCTGTGTGGCTAGACCCCTGCCTAACTTCATGAGTTCCTGAGTCCTCAGATGCTAGAAGGTGGGTCTTGAGCCACGCTGACCCCAGGCATGGCGCATTTGGCATCAGCGGTGTGCCCTCCCTCAGTACCATTTGCTGGGCCGTCTCTAAGCGGAGTACAAATTCATCGTGGTGGAGCGTGGAGAGGAAATGGTAGGGCCCACTCATGGAATTCTATCGACAGAGAGAGGTGTGTGTGGAGGGTTTGCGGCAGGAATTGAATTTGAAATGGAGTTTAGGAGCACTTTTAAAAATGTATGTGTTGATTAGAGAGAGAGAAGCAGCGATTTGTCATTCCACTTATTGATGCATTCATTGGTTGACTCTTTTTTTTTTAATTAAATATATTTTATTGATTTTTTTACAGAGAGGAAGGGAGAGGGATAGAGAGTCAGAAACATCGATGAGAGAGAAACATCCATCAGCTGCCTCCTGCACACCTCCTACTGGGTATGTGCCCTCAACCAAGGTACAGGCCCTTGACCGGAATCGAACCTGGGACCCTTCAGTCTGCAGGCTGACGCTCTAGCCACTGAGCCAAACCAGTTAGGGTGAAAGAGATGTTTGAATGGGGCAGCTTTATGGCAGAGAGAAAGGAAACCAAACGTACATACGTGAGCACTGCATGTTGGAAATGGCAAATGATGCCAGTTAGCTTGCCTCGTTCCTGCGAGGCCCTCCTTTGGCCTGGGTGACCTGGGACGGCTTCAGGGATTCTGATCCCATGAATAGAATGGTCCCGCAACCTCCGCCGGCCTGAAGAAGGTGCTATTTCCCAGGAAAAGGAGTGAAATCCCCCCAGAACCGCAGTGGGAAGAGAAAGCACACGCTGCACCCTACTCTGCCCCTGTCTGGTGAAACTGAGCTTGCCATGGAAGGCAGCTTTCCGCATCGCTTTCCAGAGGTCAGGCGGGCGCGAGGAGGCTTTGTCTGACTTGCTAATCTTGTGACAAAGCCTTGGTGCCCGGCGGAGCTTCCTGTCTTTGCCGACTGGTTATCTGCGGGGATTTTCTCCCCCAGGGGACTTTGGGGAAGGCTCTAAAAATAAACAGCATGGTTGCTTATTGGGGAGAACATGTGCACAGGTGTCAGCTGGCAAGGGCATCCGAGACCCTGTGATCACAGGGCGCTGCAGAGGCCTCGGTGTGGGCGCCTCCCTGCCACGCGGGTCATCATCCATCCAGGGTCCCAGGTCCCCTTAGCGAGGGCTCCCCTGGGAGGTGGGATCTGCCAAGTGTGCAAACAGGTCGCTGGGGATCTTGTGAGTTTGCTGAATGCTGGCGAGGGTAAGTTCCTGGGCAGGGAAAAGTCTTTCCTACCAGTTTTCAAGAAGGTTAGATAAGAGGCACAAATCTGGAAAACACAAACGAGGAATCCATACACCGCTGTCTTTTGTCAAAAGCAGTTCTCAGGTCAGGTCTGAATCGAGACAGGTATTTCTAGAAGATGTGCCCCAGGTGAAGGGAAGGGTTGTGGATTTCTAGGCTGTGCCCCGAGCGAGGGGAGAAGTATCGTCACGCTGAGCCTGGAAGGCAGTCAGGGGTTCATCTAGCCAGTAGGTTAGGCAACTCATGTATCACATCCCTCGACTACATTTTATTTTTCAGTCTCTTTTAAATATATCCTCTCAGTTCAATCTCCTAATAACCCTCAAGGGTCCCATGACGTCCACTTCATTTTACAGAAACTGGGGCCTGGCTAAATCAGGTGACTTGGCCCAAGGTTTATAGGATCTACCTCATCTCAGGCAAAAATCCTCTCTTTATAATGGACTTGACTACCCTTAGTAATGTTTTCTCTTCCATTTTTTTTTTTTTTAAGAAGAATATGGTGGGCCATATACAAGAGCTAGTTGCTGCTACATCAAAGGAAGCAAAGTTCCAAATTTCAGGATGTAATAACCACCATGGCCCGGCCGGTGTGGCTCAGTGGTTGAGCATCGACCTATGAACTAGGAGGTCATAGTTCGATTCCCAGTCAGGGCACATGCCCCGGGTTGCGGGCTCGATCCCCATGGGGGGCGTGCAGGAGGCAGCCGATCAATGATTCTCTCTCATCATGGGTGTTTCTATCTCTCTCTGAAATCAATACAAATATATTTAAAAAAATAATCATGGAAGATACGTTTTATCCCATCCAAGGAGCCCCAAATGTTTCAACCATAGCTAAGCATCCCCGGACCAATACACACGTGTACATTTGACTCTTTGGAGAAGGCGTTCTCATGTGTGGGTGAGAAATGATGACAGGTGGTTTTAAGAAACCCGAAATCTAGGCCAACCAAATGAAAAACAGGCTTTTATTCTTAATAGGTAGTCTGCCTTTCGTCAAAGGAGGTCAAGGCCTTCCCTTAGCCGTCTTTAATAGAAGTCAAGGTATTTATTTTAACATCTCGGTATATAAATTGTACATTGTTATTTTAACACGGGAACGTGTTAGAGGGAACGTCGAATTCAGGAGTCTGCCTGCCGGGGAAGGGCTGCCGAAAAGCTGGGCCCAGAACATCAGGACCCCCTGAAAGTGTTCAGTGTCGCATCCCCCGGCCCCGAGGAGCAGGGACCTTGTATTTCCGGGGGGAAGCGATCAGAACGTTCACTGAGTCCCTCTCCCACGTTGAGTCTTTGTATAGCTCTGTGCGAGGCCTTCTCGTCAGTCAAATAGCTAATGACTGTGCTTTTTAAAACTCCTAGCTGTCTGCCCAGTTGTCACAACACCCTCTGGCTCAGCGGGCAGCTTGTGTGCCCGGCAGTCCCAGGTGCTCTGTGGGTACCTTGGTGAGTACACTCCTCTGCTTTATACCTCCTTTCACGTAGTCGTATCGGCTTTCTCTCGAGTGTCTGTCTCCTGTGGGGAAAGGGCAGAGGCCACGTGGACGTGTGAGACGCGGCCTCGTGGCTGATCCGTTGCCAAGGTGCCCCTGAATGGTGCCGTTAGCCGTTGCTATGAGAAACACCCACGAATCGCTTTGAAATCCTATGATGGAGTGGCTGCCCGATGTGATGGGATGGATGGTGGGGTGTATGAGATGTGTGTCCCAGGGGGTTACAGAGTGATTAAAAATATTGACCCCCTCCCGACCCCCATGGAGGGATGCTCTCGGGAGGGGCTGACCCATATGACCAGAATGTCGAGGGACCCCTTTAGTGTGTGTGTGTGTGTGTGTGTGTGTGTGTGTGTCTTATTTATATCTATGTCCTTATTCCTGGCACATAGTAGTTGCTCAATTAATGCAAAGGAGATTTTTGTTTTCTCCCTTTCCTTTGACGTTCTGCGGGGAGGCCTGTGGGAGAGGTATGCTGTTGCCCTTGTGTGTGACCTTCATGTTGTCCTTTCTGGGTTGCATGAGAAATGGGTTGTCGTGGGTCAAGACTTGGGAGCGTGCCACAGGCTCACACCACTTAGCCCCGACCCTCAGAGGCAGTGCCACCTGTCAGGCCCGGGGGGGGGGGGGGTCGGGAGGGGGTCACGGAAGCCAGAGGTCTCACTCCTTTCTGATTTGGAGCATGAATCAGTTCAGCCGGCTCTTACCGGGTGCCTACTTTATGCGGGGCAAGGAGACCACAGCAAAGACTGGGATTTAGATGTTGCCCGACACCGAAGGACTCAGTGGCCCGAGGTGCCCTTGACCCGTGCTTAGAAAGAGGGGCCGTGGACCAGTCATGCTGGCCTTGGTTCACTCTGCATGTGTGAGGCTCTGAGAAGGCTTGGATGATATGGATTCTAAGTGTGGGCAAAGGTCCCAGATAGGGACAAAAGAAATGTGTTTATCACCCGCCTGGAAGTCTGATTCCCCGGCGTAACCTGCTTTGCAATTTATCATGCTTAACTTTGCTTCTTAAGAATCGAGGAAGAAGGTGACTTAGTCACGTGGCCTACGCTAGGATTTCCTGAAACAAAGCAAAACAAAACAACCTCAAAAACAAAACAAAACTGATTCTATTGAGATTATACATTTATTTTTTTTCCCCAGAAAGCCTCAGAGTGCCTAGCTAGAAGCTGCCACGTGAAAAATAACAGGTTCTCTTTTGTGAGATAAGTTTTATTTTACAGTCCACCTCTAAATGTGTGTTTTATTTCACTGTCTTATTAACTAAGGAGCGAACTGTCTGATCCCCCCGCCCACCAGTAGCTTTCTGGAAAAGAAAAGGGGAGGGAACGAGAGAAGAAAAACGGTTGTTCAACACCCCTTGGTCCTTAAGACACAGCCTCCTGGTCTTCCCCCGGTTGGTGGGTCGGTCGGTCGGTCGGGAAGGACCCGAGTAGCAATGCCCATTTTTCAGGAAACCGGCTTGGAGAGGTAGAGCCTGGTCCTCTCATCGAGCTAGCCGGGGTCAGAGCCCAAATCCGAGGCCAGGTCTGGTCCCTTGCTCTCCCCCACACTGCCGAGACCCCACACTTCGCGCTTTTTGGCCTTCCTTCTGCGTTCCCTTGGGAATCCTGCCCCTCAGTGCTGTCCTTGTCTTACCTACGACCCTGGATCCATTTCCTTTTCATCTCTTCCCGCAGGGAACATGGGGAGAGACCTCCCAGGCGTGTTCTGTGCGGTTTCTCTCCCCAGACGCGCCTCCCTTGGGGTAACTCTCAGCCATCACAGGGCTGCAAGCTGCCCGCTTTCTCTGATGAAAACACAGGAGAAACCCACCCTGGGGACATCAGGGGACATCAGGGGACAGGGATCGAGGCAGAGGCTGCACCCAGAGTCCCCTCCCGCGGCCACTCCCTCCACCCCACCCCACCCCACACACCTCCCCACGGCACCCCGCTCGCTGGGAAAACCCTGTAGACCCCTCTCGGCCCTTCCACGTGAGACTGCTGAGCGGTGGGGCCCTGCATTTTATTTTATTTTATTTTTGTCTCTGTTCTTAGAAATAGTAATTGAGTAAAAATGTAAGTGAGCTGATGCCAAGCGGCAGGCGGCCAGGGTCAGGGTGAGTTTCTCCATGCTGCGTGAGGCCGGCCGTGCCAAGCAGCTCCAGGGCCATCCCTGTCACCTTGCGTGACCCTCTCCTCCGCTCCAGGGAGCCGCTGGGAGCGGCTGGAGGCAGCGCGGGGGCCGGGGGCGCCTCTTGCTTTTCTCACTCGCTCCAACCTGGGGGTGGCTGATCACGGCTGTCCCGGCCCCAGGGATGATGGGACTGGGGGCTCCGAGGCTTCATCAGCCTTCAACACAGGATGGGATTGTTATTTTTTTAAAAATTTATTTTTATTGATTTCAGAGTGGAAGGCAGAGGGAGAGAGAAACATCCATGATGAGATAGAAACATTGATCAGCTGCCTCTTGCACGCCCCCTACTGGGGATGGAGGCGACAGCCCAGTCATGTGCCCTGACCAGGAATTGAACCGTGACCTCCTGGTTCATAGGTCAAGGCTCAACCACCACCAGCTGGGTGGATGCAGTTGTTCTTGCTCCTCACAGGTCGAGTGGTGGCTAGAGCTTGGTGCTCTTGTTAACGTCCTTATTCCCTCCCTCCTCGCCCCTCCCCCCAAACTATTTTTTAAAAAAATATATTTTATTGATTTTTTTTACGGAGAGGAAGGGAGAGGGACAGAGAGTCAGAAACATCGATGAGAGAGAAACATCGATCAGCTGCCTCCTGCACACCCCCTATACTGGGGATGTGCCCGAAACCAAGGTACATGCCCTTGACCAGAATCGAACCTGGGACCCTTCAGTCCACAGTCTGATGCTCTACCCACTGAGCCAAACCAGTCAGAGCTCCCCCGCAACTATTGGTTAGGATGAGGTTAGTGGGCCTGAGAGGTTTTCTAATAAAACATAAAAATACGGAAGATAAGCAACAGTCTGTCCAGGAATGAATGGATTAAGAGTCGTGAAAGTGATTGCAGGTTTGTTTAGGTGGTTTTTTTTTCTCCACGTGTTTACTGAGCAAGAGGCTCTAAGGAGCTGGGGGAAGATTTAAAGAGGGTGTTTCTCAGAGTATCTCCTGAGCCAGCTGGATGGCTCAGTTGGTTGAGTGTTGTCCTGTGCACTGAAAAGGTTGTGGGTTTGATTTCCAGTCAGGCACATGCCTGGGTTGTAGGTTCGGCCCCCGAATGGGGCACAGATGGAAGATAACTGGTGATGTCTCTCTCTCTCTTCCTCTCCCTGCATGTCCTTAGGCGAGGATTAAAAAAATAATCCTATATAATAAAGAGCTAATATGCAAATGGTGGCCGGGCCCTTGTCTATATATATAAATGCCTAAGCGACCATTAGGACCAGTTGGTAGCGATGATGTGCACTGACCACCAGGGAGGCAGATGCTTGATGCAGGAGCTGCCCCCTGGTGGTCAGTACGCTCCCACAGCCAACCTCCCTCGGTCCCTCCCCCTGGCTGGCCAACCTCATGCAGCCCCTCCCCCTGGATTGGGAGAGATGGCCCTGATGGGCCCCCATCACTGGCCAGGCCGAGGGACCTCACCTGTGCACGAATTCATGCACCGGGCCTCTAGTAATAATATAAAAAGTGTCTCCCGATGTGTTTTTGGAAGCAGATTCCCTGGCCTCTCCCAGACCTGCAGAGGGCGGGGAGGGGAGGAGTCTGGGGGGGGCGGAGCCCAGCAATCTGCATATTTGAGTGGCATTTCGGGTCATTCCTATGTCACTGGAGTTTGTTGCTGCTCTGATTGGGTGGGTCTGTTCACTGCAGTCCCAGCCCAGAGGATTCAGATCCCATGGGGCCTCTTCCACCCGCTGGTCCTGCAAGTGCGGGGTCCTCAATCCACAGCCCAGCCACGTCCCTCCCAGCACTGTCCATTTCCCCCGATGCATACAGATGTGGAGGTAGGCTTGTGAATCTCACGCACCACACCTGATCACCCCGGAGGGGATGGTGGTGCGTGTGCAAGGAAGCCAGTCAGTCACACGGGGAGAGGGGTGGACGCCTAGGGTGGAGGCTGCGCCGGGAGCGGATTCCCCCACTCAAGGCCCTTCCCCTGGGGAACGGTGGAGGGAGAAGGAGATTTTCAAAACGAATGTGTAGTGTGCACGCGACATCTATTTTATTTTTATAATGTATAAGCCGATAGCTAGAGTTTCATCCCCTGCCGACCGCTTCGTGGCCCGAATCCTGTTCTGGGACATTCCACGGGGCGAGGCTCTAGCCAACAGTAGGATGTAAACTCCCCTCTCTCGGCCAAACTCAGCGTCGAGCCTCTGCAGCTTTTGCTTTGGTGTTTTTCTCTGCCAGAGGTTTAGGGCAGGTGAAAATCTGACCGGCTCCTCAGGAGAAGAGTTAGCGCTAAAGCACTTGGTCTTTTCTCCTGTTTCCCTGAGGCTATTGTGGAAGTATCCAGAACAGCTGCTCTCTACCTGCTAAATGCCCACGTCTGCATGGCCTGTCTTGCTAAGGAGCCCCCATGGCTATTGAAGTAAGGAAAATGACGGAGGGTGTTAATTCTGCTGCCCAACCAACAAGCCTTCAATGAAAACAGTCTACACCGACTACGAGTAGAGAGTCTTAAGATCAATGTCAAATGTAGGCAGAGCTCGTGGGAAGACAGAGGTCAAGAGAAGACATTCCTGTGACAGGTTGGCTCATTGAGGAGTATTTATGGCTTGTGTGTCTGCCATGCGTTAGGCACCCATCTGGGCAGTAGTGATACCATCAGTGAATAAAACAGCCCAGAACTTTGCCTCGAGGAGCTCCCCAGCCTAGAGGGGGAAGATAGACGATTCATTGGAAAGATAAGCGATGGTAGGATTGGAGAACTGTTCTGGGGAGAAAAGAAGAGCAGGGGTGGGGATGGGCAAGTGAGCTGCAATTTCAAATAAGCTGGCAGAGTCCAGCTGGCAGAGTGGCTCAGTGGTTGAGCGTCAACCTATGAACCAGGAGGTCACGGTTCAATTCCCGGTCAAGGGCACATGCCAATCCCCAGTAGGGGGCGTGCAGGAGGCAGCCGATCAGTGATTCTCTCTCATCATTGATGTTTCTATCTCTCTCTCCTTTTCCCTTCCTCTCTCTGAAATCAATAAAAATATATCTTTAAAAATAAATAAATAAGCTGGCCGAGAGGGTCATCAAGAGGGTGGCATTTGAGCAGAGACTTGGGGGAGGTCAGAGAACAGCCCGGGGCTCTCTGGGGAAGAGCATTTCTGGCCGAGGGGACAGCTGGTCCCGTTGCTGACGTGTTCCGGGATTATCAGAAGTGTCCTGGGAGGTGAGATCAGAGAAATCATGACGGACAGCTCCTATAGGGCCTTGCAGGCCATTGTAAAGGCTGGGAAATTTCCTCTGATGAAAAGGGTGGGAGAAGGGTGGTTTGAGCCCAGGGGTTCCTGAGGCGGCTAAGTTGGGCACACCTTGCCCAAGGTGAGCAAGGCAGCGGCAAAGAGCCAGTGCCATGTCTTTGGAATTCGTGGCAGTGGCTATTGTGGAACCCCCCAGCGTGGATGCCCTCTCACTGCTGTCCTCCTCTCAGCTGCGTCTCCAGGGGCAGCTGGACTGTGAATCCCACACAGACCCCACTTGCCCAGAGTTCTTTCTTCAGCAAATAATTTGGGAGGCAGGCTACCGAGGCTTCTGTATGTAGGGTATGTTTTGGGGGGATTGTTTTTAATGGATGCGCCTGAGTTATCAGAAACCCACCCCCTTCCTTGCTGGCAGGAAGCTAGCTTTGCACCCCTCTGTGCATGAAAATAGCCTCCCGGGTCTCCCGTCTTGTGCTGACACGTGTGGAAGGACAGCTGCTGGATTTGGTTCTTGCTGTCACGCCTAGGCATAGCCATCGGTGACTCGGTGCCCAGGGACAGGTGGCACTGAGAGGTGACCACGCGCCAGCCTAGGAGAAGGACAGGCTCCTTTGCGTGTATGGAGGGGAGAGTCGGGCTTAGAAAGGTCTCTGGATCGTCCAGCTGTGCCTCGTGCCTTCGCCTAAACTTTGAAACGAGGTCATAAGCCAAGGAATTTGCAAAACTATGCCTCTTATCAGTCAAAAAGCATTTCTGTTTGGACCAGAGCTCGCTTTCTAATTTCTAAGTTTTGAACATCAAGGCTTTACCCTGGGAAGCTGCTATCATTCCTTCATCAATCTGGACCCGTGAGATCTGCCAGGAGATGGAGGGCTATAGCTTAGGCCCGTTCGCAGGGGCCGGCAGTTTAGCGAGGAGGTCAGGCGTCCAACCCAAACAAACAAAACCAAGAAGCCAACACCACGCGGCTGCTTATAAGGAAGGCGTCTGAGAGGTCAGGAGAAGAATTGCTCACTTCGGTCTCGAGAGGTCACGGGAGGCTTCCCAGGGGAGGTGACATTTGCTGCTTGAAAGGCGACCTTTGGAAGTGTAGTTTGGCAGTTATCAGGCAGCGAGGGGAGGAGAAAGTTTGCCCTTTCGTGTTATTTTCCCGCTCTGTGAACCTGCATGACTGCGCTCTGGATGAACCCTGAAAGAGCAGGAGCCCTTAGTGTGGTCTTTGAGGGGAAAAAATCGAGGTGTTGGGAGACCCACTTGGAAATACTGAGGCTGGAGAACAGGGCCCGGCTGTCCTAGCAAGCACGGGTGATGCAAAGTGGGTAGTACCTTCAGGTCATTAATTGAGCTGTTGCATGTAAAATCCAGTCTGCCATGACGGGCGGGATACAATGGGGCTGTGTGGAATATAGCATTATTTTACAAGCTCAAGGTCATTGTCTTAGAGCTCCTTTCCTTCATCTCAATCACAAAGATTGGGGGTTAGCACTGCTCCATGACATCTTCATGACCTCACAGCCCGGCCAGGAGAAGTGGCAGTTACCCTGCCCACATCCCATTGGCCACGCCCAATGTCACTAGCACAGGTTGTGGAGGGAGGGGTGCAGAAGAGAGGGACTGTGTAGACCTGCGCCCAGGAGAGACAGACGTTCTGAACAAGTGATACCGCCTACCCCAGTAGAAGTGGAGGAGTTGGGGCCGAAACCGGTTTGGCTCAGTGGATAGAGCGTCGGCCTGCGGACTCAAGGGTCCCGGGTTTGATTCCCGTCAAGGGCGTGTACCTTGGTTGCAGGCACATCCCCAGTGGGGGGTGTGCAGGAGGCAGCTGATCGATGTTTCTCTCTCATCGATGTTTCTAACTCTATCCCTCTCCCTTCCTCTCTGTAAAAAATCAATAACATATATTAAAAAAAAAAAAGTGGAGGAGCTGGGGAAAAGAGATTTCACTCATGTTAAAAACTTTAGATACAGTAGTCCCCTTTTATCCCAAAGTTTTGCTTTTCATAGTTTCAGTGACCTGTGCTCAACGGTGGTCCGAAAATATTACATGGAAAATTCCAGAAATAATCAATTCCTATGTTTCACGTGGCCCGCCGGGATGAAATCTCTCAATGTCCAGCTCCCTCTCAGACACGCGTGTCATTCTCCTCCATTCTGACATGAATTGCTCCCCCAACCGAGACGAGTTCGCCTGGTGTGAGGCACGCAAGTCCTGATATGTTGTGGGAAATTTATGTGTGTCAGGGAAAACCTGGAATCGGGCTTACCTCCAGAACATGTAGGGGCATCCCTCAGCCTGAGGCCGCCCTCCCATTGCCACCGCAGCCCCGACACGCCCGGCAGGAGCTGGCGGATGTGTCCGCAGAGAGGACCCAGGCTAAGTCTGCACCAGAGCGTCCGGCTGCGGTGCTGACCTGTTTGCTGGGAGCACACAGGGGCGCGACTTTCCTAGTTCTTATCTCTGTGTGTGAGTTTCATGGGAGCGTAATGATTTAAACATGATGGACCGTGTGCTTCTCCAGAATCCTGTCTACCTTGAATCTGGGTCTCCTGACATTGGCCCATCAGTAGATCACTCTGACCAGTGGTTCCCAAAGTGGGGCACACGCCCCACAGGGGGGCAATTGGATGTTTAAGGGGGACAATTCGAGAATGAGTTATTAACAATGATTTTTTTTTGCATTTCTTACGGTTCTAGGGGCCTCATATACAGTATATACACTGAGTGGCCAGATTATTATGATCTCTGAATGCATAATAATCTGGCTGCTCAGTATATATATATATATATATATATATATATATTTGTGTGTGTGTGTTAGAGGCCTGGTGCATGAATTCGTGCATGGGTGGGGTCCAGCCAGCCTGGCCAGGAGGAGGGGACATGGGCAGTTGGCCTGCCTGCCTGCTGTTCGAACTCCTGGTCGAGGGGACAATTTGCATATTAGCCTTTTATTATATAGGAGGATATACACTGAGTGGCCAGATTATTATGCGTTCAGAGATCGTCATAATCTGGCCACTCAGTGTAAATATATGTTGTGACATTTATGCATTTCAGCTCTCTGGTGTATGTTTTGAAACTTTATTTGCTATTTTTTCATATCACTTCATAGCTTCATATTATTATTACTTTTTTTTTTTTTTTTTTTAACAATTTCTTAGTGATTTCCTCCTCAGGACTTCAACTGTCCTTTGGTTCTTTTCTTTCTCTCTTGCATGGACGCCATGTTCTTTGGAAGCTGGTTTAGACCAAGTGAATGGCCTTTGAGGCTTCCTCCACGTGAACAGGAGTTCACTTTTTGAAGAATAAGAATTCTATGTCACAGTGGGAGGGATGCTGAGGTGGGGAATGGCCGTCAAAAGGTTGGGAACCACTGGCACGCTCCTTCCTGCTGTGTCCAGTGAGCAAACGGGGAGATGCCTGGCCCCGGGAGTGACAGCCATCCATCCGCGCCCATGGCCCCCTGAGCGTGCAAGTTCATAGTCATCCCCACAGTCTATTCTCAGCAGCGGCAGCTGCTGTGATGTTGCACCCTGCCCTGGGGTCAGCGGTGGGAAAGAGCAGGCAGACACGAAAGCTTTGTGGTGCGCAGGGCCGGGCATCTGCGCCCCTGAATCAGCCCGTTGTGTGTCTCGATGCATTTCCTGCAGCCGTTCCGTTGACTGTGAACTTGGCCCCCCGGCTGGAGCCTTCATTGGTTTTGGAGCCTTCTGCAATCGCGATGGTCAGGCCACGTTTTTCTCATGTTCGCTCGGATGGTGTCTCTGCTCGGAGGTGGAGCTCACTTGTCTGTGTTCACACCACGGCGGGGGGGGGGGGGGTTTGCTGCTTTGCTTTCCTGGCTGCGCGGCCTGTGTTCCCAAGGCGGCTACTGACCTTGTCCGTGATCCACACGGAGGAGGCGGGGAGGGCAGCGCCCTGGGGAACTGAGACCACGGCGGCCTCGAGGATTGTTTTTTTTTTTTTTTTTAATATATTTTTATTGATTTCAGAGAGGAAGGGAGAGGGAGAGAGAGAAATAGAAACATCAATGATGAGAGAGAATCATTGATTGGCTGACTCCTGCACGCCCCACACTGGGGATTGAGCCCACAACCTGGGCATGTGCCCTTGGTCGGAATCGAACCTGGGATCCCTCAGTCCGCAGGCTGACGCTCTATCCATTGAGCCAAACCAGCTAGGGCTCGAGGATTGTTTACTCTAGTGTTATTGTCAGGGAGAGAGCAGATGGTTGTTCCGAAACTACACTGATGAAGCACCAAGAATGGCTAACCAACTAGGCATGCTGGTTCCGCGGCAAAGATCCGGGTTTGGGCTCCGAGGTCAGAGCACGCGGGGCCTTGATGGGAAGCGTGGATCGATTGTCAGGACTCTGGGCTGGAGCTACCATGCTCAACCTCACTGGGCGTCCGAATCCCCTGGGGGGCATGTAACAAATATTCGAGCTGGGGTGCACCCCCAGAAAGTCGGACTCAGTGGGTCTGGAGTGGAAGCTGGTGTCAGTTTTAAAGAGCTCCCTGGAGGATTTGAACCTACCTCTGGGGTTGAGAACCTCTGTTTTGGGGGTTTCACCCAGCTTTTGCTAAAACTGATTTTTTTTTTTTTTTGTCTAGTTGTCCATGTTATAATATGAGTGAATTTCTCCATGAAACAAAGGCATATATTTGGGTGGGCGTGTTAATGGATAAAGAGGATGGATTCTGTCTTTAGAAATAAAAGGAATAATAATGGTACGGAGAGCCATTAGTTATTGAACACTTATACTAGGCACCGTGCTAACTTCCATGTTACCCCTATAGGAAAAAAACAGTGATATCACTCCCAGTGATGATAATGGGTAAGGAAACCAAGGTTCAGAGACGTCAAGTAATGTCCCCACAGTCACATGGCCAGTAAGTGGGAGAGCCAGAACTTGAACTTGGCCTGTCTGACTCCGAAGGAACCACGGGGAGTGCGTGATCTAAAATCCTAAGGAAACCCTAAGAAATGCCATCGTCCATTCCCAGCAGTCCTACCTGTCCCCAGTCACAGGAAGAAATGATTCAGGCACCCGATAAATATCTGTTCAATGAAGGAATGAATGAATTTTGCAAATAGGGACCATTATAGAAATAGGGCTTTGTGTATGGCTAAGGACATTTTGGGGAAGGAGAGAGGCCTTCACCCATTGGCATGTCCCCAGTTTCTCCTGGGAGCCCACTCCCAATTGCATCCCTGTGGGAACTTTCTGTGAATTAAGCATAGAAATATCAATAGCCTTTAAAAATACCTTATCCGCAGCCTTATTGAAGGATAGATACTGCCCCTTTCTTCACGCTCAGTAGCATTTTTCATATGATAAGTTAGGAAAAGTTCAAAGTCCCCAGGGCAGGTGGGAGCAGGAGAGAACCCACTTGGCGAGCCCTTCGGGGACCCCTGCAGGGACCCCTGGATCGGTCCCTGCTCCCTCTGAGTCCACGCTGCTGTCGCCGGAGGCACAAAGGGGCAGTCAGGCTTATGTCTTGGGTCCTTGGCCAGACAACACAAGTCATTTTAGGGCCCTTGTTCTTCTTGTTTCAGCCTTACTTCTTACTTGAAACTCTCTAATACTTGCAGGCTGTACCAAAATGGCTTTTAAACTCCTCTCTGGATAGAGTAGGCGGGGTTGGATTAGTACTACAGCTTTTAAGCGATTTTTTTTTATTTTTTTATTGCTAAGTATCCAACAGGCTGAACGGAGGAAATTCAAGTCTAACCCTGGAGGGACCCCGTTTAGTCATCTGTCTAGACAGACGCGCTCCTATAATGGGCCTCTCTGTTTCTCTCCTTTGTTAGAGCAGACGGTGGTCCCTCTCTTTCAACTCCGCGAAGATGTCAACATTTGTGTGTGTGTGTGTGTTTTTTAATCCCAACCTACTGTTGATAAGCCAAGAAAGTGACTCACGCGTGAGCCAAAGATGACTCTGAGTGTGACAGCGAGTCTGTGATAGAGAAGAAAGAAAACGCAGGCTTTGCCTGAGGCAGACCTGGGGGAAGTCCTGACTGGGTAGCCCTGGACAAGTCAGTCACCCTGTCTGAACCCCACTTTTCTCTTCTCTAAGATGGGGATTCGATTTTAAAAACCTACTTCTTAATGGCACTTAAAAAAAAAAGACATTATCGAGCACACAAACATGCCTTGCATATGATAGAGATTAAATAAACTCATTCATTCATTCATTCGTTCACTCACTTGAAGGTGATCAGTGGAACCTTTACCTTTTTTGCTTTCCTATTCTGAGAATCGCAGAAAGCCAGAAATTCCACCCCACGTTTTTAATTTCAAGTTGGCATACACGGAGATGAAAGCAAGTGATTTTTTTTTTTTAAAGTCTAGGGAAAAAAAAAAGTAAAAGTGGTACCAATTTCTGTAAGAGGAAAATAATATCAGAGATAGTGTTTAAAGGTTAGTAGGAGCAAGAAGGCAGAAGGACATTCATTGTCCTATCAGGAGGGCTCAAACCTCTCAGACCTTGCCTGAAAGGACCAGTTGTGTTAGTAATGATTTCTACAACGAAGTCGCCCATCTCTCTACCTTGTTATTTCACTTGAAACCCTGAAAACAATGATGTGGGATTTTTTTTGTGTTTGTGTCTTATTCCGTTTAATCCCATAAATATCCACTGAACATATATGGCTTCAAGGGTTCGGTGCCTGAATCCCACAGGTGGGTAAGAAGTGAGACAGGTAGGGATGGGTCTCTCCCGGGAGGCCCGGCACAAACAACCCGGAGGCCACACACCCAGGCGCAGGTGGAGGCCCTCTGTCTCCACTCACAGAACATTGGATCGGGCACGGTCCCTCTTCAAGCCTCAGGTTCATACCTGTCAGCAAAACGCCATTATTCCCATGGGAATGTGGCACATGGCATGCCCCTCAACACTGGCAACGTAGCTTTCCTTTTTCTTTAAATTATTTTTATTGTTATGATAACACTAGGAGCCCCAGCACACAAAATCGCGCGCCTGCTCGCGGCCCCGCCCACCCCGCAGCACACGCAGCCTCCTGGTGACCGGTCTTTGGTCATTACGGCGCCACAACCCCTGGGTTTTTTATTATATGGATGATAACTGCCCTCAATTGCTTACAGCCCTACTTGTGGAGACTGGTTTGTACACTAACTACCCTACACAAAGCAAACTAATTTTTAAAAAAGTGCTGCATGATAATTTCACACAAATGGCCATGGGAATGCAAAGGCAAGGTGGGTGGTTAACGAAGCCAGCTTTTCGGAGACGTGACACCCTCCCCCCCCTCCCCCGGAGACGTGAACCACGGCCTTCCCGGGAAAGGCAAGTAGAAGGCCCAGCCTCTTCTCCGGCTGAGAAAGGACAGAATCAAATAATGTCTGTTCAGAGCAAAGCTCTTCACATTTCACGGTACAGTTCACGACAATCCCCTACATTGAAATTCCATTAGGACCCGGTGCTTCACGCGCCTTCAGATGCCGCACGTCTGAGTCATGTCTCTCTCCGTGCAACTGCGATCAATAAAACGCCCCAGTAAAATGTGGTTAACCACCAGGACATCCCTCCTCAATCCCCACCCCCCAAATCAGCGGGGTGACTCATCCAACTCGGGGCACCTCCTCCTTCTCGGTGCTGGTCCCCCGGCCCGTGTGGCACAGCTTGACCGACTCCTGACCCCTGGCAAGCCCAGTCCTGCCCTGTGAGCTCGGGTAGCTGTGGGCGGGGAGGAACTCTGTCCGGTGTCATGGGTGTGCAGGAGAGATGCCACCTGAGGATACAGCCTGCGGTCCCCAGAGGCCTTGCTGAGTGCCTCTATTTCTCTCTCTCTCTCTCTCTCAGCGCTCTGGCTTCCTCCTGTCATCTCTGCGACATGCATCCTGAGATGAGGCTCTCCCCCACCCCCGTAAGCTGTCCCCTCCTTACTTTTATTTATTAAAATATATTTTTATTGATTTCAGAGAGGAAGGGAGAGTGAGATAGAAGCATCAATGATGAGAGAGAATCCTTGATTGGCTGCCTCCTGCACACCTCCTACTGGGGACTGAGCCCCAACCTGGGCATGTGTCCTTGTCCGGGATCGAACTCGGGACTCTTCAGTCCCCTGGCCAACGCTCGATCCACTGAGCCAAACCAGCTAGGGCACCTCCTTGGTTTTAATTCACCGTGTATGTTGCAGTGTGTTTTCTTTCTTTTTCCCACGCAGAAGGGACCTAGGAAACAGCATCAGTTGTGACTGCACCTGGAGGCCTCGGGAGGACAGAGGGGAAGGAGTGGGAGGGAGGGCGATAGGAAACAGGTGTGAAAAGGGCACAGCGATGCCTTGACCCACTGCTGTCTGGGCCTGTGGCCACTTGAGTAGCACCTTCCCTGGCCCGCGAAGCCACTCAGGTCTGTACCCAACTGTAGCTGCCCTCCCAGCATCCTCAGGGCAGGACCTCTGTCACCCGCAGGGGAAATGTGGCCTCGCTGTGACCCTGCTTTGGAAAGCTGACCAGGAGACTGCTCTGTGTGACACTTTCTTCCTTCCTGATGCTTGCAGTCCCCCCGCTTTGCCTTCCTAGGAGGCCTTTGGGGGGAGGTCTTACTGGCAGGTTCTGGGTTAGGTGTCTGGGAGTTGAGATGAAGCCAGTTGAAAAGGGTATCCTGGCCTGGCCGGCCTGGCTCAGTGGTTGAGCGTCAGCCTATGAACCAGGAGGTCAAGGTTCGATCTCTGGTCAAGGGCACATGCTCGGGTTGCAGGCTCGATGCCCCAGTAGGGGGCGTGCAGGAGGCAGCTGATCAATGATTCTCTCTCATCACTGATGTTTCTCTCTCTCTCCCTCTCCCCTCCTCTCTCTGAAATCAATACAATATATATCCATATTTTTAAAAAAATGGTATCCTTTTCCTGTTCTTGTGACTGAGAGTTCAGTCCTGACATCTAAGTCCTTGAAGGCCTATGTTTAAGTCACCAGCTGTGATGTGACTTAATTGTACTGTTTTTCTCAACTTGCTTTTGGTCAATGGCGAACGGGAGGCCGAAATAAGCCCCACTGCACTTAACTTCTTTTAAAAATATATATTTTATTGATTTTTTACAGAGAGGAAGGGAGAGGGATAGAGAGTTAGAAACTTCAATTAGCTGCCTCCTGCACACTCCCTACTGGGGATGTGACCGCAACCAAGATACATGCCCTTTGACCGGAATCAAACCTGGGACCCTTGAGTCTGAAGGCTGACACTCTATCCACTGAGCCAAACCAGCTAGGGCTGCACTTAACTTCTTTTACCTACTTAAGAACATGTCCCCTTTGGCTAAGCCCCTGTCTTTCCATCACACTTACTCAATAATAACAATAATAATAATAATGACGGCAATGACGATATTCATTACTTCTACCTCAGGTAGTGCTGCTTAAACTCCAGGTATGCTCAGCGCCTTAGAGATAGGAATCATTGATCCTGGCCATAACCCATAGGTGTTATTAATTCTCCATTTCACATTTAAAAACAACAACAAAAGAGGCGCCTAGAGAGATGAATAATTTGCTCAAGGTCAATGTCTGTGACCTTGGTAGACGCAGGGCACACACCCACCATAGCTACCTCTATCATCCTGACACGTTCCCACTCATCGGAAGGTCAAGTCACGAGACACACAGCGGGGCAGTGTTGCCTAACGGTTAAGGACACAGACTCCAGCATGAAATTGCCTATGTCTTTTGTTTTGGGGGCAGGGGGGGCGGGGAAGGCAGTCCCCTCTGGAAGCGGAGTCCACCTGGCCTGAAACCTATCCATCATTTACATATTGGAAGCCGAGGGGGGTGTCTATACACGGCGTGCTCCTTGGGGTCTACAGTGAAAAGAGCCATCAGCACGCCCCCTTCTCTTTAGATGACTTTAAAAAAGAAACAACACACACACACACACAAAACGAACCCCTTTGATTAGCTAACGGCACCGATGCTTAGAGAGCTGTAGGGTTTTTAATATCTTTATTTGAATTGTACCGAGCAGCCAAATGTCATTTGGCCCTGGGCTGCTGTGTATGTGTCCGGGTGCCAAGAAGCAACTGAGCTCCGCCTGGGATGCCAAGCATTCCAGACCTGTTACCTTGTAAGTGTAATATTTACCAGATTTTTGCTTCATCTGCAGATGGAGAGCAGGGCTGAGTGTGTGTGTGTGTGTGGGGGGGGGAGACGGGCGGGGGAATGGAAGGAGAGCGGCCAGGCTGCTGGCCAGGGAGCTCGCGTTCAGAGGAATCCCTGGGCGAGCAGGTAGCTGGGAAGGTGAGCAAAGATTCGCGCCAGACGTGGCCCTTGTGCTGGCAACTGGAAACCTAAGACGAAAATAATAATAGAGGCCAAACATTGGGGTGCTCCCTGGGGGACAGAGCTAACCGTTCCTGCTCTCCTCCTCCCTCCTCCCGGCTCCCCATTTGATAGATGCGAAGCGCAGGTTCGAGAGTAAGTGGCTTGCCCGAGGTCCTGCTCCAAGGTGGGCCTTGATTTCCACTTCAGTGGAACTGGGATGGAGAAGGGATAAGAGTGGCCAGGTCAGGCCAGCAGGAGCCAAGTCCCTCTCGGCGTCCTCTGTGGGTTCTGACTTCCTCTAAGCCCCCCAACCCTCCCCACAACATGGGTGTCACTCCCACTTTACAGAGGAGGAAGCTGAACCCTAGAGGGGTGAGGAGATCTTTGCCCAAGGCCAGCTTAGAAGGGGCAAGGCCTGGGGTGTAATCTGGGCCTACTCAGTCCCAGGCCTTCAGCTGTGAGTCACAGCTCGTGTCTGTGTTAGGCGCCACTGCCAAGGTTACAAAAAAATCAAACTGCCCGGCTGGCGTGGCTCAGTGGTGGAGCGTTGACCTGTGAACCAGGAGGTCACGGTTCGATTTCTGGTCAGGGCACGTGCCCGGGTTGTGGGCTCCATCCCCAGTAGGGGGTGTGCAGGAGGCAGCCGCTCAATGATTCTCTCTCATCATTGATGTTTCTATCTCTCTCTCCCTTTCCTTTCCTCTCTGAAATCCCTAAAAAAATATATATGTATATTAAAAAATAGAACAAAACCCCAAGCCCTCCACCTCTGGACCAAGCACAGCTGGCTGTTATGTTCCTGAAAAACCAGGGGCTTGGGGCAGAGGTCTAGCCACCCTGTGCGGAACTCCCTATGCCCATCAACAGAGCTAGTAGATGAGAACATGTTATTAGGAGTGTGTGTGTGTGTGTGTGTGTGTGTGTGCATGTACACACAGCGGGGAAGTTGTGGCTGGAGCCGGCAGAATTATTGTCAACGTGCAGAGACCAGCACTTGCCCGAGAAGCACGCATCATGTCCCGTATGTTAGTGTTATCATCGCTTTATCTGATGAGTAAATGGAGACAGGACCCCCAAGGTCAGCAGAAGGAGACGGTGAACCCTGGCCGGGGTTCTCTCTGCCCTCCCCCGATGGGGCTGCCACGGGGACCCTCAGCATAGCTGTACATGTTGGTGGGGAGTTGTGTGGAAATTGAGCCATGGCCTCAGAAGCCACACCCCGAAGTCTTCCCAGGAGACTGGGAATGAGAACAGGAGGAGGTCCCTGCCCGGAGGCCCCTGGCCCAGCCCTTACTAGGCGGCTGGGGAAGACGCTCTGGTCGACTCTCACCCCAAAAGCGGTATTTTTAGCTGAAGGTGGAAAATTAGAAAAGCGAAGGTGTGAGATGAAGTCGCCAGGAGCCAAACAAAACCCCCGGCGCTTCCAGGCACACAGGCAGACGGGCCCGGCCGCTGATTCATGCCGATGCCCGACTGATAAAGTGGCTGCTTGCAGCACCGCTCACTTCCAAGTTTAAAGCAGGTAGCTGGCTGACGTCTCGGTGGAAATTCCCTTCTTGTTTTCTTTCTCTACTGGCTGTGCCGCGCCACTGTGTCCCGCTGGACGGTTGGGCAAAGGAACAGAAGCCAAAGAATGATTTTCCGTCATTTCAAACCTGGAGGCAGGAGGCGGGGTAGTCATTTGCCTGGAGGGAAGTGGCCAGGGTTGAGGGAGAGGAGTCTGGATTAGGAAGGAGGACTCACGTGACCAGCTCCTACTCCCAACACAGTGCTGAGAGCACTTCAAATGCCACCTCTGGTCTCCTCCTGGCTCTCCCTGCTCATCCCTTCCAAGCCCCGGTGGTATATGGAGGGGTGATGGGCTGTTTCTCTTTTGATCGCTCATCTTGATTTTTTAAAAATATATTTTTATTGATTTCAGAGAGGAAGAGAGAGATAGAAACATCAGTGATGAGAGAGAATCATGGATCGGCTGTCTCCTGCATGCCCCCCACTGGGGATTGAGCCCGCAATTGGGCATGTGCCGTCACTGGGAATTGAACCGTGACCTCCTGGCTCAGTGGTTGGCAAACCGCGGCTCGCTAGCCACATGCGGCTCTTTGGCCCCTTGATTGTGGCTCTTCCACAAAATACCACGGCCTGGGCGAGTCTATGTTGAAGAAGTGGAGTTAGAAGAAGTTTAAAAAATTTGGCTCTCAAACGAAATTTCAATCGTTGTACTGTTGATATTTGGCTCTGTTGACTAACGAGTTTGCCGACCACTGTCCTGGTTCATAGGTCGACGCTCAACCACTGAGCCACGCCAGCTGGGCACTTGTCCATCTCTTGACTTGAGTTTGCTCCTTAGTTCACACTGGCTGTGTGTGTGTATATACATCTCTGTGGTGCCCTGGGTTCTACTCATTTTTGCCCTAACACATTTCAGAAGCACCTGGCTTTATTCAAAGAGCTCTTCTTTAATGAGGACTTACTTAGTGCTTTTTGAGAAGTGGGAGAGAGCCCTTGACTTGGAACTAAATGGACATTCGTCTTGTCCCGTCTACACTGCAGGGCAGGGGAAGCTCAGCAGCCACCTGAGTGTTGACCCCGTCAGCAGCAAGGACTTCTGAAGGCCTCTAAGGAAAATAAGAGGGGGAGGGGAGCCAGAGCTTCAGCTTCTAAAGAGAAGAAACTCATTTCTTAAGAATTCACGCTTCTCGCCCTAGCTGGTTTGGCTCCGTGGATAGAGCATCGGGATTGTGAACTGGAGGGTCCTGGGTTTGATTCTGGTCAGGGCACATGCCTGGGTTGCGGGCTCAATTCTCCCAGTAGGGGGCGTGCGGGAGGCAGCCAATCAATGATTCTCTCTCACCATTGATGTTTCTATCTCTCTCTCCCTCTCCCTTCCTCTCTGAAATATATATATATACACATTTAAATATACATTGAAAGAATTCGCGCTTCTCAAAATTACAGCGCCTTCCCTCTTTGCTGGGGTGTAAAATAAACTAGAACTGGTTACATTAACTCTTCCGACATCCTGGCTGTTGGTTCCTCTTTAGTCACTTTCCTCTCCCGGTTGTCCCGGAGAGCAGATGAAAATCGGTACATTTTACAGCCGCTGTACACCCAAATCACACGATCGAAGCGAAATTCTTGGGCCTGCTCTCAGATAATTAAATAAAAATACACACAAACACACACACACACACACACACACACACACACACGCAGACGTTGTAAAGGACTGCGCAGCGGTCAAGTTGTGCGATGCAGAGTCTCACTTTAAAGACTGTTTTCATTTCCTCTCACGAACGGTGGCCTGACCTTGAGCAGAAGGCTGCTGAGCACCCAAATGAACGCGATTTCTTAAAGCTGGCCTAACACATGGAGCCCCATTCCGGCCCGCATTCATCTGGATTCCTATAATTCCTGTAGGTCCCCGTATCTTAATTGCCCAGAGCTATGCTGCCAATACAAACAGGATGGGGGGGGGAGTTACACGCCCTTCACAAATACGTCCTCCAACCCCAGGGAAGCACCATCCTTTGAGACTGTATAACAGTGTTTGGAAGCCACCACATGGCCGGCTATTGAGATGCTAATAAGGACAGGGATCACTAACTACTCCTTCAGAGCAATTCTTCCTTCCCGCCACCTGTCTAGTTCACGTTCAGGGCCAGCATTCGGCAGAAATGGGAATTCAGACCTTCCCATCAGCTTCCCCGGGAAACCTGTTTGGAAGCGAACCCTCAGAGGGCCAAAGAGTGGGGGATGGGCGTTTCAGGGTGAGGTGGGTTCTAGAACCTCCCGTTGGCCATCTTCCTTGATGATTCTCAGCAGGACACCGCTGAGAATCCTGTTCATCCACCTTGAAGATGTGCCACTGGGTGAGTGTTTTGTTTGTTTATTTTTTAAATATGTTTTGATTGATTTTAGAGAGGAAGAGAGAGGGAGAGAGAGAGAAACATCAATGATGAGAGAGAATCATTGATCAGCTGCCTCCTGCACGCCCCCTACTGGGGATTGAGCCCGCAACCCGGGCATGTGCCCTGCCCAGGAATCGAACCATGGCCTCCTGGTTCATAGGTTGATGCTCAGCCCCTGAGCCATGCCGGCCGGTCTGGCTTAAGAATTTCTAAGTAGGAAAAAAAAAAAAAGAATTTCTAAGTAGGGCCAACTGGAAAGGGAATCCATCAGCTTGTGTCGTAGGACTAGACCCACTGGGTACACGAGTAGGTAAGCATATCTGAGCCCAAGACAGGGAAGAGACCGTAGTAGGCCATCCACCTGGGTTCTGAGTCTGGGAGTCTGGGAGAGGCTGCCCTGTCTCGTCGTGTCGACAAAACCGCAATAAGAGGAACTAGATACCAGTACCAGTGAGAGAGGACCGAGCACCTGCCAGGCAGTTCCTTTGCGGGCTCTCATTCCTGAATGCCTCGAAGAGTCTCAGAGAGCCTGAATATTGGCTGTGTTTGCTTTTTTCCCTCTCAAACTGCATAACCCAGGCCCGCTCTTCCTCTTCAGATTTACTCACTCCCAAGTCCTGACTTTAGGATGTTCGTAGTCCTAGCCCGTGGCCACGTGATGAAATTAGTAAATAGCTTGCAATCCTCGCAGGGTGTGCCCTGCTGCGCATTAGCTTAGCTTTGCAAATAAGCTCACCGGAAAGAGAGAGAAGCGTCCAGGGCAAGCGAGACACACCTTGGCCATTATATGCGTCGCTGCAGTGATTTGAGAGAGATGAGAGAAAGACATGCAGGCTGGTGAGGAGTCGCTGCACCCAGGAAGCATGGCAGAAGGCCACACCAGTAGTGGACCAGACCCATGACTATTCTGCCCCCTGGATATTGTAGAGAGAAAAAGAAGGACAGATAGAAGAGACGTAAGAAAAAAGGATAAGATAAAGAATATGGAACAAAGGAAAAAGAGAGGATAATAAGGGGGAGAGAGAGAGAAAGGCACCCCAAACCTAGAGAGCTTATGTCTTTAATGAATGAGATAGTGGCAGGGCAGTGAGGCCATTGGAAGGGGTATGTCCCATTCACAGTGCACCTGCCCCTGGTCCCTGGTCCCAGTTTTAAAAATATATATATATTTTTATTGATTTCAGAGAGGAAGGGAGAGGGAGTGAGAGATAGAAACATCAATGATGAGAGAGAATCGTGGATCGGCTCCTCCTGCACGCCCCCTACTGGGGATGGAGCCCACAACCTGGGCATGTGCCATGACCTGGAATCGAACCGTGACCTCTTGGTAATAGCCCTGCCCCTTTCCACAACCAAGGCTCTTACTGCTAAAACCCAGCACCCCCACCCCAAAGGCCTGCATCCTGAGCATGATGAGACATGGAGAGGCCTTGAAACGAAATAGGTGTCTCCCTGGAGGTGGGTGTTATAAGGGTGCTGGAAACTTTGCAGTAGGAACTAGAAACCCTGAGCTCAAGGCCCCCCACCCCCCCAACCCAGGTCGCCTCCCCTGCGATTGCATTTGGTGGCCCTGGGTCCGAAGGGGCCAGATGCTCCCGCTGACAGTCCGCCCCGTCTCAAATAGCCGGGAGATGAAGGCCAAGTCCCGTGGCTGATGCTGACACGGTTAGACTCCCAGTTGCCAACGGCACGTCAAATCTGACACCGGCCCCGCGTGGCGCCCCCCCACTTCCAATCACAGATGCTCGGGGGCTGGGTTACATTTAATAGGAGCGACGGCGGAGGGAGCGTCAGAAACCACCGCGGATGCGCTGTTTATTTCTCGGTCGTTTTGTGTGAAATTGCTGTGACTTGAACGTCAGCAGTGTTTGGGATGTGGTAGTGAAATGAAATCCATCGCTGGCGTGCCAAGACAAATTTCAGGAAACCCCAAAACACAATTGTCTTGGTTTCTTGCTTGGCCGTGTCTGCACACACACACACACACACACACACACACACACACGCACACACACGGAGGCTGTTTTATTGGCCTCCAGCTGCTCAATGGGTTGCTGGTCTTGCCCCCCTCTCGGGACATCTAATGGACCCCAAACTGCTTCCCTCAAAAAGCTGGGGATGTCAGGGACCAGGGGCCACTGCACGCATTAGGCTCGTCAAAGTCCACGCCGATTACTGTAAAGCGATGGGATTCCAGTCATTTCTGGGAAGGAAAACAAGGACTGTGTTCTATGCCTCCAGGCGCTGGGAGGTAAGAGCCAGTGCAGGCTGGGCATCCAAAGGCCCTGGATGTCAGCTCAGGGCCTCCGATGGGGGAACTTTGCACTGAGTAAGCCCCCCCGCCCCCGGAACCCCTAATCAGGGCCGTTCTTTTTAGAAGTACCGGTGCAAATACTGGGCCTTGCATTTCCAGTTGCTGGAGCTTTCCTGCAAGGCCAAGCTGATCTCTAGTTGAGAAGGAGCCAGTTTTAAAAACATATATTTTTTTATTGGTTTCAGAGAGGAAGGGAGAGGGAGAGAAGGATAGAAACATCAGTGATGAGCGAGAATCATGGATCGGCTGCCTCCTGCACGCCCCCTACTGGGGATGGAGCCCACAACCTGGGCATGTGCCCTGACCGGGAATCACACCGTGACCTCTTGGTTCGTAGGTCAATGCTCAACCAACTGAGCCACAGCGCCCGGACAAGGAGCCACTTTTTTGTGTGTCCAACTGTGACAAGACTCCGACATGGGGTTGGTATTTCTGCCTGGGGTGGCATTCATGCCTACTCGGGGCTCCTCTGTGCAGAAGGAAAAAGCCACAGTTTTTTTGTGTCGGTTTTTCTTTTTTTTTTTACAGAGAGGAAGGGAGAGGGATAGAGTTAGAAACATCAATGAGAGAGAAACATCGATTAGCTGCCTCCTGCACACTTCCTACTAGGGATGTGCCCGCAACCAAGGTACATGTCCTTGACCAGAATCGAACCCAGGACCCTTCAGTCCGCAGGCTGACGCTGTATCCACTGAGCCAAACCGGTTAGGGCCAAAAGCCACAGTTTCGATAGAAAGGCCAGCTTCACTTTGTGGCCAAGAGTTATTTGATTCTCCTTGCTCTTCGCTTCTTCACCTGTGAAATGGGGATTCAAAACTCTTTCTCAGCAGCATGTAAACTAGTATCACCTGGGAGGGGGCCTGAGTTAGAATTCGGAGGCAGACGGGCCATTCTCTTTAGGGCGTGGGTGGTGGGATGGAGGCATTGTATCCACCCCTCAGTAGTTCATGACACTGATTAACCACGGGAAGGGAAGCCTGGCCAAGTTCATTGTGGTTAGACCACAGCCTAGGGCACACGTTATCAAATGCAAGTGCAAAGCAGAGTCACACGCGATTCGCCCTAAAGGTCTGGGGTGGAGCCAGGTGATAAGTATATCAGAAGCTTCCCAGGTGAGTCCCATGTGGGCAATGAGTGACGAATTCTAAATTCGTCTAATGTAGAATTTAGGGGAGAAAAGCCACTTTGGAGGTCACCCATGGGAAGGAGGATGTAATGGCAGAGCTGTGAGAGAGCTGGATGGCCATCTAGCTCAGCCGCCCCCAGATTCAGGACACCCCACGGCGTCTTTGGGCACAAGGTGCATCTCACAAGGGCCTGGATTTTTCCAGGGAGGTACTCCCAACACTGGTGGACAGAGCCTTCCTTTTCAACTTTTCTATATTATGAGAAAAATTCTTTATATATTGAGCCAAAGTGTGACTCTCTGGCTCTACCGAAAGTAAGGACTTTGCATCTGAAGGATTTGTAATCTCCAAAGGAATGTGGTGTCTCGAAGTCCCCCTCTTCAAGCTGAGTGTTATCAATTCCTTTCTCTAGCCGGCCTGTGCCAGAGCGTCATGGAAGAGCTTAGAAAAGTCCACTGGGTTCAATGAAACAGATTCTCAGGCCCTGGGTCCTAAGAATGTGTATTTTAAAAGTTCTTCACAATGAAAAAGGTGAAAAGGATTAGAACTGCAAATTACCAGCTGTAAGAATAGTCACAGGGTCCTAGCCGGTTTGGCTCAGTGGATAGAGCGTGGGCCTGGGGACTGAAGGGTCCCAGGTTTGATTCCAGTCAAGGGCACATGCCCCGGTTGCAGGCTCGCTCCACAGTGGGGGACGTGCAGGAGGCAGCCGATCAATGATTCTCTCTCATCATGGATTTTTTTTATCTCCCTCTCCCTCTCCCTTCCTCTCTGAAATCAGTAAAAATATATATTGAAAAATAAATAAATAAGCTGGGCAATTAGTGAACAGCATGGGGGAATTTCATTTTTCTAAGAGCCTCCGAGTCCTTGGATTGCTGCCATTTCTGCTTTTCTCTTTCCTGCTGGCCTGGTCGCTTCATTGTGGTCACAAGACCAAAAACAAGATCCGAGAACATGGATTTGTATTTTCAGGCCCTTGAACTAGAATCAGCTGAAACGGTTAGAATAGCCTGAGGGGCGGAGGGTGCTGGCCAACGTGGGGGGGGGGGGGCGGGGAGAGCAGAACCACCTCCTTTTTGGAGCCCCCCACTTCACGATCAAGCTACTCCTGTAAACATTTGCAAGCGCCCCTTCAAAGCTTGAAAGCCTAGGACACGATCCTTGCACAGTTTGCTTAGAAGAAGAAGAAACAAAATTGACCTCGTGATCCGGGGCAGCCTTAAAAAGAAAGTGTAGTAGGGCCAAGGACCAGAAAAGGGGGGTGGGGGGGGAGGGGTAATGGCTCAACGTTTCATAAACACCAAAGAGAATAAAAATAAATCTCAAGAGCTCTTATTTGCACACTCGATGGAAGGATGAGAGGGGGCGGGTGGGTGTGAAGGACGGGTGATCCTGGGGGGTTGGTGGACCAGGCCTGCGGGGGTTGCGTTGAAAGGCGAAGGGGGAAATGAACTGGATGTTTACGCTTTCTAAGGACAGCCAACGCACTGAGTGAGCTTTGCTCTTCCAGGATGCGCTTTCGAAGCCTGTGTGTGGCGTCTGATGGGGCGGCCACGGGACGATGCGGGCAGCCACTAGGCCGGAGGAAGGGTCTGGGCAAAGCAGAGAGGGTGCGGAGCCCAAGGGCATGGCCCCAACCCCACCCAGGCTTCCTGTCCCGGGTGCTGAGCTGGTCGGCGGACACCAACCCGTTCAATCACCTGGGCTGGGCCTGTTCAGAGGAGAGAGAAATCGATTTCTTCTTAGCAGCTACCTTTGTAAAAATATATATATATATTCTTTTATTGATTTCAAAGAGGAAGGGAAAGGAGAGAGAGAGAGAGAAATATGAATGAATGAGAGCGAATCATCAATCGGATGCCTCCTGCATGCCCCCTACTGGGGATGGAGCCCACAGCCCAGGCATGTGCCCTTGATCGGAATTGAACCCGGGACCCTTCAGTCTGCAGGCCAATGCTCTATCCACTGAGCCAGACTGGCTAGGGCAGCAGCTACCTTTTCTTTTCTTTTTTTAAAATATATATTTTATTGAATTTTTACAGAGAGGAAGGGAGAGGGATAGAGAGTCAGAAATATTGATGAGAGAGAAACATCGATCAGCTGCCTCCTGCATGCCTCCTACTGGGGATGTGCCCGCAACCAAGGTACATGCCCTTGACCAGAATCGAACCTGGGACCCTCCAGTCCGAACACCGACGCTCTATCCACTGAGCAACACCGGTCAGGGCAGCAGCTACCTTTTCAAATTGCTCTGTTGGAGCCCCCAAAAACCTTCCTGCTTTGTGTGAATGGCTGCCCTCCTTGAAAACTACCCGCCAACTAGTTCATGGCCATCGCTGTGTCGGCATGAATGCTTTCTTTTCTCCAAGACCTGGATGCTTTAGATTTTTAAAAAATTCGTTTGTTTGTTCGTTTGCCGCTGAGACTTTGGGCTCCCTCAGTTCACACAGGCGTCTCTGAGGCAGTCCTCCGGCAGAGCCTGGCTTGGACCCCACTTTCCCGTGAGCTGCTGTCTGAGAATCCAGGGCCCGGGCACGGGGACGGGCCAGCCTCTGGGGCTCTGAGGCTGAGAAAGTGCAGGGCTCCTCAGATGAGGAATTCTTGGTGTGTTCCGAGCCTTTTTGTTTTTTTTTTCAGTGTAATTGTCAGGGCATGGATTTCTCCAGAAATCACGAAAGGTATTTATGTCTATTTTAAGATCGGCAAGATGGCTCATTTATTTAATAAGAACTTGGCCTTGCCAATAGCCAGATGCCTGAGTCTTTCAAGGCTCCCATTGATGACCAGCCGTGCAAACAGTGGGCATTCGGTAAACTGTGTGTGTACAGAGCCCCGTCCTGGGTACGCAGAGAAGAAGAAAGATTTGGCATACGTGGTCTTTGCCCTCCAGGTCCTTAAAATTGCATGGGGGGGGGGGGTGGAAAACAAAACAAACAAACATAATGCAGGAGTCATCAAAACACCTGTCAAGAGCCATCAGCCACAGTGAAAGGTTCTGTTGTGACCAAGCTAAGCCGTTCAGGAGAGGGTAGAAGAGGGTAACGAAGGCATCAGAGTGGATAGAACATTCTGGAATAAGGAAAGAACGTTTGCAAGAGATTTTAGAATAGGGTGGTAGAAAGATCTGAAGCAAGTGGCCTGCCCAGGGGAGGGGCTCAAGCAATGGGTTTGTATAGGATGCATGGGGCTGGAATTTGGACCTGCTTTTGCTTCTGGTATGGCCTCCATTGCATCTTCAAAGCAATGGCAGGCGATGACAAAATCATAACAAAACCCTAGCCACCCTGAGCTTGAAATTGTGGTGTGCTGTTTTATATGGCTCAGCACTGAAGGAATGTGGGCCGATTCTTTCCCTCCATTAGCCAAGATTCCCTCCCACCAAGGACATTATCTTGAATAAGGAACTTTAAGACTGGATGTTGTATCGCTGGTATATGGGTATAGTTTTGTTTTTCATTTCGATTTCCTCATCCTAACTTAACTAGAGGGCGTATTTGGTCACATGTGTGTGAAAAAAACAAACCCTCGAAGCCAAAAAAAGATGCAATACATGAACCTGGAGAGAGGAGAACATTTGGATGCCAAAATTTCAAGGAAAAAAAATACATGGGCAAACTGCTTGCCATTAGGAGCTATTTTCCTGGCGTATGTGATTAAAGTGTATGCGAGGCTGACAGCTCTCTCCAGCATCAACTGTCAGGAACATGCTCTAATTCATGACCATCTAGCATTTTCCACAGCTCCGCCAACTTCCAAAGGAGAGGGTTAACTGCACGCCCGCAAATGGAGTTGAAAGTGGTTTGTTAATCTCCATTAATCTGCTACTCCTGTAACCAAGCGCACATGTTTATTTTATTTTTTTTCCTAGTTAAATTGTTAATGGTATGAAATTGGCTATTGAAAACGAAATCGTTCTGTAGATATTTTCCGTATGGTTTCTCGAGACTGTCTCATGGTTGCACTCTTTTTCTTTTTTGAGAGAGAGAGAA